>NC_054741.1:50893071-52233096 GCF_018143015.1 Lytechinus variegatus
CAATAATGATCATACAGAAAAATCTGTATATTTTTAGGGGTAATGGCATAGAACTCTATATGGAAATGGTAACAACATATCAGATGCTGTTCCATGAAAGCTTTTGTTTATAACCTGTTTGATGATTGCGTTACCAGAGTTACTAGTGAATATGAGAACATGAAGAATGTATCATTGTGGCTGCTGCTGTCTGGCGGTGAAAGCATCTGTTGTAACTCTCACCACACAGTTCCTCAACTCATAATACGCCCAACAAACCAGGACCCTATCCTTCCCATCCATAGTCTACTTTCTAAACCAATTGGCATGTCGATATTTGGAAAAAAAAACAAAACCGTGAAGCATATCATGGAGGTAATATTCAGTGTGCAAAGGGATCTTGCTTGCTCAGAGTACGTCGCACCCTTTTTCTTAGAGCTTGTAAACGAATGTCCCTTAACCCTTCCAAACTATCGGTGCTTTTGACATGTTAGTATGGAATTTGGCTGCCTCTGCTAACCTGCCACGCCCCCTTCATGTTAGTTAGTTGTTCCATTGGTTAGGTCCAGGGAATTGTTCTATCCTTGTTGATGTCATTCTTTACTGCCCATTGGGACAAACAAATTGTTGTATTCAGGTTTAGATTACTTTAATCAACAAGGCCACATCTGTAGTTGGAGTATGAGAGATTTGAAAACAATATCTCTGTGATGCTGCAAGAGAGCAATCCTTCTGTGTATTGTTGCTGAAAGGGATGTCTGATGGCTGAATAAGAGGTTATAACGGTCAAATATTGTCACAAAACAGTGGTCAGTTTGTTAGGTTAAAGATCAGTGACATCATTCAACCATGGAAGTGGATTCTGTTTCAATATGATTCGACCGGGCACCAAGCAGTTGGAGATTTCAGATCATGTGTAGATGAGTGTAGTGCAGTACTCAAGTCTGGAATTTGAGACTAACTTACTAGGGGTTGACAGCACATGTTGTTTATTGCACTGATGCCATTTCACTTCAGATGATCAGCTGGGCTGTTCACTGCACAAGCTAGCTGCTTCCCTCAGCATTCATCAACCAAGCACATGGATCATATTTGTTCAGTTTCATCATGAAGATTAGATAATTTGAGACCTTGTTCCGATGCTGCATCTCTAATCACCTCACTTCTCATCAATTACTTGTTCAGTATGGACCAATAACCAACCCGCAAGGATTTATCAGCATAATTTGATTCTTCAAGATGTTCATCAAGAGAGACAGTGTATTTGCATGGTCCCATACTAGTGATGATGGGTAGATGGAATACTGAATAATTGTGTAAATTATGAACTGGAGTATGACATGAGTTTGAAAATGGAATGAGGATGAGTACTTGTCTGGATGTAATGTTTTATGAGGATAATTTCTTTACAGGAGACTATACTTCTCCTTTTATTTTTTGAGAGCTGAACCAATTCTTTCTGGAGAATGCAGAAGCTGCATCCATCGATTCTTCCATGCTGCATCTTTGTTTAGAGTCTTCCTACCAAGAAGTTCACCACCCACATCCAGGTCTATTTACTCCTTGAATCTGCCAATGCCCACTTATAGATCACATCACTGTCACTCATTAGCTGTTTACACTTTGTTTTATTTATTCAGAGGCTGAAATTATCAACACTTGTTTTCCCTCATCTGAAAGGAAAGTAAAGTCTTCACACTTTGCCTCCAAATCTCACAGTTAGTTGCACACTGTTTACTAAACAGTATTTCCTGAAGTGTTTAGGGCAGGGTATAATAATTTGAAAGAAGAGAGGAATACCATTGAATGGGTCATTGACTCGCTACAATTATTAACTGTTGATCTAGAGCACCTGGCGACTCTCCCTGTCTCATCTTTTCTTCTTTTTTTTTTTTTTTAGAGAAAAGTGTCCATAAAAATTCCTGGTTACATAAGACCATGTAGACCTGTGCATCGATATACTTGCGCTTTTGCAAGATTTTTTTATATTGTGTCTATTTACAATTGAAGAAGTTTCATCAGTAAAAGTCTTGCGTCAAAACTCTGAATTCTCTCAAGGCAGCGCAGTGAGGTGGGACAGTCGACGACCCCATCGAAGGACTGGGAGGAGGAAGGATGCCTCATGTGTGTGTTCTGTGAAGGGTTATCTCATTTGTAGTTATCGTGGAAGCGGCGTGTTAATGAATGATAACCTGTCTGTAATGAAAACAAAGGGAGATTTCCCGTTGTCGCTGTCGACCGCATGGAATGAATCCGAGCTCTGGAATTACTTCACCATCTCTCTTACGAGTCGAATATTAGTATAGCAGGCCAGGAATAGATTCTCCAATTCGATCTTTCTGCCCTTCCTCTGAAACACGAGCATGCATTCAATAAGACATCTCCTGCATGCATGCATAGTGAGGGACCAGTAGCAGCAGTAGAACATGAACATGAAATTGAATTCAGTCGGTAGACGGATGAAACGATGGATTTAAGTTGGTAGTAGCAGGTGGATCGTTACTATGGATGGGTTTCAGGGATGGGTGGGGTTGCTGGTGTACCTATGCAGAGATGTAGCTTCGACCTTACTGGTAATATCCTGCCTTGGTGCGGTAATCCTCAAGATTGCGGATCCTTTGCTGTACCATCTTGAGGTCCTCTGGGATCTATTACAGCAGTTCCAGGTAAGGATCAAAGGTGTTATAACTTGGTTTCCATTAACCCATCCTTTGCAAGAACCAATAAAGGACAAGTCCACCCCAACAAAAGTTGATTTGAATAAATATAGAAAAATCCAACAATTATGACGCTGAAAATTTCATCTAAATTGGATGAAAAATAGGAAATTTATGAAAATTTAACATTTGCTTAATTTCACAGATCTAACACAGTTATATTCACATCCTGGTCGGTATGCTAATGAGGGGACTGATGGCATCACTCACTATTTCTTTTGTATTTTATTATATGAAATGTGAAATATTCTTATTTTCTACTTGTCCTATAAAATAAAAGTTTTATTACTCCTAAACATGTGGTTTAACCATTTGTTTAATATTTTATGGTTCAGTCAAGTTGGTACTTATTGTCAAATCTGTCAAAATTGAAATATTGTAGAATTCAAAAAAAAAAAAAAAGAAATAGTGAGTGAGTGACGTCATCGACTCTCATTTGCATGTCATTGAGTTGTGTATAAACTGTTTTGTGAAAAAAAAGCAAAACTTTAGTTTGTCATAACTTTCTTATTTTGCATCCAATTTTGATGAAATTTTCAGCATTCAGTCAATGGCTTGATAGAAATGGAACATGTCAACTTTATTGGTTAACTCCCATCCTTGAAGTTGAATAAATATGACAGATTTTATATGAAACGTGAGAATTTTTATTCAGAATTTGTGTGCAGATTTCAACATCTTGCAAATTCACATAACACTATACCATAAAACAAGTAAGATCTTTGTGTAAGTATGAATATTAACCTCCAGCATCTACACGAGACAGATTCATCAAATTAAATTTTGGTAATTGCACATTTATTGTAAAAAATAACAATAATATTCTCATCTTTGTCACTTTATATAGGCAATCACAATATGTCCAGAAAACGATATTGTTGAATAATTCTGTAATATGTGAAAACCCACTTCATTTTTTCAAATGATGCATATAGATGAAACATTTTATATTGAATGATGGATTATCTAAATGTGTTTGGCCAAATGATAATGATCATGTTTTTTTTAAATCATAGATCCTATAGACACATCCATAACCGTGGTATTTTCAGATTAGTTCCTGTCATTATTGAAATTTTTATGAGCAATTAGATGTGTGATGTTGTGAAAAAAAATGGTGAGAAAATGTAATGATTTTGCCACAAAATTCACAAGGTGTGTCCCTTTGTCCATTGTAAATAAGAGCCATTGACAATGGTTGTGTTGATGAGATGGTGGAAGTTTAAGAGCAAAACAACATAATTAATCCATTTGTATTGTACAAACAAATAAAAATAAGCATTTCCTGCAATGATCATTGATACATTTGATATGAGAGTCAATTTGTTTGTTAAACGGAACTATTTCCTTGCCCGTAAACATGGAACAATGATTCCATTTAAAAGGTTAATTTAATGACTTACAGATTATTCTAATGATATAAAGATATCTCTTATCATCGTTCGATATCTTATCAGTCCGATCAGAATGGAATTCTGCTAGTCTTGCATGTGAAGCGGAACACAGACAGGTTTTTTGTGCACTTGGAATGGAGCTATTTCTGGTATTTTGAAGCAGCGTGCTCCTGATAAGATATTAATTGAGTGGATTGCGGTATATGGGTGTAATGAAGAGAGATTGGTGAAATCCCTCATCCTCCCTGGTAGATTAAAAAATCATGTTGATTAATTTAGCAGGCTTAGTAAACGTGGAGGGTTGAAGCTAGCTAGCATGCAGGCTCTCCTCATGTCTTGAACTTGGTGTGCCATTCTAGTTTATTAGCTTTTTGAATTTCTGATATTTCTTTGTGAGAATCATTTTCCTTTGGTATATAAAGAATTTAGATTTTTTTTTCATTTTAAAAAAATCATATCGTAGTAGACCAGTATTTCATTCATTGATGTTGTATTCACTGAACATCAAATGAATGGAATTGTGTTTTGGCCAGCATGATTTTATCAAATCCATGCAAATTTTTGATGA
The DNA here is from genome assembly GCF_018143015.1 of Lytechinus variegatus. NCBI lineage: Eukaryota > Metazoa > Echinodermata > Echinoidea > Temnopleuroida > Toxopneustidae > Lytechinus > Lytechinus variegatus. Next base: position 50,897,730 of record NC_054741.1, read on the forward strand.
GTATAAGTGCAATCAGCATGATTTGTAATTTGTGGGGGGAGAGAGAGAGAAAGAAAGAGAGAGAGCGTGCAAAAGGGGGTTTTCAAACTATTGCAGGTTTATGTAAAAGGAGGAGATGGACATGAACATATAGGCCTACTGTTACTGAACAAGTAAGAGAATTGTCATGTTCTCATCTGATAGGGCTAATGATTTGAAAGTGGTTGCAAATTCTTTTGAAATGGTTTCTATTAATCAATAATTGATGATTTATAGATGACAGTTGTTTAACATTAGTCATTTCATTACAAAGACCTATTCAATTAGTCTCCGTAATAGTCTGTCTTTCAAACCCTTAAAGGACAAGTCCACCCCAACAAAAACTTGATTTGAATAAAAAGAGAAAAATTAAACAAGCATAACACTGAAAATTTCATCAAAATCGGATGTAAAATAAGAAAGTTATGACATTTTAAAGTTTCACTTCAATCCACAAAATAGTTATATGCACATCTCGGTCGGTATGCAAATGAGGGAACTGATGACATCACTCACTATTTCTTTTGTATTTTATTACATGAAATATGAAACATTTTGATTTTCTTGTCTTTGTCATATGGAATGAAGTTTCAGTCCTCCCTGAACAAGTGGAATTCCATTATTTTAACATTTTGTGTTTCAGGCAAGTAGGTCCTAATCATCAAATTCGTAAAATTTGAAATATTCTATTATTCAAATAATAAAAAACAAAAGAAATAGTGAGTGAGTGACATCATCGACTCTCCCATTTGGATGTAGCTGGCTCGTTCATATAACTATTGTGTTAGAAATAAGCGAAACTTTGAAATGGCATAACTTTCTTATTTTACATCCGATTTGGATAAAATTTTCAGCATTATGCTTGTCTGATTTTTCTCTATTGATTCAAATCAACATTTTTCTGACGTGGACTTGACCTTTAAGACCGATGTCATATTATTTCATGTGACATTTGGCACATCACCTGCATGTGTCATAATGACGAGTCAGACACTCTTTTTGAACGCTCAAACTCTCATATTCTTCAACGACTTATCATGATTTCCTGAATATGAGTGTCATGTAATAAGCCAATTATCTGGACCAGTATGACCTCCCAAAAATCATTGATTAGATCATGTTTCATTCTTTTTCGAGTGAACATTTTCATGAGGGAGAGATTATCTTCTACTTCTGTCAGTTGGGTGTGAGACTGTGAGGATATTGTAATCGCTTATTAGTCTCTTAACTTTGCTATTTAAAGCAAGAAATGTTTCTGCTCATCTATAGAATGTGAAGGAAATGAAATTTTGGGTGTAACGCCAATCTGGCATTAGACATACTAATGTTTAATCCCTAATTCCTTATGATAGTATGTTGCTCGGGAAGCCAAGAACATTCATGATAATCATGTATGAGTTCATGTGTCAAATCAAGATTTGGTTCTGAAATTGATAGGCCTACAGGTCAAGATTTTTGACGGACCATAGATGTAGATAGATGAAAAATAATTGATGGAAATACATTGCAGTTGAGATGGCCGATGGAGAGCAAGGAAAAGACAAGGAATATTTCAACTCCATTAGTAACTAACTTGAAAAGGACTATCAGGGACCATGAAAACAGGAGGCCTACATGAAGGTTAATTATCGGTTACATTACAAGGGTGATTAGTTAGAATTCTATACTGAAATGTGAATTCAGCATTTTATTTGAAGTTTACTGCATTAACTATTTCAAAGACAAATTACAATTATGAAACTTGTGATATTTTGTTTGGTATCAAACCACAAATGATTATGACTTACATTTCATCATTTATGTTATGTAATGAAACTTTTTCCTTCATAAGGAACATCCTCCAACAGAAAACAGGAGAGTCATACCCTTTTCATAAACCTATCCTCCAATTAGCTGCCTAAGAGTAATGCGGATAATTCAATAAAAATTGTGTTCATAAACTCCGAAAATAAGCCGCATTATTTTTACGAGCGCCCGTCCTGAAAAAGGTGGATAATCGCCATGACAACTGGACACGCCCCCTCCGATGCGGTTGTGTTGGAAAAGGGTGACCTTGTGACCGCACCATGGCAATTATCCGCATTATTTGAAAATGCGTTCATAAACTCAAAATCTTATCCCGATGCCGCTATTATGCGGATAATAGCAGCATCAGAGTAATGCGGATAACTCTTGTCCTCCTCCAATTTTACGACCAAATTATGCTGCTATTAGCCGCCTAATTCATAGTAAATGGGTTTATGAAAGGGGTATTAGTTTGAAGCAAGAAGGATGTAAAACCCAAAATAACGATTTTACTGCCTTCTGAACATGAAGACAATAAACCCCAATCCAGGGTTCAGGAAAATGAATCATAAGAGATTATAGAATGGTGGCTGTTGATTATCTTTAAACTCATTCCGGAAGTAAGTCGATAAAACAAATAGGTTAATTAACCAAGACATTGTCCAGTGAGAGGCTATCTTCATTCCCAGAATTAGAGACTTATTTTGATTACCACAGTGTCCCATTCATAGGAAATGATGTTAGGTACAGTGTCGTCCAGGTATATGCCTTGACATGCACACATATCCTCCTGATAATCATGTTATTTCAGGCTATGGGAGAAGGGATGTAAGATAACCCCAATATCTGATCACATTGCTGAAAGGCAGGCAACGCAGAACCCTGGCAATAAAGTGCTTTCAGACCCAGTCAGGCACAGTAAATTCTTGGTAATGTGCTAGTGTGAAAGCAAATTTAAGTTCACCCTGACAAAAAAGTTTATTGTAAAAACAGGAGAGAAAATTATAGCGATTATTGGTTTGAGGAACATCCATCAAAGACTTGTGCTAGTGTGAAAGCAAATTTAAGTTCACCCTGACAAAAAAGTTTAAATAGGAGGGAAAATTATAACAATTATTGGTGAAGGTTTGAGGAAAATCCAGCAAAGATTAAAGGAGTCATTATGATTTTAATATTTTGATTAGTGGTGTCATATGCAAGCAGCTTTCTCAAGTATCCTAAGATAAAAAAAAGTATTTCTAGGCAGGAACAAGTCCCCTAAATCTATCGGTATTTAGTGATTAGGGGGGTATGAAAGCACATTCTATGAAGTACCCATAGATGCTCTGACAGGCAGGTCAGAAGAAATGTAATGTTTTACTTTATGAAATTACCTATCTCAGCATCTGCCATGAAAATTTTTATTTTTTATTTTTTATGTTTTATTTTTATTTTTATGATTATTCTAAAAGTGAAAGCTTTGAAGGTTTTGAAATGTGTGTGCAACTATACAGCTCCATTCTACTCTGCTGCTTTTCTACACTTAAATCTCTTTTGTTGTATGTAATATTTGTCATGGAATTAGTAGAAAGTAACTCAATTTGTTTTTATTTCTGTTGATCTTGAGGAGAAAGCAGCGGATATTTGTTTTTTACTTTCCTTTTAGATGTGTAAGTAGTCAATATAGGCAAGAGGGATATAGGGGCAATTTGAATTTCAAGTTTCAGTTTTGGCTCGATAATTGGTTTGAAGTTGGAGGAGTTTCTGTCAATTAAGAGGATTATTGAATTGAATTTAGGATTACCCCATGGAGAGTTTGTGATAGTTTTCTTTAGACCACCTTTTTCTCTCAAGTACACAATAGAGAGTCTTTCTTGATAGTCTTGATTTCGAAAAAAAGGCAACAGCTTTGGTTTATATCACCCTTTTATTCTGTTAAATCTACTGGTCAGGTATCTGCAATTATGATAAACAGATGGAGAGTTAACATTCAAACTTTCTTGGTCAAAAATAGCATCAGATATAGAGATAGCAGAATATGGCATGAGGTTATTAATGTCATTACAAAAAAATTTTCACACACATACACAAAGGCGGTACATGCAGTGTATCAGGGAAGATGTAATCTTAATTCTTCAACATCTATGGTAGATGAACATTTTTGTAACAATATTGCAATCTCTCTACTATCTTAAGGTAGTAAATCATTTAAAATATGGCTTCCTTGTCAACCATTTTAATCCTAGCATAAACAAAATAATAAAATCTTCACTCACAGTCACAACACTAAAGCCGGAATGGCATGGGGTACATGATAAATCTATCTGCTGTTCTTGTTAATGTGCTGTCATGACATTCAAGAGGCAGGAGTGAATAACATACAGTCTCAAGCAAAGAATGTAGCTTGCTGTTGTCAAATTTCCAACCATTTAAGGACCTTCACTCGGACATGCAATTATAAGCATGAAATGGGGATTCCATCCTTTCATGGGTTGGCCTGATTTTAGAAAGGAACCTTGTGCTGACAAGTTCTGCTTTATTAAGTGAAGTTGTCTTTAATTGAATAAGGCAGTTAGAATTTGTACAACTTAGCCTATGATATGTATACATACATTTTAACACTTAATAATATACTTCCATTTTAACATGCCCAAAGTACTTGACAATATAAGTAACAATATCATTTTACTCTCTCTAATATAAGAATGATATTATATTTTACCAATAGATCAGAGAGAAAATCAAAAGCAACTTATGAATATCATCTAATTTGAATATTTTCTTTTTCATATACATGTAGACCTGTGTGTAAAAAAAACAATTTCACAGACCCCACAAAATAATTCTAAGAGTGTTTGCACATCCAAGGGGGGGGGGCAATGCCTGCTCTATCCATGACTCTCTCCAACTCAATTAGTAGTTATTTTATGCTTGACAAAATATGTTGTAATAGGAAAAATGCTCTCTGTGAATGTTAGTGATACACCATTTTTGCTTGTCATTTTTTCATAAAGTGCCCCCCCCCCCCGATAAATCCTAAATCTATCCAGTGTATGGTATACTTGAAGTATCGATTAAGGCTACGCTTAGACTGCTTAATATCTTTCAGTCAATTTTAGATATTGATATGGATTCAAGATATTAATTGCATAGCCAGGGCACTGTATTTGCCAATTTGAGGAGCGTATGAGAACCTGATGTAGACATAACGAACGCTAATTACCTGTGTCACCCTATACAACACGCAGGGGTTCCGCTGGTACAACATCACTTAGAGTCATTTTCAATTACATACAAAGTTCACAACCTTTATTTCTAACCAGTCTAATAAAGGTAACCTTTAAAATCAGGATTATTAGTAAATTGTATTTTTAACTATTACAGTTTTTAAAAATATGTCTTTATCTACATGATACATGACTCTGTGCTTGTCTTGCTATTTTACCTACAAATTTTAAGAACCAGTTGCGGAAATCTTATCAAAATTGGATGTAAAATAAGAAAGGTTAAAATGACATTTTAGAGTTTTTCTATAAATTAAAACAATATACATGTACTGCAGTAACAGATCAATATGTAAATGATTGTCTCACACTCATTATCTAAAATTATAAATCAGATAGAATTTATGATGGGGGAAATCTAAAAAATTTTGCATGATATTGGAGGAAAATAGGTGATATATTTAAATTGTTTATTTATATTTATATTTCATGTAATAAATACAAAAGACCTAGGGAGAGTGCAATTTAGTAAGAGCCCTTTGCTGTATAGCACCCATGAAAATGGGATAATACCCTCATTTTACATTTAATTTTGCTGAAACTTTCTGTGACGTGTTTTAAAACATTTTTCTTCATTTATTTACAGTTGTTGGGATGAACTTTACCTTTAACCATCTTCTGGTTTTGAACTTACTATTACTTCATGTATATTCTGTAATGAGTAGGGACATCTATTGTGTTTGGAGATCAGACTAGCCTATTAATACATTGATTGATAGACAGAACCATACCTTGCATACCTTACTGCATGCCTGACATAGGTGTGTAGAGGATCGATGATTGATGGGGGAAGGATGCATCCAATGTAGGATCAATTAGAAATCTTTTTTTGTGTGTGTTTGTATTGGACAAGGAGGGTGAATAAACAAACCTAACAGACATGAATGATTGCAAGAATATTAAAGTTTCTTGTTTGTTTATATCAGGTTTATTTTAGGAGAGGTAATGAAGATTCATATAGATATGATGTAAGAAACAGACACCGTTCTCATTGCAATTTCTAAAACTGGTTTACTGGAAACTTGTCCAGGAAACCAGTTTGGAAGATAACTTTGCTAGCGTTCCCACTTGATCACACGAAAGTGGTTTTCAAAATCACTTCACATAAAGTGATCTTGTTGCTATGGCAACACTTTCACTGGGGTGACACATTTCGCGCTAAATTCGAAACCGCGGCATAGGCATTCTACACCTGTCTTGTCGCGCTCAAAGTGTGCGAAGATCGCTTCCTGAATAATGGTTGTGTCCTCACTCACTTATGCTAAAAGTTTGAAGAGGCAAAGTGATCTTGAAAACTACATAGCGAGTTGGTTTTCTGAACTGGTTTGGAAGATCGCTTCCAAGATCGTTTCGACCGTTCTCACTACTTTCCAATAATCTAGTTTTAGGAAGGTAGTGATAACGGTGTCTATAAGGCACAAAAGGCTCTGTATCACTGTTTCCAAATTACACCAGACTGTTTGATTTAGAAATTGTAATTTTGGTTCTTCAGTTCAGATGTGTGGGTACCCATTTTATAACTTCATCTGCCTTTTTGTGCCAGTAATTCAAGGGGGGAGGGAGGGAACTCATCCATATTGTTATACACACTCGTGACCAGATAAACGCCTAAAAAGTAGGTTTTCCGGTTAAGATGTGATATGCATAAAAACTAGGTTAAGAAACATGAAATAATACTACACAGATTTTGTGATGATGATTCACAAAACTAGCATTGAAAAATATGATTATATTATTTACACATGTTTGTTTGGAAACCTTGTGTGAGGAAATAAAATACTGCCTCAATTCAAGCTGTAGATAGATTGCGGCACAAATAAATATATATTCCCTACCGGTCTGACTTTGTTTATATGCTTTGTATGGAGTCAGTACAAGGTATATTGATATAAGAGCGAGGTCCATATCTGTGAATTATGTTTCGAGGCATGGCTTGCATTGATGCCATCTTACTCTTATTGTTGATAGATTTGGTTAGGGAGTTTCTTGTAAACAGAGCTCAATATAGAACTCCTCGTCTCAGAAGAGATGCGGGTTGGATCGATGGAGGATGTGTTCTCCAGGAAGAAGTTAAAGGGGAATGAAACCTTTGGAACAAATAGGCTTGTGTAGAAACAGAAAAATAAAAAAATAAGAATAAAGAAAGTTTGAGAAAAATCGGACAAATAATGAGAAAGTCATGAGCATTTGAATATTGCAATCAGTAATGCTATGGAGATCCTCCCATTGGCAATGCGACAAGGATGTGTGATGTCACTGATGATTAACTTTCCCTTTGGTGGACTATAAAATACCCACAAAATGTCTCTTATTGCTTTTTCTTATGATGATACAAACCCTTTATCCATGATGTATTCTGAAAAAAAAAAGATTACATGCCCTCATGTAGAAAGAACACATGATCTATGGATAGATGTGATAAAAGAGGCAATTCCAGTGAAATATATACTAAAGTAATGGGGAGAGTTGTTCACAAGTGACATCACACATCTTTGTTGCATTGCCAATTTGCTATCTCCATAGCATTAGTGATTGCAATATTCAGATGCTCATAACTTTCTCATTATTTGTCCGATTTTTCTCAAACTTTTGTTGATCTGTTTCTTTGATTTTTCTGTTTTCACACAAGCTATCTTGTTCCAATCCGTCTGGTTTATTCTCCTGAAAGAAGTTAATACAATGTTCTTTCATTTAGGGTCTGGGTGATATAGCCCTTTGAGCTGCTGAATTCTTACAAGCCAAGATAGAGATAATAGAAAATGGGGAAAAATACACAGGGCTCCAGGCGATTTCAGCCCCCCCGCCATGTTCAAAAGAGCCCCTTTCACAAACCCATCCTCCAATTATCCGCCTAAGAGTAATAAATGCGGATAATTCAATAAATATTGCATTCAGAAACTCCGAAAATAATCCGCACTATTTTTTACGAGCGCCCAACCAGAAAAAGACGGATAATTGTCATGGCAACTGCACACACCCCCTCCGATGGGGTTGTTGTTGGAAAAGGGTGACCTTGTGACAGCACCAATGCAATTATCCGCATTACTTTGGAAATGCGTTCATAAAGTTAATATCTGGTCTTGATGCTTCTATTATGCGGATAATTGCAGCATCGAAAATCGAAATAATGCGGATAACTCTGGTCCCGCTCCGATTTTACGACAAAATTGATATGCGCATAATTTGGTTTATGATAGAGGTATGAAATCCTCAGTCACTGCAATGTTATAGTTCATCCAATGTTGCAGATTCAGGCAACCAGTTGTGAAAAGTAGCACCTAAAAAGAAAATATAGGCCTATGTTTTTCCCCCGCTCCAATAAAATTGGTTTATTGATGGTTAACCTTTCAGATGTCAAAGGTCAAGATGCCCCCCCTACAAATAATTGATTTGAATGAATAGAGAATATCAACTAGCATGGCTCTGAAATTTCATTGATCAATATTAATGAATGAGAAAGTTTTGACATTTTCAAGTCTTGTTTATTTGCGTAAAGCAGGGGTGTGGACGTCAATGGTGATACTTTTTCCAATTGTCCACGGTGTGCAATCGATCATAAAAATCAATTGTACGATTAATCAATAAGCTTTGTGTTACAGGACCCTTGTAAAGCAACCACCTATACAGTATTACTCAAAATTTATTGAACTCCACCAGAAAATGAACATATTTGAAATTTTCAATTTCTGCCATGTTTTAGATATTTGATTATGAAGTCAGGTGATAAAATTTTATTTCAAATAAAGTTTGTTTATCTGGGCTCGCCAAGCATTGTAGTGTTGTTGTTGTCTATACATTCAAAACTCAGCCCAAAGAAATGCATCTTATGAAGGGGTTCACAACTTTACATACATGCAGTTTGACAATATATTTTATTTTGGCTTTTTACTAAAATTGGAATATTGATTCGATATTACTAAGAGTGTTTGTAATCATGGAGCAGTTGGAATATGTATGAATGGAACGGATGGTTTGCTTGTCTTTGACCTTAGACTTCTGGTTATCCTATTTAAAATAGTATGATGGAATATACATATGAATCATGTACAAGTATTTAATAACCAGTCAAACTTATTCAATGTGTGGTGATCTCTCAATTTCTTGCCTTTTTAATTTCTAACTTTTCCAATTTCCACCAACCCATTTTCAAGCAATTTATTCTGTTACATGTAAGTCTGCAATGTATTTAAAATGTATTCATGTGTACCTTTGGCATTGTGGCAAATGATCCTCATATAAATATCTCTGCCATGGCTCATTAGTTTTGTATAATGTGAGGCAATGGTAATGATATTTGCTTCAGGCCTCTATGGTGTTATAATGTGTGTATTATTTATTATTATCCCTCTACACCACATCACTATTGCATTTAAAGGGAATTTCTAGCCTGGCATCAATATGATAGAGCAACAAATAATGAAATTTTGATGATTTACAAAAAAAAGATAAGAAATCAATACCATTGCTGGGATTGGAACCTCAACCCTTTACTTTTAGGGTAACAGGAAAAGTCAGAACCAGGAAAGAAAAATTATGTGAGAGCTTGGGTTATTTTGTCCCTGAAATGCTCGAAAGAGCCCTAGGCCCCATCTTACATAGAGTTACGATTGATTGCATCAAACCTAACTCTATGGAAATCCATCAGTGTAATAATTTTTTATATAGGAGAATGGCACAATGTCCTTGTAAACAAAGAGAAGCACAGTGAATTTTCAAGAAAACAATGAATGCATGAATACATCATAGTTGGAATTAAAAAAGAAAATATTTTGAACAAACATGCATGATACATGTTGACGTTGCTGGCCATCCATAGTTGCGATTGATCGGATCAAATATAACTGTTTGTAAGACGGAGCCCAGGAAGCTAAAATAAATGGCACTACAATAGTCAATATCCTAATTCATTGCCATGTTAAAGTTTATCAAATGTTGCCGAATCAGGCAGTATGCTGTGAAAAGTAGCTCCAGAGTGTTTTTTTTTCTCGCCTTGTCTTAACCACAACGCCATCTTTGTTTCTGATGTATAAGACAATGTTGTTTTCCCATTGAAGAAATAAAAGACATATGTATCGTGAGTCTTGTCTGCATGTACTATATGTAGGCCCTATTACCTATAGGCCTCCTCCTAACATATTGATATATTCCGACTGAGATGAGATGGTCTTTGGAGAAATGAGATTAATGTTTAAGAAGCTATCCTTGGAAAATACAGGGAATTGATGAAGCTTGATTTCATAGAACATCCCAAGTGTGCAAATAGTGTGGTACAGAAATGCAAGCATATATCTTCAAGCATGGCTAGATGAGGGTTGGAGCTATTAAAATGGGTCATTTGCCTGGCCATCTCCCAAAGTTCACTACCAGGTCATCAAGGGTTCAGCATTTCTCTCTCCAATCAGTCCTTCAATATTTCCTCTCTTTGCCTTTGTGTCCATGTATCTATTGATAGCTGAAGACAATGTTGTATTGGAGTAAAATGCCAATTAACCTAGATGCAGCAGGATATTTACAGTGCAGGACATAGATGATTAGGAGTGGTTTGATAGTCCTAGATTTAAATTTGGCAGTTTTAGTTGTAGAATAAATAGGAGTAGTCTACTTATAGGCCTACTTTTACGACTGCTGTTGCTGCTGCTGCTGCTGCTACTACTACTACTACAACTGTTGTATGGTAAAAGATGGGTAGAGGAGATTGTGGGTGTGTGTGTGTGAGGGAGAGAAAGAATGAGAGAGAGAGAATGGAAGAGAGACAGAGAAATATAGACATCAGAAAAAGAGGAGGATATTATTCTATTAAAGCTGTGGATTCTGGATAAAGCCAGATAAAGGTGTAGATGTCATTTGTCAAACAGGCTTTGAATTTAACATGTAGGTCTCTTGAAGGTGATTTGAAACAGGTGCAAATAATAGATATCAACATCATAAAAAATTACCAAGATATACATCATTTTATGATGAAAACTGTAATGACTGTCACTGGTTATAGTGACAAACCAAGCAATTTTATGCCTCCATCTGCTGACCAGACAAGTAATTTTGACGCCTACTTCATGTCAACCTTGACACAGACAGATCAAATCTAAATCTTTAGGTCAAGAGATATTTCATGCTTCTTTTGGTAGGGATCCTTTGGAATGTTGACCTTGTTCTCACAATGGGTCAAAGTTAAGCCGACCACTGAGGAAAAACTGAATTAAGTTTCAGAAGGGATCTTGGTAGATTCCTATTCTAACTCTTTATTCCTACTGAGCATGCATCTTTAAAGAAGAGGATCGAAATATATATTTTTTCTGTGTTTGAAAGATAATCTATAATCATTTTCTATAGAGGTATATCAATTTCTATCACCTGATGATGTCTAAGAATGAAATTTTATGAAATAGTTGCAGTGATTTTTTTTCTGGAAGTAATGAGAAAGTGTCTCTTAGACTCCTACCATGGACCTGTATGTCCTTGCTCCTACTTGGCATCTATATCAAAGTCACACAAATTAAAAGTCATTGTCTCATGAAATTTTTTTTTCAAAAGGTATTGGTAAACAGGATTTGTCTGACTCTTATTCATATAAATAAATACCATAGAAACAGGTGTGCAAGCAAATAGGTTTATTTGTTTGTATGCTAAATGTAATCAATAAAATGTTCCTAATTGATGTTTGATGAAGCATTCGGGATACACAAGATCAAACAGCTACTATAAATTTTCTACAAGCTGAATATATGAAACTTCATTTCAAGCAGATAGCACTAGTACAGTGCCTTGGATGTTTAGTTAAACAGATGATTCAATTCATATTATAATGTAGTGCATACATGTAGGTTGCTATCTACTCTAGATAACATTCATGAACTGTAGGCATTCCTATGCCCCGTATCACAAAGTGTTGTGATTGATCCAATCAATTATAACTATGGAAAGCCAGCCACACCAACATCTAGAATGCGTGTTATTGCAATAGGAAGGCATCATTATCTTGCCAAATTTTGTTATCAGAGGGATGTTGTGTTCATTTTCTATATAGAAAATTATTACATTGATGGATTATCGTAGATGAGATTAATGGGATCAATCAATTCTCTTTGTGAGATAGGGGCCCTGCGCATCCTAGCTACGATGGTTTATTCAAAGAGATTTATCTAATGTTTACCAGGGTCTCAGAATCAGGAATGTTATCACATAGCAGAGAGACATGGAACTATTTAGATGGGTTTAGAGCAATAAGGGTGGAGTACAGTTTAAGATATAATTCTTGCTTTCACCAGAGTTTGTAGGCCTACAACCAATGGGTGATTTCAATTTCAAGTCTGATGTTGGCCTTGGTGTTGGTGTTGAAATTTGGATTGCTTCCCCTTGCTCCAAAACTTATTCAGAGTCTGTAAAACAGAACCAGATCACATTATTGACATCTCAACAACTTGCGCGTGACTTTTCGGGACCATATTCATTTCATGTTTGGTGTTATAATCGTGTAAAAATTGACCCAACATCAACACCAAAAGGTCAACACTGAACTTGAAATCACCCAATGTGGACCAACTACTCTTTGACTTTGACCTCTTTATCTCTTGTGCCATCTTTACTGGTGTACCACTGCTTTGAGTTGCATAGTGGTGTATGACTGGTCAGGTACAAATGAATGTGAAGAAACTTATTCAAAATGGTCAGTAGTGTACTGACTGTTCATGATCATTTTTGTCACCATTACCTTGTTTGACATTGTCTTTTCCATCTGAAGCTTGTGAAGAGTATAAAGATTTGTAAGTCAAAACTCCACTATTGAAAAGGCCTGGGATACTAATCTCGAAAAATCCTTCATTGTTCATTTCAAATAAAAGTTTATCTCATAAGTTTCCATTTATTAATTAATGAAGATCAGAAGTCAGGACTAGTGACAAGGTCTGAACAGACAAATCTGAGTTTTGAGAGGTAAGGCAGAAAGTCCTCCCGAGAATCGTCAACAAACTCAAATTCTTGAATCAAGGCCTTACAGATTTGAGATTGTTCTCAACTGACAATCCCATCTCTGGTTGACTTGAAATGGATGCAACTAATTGCATGCAACAAGTAGATACACTTCTTGAATTTGTTATCACTAATTTAAGAATCATTGCCTTCCCTCTGTTTTCTCCAGGAGTCCCCACCATCCTACGATGAGAGGAATATGCCATCCATTGAAGATGTCCTCACGGAGTTGTACTACCCGTTTGAAGACATAGCACCTTACATGACAGCGCAGATCTGTGACATCATCAATCGAAGGTTCAAAGGTGACGGGTCAAGGTTCATGCTGGACTTCCTGTTACCATGCAGAGAACTCTTGTTGCATCTCAAAGAAGAAAGTTGGGTAAGATTGCTGATTAATCTTGAACAAGATTTAATATCCCATGGTTTAAAGATAATAATGCTGGAAGCTACTCAATCAATAGAGTGGATTTGCATTTTTATTCATCATTTTTGTCTGACAAGTTGTCAGATCTGACATCTCTCAGATTTTGATTGGCTGAGAAGCACTGTTATTGTGGTAATTGTCTGATGAAACAAGACTTGTAAAATGTCCGATTAGTCCTTTCATGAATCACTCCCGTTGATTTGTTGTCTTAAATGTTTAGGCCAATAATTTGTAGACTATAGGTGGTTTCAAACCGCCTCGATCACAAGAATCCCTGTTAAACTACGAGAACTTTTTTAGGCTTAAAATACCCATTAATTATTAGTGCATTCACACCGCCCCGAAACATACTCTTCGGTAAAATTCCTGAAGTTACGGGCATGGGCAGTATGGTCTGATTAGCAGGCAAGGCGCGAGATTCAAAATCACTAGCCCAGCAGCCACCCACAGCGCCCGCGCCCAACGACGCTCAACGACACGCTGGGCCAGAAGTTCCCGTAAATTGCTTTCACATTGCCAAAATACCTGTGACCTTGGAAAAATCCCCGCGAAAGTTCTCGTAATTTCGCCAAGTACCTACTATTTAGCTGGTATTTTCTTTCGGGGAAATTATGCGTAGTTTGCTTGCACATAACCAAAATACCTAGTATTTTCTGATCGGGGTAAATTTCCCGATCGGAGAATACCTGGAACTGACAAACTTCGAGGCGGTCTAAACCACCTACTATTGCTATAGAAGACCTAGATGTTGTCACCAATTAATTTCCAAGTATAACTTCCTATAAGAGCATGTTTCATGTAAGGACCTTCTGAATGTTGGCAAAGCTTGATATAATCCTTGGATAATGGATTAACTAAAGTAAGGTTTAATGATGACATTCTACTTTGTTTGCAATGCAAGTTTTACGAACAAGGCAGCGCTTGACACTGGCCCTGGTCCAACGGTCCCAGACCAGTAAAAATTACTGTTGGGCCAGTAGCTTTTCAGAAATAGCCAGATTTACTGGTCTGACATAACAAGTAAAAAACATATCATACTAATATGATATTTTCTCTAATAGTATTTAAAAAAATGGCTTTCCAAAATTGAGGAATGGTTCTCATGAATTGTGTTTTATGTGTATCGGTGTACTGTTTGTTAGTAGTGTTTTTTCGGGGGGGGGGGGGTAGGCAATAAAAGCAATAGAAGACAGTGAAATAAACAGGTCTTTTTCATGTTTTTCTTTATTTTGGGGGACCAGTAAATTTTAGGTTCGGACTAGTAAAAAATTGAAAAAAAAACCTGGTTATCTATTGGTCTGACTTGAACAGGTTTGACCAGTAGAAAAAAAAGGGTTAGTGCGGAGCCCTGAACCAGGCCTCCAGAAATAGACAAATTTTCTGGTACCAACAAACCCCACCCAATGGTGGGCTGTGAAATTGCTTACTTTTCACTTGCGTCATCATTGCAGTAGGTATAAGAACTTAAAATCTCACAGATTGGTGACCTGTTAAATTGCACTTATTCGGTGTTTCCATGGAGAGTGATGGGTGAATGTATAAAGGATTTCTTTAAAAGTGCAGAAAATAATTACACCTTAGCTACTGTGACACATAACGAGGCGCTGGTTTACGCCTTTTTAAAAGAAGTTTCATTCTTAAATATTTAGAATATCTTTTTAGACGTCTCTCTCCTGATTAGTCTTGGTTCAATGCTTCAGATGGACCGTAATCAATAGATATACCCCATCTAATTATTAGGTTCTTGGGAATCGGCGAGTGACGTCCATTGAGTGTTCTCTATGGATTCTAGGATGGGCGATCTAAGGATACTTAAAATCAGCCATCCTTGACTTTAAAAGCTGACCGCTGGCCTTTTTTTTGTGGTTTTCATTTGAAAAGCAAAACAGACATCAGACCTATATTCTTTTCCAATTTAGTTCGAAAAAAGTATTTTCATTACGTGAGAAACTTAATGGTTGCACTTAAAACAAGTTTATATTATTAGGGACAGTGATTTTCCTTTTCAAAAAATGGCCTTTTCCGTTTCAGAAAATCTCAAATTCCGTTTCACCGTGTCAGAAAACGGAAATTCTGTTTCCCCATAGACTTTGTACACACGGAAAAGTGACAATTCCGTTTACACATTAAATAGCAAAATCACAGCGCGTACACTCGCATTGGCCAAAATTTGTATCTGCTTCTGTACCAACAACACAATAGAATCCGTTCTAATCGGATCTATGCGGGTGCATTTAATTATTTTTCAAAGGCATCTAGCATGCATACATCCTCACCTTTCACATTATTAGCATTATTTTACGGTGAAATCAAATTTCATCGATGATTTGGGGGTTTTTTGGACATCGTTATCATCAGTCAACGACTTTCGCCAATCCGCCATCTTGGATTTTAAGAACCCGATATCATGCTGTTACATCTTCAAACGTAGAGGGCAGCAACACACGACCGTGCAGTTGAGCGATATGAAGCTAAGTGAAGCTCAACCCGGCCGGCCGGGGTACTATCGAGAGTGTGCTGGTGTCGAGAGCAGTCACGATGTGTGAATTGTCATGATTTGTAGCGAAGTGAGATTGTGTTTTCTGGGGTTTTGTGGCCATTTAATATTCTCATTTTGTTGTTATTTTGGAGTAATTTCTGTTGCTATTCTGTGTATTTTGAGGGAAAATACGTTTTCCGTGATTTTCCGTTTGAAATGCCACTTTCCGTTTCAAAAGGCCTTTTCCGTGAATTCCGTCCGTTTTCCGCGATCACGGAAAACCACTGTCCCTATATTATAGCCCGGGAATTGGCATGGAATTGAGCGATATTTAGCTGAAAAATATTGCATTAATGAAGTTTTATTATTATTTTCAACCCTTTTAATGCATGAGAAGTGGTTTTATATGAAAGAGAAAAAACAAAACAAATGGATATTCTAATTTTAATTTACCACCTGTGTGACTCAAATGAAGTGTATTCACATAATTTGTTCAAAATCATAAGACACACTTCATTTCATATCCTCAATATTATATCTCTCCATGGACCTACTTCTCTAGGTCCATGTTCTCTCTGAGGGCATACACATTCATATAATCTTTTAATTAATTAAAATAGTGGCAGGCACTTCTGGGAGATTTACCAAAACTTAAAGTAGGGTTCAAAGTATGGAGTGCACCCCCAATTCTCTTTTAAAGGACAAGTCCACCCCAACAAAAACTTCATTTGAATAAAAAGAGAAAAATTCAACAAGCATAACACTGAAAATTTCATCAAAATCGGATGTAAAATAAGAAAGTTATGACATTTTAAAATTTCGCTTCATTTCACAAAACAGTTCTATGCACATCTCGGTCGGTATGCAAATGAGGGACCTGATGACATCACTCACTATTTTGTATTTTATTATATGATATATGAAATTTTTTTATTTTCTCCTCATTGTCATGTGAAATTAAGTTTCATTCCTCCCTGAACACGTGGAATTCCATTATTTTAACATTTTTGTGCTTCAGGCAAGGAGGTCCTAATCATCAAATTTTTAAAAATTGAAATATTGTATAATTCAAACAATAAAAAACAAACGAAATAGTGAGTGAGTGACATCATCGACTCTCTTATTTGGATGTAATTGGCTCGTTCATATAACTATTTTGTTAAAAATAAGCGAAATTCTGAAATGTCATAACTTTCTTATTCTACATCCGATTTTGATGAAATTTTCAGCATTGCGCTTGTCTGATTTTTCTCTATTGATTCAAATTAACATTTTTCTGAGGTGGACTTGACCTTTAATGATGGATACAGGAAATTTTTCTCAATTTCAAGGTCCAGTTGATCTTGTGATTAAAGATCATAAATAAATTTTCTCACTGATGATGATCATAAATTGTTATGCTTCTAAGCATCTACTTATTTTTTCAATCCTAAGTGACTTTATTTTGGAGCTCTATAAGAACTTGACAAGTCAGTCATCCTTCTCAATTGTTTGATGAGAACTGTCAATCTGACTTAAACGCAATCGTGCATTTAGTGGTTTTATTTCAACATTTTTAATAATAATTATTTTTCTAGGATGTATAGTATCCGGTCATTACCCCTTTTCCCTCCCTCTACAATCAAGCCCTCAACTCATTTCAGGATTTCTCATGTGTTTCCCAGGGTAGTTGTTATCCCGAGAAGTTCATGCATTGGTCAAGTGGAACAGCAGAGTCAAATGCTAGGAATATGAGTTTGTCAGAGAATAATTATTGTAAGAACAGTTTTCAGTACTTTATTGGTTTTTGGCAATATAGTCCTAAGGAATAGGCCCAGTATTTAATAATAATGATAATCTGTTTTTTTTAAATAGTGCTTAATACATCGGAATGACGAGATATATTATCACCTACTGCATCTTATTGAGGGTGATTTTAAAGAAATTTGGTTTTCTAAACAAGTGCTCTCTTTTATAGTGCATATCACTGTACATTATGTGCTCTTTGAAGGAACAGTAAAAGTTAAGAAAAAAAGGCATCAGAGTCTTTTTAATGTTTTGGAGTTACAGGGATAACAATCACTGGAGTATATATTGAGTGTCCAAATTTGGTTATATCTAGGTGTAGTAACTCTTTGATCCTATGATGTGCAGAAAGATAGTCCAAGAGGAGATATGGGGAGAAAAGAGTGCATTGTGGTATACTGCGCCATCGGCAAGGACGAGAGAAAATAGAATTCAAATGGCTTCTCTTGAACAATTGCAATTTATTCTCAGTTTTCTTTTGCCTTACAGATAAATTCAGTTTCTAGGTGGAATAAACCTTTTAAATGTTCACTGATTCTTACTTTTGAATAAGTTTTGTTTGATCTTGTTTTAGAAGGAGGGATGATAATGGGATGTATAAATACAGGTTTCTTTTTAACTTTACAATCAGTCAAGGATTGTGGAGTTTGTATACCATGTCCCCTTGGCAGTGTTGATCCATACTACTGATTGAAATCTAAAGGGTGTTAACTCCTGTAAAGTGCTATTATCAAACACCTTCCTGGTTCTTTACAAATGTCCCCTTACTATGTTTATTCTTATCACCTACTGCTTCCTATTAAGGGTGTTAACCTAGTGTTAGTTAAGTGTTCATTTGATAACATTTTGGCATGTTGTTGCCTTTATTGTTGGTTCTATATTTTATATTTTACCAGACTGAAATTAAATAATCCTGAGGCCCGTTGCAGAAAGAGTTGCAATCGATCGCAACTCTAAAAATCATGCGCAACTTGATTTTCAACCAATCAACAGCGCGTATTTGGGACTTGCGTTTGATTTTTTGACTTGCGTTTAAACGCAACTCTTTCTGCAACAGGCCCCTGATCAGACTAGCAGCAACTGGCACAAAGGACACAATTTCATATTTTTTTCTCCATAATCTATAATGTCAATGATTAAAATGTTCAGAAAGCTAGCCACAATTCTTTTAAAGGATACCATTTAGACTCTCATTGGGGTTGAAATAGAATATTAGCCAGCTCAGTGATGTAAATCCATCCTGCATGAATTATTAGGTGGTGCTTGCCAATCAATATCCAAAATATATGAAGAATTGAACTGATAAAGTGTTCTTTGGAGATGTTTTCTAACGATTCTCTCGATTTCTTTGTAATTTTGTGTTGAATGATTGTGTTATATTCTTAATAAATACTTGATTATAAAAAAAGTATTAAAGAAAGGTGAATAGTGCATCCCAATTTATTTGATGACCCAGTCTAAAGAAAGTTCACTCTGTCATGCTACAATCCCTAATATAAGAAGTTAATTCAGTGATAAACCATTTAGTTCCATACTGCAAATGGTGCATTACTAATGCTAAGTACTTAAGTCAACATCTAATTCAACTTATTCAAGTTCTTTCCCTCATTGATACCTTCCCCTTTTCCAGTTTGTAAAACAGATTGAATTGGAAGTTGGTATAAAAGAAGAATTTCCATTGCAGAGAGGCTATTAATGGTGAATTTTTTTTTACTGGTATCTAGCTGTCATTGCCAGATGCCCCTCCCCCACACCCACCCCTAATTTTTCCCTCTTAAAAATCTTGGATCAGATTGGCCCGGAAATCATGGGGCCCCACTCCGTCCCAGGTTAAAAACAAAATTACCCAGAATAATCTGACGTGACACAGCGAACGGCCAGATCTGACCCGGAATTGGTTACATCGGACGTCATTTCTGGCCATTTTTTATTAGAGAAAAAAAATGGAATGAGGCTGGAGCGGATATATTTTTGAACGAAGTACTGATGATTGTGAAACAAGACTGTTTTTATTTCAAATATCCAGTAAGAGTATATTACAGAAGGCCTCTCCATATAACTTAAATTAGAATAAATGTAATTCTGTCTTCTTAGTTTCATAGAAAATCAAATAATTAAGCAATGATATGGTCTTTCCCTGTTGAGTGTTTGAAGTGAAATAAACTATATTCGAAATACGATGGGCTTGCATTTGAATAGCACACATCGCCTTTATCTCTGATTATCCAGTTGAAACAGGGAAAACATCACGTCATTTCCATGGTCCTAATAGACATTTTCTTAGATTAATATGATCTAGCTTTACAATACAGCTGAAATGATAATTAATGACTAGAGCACAATCCATACAATATGCAGAATTAATGAAATCTACTATTGGGTTCCATTTTTGTGCTATATTTAGGAAAGTGAATTATTAAATGACTTTCAGGTCAGTGAATGTACTTTATTCCTTAGTTCATCTTTCATGCAAGAAAAATCTCTAGGTTCGTATAATTTCATCAGTGAGTGTATGTCATTAGAAGATGTATTGGGCATGGAATCTAATTAGTGCTGTCTATCTAATATTTCAAATTGATTTCTTTCCACATCGTGGTTCTTGTATATATTGGTCAAGGTCATGTAAACATCTGTTAAAAAGTCATGAAAAATGTGGAGATGAGGAAATTAGAAAGAATGGAGGAGGGGTTTATGGCCACAGAGTTGATTTTAAAACAAAGGAACATATACGATTCAGGAAGCTTTTTGAAAAATACAAGAATGAAAATATACACCTCATTAAAAAAACATGATGTTGCAGAAAAAAAAAAGATTTTGCAGAAAGCAATAACAGAATCATTCTGTTTATTCATGAAACAGGAATTTTTCTACAATTTAACAGAACAGGTCTGTTTAAAAAGGGGAAAATTGTGTTTTATTTAAGGAAATTTGTATGGTTTCGTACCGATTTCCCGTAATTTTACATGATAATAACGTAAGATTACAGGTGTTTGTGAGACTCTGCTGCAGGAACTTTTTTTTATTTTAAGGATAAATTTTCCAACAGTGTATATATTGTGTTTTTGTATAGAGTATTGATAAATTTCTTTTATATATGTGATATTGTCTGAATATTCATAAATAAATGTAAATTGTTATTTCAAGGAAACACAGTCTATCTACAGTGAGTCATCATGCTCATGGCCTTGTTAAGGGGATTGGAATCACATATCTCATCTTTTTTAAATTAATCCAGATCAGGCAATAAATTCTTACCTAAAGAAAGAACAAAATGAATTTTAAAAATTAGATATAAAATAGACAATAGTACATAAATAGATGATCTCCCATTCAAATGATGGAAGTGTACCTAAAACTGTGCAATTCATTGATAAATGATAAGGATATGTAAATGCACTTTTAGCCCTCAAATTAGCAGTAGACCTACCATGTATATAAAAAGAAACACTGTTCAACTATTATCAAAAGATGAATATTTAATAAAGAAGTTTAATATGCATGAATGATGAAACCACCACAGGCTATCTTGACATCATATGGTCAGTTGGTCATCGTTTTTGTTGATTTCGGTTACAAAGATGACCATGACAGAAATACCTTTGATTATCTGGCCTGCAGCCCTTATTGAAGTGGGATCAAAGAAATATTTATCGACATATAATTTCCCATCCCTGATGATAAACAAACTCATCTGATTCCTTTTATCTTTTTGATATCTGTGTACCAGTATCTGTTGCTCCTTAACTTTGTTTGTGTCCTCTTTAGCTGTTGTTTCGATCTCTGATTTAAAGTATCCCAATAATTATTGTGGTTTTACAATGTAATTTGTCATCAAATTTACTTTAGCAAAGCCAATGATAATTAACTTTACAATTTCA
Organism: Lytechinus variegatus; assembly: GCF_018143015.1. NCBI lineage: Eukaryota > Metazoa > Echinodermata > Echinoidea > Temnopleuroida > Toxopneustidae > Lytechinus > Lytechinus variegatus. Next base: position 50,919,330 of record NC_054741.1, read on the forward strand.
AAGACAGTGTGCACTTTCAGACCCACTCAATCACCAAAATAGCAGTAAATTTACAAGATCTTGTTTAGGAATCAGAATACCTGATAATTATTTTCTCTGTGAAAGTTCTTGTAATTTAATTAAGTATTTACCCATATACATAGATTAGAGTGTATTTTGAATTTATTTTTCTGAGGGGGGGGATGGTAACAAAGTGATTTGCTTCCACTCTGGTAGAAATACTTGATGTTTTCTGATTCGGGTAGATTGAATAGATCTATTTCTTTGATCAGAAAATAAGAGTTTTTTATTTATTCATTTTTTCTTGGGGGGGGGGGGGTTGGACTGAAAGCATGAACAGTGTCAAATCTGTCGGGTCTGAATCCTCATCGATGGTCATACCATTTTATGTTACCTTTTGGATACAACACCATGATTTTTTTTTTCAATACATGCATATTTCAATTGTTTTATTTTGAGCCTCTTTCGACGGCATTCCTTAACTTTATGAAGATGTCCTCTGACTCTGAAGATTTCATTCGCTGAATTGTCAATTAGCTTCAAGGAAGTGTCCACTATTTGAGGTCATCATTTACTTCATTTTAAAGCTACGTAGCATGAGATCAATGGCCCCCAGTTTGATACATGATTCATACTTTTCCTGCCAATTAACTTCTGCTGATTTATTTCAACATTGAAGTATTAAAAGAATACCGTTATTGTATATCCACTGGATGTATCGAATAGCCTTGCCTCTCTGCCATATATTATGATAGTGTGAACTTGTCAGTGTTTGTTTATGATATTGGCTTGTATTCCCAAGGCTCGAGACTAAAATAGATTAATGCTAAAGAACCAGGAAGGATGATCCAGAGCAAAAAACATAGTTTGCTGTTTACTCTCCAAATTGCTCGATGCTAATTTATTTGTGAGAGCCTACCTATCTTTTGTGAATGGAAAATAAATAATTGTGATTAGAACTTGACTTAAGTTTTGCTATTGGATCGTACCTGGTATTGTCTGCTGACATCAAAGTAAGTACTTTTTTCATATGATTTTTTTTGTGTAGTTTAACTGATATCGAACAAATGTTGCTATACTATTTGCATTTTGCAAGTGTGATAATTTTGTTATAATTTTACTATTCATGTGGTAGATTGATTGTAGTTTCATATAAAACCAAAAAGTTATTTCTCGTGCTTTGAATTCACCAAAAACCAAGACAGGCATTAACAAATCTTGTGGGGTGTTGAGTGGTTGGTGCCTCACTAGATACTTGAAAGTTTGGGGTTCAATACACAGCCACAGTAAGGCATGTATTGCCATGAGCAAGGCATTTAAACAGTGCTCTTTTGCCTTACAGTCAAATAAGAGGAAACGATTTCTGTAATTTAAACTGTTCGTGCACTTGGGAGTTTTTTTATTAAAAAGAAATAATTTACAGAATTGAAATATGAATTTCATCTCTTTGTATTTGGGAGTTGTGACATTTACAGTTTTCCATGTCAAAGACTTTTTAAAGCTCTTTGTCAGTTGGAGTTGGGTTAGTGATAAAAAAAGAGAAGAAAAAATAATCAATTTTTTATCTGTATTATAGGTCAAGTCCACCTCAGAAAAATGTAGATTTGAATCAATAAAGAAAAATCAGACAAGCACAATGCTGAAGATTTCATCAAAATCGGATGTAAAATAAGAAAGTTATGACATTTCAAAGTTTCGCTTTTTTTTAACAAAATAGTTATATGAACGAGCCAGTTACATCCAAATGAGAGAGTTGATGATGTCACTCACTCACTATTTCTTTTGTTTTTTATTGTTTGAATTATACAATATTTCAGTTTTTACGAATTTGACGATTAGGACCTCCTTGCCTGAAGCACAAAATGTTAAAATAATGGAATTCCACGTGTTCAGGGAGGAATGAAACTTCATTTCACATGACAATGACGAGAAAATCAAAATATTTCATATTTCAAACAATAAAAAACAAAAGAAATGGTGAGTGAATGACATCATCGACTCTCTCATTTGGATGTAGCTGGCTCGTTCATATAACTGTTTTTGTGAGATGAAGCGAAACTTTGAAATGTCATAACTTTCTTATTTTACATCCGATTTTGATGAAATTTTCAGTGTTATGCTTGTTGAATTTTTCTCTTTTTATTCAAATCAAGTTTTTGTTGGGGTGGACTTGTCCTTTAAGTTTGAAAATTGGAATTATGAATCATGATATGTGTTGATATTGAATAGTGCAGTGTACTCATTCAGAGTGACTAATTGCTGTTGTGCTGACTGTGTTTGAGCTGTCACTGGCGATCTGTTATAATGTAAGGTGATTTGAGCCTGGGTGAAAGAACGGTCTGCCAAACCAAAGATTTGTCATTCTTAAACTTTTGAATAAACCTTCGAATCATTAAAAAAAAGCAATTTCATTCGATTTAGAGGAAAAATGCAGAGTACCTTTAATCAGCATCATTTTCATAACACATTGAAAGAGATATTAATTGGACTATTGTTATAATAAAATGGGTTTTAGCTCGATTCAATTGCCTAGATGATTTATCTGAAGTAAAATTATTTTCAACATTATCATGAAAGCCAAAATCTTCTGGGTAAGTGCTTATGTCGGGTACTAGTCTGTTCTCATCCATCAAAATAAGAAAAGGCTTCAGGCACTGGGTGGAAACGGCTCCTCGGCCTGAGAGTTTTCAATAATAGAAATTATGTTCTACAATGTGATTTGATTCAAATTGTCTAGATTTACAACATCCATCACATTCATTTTAGCATGATGGGTGCTGTTATTACAAGACCAGTTTGTTTAATTAGATCACTTGTTAAAGTATGAAATAGATGCACTACTGGAAATAGGTGGTCTCTGTGTGTTGACTGTTGACCAACAGAAGTCTTGTTAGGAAAGAAATAAGAAGGATAAAAGTAGGAACTTTAAAACTGACTTGGTCACCAAAAATACTTGTAAGTTAATGAGAACTTGTTTAGGCGTCAAATTACCTGATGATTTTTTTTCAGCATTCATAGTTTCCTATCTGAACCAGACTCTTTTGGAGTATGTTCTCAAACATGTAAACTTGCGCAATATGAACTGAGAAGCAGATGGGATGTGTGATTAAAAATCCCAAGCTCCTGCAAAAAAGCTCAAGTTACGACTCCTCCGATCTTGCTCCTAGCGTACACGCTGGACACGCGTCACAACCTTGAAAAATCCAATTGAAAGTGCTTGTAATTTTGACAAATACCCACGATATAGCAGGAATTTTCTCTTGTGAAGATCACTAGTAATTTGCATTCACACTGGCAAAAAATACCTAGTATATTAGGATCACGGTAGATCCGAGTAAATTTTCCAATCAGAGAACATGTGCATTCTCAGTTCTTTAGTTAGTGTGGCGGCACCAAGTGTATACAATTTCTGTGGGTGGTTTTACCTTTTATCAGAGCGTTTGGACTCCCAACTCCCTGGTTATATTTTAGTGAGGCCTGGATTGAAGACTAGTAAGATTAAACATTGAGATGGAGAATAGGATGAGGAAGGTGAGATGAAGAAGGAATAATTGATGATGAGCATACACTCCTAGAGTCGCTCTCATGAATGCTAAATGAGAAAACACCTTACCTTAAAGCCATGTCACCTATAGATGATACCGAAGCTATCTCAAGGATCACACTTTCAGGTTATCTCAGTCATCAAGAAAGTGCATCTGAGTTCAAGAAGGGGATGATTATTCATTCTCAGTAAATACAATAAATGCATTTGGTAATTATCATATTTATGAAGATTTGATGAGTAACGATGACCTTGAAATTGATTAATGTTTGTCTTGCTTGCTCAGAACATCTGTAGTTTAAGTAACAATATTACCCTACTTCTCGGCCTATATTATGTGGTAGATACTAGTAATGCCGTACACTATTAAAGTGAATTTCACACCCGTCCAACTATGAAAAATACCTGGTATTTTCTGATTAGTAATTCTACCCAGATCAAAAAATACCAGGTATCTTGCAATGATAAAAACAAAGTGCTGGTAATATCCCTGAAAGTAAATACCTACACATTTGTAGAAAATTACCTAAATTTTCTTTGAGATTTTCCGAGGTGACAGGATCTTACAGACTGAAAACAAAGTAGGATTATTTTATGATGTGATCCAAGGAGAAATGCACATCCTTACAATATGACTTTGCATTGCTGGCTAAGAACTGCTAGAACTTTTGCTGCTCAGACAGGTGTGAATGCACACAATAAATCATTGGGTATGTTGAGGTCTGAACAGGTTCTCATAATTCATGGCTTTTTTATGACTGGATGGGGTGTGAAGGCTCAAATTGGTAAATGATGAAAAGAAAAGAAAACGAAAAACAGTGAAAAGGTGGATATTTTTATCAGCCAGGTAACTTTGGTTATTACCTGGTCAGCTGTAGTTGAGTCATGTCTGTGTTCATGCCAGTCATGTATGAGCGCTCAGTTGTTACCCTTAGCACACCATACATCCAATCCATAGCGCTGAACGTTCAGTCTGAGCATGGACCTACTAGAGAGCATGACTTTACAAAATACCCTATCGCTACTGTACATGCCTCATTGATTCACATGATATCGATCTCTCTTATAATGCATTCTCATTTTACCATGATGCATAAGATTCTTGACTCTGAAAACATGAATGTCTCCTTGTGGTAACAAGCTTCTTGAAAAAAATGGAATGGCTTACATGTTTTAATTCAATTCAATTTAATTAAATCACTCATCTTAATTCAGATCAGTATGCAGATCACACATAAAAAATATGTAAGGTTTATATGATAAGGAAGCTCCTAAAAGTAGATATGCCTACTTGATAATGATCCACCCAATTTATATGGCCTAATACATGTACATGAATTATATAGAATTAATAGCTTAGTCCTATATTTCTAGCATATAACAATAACAGGAGGCGTGATAGAGCTGGGGATTTGTATTCCGGTGATCCGGGTTCGGTTCCCACTTGGTGCGCTAGTCCCCTTTTGTAAGACATCAATCCTCAGTACCAGGTCCTTCGGAGAGGACCTTAACCCGTCAGTCTTCTGGTGGCTTGCTTACAAGCATTCATTCTTTCTTAGCAATCAGGTAAAAAATCACCACCAATCAATCAATAAAAAGAACAAAATTAGCTAAGTACATTTTCTAAGAACTTCAAGCTTTTTAGACTGTTGGATCATGTGAATGATTAAAAAAAATGTGATGATATAAGTTCAGCAACTTCACCCATCCATCTCAATTTCCTTGTTATCTTTACTCTTCATAATAATGTCTTAGGGGAAAAACCCTGGGGGGGGGCATCCGTAGGACGTCCCCCCCTGGGTCACTCGTCCCTTCCGTTACCTCCCAGCACCCATATCACTCCGCTGTCTATTCCATGACTCAACGTAAAATATCACTATGACGGACAGCGCCATCGGTTGGTGGCCGATGAAGTCACCACCTGTCACTAAAGGGCTGTCTTTGCCAAAATATCAACTGAAGAGTAATTTTGTTAATGATGGGGGTTTTGCTGGGGCGGGGGTAACCATTACAACCCCTTCACAGCTTTCACTTTCCAATGAGATTTTCATGCTATATTGACATTTGCAATCAGTAGATTTGAAGTAAATTATGAATTTAGGAACAACTACATGATCCAGATTATTTGTCTCAATATAAGTGAGGTATAATTAATCTCCAAAACATTTTTATTTTTCATAGATCATTAATACATCAGACTAATAACAATATCTTAAAATTGAAATCAATAATCAGGAAGCTTAATTGTGGATTTTAAGTTTCTCAGCAGATGAGCTTTGATGCCTCTTAGCTGTCAAAAGATGATACTTTGTTCCCTAACATGCAATACTGAAAGAATGGGGTATGTATATTTATTTTCATTCGGTTTCTTTTTCATTATAATATTGGATTCATAACACAATACAAGGATAAGAGATAATGATAACCTTAAATAGGTACATTGACCATGTGACCAATAAAATATGATTTATATTTATAAGGAAATATTTACAATAAAAAGTTAAAAATGTTCTTACAGCTGTTACTGTCAGTTGCAAATGAACGATGATATTCTTGGCATTAAATTACTTTTGTTAGATTATTATATAGGTGTCATATTAATAGGCCTTTATCAGCACCCAATAAAGTAGTGGTTGGGAGGGGGGTAGAAGAAACCTGAAGGGCTGAAAGAGTACAGTTGAGAATATTGTGTGTATTTTTCTTAAAGAGGAAGTTCACCCTGACAAAAAGTTTATTGTAAAAATAGCAGAAAAATGAAAAAATATTGACGAAGGTTTGAGAAAAATTCATCAAATAATTAAAAAGTTATTAGAATGTCAATTATTTGATTTGTGACGTCATATGCGAGCAGCATTCCTACATAGCGAATGGTAAAAAATCAATGAAATGTCATTTTCTCAGAAAATTGAAAATGGTTTTCACTGTACCTTTTTTATATCAATAGACAAATCATTTCACACCCGATCATGAATAGAAAACATAATTAAGACATCAGGAACCATAAAAAATTTGAAATTCATGCATTTTATATTACATAACACATGGGGCAGCTGCTCGTTTATGACGTCACAAATCCAAAACTTTGAACTCTAATAACTTTCTTATTCTTTAACGGATTTTCCTCAAACCTTCACCAATAATTTTTACTATTTTTTCTGCTATTTTTACAACAAAGTTTTCTTCAGGGTGAACTTCCCCTTTAAGAGAATGATGAGAAGCTCTCTGTTTAGAAGACAAGTATGATCTTTCAACGAGTAGGCCCCCCTTTATTGAGAAGAGACTACCCCTTCTCATTACTGGGTCGATATATTACCTGTCGAAGTTCTGCCAAAGCCACCAAGGTAGGCTTGAGACAATAGCGCCATCGACTTCAAACAATCATGGAAGTTATGATGAAACCTTTGATCAGTAGAACAAATCTTCATCAAAGTCAAGGTCGTCCATCTAACAGCTGCAGGATGTGAACGCTTAGAATCCTATCTGTACTCCTATCAGGAGAGCATTTCATGAAACACATAGTCAGTGATTTTCACTAATGATTGTTAAAAGCTACTGAAATCCTAGCATCTGATTGGCTCAGAGCGAATTTGTCATTGAAAATTCCCAACAAGACGTTTCATGAAAGACTTCCTTGATCAGTCTTCAGAACATGTATACAAACAATCGTTTCTAATTGAGAGTTCAATGTTAACTCAAGAGACAAATCATGACAACTGGCAAATGACAATCTGGTAAATCAGAATCAGATATGGTGATTAGTAACTGATTACCATGGTAACCAAAGTGTAATTTTCTTAGAAATGGGGTGAAACATTGACTTTTCTTTGAACAATTACAAATTAGAAGCATTTCATTTGATGAAATTTGTCATTTGTTTAGAAGGGGTGGCCTGTATAATGAGTAACGATGTCTGCTGCAGGGAAGGAGTGCCTGTACTCTCGAGTACTATCATGAACTCTTAATACAGTGACTAAGGGATACCAAATACTATTCATCATTTTTGCTGACAACATATGTGCGGCTATGGATTTCAGAATTTGTTGAGGTGTTGCTATGCAGCATTGGACCTTGGGAATGGCCGAGTGTTCGGTCTCTAACTTTCGGATATGCTGCCATTCTGGATATCATTACTTGGAATACCTGTTGCTTTTCAAAAATTCTATATGTTAGGCAAGCCTTATATTGTGTCTGAATGCTGGCTGAAAATAATTTTGTTGTGACAGAGGTTTGTTTTGAAACTGTGATTTTAGAAACTTTATTTGTTTGAAGTCATTGATTACTCTGCGTTTGAAGGACCCTTGTGAGAGACTGAAGACAAGATGACAACAATATACCCTGTATTTACTTTCAAGAAGCTTTCCACAAGGAAACGTTTATTCTCATGAGTGCTTGGAACAATTACAGGTTCGCAGGACAATGAATGGTTAGTATGACAATCGGCTTGACTCGACTACTGGTCAAGATGGATGCCTATTAGTAACAGTGAAAACATTCTGAAATAAGGTTTCCATTGTTTGTGAGTTTTCTTCTTATTTCACACATCAATGTAGGAGGATAATGGAAGCTTCTTTAAGGAGTATGTAGCATGCTGACGAAAGTTTACAATTGAATAATGTTTCAAAGCACTTGAGATGCTTTATTTACACAGCGGTTGAATGACAAAGTTAGTTTGTAGGTTACGTTTTCAAATTAAAAATATTGACACAAATCGTTTGTGTATGCTGGAAAAAAACATGGATGAAAAAACATTGTACAAGTGCATGTATTGAACAATGGTCAATTTCACCATTGTCCCCCCCCCCTTCACAGTGGACCTTGCACTTTTAAAGGACAAGTCCACCCCAACAAAAACTTGATTTGAATAAAAAGAGAAAAATTCAACAAGCATAACACTGAAAATTTCATCAAAATCGGATGTAAAATAAGAAAGTTATGACATTTTAAAGTTTCGCTTCATTTCATAAAACAGTTATATGCACATCTCGGTCGGTATGCAAATGAGGGAACTGATGACATCACTCACTCACTATTTCTTTTGTATTTTATTATATGAAATATTTTGATTTTCTCGTCATTGTCATGTGAAATGAAGTTTCATTCCTCCCTGAACACGTGGAATTCCATTATTTTAACATTTTGTGCTTCAGGCAAGGAGGTCCTAATCATCAAATTTGTAAAAATTGAAATATTGTATAATTCAAACAATAAAAAACAAAAGAAATAGTTAGTGAGTGACATCATCGACTCTCTCATTTGGATGTAACTGGCTCGTTCATATAACTATTTTGTTAAAAATAAGCGAAACTTTGACATGTCATAACTTTCTTATTTTACATCCGATTTTGATGAAATTTTCAGCATTGTGCTTGTCTGATTTTTCTCTATTGATTCAAATCAACATTTTTCTGAGGTGGACTTAACCGTTAACAAAATCAAAAATTAAAGGGCAACATATGAATGAAAAAAACATTGTACAAGTGTATGTATTGAACAATGGTCATTTTCACCATTGTTCCAACCCCCGTTCACGGTGGACCATGCACTTTTAATAAAAACGAAAATTAAAGGGCAAGATGTAAACAAACATGCTCATATTATGCTCATAAATCTCATGTTATAGTTCAGTCTGGAATCTGTCAAGCGATATATCAAGAGGCAATGCAAATAGGAAGTCCTTTTCAAAACAAGCCCAATTCCATTTATTCATGTCAATGCAGTTATCCAACTCGATTGTACATGGATTCGGTTCATCCATCTTGATTTAGAGATTGCCCGTAGCCATATTCACTCCCGACTTAGCTCGTCAATTCAACTCAAATCTCAAAATATTTTTCCAACCTCCTGACGTGGTAAGATGGATGCTAATTTGCACCTAACAGGAAAGTACAACTGGTTCGAAAGGTTATCGGCAAAGACAGATAGTCTTACATCCCCACTTTAACATTCACACTCAAAATGTTTATCAAATGTGGGTTAATTTGAATTTGGAATTGGACCCCACCTAGAAGGTAATCATTCATATTCAAAGACCTGAAAAAAATCTAAAATTGATTATTTGCAATGCTGTATCAAAATCCCTATGTTCATTGTGCTATATGCAGAATTACCCCTATTTTTTACTTGATGTTAAGGAGGTTTAACAGTGACAGTTTTATACATAAATGCTGTTTATAAACCAATGATAAAACTATCATGCAGACTCACCTCGTAATATCACTTTCTATTTCTTTATCATGCAAGAGCTTGTAACCTCGACCAGGGCACCTCAGACTTCGTCGATGACTTAGCCACCCTTTGGGTACTTTTCAGATTTTTTTTCAGAATGGAATATCGTGCCTGTTTTATACAGGTATCGGGTCCTCTGGAATCTGAATGCAGTGTCTACAATAGTAAGATTTTTAGGGAAAAACTGCCACGGTTTGAAGTGTAAGGCCTAGGAAAATGAAATTTCCCTGATGGCTCTATAAAATTTAGACATGTATTGGAATGGGTGAACTGAAGTCCATATTAAAGGGATGGTCCAGGCTGAAAATATTTATTTCTTAATACATAGAGTAGAATTCACTGAGCAAAATGCTGAAAGTTTCATCAAAATCGGATAACAAATAATAAAGTTATTGAAGTTTGAAATTTAGCAATATATTGTGAAAACAGTCGTCATGAACATTTATTTGGTGGGCTGATGATGTCACATCTCTACTTTCCATTTTCTTATGTTATTACATAAAAACATTTTTTTTTCATTATTTCATACTTGTGTGAATAATACCCCTTTCATAAACCCAATTATATGGCTGATAGCAGCATAATTTGGTCGTAAAATCGGAGGAGGACCAGAGTTATCCGCATTATTTCGATGCTGCAATTATCCGCATGATAGCAGTATCGGGACCAGATTTTGACTTTATGAACGAAAGTAATGCGGATAATTGCCATGGAGCGGTCACAAGGTCACCCTTTTCCAACGCAACTGCATAGGAGGGGGTGTGTGCGGTTGCCATGACGATTATCCTCCTTTTTCAGGACGGGCGCTCGTAAAAATAGTGCGGATTGTTTTCGGAGTTTATGATGGCAATTTTATTGAATTATCCGCATTACTATTAGGCGGCTAATTGGAGGATAGGTTTATGAAAGGGGTATAATATGTCTCCCTTATAATGAAATAAGTTGCAGCCATAAATATCTAATGCACTAAATCAGTTGTCAATTCAACTTTTCTAGTTCTTGAAGGAAAAAATTTGAATAAACTTATACCCTTTTTAGACAGGCTAAAATTTCCTTAACCCCGTACTATTGGTGGGGCTAAATGGCAATTTAGCCCCACCTATAGTACGGGGTTAAGCTTAGCCCACTTTCGTTTCACACAGCGTTTTTGCAAAGTGGGCTAACCCCACCTATAGTACGGGATTATTTGGCCCTGCAAAAAAGCAGGGTTATCCCACCAATTGCGGTGCTAAGAGCAATAGTACGGGGTTAAGATCGCATGTGTAAAGCAAAAGTGGGCTAAGCTTAAATAGTACGGGGTTAAGGAAATTGCGAGTGAAGCACTTGTACTACGAATGATCGACAAAAACCACTAGTCCGGGGTTAGCGAGTTTCGTGTGTAAAAAGCAAGCATTCCTTATCCGGGGTTAGCAATAACAATTTGGCATGTGTGAAAAGGAAAAAAAATAGTACGGGGTTAAGGATAGTACGGGGTTAGCGATAGTCCGGGGTTAAGAAAATCCTGTGTAAAAAGGGCACTACTTTCATATAATAAAATACAAAAGAACAAGTGGAGATGTGACATCATCAGCCCACCTAATGAATATTCATGACGACTGTTTTCACAAAATGTTGCTCAACTTTAAAATTCAATACATTTGTTATTTGTTATCCGATTTCGATCAAATTTTCAGCATTTTGCTCTGTGAATTTTACTCTATTTATTGAGATATAAATATTTTCAGCCTGGACTATCCCTTTAAGAATAAAAACAAAATAAGTTCTGTATTCTGTTTAAAGAGAGGTCCACTCAGAAAATTCCCAATACTGCCCTGTAATTATTATTTTTTTACATTTAGTTTTATTACCCGAGGGCTGAAGGAATTATTCAACCTTATTCTGTTACCTTAATCTTTCTGATATTTTGATATAATCCATTATCCTAATATTACAGAGGATTATAAATTTGGTTTTGTGTCTGACTCAGGATCCTAACCTTCCATGCAGACCAAGGATTAGGTTGTTAATCTATCCTCACTTCTTGGTCAAGTGCATTGTCAGAGGTGATTGGCCGTACACCCTATTGTCCACCAATCACCTCTCACCGCCTCGTCGTCGTCATGGTGAATGCGTGACAATGACGGAGTAGGCGCCATCTTAAATCAACCCAATTTTGTCCCAAAAGTCTCAAATTTTCCGCCATTCCTTCAGGCATGTTGGTTTTAATAATGCAGTTTTAGTTTGATTGAGCTAGTTTATAATCCAGACTCATTTGTTGATGTTATATGGTAAGCATTTCAACCAAAATATCATAATAATAACAATTTGCATTATACTTTTTTGAATTTGCAATATACTAACAGTAAGTAATTTATCTTTACCAAGTTATGTGAATACATCTATATATCCTGCTTTTGAGTAATGAAGGCTCTATTGTCTATTGTAGTGTGATATGCATGGTAAAGACTAATTTGTTTGCCTTAGGTTAGGTTTGTTCATGTCGGGTAATTATGTTTTCATGTTCTCCTTGTAGTCCTCTATGTGACATTCTGCCATGTTCACACTGAGGAAAACTAAAAATGTTTACCAATATGGGATAGTGTGTTGATATTAACAGGAGGCAGGGGTACTATCATGTTTCATTTACTTGATGATTTATATTCATGTGTCAAAAGTTATATCATATATTTTGAAATATAATATGCTGTTGATGAAAAGGCAAGAAAAATATTGAATAGTAAATCTTTGATTTAAAATCCCATGCAAGGATGTTATGGAAGAAGTAGACCAAAGTACCAAGAATCATAAAACAAAGTTAGTTTACTTTTATGTAAAAAAATATCAATAGTTTTATCATTGGGAAATTGATGGAAGGTTTCTTTTACTTTTACTTGGGGGGGGGGTGATTATGCTGAGGCAGTCCATGGTTCTGTTTTTACCCTTGGTCTTCTCTGAGATGGTGGATTAAGACATGCTATCATTTTACAATGCAGTCATGTCTCAAGAATGTTTGATTTCGACAGGGAATGTTCTTATTCCAAGTGAATGTTATCATGGAGTGAAGTTCTCCATCAGGGACCTAGTCTGCTTTCACAGAACCATTTCAAAATTCACGACATTTACCTATTCATAAAAGACATAGTTTGTTTTTAATTGATTTCAATTATGATCTATTATGATTTAGATTTGTATTGTCATCATAAGGTTTAAGAGATCAACTCAAATTAAGTTATTGTCATTGGAAAGTGGGAGGAAGATTCGGGTTATTTTTCAGTATTTCATGATCATTTTCTAAAAGCAAAGGAAATGAATTGAAATATATTTTTGTTGTTATATAAAAAAAAAAACATATTCCTTAAATGCTGATAATTTTCAGCCTGTTCATAATTTGTAGATAATTACTTACAGAGTATTGCCTTACAGTGACTGAAAAAATAGAAGAATTTTGATGCAGCCTTTCTCTCTTCCATGTTACTCCATTCAAATTGAGCACAATTTTGTTAATTGGTCATGTCTGGTTTCAATGTTCCATCTGTTAGCCACTCCCATTTACATAGTCACCATACATTATTACAACATGTTCAGATTGATGTGTGATGGTGTCATCTTTTTTCTTGCCTACTCCTTTCTTCACCCCTCAACCAAATGTAATCTTGAATAGTTGTTAAAATGATCTGATTCTGCATATAATGTTTAGACTCCTAGCATGAGTAGCATCACATCTCACCAACCCCCCCCCCTCCCCCCGGCCCCACATCACACCAGTGGAGGGTGTACAAATATTACCCCTCATAGCATTGCTCCCTCCATCCTTGATGACTGTGTATCCACAAACAGAGAAACTGTTTTCATTTCTCGTGCAAATTTACCTTGCACTTTCACTTGAAGCCACAATGTTGCCACAAATATAGTGTCAGGAATTAATGTACATTTTGATCCAAATTCATATTTTTATTCAGATTTTGATTACTTATGCCTATTTTTCGTAGGTGTGGGGAGCAATAGGCCTTTGCCCTGACCTGCAGTTTTTATCCACATACACAGTAAAAACGCTGTTTAAAATTTTTATACAACGCTGTTTACTATATGAACCTTACATTAATTGTTTAAACAGTTTAAACAAGTGTTTAAATCTTAAACAACAAAGTTTAATTTTCAATATCTAATCTTCAGTAAATTAAACATGATTGTTTAAACTGTTAAACAACTACAGTAAGGTTCATATAGTAAACAGCGTTGTATAAAATCTTAAACAGCGTTTTTACTGTGTAGGCCCTATAGCCCTATATTGAAAGATTTGACAGATGTCTTGCTTGATTCCTGAGAGAAACTTGACAGCATGGAGTGATGAAGCTCTTAACCTTTATCATGGAATACTTGTTTTCATTACATTGAAACCTATTAAGGGCAAGTTTTGATGAAATCATCATATCACACAAACTCATAGTAGATAAAGATATATAAACCACCTGCTCTATGATTGGATAGGCATTGAGTGCCTCTGTTCTCTCAACAGCTACTGATATACTGCCCTCTATTGGGGTAAGATTTATATTGTACCAAGGAATTGTTAGAGAGAGATACTTCCAAAGTTTGATTTGTGTACAAATATATCCTAGTGCATAGCTGATTGATGTGACTGTGCATTGGTGAAGTCTTTCCTTTAAAATGTTGTATGTTGTTTCTTGTAGCCATTCATTCAGAACATTGTATATTGATTGCATTTCAATTTCACAGAATGTTGAAATACGTGCTAACTGGTATATGGTGGAGGCCTTAAAGGACAAGTCCACCCCAACAAAAACTTGATTTAAATAAAAAGAGAAAAATATAGCGAGCATAACACTGAAAATTTCATCAAAATCGGATGTAAAATAAGAAAGTTACGGAGTTTTAAAGGTTCGCTTCATTTCACAAAACAGTTATATACACATCTCGGTCGGTATGCAAATGAGGAACTGATGTCATCACTCACTATTTCTTTTGTATTTTATTATATGAAATATGAAATATTTTGATTTTCTCGTCATTGTCATGTGAAATGAAGTTTCATTCCTCCCTGAACACGTGGAATTCCATTATTTTAACATTTTGTGCTTCAGGCAAGCAGGTCCTAATCGTCAAATTCGTAAAAATTGAAATATTGTCTAATCAAACAATAAAAAGCAAAAGAAATAGGAGTGAGTGACATCATGAACTCTCTCATTTGTATGTAACTGGCTCTTTCATATAACTATTTTGTTAAAAATAAGCGAAACTTTGCAATGTCATAACTTTCTTATTTTACATCCGATTTTGATGAAATTCACAGCATTGTGCTTGTCTGATTTTTCTATATATTGATTCAAATCAACATTTTTCTGAGGTGGACTTGACCTTTAAGTTAGTCTGCATTTTTCAGAATTCTGAGAACTTTTGCTGAGACTTTTTGATGTCACAGGAAGATTTACATGTTGAAAGCAATTAAACTTTTGCGGTGAGCCAAAAAAGAAAAGAAAAAGGCGTCACATCTATTTTTTTCTGTGCGATTGAGAAAGCTCTGTTGCAGGCTCATAATGAGTTCGGTTTTGATAGGTGTAAATGCGTGAATTGAATTGTTGGGTAGAAATGAGCACGTTGAGGTCTGAACAGGTATTATGATTTGGGGTATTTACTTTTTGTTCAGGTATATTTGAATACATCTATATTGAAGTAAAAGTAGTCGAAGGGTCATTGCATTCAAGAACACAGCTGTTATGATGCTAGAGAAACGTGAAAGAGAATCGTGAAAGGGAAACGTGGAAGAAATCCAGTATAAACAACGCAACTATCCAGGGAGGTATGTAATGCCCATCTGTGTGTATTTATTTGGTCTACATCTTTGGTATTAGGAAGTCCATTAGACAAGATCTCAGCCATTCAGGAAGATTACATCCAGTGACACTAGAACAATTCTCACTGAGGTGTGTAGCTATTGCCATTGCTACACGAGTCTCCCCCATACCTCTTATTATTTTTGAGAGCATCAACCAAAATTATCATTCTTCATATTTTTCTGTTATTTTATCTAATTACATTTTCAATTATTTCTACTTCAGCTACTTTTATTTCTATTTCTATTTTTTCCACTTCTAATTCCTCTTCTACTTCTTCCTTTAAGTTTACTTCTAACTTTACTTAGATAATTCTATCTTTACTTCAATGCCTGTTTTACTTTCCAGTATACTTCTTTTACTTCTTCTTTATTTTCCTCTTCTATTACTTCTACTGATTTTTCAACTAATTCTTCTTATTTTACTTCTACGCCTACTTCTAATATAGTTTCTCCTTCATTATCTACTATTAGTTTCCTGTACACTGTCTTATTCTACTTCCACTTCTATATACTTCTTTTACTTCTTCAATTCATATCCCACTCACACTGCCACTGTCACTCCCATTTCTACTCCCAATTTTAGTTCCACTCCGGATCCCGCTCCACACACACTCACACACCCACTTCCACTCTCACACCCACTCCCATACTCACATCCATTCCAATTCAACTCTCATTTTTGCTCCCATTCTCACCCTCTCTCCCATTTCTGCTCTAAAATTCAGTTTCACTCCTCCCACTCCCACTCACACTGTCACTCTCCCATTTCTACTGCCTCTTCTCTCATTTCTGGGATCCCACACCCAATCCCATTCTCACTTTCACTTTCACTCTCACTTCAAGTCTCATTCCTGCTCACAATCCCACTCCCATTCTCACTCTCTCTCTCTCCCATTCCTACTCTCAAATTCAGTTTCACTTCTCCCACACCCACTCAAACACCCACTCCCACTCTCACTTCTACTCTTTTTCCCTTTTACATTTTCTACAATCAATAAATCATACATTCTTCATATTCTTTTATTTCTTTACTCCCCTTTTTCTCTCCATGTACAGTATGTTTGACCACTTTTGAAAAAAAAATTATGTTCATATTTCTTTTTTTTTAATTTGTCAACTTTAATTTATTTCCTGATATTTTGCCTCTACTATTACTTTTATAACTTTTACTTCTGAATTTAGTGCTACTTTACTTGTTTCAGCTCAACTTACTACCCTTTATTTTATTTTAGGCCTTTAATACATCTATTCCTCCTTTCCCTTCTACCTCTATTTCTAAACCTTCAAATTTAACTACTCCTTCTTTTACTACCAATTCTTTCAAACATTCCCACTTGTACTGCATTCTTTACTCACATACTACTTCTATGTATGCCTCTTACTCCTCTATTTCTCCTCTCAAACAACTTATCTTTGTCTTATTTTCCAAGTTGTAATTTGTATCTGCTTTACTCATCCCTATACTGCTGCATTTGATCGTTACGTTTCATGAATGCTCATAAGTATGGCGTCTATTGTGCCCTTCATTGTGAATGACAATCCTGCCTGCTGATGTTTCTCTTCCTAATATTTGTTTTTGCTATTGAGCCATTCAATTTGTACTGTGAATAAAAGGCAGTCACTTTTAGTGTTTATCTTTAAAACATTCTTATGATTCTCTGATTGGGTTGAATGTATTTTGATTTATTTAGAATCACATACTGAGAGTCTAACTAGGCATGTTATTCGTCTCAGGTCTCAAGGACCTCTGGAGAATAGGTTTTTATTTCGGGGAGAATGGAATTGAATAGGAGATTTCTCAGGCGTGGAAATATAGGCTAAAGCTCAAACCAGAAGAATGGCACCATTACGCCATAATTTCCCACCATGTTTTGTTAAGGTTGTCAAACTGGGAAAGATAGTGCATATGCACGCCTGACTGTATCCCACTATCTCATAAATGTGCATACGCCACATTATATTTATATGTGGCTTTCAAAGTGTATGAAAACAGTTGTCAAAATATTGATGTTTCAATGTGAAAGGTGCCTTTTCCCCTGGATCTAATGTTTCATTTAGATACCTTATTTGCAGACAAAATATATGGACAGAAATACATTGATTGTCCAGTGACAGGTCCAAGGCATCGATGGGGGGGGGGGGGCTATTGCTCCTTTCCATATTCATTTATGAATCATCATCAAGGGCCCCCACCCCATGGTTTGCGACCAGTTAATTCTTTAAAATATATGAATTTTCAGAATAGCTGATTACAGGAGATTAAGTGATGATATACCAGCCATTGGCCTCACAGATACCATATGTTTCAGTATGGCAGAGGATGAAAGAAAGGCATTAATGTGGAAGAATTCACAGAAGAATGGAATGGTATAATTGTGCCCCCTTTCCAATCTTGCGACTCTGCCTCATTTATCTTACAGCTGGAGAGAGGCAAAATTCAAGCAGCTGCATGAAAGAATATATTTTTGTCTCACCTGCATTGCTTGCTTTTTGTTCAGGAATAGGACTCAGGAACATTGCCGATAATGGCAATTATTCAACCAAGTGTCAGGAGAAACAGGTCAAAAGAACTTTTTGTCCCATATCCTTCACTTGATGGGTAAAATAAAGACACCCCACAAGGTTTTGTTTTGATGAATATTGGCACTCTGGCTTTCTTCCAATGTCTCTGTAGGCAGCAGCATGACATGACAATAGTTACCCCATTCAAGAATAAACTATCTATTCCAATATTGTTTATAAATGCAGTATGAGCCAGAAGGATATTGTAATGATTCATTTAATAATATGATAACAATTCCAATATTATTGTTCAGTAACATGAGCCAAAAGGATAGATTTGACGTGGTTACACAAATTGAATGAGGTCATAATGTTTTAGAGGAATAAGACTTTATGTTGACTCTAATATGGGTGCTTATTTGTTTTGGGAGTGATGTATCATACATGTGATACAAGTGCTATGTCCTTTACCCTTGATCTTTTTTGTTACCTATATATTTTTTTCTCAAATTGAAGAAAAAATAGAAATTAGAAAATAAATAAGTGGTTTCTAAGATAAGCCTCCAAATTTAGTTTCAATGGAAAAAAATAGATCCTACCAGGGACTGCTCTTAGTCATGACAGTCTATACCTTCTCCCCATGATCATCACATGAAATTGTGTCATTTTCAAACACCTCTTCCCCTCCAAGGGGAACATTTTCCAAGGTCATGCATGCACTAGTCATCAAACTTTTAATTTAAGAGGGGCACTTTGAAAGAGCCCCTGTTTAGATGTGTTGCACCATACTACCCCCCCCCCTCCTTTGTTACTTTCTTGACCATGTTACTTACAGAGCTCACTTCCTTCTTGCAAAAAAAAGCATTTCTTTGGTGTCTATAACATTAATGACACTCTATCAGAAGTATTATGTTTTCAATTAAAACTCCCAAAGTAGAAATTGACTGCTAATTTAAGGATATGTGTTCCATGTTTCAATTTACAAAGTGCTTAATGAAATAATGTAGTAGTCCCTTGGAAATTTCAAAAGCTTAATGGAAGTGACATGCAAGGATGTATGTTCAGGTTTACATCTTATTTTTTTTCACTGTTACAGTTTAGCCTGTTCTTTTGGAAGTTGATTGTCATTTTAAGACTTCCCTCCATCATAGCAGCTGATACTACCAAGTGTGAAATTCTGAACAGGTTACGACAAAAGGGAGGACAAAGAATAGACACGTGAAACTAGTGATTCACCATGAATTAATGTTAAAGAAATGCATATTAATGTGTTCCTGCCTCCATACGATTAGAAAGTTGTTGAATCACATTAGAATGTGACGAAAGTGTTGTCTTGATCTTATTCTTCCAGGACCTAATTGAGGGATTCAGTCGCTTCCTGTCATCTTTATGTTAAGACTAGAGATTCCCTGGATCATGTATAGCCTCGTGGGTAATCTTCAGTATGTGCGATGCATCTCTGATTGGAGATGAAACTTCTTTCTTTTCTTCATCAAACCTAAGACTCTGAATGACCCTCAGTATAGATGCTAGATTTCTTTCAAAGGAAATCATTCTAGGATTTAGGAAGGAACTGAAGATTGTTGTTCAACGATTAGGAGTCATTCTCTCGCAATTCTGTGGAATCAATGTTTTCAATATTTTGCTGAAGATGTTGTGCATTGGAGTTTATGATCGCCATGTGAACTCATGAGCATACTTGTTTGTTTTGGGGATAGATTCATGTTTACTTTCTACTTTGGAAGTAAGTTTTCATTGGTTTCTTTGAATGGATTCATTGTATTGTAATAAATGATTTTTAATACAAGAGATCAAATTGAGCAACTTACTGCTTTTTTTGTTCAATAATTATTTTTGCACTTATGTATATGTATATTATACTTATCTTGTTTTTTTAATTGTACTTGGTCAAGAAAGCAAAGGATGCATTGCAATATTCCAAATTAAAAAGAATCTGCATGCTTTCATATGCATAAAAATGTATTTTCTCTAAAGCTGAAGTTTTTTTTTCTTTCTATTCATTATTTTCCAGCTGCAGCTGAAGCACAAACCAAGGGAACCAAGCTGGCCTATTACCCATTCTAATCAGATCCTAGTCCATCTATCACAGCTGAACTGGGACCAGTTCCACGTTGGGGACTTCTACATATATGTGCGCTACCATGGTCCTAAAAAAGTAACTCTAGTCCTAGTAGCATGCCCTGAGAAAGAAGGGACGCTGACCGAGGTTCCGATCCCAGCGGAGATGTTCAGGGAATTCTTCTCCTACCACGCTCCACAGAGGTTGCTTCTAGGAGAACTTAAGACCAAAGACACAGAGGATGCTACGGGATTAAAGACTATTGTTGTTGCCACGGATACAGGTATCATGAGGCATCTTTGGCCGGATGTTTTGAAGCCACAGTTTGAGCTGAAAAGACGGTCATCATGGAGGAAGAAGAAAAGGAAAGGAGAGGGCGGTGTGACATCAGGGGCAATAACAGCTACAGGTAAATGTTGCCATGGTTACAGATGATTTATGTATCTCAGTCAAGAAGGGATTACTATGTTAAGATGAGTAATGTTTGGATCACAGAAGCAAACGATTCAGGTCATGTCTTGAGACCTTAGGAAAGAGATTTTAGACACGTATTATGTATTTCATGAAATTTTGTCTTTTATTCATTTTGAAGTGTGGATTTGTGTAGGGCTCGTAATGCTGAGAGCCTTTGCTTTTGAGGTCAGTTTCTATATTACTTTTGACTGAATACGAAACATATTAGTGTGAAAAATCTCTTTTAGTGTGTGTTTGTTGACATACATTGTAGAAAAGTATTCTTCAGATATGATAAAATGCCAGGTGTAATTGAATAAAGTTCAAAATGAAATACTTCGAAGAATGTGCTTTCTCGGTTTCATGTGCTATTATTACATAATGAGAGTCTATATTATTCATTTACAAAAGAGAGCTCCCTGTAATTCCAACCAAAGGTATTTTGAGAATTGAGACCTTTATTTTTTTGTGAATACATTTACTTTTGATATTACCATGTATCTTGCATTTATCACGTAGTTTGTAACACCAAAGCTCTGTATTATAAATTATGCAAATGATATGATACTTGTAAGCAATTAGAATAATAACTCTATGGTTAGCCATGCATGCTTAGCCATGCTTGGGTGGTTGTAAAAATCATGTCTTATGTGAAGTCACATGACTATAATGTACATCTTTGTATATGTGACATAAAAAAATGGTAAATTCCATAACTGAAAAATGGGATATGAGTAAATATGATTAATTCCGTTTCCCCCTAAGAACAGTGGGACATGATGGTTAATCTAATTAGGAACATTGTAGATGACCAAATCTACATTTAGGAAATCATCCAGATTTGTTAATATTGACCTTTTCAGACCTATGTTAATCTTGAGTTCGCTGCTTGCAATCAATGTAAATGAAGAAGCTCATAGATTATGGGTCAATCTTATTCTCTTCACACCCAAACCTCAAACACGCATCCTGGACACGAGATGGAAACTTCAGAAGCGAGAAAGGAAAGAAGAAATCCTCCTGGCTTTAGATCGAGTCCGAATCCGTTCTCGTATTTCATTCGGGATTCACCAAGATGTCCCCCTTTGATCAGAACCCAGCGTGATACTTTCCTCGGTCAAGTTGACTTCTTGACTCCGATGGCTGCTCTTAGCCATGGGTAACCGACCAGGACGGCCGCTCGGTATAACCTTGTTGCTTTCTTTTTCAATTTCTCTCCCGATGTCTGCTTGGAGCCATCCTAATGAATAAAGACTACCTCCTAGTAAGAACAAATTTTGTGGAAGGAGGAGGGGAAAGAGTGAGGGTTTTCTGGTTCCCAGGGATCGAAGGTGACTTACGTGGCATTAAATCTCGTTGTATATACCCTCAGGCTCAGGGTTGCAATGACTCGGGTAAACTGGTATCGTATTCAACGCATTGTGGTGGATATTATGGATTTTAAACGAGGACGCAGGCATCGGAGCTGGGATGGCAGTAAGTTTAATCTAGCAGTGATGCTGTTATTGAATACATACATAAGTGGCTTGATCTGTAATGAATTTAAGATTTAATCATGTCATCGTGGTGTTTTGATTTTATTTCAAGAATGACTGTTGTATTGATCAAATTGTGGAGTAACTAAATTTTCAGATGTGAAATTCGAAAGTTGATTTAATACAGTAGCCATCATTACAGAGGTCATGCGTATTAGAGTGTAATAGTTTTATGCTGCACCTGAGGTTGAAGTGTCATAAAATAGGTCGGTAGGAATATTGAAAATGATACTAGTGAAATGAAAATTGTTGACAGCTTGCCGCATCATTTATAAGTGCCATTTATTTCATGCGGACTAGACCCACTATAGCAAGCACTCAGTCAACAGTAGGTGGTTTCAGACCGCCTCGAAGTTCGCCAGTTCCAGGTATTCTCTGATCAGGAAATTTACCCCGATCAGAAAATACCAGGTATTTTGGTAATGTGAAAGCAAACTACGCGTAATTTCCCCGAAAGAAAATACCCGCTAAATAGTGGGTACTTGGCGAAATTACGAGAACTTTTGTGGGGATTTTTCCAAGGTCGCAGGTATTTTGGCGATGTGAAAGCAAATTAAGGGAACTTTTAGCCCAGCGTGTCGTTGGGCGCGGCGGCGTGGGTGGCTGCTGGGCTAGTGATTTTGAATCTCGCGCCTTTCCTGCTTATCAGACCATACTGCGCATGCTCGTAACTTCGGGAACTTATCCCGAAGGATGTGTTTCGGGGCGGTGTGAATGCAGGAATAATTAACGGGTATTTTTTAGCCTTAAAAAGTTCTCGTAATTTAACGGGGATTCTTGTGATCGAGGCGGTTTGAAACCGCCTAGTGAGGTTCTTTTGTTTGATTCATGGGTGTGTGATTAAGAAAAATAAAAGACGTTATTCGTCTTGATCCAATGTCTTCACCATATAGGCCTCGACCTATGTGGATCAGGCAATCCGGGAGGCAGTCATTGACATGAATGTTAATCAAGTTTTTGGTTATAGAGATTATAAATAATCATTGTCTTGATATATGCTTTAACTATATTTTAATTGTGTCAATGTAAAAAATCATTTAATTGGAAATATTCTTCGATTTACAATTAAATGATTTTGCACTATTAGTGGAGAGAATAATGAAATGATTTCACATTTAAAATGATTGGCCACAAGCAGTGCATCCCCTAACCCGAAGTACAAGTACATATATCATCAAGCACCAACAACAATCTCTATGGTTACTACAGTAAACAACATCAATTTGCCTGTCATAGCTAATAGAAGGTTGGATGTAGGAACAAACCTATGAGTTTATGGTCTTGTTTTGCATCATTCTACTATTGTATAGAATTCACGTGAAACAAGATTTATTATTCCACCTCAGCATGTGGGCAGGAGTCATGAAAGTGACCCTGACTCACTCAACAAACTCTATTTCTACAAATGTATTCTGAAAGTTACCTAACCACGTGGATAAAGGTGATAAAATATTCATGATGAAAATAAGCCTACTGTAAAAATATAATGACCCCTGCAAGAAATTGTTGTAATGATATGCAGGATCACAAGCGTTGTTTTGGGGGAAGTTCTTTGTAGATTTTGAGCTACTTCCCATTCATAAACCAACAGTGTGACATAATGTTTGGACAATTTGAGATAAGATGAGATTCTTCAGTAAAGGGACTTAAAAGTTGCATTTGTTACTGTTATGTTGTAACAAAATAATGAGCTACATGTATGAAACATGATGTACTGATAGTTATTTTTTCTAAATTATTAAAATGAATGTGATTAAGAGGTCAATATTTTAAATATTCTATTTTCTTAATCTATGACAATTAGTATTAAGTAGCCTGTAATAAACATTTATCTATAAACATAAACATTTATTTTTAAATATTTTGGAAAATTATGCTTCTTGTACTGTCGAAATTACATGAAACTAATATATTTCATCAGGATAACTTATGTCGTGAGGGAGGTATTCTGAGGCTAAGTTGGCTAACACCATTTGACCTGTTTAGAGTGGCCATGTTATTCTACCTCCTTGGAGGATTAGTACCAACAAACCTAGTTACCATGGCGATATAGGGTCAAGACAGGTGCGAGAGAGGGAGCGTACGTGTGGGGCTTCACAGCATTCTAGTTTGAATAACATGACATGAGGTTAAAATGACGTCACCTTGGTATCCAGAAACTCCACATTCCTTGCCTAATATCCGATGGTGAATTATTTGGTAAAGATATAGTTAGAAAATAAGAGGATCATTCTGTGACATTGAACTTTTAAAGATGCCTCAAAGCTGTTTGTACTCTACTCCACCCAAGGCATACCCTCCAGGGGGGCAAATATAAATTGTGAACAATTTCATCCCTGTAGTCCTCCTGTGATGGGATTGGTGTTTCAGTGGTTGTAATATTTTTCTGATGGAGCAAATATCAGAGTGAAACTGTTTTGTTTTGGAAATCATTGATGAGAATTGCAAAGAGAACGTCGATCTTGGTCATCGTGATGGTTTAAAGGAATTGTGAATTACCTACAGGTACAAGTAAAACGTGAATATTGTTCACATTTTGTGTAGACCATCTTTACTCATTGGCAGAAACTTGGTGTGTTTTCTGCCAATTGGATTGAATTTCTTATTTTGTTTGAAACTGTTTAGATGTTGAGGGATTGGATGTTGCATAGCATAAAGGAATCAAGATGGCTTTCAGAATGGCATGCTACTCAAGAACCATCAGTGAATCTAAGAAGAACCCTCTCCATTCTTTATCTCCTCCTCCTTCCCCTTCTCCTATCCTCTTATCCTCATCCTCTCCTCCTTTTTCCTTCTCCTCTCTTCCTCCTCCTCTTCCATATTCCATGCTCATGAGAATATTTTGGTAGATTCATTAGAAATTCTACAATTCTTTTTTATCTTCATCAGGTACAGATCAAGAGACCAAGATGCCTACCAGGATGGCATCTTTCTCAAGAACCAGCAGTGAATCCAAGAAGAAACCTCCTCCACCATTCCGTGCCCCTCAGAGTACCTTAGAAGTCAATTTTGAAGTCCTCCATTCCGAAGCTATCATCCTCACAGGTAAGATGTACTTCAATCACCTTACTCTTGTTTGCTAACAATGTACATTGAATCTTGGAAAGCTTATCTGCCAGCTTGAACATCATAATGAAAATACGAGATTGGGAGACATTTCCTGGTGCTGTACAGTATAAGAAAATTATACCCAGTTGTTGTGCGTCCGGACAGTCAATTTTAGAAAGTCATTTGAAAAAATTTACAAGCGAGGTTTCATCAATTTTTAATACAAATTGTAAGGAAATATTATAGAGAACAAAATAGAAGATGATTTCAACTGCTGAATTCATATTTTTAGTGTAATCCAGGTGTCCGGACACCCGACCCCTCCCCACCATCCTTCAAGAAATGTTAGTCAGTATATAGAGAGAAATTGGAAATTGTAGGCCTACTTTCAAATTACTCACTTGCTTGATCGAAATTTGTTCTTTGAGTCATCTGGATCTAGATTTTTTGTAAATGTTTAAAATACAATGCATGTTTGAGTGCTCACGCTTCACTTGTAGATGAAATATGGAATCTTCAATTATTAAAATCTTGAAAAAGATTAGTCGGCATTAGAATGTTGGGAACACCTAGTGACTTTCTTGATAATATTTAATTGATAACCGTGATGTTTGTATATAGGTTCAAGAGACCAAGGTGGTAGGGCAGTCCTGGAGATGAAAGCCAACAATCATGTTTGGTGTAATCCTGATGTCACTCTAGATGATATTGTCAAACTCCTCGCCTATGTCTACTCAATACCAAGGTAAGTACCATGGTCTAACCAGAGACTCCCTGGTCTAACTCCATACCCCAGTTTAATTCAAGTCTAACTCTGGTCTAACTAACATATTCTGGTGTAAATCAGATCTAATTTCAATATTTGTCTGGATGATGATATTCCCTTAATCTGGTCAAGCCGGCTATTTATAAGGACTGCTAGTCATTATGTCCATGATTCTTAATACTGTAATATTTCATTGGAGTGGATTTTATCTAATAAAAGATGATCTTACTGATTATTGAAGGCAATGAAGTAGAGTCTTCAAGGTCTTGTTAGACCTTAATGAAGATTGGTGCATCTTGTGTTGTTTCAGAATCTCTGTGAGAATGTACTTCAAAATTACCATGAAGGTGTATTGATGATCGGTCTCTACCATATTGTCCTTTGATGTTGATAGTAGACCTTATGTCAAATCTTAGTTCATTCTATCCACTTGTTGACAGTGGTCCAAATTGTCCACACCACTGGTGCTGTTCTTGGATGATGAAGACTGCTTCGTTCGGTGTGATGTCTCCTCCTGTAATGTCCTTATTGATTGTTCTCCGGCCCTCACAGAAATTTTCAAATTCGCGGCATGCTAGTAACTAGCATGCGGCTAGCTTAATAAGCGTGTAATGTGCATGCAGAGTAATAGTGAAGCGATCTTTCTGTTAGAAGTGGTCTCCTTCCCTTCCTTTTTCTTAATTTCTTGGGTTTCGAAGTGAGGGGGGTCAATAGTTCCTAGAATTAGCAGTAGGCCTATTTATTTGTTGAAATTCTGATGGCATCATACTTGGATTTCTTCTATAAAATCCTGGTCAGAATTTTAGACAATCTCATTGTATGATTTTATTTTATTAATATGTTGCCAGCTTTGTAAAATGCATATGAAATTGATTTTTTTGTTATGTCCAACAAATTATTTGAAAAAACTTCAGATATATTGTATCCAAATTATTTGTACAGTCTTGACAAGAGAACAGAGGAGAAAAGAAAAGAAATATTTGTAAAAGATTATTTAAGAATAGAATAACAATATGAAGATTAAATCCCCTAAATTGAATTACAAAGTTTGGAGTACTTCCAGGTCAAAGGCTTCTTGTTCATGAATAAAAAAATTTAAATGACCAGCAGAAAACTGTTTTGAATTACTTTGGCATATTGTTTGTTGAATGGTCAAGATCTAGGCTGTAGCCGGACAATGGTTTTTGTCAAAATTGATACTACATGTACACGTATCCTGTCAATTATTAGGTTAATCATCATGATTAAGACAAGGGGGTCATGATGCAGTACTGCGAAACACAATAAACAACTGTGTATTGGTGTGTGTGGTTTAACTGACTAAGGATTCTTTGTAGCTCCCAATAGATAAGTGTAACGGATTATGAATGAAATGTGTTAGAATTGAAGTTTTAAGATGAATGAATAGAATTCCCCCTCCCACTCTAAAGAATAAACAGAATAGATTGTCATATCTCTACTGAGCCTGTGTAAAAGTAAATTAAAAGCTTTTGAAATAAAATTAAGATTTCAGACATGGTATGGACTTTTATTTCCATTGTGACATACTATCCTCTTTACCAATTCTATGTGATATAGCATTATTGGATCAGGGAGTATGTTTGTTGAGCATGAGCTCCCAATTCTTTTGGCCCCCTCTAAACCCCTAGAAAATGAGGACAAAATCAGAATAATCTAGAGCAAGATTGAGATGATCCTTCCTGTTTATTACATCCTTTCCCCTTAGATCGCCATCTTATGTCTCTCAGCTCTTGATCATCATTTACTGGGTGCTAGCCAAAACCTCTCTACAACCACAATCATATCTATTATGGTAATTTCCTTTACAATTTGGTAACGTTGATCCCCGAAATATGGGTAAAAATAATGGATTGTATTATAATGTGAATTCATCCATAACTTTCTTTAGATTGCAATTGCTAGTTTTAATTGTTGGTGATGACATAAAAACTTGTGTTACCTAAGAAGTAAAACGGGCATTTGCTTCATAGTGTAATTAGATTAAGTGTTATGCAATTTCACGTTTTCAACCATCTATGGGTTCTAATTAAGGATTCCTTATACAAGTATATTCATTCCATTCAGTCCAATATTTCTGTTTGATGAGTAATGAGAGCAGGAATACATAATACAAATTTCTTGAAGTTATTTTTTTTTCTATTTTGTGCGAAAGTATGCGGTTGTGCAAGATGATAGTTGCATTTCAATTTAAAAACAACTAGTATCATATAAAACATAAAATCTTAATCCATGTAATTCCAAATATTTTCATATTCATTCTGATGAATAGTAGGGGTGCTGCTATAGCAGGTCTGTGACCCTTTCTCATTATGATTATTAAATGATACACTATCTGATGTCACAGTGTGATTTATTAGATATGAGATCATATTTAAGATGTTGGTTTACATATGACCCCTAGAGACAGCAGGTGCAAAACTTGAGCTCTCTCCATTACAATGGAAATGAACGTCTGTACTGAGAAAAGTTTTGGTTTCTACTGGCCCTCTTGCTCCTATCTAGAAGGATGTTTTATCTGAAGATACCTAAGTTTAATCATGGTGTAGGTATAGTCACTAAACTGATTTCAGTTCGATCTATGGTATGTCATTAGGAATAAATTAATAGCTCAGATCAGTCAGTTGGTTTCATTTTAGGACTCCACAGCTTAAGAGTTAACAGAGTGGATCCTTCATTCCTTCGAAGCAAGAAGGATATAACTTAAATGAACAATGGCCACTAAGACATCATGGGCCATTATTCTGAGACATACTTTACCCTGGAGATTATAAGGTTATAGTTTATCTGTGTTACTTCACAGAAAAGAATTGCTGATCCTTTGAGGTTACTTTGAGAAATTCCTTTCCTTTTCATCAACGTTTCTGCTTCAACACTTTTTAAACATATTTATAAAGATTTGATTATGTTGGACGACTTTCTCCAAAATATAATTGATTTGATTCACCATTTCTCAGTATTTCATGCTTCAGTACCTCAGTAAGAGAAGATAAGTGCCCATGATCATTTTTATGTGGGTTTTAAAGGACCAGTCCACCCCAACTTAAAGTTGGTTTGAACAAAAAGAGAAAAATCCAACAAGCATAACACTGAAAATTTCATCAAAATCGGATGTGAAATAAGAAGAAAGTTATGGCATTTTAAAGTTATATTCACATCGTGCTCGGTATGCACTGATGACGTCATCTACTCTCTATTTCTTTTGTATTTTATTATATGAAATATTCTAATTTTCTCCTCATTGTCAAGTGAAACTGTTATTTCCTCCATGAACATGTGGAATTAGCATTGTTTAATACTATGTGGTTCAATCAAGTTGGTCCTTATTGTCAAATCTGTAAAAAAATGAAATATCATATAATTTAAACGATAGAAAACAAGAGAAATAGTGAGTGAGGGACATCATCAACCATCTCATTTACATGTCACCGAGTTGTGCATATCACTGTTTGTGAAAATATGCGATACTTTGAAATATCATAACTTTCTTATCTTACATCCGATTTTTATGAAATTTTCAGCGTTATGCTAGTTTGAGTTTTCTCTATTTATTCAAATGAACATTTTACTGGGGTGGACTTGACCTTTAAAGACATACTTTCATTTCCTGTCATGGACATTGATCTTTGTAACTATTTGAAGGCTTTGAAAACATTTGGCACATTTACTTTATGCTCTCATAGAAGTAGATGATGGAGAAAAAACGATGAGTTTGAAAAGCAAAAGGACAAGGGTTAATATTGTTCCAAGTCATGGTGATGCACTCATCTGCTCCTTCAAAGCGAATAAACAGACAATTAGATTATAGCTGTCCATTTTTCATATCCCGTACGGCATGGGGCCTCCCCTCCGCATTGAAACAAAGCATGACTGCATGATTACAAACTGTGTGTTGAACTAATCGGCTAATTGACCAGTGATTATTGCCAATTTGGTGGGCAAGGCGGTCTTCTGTCATACGATGTCGGCAACCTGTTAAAACTGATGAAGTAATCCTAGGGGGTTGGGACCGATTTAGGTTTGGATTAACACACCGAGGGGGTCTAACTTGGACGGTAGAACTACTTATAGGACCAAAAACCTTCTTGCTTGACTAGACTCCCATCACACCTTCACAGTTTAAAACTCACTAGACAGTTGATAATGGAATACAATTTGATATTGTTCATAGCCATTACTTTTCAGATCTCCCCCCCCCCTCTTTTTATGAATTTTATATTTCTCATTGTTTTCTCAACCCCCGATTATGTCTTGGACTGTTTTGTTGTTGTTGTTGCTGTTGTTTTGCACCCACTCTTCTAATTTCTTAGCATTTCCTTCCCATATTATCCCACCATTGCTAACCACTGACTCCATATCACCGCCTGTCGGTATTCCATCAAATAAGTGCGCCCTCACACTCTAGTTTCCCTGAAGTGCGAGTCATGTGACTTCTCCATCATTTAGAAATCTGTGCTAATTTGGGAGATAGCGGCGGTCTTTCTAGCTACGAGTCGAATTCAGACTGTCGGTGTGTCAGCAGGGAGCACTGAGGGTTCAATGTGAGGATGGTTGAAGTCATGGAAGAGAGGACGTTTGGTGACATCTCCATGAATTTGTATATTTACAAGATAACCATTTCTTTCTCATCAGACATCATAATTGAGTTACTTCATTCCAAAAATGAAGAGAACATCATTTTCTGCATAGGATCATAATTTGGATGTCCAGCCTGCTGAAATTGACCACCTGTTTTGAAAGACCTTCTTTGTTTCTGTCTATTTTCAACCTATGCTGTTGTATTTGACGCCTCGTCTGTAAGATTTCCACTCCGGGTTTCTTTGCCGAATTTTGTGGCAGACCGAATGTTGATAGGCCAGTCTCATCTGTGACTTCACGTAGGAGCTGTTCAGCGATTTCATCTTGGCTTTGTTTGGCTTGCAGAGGAAATGGTTAATTGAAGACTTACTCGTGATTAAGATAGGATTATACCATGTTGTCTTGTATTCCATATGTTCCAAGTTTTGTGGAGGTATTAGGATGGGAGAAGTATCTTCATCTAATTGGTGTCAGAATAGACAGAAACAGGTGAATGAGATTGCCATTTTATCTAAAGTTTTGCTCTGTTTACATTTTTTCCTTGTCAAGGATACTTGCAAAAAAAAATACAACCCCAAAAGATATTGTTTGTTTTTCAGGCATCATTTGTTGTTTCTTTAATGCATATGTTGATATGACAAAGCAATGAACATGATAGACCAGTGTTGTATTATGTTTTCTTTCTCGCATAATTTGGAAGCAAAGTATACTAATGACAACGTAAAAGCTTTTTGAGAGTTTTTTTTCATTTGAAGAATACCAACAAATAATTTTCCAAAGTATAGATGGTTATTCACTTATTATTACCTTTCCTTCAGCAGATCTGTCTCCTAATTTCATTTGCAAAGTCAAATGTGTTTTACAGTAATCAATAATGTTTCATCCATAATTAGTTTGTTTAGGGTTATATCTTTGCATGGTGATTTAATAAACATTACCTGGGTGTGTGTATGACTTGTCAAGAATCCACACAAATATAATCTTGGTATCCTCTGGAATGTCATCATCATAATTATATAACTGTTTATAGTTGGACAATACAATTCTTAAATTTGCATATATCCGGCAATATACCTCAAGAGCATCATTGTTGCATCTGATTTTCATTTAAGAGAAATACAAATCAAATTTAAAAAAGAAAAATACAATTACAAATGCCAGGCCAAGGATAGTAAATTCACAACCGGTACTGAATTGAATTTTCAAGTTGATCTTACATCAATGTGTTTACATTGAAGGAAAATTAGGAAATATTTTAGAAACTAATTTTCATATTCATAAATAAAATTAATCCATCTGCACTAAATAAACTTATTTGTTTGTGGTGAAGATACAAAGTTATAATTGATCCCATTCAACTTGAAACATGACGAGGAATCCTTGGTATCATTTCTTGTAGGAATTTCTCACAAAATAACATTGACTTACCTGGATTCCCCGAGGGACAATCAAACTGTTAACACATTTCCCATAGCTACTCCTCCCTTAGTCCCACCCCTAACATCCTGTGTTGTTTCTTCTCTCCTCTCTTGCCATACCCTAGGGAGGAAGTGCGTTGGAGAGGTTTGAGTATTGCAGTGGATGCCAGAACAGCTCCCAAATCCGACGTAGAGAGAGTCACAGAAGCGCTTCAGCTCCTTCATGTAAGTCTACCTGCCTTTCAATCACTTTTTCTGACTTTAATGAGTGATCTCATTTAATATTTTGCCAAAAATGTAATTTGCACAGGTGATTTAATCATAAGCTTGAGGATATGTGCAGTTTGTGTACTACTGTAAGATTATCATCATATTTTAATGTAATTTCTTAACTTTATAATTGATTATGTAATATATGTTTGCCCGGTAGAATAGGATATGATTCATACAATTATATTATCAGAGTAGTCGTTAGGGAAGCTATGAAAGAAGGAAACCCACATAACAAAGATTTTTTTTTCAGAAGCTCATTACTATTCCTCTCCTGTCCATATTCGGGTGCATTGCACCTCAGAAGCTTTTTTTGCTACTTGATTATATGTATTTGTATGTATGTGTAGGTTTACATACTATAAATAGCAGTCTCATTCACTTTCTGATGATTTCTTATGTTTAATAGAATGCAGCTATATCCACGATGATCATATGCAGATTAACATTAGTCTTCAAGAGTCCGTCAACACTAGGTCCTAAAGATGTGTCATACCGTCATGGTATACCCAGTAGTGATCTAGGCCGGTAGTTAACAGGTTGGGGTCTGATCCGCTTTAATACAGTATTCAGGAGGGTGATTAGATTGAGATTAGAAGGGGGTAGTAGTAGAAACGTTGTAGATCTAATCCAAAACCTTGTCCATCATTTTGTAGCTTTCAGGAGGGTGATTAGATTGAGATTTGAAGAGGGGTAGTAGTAGAAAAGTTGTAGATCTAATCCAAAACCTTGTCCATCATTTCATAGCTTAAGCTTCTGAATCTTGTTTGAGTGCTCCTTTTGATAAGGTTTGCTTGAAATGCAAATTGCATGAAATCTTTCATCTAGATGATAAATCATGCAAAGTATGGCCTACTTGATTATCATATATTTTGGGTAAGCAAGTTATAGAAAAAATAGATAACCTATTTCTTCTTCATAATCATGATGAGATAGTGTGGTCTAATCAGTTAGAAACTCTTTATCAATATCATATTGAGTATTATTTTGATGACTATTGAAATCATCTGTTGGAGTGATTTTACATTTGTCTTGGAAGAACTAAAGTTCTCTCTCTACAAATAAATGATTCACACGAATCTGTGGACTTTCTAGAAAAGAAAGAAATGTAGTACTAAATAGTACATTTCTCTATTTGAGCTGGTTATAGAAGAATGTAACTTGCAGAGCACTTTGTGGTATGGTTGACGGAACTGGGTGCTTAAAGAAGAGCAAAACTACTTTAAATGGATTATGCCATGAGAGAGGTGTGTTGCTATGCCAGTTCATAAATGATATTTTGTTAGGCATAGTTGGAGGCCCCATCCGACCGTGAAACCATACCCAAACCAAAGGCCTTGTGAACATTCATTCTATTTTCGGATTAAGACTTCAAGTGCCCATGTGACTTTTAATGTGCAGTTCAGGTTCAGTGACTGAGAACATGGCAATGATTGATAACTGACAGTATGACGTAAATTTAGTACTCTCTCAGTTGTGTTCTTATTCCTATTGGGAACATTGATCTACAGCATGTACCTGTGCTATTCTCACCTCTGGTCTCTCTAGAGAAGTGAGCACCTTTTGTGTATTTTAGATTGTCTTAAAGTGAATATCTCAGTCGTCAATAATATAAAGAATGTTGCTGCATCAAAAGATCAAGTTTATTTGCCATAGGGAGAACTCCCAAATCGTAGAATCAGATTGAACAATGAACCGCAGTGGTTGAAAAACATTAGGTTATTCCTTTTTGTTTTTAAAGGACACCATGCTGAATTCCTATGATATCAGTATGAGAGAGGTATGAAAAAGAGACCAACCTAAAGACATCTCAGCGTGAAGTCCTTTACAAATTATCCATTTCTCTTCTATCTTTATTGAAACTCACTGAAACTCTGGAGCCAGCACTGCAGTTACTTTCATTTTTGTCATTTAAGGGCATTGATGATCATTTTGACCTCTTTAGAAAATTCATACATTCTTTCCAAAGATATAATTTCTTTCTCTTTGTCATATCTTGTGGTTAAAAAATTTACCTATCATGTAAGAAGAATCAGCCCAAGTTAGAGTTTATTAGGGTTGTCAGAATCACAAGGGTCAATATTGTATATATTTATGAAATTGTTTAAGATGAGAACTATTGAAAATTATGTTCTGGGGTCCTGTTTTTTTCTCAGGAGCCAATCAAAATCAAGTTTTCCTAAATACTTACCATATCGGTAAGTTTTATGAAACTGGGTCCATGAATGAATTTTGTTATTGATATTTTGTGTGTGATATACGTTCCCCCTTCTCCATAAACTCTAAATTGCAAGGACTGAAAATAAACCCAGATGGACTATAGTTATTAGGGACCAATCAAAGTCTCGATTTAGTTTGAATCCTACAGATTCATTTTTAATCTGAAAGGATGTAAATGCAAAATCCCTTGAGATTTAAAACTAATTTTTTTTAGGATTCACTAGATTCAGAATATGAATGGTCCCTATTAAAAACTGCAGTCCATCCAGATTTATTTTCAGGCATTGCAATTTGAATTTAAACTCCTTTTCTAAATGAAGGTATTATCTTGACTTTATTTTCCAATGATGTCATTTTAAATAATTGATCTTTACAGGAGCATCATCCAGGAGCCATAGATCATGTTTATCTCTTGATTGGACACAACTCAGTCTTAGCCAGGGTCACCAGGGCAACTAATACTCAACTCCTCAAGACAAGACTAGATTATAAGGTTTGTATACATGGCTGACTAGTAATCTAAAAAACTAATATATTACTTCAGGATTTAGTTATATACAAAATGATTTCACTTTGTTGGTTGAAAACGAACATTATTTTCATAGATTTTTTAAAGATTTTCAAGATAGATTCATTTAAGGGTAATGTGTGTTGTGAAAGAAATCCACAACAAACTAGCCTGAAAACCAACTTCCAATGGCTATGTTCTAGGTGTTCTGCAGTATAACTACCTGGAATGATTGGCTTGCCACAAATTCAATATGATAGTTACTGCATCTTGCAGAAATGTAATAAAAGGCCATTTGCGCCTTTTTGTAAGTATCTTAAGTTGAAGTAACTTGCTGCCTAGTTTACACATTTGAAATGGGTAATTAGACATGTAGTGAGTGGTTGATGATTCATTATTAGCTATTTGGTGTGGCCTTTCAAGTCGTAATTTGAACTCGAATCTTCAATTCAGTTTGACTTCCGCAGTTAAAACTTTATGATTTTTATTGTGCAGCTGTTGGTCTCAGCTGTATATTATTAGTGTATTACTATTACATTAAGTTCCTAGATATGATTTTAGTTAATGCAAGTTTCTTTGCATAGGAAATAGTAAAGTATTTTTTGTACGTCTGACCCCTATTTTTCTCAACTTTGGCTTCACCACATAAACTGACCAAGTCATGGGCTTTTGAGAATTTTAGAGATTTTCAAAAGAACAAGAAAACAGAGACAACATTTCATGAAGGTCCAACATATAGGGGGTCGGACATACATAAGAATGGAATTGCCCATTTAGATAATATGATCATTTACAATATTGCATTACAATCATTGACATAGGCCAATACACATCATGCATTTTCAGCATAAGAAGTTTTAAGAAGTGCTCTTGTTAATTTAATGATTATTAGCTTCTTCATGCGGGTTTTATTGTATGAAAATTTTGTCTATGCATCTGTATTCAACTTATCAATTGCAAGATACAATAGAAATACAAAACATGACACTCCTAATAAGTGTAAAAAAAGCAGGACTTGTTCAGATGTGTACTTCTTTGGTAATCTTGAATAATGTGGTGGTGGCTTCAGACACAAAAAAATGTCATGGTTAAAGGACAAGTCCACCCCAACAAAAAGTTGATTTGAATAAAAAGAGAAAAATTCAACAAGCATAACACTGAAAATTTCATCAAAATCGGAAGTAAAATAAGAAAGTTATGATATTTTAAAGTTTCACTTCATTTCACAAAACACTTATATGCACATCTTGGTTGGTATGCAAATGAGGGAACTGATGAAATCACTCACTCACTATTTCTTTTGTATTTTATTATATGAGATTTTATTGTCATTGTCATGTGAAATGAAGTTTCATTCCTCCCTGAACACGTGGAATTCCATTTTAACATTTTGTGCTTCAAGCAAGGAGGTCCTAATCATCAAATTCGTAAAAATTGAATTATTGTATAATTCAAACAATAAAAAACAAAAGAAATAGTGAGTGAGTGACATCATCGACTCTTTCATTTGGATGTAACTAGCTCGTTCATATAACTATTTTGTTAAAAATAAGCGAAACTTTGAAATGTCATAACTTTGTTATTTTACATCCAGTTTTGTTGAAATTTTCAGCATTGTGCTTGTCTGATTTTTCTCTATTGATTCAAATCAACATTTTTTCTGAGGTGGACTTGACCTTTAAAAACTGTGTTGAGTAGAAGTGATAATTTGAAAAATTAGACTAAGGATCATGTAAACAGCTTTGACATGATGAGAGTTGAGAAGTCAGTAAAATATTGTCTTCATATGAAGCCTCTTTTTAGAAAGACCAGTTATTAGATGCATAACACAGAACATGGAATTAATATAAAAACTTGAGGAGTGGTACAATATTTCAAATTTTGTGAGAGATGACCATTTAGTGAGGTGAAGCCTAGTGGAATAGAACTTAAGTTAGTCTTTCATCTTATGGAATACCTTGTAATGTCACATTCATATTTTTCTATTTTATGCTTATATTTTCATTTTCATTCAGAATCAGGGCTTGAAAATGGAACACTTATGAACAATTTTATTGTAGTACAGTATCAAAGAATAAAACCTGTATAACAGAAAAGTATTAATGTCTACAAGAACAGTAATATAGAAAATTTGTTTTGTTTTCTCTTTTGTTTTTGCATTTTTGTTTATGAAAAAGCAGACTGTTTCGAAAAAAAACAGAGTACAAAAGAAAGTAAAATATGATTTTAGTAAAAGAATATTGATTCTTTATGTGGCCGGATTCTAAGCTAAATTCTTATGCAGCAAATTGAAAAGAATTATTTGTGACGCATCACAGCATGTTCTATCAAATTTATCTTTGTGGTTTCGGGTTCCTTTGATGTTTATTGAAAAAGATTTTTTTAAACTGAGAAAATGGATTTTAGATCTTATTGAATAAGATCTTGTGATCTTGGCAATTGATTTAATTCCCTGGCAGTGATAATGCATATTGATTTAGCTTCCACCTGTAGTATTTGTTTTTCATAATTTTGAGGCAACAAAGATACAATCTGTGAACAATGGAATCGGGCATAAATGTTTGGATTACATGTACCATTAACCATTAGGATAAGTTTGATATGAATCATCTTTTCAAAATATTAGATGAGCCTTGTAATTGAACTCAGTCAATTCATATTTTGATCCCTTAATTTCTTGTATAAAGCCTTTCATTTTAGGAGGTGTGTTTTACAACACATTCTCATCACATGACTGGGTTAGCCCCATAATCAACAAGGATCTGTATATTTTGCTTGCCTTAAAGAAAAAAATCTCAAAACACCCTGGAAATTTGGACATGGTGGAGAACATGTATTTCTGTTGTTCATGACTATTTAATGTTCATGAAATATCAAAAATGCTAGTGCTTGTCACAGCTATAATTAAATATTTTTCATCTCTATTTCATTTATATTTTTTTTAATGTGTTGGGCCAAAATGTTGAATTTTTACTGAAACCCCGGGTCTGTAATACAAAGCTTAGCAATCATCATAGAAATTTATTTTTAAGATTGATTGCATTGACCACAATGTACTATTATTCATGAAAATCAAGCGTATGATTTATCCCCAACCCTGGTATGAGAGAGCAGCAACAAGAGCAAGGAAGGTATTGATTAAGCCTCACATGAGGTGTGTTTTCAAAGAAATTAACACGTTGATCTTGACTTCAGCTCAACCTCAAAACTTGTTTTCCCCTCAAGGCCACCATGTTTTTATGAAAACTAAAAATACTCTGCCAGGATTGCATGTTTGTGGTAGGCAACAGGTGATGTCTTATAAGGTGTCTTGTCTGATGGGGTGCGTGAAGGTATCGACTAATAGTCTTCCTGTGTCTAAGTACTTTCATTTGGTGCTTTGTTCATGTGTAAACCTTGTATGAATGGAATCATCGTAGAAATGAGCGGCTTCCCAATGGGAGGGCATCATCCTTAATTCAATTGTCTAAATCAAACTAGCATGTATTATCACACAGTAGAGAATGTTGAAATTCACTTGTTGAAATGTTGGATGAAAAATTGGTTGAGGTCATTTTGTAAGGGTAAGTTTTATAAAACAGTGATTGCTATCTGCAACATTTTGATATTTCTATTGTATACATTTTTACATTTGAATTGAAAGTACTTGTAAAGGAAAGATATATTATGTTTGTAATTATGCTTTTAAGGGTTTTTGTTTTTGTTGTGTATTGTGTATTTCAAAAGATTGTATTTTTGTAAAGATTTGTTCTTGAAAATCAATGAAAATATGTACAGTCGAAACATACAAAACTAGACTTGAACCATATTTTCCTTGTCAATTTGCTAACAGAACATAAAGAGCTCAATCCCACTGCTGCCACCGTTTGTGTGATCCACTGCACATATTGTCCTAAGATTGTTTTAAACCATGTAAATCATCAATAAATATAATCAATGGACAGAGAGAGATGCAATCAAAGAAACATAGAGTACATTTGTTTTTGCTTCATAGGTATCATGTTATAAATACGTTTATATTTGACAATTAGAGTTTGGCTTTATAAATTTTATTTGGTGACATCACTGGCATCCTAAGGATTGTGTTTATTCTTCATGTTTTTATGTATCAAGAATTTCTCCTTGTTTACCCCCAGCCTCAAAAGACCTTTTTTTTTCTTTTTTTTTTACCTGGGAATCATAATTACATGTGAAGTATGACGAGCCTCGTTCCACTGAGTCACAATCTACCTGTCATATGTCAACAACTTATGGTTGTTTTGCAATGTAAGTTGAGGTGCCTATTTTCAGAAAATGCCTTCTATCTCTAAGATAAGGTTTCCAGTAGATGCTTTCCTGTGTTTTGTTTCTTCTGAGGCTCCAGTGAAACACTCCCAGAACCATTTGGCATTGTACTCTTTCTGCGCTCGTAGAGAGGATTCCACCCTGCCTAAAACATTAATAGTACGATATTTGTTTTTGAAGTTCCCTGTAATTATGATTGAATTGATCCTAGTTCTGGAAGAAATTATATTGTTTTCTTCCTGGATATTGATTTGTGCAAATCTCATGGGTTAGCAATGTCTAGAGGACTTGATAGAGTGCCAGATGACCTACTTTCCATACAGGATATTCAGATGACCAGTGATGACCATGGAAGTGATCAAGAGCCGGAACGGTCAAGAGCAATCGTACTATTCCAACATACTTTGCTGAATCCTGACAGACAGGCTGTTCATGCCCATGTGTCACAGTGACTTTTGAACTGGCCGGATTCCCCTCACACTCAGAGAAATCGCCAACTATATCAAATTGATGATAAAATGATCAGTTAGACTCTTCTGAATAATTACTCCTAGACAGATTTTTGAACATACCTGCAAAAGGGTTTGGAGATTGTAGAGACTGATATTAAAGCACACCTGCACATATTTTTTTTTGGTACAGATGGACTTGGTACGTTCTGTTGATAAGCTCTACCAACACATCCCCAAGGAACAACTGACCAGTACTTTCAGTGGGACCTTCAAGTACACCCATGAAGATTGGATCAGGTTTCGAATGGTAAGAGTTTCCTTTTTGAGAAAAGTATTTAGTTAGAGTAATCTTGTTTTGCTTGCCATCTTGATTGTCAGTACACAATCTTATTTTGTTGAATCCAATGCAAGAATTTAAAAAAGGGAAGAAGGAAAGCATCATTCATTGATACTGTTGAAGCTTTCTAACCTGACAACTCATCTGATCTTTCGTCTGACCTCCCAAGTGAAATGAAGGATAGGTCGACATTAAGATCTGTCATTCAGTGTTATTAAATTACATAAATTTATGCCGTGACACTAAAAATATTGTCAGCATTAGCAGTATTCGTATTCTTCCTGGACCTTTTCCCATGTAACAACATTGAACAACATGCTAATCTGATAATATTTTTAATGATATGTAAATGGTCAGCTGAAATATAAAGGAAATATATGGTTCTATTCTGAACATCTTTAGGATCCAGATTGTCTAGTGTATTGGTTGTGATAAGCAGGTGACCGTTGGGGTAGTATAAGGTTTAGCAAGGTTTAGTAATGCTTTTTACAAGCTTTGGCGATTTTACATGTACCATTGAATTGCAGAGGTTAGAGCCATTCATCTGTGGATGCAAGAGTGCTGCCAAGTTCCTCCTGACGTCAGTAGATGAGCTTAGTCGAGGATCTACCAAGGCACCGTCGGAAGAACTCAGAGACACCATCGATAGGTTAAAGGTCAAACACGAAGAGGTCTACAAGGATTCTAGGATGGCCAGTCTTCACAAGGAGGGGGATTTCATCTTGGAAACACTCAAGAAAGAAGAGGGTGCACTAAGACAGACTGAGGATTTCAGGTTAGTAGAGTTATCACTGTCATCTTCTTTCCAGCTCACTTTCTCCAAAACTGGAAGCTCTTTGGAATGATAAAGCTAAAGAGTTGGAAATCAGACGTGCGTGAACCGAAGTTGTCTGTACTTTATAGCCAGATATGTCGTTCAATGTTTTTCACCAATTTTTATTTTTGGATGGTTTAAAGAAAAATAACATTAAACCACTTTATAGATATAAATAACCTGATTGAATTGATAATGTATCATATTATTAATATGATACATTGTCCTTGGATACTGATATACATATATTGTGTATTTATGGCAAATATTAGTACAGACCACTTTAAGTTGTTTCCCGCAAATGCTGTTTAGGGGCCTTTATGAATTCTTTGATCTGCTCTCAGATGGATGCTTTTTTGTCCCTTTAAAGAAAAGTTCTTTCATTGGGATACTGAACTTGGGACCACTGAACTTGGAGAGGTGTGTATCGATGAAGCTTGGTACAATGTATCAGTTACATCAAGGAGAATGACATATAACTGTAGCATCACTTCCTCGAGTCCCCCGTGAGATGATAAATCGGATTGAATCAAATATTAAGTGTGAAGTAGATCTTATCACCGAGATTGCCCGTGGTATCGATGCCTTGCGGAATTACGGTACACGGTGTTAACATCTCCGTGATTAAAAGGAAAAGAGAGAAAAGGGGGATTTACACAAAAGTTTGGTTTGACCTGAAATGAATGGAGTTCAAACCATTATTAATCCTGACTTGAAGGCTTTTTAAGTGAAGAGCTCGTAGTCTACCACCACAATGAACTTGTAATTGGGTGATTTATGCACCCCTGTGGTCAATAGATAGGGGTCTTTTGTTACCCCTCCATATCTCTACCAACCTCTTCAATGTCGGGTGCTCCTGCAAAGGATCCGCACAAAAGAGGGAGTTATGGATTTGAATAAAAGGTAATACCCAATATGACCCGAGTGATATGTCATCTGATTTGATGTATTAAATCAATTCAACCATGTAGGTTTTTAGCCTCCTTCCCGTCGAGCTTGTATGTAAAACTCCATTTTTGGAATCTTCCCAGTGATGAATGCTTCAATTAAATTCCTTTAAGCTTAATGTCTTTATAAAGACCTAGTCTTCTTGGTTGAGTATAAATCATGATTTATCTCTGATGGTAGTATATACATTTCTGAATTCTTAATCTCATGTTTTAGAAACCTTTAATTAAGAGCTTAGTCATTCTATTTCTCTCCGTTGGAGTCAATGGTATGCCATTATGTCTCTCTTTTATGGTGCACTTTTACAAGTTTTATTACCATCCACCTTTAAGATGTGATTGAAATCAGTAAATGTAGGAATACCCAGGCACGATCATAATGGATTAGATTTATTTCTGCCAAAGAATGGTACTTTTTCAAGTTTTAATCTCCACCCCTTGCAATATGATACATGGTAGACTGCTGGTTTCTAGTACAATATATCTCATTTCTTTTTACCAGGTTCAGTTTGTTTAAGGACCCTGGATGCCTGATCTATTTTTCTTCCCTTTTTAACATTCAGTGTGGATCATTGGCTGTGTTTCCATCCTTAAGTTTGTAAATGCTGGATAATCTTGTCCAAAAAAATTGTGCTATTAATCTGTTGTTCCATGACTTTATAGAAGAGAAAGCGTGACTCTTTAGCTCACTTGACAGTGTTTTTATTTTTTGTTTTGTTTTGTTATGATCTTTGGAGAGGAAGTAATCTACAAACCCCCTGCAAGCTTGCAATCAATACTTCGTAAGGTTGGTCAATAGAGCCTTCACATTCCCTTAAATATCCAAAGAAGCAAAGGATGATGGGAACAAAAGAACAATGAAAAGAACAAAAAAATCACACACAATGACCAGAGAGCGACCAGATAATGCTTTATTGCTAATAATAACGATTCACTTTGTATTAAACATAGTCAGCTACACTGAATACTTGATTGCTTCATGTGTGTGTCACATAATCTTTAAGCTTACGGGGTGAAAATAAATGTCCCCCACCACCACCCTTTCAATTCCAGCCTTTCCTTCCATGTGTCTGGAAAGCAGACAAGGATGACCAAAGAAGCCCTTCTTAATTGACCATTGATTGGAGATTTCCTACATTACTTCTTTATCTAAATATAATCAAGCCTTCGATAAATG
This sequence comes from Lytechinus variegatus, assembly GCF_018143015.1. Taxonomy (NCBI): domain Eukaryota; kingdom Metazoa; phylum Echinodermata; class Echinoidea; order Temnopleuroida; family Toxopneustidae; genus Lytechinus; species Lytechinus variegatus. The sequence goes on from NC_054741.1 coordinate 50,962,339, forward strand.
TAGGTTCAGACTTTGAACTAAAGTAAATGTGTAGTCTTCATTCCCACAGTAGGCCTATAGTTTAGTTGCCTTTGTTCCAGAATACAAGTGGAACTGAACAGTATATTACTTTTTGGAAATGATAGGATTTTGTGGTTAGCTGAATTGCTAGATGATTTCATGGCAATGAACTAAACTCAACGTGGGAAGTTCAAACTCGGACTCCTTCGCGTTCAATAACCTCATCTCAATCTGGACCCCTATTAACAAACCGCTTAAAAATATATGTCACTGCCGTTTTGGCTGCACAGCTGTATGGATAATAATAGCTCAGTAATTATCCTGAGACGGTTAGAATCAATAAGACACTTGTCTCTGTATTGTTAGGTGAGATTTATGTGGCTAGGTAGGTTGACGGGAGCCAAAGGGACTCGCTCTTCGTCCATAGATACCCCCCTCGGTTCATTGGTGACTGTGGAGAAGTTTGTGGTGGGATCGTATTCAGCAGACCTACTCAAGTGGAAGGTCTTGTGGACACAAAGACTCACACACTCACCGTGTAAAGGTATGTCCACTGGACTCTGCTAGCTTCTACTGGTATAGTTTTTATGCGTGTAAGACAACGTGGATGTTTTTATTCTTAACTGGTGACATTAAATCAGGTTTTAGACTTCTGCTGGCTGGATTGAATTACTTCAGAAGTTTGCAGAAAATTTGCGTTAAGATACTCTTTCTACCTGGAGCATCTACGTTGAACAGTATTGCCTGGGCTTTCCGTACTTCCATAACTCTGTAAGTAGTAGCAGTCTGTAGGACCTACATTTATTTGAGGTGTGTCTGAGGATATCAACGTTGATTAAAGACATCAAGCCCTGGAATACTTAAAATATATACTAGTGAATGGTGAGTATTCTGACAGTTCTCCCCAACTTATTCCAGACTAATTTCCTTGTATCAGTCATAGTCAGTCATAGGAGTTGATTTTCAGGTGCATTCATAAACTTGAAAAGGTATTGAGGTTATAATCTTTAAAAGTGTATCGTTTGTATATATTGATTCTTTATGAGCAACTGTTATAACAAATGGAAAATGTAAATTAATGCTCATCTGACTAATTAAAATCCCTCTTGATGCTCACAGACAGTGAATAATATCAAGAACATGATTAACATTCATTTGAAATGTGCTGTAGGTCACTGAAAGGATGGATGAGGATCCTAATAGAACAAAATAATTCTTTCAATATGAAATTCTTGATTGCATACAACCATTTCTCATGTCAGTCATACTGATCATCTGCTTAAGTTTATTTGTACTATTTTTTTTCTCTAAATCAGACCTAAAAAATTAATACTATGGAGAATAGATGAAAAGAGCGAGGAGCATGCTCTGGTTGATTGCCAAGTGTATGGAGATTGAGCACATAATGCTTTCTTTAATTGAATATTAATTTATGTGATAATGAACTATTGAACTCAGTTTCTAGTCCAGGAGCCTGTTTCATTAAGACTTAAAACTATTGTAACTTTGTCCTTATTGTAGCTACTATGGAAACCTTGATTTTGATTGGCTGCTGAATCCTGTTACCATGGTAGTTGCCATAATGGCAAACTTACCATAGTTGAACTATTTATGAGACAGGCTCCAGAGTATGGACTCCACTCCTTGTCTCTTTCACATGAATGTCAAGGTCATATTCCCAGGTCAACCTGACAGATCATTTAAATTAAATTGATGAATAACAATAAGATTGATTTATGACACAAGACAGCATGATCTCTCAATTCTATCTGTGTACAACCATTTCAGATTTCTAATGAAGATAAATGTTGTCGTATTCTATTATTCTTATTTCAAAAGCAGAATTAAAGCTTTAACCCCTGATTTCTCAATTTTGGGTGCATTCTGAGGAAAAATCTCAATTGGATCAAACATCAATTTTGAAATGGTCTTTTTAAAAAAGAGCTTCATGCTTTATCTGATATAATGTTTTGAATAAAAATTTTTTGATTCTTTGTCGTTGTGTTATTTGATGATGATTTTCTTAAATTTTTTTTTTCTTTAATGGCATTTCTTTTTTTCAGTTAGCTGAAGTTTGAATTTTAAGTTTGTGTCAATAGCATTCTAAACAGAAACTTTAAATGAGGATTAGTGTTACTTATATAGTTAATCATAATCCATTAGATTGTATTCCATCTGACAAAATTCTACAAATTCATATTTTTCAATTTTGTTCAAATTTCCATTCCCCATCTATTTGGTTAATAAAGCATTGTCTTGGGATATATTCTTAATCGATTCCATTGAGGAAACATAAGCCATGAACTTAGCCCATTTTTAGATCTATCTTGAACCTATAGATAGACGAGGCTTTCATTGTTTTGTTGTGATTTGTTTTCTTCTATTTCTACCATAGATACTTGATTTTGTATTGATATTGTTTGCTCTCCCTCTATGACTAAAGTTTGCTCTTCTTTGTTTGAAGAACCCACTTCTACCATAGACAAAGGTCAGCCTCGTTATACATACCACTTAAAATTAAACATCAATATTATGAAAGACATTTCAAGCAGGCTGTTTGAATGTCATGAACATATGCAATGCTTGGTTTGTTCCGTCATGGTAAGGTAAAAATCAATATGTGTATGACCTACATTCTTTGTGCCAATGAATTAGTGGGAAAGTCATGCTGAAAACCATGTGCAGCCCAAACGATATCTCGTTAAATCTACAGGTAGGTTTGAGGCATGAGAAGTGATCTAAAAGATGAAAGAGGATTTATAGATTATAAACAAGCCAGTGCCAGTGGACCAGCTAGATACAAAGAATCAGACAAGATAAGAATTGTTATCTTGAAGTTCAGAACCTTTCATTGATCCCTGTAGAGAACGTGTGAAAATTGTATACACTGAGGGGAAATGAACGTGTCCCTTCGCACGTTTTATTTCTATTTTTATCTTTGTAAATACCATGATTGATTACTATGGTTCCTATTTATGATTTAATGTTCAGTGAGATAAGTTTGCACAAGACCTGTTGGTTGCTAAAGAAAGCCATATGGAAGATCACCTTTGTAAATCTAAGACACCATTCTCATTACGCTTTCTAAAACTGGTTTACTGGAAACCAATTCAGGAAAACCGGAAAATCACCTTGCTAGCGTTCCCACGTGATCACACAAAAGTGGTTTTCCAAATCACTTCACATGAAGCGATCTTGTTCCTATGGAAACGCTCTCAGTGGGGTGACATGTTTCGCGTGAATTCGAAACCGCAGTGTAGCATTCTGCACCTGTCGTGTGGAATAGAGTGCTCAAAATGTGTGGAGATCGCTTCCCGAAGAACGGTTGTGTCCTCGCTTATGCTAAAACCAGTTTAACGAGGGAAAGCGATCTTGAAAACTACACTGCGAGGTGGTTTTCTGAATTGGTTTGGAAGATAGCTTCCAAGATCGCTTCGACTGATCTCACTACACGTTAAACTTGTTTCCACTAGTTTTAGGATGGTAGTGAGAACGGTGTCCAAGAGGAGTTGCATGAACAAGATAATCAATGGGAATTTAAGAAAAGTAGACAGGTATTCTGAATTAAGTAGCCATTGGTCGTGGAGCTGATTTTTTATTAATTGCAATTATTGTGTATGGTCAATTGTTCATCTTTGTATTAAAGTGACCAGGGGGGTGTTTCACAAAGATTTAAGTATGACTTAGAGTCGCACTTAAATGTCTAGTTGCGCGCAGTATAAAAGGCATGACATTATTGGTCAGATCATGCCAAGAGGACGCGCACTACTGCGTATTGATCAATAAGATTGCACGTTGCATATCATGTACGCATCGACATTTAAGTGCGACCTAAGTCATGCTTAAATCTTTGTGAAACACGCCCCAGATCATGTTAATCTAGAGGTCAGAATGTTGGACCTTAAAAAACTTAAGTTTCAGGATAACGGGGACTTTGTTGTGACGGTGCATTTTTTAAATTATTCAACAAATTTTATCTGGACTTTGTGATTGAAATAAGAAGAGGTCGGTCAATAACGATCAATCCATGCATCTGTCTGTCAGACATCAATTCAACATTTACCAAGTTCCACTGGTCCCGGAGGACACCCCGCACCCTCTGTACAACAGTCCTTCCACCTTACCAAGACAAATATTGTGAGTCCTACTTATTGTATTGAACCTTAAATAGATAAGCTCTTCTTGTGCTTGTATTGTGGGTGTCCATTCAGATATACTAAGATTTGGTGGAAGATAATCTTTTGTAGGATAATGGCTGAGTAGAGTGAGTTTGGCTAGGGCCAATATTACTTGTATACTCTATCTCATATTGACGTCATGTGTAACAGTTTGTGGTTGCTGCAAGAAAAGACTTGAAGGGAAATTGAGATATTTTGGGACGTTTCTTGGTAAAAACTGAAGTGTACTTCTGGAAGGGTTTATTTAGCCAACTGAAGGAAGTATCCAAGAGATGAGAATAGCATCAAAACATTTCCAGAACTTTTCAAGGTTGATATATGTAAAAAAGTATATCTGATATAATAAGAATCCATTTTACCATTGTACTTCAAAGCAAATTCTCAAAATGCTTTACAGATGATAGACTGTACTAGTATTACTCTGGTGATTGGATTCTGGTATGCATGCACACAATATGTGCACAATCTTCACTCCGTGAAGCTCAGTCTTTCCAAAGAGCTGCAAAGGACTCCAGTCATTAGCCAAGAACTTGGATGTTATCCTACCAGAGAGATTAACAATAACAGATGGACAAAATTTAAACAATGATTGATTTTTTGTCATGGGGCATTTTGCATTCAGAATTACAGGATTGGTACAGTAGTGCTAGCTCCATTTCCCTGGTGTTTCTGGAATGTCATTTCACGCAGGACCCTGTCTCACAAAATGTTGTTAATATGATCAATCACAACTATTGAAAGCCACCAATGCTCACACGTACAATACCTGTGTCAATTCAGATTGGTTTCTCAATATGATGTATGTATGCTCATACATGGCAAATCAGTATGCTTCCCTGTTTCCAAGGGGATAATGTTTTCATTTCCTGTATGAGAATTACGACATTGATGGATTTCCATGTAGTTGAGATTGATCTGATCAATCGCAACTCTTTGTCAGACAGAACCTAGGAATTGCCCTGGTCAGTCCCTCTGTCGTCTGTAAAAGACATTCACAGTATTCTTGGTTCTTCAGGAGACCTTACAGAATGAGGCAGAATAGAATGAATAGACAGAGAGCAAGCGAGAGATGGAGAAAGATGGAAAGAGAGAGAATAATACAGACCATTATGCAGACAGTAGGTGTATTACTGATGTACATGTATTTGCTCCAATCCAATGTTCTTGCTGTAGGCCTAAAGGTACTTCATCAGGCTGGAAATTAAAAGAAGAAGATTAAGTCTGGCAGTTTGAAAGTGATTGGCTGTGTTGCAGCTATTAAAAGTTGACTACCATCAAAATAGGACTTTTTGATACAGGGGCCCTGACCATTTCTACCAGCACTTTATGGAAACTATTAATAGATATAGGAAAAGTCTCTAGCGTAAGTTATTGTGTATGGCTTTATCCCTCTAGAGGCAACGAAAAGCATATGAAGCCAGGTTATGATGGCAATTACAGTCTTAAGGTGAATGATTCAGTTTATCTTTGAATCCTTACAATTTACAAGTTTGTTATTCATTCCTCCATAACCAACCAATGACACCTTTCATGAATTAAAAATGTGTCCTGGCCTGGGACCTAAAAGAGTACTTATGAAGAAAGCAATGAAATTAAGTGATTGTTTCTTCAGTTCCTTGAAACTAGCCATTGCTGAGCAAGATAGTGCTTTGAAGCTTCTACCTCTTCCCAAAAGTCAACAGATCTCCAACCTGGTAGAGTCCCCCTTTGTCTTCTAATGCACCTGATTTCATGAGTAAATAAATGAAGAAAGCCCTGCAATAGCTACTTGTCCTTTATTCAAGATCTATTCTTCCAATTGTTATTTCCTTTAATCCCATCCTATATGAGTTTCATGCAAAGACCACCTCTGTCCCCAGATAGCCTACTTTGGCTTCTTTTCAAACTTTGCTTGGTTGCACAACAGGGAAAATGTTGCTTCAATCATTTCTTGTTAATATGCATGATGTTGATATTTTGATGTTATAACAGGTTCTCTTGTCGAGCATTATCAGACTTAAGTGGCAACCCTGTGTAAAACTCTCCACAGTCTTTGATCACAATGATTTTTGGCAATATTGGAAAGCTTTTCCAGAAGTATCCTAGATCAAAATGAAAGCGGTGGAACATGGTCATAATATATTTGTAAAGCATTTTAAGCTGTCAATCCAATGTGTTAAAAAAAACCTCAGAATATTAATATGATTGTTTTCCAGTAAACGTTGCATGGAACTGACTAAGTGGCTTGGACTATGTACATAGACTAGTCCGAATCCAATCGTCCGATTCTTTCTATAGATACATCTCTTCTCTTATATTTGCTATGTCATTCTACTCTCTAATCCTTTCCTTAAATAATATACTGGTCTTTCTAGGTACCTTCTTTCTAAGCTACTCCTTTCAGCCATGTTTTGTCATGTGACCTTGCTGTTTCTCTATATCAAGAGGGATCACTAAAGATCTTTTAAAAAGTAACCAAGAGGAATGGGCTTAGGAGGGTTGAAATTTCAAAATAGTAGGAGTAGTCCCCGGGAACACTTCGTTTAAAATAGAGAAATAAGAACACATAGGAACTTATAAGGCCTCTCTCTATGCTCATTTTTCTTGGATGTTGTCTTTGAAGTCACCTATTTCTTAGGATTTTTTTTTCACCTTTTCCCCTTTTTTTCCAATTTTCCCTTGTTTATGAACATTCTCCCAATGCCCATTTTTAGATTGTGTAAAAAGCAATTCTTGGTAGGGAGGAGAAAAGTGAATTGGTGGCATTGTCATTTTAGCCCAGCCTTCATAGCTGATTTCCAAGTTCACTTCTATGAAGAGGTACTTTCTGCAATATTAATCCATTCATTCATTTCATTGATTTAGGCACTGATGTATCTTCAGTTAGTATTATGAGTACCATTCTTGGTTTTGTGTGTAGTGTCTCGCGATAGTAGTATGAACCGGTCTACAAATCCTAAGCTTTTCTTCTGATATCTGGGTTTCATTCTTCAAAGTCATTCTTCGAAGGTAGACTTGGCAAGGGGCACAAGCAACTGTTGTTTATCACCTGCCCAGGAAGGGGCAGTTGTTTTAGACAAATCTTGTCATTTTAGGGTCACAAGGAATCAGGATCTTGACCTACCTGTTCGTTGCCTGTCAGCTGTCATTGTCGACTGCTGCACATTTTGAAGTCTAGACCTGATTTCTTTGATATCATATCCAGGTAATAGTATTGGCACAGATTCACAGATGCAAGTCTTAAATTCTTGATCATAAATCTTTGAGGAAAAAACCCACCTGGAGACAGTGTTAGGTGAACAATTATTTTTCAATCTTTTAACATAACGGGAGATTGCATGTCAAAATCCTTTCCTGAAATATTTTAAAAGATATGTGGCCTGGTATTGCATTGGGATAAGCTCTTTTGGGGCATTCACATTTATAGGTATATCTACATCTCTCTCTGCATAGTCATTTTCCTAATCATAAACATTGATCTTCTCAAAGGCAGGTAATCATTAAGCGTAAAGTTTGATGAGATAAACCCAGCAGTGTGAACATGGATTGTGTTGCATTCCCATGGAGTACTTTGGTTGTATGAGGACAGTGTCTCGTCTCTCTCTCAGGTAGAAAGCGTCCTTCGTCATATTGACGTCATTTACGAGACATGAATAAATTGAATTGTTTCCTTGTATGGAGGAAGGTAAGATAATCTCCAATTAAATGAATCCGTTGGAAACCGACTGATTACACTAACATGCATTTCCCAACACCCCTGCCCCCTTACACTCCGGTTTCATCAATAATTTTTGTGATTTTTTTATTATCATATTGACTTTTTGTTGCATTTGATATTTTTATCTAAATTTTGACTACCAAGATTCATCAACTGGAATGTTGATCATCCTCAAGATCATCTGTCTTGGGATATGATATCCCATAGGTTTGTCCAGGGTGTGGTACTTGGATAAGAATCGAGCTGTTGTATACGTGGATGTTTGTGTAGGATCTATGGATTAAAAAAAAAAATAGATGTATACTGATGGAATTTTGTAGTTACTGTCAAGATTTTGAAACATTTTTAAGATCGGACTACTCTTTTCTTGGAAAGATTACCCTGGCAAGTTGAAATTCAATCAACAGTGAGTGGTGACTAATTTCAGCCGATGGCACCTTGTTCCAAGCTTTCATGAAGCGTTCAGGATGTCAGGATTGGTTCAAATCACATGACTAGTTATCACATGCCTATAAATTGAAGTTCAGAATCGAATCAGAATAGCTCGTCATTATCAAGTGATTTTGAGAAAGTATATAGGTTTCTATTTTGTTCTATTGTGTATATCCCAGACAGTTAATCCATTCTCATCAGGTGTATCGTTTGATCAACACTGACCTACTACAGGCAGGACAGAGACAGGGAAAACCTGTTGCACTTTTGCCCACATGACGAGCATGTGATGTACAAACAATAATCACTTCTTCATTTATCATGTCATCATCACTTTTGGAGGTGTTATATTGATTTGATGATGAGAGTATTATTTGGCTATTTCGTAACGCTTATCACATCAGAACGATGTCTCTGTCTGAACACTTTAAAGATATATTGTTATCCCATTCATTGGCTTGTTGATGACTGCATTATGGTTTATGCACAATCTCCACTTCCTGGGGAGTATTCCAGCTATGAGTAGACAATGCACTCAAATTGCTACCAATATAACATTTCTCAAGCATTGTCATTTGGGACTGTTTTGACAAGTATTAAACATACATGATGCAGTTCTTAATGTATTAAACTGTGGATTTGTTTTTCTTTTCTTTGTGGTAAAATATTGATTAAAGCAAATTTGTCCATTTGGAACTGGAGCTGATATCTGATTATGATTTGACCTTTTGAACTGAACTTGCCATCTTCTATCTGTATACATGTAGACTCTTATCTTCCTTACTAAAGTTGTTGCTGAGTGCTGATTTCAGTATTCATACAATTTTAGATAGATATGTACCCCCCACATGTTATAATTTCAAAGTACAATGGCTTTTTTCGCTACATTCAGCTTTTATATTTGTATGCTGATTACGCTCAATTAGAAATAATTCTATTCATGTTTTTATTGCTGCCTTTGTCATTTTGAAAACCAATTTAAGATAAGAACAGGGCTGCCATGCATATGTGGCCTTTGGGTATATTCGGTGCCACAACATGTACCCAAACATGTTTTGGTACAGACAGCATCAAACTATATCTTTTTAATCTTTTTTTTATTTCATGCTCAATTTGTTTTTGACAATGAGAGTTATTTCTGTATTCTGATGGTATCATGAAATAGATTATAAACAGTCTTTGATCAGTAGAGGGCTAAGTAAGAATAAAGCTGAGAAAATTCCCCGACCACAATGATTTCACGCCCCGTTTATCGATAACTTGTTATGAAACTTCATTCTCACGATATGTGTTGGGTGCGTAGTCGATTCCAGATTAGCTTTAATCTTTTAAAACATGGGAACATTTTTGTTCTTGTGATGATGAAAAGTACTTTTTTTTAAATTTCATTACTCACGACGGATGTGCAGGATTTTGAAGGAATGGTTTTCATCAAATCTCATTTGTTTGATATCCATTCAGAAACAGCTTAAACAGACCGTGATTTTGATCAGGAAAACATAGCTTTACTCATTAGATTCAAAATCAATCTTTAAGAGATGTTACCTCAGTAAATTGTGACTTTTAATTGAGCAAATAGAATGAGTGAATCATTCAAAGCTAATAGGAACATTTTAGGAATCATAATGCTTAATTATTTTACAGTCTGGTGTCTAATTGTGGTTGAAGTAAAAATAGGAAAACCAAACACATTTCCTGAGATACAGTTATATTCTTTGTCACGCACACAGTTCTGATTTAACTTCTGCTTTTGTGTGACATTCAGCCGAACAAAAGCCTATGATGATTTTGTTTTCTTTTCAATTCATCGCGTGTTAAAAAGTTTGTTTGTTCTTTGGATTGGACAATATTTCATTTTGGTGATTGACCTTGACGACAAGAAATCATAAATAAGACTTGTTCGTAATCACCAGGGAGAGAGAGAGAAAGAGCATTGGGCCTCTTCGTGACCAGCGACCCGAAAGTAAAACAGAAAGAAAATTTTTGACCGAAATCTGTTTGCCTTGGGGGAGTAACGTGTACTCTCTACAGTACGGAGCGAAAAACATATTTTTTAAGTTTCATGAAGATAATCGTTGATTCTGTTCGTTGATGAATCGCTATCTTTGTTGGATGGTTCCTGTCCCCCTTATTATTTGTAATAATACCCTCATATGTGGTTTAATACAGAGTTTAATGTTTTGCAATGATGCGTGACTTGTATGGTATTTGACTATTGTTTGTTTCCAAGGTGCCTCTCCTCACACATTATACCCAACCTGCTCACCGTGTTTGCCAACTTTTTTTTAGAAGAGGTAGTGAAAAGAGGCAGATTAGTATTTGCCGAGTTGGGGGATCCTTTCATTTTGTTCGTGCCTGCCTTTCAGATGTCACTCTGACCTTACTTTGAATTAAAGCCAAGCCGTGTGAAGAGTGTTTGCTGATATCGTCATAGGAATGTATATTATCACATTGATGTGCATGACTTTGAGGCAGTACGGGAGCTGTCTGTGAATCACGTTTGTTCTGTTTTATACCTCTCTCGCTCTCTGAGTGGCATTTTAATGGATCTATGTACAAATTTCCGCCAGTCTTTACTGGATTTATTTGCTAGTCCTCATGAGTATCGGTAAGTATGTTCAGAGTAAACCGTTTAGAAGAAATTCTTTTGATATGTTTAGTGACATGAAATTTATTTATTTTGCACATTGTGATCAGGTCATCAGGACAGAATTCAGTATTCACACTTCCTGATTAGTTTATGAATGCTTTCTTTATGACTGACACACAATTTTAGGAGGAAATATGATTTGATGAAAATGTCATCTATTTGTCTGTAGAGGTCCATGATTGCCAAAGTGTGAAAGTGCAGTGAACTTATTCCATTAATGCTCTCATTGTAGTTATCCCTATTTGTGCCAGTTATTCAGTTCGATCTTGGCAGTCATAAATCCCTCGATCTACACTTATGAGTTCTACTTGAAACCTACTTGCATAATTTACTCATCGTCTACTATTCAAAGAAGATTTCTATTTATAATTCAAAGCCTTTGAATCAAAGGCGAAGATTGAAGAAGTAACTATCCAGCATGGTGCTTAACTGCAGTAATGATTAAAGATCTATACCAATAGTTGTTATTTGTAAGATTGTATTGCAAATGCTGTACTTTCGCCCTTGTAAAGTTGTTTTCAAAGAAATTACACCAGCTTAAATACGACCTGTTGCCTTTTGTTATCACATTACCGATTTGCCTCTTGAATTGTAATCAATAATTTGACTGTGTTTCTTGAAAGGGATTACAAGACAAGCCTGGTTATTAGTTCTTTCAAGATACCCTGTTGCATTTTTACTCTTCCTGGGAGCTATATTCCACCAATAATCATCTCATCTGTTGAGAGATATCACAATAGGCCTTTAATAAACCAAGATAGATATAGAAACCCTTCTATTCACTTGATTTTGATGGACAGTGGTAATTTATCATGAAATATTCGGGGTCTGTCTTTCTGCAGGTGTGCAGCCAGAAGACCAAAAATATGAAAACTTTGTTGACATTGTCATATTCCTCAAGTTTACTTACTGGACCCATGATTGTGTGTTCATTGGTAGAGGAAGCTTGGGGATGCTCTGGGACCAGAAGAATCTGTTGAAAGTATAGATTTTGCTGTGATGTACATTCTTGGGTGTAAAAAATGCCCCCCCCACAAAAAAAAAAATAATAATGAAAATAAATGAATAAATAAATAAATGAATGAATGGATGGATGGATGGATGGATGGATAGATGAATAAATAGATAGATAAAAATAATTCAAAATAAATTAAAAAAGAAAAAAAATGAGATAAGAGTATTGAAAAAGCATAGAGTGTAGGTTTTTTTTTTATTTCAAGTTTAGTTTGGATTGTCAAGCGATCTGCAATTTCTTGATTTATCATGAATTTGAAAAGGCATATATATTTAAAAAGAAATGAAACAAAACTCTAGTATGAAGGGCATGCTTAATTTGCTTATTCTTCCACATTAAGGATGTCATTTCACCCCATGTTTTAGTCTAGATTTTCTAGTGATCTGCATTTCCTTCATTGAATGGATTTTTGACACATGAGTAGGGGTAACATTTACATGAAGGAAATGAAGAAAGTATTATTTTCAGGAATGGAACAGGAGTGGTTTTAAAAATCTGGTCATATGTGTGAAATATAAAGTGAAGTCAACCCCCCCCCTCCCAACCAAGAAAACCTTCTGAATATAGACATTTCTAGCTTTGATTTGAGAGCTTTGTGCCCTATTTGGTTATGAAATACCTTTCTGTATGTGTATCTTATTTATTTTAAATTTTGACAGCAATTGTATCATATTGAGACATATTGTATACTGTACCATATTGAGACAGCAATTGTATCATATTGAGACATATTGTATACTGTACCATTCAACGTCAGCTCTTACAGATTCCTGCAACTATTTGTTTCCTGTGTTTTTTACAGGATCAAGTCGACATTTGTTGTTCAGCCAGTCTGTTAAGTTTGTTAATTAGTGTTATTGACAGACAGACTGCGACATGTATATCGTTTGATTAAAGACATACATGGGTTAAAAAGGGCTCTGTTTGGAACCCAGTCAAGTAGATTGAAAATAAGAGCAAAGAAGAAAAGGAAATTATTTAAAAGAGAGGGTGCTATTTCCTCACTTCATCTTAGGTCCCCCCATCTTTGAATTTAAAAGTTTAGATTGTTTCTTTTCCATTTCTGGTGGGTGTTTCATAAAGCTGTTCATAAGATACGAATAACTTTAAGCACGACTGGTGACCCCTTCTTGTGCTAAATGATTCATCCCTATGTCATTCATTCATGACCTAAGAACATGTTCCAGTTGTTCGTAAAGTTGTGCGTAACTTTACAAGCAGCTTTATGAAACACCCACCTGGTTATTGTTATTGCAGTATTATTTCCTAATGAATTTTATGTTTTGTATTTGGTTTATTAAAAAAAAAAAGAAAGGAAAATTAAATCCCCATATACTTGCTGGTCTTATATGCAGGCCTATAAAGCTCCTTTTGTGTTAATTGATCCATTGTAGTTGAAGAGGGTGTGTATTTCTGTCCTAAAATTTGGTTGAGATGATGCGAAGATATCTTGGATGAGTAAAATGTTTACTTTAGATGTTATAGACTGGCAGAGTATTGGAGATAAGATCAGTGTGTCATTGAAAAACATTTAATCCTAAATCCCAGCCCATATTTATCCCCCTATATGATAGGAGCAAGGAGCTTCACTGCTAATATGTAGTCAGATCGATCCACACAGGCATGCGACTTTGTATGGAACCATTTTCAAGTGATTTAATCTGCTTTATAGCTGAAGAAGAACCTGTTGATCATCACAAATAATAAATAAAGAATGGAACATTCATGCTGATCGATGATCTTTATTTTCTTTTGATGTTTGTATATCCAGAGATGCCATAACCTGTGTAACAACACTCTTTGAGCAAGTGCGCCAGACATGCAGTCGACTCGATGAAATGACTGAAAGGAGACTAGCACACCTTCAGATGTCGCTGCATCAACAGATCTTAGAAGAGGAGTCTAGAAAGGTATGATGTCTTGGTATATCTCGTTTCATACTGTAATCTGAAAGTTTGATTGACTTCATACTGGGGTCATTTAGCGCAAGCCATTTCTAGAGCATTCTAGTTCTAGTCATTTTATACTGTATTGTGAAAGTCCCATCGATCTCTTTTAAGTGCTTGCTTATTATGGGTTAAAAGAACACTTTTATTGTCCAGAAGTCAAAAACTGTTGGACATTACAAGATTGAATCGGTTTCATTTCATTTGTATAGATCTAATAGAAGTCTGAAGTCAGTTTGTTAATTGTTCTTCTGTCATCATCTGGCAAGGAAAACCTTGTTGAAATTGATTGTTATAGAACTGTCAAAGTACAAGGACCAACATCTTTATTGGCCTATACATGATACACTCTCCACTGCTTTGACATTCTAAGACCCCTATTTATTAGGGACATTTTATCAATGTGTCAATTTCAGAGCTGTTGAAGTCAGACACCTATCGCTTTGAAATAGCCAGACTTTTCTCCTTTCACAACAGAGTTTTCTCATTAGGACTAGGGCCTCTGTTCATGATACATTCATCGAGTTCAGTCGAATGTGGGCTAGACCTGTTGTTATGGAAAACAAGGACAAAAAACAGTATACCCTGCCAATTTTCTATGGTTTTACCCTCTTTTTTGTGGAGAATGTGTAATGAATGGGTTGATAAGCAGGATATTGGTTGGAATTACTGTAATGAGGAGATGGAGAGAGGGAGAGAAAGGGGATATAGAGTGGCAGAGAAAAGGGGAGAGAAAAGGAGAGAGGGGTAAGTAGAGAGGAAAAAGGGGAGAGACCTAGGGGGGCCAGTCAAATACATTAATGTACACATGATTGACCAAATTAAAAACTTGTTTAAAGGAGGTGTTTTTTTCAGTTTGGACGGCAGCACGTGCACTTGTTAAGGGTATCAAAAACAAAAAGATTTTCAAAAAAGGGTGGTTTTGAAAGACTGGTCAGTGGTCAATTGCGGGTTAAAAAATGTACGGTGTATTTAGGGTATTTTTTTTCCAATTTAATATAAATGAAGCCCACAAAAATCTTGTTAAGGGGTGTTTGGAGACGGGGAAGATTAGAGAGAGAAGGGAACAAGAGGATAAGGGAGAGAGGGATAGAAACCAGAGGAGATGTGATTGCATCACAACTGTTTAATGTTGAAAAGTATATGTTTCATGGATAACATAATGATGATGCATTTCCTCCTTTTGTGCCAAGTTCTACCAAAATTGACGCACATTTGCAAGCCCCTAATAACCCACTGACATACATGTTTGGTTCATATGTTCTAAATGTATAATCTCTGGCTGATATAAAGTTACTTGAAATACTGTTTTATCAGAATGTTTCAGTTTTCTAAAGATTATTACTTTTTCCAAACTGTATTCAAAATATAGACGAATTATTATTTACCCTCAGTTGCTATTTTTTCCTATGTTAATATTAATTGTAGGTCAAACTCTCACAGAATGCTTTTCCCCCAACTCATCCATGCAGTACAGATTATCTGAACTACATACATAAAATGAGAAGGAAAAAAATTGCTGTGGGTTTTAATTAATTGCATTTTTATTTATTTCAGGATGTTGTTTTTTTTAATGTAAATTGAAAAAGGTAAAACAAAGCATTCTGTAGAAGTGTTGAAGAAAATTCTTCAGTCTGAAACTAAACTTGGATGAACAAAATAACATCACACATTCCTATTATTGTCTTAAAGAGCTTTGGATTTCATGCTTAACCATCCATTAACACTGCATTCTCCGTGATATTTTCGGAACAATCATTTTCTATTGCTGTATGAATGTATTCCTCCTTTGTATTGATATCTAATTTGAATGCGGGGGGGGGGGGAGTCAAATATATTGCTGTATGCATGCGTGACCAAAAAAACGTGTTTAAAGGGGTTTTTTCTTCATTTTTTGACGTGGGCCGTGCGTGCACTCATGAAGGGTATCAATAACACAGATTTTCAAAAGAAAGGGGTAGTTACGAAAGACTGGTCAGTGGTCAATCGCAGGGTCAAACGTATTTAGGGTATGTATTTTTCCCAAAGCTATTTTTTAAGATTAGCCAAATGTGTTTAGGGTATGTTATTTTCCCCCAAGCTTTTTCCCCCGTGTCATATTCTGGCGACAACTTGTTTAGGGGCAAAAGTGTGTAAATAAAGCCAGCGAAAAACTTGTGTAGGGGGTTATTTTGCACATAGAGAAAAACTCGTTTAGGGGGTGTTTGGAAATAATTTGGCCACACGTGTGTACAGCAATAAGTTTGACTGGGCCCTTGGGTTTGAATAAAATGTATCTTTGAATTGAATTGAGATTATTATTATTTTCTTCCATTTCCTTTGAAGGTGAGTGAATGGGTTAAGAATGATGGAAGCAGGAAACTCAAACAGCTTGATGAGATGTCGCCAGACTCGCTGAGTTCGGTCATCAGCATCCAAAAAGACTTTGAAAAGTTCTACTTCAATGCTGTGGTAAGTCTGTCTTATTGATTAAGAGTATTTTTCTTGCAAATGCCCCTCAAAGCGACTTGCTGAAATTCTCCCCAGGGAGTGGAGAATGGGGGGGGGGGTATATTGTATGTAGCGAAGACTGATTGAATTGAAAATTCACAAACGTTTGACGGATTTGAAATGTAACGTTGATATTGTTCTACAACATTGTTCTAAATACAATGAATGCTGTGATCAGTTCCTCTAGGTTCTATGTTTTGAATGAAATCATTGATTATATGACATATTTCTGGGATAAGTTATGAAATATATGATTGTATGAGAGAGGAAGTCTCTAAATAATAGCGGTTATGAAATTAAAGCAGTGTCATGGATCATAATGAATGCTTCTTGTCAAATATTAGTTGAGTAAGGAAATGAGTGGATTGTGGTAAACCAAGGGTAAAACCAAAACCGCAGTCTGAATGGATGTTAACATGTGTCTTGATGGATGGGAATATATCGCATGGGTACTGGGGTATTTTCCTTATGTCAGTTACAGAGTATTGGCTGTGTTAATGGGAACATTGTAGCTCCCTAAAGAGTTACATTTCTGTTTATTTTCATATTTCATTTGGTCAATAATACCAATGCTTAGTTTGAATGTCATACTGATCAAGCATTTAACCATCAATATGTAAGTGATGTAAATATGTCTTACACATGTGTACTATAATTCTTTTTCATTATTTTTGCCGTGAATAAGGAAACAATGCCTGTTTATTATTGGATTCATACAAATTTAAACCTTTGAATTCCAAATTTCAAAATTGATTTAATCTATCCACCAATTTATTTCTCTTCTTTTTTCAGAAACACATCGGTCGTGGTGAAGATGTCTTGGAAGAGATTCATACCCTATCAGAACAAACAGGTGGTGGTGAGGGGGGTAGCAACGCACCCCTCAAGACCCCCTCAGTCTCCTGCGCTCTTAAGGACCAGTTGCATACATTCAGTCAGAGTCTAGAGAATAAACGCAAGGAGATAGAAGAAGCTGTCTGGCTGTACACCATGCTAGATAAGGTTTGTAGTCCAAGAACCTATTACCCAATCAAATCATATTTGTTTGGGGATGGGGGGGGGGGCAACAATGCACCCTTTAAGCCCCCTTTCAGTCTTTAAGGATCAGTTGCATACATCCAGTCAGAGGCTAGAGAATAAAGCAAGGAGATAAAAGAAGCTGCCTGACTGTACACTGTGCCTGCATAAGGTTTGTAGTCTGAGAGCCGATTACCCAATCAGACTATTTTTATGATTCAGGGAGGGGGGGGGGGGGGGTAGCAACACACTCCTCCAGATCCCCCTTCATTTTCATGCAGTCTTAAAAAAATCAGTTACATGCATATAGTAAGACTCCAAAGAATAAAGCAGGGGGGCAGAAGAAGCTGTCTGGCTGTACACCATGCTTACATAAGGTTTGTAGTCTGGGAACCTATTACCCAATCAATCCTTTTTTATGGGGGGGGGGGGTGCAACAATGCACCCCTCAAGACCCCCCCTCATTGTCATGCAGTCTTAAAGATAGCTATCAGAGAGTAAAGCAAGGAGATCAAAGAAGCCAGTTTCTTTTTTTATCACTAGGTATGAAAGGTCATATAAATAGGAATTGTTGCATGTATAAGAATATATTTACACGGGTTGTTCACAAGAAAGTCAATACAAGTAATATACAGCATACACGCATTCGATTATCATGTGGGATGTGCCCAATATCACTGAAAAGATGTGAAAATAAAAGTTGTCTGGCATGGTCATGGTCCATTCATCTGGCTATTCTTTTAAACTCCTTTTTCTTTGTGAGGAAATCCAAGTGTAGCTGTTCTCTAAGATACCTAAACACTATTACCCAATATGAATGGTTCAGGTTTAGTCACAAAGGATCACTTACTATGGCTTTTCATTTCTGAGACTGTTTAGACCTGTTTAGTAAGGTTTAATAAAACTTCATTCAAAGGAAGAATGGCTTGATCAAGCGATTCCTGATTGTCATCCTGTACAGAATGACTTCAATCACATGCCTCCCCTCCCCCACATTCATTCTTTGTGTTGGATGACAAAAGATTGAACTTGACCATTGTCCAGTCCGGAGCCATTATATAGGTCTAATCCACAATTAATGGGTCATGATGGTGCCTCTATTGTTTGTCAAAGCCCTTTAGTAGGTTCCTTTGATGTGGTCGTGGGTATTAACTTGATATCTTCATTACTCAGAGTCAACAGACAGTTCACTGCTATAGCTCATAAAATCCTCTGATTCCTTTCATTGAAATGAAGAACTGGAAGTGACATCAGGGTCCAAGGAGTTACGATTGATTTGATCAATCACATCTGTGGACAGCCAGCAACGTCAACATCTAAAATGTTAATTTGTTCAAAATATTTTCTAGATATGATGTATAGTCATACATTCATCATTCTCTTGAAAATTCATTGTGATTCTCTTTGTTTACTGAGGAGAATTTGCATATTTCCTGTAGAAGAAAATTATGGTATGGATGGATTTCCATGCAGTTGAGATTGATTGGATCAATTGTAACTCTTTGTATGACAGGGCCAAGTTGTCCGTTACACATAGTTAAGCAATTGATCGAAGAACAAATTGTGATGATTATTGCACTGACCATATTGTACAACTGATCATAAAAATCAACCATACAATCAATCACTATACTTCATGTAACAGGACCCTCTGGGTTCACTGGTAGATAAGATGACTAAACATCTCATGTCTTTCTGAAAAGAGTGTAACATACAAAGAAATACAAAGGCAACATATCGGACCGAATGTTCATGTTTGAGAGCATGAAGAGAATCCCGTTATTCATTTTGAATTCAGATAATATACCATGATTGCCATCATCTACCAGTTTGAATGAAAACTATGTTTAGAAATTGCTTGATTCTTCTGTTGAACAGAAGAATGAATAGTGATTATTCTCATTTGTGTTGGATGTAAATTGTTAAAGATATGAATTCCAGTAGATATTGAGTTCATCACGTGATTCATTCAATGACCTGCAATTTCTACCAAAATTGAATGCCAAGAGATTATGATTTAAAATCCAACATGGATGCCAAGCAAGAGCGCTCACTGCTCTCAGTGTATTAAATGACTGGATAACTCTGTAGGCCAAGATAAAAGGCAAAATCGGTTCAATCGTGAAACAATGGATGTGCAATTATACGGTCATTGGATGAGAATAGATAGAAAAGATCCAATTTAACACAGGATGAATGTGATGAATGATAGGATTTGCAGATGGTCAGGTCAAAAACATTGAAACTTCAAACTTTTAAGTTGGATCTTTCATTGGATCCCCAAGGCTCATGGTATATAGCACTCCCTTACATCCATTTCCAGTACTTTATGCGTACACTGACATTGAATCAGATTCAGCTATATTTTGCTTAAGAGATTTTCCATGGACGATCTCCCATGCATGATGACTGTGAAGAGAACAATGCAGGGATTGTTCCAATGGATGCCTTCTTTTCATGGGCATGGGTGGGATGGTTAGGTGCCTCTAAAGAGAACCGATCAACCAAGATGGGTACACCAGCTAACTGTACATGTATCTACAGCCTCGAGTCTCCATCAATGGTCATAAACTCTGATTGATATTCATACGCATCCATGCAAAACATATGAAGCAAACAGGTATTAAAATTTAACTGTAAACAACGGGGGTTGGTAGCATATGATGTGAAAAAAAATACCTACATGTATTTGGATAGCAACCAGATTGGAGGTCATTAGTTGTTTATTATTATCTGATTTATTCTTTGGGAAAGCTCTCCTGTTTATCAGATTCCGAATTTCTGTATATCAACCTTTACCTTGTGAATTATTAAAATTCACTGTTTTATATCTGAACACCTGTTCAGATTTTGTTTGATAAACTTCTAAAGATCAGTCTCATAGAAACGCAACTTGAATGGAATCAAAGGAGGTGTAGATTTATGATGATATTCTCACCCCAAAGCTCTAGTAACCCATGACACACATCAAACAACGCTCTTTGATGACCAGTTTTAAAGATTGGTGTTAGAGATTAGGAGGGATTAGAGGGGTAATATAGCAAGGTTACTGATGGTATACCATGGTAGATTGGTCCTCATCAAACCATGTGAGCAAGACTTCCTTCTTTGAAGATCTTATGTTTACTTCTGATTCCAAGGGAATCAGTCTCAGATGTTTAGAATTGGAAATTATTTCACTGAAAAAAAAAGAAGATTAAAACAAATTTCCCCATTATTTCATGAATTACTCATTAATTTCCCATGACATATGAATTTCACTCTGGTTAATGCGAGATGAATTTCACTTTAGGTAATGTGAGATAACATGCAGACATTTATTGTAAACATTACAAGTAGAAGTTGCTTTTAGAAGAGACATAATTGAAAAGAGAAAATGGCATGTGGATCAAACCTATAGCACTTTAATTATTTGGTTTTGATCCAAATTGTCCTTTTATGTATTTGATATAATATTATAAACTGCTTGATTTACATTTTTATTGTATATGCCTCACAGTGTTCTGTACTGGTTGAGTCACTACTCACAAAACAAACAAAGTTAAGCAAACTTAGTCACGATTAAGGGTCTGTGCTTGGAGACTATAAGAGAAGATGAAAGCATGTTATGTAATAATAGGGTTATTAGGAGCCCATTGCTTTGTTGTGTAGAGGAAAGGGTTTTAGTTGAAAGTCTGGACTTGGTGGGGAAAGGAACAAAGATGGAATCACGAGTCAAGTTTTATCAGAACATGGAAGATATCTGGGATGACGTGAGTATAGTGCAAGAAATCGTAATGATTTCTTTTCACTGCTTGTTGAAGGGATCTGAATTATGTAAATGCGCCTTCTCTCTTCTGGAAAAGTGTACCTTACAAAGGTCCCATCAATTTTTTACTGTGCCTAGCTATCAGCAGAAATCTCACTCATCGTTCAGTCTCTTGTTATTCTTACATGTATATTTCAGCAGAGAGAAAAGCAATTGCTGATAAATATTTTGTGTGGAAAGATGTTGAGGCAATGGGCATGACTTTTGTAAGCTACTTTACACCTTTAGCATTTATTTATTCATATTTTTATTTTTGTCTATTTTTGTTTTGTTTCAGGCATACGAATGGTCATTAGGAGGAATGAAGTTTGTAGCCATGCTAGGGATCGAGGAGACAAGTAACCGTGAGAGATGTCGCGTCCATCTTTGTACCTTGGAGAAATACCTACGTGAGAACCCCGTTATCAGTGACGATGACTTCAAAAAGATGCTTGAGCTTGCCCGGACACTTGACAAGGGAAAGTGCGTTCAGCAGGGCGAGTTTGCCCAGCGACGGTGTAAAGAGACACATGGAATGATCCAAAAGAGAATGGAACAACTCCGCAACATTTTACGCAACCCACGCTTTGCTCAGCGCAATTCTTATACCAATGGAGATACTCAGGTTTGCATTCGAAGGACTCCCACTGATGTTATCAAGAGGAAATCAGCAACGGACTCGCCAAACACGATTCCTGAGGAAGTCATCAAACCTGTGACAGCGTCTAATGTTGCTCAGGAAATCCTACGTAAAGGACCTAAGACGACGCAAACCAAGCACCAACGGGACTCTATGCATAGCAATGGATCGGTGGATTCGGGAATATCAGTGAATGAGAAAGCAACGGAACGATTAGCAGCTGCGGCCGCGGCGGGTGCCTCGGCGGGTGCTACGACGGGGGCGCAACAGAACAGCACCACCGAAGATGGGGTTGTGACGCTACGCCATCCTAGGACATGTAAAACAATTGAACCTATCAGGGAACTAGAACCTATTCCGGCTGCTAAGAATGAGGTTAAAAGGACTACAAGTCTGGGACGGTTGGATGAGGGATTTGAGGAAAGGGAGGAGGAGTGTGAGAGGGGTGAAGAAACAACGAGTGGAGATACACCCACGAGCCAGGAAACGCAGAATACTGATGGTGCTCCTAAAGAAACAGAAACCAGAGAGAAAGAAGATTTCTTATCAGATGAAGATCCTGATCAGGTAAAGCTCTTCTCTTGCTCTACGTGTATATTATCCAAATTATTATATTCGAAAGACCGAGAACCGACCCAAAAGTGGAATTGTCATATCATATTCCAATCAAAGCTTATAAATCATTGCAAGGCAGCTTTATGCATTTTCACCACGTACCAGCTGAGTATTTTGCTTAAGATTACTTCTAATTATCGGGCTTCAATAATAGGCTTCCTTGTGCTTTTCTCTGGCCTCAAGACTGTGCTGTCATGGTATGTTAGAAGCGTTGTGATCCCATATTTGGTCTACACAGACAACGGGACAATTTTTCTACTTTTCAGATTATGTAGCTTATTCTTAGTTTCTATCATACAGAGATATCATAAATATATTTTCATGCAAGCTTTAAATGCAAGTTTTTGCTTTATTTTGTTTGCCACTTATTTGGCGCAGTTTACCAATTTTATCTGCTTTCAGATTATGTGTATAAACTTTTCTGGACATAGCAATGTAGGCCCAATAAGTGTCAAACAAAGAAATAACCTAGTGTAGAGTGGTAGGTTTCCACCCATTTGAGCATTGACTAATTATCAGTGCCATTTTTCTCTGCAAATTGAAAAAAATATTGAATTCATAATTTACAAATAAAACAATCCATCCTTTGTGACATCATGTAATTCAGGCCGATAAGAAGCTCGATAAAGCCTATTGTTGAAATTGTTTTCCTCAATCAAAATATTCATAAAAATTACATTCTTGTAAATGTACATGTAGCTTGTATATTTCTCATTTGTTAATTTCACTTTTAGTTCCAGTCTGACTCTTTTGAAAAAAAATCAAGTTTTTGGTCATATATTCTTGGCAAAGTAATATTTTATAATGTGCATTGATAGGGATAAAATGGTTGTGATCATAACCTATTAAGCCCATTAATACTTTCATTTGTTTTAAGATGGCATAATTACCACTCTAGTGCTAATGATTTACTTACAATGTTAAAATAGATTTGCTCAACTTTAAGTCCTGCTCACCAAATATAGCAGTAAGCACAGTGTGAGACACGGAGTGATGGGGGGGGGGGGCTTGATATCCTTTGTTCAATCCTGTTGTGTACAGCTAGGATTAAAACCTTAGAACCGTTTCTCTCCAGGGTCATTCTGTAATAGATCAGAGCCAATAATTGATCATTACCCTATTCATAGTGTCTCAATCAGAATAAAGGACTTTTATTAGAAAATGTACCCAATTAAGGAGTGGGTATGACTTAACTCATGGATGATGTGGAAGGCTAGAATTCAATTATGGTTAGGAACTCTATAATGAAGTATTGGCTTGTATTGAATGAAAAATGGAGTGGTAGTGAAGATCTATTGATAAAAAAAAAGAGATGGAGATTGAGCTTTTCATGTGTAGTTATCCTCTCCAACAGGACTGTTGTACTGAGATATTTATGATCATTAAAAATGACATGCAATAGAAGTTTGTAAGAAGCAGGGATTTCTTTCAATATTGCACAAGGTACAATGATAATATTCAGTTACCTTTGAAATATGTGAAGTTAAATATATTGCTCTTGTAATATTACTATTTATAGTCATTGACCAAAAGTTATCATCAGTTCTAAGCATATTTAGATCAAGCTTTCTTTCAAGTACATAGTTTTTAAAGACCCTGACAGGACCCAAAAGTGCAATTTACAAATCATTAAGCTTGTAAAAGTAGTCAGCATCATCACATTGTAGATGTGTAC
Organism: Lytechinus variegatus; assembly: GCF_018143015.1. Classification (NCBI taxonomy): domain Eukaryota; kingdom Metazoa; phylum Echinodermata; class Echinoidea; order Temnopleuroida; family Toxopneustidae; genus Lytechinus; species Lytechinus variegatus. The sequence goes on from NC_054741.1 coordinate 50,986,481, forward strand.
TTTATGTATTTTTTAGCTAGTCTCCTTTCTAAAGCCAATGTTATCATTCATAGCCATATGACCAAAATACATCTTAAGTTCTAAGTATATTTAGATCAAGCTTGCTTTCATGAACCTAATTGTTGAATTGTTATTCTTTATTTTGTGTATGAAACATTATATTTATGTTTCCCAGGCTTGAATTTGTTTGAGCTAGTTTTGCAGAGATACACTTTTTCAATGTATATATTTTTATATTATCAATTACTACAGACCAAGCAGGTCTTTGCGCTCATCCACTTCTGGGTCTCTTGTTATTCCAAAAGTTTCGAAAAAAATTGGGGGGAAAGATCATTTGCTTTTGCATGCCCCACTTTGTGGAATAGCCTTCCTGAAGACATAAAAAAAATGTACATCTGTCGAAACTTTCAAATATCATCTACAATGCGCCTTGAGCACTCTACAGAGTGGATTTGGCGCTTTCTAAGTCACATTATTATTATTTTCTTATTTTTCAGAGTCAATGGTCACCTTTAGATGCCAACCGTCACATCAGACGGTCCATCTGTCTGGCAGACAATCCTCTCAAACTAGAAGCCGAGACTCTCGCCAAGCAGCATCCTTGTTACCGTCGGTTACTCCTCATCATTGATGAAGTCATTCAAACCGAACAGGATTATGTTCTTGCTCTCAAATATATTCTAGAGGTAAGGCCTATATATAACTGGAGCTGCCGAAATGGTTGATTAAGTCTCACGTTTTGGGAAGCAACAATGATTGGGGAAATGGAACAAAGACCTTTGCATTATCTAAAAAATGTTCAGTACTTTCCAGAAATCAAAATTTTCCTTTCATATCTTCTTTATTTGGTTCATTTTTAGTGAAGAATTTTGTTTTGTTTGTTTGTTTTTGGGTAGGAGGTGGAAGGGGTGTTTATTTTTCCTTATGTTCCTTCTGGGGGGGGGGGTGAGCATTTCTTAAACTTGTAAAATCCTCTTAAAAGCTGTCATATCTAACAACTACCCTTGGTTTTGATTTGTCTGATGGCTACTATGTTACTTTTATGACAGGTAAATTGATGAGTGACTGTTACTATGGTAACTGTTAGATAATGACAACTTATCAGTGCTGACAAATTTCATGAAATTATGGTCCCTCGTTGTCGACACACCGAATATTAATGTAAGGAGAATGTCATTAAGCTTCGTGTCAGTTATTTTCACTGTCAAAGTCACTCTCAGCTAATTAAATACAAGGCTTTCAGTAGTTTCTACCAGTTTGTAAAAATTAACCTCTAAGAACCTTCATGTATTGCCATCCTGAGGCCTGTTTTCACAAAATGTTACTGTAACAAATTTGCAATAATAGTTTAAAGCTACTGAAACGATTCAATTTGATTGGCTGATGGTAAACTGGTTATAGAAATAGTGCTTTTGTTACTATAATAAGTCTTAAAGGGGAAGTTCACCCTGAAGAAAACTTTGTTGTAAAAATAGCAGAAAAAATAGTAAAAATTATTGGTGAAGGTTTGAGGAAAATCCGTTAAAGAGTAAGAAAGTTATTAGAGTTTAAATTTCTGGATTTGTGACGTCATAAACGAGCAGCTGCCCCATGTGTTATGTAATATAAAATGTATGAAATTCAAATTTTGTATGGCTCCTGATGATTTAATTTTAGTTTCTTTTCATGATCGGGTGTGAAAAGATTTGTCTATTGATATACAAAAGGTACAGTGAAAACCATTTTCAATTTTCTGAGAAAACGACATTTCATTGATTTTTTACCATTCGCTATGTAGGAATGCTGCTCGCATATGACGTCACAAATCAAATAATTGAAATTCTAATAACTTTTTAATTATTTGATGAATTTTTCTCAAACCTTCGGCAATATTTTTTATTATTTTTTCTGCTATTTTTACAATGAACTTTTTGTCAGGGTGAACTTCCCCTTTAATAAAACAGGACCTTTATCAATAATTGGATACTTATTCATATCATTTATGGTAAATCTTATCATTTCACAGAATTATGTTGTTGAGATGGACCGAGAGGACATCCCACAGGCCTTGAGGGGTAAGCGGAGTATTGTCTTTGGTAACCTGGAGAAGATCTATCACTTCCATTCAAGAGTGTTCCTCAGGGAGCTGAAGGGGTGCATGACCACACCCCTACAGGTTGGACAATGTTTCCTCAAACACGTGAGTTTACATCTTCCGCTCATTCCTTTTAGTACGGAAATCGTTTGTGGGGAAATGAAACGCTTGTCACTTATATTTGTGATCCTATTTCTTTTCTATATCTGAATTAGAAAGTCATTACTTTGTTAATATATATATTGTTTAGATTATGGATAATTGAATTCTATGTATTTGCTTTCATGGCAGGCAAGTGTGAAACCAGTTTTGTTTAATCAGTAAGCTGAGTGACTGTACATTTCACTCACTAATCACTAACTTTTCTTCCAAATAAGATCAGTTTCTGCAGATGTTCCGTTTCCACTTCAGTTATCTCTCAGATTTCACTTAGTGTCAGTTATTTCGAAACATGATTCTACCCACAACACCGACATTATCAACAGTTAGATGGTCATTGGAATGACTTTGCTGTTAGAACAATACGTGAACATCTGCACAGTTAGTCAGAACTAGTGATTTGTTGAAGTTTCAGATTGTCTCGTGTATTTGGAATGTCGCCCTCTCTTGTTGAAATCACTTATAGTCATGTCATGATATTATTGAGACTGAATGTAAACATGTATGGTGATCAGCGTTGCTTTGCTATACCATGTGGTCTTATTTTCTGAATCAGACTTGACTGAAAGCTCATCTTAATATCACATGTTGTATTTATCTTCATTTTCTTTTAAATACAGAAACAAGATTTCAGTATGTATGCTCTCTACAACATGAATAAACCCAAGTCAGATAGATTATTAGCCGAGTTCGGACATTTCTTTAGGGTAAGTGGATGTAGGTGTACTATACTTCCTATTCTGTCTGATTCACAATTTTATTGCCCATTTTTATTCACAGAGGGACAAGAGAACATTTACATGCAATATCAAAATATTTGAATTATACTCCAAATGTGACTTTATTTTGAAGATTTCATAATAAGCAATGTTTGTTTATATTTTCGCTTTTTATCATGCATGAATTGGAATTGCCATTTGCTTTGAATGAGTCTGTGGGGCATGATGTTGTAGAAGATGTCATGTAATTTTCTTTCAGTTGTAAACAAGTAAACTGAATTGATATGAGAATGCATATCTCACGATATAATCAATATGTTATTATTTTGATATCAACAGAGCAAGCAGCGTCGGCTGAGGGATAGCATGGATCTAGCAAGCTACCTACTGAAGCCAGTTCAGAGATTAGGGAAATATGCTCTTCTTCTGCGAGATCTTATCAGACAATGCCGACCGGAAGATCAGGAACAAAATCATCTCAGAGTGAGTGATATGCTCTTGAATCATTATGAATCTTGTAGAATAATGTTGATTGTGATGTTGATGATGGTGACGATGAGGATGATGATGATGATGAAGATGATGAATGATGATGATGATAATGATGATGATGATGATGAATGATGGTGATGATGATGATGATGATGATGATGATGAATGATGATGATGATGATGCTTTTACTTATGAAGAAGATACTGCTGCTGTAAAATATGTAAACACAATCGGGAATAACACTCTCTTTACTTCATATAATAGATGGATTAAACAATACTATATATTGAGTGATTAATGCAACAATGTTTTGTATTGTTTGATTTTAGGCTGCTGAAGTAATGATTGAGTTTCAGATGAGGCATGGAAATGATCTTCTTGCTATGGATTCTCTTCAAGACTGTGATGTAAGTTATCAATGTTCAAAATGCCTTTTTTTAAACAAATGACAAAACTACCTAAAAAAACCCCAGAAATGACAAGAAAATCGACATTATGAATTATCTGCCATTAACACTTAATTTTTCAGTTTGGTAATTTGTTTTAATTTCCCTTTTTATGTTAAATCATCTCTCTTCCCTCTTCCATGCCTCTCACTCAAATTTCAAGCAATTTTCAAAAAGTAACTAGTAATAGGTAATGATTGACTAAAATGAAATTATTTGAAAAACATAGGAGTATATGTATTCTTGGAGGAAAAGGGCATTATTTGTATGAGAAAATATTTCAAGTAAAATGTCTATCACTCAGATACTAGAGGGGATTTTGTAATCATAGTGCCATAAGGGTTCAGTATTAAAAATTTTATTCATTTTCTTTTGGATTTGATTTCTTCTTTTGAATCAATAGAAAAGTGAGATTTATAATAAATACCACCCTCAAAAGAAATCAATCTTTATATTTTATATTTCTATAGTTTGGATGTGGCGCATATTTCTATAAGTTTTGATTATAGGATTGAGATACCTTACCAAACATTAATTTTGTAATGTTCTTAGTTTGCCTTCAGGAGAGTATTACTTTATCTTTCTTGTTTCCATCTTGTCAAATGTTATTATTCTTGAAAGAGAACAATGATCATTCAACCTGTACGATAATACATCTCCATTATTTCACAGTAATGGGATATGAAATAGACTCAACATCCATTATAGGCAATAATTACCTTTTAAAGTTTATAAGGGAACGATATTACAAGATTGCTTCAGGGGGATCAAAGTCTTTTAGGAAACTCTAAAGATGAAATGAAAGGCTGAAATATGAAATTCATAAATTCATTTCATGCAGAGTTTTATGTAGCAGGGAAGTGCACTCAATGTAGAGAGCCAATCAATCAATCATGAGAATATGACCTTATTTGGACTAAAAACGTGATTGCAAGATGAAATATGATTGGAAGGTCAACTTTTGTCATTTGTTGATTCTGTAATATCACTAGTCATGTGATTGGTCATGTGATCAATCAAGTACATTACGAAACACTTTTCCTCTTTACATCGTGACAGACTTTTTCTTACAAATCACCCAAATTATCAATCACCGTCCCCCTGCCTTTATTGGCTAAATGTCAGCACTTACCTCCAGCGGCCACTTACCAATAAATCCAAGAATGTTCCAAGAGATTTCTTTTTTCTTCGTGCCTCCTCTCATGAAGATTCTAATGAATGTATGATAAGGTACATGCATGAATGTCGGGTCATGTAAAGCATTTGATCCATTATACTATACCTTAATGCATTGCTATTCAAGGTTATATCTAATACACTGTGTGTAATACATGTATGAGTATTGGGCATATAGTTGGTTTATTTTCTCTTCTTTGCATTGGGTCCAGGATGTGGCTATTTAACTGTAGAAGAGATAGGTTTGTCTTCTATAAGATATGTTTGTTTCTAGATATGTATATATTTCTATTTTTCAATCTGTCCAGGTCAATGTGAGAGAGCAAGGGGAACTACTTAGACAGGTGCGTTGTTTGTATTATTTTAAGCAGTTCCATTTATCTTCTTTTAATTTTTTCATGTGTTCATTATTTTATTGTTATATTTTTAATCAACTTTATGAACTGTATTTTGACATTATGAGATTGTCATTACTTATTGTGAAATACTAGGTATGATATGAAACAGATTTGTTATGAGAAAAACAAAGGAAAGTGCAAACTATTTCAATACATATATTTGGTAATTACCATATATAAGGAGAAATACCTTAGTCCTCTGTTCATGTTTGCGCCTCTGCTAAATGTAGGTTGGTTCTGAAGGCATTAGTACCACTTGATTGCAAATATGGAATACTCTTCTAAATATCAGCTTTTGTTTATTGATATAACACCTTTTTATCTTAATTTTCAATCATGTTCTAATGAAATGTATATCCCACCGATTGTTTTTCAGGCGGAGTTTTTGGTGTATCGAGGAATCAGGAAGTGTGTCCGTCATGTATTCCTGTTCGAAGATCTACTCCTGTTTAGTAAACCAAAGAAGACGAGTAAAGGACATGATGTATACCAGTACAAGTTTAGTCTCAAGGTAATCATCCACCAATTGCCTGGTGGAACCGGGTGGTAACTGTGCAAAGCATAGTACTTTAAGAGGCTTTTTTTATAGGAGGAAATTATAATTTGTTTAACAAATTTTCGGCATTACTCCTATTTGTTTAAGATCAGTATGCTCGATCTGTAATGAAAATCATAAGATCAGTATGCTCGATCTGTATGAAAATCATAAATCATAAGTCAGAAAAAATTGGAACCAGTGGGATTCGAACCTGCCATCTACTGCTTTCCGGGCAGCGACTCAACCACCAGGTTATTCTGGTTCACGGCTAAGCCACAATAAACTGGAATGAACTGCAAAGCATGTGGGAATAGCAGAATTCATTAGTAATTCGAGAGTAAAGTATTGATTGCTCTGATCAAGCGAGACTCATTGCTGGTTGCTTGGAACATTAGACTATATCGGACAGATAAGGACATTTTTCAAAAGCCTTTTGCGTTGAAATGATGATTAGTATGCCATTCACTTGCATTGTTTTATTAACATGATGACTAATCACATTTTCTAAAATAAGGATAAAGGATTTCGTTTCATGTAAGGTGACTGTCAGTGCTAACAAGATTTTTTTTCTTCTAATTTTCCAATTTTTTAAAGATTTATTTTGACTGTTTCATGTTACTGTTGTCATATTTTATGACTGAAATAAATAGATTGAACTTCTAACTTTGATTAGCTATTCAAACTTTGCTGCTCATGTGAATGGTTTCTTTTTAATTTGCTCTCTTTATTTCCTTGTCTAGATGTCTGACATTGGTCTGACGGAGAGCATCGGGGAGACTGGTACTAAGTTTGAGGTTTGGTTCCGAAGGCGTAAATCAACGGACAAGGCTTACACTCTCCAAGCGAGGTCTGCTCAAATCAAGAGGGTCTGGACAGCTGATATCAGCAGACTACTCTGGCATCAAGCACTAAGGAGTAAAGGTGAGGAGACATGAATATTATAATACACCATTTCATACCAAGAGGACTGAATGAGTAAGAATATGTTAATATAAAGAAGCTGCATTTTGTACATATCTGTTATTGGTAATAAAATGCCTATTTTATGAATATTTTTATAAAATTATACTCGTGTTTTATCCATGGACGTAGATATGTGACATCACACTTGTCATGTGATAAGGTGGCACAATAGACTATTCCCCCCATATAGGTTTGCTGCCTGTATATACCATACACTAGTTATATTTTCCTGATTTATTGGATGTAGTGTTAATGATCCCTTTTTCACTTTAGAATATTGTATTACCTTTATATATAATTTGAATAGGATTATGAAGTGTTATCTTTCATTCAGTAATTTGACTGTTTTTTTCTCCTTATTTTATGGAATCAACTTCTAATTGAATATATTGGGAGAAAATATATCAGCTGTCTTAGAATAAGAAAGAATCTTTGTGAATATGATGAAAACATTGAAACTACCATGAATATGCATTGAGCAACATTTTGCTCTTTTGATTTATTTTTCTTTTTTATTTGAATGATGCATTTTGCTTATCATATTTTTGTTTTCCTTTGCAGAAACTCATCAGCATGAGCTTTCATCACTTGGGTTCTCCAGTAGGCAGACGTTTGATATCAAACCAAGTCAAGATAGGATCCACGATAGGGCTGTCAATCTCAAAGGTACGTCGTCTCTTCATTCATCGCAAACTTGTTAACCCATTGATTTCTGTAACTCATATGATTTGTACAGGGGTCAACTGATCCAAACTGACATTTTGGAATTTTACTTAGTTAAGTGACAAAATGGCTGATACATACAAATATATTGAGTGATCTGTTGTGACATAAAAATATATATTTTTTATATAGGAAGTATTTATCAGAATGATCTGATTTATTCTGCAGAATTTTCATAGGCAATCTGAAATGAAGATTAAGACATCTTTACACTTGAAATAGAAGTTTCTTTAATTCATTTTTGTTTTTCTTTATCATTCAGCTCCAAGATCAAGAAACTCGATTGCCATCTCATCGTTCAGTACGACCAGCAAGCTCTTTGATGCATCGACCTTCTCATCTATGACTAACCTGATGACAACTCACACATCAACCTCATCATCCTTCCACTCATCACCATCTCGTCGCTTCTCTCTTGCTGGTTCCATGTCTCTAGCAAACTACAACATCCCGGAGCTGGGCGAGAGTGGTATCGACTTCCCGCCCCCTCAGAGACCTACCGCAGCCATAAGTCCCACCAACACGCTCCAAGGCACGGACAGCAGCGGTGACAGCAGTGCGTTCAGCGGGGACAACGTAGGACCGGTATCGCCTACCGGTGTCACCATGAGGCACGGTGATCCGAGGGGCAGGAATCCCTTCGTCAGGAGTGTCCCCTCCCCGAGGAGCTCTCAGATTTATCAAGAGACTATGTTTACATCTGAAGTAAGGACGATGAGCGTCAGTTCACTTCATTCCGAGGCTGCTACCGTGGAAACCGTCTCAAGTCAGAGGAGATCACAGAGGAGGAGTAATCAGTTTGTCACGGCTGTAAGTCCTCTTGGTTTTTTTTTATAATTCTCATTTTGGCAAATTTGTAATATTCAGCTTTACAGTATATCCATCAAAATTCAAGAAGAAAATTCAATTTGAAAATAACAAAAACCAAATAATGTGTTGGAAACATTCTGCAAGGAACCTTTGCTTTAGTGGAATTTTTAATTTATCTTAAATCTACATGAACAATGAATAATCTTCATCAGTAGAGTCTGATTGTATTATCTCCCCTTGTTTAAAGGCCAATCCAGATTGGATGGTATTGTTTTGTTAATTTTGATTTCTTGCTAGAGTCTACAAGAATTTGTGAGAATGATACTGACATACCATCCTATTGACTCATTGTTTGATATATTGTAATCTTCTCAATTTAGAAGCCTCTTAGTTATGGCTCATATGAATATTTTTTTTTTGGTCATTTCATTTTCCTATTTTAGGTATGAGAAAATGATGAGGAATCCCGAACTGCAATGCCGTTTCTGTTCTTCTGAAGCTGGTGGCGGTTCTATTCTGCATTACTGATAAAGAAGGAAAGCATGAGGCCCACAGGACGCCCTCTATGTTCAAGTTGGTTTCTCTCAGCAGCATGGATCTGACATTGGTCTTGTTATTCTCGTTGAACACTACATCTTGTATGGTTTGATGAAAGTGGATTTTTATTATCTAATGATGCAGCATCTCTTGAAGGTGATTTTAAACTTGTAAACTACTTTCATAAAAGATCTTGTCATTTCCTCAGAATATTTATTCAGATTTTTACCTGAGATATGGTTTCGGAATGGCTTTTCATAGCTTCTAATGCTGCTTTTGTAGCTTTCCATATATCATGTGCTGCTGTCTCTTTGCAAACTTTTGAATATTTTTTTATGTTGCTGGCTCCTAGTCTCCCGACTTCTTTGAGGAGGTCATGGGATTTTTATCTGATAATGTATCCATTCAACTCATTAATGCTTGATATGTTTTAATAACTCTGTACTAGAATGTAGTAGTTTATTTTATGTTTCCCAGTTGGCTGGTTGATATAGCCCATAGTCTAGGTGGAGGCTGTAGCTACATGTATTGTCTTTGCTGCTACACTTTATATAAGTGATCGGTCTGATGTGGCGAGACTACAAACAGTGGTTGCACTGCCACTGCTTTAACCCTCTTGTCTTGCTTTGTTTTCTTGGTATTAACTATGACTTGGTGGCATTTATTTGTTTGAAAAAATCTTTTCTATATTATAGTTTATATCAATACAATCCGACCTCTCTTATCCAGACACGTTGGGACCAGCACCAATCCGGATAAGGGATTTATCCGGATCTGGGAGACCCAATATCCACGCAGCTTACTCCCCAAACGGCGGTAGCTACACGTTATCTATTTTAGTGGGCGTATTGAAGCCGAGCGCTAGCTAGCGAGACATATGTTGTTTTTTTTCCCTGGGAAATAAAAAGAGAACATGATGAAATGTTTGCCCTGCGCCCTGATTTACTGGAAAATTATCCTAAGTTCTTTGGGAGATTTGGGTGAGATATTTTCATGAAAAATAATGTTGTTGTAGGTTGACTGTATTGGAAAATATCTGTAATCAAAGTGAGTTTGCACTGGATTGAGTTTAGATTGAAATCTCATTTTCCCCACTTACTAGATTGAATTGGAAAGAAAAAAAATCTCGGCAAGTGTGTGTCCGGATAAGGGGAGGCCGTATAAGAGAGGTCGGACTGTAATTAGCAATGACAATTGAAGCAAAACAAGAGGGGATAAATGATGGCTCTGTCGTCACTGGTTGTGGACTTGGAACAGCAAATGCAATATATGCGTCTTACGCCTAGATTATAAACTAACCTTGAACTGTATCTTGGCAGAGGATTCCCTGACATATCGCTGGTACACCATGGGGCATGGTGATATCGTCAGCGTTTAATGGTTGGTTATCTATGACATGATAAAGGAAAACCTATTTTTGTTTGATACACCTTATTCCAACATTGTAGTTTTACCTCTTATGGCTCTTAGAATTAAAGCTACCTCTTTTGTAAATTTATTTCAGTTTTAGTCAACCAATTACAGGTATTGATATTGAGATGGTGCTATTTCATTAACAGATTGTTGAAATCTAATCCTTTTAAGATTCACTGTGTTTTCATGAAGATATTTTTGTCATGTTAGTTGGAGTTTAATCAGTGAATGTTAGATATAACGGCGGAAGTCATGTATGTGTAAGTCGCCTCCGATGCCCACTTCAGTCCACTTTTGATGTATGCGTATCCCTACCCTTAGAAATGAAGACCGGATAATCAATTATATATGTAGTAGAAACAAAAGTATGACATGCCAACAGACATGCTGCTATTTAATCGAGATATGGTTGTATCATATATCCATGGAAAGGTAATGATATGGGAATTATCAGTGGGTCATTCAAAAATAACGAAAATAATACATAAGGTGGAAATCGCCAATCGAAAAGCGCTGAAATGCCACCCCGAAATATGTCTCGCATCGGTCTCTGAATTGACTCGAATTTGATGATGCGTATGTGTGTATGAGAGACTTGATGGGCTCTCCCACGTCAAACTCCACTTGCGTGCAAAACCTGTTGCGAGGGTATGTTTTCTCCACACTGTCACTGAATACTGCGATCACGAAATGAAAGAACAGGTTTTGCACGCAAGTGAAGCTTGACGTGGGAGAGTCAATAAGGTCTCTCCTACACACATACATGTCATCAAAAACACACACACGTCCTCAAAACCCCTTTTTCGCGGACGTAATTCTGCGTGTTTGAAGCATTCAGAGAGAGAACTCCAAAACTATCAAATAACTGACTTTCATCAGTCCCCATGATAAATGGTTCTTATTTCTTATTTTCTCCTTTAATTTGATATATAATTCTCAATTTTTTGGATTTGCAATATATTTCTACTTTAAGGATGTCTGTACAATTACAAGGGATAAGGCTTATGAGAATCGTGAGAACTGGTTAATGATGTGTGTATTGGCATCGAGATGTTATTGTATGTCTTCCTAATTAACTTGTGCCTTGATGATAATAACACATTCATACCATACAAGAAATACCTTTTTAGCACTCTTATCTACAATGTCATTGAGCAAGAAACCTTACAATGTGTTATGTAACAGTATTCCATCTGAGGTCATTCTATGCAGTATATGAAGCAATCTTATTGGTTTGTATCTTGTCTCGTATAATATGAAGCAGTCCTATTGGTTTGTACGAGATTTCATGTATGTGAAGCAATCTTATTGGTTCATGTGTGATCCGATGTATTCATGATTATTGTGTGTAGACTCCTATCAGATGTTTAGTAGAATGAGTATTTATTGGAGTATTATATGTAACCTGAAGACAAGTATAACACCAGACAGACAGGGTCTTCAAACGAAGACTATCCAAGCTGCTCGGAACCAGTATGCATGGATAAATATTGGACTGTCGACTGCAATGAAGAATATTGGTTATTCTGGAATCAATTTTAGTTTGTAAGATGACTTTATAATCAATCGGTCATTCTTTCTAGATGGCAAATGACTTGGAAATCAAATTTGATATCCATATATGTACTAACTATTAATCCTTCTAGAAATATGACCAATCTATTTAAGTAAATGATTACTTCTTTCCTGTAATATATGAAAAACAGAACCATGTAAACCTAACTATGTTTAACTTGTGCTAGACATTACAAAATGTTTGACTATGTGATGGAAACAACTATTGAATACCACTTTAACATTAAAGTAATTTATTGCTTGCATGTTCTTCCTGAAACTAACCTTTGAAAGATTTGAATATGACTGAAAATTTGCCAAAAATCACACAAATAGATAAAATATTACTTATTCCAGTTTTATCAAATATTCTTCCATTGTAGATTTCTGTTATGGTAATGTCTTATATAAAGAGGTGTGCTAAGGATAGTTATTTATTCCAAGGAAGTGGATAAAAGTTATTCAACATCATGTTTAAAACCTTTAAAGTAAGGCAGATGTAAGCCTTTTGACTTGTTTTTTAGAGCAGTACTTTGAAGTATTCTCTTAACTAAAAATCATTTCATTCTCGACTCTTGAGTAATATGACCTCGGCTTTGGTTTTTAGAATCTTGTCGGTGTATTTTTATGTTGCCTGTATAATACTGTCCAATGGATATACATGTATAAGTTATGAATTGGACTTGAGAAATTGAGAAATTCAGAATAAAAATAGGATCATGTAATGAGATGAGATATGTTCATTCTATTGTTATTCATGTTTATTGAATGATTGATGGTGAAATTGAAGGTTTTGGAATAAGATGAAAGAGAGAGGGAGGAAAGAGAGAGCTGGGAGAGGGGGAGGGAGGGGAGCTGGAGAGAGAGGGGAGGAGAGGGAGAGAGAGAGATATATATATATATATATATAGAAAGAGAAGACGAGTCTAATTCTAACATGCAATGCATCAACTAATACATATAAATTCAAATAACTTTTGGAAGTATGCATATCAGGATTCCACAGTAGTTACGCAAGTCGCTATCAATCACAACTATGGACGGCCAGCAAGGTCAACATCTAAAATGCAAATTTTGTGCAAAATATTTTCTAGATATGATGTATATTCATACATTCATCATTCTCTTGAAGGTTCAGTTTGATTCTCTTTGTTTACTAAGGACATTGTGCAATTTTCTTGAAGAAAAAAAATTATGACGACGGATTTCCATATACTTGAGGTTGATCGGATCAATGGTTACTCTGTAAGAAAGGGCCCAGATCTGGGGCCCGTAACACAAAGCTGAGCAATGATTGTAGAACATTTTTCTACAATTGATTCCATTTACTACAATGTACAATCAATCACTAACCTGTGTTATGGATCCTGATGTTTTGATAAGTGTATATAGATGTCCAACGTCAAGCGCTTATTAAAATTTCTTTTTTACTAAATGGATGACAATAAAACTTAATGGTGACAATATTAGATGAATTGAACAAGAAGAAGCAATAGATGTTTGAAATGTGACAGAGGTTTGGAAATACAACATCTCTAAATTGACCACCCATCCCCCCCCATTTATATATACTTTAATTTGCAGGGCTTTGCAGTTTTTACCTGGTAACCTTTTCCATGAAAACAGTAATCAAAATATAATTCCAATATGATATTGTCATATTTCACGCATCATCTGGAGTAAAACTTGAAAATAAATTCTATTTCAGTAATGCTTATGAATTGGAGAAAATAGAGTTGTCTTTGTCCTATATCACAATGGTATCGCTTATCTATGTGCTTCTCCAAAATCCAAATCAAATTCCTTTTAAAAGAACTTTTCATTTAGGTTCTATCTGCCTTTAATTGAGATGAATATGCTGTGTTTATTTCGACATTAAGCGAGACCTTGCTTCTTAGGATGCAGGGAATGAAGTCAAATACTAATTAGCAATGCATAGATTGGCACCTTAATCCTTCCCAAGAAATCAACCCACTATACATATTAATAGTTTAATTTCCATATATTCTAAGCTCCCTTCCTCTGTAACTTATTAAAAAATATTGATAATGGGGATTAGTTCAGGAAGGGTAAAACATCAACTACGCTAAAAATAAATTTCCTTTTATCATTATTATCATGATGAAAGTATAAGTTAAGATGGCTAGGCTTTAAATGTCCATTTCATGTCCAGACATACCCCATATGATTTATTAACAGCAACATCCTAGTAAATGATATCGATTTCCCCCATAAAGACCTCCATCTTGGTAATAACTTGTCACCATCATCATCACCACTCCACTGTAATTATCTGGGCAATTCTAAAAAGTATGTACATGTATTCCGACCTCCTGAAGAAATTTTGCAACATAATTCAGAATGATTATGCGAGAACTTCCTGAATTGATTTGTCCTTGTTTTTTTATAGTTTGTATGAAAATGTATAATGCTCTTGCATCATCATGGGTTGGCTAGTTCTGTTATGATGTACATGTATTTAAAGATTGATTTTATGGAGTCTTCATCATCGTCACCACCATCATCATCACCAGAACTATCATCATCATTCATACCACCACCATTATCGTCACTAGAACTATCATCAGCATCAATATCATCATCATCACCACCACCATCACCAGAACTATCATCATCACCATAACCATCATCATCATCGTCACCATTATCATCAATATCATCGTCATCATCAATATCATTGTCATCACCAATATCATCATCATCACCATCATCATCATCACCATCATCAATCATTAACAATCATCATCATCAATGATCTTCACAAAAATATAAAGAATGAATCTCATCACAACCAAACATCATTTTTTCATGTAAACACATGGCTGGCAGATTTTTTTTATTTAATTTTTTTCTTCGTTAGACATAATTCTTAGCAAGCGGTTATAATATCAATACAGAAACATGCAGTAAACCCCCATACAAAAAAAGATTTTGGGTACATGATGCAGCTTAATCAACATGGTCTTGATTTTTGTTCTAATATCACATGACAAATACAGTGCTAATAGGTACCTTTATATCCAGTCGTATTACATTTATTTACAAGCTTACTCATTTAAGCTTCTCTCTCTCGCTCGCTCTCACACACCCCTTTCATAATCACAGTAATAGTCTACCTCAAAATGATCCTACTAAACACACAACTATTACAATTCTCCGCTGTTACACCTTTTTAATTTTCAAACGACATGACATGAGCTTACAAGATAATTAACATGGAAGGAATGGGAAGGGTGGTGGGGGGGGGCTCTGCATTTTAAAAAAGTTTTGGCAATTAGCATGTTTCTTCGGATTCTTCCTATAATTCATATCTAATCTTGCAAAAATAAAGGCATTTAGTTGCCGATCCTCTGTGAGTAGCGACTGAATATTTAGAAAGCAGGTTGGGTGAGAGACAGAAGGTTTTAAGGTGGTTTGTCTGGGAGATCTGTCACCCCCAAATCTTCAATAAATCTCTTTTTCACTGCCTTTCTACAAATATCCTTCTGTTGTCCAATTAGTAAGAGTACTTTAGGAATATTATGAGGTATCATATCACTCTCCACAATGTAGTTTCCTTCTATAACATGAAAGCAAGAACATAATATTAGGAACCAAAAATGAGATAGAGAGGGGGAGAGAAAAAGCCTCATTACTTGCTATCTACAAAAAAAAGAAAGAAAACATATATGTACTATACAAAACTGCTTTGTAAGCATATGAGCTTGGGCATTAAATGCCTAGTGTTTCCTACAATACAAAAAAAATAGTCAGGAATACAAACATAATATCAGTTAGTAGTACGTATAAATGTGACAACAAAATATAATATCGCATTTTTTAAAAAGGTGCTGCGTGTAACACAGAGGTGATAGTCAAAACTTGTGCATGCCTTTTCTAACATGTCTATATCTTATTTACTTTTATTTCTAGTTTGGCCCATTTTTGCATTAAACAACATGATAAGCAAGTCAATTAAAAAACACATTTAAGCACCGTTATACAAGGTAAATTCAAATGATGTAAATATATATATAATATGTAAATACACGCAGCAACTAGGGAAAAAAGTCTCTTCATACGATGAATGATAAATACAATGACTAACATACATGTAGTACAAAAATCTACAATTTACACACAAAAATAATCTGTGTAATACTTCATTTCATCTCCTATGCATTATATACCATGCGTTTTACACGGATCGACTAACATCTAAATAATCCTTGCATCAATATCTCAATATAATATCAACAACTTTTGTGACACATTTTGTCCATTTCAGTTTTTAAATTGACTTATTTCTTCAGTCGGAACCCAACGCTTCATTTGAGTTCTATAAAAAGCTCAGTCTTCACAGATTCACTGAAAAAACATTAAGTTACATTTTGAAGAGAATTAAAATTTCTTTCCTATGTTCGTGAAGCAAACTTGAAGCTTTCAGGTCTTTAAAAAATTGCCAGCCTCTTTGGTGATTCACAAACCATTGTGATAGATGCTACAGTACCAACATCTTACGATCTCTTACCGATTCCGGCGACATAAATCAAATTCACATGTTAAAGGTGGCATTGTCCCTACGTCAAAGGTCAAATCTAACCATTGAAGCTTTTCTAATATGGGGGTCACATAACAAGACTGAAGACAAGGTCACTTGCTGACATCACACATAACACACACAGACTTTCTCATAGGCTAGTCTTTCTATCCACAATAGGTTGGGTATTTTATTAAATATTATTTCACGACTAGACCACGTTTAGAATATGCAGCAGCGGCACATGGACCTCCTAGAAGACTAGCATTAGCCTCAAACCAAGGTGAAAAAGCACACTACTATATAAAGTCATACATAAATGGTGCGTAGTAGATACTCCTGTATTTCATCTTGGTCTATCTGTATCTAAATGTTTACATTCAATATACTGCCTACGTAAGCAAGGTGTACAACGTATATTCATGGTGCATATCATTTCATTTTAGTCTTTATATTTACAGGTTTTGCCTAAAATTAGGCAGCATTTTATACATTTTTTTCTCAATATTCACAAGTATACAAGAGACAATCTTTCATCATGAGGTTTAATTTTTTTCCTTAAAACTTTGTTATAAATTTCTTTACACTAAACAGATTTTCCCACTCTAAGAGAAAATTTGGCAATGTTAATAAGACAATGTAGAAATTGAAATAAACAAATAATTAATAACAAAATGCCCACAGTGACATCGATCATTATTCCATTCATTCATTGTCCAAGATTAGAGCACTGAATACCATTATATATTATTCAATTTTGAATTAATTTATGCGGAACTTGCAACCCCCAAAACAAAACATGGACAAGCCCCCAAACAATTGTTAATTTTCCTCTTTTTTTTCCAAAGTAAGGATAATTGTTGCATAAGCTCCCAATGAGTTTGTTATAAAAGTAAATGAATGTTACATTATCTATAATACAATACTTGGTCACAGAGAGGTATTCAAATTAATAAGATCATAAACAGGTGTCCTTTAAGTAGAAGTATTTCAAACAGAGGAAAAATAAAACACTGACACATCAACTTAGGGACAGAACACATTTCTCTTGAAAATATATTTATCTCTCAGCCTCATGGAACAATGAAACAAACAAAAAAAGATTTCATGGTGAATAATTTGGTCATTTCATAATCTCAACAATGAAAAAAAGTTCATTTGGAATACTGATATATATATAATTTCATCATCACTTTAAAAACACAAACTCTATAACGACTACCCGCAGTACTATCCAAATAAATTGGCTGGTTCCTACAACAAATGCACATTCATTCAGCCATTGTTCTTCAAGCTTTTGGGAATACCTCTTGAAACATAAGCAGTGATAAATCTTGGCATATTCTTAAATTTCTTTCTCAAAAAGAGATAACAGTCATGAGATCTTCATTTGGCATTCTCTTTATCACAATCCGACATATAATTTTGGCATTTTTGAAAAAAACTCACTTTCCTAATGAGATACTAGAGGTAGATGCTCTACGTTACCAAGCCTTGGCAAGTCTCTTCTACTCATTATGCTATTCCTTGCCTGCCTTCTTAGAACCAACACACAATGCATACAATACTTTTATAAACCTCATTTCAATTTGGCACACATTGTTCGACTACTTCTCATCTGTCCAATGTCTTCACATGTAGCACATACAGTCTTCAGTGTTGAAGATAATATCGTTTCTAAAACAGCTAACCAAAGGCAAGCACCCTTCAACAATTGAAGAAAAAACACTTGCATCAACAAAAAGGAAGATTATTGGTCATATTATCATATAAATTTCTCATACTTTGTTGAATAAATCTTTTCCTGAATGAAAAAAAAAACTTTGACGAGTTTAACTCTTTGAATGCGAGTGGGAGTGAGCGTTTAGATGTTTTTGATGACGCTTTTCTTTCTTTTCTAACTTTCTAGCGAGCTTGTGTTGATGCGTGGGGGTCTTAATATGCATCTTAACGTCTTCAGGGGTGAATAGCGCCTCTCGGGGACACAATTGGCACAAGAATCGGTTGGACGGTAGCTTCTCGACAGTTTCCTCTACATTGACCACTTTACCCATAAAGCACTTGGTGACCTGGTGAGAGGTCACCAGGTCAACGTCTGTAAAAACACGTTCACATTTCTTACAAAGATAGCGATTTGTGGAGGAATTGGGCTGTAGAATGTAATCCTTTTCTTTATGTTTGTCACCGTGTTTTGACTTGTGGTGATGGTGATGGTGGTGGTGGTGGTGGTGTGACGATGACGAGGAGGACGATGACGACGACGTTGGTGTTTGCTTAGTTTGTTGCGGCTGTTTCTGAGGCTGCTGCTGTTGCTGCTCCTGATGTTGCTTTAGTAGTTGCTGTTGTTCTTCTGGAGTTTTTCCCATCAGGCCATGTAACTGTGCTGCAGCGAGGGGGTTGGAAGCATAGGCCTGTTACAGAAATAATAGACATGCAAACAAACAGTCCAAAAAGTGACACAACAAAACACAACAAACTAAAATAAGGAAAGAAAATGGGGCTACATATCAAAGGAAAGTACTGGAGAGGTCGTAAGAAAAGGCCATCAAACAATACAAATAAATGCTTTGAGACATACTAGATAACTATCAGATTTTTTTTTTTAGAATTGGTCAACACTTCACTGCAAAAGGGATACCAAAAAGAAATTGACCAAAAACAAATATCTTTAGGATTGGGTAGTACTAGTCTTAGAACACAACATAAAACAATAAGACTAAAAACTATTTTAGATGAACTTATGCGTGCATTTCTTTACAAAATCCATTTTTTTAGGATAAGACACGCCAAATGACAAAGAATTCTAATTACACATGCAAAGAAATAAAAAACACTCATGCATCATGCCAACAAGGACAGACAAAACTCAAATGAATAAGATATAAAGAGCATAATTTTGATATTTTTCTTGTTCCTTCACATCTTCAAATGATTGTATGTTTTCATATAAATTTTACTGCCATGCAGTAATCCAATTAAAATTAAATAGTGACATCCTAAGATTATATAAGAATGATTTTGGTATGACTGGCTTGTCATCGTATCTCATGACTTAACCTTAAGTACAATGATGCTTTAATTATCCTTATTTTTATTCTTAGGCCATCAAGGACATTGGTTAACATTAAAGAGGTGTAATCCAGACGAATCCTGAATTTTTATGTGTATTGCATTGGTAATGTTCACACAAGTCAATAAAAAACACACAGGAAGAAAAAATGTGCAGGCACTCATAGGGATAATTGTTAGAGATAATACTTGTAACAAAAAGAGTATATGAACTGAAATTGGGACAGTTTTCTGGTCATTTTTACATTTTCACTAATTAAGCACTAAATATTGATTCTTTTTAGGTGCAACTCACAAACACAGGTAACAATTGCAAGTTACATCTCAAATTAATGTTAACCAATGTCTTTAAATGACAATTGAGGCTGTGATTTGCCTGGTGTCAACTTACCTGTAATATGTGAGGAGGGATGGCTGTTGATGAGGCAGCAGCAGCTGCAGCATGTTCCTGAGCATAGAGCATCTCCAGACCAACCGGGTAGACGGGATACATCATAGGTACTTGGGCATAGTAAGGAGGCAATCCACCATAGAGATATGACATCAAGGCAGCATCATTGGGATTGACACCCATCTGAGCAGCTGCTGCAGCAGCAGCCGCAGAGGTAGGTACAGCAGCCTGACTGGTGGAAGGTTGGGATTCTCCTGCTTCAGACTTGATAGAGGACTTGACTGAAGAAGGCCTGGAGTCTTTGCCGTTCTTACTAGATGATCCAGGAGCAGCTGACTGTGAATGAGGTGGAGGTGGAGCACCGGCCGATGCTGCTACCTGCTGGAAATGAGATGCTGGTAGCTGGGGATTTAACATCTGAGCTTGCATGGCTTGGAGGGCTTGCATCTGAGCAGCTGCTACAGGATTCATGTTGAGAGAAGCAGCAACAGAAGCAGGGGAAGGACTACTCAATGGCTGGCTTGAAGAACTCGCTGCTGAATGACTACTCTTTCCCGGTTCAATTTTGGGCATGAAGAGATTGGATTCCTCAGTCTCATACTTCTCAAGTTCTTTACTTACATGAAGCTTTACATTTCTTACATGTGATTCAGTAAAGACGTGATCACGTACTGACATGGAGCTGGAATATTTCTTTTTGCAGATTTTACATTCGTGGCCATCTCCAGTTGCTCCTATCATTCCAAAATGCTTGGTGACAGTACCTTTACCCTTCTTGTCTTTTGCTCGAGCGTTCTGGAACCAAACTTGGACCACTCGCCTTGGAAGCCCTATTTCTTGTCCTAGGAGTTCACACTCGTGGATGGTGGGAGTGCGGTAGTCATTATAACAATGCTTCAGGATTTTCAACTGAAGAACAGACATCTGAGTTCTGTATCTTTTTCTGTCTAGATCATCAGCATTGCTAAATGAATCCTCGCTGCGATCCATTGAGCCAGCCTCTGAAATGGCATCTTCCCCTGTGATACTACTGGTGGGAGAGAGGAGATAGGAATCTTTCGGTAACTTGTCCAAGACTATGTCAGACTGCGCAAGAGTTCCATCACTCTCGCTACCTTTATGGCCAGATATCCGTGACTGCATCTCACTCTCATTCCGCTCCTCCCAATTCTTGTCATCAATTCTGTCATCATATTTCCTCTCCTCACTTCTGTCTCTTGAATCCCTTTGACCGTATTCGAAGGTACCCCTATCACCATCCTCTGAATAAGTAAGCTGTCGACTCTCCTCACTGTACAGGTATGGATCACTGGACCTGCTATCAATGTGTCTATCATCACTGCCGACACTACTTCTACCAGCCTCCATCTCCAGCGCATGAAGCGTCTCTGGACTACATGCCTGAGCGATGATGTGGTCTACCTGGGCACTGTTCTGGATCTTATCAAAATGACGCACCTTTATATGGGCCTCCAGAGCAGACTTTACCTTGAAGGCAGCTTTACAAAAGGGACATCTCATGGACGGTTGTAAGGCTGAGAGACGAAAGAGACCTTTACGTTCCCTAGCTCTGGTATTCTGGAACCAAACTTGAACGACTCGTTTCTTGAGACCAACTTCATCAGAGATCACATCCAGCATTTTACGAGTTGGATTGCTGTCTTCTTGGTATTTGGCATACAAGATGTCAAGCTGAGCTGGTGAGATGGTAGTCCGCAACCTTTTGTCTTTTTTGGGATCCGAGTCAGAACTACCCTGATCAGATGATTGTCCAGCCGCTTCATCACTTGTGTCTGAGTGCTTGGACTTTGTAGGTGAGCCTGCTCCACTGGTGGTATTTAAGTAGTTGATATATTGCTCCGTCGTGAGGCCATTGAAATCATAGGGCATGTACATCATGTTGTAAGGGACCTGCTGAGGCATGTAGCTATTCATAATCTGCATCCCCATCAGATGGACTTGCTGGTGTTCTCGATATTGCTCCAATTGAGGAAAAGCCACCTTGCATTGTTCACACTTGTAATGATGTCCAGATTTAGATGGCTTATCTCCATCTCCTTGACTTGTTTTTGATGAGGATGATGAAGAAGATGGGGACTTGTGTTCAGACTTACTCCTGGAAGGTGTTGGTGGGGTTGGCTCAGGGGTGTGCTTTGGGGTGGTTGGTTCTGGTGAAATCTTGGCAAATGGATCAGGACTCACAGAACTTAAATTAGGAGGAACTGTTGTTGGACTGTGCTGTGAGCTTCCACTGCTTGTTGTGCTTAGACTGCTGTATTTATAGCAATGCTGTTTCTGATGTTTTATCAGTTCATAGAATCTCTGAAATACTAACATGCATTTGTTACATTGGTAGTTTAACCCAGGGGTACGTTTATATCTTCCACTCAGGCCATCTGGCTCAGGATTCCCTTCTGGAGCAGCTTGATTTTCAAACATCTTCCTTGCTTTTTGTCTGGCATTCTGGAACCATACCACAATAACTCTTGGACTGAGGTTCAGCATTCTAGACAGGTGATCCAGGTCATCATCTTTTGGGTAAGCATTGCTTTCAAAAAACTCCTGAAGGACTTTAATCTGGTAGTCGGTAAACCTTGTCCTCCCAGAACGGCGCATTGATTTTGAATCACACGAGCCAGCAGAACTACCAGAATGATTGGTGGGGGAAATGACACAGCGTGGAGCCATTGGCGAGATTGGAGATGATAGAGGAGAAGTCATGTCCGATATACTAGAAGTTGGGGTATTAGGAGCCGAGGTGACAGTATGAGGTACAGCAGCATTTGGCATTGAGATTCTCAGGTGCTTATCAGAAAGAAAGTCCTCATTTTGCATCATCATCATATTCCTCTTAGAATCTTCAACCTCTTTGTTCATACTTTCCTCCTTTACATCTTTGATTTCTTCCATGACTGTGTCACGTTGGTATTCCTGATGCTCCTCTGGAGCTACATGTGGAATTTTACGTTCCTCTGCAGCAGTTTCCATCTCAGATGTTTCTTGTTTTGGCAGAGATGGTTCCGGCATGACTGAAATGATGGGGCTCATAGGCTTAGGTTCCTTCATAGCAGTGGCTGGAGGTAATGTGGCCAAAGCTTGTGCCGCGGCTGCGGCTGCAGCAGCTGCTGCAGCTGCACCAGGTGGCGGGGTCTGTGGAAGAGGAAGGGGAATTTCTTGTTTGTATGGTTTGACCATGGCCTGTTCAGCTAGAAATCTCATGCTAGGGCTAGTAGATGCTCTGAATGGATCTACCTCTATGTGTTCCTTTTCCATATCCCTAGCAGTTCTTTTCTCTGATGATCCACCAGCAAGAACTTCACTATTTTCCCGCTTCTTGGCTCTGTCAACATCCAACAGTGATGTCGTTGGAGGATTATTGAAGTTATATGGGGAGTCTTTATTCCTTTGCCTCTCTTTGAATAATGTGTTTCTGAACCAGTGCTTGATGACTTTGTGAGGCAGACCTGATTTTGCAGACATCTCAGCGATTGCTTCTTCTGATGGAGAATTATTAATGTCGAAGTAAGCTCTGAGGATTTTCAGCTGATCATCAGTGATTCTTGTACGTGCTCGTTTCGGAGACTTCTGCTGAAGGTAGTTAGGATCCAGGTATGGTGGTAGTTGCTGCATACCTGCTGGACTGATACTTGGCTGCTGAGGAAGGTTGTGCATGTGTTGAACACCAGGTACAGCAGAAACAGGAAATGGTGGAGTTGCTGTGGGTGGTGTCACTGAGGCACCAGTTGAACTAGGAGACTGCATAGCTTGCATCATGGCTAGTTGATATGGGCTAACAGGAAATACTTGAGGCGGCGGCGGTGGTGGTGGTGGGGGCATAACCTCAGAGGCTGACTGATCTTGATTTGTTGACATGTGTTCACCTGGGTTTGTAACATGTCCATTCACAAGAGCTTCTTTTATGTCTTCTTTTTCTGCTTTGATAGGTTGATCTAGTTTGACAGGATTTGATTTTTCTTCTGGTTGCAGACCAGTTTCCTCCTCTGTTCTTGATAAGTCATCATCATCTTCATCTTCTTCATCCTTTAGTTCATCTTTGAACAACTGTGTGTACTTCTCAATCACTTCATTCGGTAACAACTTCTTGTGAATCTCTTCCATATGAGCCTTGTACACCCAGATGCTAGAGAACTCCTTCCTGCATCCTTCACAGAAAAACTTATCCTCATAAGCTATACTAGATGGCAGACCCATTGCAGACTCATTGAATTGCTGAACAAGATCGAAACCATAGCTTTCCAGTAACTTGCGTTGAATAGCTGATGTCCTTATCCTCCTAGCATTGGGTGCTTCTAAAGGCTTTGAAACAACACTTGTTGTGACAGTGGTAGTAGCTGGGGTCACTGATGTACTCGCTAAGGAAAGTTTCTCTGATGTAGGTGTGGTTGCTGTACTGGTACTTGATGCTGGGGCTTTTGGACAGGTCTGCTGATGTTGAGCTAGTGCTTCGTGACTTGGTAGCACTGAGCCACATAAAGCACATGAATACATACTGGGTGAGAGTGGAATCTGGGCAGGATACATCATGGCAGCCGAAGGAGAGAAGCTCTGCATCAGCATCATCGATAAATCTTGAGAGAGCAATGCAGCAACATTTGGGTCAGTATTCTGACCAGCAACACCAGAAAGCTGGGCAGCAATCTGTTGTTGTAACTGTGCTTGATGAAGTTGTTGCAGTTGCAAGGCTTGTTGAAACTGAAACTGTTGGTAGTAGGCTTGTTGAGCCTGCAGATGGGCCTGTTGAGCTTGTAACAACTGCTGTTGATGTTGAGGAGGTACTTCAGTATTAGCTGCAGGAGACTTTGAAGGTTGTGGTTGGAGTGGTTTCTGCTGTTGATGTTTCTGTTTTTGTTGTTGTTGTTGCTGCTGGACAGGGTTTGGCGATGGTGTAGGGAGGATGGTTCCACCAACACCAAGAACTAATTGTTCTCCTTCTTCCTTGTCTGTAGTACTACTAGAAGTGTCCTGTTTGGCAGCTCTGCTCTGATGTAAGACAGATCTCATGTGAGTGTCAAGTGTTGATTGTTGACTGTAGGCAACCTTGCATAGACCACATTTGAAGGGTTTGTTATCTCCATGATCATTAGGAACCTCTGGTTCAATAGGCTCATTCAAACTCAGTTTCAGCTTATGGAGGTGAGATACAGAGTTGTAGTGAACAAGAAGAATGCTCTTTTGAGTAAATGATTCTCGACAGACATCACATTTGTATGGCCGATTAGGGTCCATGTACTTATCCATAGAAAACGTCTGTGCAGCTCGATCTCCTTTGCGATGGAAAACGGTTTTGTTATGGCTACTCAGCTCACTTTGCTTGGAGAATCCAACTCGGCATCTCTGACACTTGTACTTCTTAAAAGGATCCATGAAGCTACCTTCTTCTGGTTTAGGTCCATCCATCTCCATATCATCCATGTCTCCATCCCAGCTACCATCTGTGCCATTACAGCCAGAGAATGGATCTTCAAGCTTGAATAAATTTTGTTGGTCCATTTCCGGAGCTTGGTCATTTGGTCCATTGTGGAGCAGTCCAGCAATATCACCATTTGGCATAGAGGTTAGCATCTGCAAGACATCTGCCTGATTCAGGTCTGGGTGGGTTAGTTCCAAGTGACTCTGTAGGTTTGACATTGAACGGAAGACTTTCTGACATACCACACACTTGAGGTTGACTTGCCCAGGGTTTGCTTCTGGAATGGACGCCTCAGGCTTGTTGCCTGGAAGCTGATGTCGTTTGACATGGATTTCCTTAAAATGGACTTGCAAACCAGATGCAGTCTTAAAATACTGATTACAGCCTTTCTTCCAACACAAGAAACCAGGGCCATTGGGTGTATCCTGTTCTTTCAAAGGACAAAATTCACTTTGATGACTATAAAGTTGGTCAATGTTGGAGAAGTTCTTATGGCAATTTTGGCACCTGTAAAGGTCTACTCCATCAGCTTCACTGACTGTTGATGACGATTGCTGAGATAATGGACGAGGAGAGGCTCCAATTTCAGCTGCTTCGATCCCTTGAGTGGATGGTGGTCTTGATTCTGTTTTTGATGCAGCTTCACTTGGTTGAGTTGCAGTTGCAACAGCATTGGCAGGTGGAGCTCCATGGAATGTTGGCACGTTCTCTGATGTCTCCACTGACATGACCAAGCGTTGTATGCAGTCTCTTGATACACTGTGAGAGTCCATGAGATGAACTTCCAAGTTGATACGGTTGGTGCAGATCTCTTGGCAGAGTGGACAGCGAAGAACCGAAGCAGGTTTCAAACTATGCTGAGACATCACATGGGCAGTGATTCGTTGTTGGTCCACACAGCTGTATTTACAATATGGACAGGAGAATATTTGTGTAGTAGTGTGACCCCTGATATCAGCTTTCCCACTTGCACTAGAAGGAGTTCCTGGTTTACTCAAGTTCTCTGGTTGCTCATTGCTATTAAGAATACTTGAAATGTTACCATGGTCCTCAGGCATAGATTCTGCAGATGGCGGCCTTTCTTTCTTTGAGAGATCTAAAGCACCATCTCCTATTGGCTGTGACCCTTCAGCTTCTGTGCTCTGACCATCTTGTTTGACTTGTTTAGCTTCATTCTTCAGATGTTGTACTGATTGGATGTGCTGCATCAAGTTAAACTTGGTACGGGTATAAAAGCTGCATAGAGGACAGTGGAAGCGACGTGTCTCAACGTTCATGGTGATGTTGATGCTCTGCATGTGTCTGAAAAGCTTAAGACTGGTCTCATGTCGATAATTGTTGGGGTGGGAATGAGCACGTAATTTGTCTACACTGTGAGTGTAGAAGTCACAAGCATTGCATCTCACTTGGACTGGGTTACCAACATTCATGTACTTGAGCCGCCATTCATTCTGCTTGCCACCTTCCCTGATGTGGTTGAAGAGCTGAAGTTTTTGCTGATGTTTATCTGTCTTCAAATGGAGCTGGAAGTTTGCCTTGACTTGGGTGGAATAGTTACACAGCATACACTGCTGCATGTCACCAATGATAGCTCTCCATAGAGCCATGTTAGGTTCACTGCGATCTCTGTGCACGTGGATGTGGAGTTCCTCAATGTTCTCTGTGTTGAAATTGTTACAGATTGAGCACTGATAGAGTGTAAGAGGTTCATTCTTGGCTGGATCATCTGGAGTGTTTGGATGAGGAGCAGCAGCAGCAGCTTCCTGGACATTCATACCCATAGCCATGTTGTTCATCCATGAGCTGTAAGCTACAGGATCATACTGATACTGGGCCATCATTGCTTGCATATCCATCATGCTTGGGTCTTGACCATGCATTACAGGCATCATGGAATTCTGTCCAAGCATCATATACATGGATTCCTCGGGAGGCATTCCACCAATATTGTTATGCATCTCTCGTTGCATCTGCGATACATTCTGCTGGATGGCCATCATGTTGTGGATGTGCTTCTCACTGGTCATGTGGATACGGAGATTCCTTGCAACATTTGTCTCATAGTCGCATACGTCACACCTCCACGTCTGTTTGTGCTTGGGTTTGGCAGCCTGGGCTAGGTCATTCATCTTATGATGCATGAAGATGTGATCACTGCCATTCTGTAATTCCTGCATGTTGTTCAGATGCTTATCAGACTGCATGTGGATACTAAGGTTGCCCTTGGTTGTTGTGGAATAATTACATATTTCACAGCGATATGGTTTGTATCCACAGGTGTAAGATTCCCCTCTGGAAAGCCTTGGATGAGGTTGGTTAGACTCACAGTATATACACTTTGATTCAGTTTCTGGATGTTTCTCCTTCATGTGAGCCTCTAATGTCTGTTGGTATTTGTAGTGCCAATTACATTTGGGGCATTTCAGAGTCTTGCATGAATTTCTTGAGTGCATCATTGTCATGTGACCTCCAAGAGAACGTGATGAACCAAGTACCATATCACATTTAGGGCATTCCACACTACCAGTGACAGATGGATCATGATTGTGAGGGATATCATCTTCATCTTCCATGCTTGAAGAAGCCTGCTCACCTTCCATATACGCTTCCTTGTTGTTATTGTTGTTGGATAGAGATCTTGATGCATCGTCCATGGGGTCAGCCTCTTTATTTTGGACATGGTTTGGTGATTTATTCTCTAGACCTCCATCACTGGGAGCAGACATTCTTCGGTGAAGCACTTGTTGCAGGTTTGCCTTGGCAGTATCTATTTCAGTTGATTGATATCTTTCATCTTGAGTGTCTGTGGTGCATGGACGATGGGACACCTGAGAGTCCTCTGCACTTTTGGATGTTTCACTGGTGTCCTGCCTTTCTTCTTTCACAGCAGTACTGTTGTGGAGCAATCCTGCTGCTGCATATTGCATATCAGTGGGTAAACTGTTGGTGTCCAAGCGTGCGCAGGCATCCTCTGAGGTAGTTGAGATGGTAGTGGTGGTGGTGTTTGGTGTAGTACTGATGGCGACTGAGACAGGATACATGTAGCTTACATTGGAATTGGCACTTGAGTACACAGACTGCCCAAGACTTCCAGGGGGTTGTAATCTCAGGTTGGCTATACTGTGGGCTGCTTGTTGCTGTTGTTTGGCCTTGGGCTCCAAGAAGGATAAGAGTGGCTCTTTCTCTTTTCCCAAACCTTGAATGATGGCTGACTGATCTTTCTTTGCCATGATCTGTTTCTCTTTCTCATTCAATGTCATTTTGTGTTCATGAGTTGCATGCGTCATAAAAGATTTGGCAAAACCGAATGAGAGTTTACAAAGAAAACACATGAGAATTGGCTTTCCAACAGAAGCACCTCCAAAGCTTTGTTTTTCTTTCTCACAATCTACATTGTCTTCAATTTCAGCCTTATTTCTGACATCATAGACTTTGAAGCTGTGTACAATAGGTGTTCCATAAGGGCCCGACATCCCTGGCCCATAGCTGGATACACTGCCCATGGTCATATATCCTGGGATATGTAAAGCATTCACAATTCCTGGCAGTACACTCATATTACCATGCTCCTTTAACAGTTTAGTCATTTCATTCTCAGTACTCTCAACTGGAGCCAGGGAGTTCCCTTCCTTCTCTGATCGCTCATTGCCATCGATGAGATACGCTGAGCCATCGGGCTGGTAGACAATCTCCCCTTGAAAGTTTTCTGCATCACTGAGTTCACTTTCATTCCCACTCACAGACAAGAGTCTATCATCATCTTCAGCCAAACCCGTCTCACAGGTGGTCATGATGCAGCTATGTTCCATATATATTTGTAGATCAGTAAACTTATTCAAACACTTGCTACAGGTGACTTCACGGACAGTTCCTGATGACTCCTCAGTATCTCCTACTTCGCCATCCTCATTGCTAATATCATTATAACCAAGGGAATCCTCTGCTCCCATGTCCATCGTCATGTCCTCATCTTTGTTTTCATGAAGATTGTTTCCATGAAGATAGTTCTTCACCTCGCTTTCACTTGTGTTCTCAGCAATGCAGTTCTCTTGGACAATATCAGTCTGTGGTTCCTGGTCAAATCTAGAATCTGCTTCGTCATCATCCGGTCCGGGATCTGATATGAGTGGTCCAGGACCTGAAGTGAGTGGTCCATCTATACCAGAGGACATGGTCTCTGTAGATGGGGTGGATTCAACTTCAGCCATGATGATGGATGATTACTCATGGACAATGATATCATCAGTGCCTTGAACAAAGAGCCCCATCAGAAATCTCCATCTAATGCACAAAACAAAGAAGCAAAATAGAAACGATCATAAGCATGGTAATATCAAGGCTTTGAAGGTTAAAGATAGGAAACCGAGTAGATATGAAGATAGAAATAATCAATTAATTCTGTATTGCTTGTCCTTAGATACAGACATTCTCAAGATAAAACTAAAATGAAATCAATTAATTCGTGTTTAGAAATAGCAACCACTAGGCCGATATAACGTCTCATAATACTACTGCTAAAACAAATGTTTTTTTTTTACAGATTTTAAGTAAAAGTTAATTAGAACTCAAAGGCATTATTACAAAGCCAATAGGATAATGTTGGTACGGGTCATCAGCAAAGAGGATAATCTGTATCTTGTAACATCAACCTCACATTGTATATGTCAAAAATATAACCGTGATATAAAAAACAAATCCAGGATTACATAGAGAAGTTAATATGTCACAGTGATTAAAATTCCTTCCATCATGATGCCCATTCCCTCGCTCTCTCGCACAATCTCTCTCTTTTCATTTGATGCCATCTTTCTCACGGAAGGAGACTGTCATAAAACGCCCTGGTGGTGCTGAGCTATAAGCAAATTATGCACTTCACTCGATATGCCACATGTGGAATTCACGCTCATTAATGTAGCAGGCATTTGGAAAAGGCATTAAAATGCAAAGAGCAATTCAAGTGGTGAAGTTCAGTAGGTGCAAGATGATGATGATGGTGAAATGCAACGGAATGAAAAAACACAAAAGAAAAAAGAGTGGAAAGAGATCAAGAGAAATGGTAAATGCCTTGCCACTTCAAGCAAGACTTGTAATTTAGTCATTCAGCAGCAAATGGCCTTGACAATTCATAGAATATAGAAGAAAAGCCCAAGACACTCAACGTCCACGAGCGTTAATGGAGAATTTGCACTCTTGCCTATTTTCTGGCTGCTATTTGAAGAGGTAATTTGGTTGTATTTGATTAAAACAGTAGAGAACACAACCAGTTGAATATAAAGAGATGGGAAGGTGAGGGGAGCTTGGGAGATTCCTCATCAGGAAGGGACGAGAGAGAAGGGGGAAAGATGAAGAGAGGCAGAGGCAGAGAGAGAGATGGTAGTAAGAGCGAGAAAAGGAGAAACAAAGAGAGAAGTGTGACGTAGGGGATCAGAGACATTTAGGAGGGAGCAAAAGCTGGAGGGGTAAGGAGGGTTACCAAGAGAACTCTGAGGAAAGAGGGAGAGAGAGCAAGCGATAAGGATGCATCAAGGGAATGGGTTCGGTTACATCAAGAGGCTGATAGACTTAAGAGGGCAGGCATTGAATTAGGTCACTCTTACATTTCACAAAGTACAGTGGCACCCTTTACTTAAGAAATGATTAGGGCCTACCCAGCCTGCATGACGGAATCATGCCTAACGTGTACTTTCTCCGAAGCCCGTCTTCTTGCCCTTGTTCTGTGGCCAGCATTTCCCCTTCATGTTGTGGAGCATTATGAGTCAAGCACAGAGCACGGAGTACAACCCCCTGAGACTGACAACACTCTATAAACTCCCACATTCTTAAAATCAACACCGACAATCAAACTGAATAATACGACATCTTTCTTCCTTTTTACCTATCTTTTTACCAATACTCATCTTGTAACAGGGGGATGGGTGGAGTTCTTTACCATAGGAATAAAGAGAAAGAAGAACTTCCCACTGGTAATCTCCTAGCATCCCACAAATATATGGGTTCAACCCGTTAAGTTTTTACAGGCAAGTTGCAATATTAGTTTAAAAGATCTTTGCAGGTATCAAATACATAACAATTTAAAGGTCTCATAACTTTTATGTATGACATAAAATATTCAAGATTACACATTTAAAGACTTTTTATTGAAAGATAATGCAATAACTCTGCAGTTATTCTAGAATAAACTTCCTGGGGTTATGACTTTATCTGTCAAATAAAACCCTTTCTGAAACAATCTCCTGAGGAAGTATTGTTGGAATACATTGCAAGTCATGACACAGATGCTGCATTGACTATCAGACTTACAGGGCTTTCTCATTTCCCTACTCACAGAAACCCCGACATTTACCCGCAACTCTATCTACATATCCACTTTCAATTAACCCTCTCTCTCTCTCTACGGCACTAGATCCAAGTCAGTTCCCCAAATAGTCTCTGCCACTTTGACATGCACTTTGAGCTATATAAAGTTTGAAACAGTTGAACTCTCCATTCATCAGACAAACTTCGAAGAATGACTCCCATTCACAAATCCAAATCAAGGATTTGATGGCATGAAATGAAACTACCAGCTCAGATGACATGGCACAAAGTAGCCAATAGAGGGCAGTGCATGACTGACCTATGAAAGATAATTTAGTGACACACTTCTGCAAGAGAGACCAGGAAACCCAAAGTTGTTGGGATTGTTGATGAATAGGAAAGGAGAACTGGAGCAAGCCAAGGTCCTACACCTGTCAGAGAATACCGCTAAGCAATCTTTGTCGAATAAACATTGCTAATGTTTCTCACTTCTACAAAGTGTAATCAACCAAGTAATGCTTATTTGTTCTGTCGTTGAACTTGTGTATAGAAATATACTGATTGTACTCTGATCATCACAGATGATTGGTCCAAACTATATATGATAGGGAACTATACATTACAATGTAAAACACCACTAATTTCAATTATTTCAATTATGAGTATTTTACCCTCAATGAGAATATCAATAATTGTAAAATACACAGTAGCTTAACAGCTGCAACAAAAGCACAAAAACAACTAATTTTAAAATAAGCATCAATAAAAATAAGCAGTGATTGATAATTATAAATCTTTTCGGATAAATGTAAAAAAATGTTTTTTTAGTTCACAAGATAGAAATTCCAATTCAGTGACTTGAAATGAATCATACTATCTATATGTTTGGCTTTTGTAATTGTGTCGATAAAAAAGAAAACTTGTCCAAGGAGAGTTTAATGAAGGGAGCAGATTTGTATATACTCAATGCCTTAAAGCAATAGTGATAGGTTAACAGTATTGAAGTCCACCAGGACAGGACTCAAGCATACAAGATCATTAATAGTTTATTGCGATAACAAGAAGATAGAGCAGGATCGTCTGACGATCTCCATAGCATTACCAAGGTGGGGGAAGTGGGAATTATGGAACGGCCAAAGCCAAGAAAATAGCATCCTTGTCAGACAGAGTGAGAGTATTAATCATTCATTTTCCATGGGGAGTGAGTTTGATGGATGGAAGCGAAGGAGGTATACGTCTTCCAGGGCTTCTGAAAATTGCAAGGGTTTGTTCATGTATATTAAATATGCTTTTAATTGGGGAGCGGAGCTGTGAGAACAAGACTGACTCTCATTAGTGTACCTATGTGATTTGCCTTTTTAAGGTAGTCATCTGGGAGTCAAGGGAATTCAAAGGTGTTACAGTAATGGAGAATACAGACTGTCTTTGCGCGCATCCAAGGATTACTTTTCCTACCACAGTTCGGAAACCATTACTTAGTATTCCACTCTATAGAAAGAGACGCTGCATTCTGATTTGCATTGCCTGATGCACTTCACTGAATACACCATTAAGCAACACAACATAATTTTGTAGAGTTATCTCAAAACGAGACAATAAACACAAAGATTATTTTGTTTAAAGATGGATTATGTTTTTTTTACTAAACTGAGTAACAAATTTCAACCTTGGGATTTAACAAAAACAAAGCGAAAGAATTATAGTACCAGTATATCGACCTGAAAGATATAAATGTCAAAAGATGTTAAAGAGTATCAAAGATGAGTTTATTACTTTTATCTCTGGGCAACTGCACAGCATTCACAGGACAAATGCCTTCTCTAAGTACACCATCTAGTTAAGCAGTAACCGGACAATACACTTCAAGAATCTCACATTCATGACAAATGTGAGAATTTTTAATTGAACTTGGAAAAACAAGTTAAGATTGCACCTTTCAATAGAATCTGTATTACCTCATCATCTAAAGAGAAACAGGAAGTGAAAAAGTAGATTTGAAACTGACACTTAATGATCTAATACAAACCCTGTGTCGAAACAAAAAAAAGTGTAAAACACACACCAAAAAAAACGAGACAGACAAGCAAACCGGAGACAGGAAAAAAAGGCATTTGAACATTTCCACATGTTCAGTAATTTACATCAAGTATGATATGAATTGTGTAAAATAAAGGAAATTGGTGGGGAAAAAAAAATCGAAGAGATTGAAAATAGAAGGGAAGAATAGATTGCTTGGATTGATTAATTTTGACCCAACACTGAAGTTCTCAAGTTTCCTGGATCCTAGGTTGTGGGTACTTTCGACAGGAAGACTGAGCTATCCCACGAGACACTCCCCTGTGTTTGTTCGCTTTCTTTTCTCTCCCTTTTTATCATTTCTCAGACGCAAAAAAAAAATATGAGAAGATGACGGTATGGT
The DNA here is from genome assembly GCF_018143015.1 of Lytechinus variegatus. Classification (NCBI taxonomy): domain Eukaryota; kingdom Metazoa; phylum Echinodermata; class Echinoidea; order Temnopleuroida; family Toxopneustidae; genus Lytechinus; species Lytechinus variegatus. Next base: position 51,020,631 of record NC_054741.1, read on the forward strand.
GTACTGGCTTGGAGTAAGAGAATACTGCTTTGCACCAGTTTTTAATTACAGCATGGGAACAGAATAAAGGTATGTGAACTCGCAAGGGGACCAAATGCTATTTATTTACATTTTCTCATCTATCTCTCGCTTTACTCTCGCTCTCACAAATCTCTCACATCTTTTAGCGTTTTTTTTTCTTCCCCTCTACCGTCTTCTCTTTCTCTCTCTTTGCAGCCCTAAATCACCAAGCTCTCTTGCTTATCATTGCAAGCCATTGTATAAAACAACGAAGCCTTACATTCTTGGACTTGACCTATATGACCTGAAAATGAGTCAGTCGGGCTGGAATATTCATCAAGTCTGTGCACCGATTTTCTGCACTCCCAATCCCAAGCCTATCACCAGTCCACTAGTTTTGGCTACTAATGGATGTAATTCATGTCTCCTTTTGACTCTCTCTTCTATCTCTCCTCCTTGCTCTCTCTCTCTGTCTGTCTGTGTGTGTCTCTCTCTCTCCGGATTGTGTCAATCTGTTCCTGTTACTCCTAATCAGCCTCCCAATCACATCACAAAACTTTGTCGAGTGGCAGACAAAAAGGTGCAAACATATTCTATGTAAATATTTCTTCACAAATTTCAAGGATTCGCCGGGAATTCAAACACATTAATCGCCAGTAATACCGATACCGATCCCTACATTGCCTACCCCCCCCCCCTCCCACTCTAATTTACATCCAACTCCTTCCTTGGCAATCATACCATCAAGATCATTTTTATTCCATGAGTTCTGCAAATCTTGTCTCCTACTCTCTTCCACTCCTTCTTTCTTTCTCTGTCTCTCTCGGATCTCTGTCTAGCTACCGGTGTACTTTGTATTTGTCGCAATCAATAGTTCCGCGGCTTGTTTTGCTGACGTGAGAATATTTGGGGATGAGTTAGATGCGGAGGTATGCGGATGAGAGAAAGAGCGGGTAGATAGGACTAGGGGGGATGATGTGACGTTAATTAGCTGCAGCACCGGTGATGAGTGATAGAGGGAGGGGCGAGCTATATGGAATAAGTTAACTCTCAACAGCTGGTGAGCTTGGATGAAGGAGAATAAAAAAGAAAGACAGCAACACCTTGCTCAGATTTTTTTGAACAGTGACATGGTTTGCTAATCAATCTGAAAACCGATCATTCAAGACCAAAAAAAAAATACTTAAAGTGAACATAAAACAGATGACCAAAGAGAGTCTTCGATGATTAAAGAAATCTAACACACAAAATTGAGCTAAATTCAAGTGAATTCTCTTCATGTCTGAAAGAGTCAACACAGACCATCGTTCAGTAAAGCCATGAACAATCAGTCCTCATTATGATCACACACAACCCAATGATTTTTGAGACTTTTTTGAGAAAACGATTAAGTCTCGCGTTCATAACCACTCCCTCCCAGGCTAAGCTTTTTGTTTGTACCAAAAAATACTGTATAGAACAATACCATGACAAACAACAACATAAGGTGAAGAACCTTACACAAAAAAATTCTTCATAAACCTTATGTTGAGAACATCTTAATGATGATAATGCTAAATCAAAATTTAGGAACAAAAATGCTTGAAAGAAAGAATGACATAATGACTTATGATCCACTGATGCATGGTTGACTAATATACAGCAGTAGTAAAACCATTAAATTGATTAAAACTATGGTCTCTTATCGACAGAAATCTTATAAGATGGGATTAGTACGATCTTGAACAAGAAAAACACGGATGACTAACCTTATAATTAAGAGAAGACATATTCCAGTGTAATTCAGTGATTTGTTTGATAGATACAACACACACCTCTGCCTACAGAGAACAAGACCACATCTGCCCTATACATTATTAACACACATAGCACTGCCATACACCCAATCATAATAATTCCCCGATATAATTAATAAATCAACCCCCGCATGAACCTCTCCTATTCATACGTCTTAATCTTATTAAACTCTGCACACAAGCAAAATAGGGAGGAAAAAAAAGAGTGCTTTCTCTCCTTTCTTTTATTTCCTCTCTTTAAAGCATGACACAGTAGGATAGTTTTCATTCTCTCTCATTTTCTCTTCTCGTCTCTTTTATTGTGTATTATGATTTTAGCGATTGTCGGGTTGTGATTTGGCGACCCAACACCTTTTATCCCGTGCATACTTGGTTTTTTCGTCTGAGTGCCCGCGCACAATGTCGGATACAACCTGCTCATTTCGATTCCCATTTCACCACCGCCTCCACTGACCTTTGTTCTACGGTTTTCGGGCAGAGCAAATTAAGCCGTCCGCTGCCACGAGGTGGCGACCCATCAACTGCCCTTGTTCTCTTTGGTTCTGTTGAGATTGTGAGGGTTAAAGTGTGATGACTGAAAGAGTATCCCGCTGGGGTAGGTTTGCTATATATCACTCTAGTCATAGTTGCATTCATGTTAAATGATCAATATTAGAATGAACCACGGAACAGCAAGAAGTCATCCGTTCCAACTTTCTCACTTTTCATTTCATCTATTCATTTTGTGTCCTGATTCACTCTTTCTAGTGGCTTCGGTGATGCTTTCCCTTATGTTTGTTTCTCTTCGTACTAATCAAGTTTTCCATCAAAGATCACTGGCATATATTTCAATGTATGTCGCATGTCTTCCATGGATTGTTTAGAAACAACGCTAGCAAATTCCCCCTCCCCTTCTTTCTCTGTATCAGGAATCAGAGACTTACATTTGCACTATATCTATGCTGAAAAATAGAACCAGTTTCAAAGAACATGAACATTGAGAGTATCATTAATGAGACATGCACTTTGGCATGTACATTGGAAATAAAGACATACCGATGCATTGTCTGTCACCGTAATACAAAACTTTTTTTTAACGTCAGAATCTGGATGGCTTTCCTGTATTTAAGTCTGAAAGAAAGAGACGATTGTTAAGCTTTAGCTCCGTGATTAATGTCCGCCACTGTAATTGGTATAATCATTCTCTGACAACTTATTCTCTATTGACCTTGCCGAGCTGATTGGTGAGACAGCACGAGAGAAAGAGAGAGAGCAACAGACAGATAAACAATACAATAAGACAAAAAGAAACCAGAGAGAGAGAGGATGAGAGATAGGGAGATAGAAAGAGAGAGAGAATAAGAGAGAATGGGGGTGATGGAATGAGGGATTATCTCTAGCTTCTTTGTCAGAGCCTACATTCCAACAATCGTTGCTTTCAGAGTTTCAGTCCATTTGATTTCATTCCCTCAAAATAATCACTGGTAATTATGAGCTTTAGAGAACACAATACAGACAGAGCATCTCACTAACTTACAATATTCCATGAGCGCTATGTTGGAATTAATGTACAGATAACCACTATCGAAAGCATGAGATATAGGCCCAAATATGATACTGCAGATAGCTCAATCTCATCTTAAGTTATTTCTGATTTCTTAAATTTACAAAAGGTGAGCAAATATCTCTCACTACTTAGGATAAAAAACATACTAAGCTACACTTCCTCGTCTTTGTATTCACTCGTATGCTGAAGTGTGTCATCACAATTATAGTTCAAAGTCTATCTTGTACCGTTCTTAGCTTTCTCTCTCGAAAGAGACATTTTCGCCATCTAAGTTTTTTTGTTTGGACCAATATTTGCATTCTATAATTAAGTGCTAGATGGAGATGCTGATGACTATTGTTTGCTGTTTGGTCTACTAGATTTGATTCAGGGAAGGTTAAACCCAGTCGCTTCAAACACGTGTCAACCTAATTAAAACAATCATAATCCCCAACAGTTCCTTTTCCATTCAAGATGTCAATCACATGGAATCACAAATCAAAGAATACTGTAACAAATTTTCAGATAGTCATAGCAAATGGCCCCTTTTTTAAAAGGATATATCTCACAAAATTATAACTTTATGAAGTGCAAAGGAGGAATCATGGCGCTTCAATAAAAATAAATGTTTTAGCGACTCAATCTGCACGGCAAGCGATCTCACTGCATAGCAATCATTGTCTTATCAGCCGAGAATTATTGTTATATCCTCCGTCTGGGATGAAGGGCATTGACATTGGGTTTAAGCATTCTAACATACCTGGATCCATAATGGAAAGAAAATGAAGTGTTGTCTTCAATTTGATTCCTAGCTGTCTTCGACAGGATAGGCAGACCATGAATGGCCCTAATCAAAGCGTCATAATAACGGGTAACATCATACCCAGCATGGCAATCGCTTGGTTTTAATAATAAAACAAATGGCTTAATACAGAGGGAGAGGTTGTGGCGGTAAAGCTATCCCATGATGCCTTGGGTGATCACCATCTAGAGAAGATGAAATGTGTTTAAACATGGATGTTGCTATCTTTCATTGGTATTCCTGTCAATGCGATAATCTTTGGTTGTAACTAGGTGAGAGTTGACCTTGGCCTTGAGGTACTATACCTCTACGGAAGTGAACAATTAAAGATCAGATTTAATTTGCTTCCATTTTCGATTCCCTTTTCAACAATCAAAGCTGGAAAGCTCCGCTGAAATTCATTTTTTTAACAGCAAACACAAGCAGCGTGTATTAGCTTTTCATTTTTTTACATTATTTTTAACGGTTTTGAAAGATAATTCACACCTGACTCTTGTCTTGAAGAAAAAAGCAGTCACGTGATGGGTCATGTGACCGGTCAAACCAAGCAGGAGCATGAAAACAGAATTAAGAACACAATCAGAGTAATAATTGGCTTTGGTAATAAGAGGTCTGTCATGGGAAATTGCGCAGAACTCCAAATGCCAACTTAAGGAATAATTGAAAATGACTCATAATTCAGCTCTAGTTATTAACTGTAATCTCAATGATTGCGCACTGCTTTTATTCCACTAACTGGGAAGAAAAAGGGATTCATTTTTGGTATTCACTATCATATCTTTGCTTAATTACATTTCTGAATTGATGGATAATGAACGTACATAGGCCCCACAGAGTTTTGCCGTTATTCAACTGCACTTCTTCATGATACCATACGACAGAAGTTGATTATAAACCACGTTTCTTCAGACAACGGTTTTGTGTGGAAGAAGGAAATGAGGACACTAATCAGTGGCTGGGGCAATGTGCATTGGCCAATTAAAGCGATACCAATATGAATAGAAATCTGTCTTAATTTTCAGCCAAGATTGCCTTTCATATCCTCTGCTTCCCCGGCAACAAAAGAAGTTGAATTCATCTCAGAGGATAGCAGAAGAAAAGGGGAGTTTGGAAGTGAGATGGTGGTGGTCGTCGGTGGGGGTTAGCGCTAATTGCACTGTACCTTGAGTAGCAGACTCCCGCATAATTACTCCATTACCGAGACTATGGCCTCCTTCCTTTCCTCCTTCTCCTTGTTACTACTGCTCCTCAACCCAAGTCAAGATTGTATGCTCTGGACTAATGGATTTCTATTCAGACCATTCAAACGGCAGGCCGTTCCAGCCAACTCATTTTCATTAATGAGTTTTCTGACACAAGAAAAGAGGGCTAACAAAAGGAGGAGAGGTAACAAGATATCAACAACATGACCAGAACAAAGACTGGAGCACTCTCTATCCCCCCCATCACCAAACAACTCTCTCAGCCAACCCACATTCATACACAACTAAAAAAAGAAGATAATTACCATTTCTTTAGAATTATCTTTTCATCTACATTTTACTCTTTTTTATGACAGACTCCTCCTCCCCCTTCTCTACATTCTACTCTTTCTCTCTGTGCTCCCCTCGTCTCATCATATCACTCTTGTTTTCCTTCTTATTTTTTCCCCCTTCTATATCCAGGTCTTCATAACTCCTATTGTCCGACTCCATCCAAATTAACAAGAAAACCCAGCTGGGGTTTGGCCTCTCTCCAGTGCGTCAGTGAATATCTTTTAAAAAGAAAATATGAATGAAATCCAGACAGACCTTGCTATGCTATTACTACTACTACTGCCACCATGTCAAACACTAAACAAATCCTTTTATGAGAAATCAAACTAGCCATTCGCCCACGATGCCTGAGGGTAAATATAACACTATACAACATGATTTCAAGGCACACCAACTAATCCCATTTCTTCTACAGTCCCATATATAGCTTTTACTATCAGTCATTAGGATGAACAGTGGACGGTGATTAGCGCACTTCTCCAAATCAAAGTTTAATATGAAACAATAACAAGGCAGTCTAATTAAGCCATGCATCAATCACCTGTGTCTCATCATTAACCAACTAATCAAGGACTTCCCCAAGGAGAGACACAGAGCAGTTAACCAACCAACCTGAGACATACAGGTCTTTCATCAACCTCTGCGCTTCACTACCAGGGTGACCAGATTTCACAAAATGAAATACAGGAGAAAGCATGATTCACGAGTGGATCAACCAAGCCGGATCGATCGATCATATAAAAAAAATCAACAAAGAAGGCTACACAATGTTAGTATATTAGTATATATACATAACTATTTGTTTGCAATATTCACTTGCACAGACTGCTCAAAATATCATGGCAAATATCAAAATTACAAGTACAAAAGTTATCAATTTTTTTGTGTAAAAAATGTAAGGTAAGCAAATATTTAGCGACCACTTGTCAGAAAAACTGACTTTCCATTAACAATGATTGAATAATCCCAAATATTCTCGTCAAAACATATCATATATACATTAAATAAATGATTTCAAACTTAAGAAAGCAAAGAAATACATAATGAAAATAATTATGCAAGATGTACGGATGCTGTAGAAGACAATGGATAAAATTAAACATAATATTGAAATATATCATAACTTCAAATAAGTCACCAAAGAAGGAGATTAACATTCAGAGAAAGGATAACAACAAAATATTTGATGAGTCACCATAAAGATAGAATCACAGGTTTGCTAAATGAATCTCACCAATCTCTTTGTGAAGCTTCTGAGAGAAGGAATCTTTCTTGAAGATTTGAACACACAAAATATTGAAAGGATCATAGTCTGTTCTCTGTACAATCCTCCAAGGAACGGCTTTACAAGAAATGTTTACATACCAAGGAGAGCTCTGCAGACCCGATGGTCAGCCTCAAAACGAATTGAGCAAGATGCGAGTAAACAGAGAAATACCCTCTACGCATGCAAGAAATTAATTATTTCTAATTATGAAATCGAGTGTAGGAGAGGGAGAAAGAAAGCACCGCGTGGACTGAAATGCTACGGAACCTACTGAGCCTAGCGTTGTAAGAAAGTGAAGTCCCACAGGCAAATTGCAAAGCTTTTTTAATTATGTGATCTGCAGTTTTATACTGTTCTCTCGCTAATTGCAGAGAGTGAAGGAAAGAGATGGAGAGTCGGGAAGAGAGAAATAGAGCATATGTGTTTGTGCATATGGTGGTGAATATGTGAGTTTTGAAGTGTCGTGTGTAGAGAAGTAATTAAAATTTGCCTGTACACCGTTTGGAAAGTAATTGATTTAGGGCATGTGGCTTGGTTGGCAAGTAGATATATTTATACAACTATAATCAATCATTGTGAACGCCGAGTGCACAAAAACAGAAATGCATGTTAATTAAATATTCAAGGGAGAAGTAAAAGGTAGGCATTGATTGGGGATTTAGAAAAGCCAATAACACCCTACAAAGCCATATGAGCAAAGGCAACGTATCAGCCTATGTTTTAACTACGTGCAGAATGTAGGCTTTGTTTCCGGAAAGGCAGCCGTCATTAAGTAGGTTTTTTAATTACCTTGTGTAACTAATCAACGGAGTACAATACAGTAGCCCAGTAGTCACACACACACTGGTTAATACTGATATCATATATGAGCTTTCATCAGTGCTCTACCATCAAGTATGATCAATCAAGGATCGGTTTAGGTAAGGAGTTTAGGGTTTTTACATATGTCATTCCATCAGAAGACATCAATTGCCAGAATATATGTTTTATTTTTCATTTCATTTTATTTCACTACATGAACATACTTCAGCCAAGGGCTGTTCTGCATTCAAAATATTATCTATTCATATTATCTATTCAAGTTTAGATAAATTATATCAATTTTGTTTAAATTGGAACAAAATAACATCTGAGAGGGAATGGGGAATAGAAGAAGTAATCCCCCTGAAAATTATAAAGTAGACATAACAAGCAAAAGAAGAGAGCTTTTTTTCATTTTTACAGAGTTCTATTAGGATTGTGTAAGAAACACAAAAATTTAAGTAAGGCTACAACCAGTGTTGTAGTCAAGGCTCAAACCTCCAAGGCCAAGGCCAAGGCCAAGGCTTTAATACCCAAGGCCAAGGCTTTAATAACCAAGGCTGAGGCCAAGGCATGGAAACCCAAGGCCAAGGCCAAGGCCTGAAAACCTCAAGGCCAAGGCCAAGGCCAAGGCATTTCAATTGTACAATATATGGGAAAAAAATAGACAACAATGCTTAGGCGGCATACATGACACGCAGGACCAAATGTATAAAAGGTGTGAGCGAGCAAAATTTTTGAACCTTGTATATTTTAAAACGAAAATAATTTCATGATAGATCATGTAGATTTAGACATAAAAATTATTGTTCTATGCGATTCACATTGCAATAATTATTATTACCAAGGTGATCTGATCCTCGCATGCCCATTCTCAACATATGTCTTTCTCCTCTACCTGGTACCAGTGTTGTAGTCAAGGCTCAAACCTCCAAGGCCAAGGCCAAGGCCAAGGCTTTAATACCCAAGGCCAAGGCTTTAATAACCAAGGCTGAGGCCAAGGCATGGAAACCCAAGGCCAAGGCCAAGGCCTGAAAACCTCAAGGCCAAGGCCAAGGCCAAGGCATTTCAATTGTACAATATATGGGAAAAAAATAGACAACAATGCTTAGGCGGCATACATGACACGCAGGACCAAATGTATAAAAGGTGTGAGCGAGCAAAATTTTTGAACCTTGTATATTTTAAAACGAAAATAATTTCATGATAGATCATGTAGATTTAGACATAAAAATTATTGTTCTATGCGATTCACATTGCAATAATTATTATTACCAAGGTGATCTGATCCTCGCATGCCCATTCTCAACATATGTCTTTCTCCTCTACCTGGTACAGGGGAAGCAGAATGTATTTTTTTTTTTTGGGGGGGGGAGGTCAAAGCCAAAAATGCATTTACAAAGTCAAAATGAGAATTTTGGTGCAGTTCAGCAAAGCTTTTTAAGTGATTTCTAATTGATAAGACAGATATTTTGATTTAGGCTTTAATTTCCCGCTATAGAAAGCATAGCGAGAAAGTGGTTTTGAAAAAAAGATCAATTTTGAAGTTGTAAAACTCGATTTTGGGTCAATTATGGTGCTAATCACTGTTAAAAGGGCATCCTTGCGAGATGTTGTAATAAGATGTAATAAGAAATGAAATTTAAATATTTCGAGCTGTTTTTGTAATCATGAAAAAGGTGTGCATCTTACTAAACAAATTAACGCGAGCACAAACACGAGCTGAAATTTTTACTGACCACAAAAGGAAGCTGTTCTGGACTGCATTTAGTGACATTTAGATAGGATACATAACTCAACAATCAAATAATGCGAGCGCAAAGCGCGAGCTCAAAAATTTGTAATATTCCGACCTAATAACTACATGTAGACATTCTAAGCATTTTTTTGTGTAAATTGAATGCGAACCTTACTTAACAATAATTTATGCAAGCACAATAAAAAATTTGTTGATTTTGAAACCTAAAATTTTGCTCTGTATGCCATACTTGGTCCCTCAATTTTTTTTGGCTCATCATGCCATTGATGCCATAGCCCATTTGGAAATATGACGAAATTGAAGTTTGTGTTCAAGTTTACCGAATCTTTCCAGAATATCATTAAGACTTAAAACATTCTCGTTGGTCAAAGAAAATAATACAAGGAAAACTTAATGGAATAGAAATCAACCTTGTTATCATTATTTAGAGTAAGCTATTTTTAAAGTATGAAAATTGTTGTCAAAATTGCAGTCAGATCTGTCAGAATTATTCCTGTCATAAAATCACTATAATCAGTGGCGTAACGTGGGTCACGGCATTGGGGGGCACCAGCAAAAACTTGGAACTGCCTAGTGAGCTCGCGAAGCGCGCCCAGTTGCCAGGTATACTGGCCTAACATATTTTTATAAGGACAGTGCCAATAAACGGACATGTATCTCACTAGTCAAATAATGCGAGCGCGAAGCGCGAGCTTAAAATTTTTGATATTCAAACCTAAAAAGGGACATTACAATCAATCTTTTGTAATTATGATACGTACCTGTCTCGCTAAATAATGCGAGCGCGAAGCGCGAACTGAAATTTTTGTAAATATTGACCCCAAACAGGAAGATTTTAAGGACTATATTTTAGGAATCTTTTATCTATTAAGATTATACACATCCCACCGGTCATTTAATGGGAGTGCCAATAAGCGCTTGCTGATTTTGTTAGAATTACATTACTTGTAATCATGATTAACATACCCATCTCACTAATAAAATTATGCGAGCGCGAAGCGCGAGCTGAAAATTTAGGAAATTCAGACCTGAAGAGGGGCATTTTAAGGCTTGTTTGTAGGAATTCAAGAAGACCTTACGTAGTTCACTAACCAAATTATGCGAGCGCGAAGCGCGAGCTGAAAATTTTTGATATTCAGATCAGAAAACAGAAAAAGGGACATTTTAAGGACTCATTCTAGGAATTGATGGAGAGCAGACATCTTTCACCAATCCACTACTGCGAACGTAAGCACAGACAGGAAATGTTTTATATTAAGACCTTAAAATGGGACAATCACTTAAAGTATTCATGAAAAAGAAGCATACTATTGTACATGTAAAAGAATAACTCGAAGTGCGAGGAAATATATTTGGTAGTTTGGTGTATATTGACTTGAAAACGGGAGGTTTTAGTATAACAGGATTATATATCTCGGTAAACAGATAATGGGAGAACCAGGAACAATGAAGACATATATGCCCTGAGCCAATTATGTTTCATTTATATGAAAAAAATGTTTCTTATGTAATGTAAATTTAACATAACATAATTATAACATTATAATGAACATTAATGTCTTCTTTCCCACTACGTTTCTCTTCCTTTCTCCCTCTTTTCCTCCTTTTTTTAGTCAGCCGATTGGGGGGGGGCACGTGCCCCCATGCCCCCCCTGTAGTTACGCCACTGACTATAATCCTTATCATAATTATTATCATTATTATTGATATTGTCATTATCCTTATTAGTCATGATTACATCATATTACCAATAAATAATATTAATTTTCATCACTTCTCTTTGTTACATAATTATGTGATGATAATTGCAATTGATGGCACTGCTAAGTACACTTACTGCTTCTGCTGCTGCTGACTGGTAGTATTTAGTGTCATTAGATATACAGAACAATTGAAACATTTATAATTACTTTTATAAAACAAATGAAAGTACAAAATACAAAATGCCTTGAAAAAGCCTTGAAAATGCCTTGAAAATGCCTTGAAATTTCAAGGCTCAAAATCCTCAAGGCCAAGGCCAAGGCCCTCTCAAGGCCAAGGCTTGAATGTTCAAGGCCAAGGCTTTGAAAAAATAGGCCTTAAGGCGCCTTAAGGCCAAGGCCGAGCATCAAGGCACTACAACACTGGCTACAACTAGTCAGATCATAACAAAAATTACTTACTCATACCATGGTCTGAAAAGACAGACTATCAGCTGACTGGACACAGTAGGGTTGTCAAGAATGACCTCATTAAAAGCCATATCTTTGACCTACTTTTTTTACAATGCTCTGACTGCCTCTATCATTTCATTTTCCAGCAGAATAGGGAAACAAACCTATATTAAACTAAATCAAAATATTCTATTTCCATCTCACACAGCTAAATCTGATACAGAAATAAGAAAAAAAACTTTGTTGAAGACTTCTCTCTTAACTCTACCAAATTTGTTATTTTTAAATGCTTTATTAACAATGTCCAATTATATTTTGCCTAAAAATAGTACAATGATTCTCATTTCAATTGAAACTCAAGCAGACTTAAATAACCCTTATTTATGGTAACTATCACAAGATAAATTCCAATAGAATATTACAATATGACCACTGAGTGTTTTAATTCATCCACACACGTTTTATTCATCCATAAATTAGAATGTTCTTTAAGTCGAAATTCTTTCCAGTTTTCATGCTATTTGAACATTACTCAATTAATGCATGGGAGACCATACTTTGAACAATGCTACCAGAATTCTACATGATAGGAAGTGTCTGTGGTATCCAACATGCTCTTTGGTTGTATACTAAGGTGTATTACATGGGCGACTGCCCCAATTAATGGCCGTACATCTTGTAATTACATTAACATCAACCATTAACTCACCATCAAGGACAAGATAATGAGAAGATAGAAGAAACCTGCCCAGATCTCAATTGAGCATACTCCCAGCCTACCTGCACGTTTCTTGTTATTATATATACGGTCTATACGTTTCACTTCATTTTGGTGTAGTTAAAGATTACGTGCTTATACAGCGCGTCCCAAAAAAAACTATACACTTTTGAAATGGCCACCAAATAATAAACCTTGCACTTTGGAGAAAAAGACTCACATATATGGAAAGCCAATGAAGTCAACTTTCAAATGACACCAAAAAGTTGGAAAAATATTCATGCTTGAGCGAGCACTGCCCACTGAAACAAAGGGTATGAAAATTAGGGTGGGCTGGAATTAGCCTTCCAATTTATGTCAGTTGTTAAGAGGTAAATCCTTTCGAACTTGCAAAGTTAAGGGCGTTGTGATAAATTAAAGATCAACCGTGATCAGTCTTGATAGCTTAAGCAAATTTTATTAGTTATTAAATTGAACTTTAAAGCATGAGTGAACACAAATTACACTTTTGGGGCAGCATTTCAACTTCATCATTTGGATCTCTTTTGGGGCAGCATTTCAACTTTATCATGGGGATCTCAGCAATGTGTTCATGGGAGTCGGCCAGTTGGGAGAATAGGGGGTGAGATAGGGCTTCAGTGGGAGAAGCAGGTTGATGAAATAAGGGTCAACAGAACATTCAGCCCCGCCCCCTCCCTCTTTCCCGCCCACCCCTCCGATTGAGAGACTGATGGCTAATCTCATGTACGCGTGAAGTCCAGAGCAGAATGTTGGTTTAATGATTAATTATGAATTAGGGCATCAACTTTTTCCTATCAATCATTTAATCAACAATCTATCAGTAAATCAACTCATTCAATGTGCAATGTGATCAATCAAACATTCATTTTTTTCCAATAATCATCATAATCATTAATTTTTTGGTAATCATTCAAACTGACCATCAGCCAACGGTCATTTGCCAGTTAAGTTTTGAAAAGGCTACAATCCAGGAGGTGAGACAGAGAGAGGGGGGGGGGCTGGGAAATGGAGGTAAAGAGGGGAGGGTACATATGACTTTTAATTTGTAAAAGGACAAAAAGAAGAGGAATGCCCCTTTAACCAAATCTTAGCATATCTCGCCCTCTTGCTTGTAACAGGTACAAGTACCATCACATTACTCTGACTCTCACGAACACACTTCTGAGGTCCACAAGATGAATATGCTACACTAAAATTACAATTCCTGTTCACTCATGCATTACATTTCAATTTAGTAGTTCATGAAATTTGCCTATTAAAACCAAACTTATCTCACTCATGAATAGCATAACACCCTTAGCTTTGTAAGTTCCAAAGGACTAACCTCTCAAAAAACTGTATGACTGATTCCTGCCCAGCCTAGCCAAGCTTAGTCTCTCAGGAGGAGAGAAGTGGGGGAGGGGTAGAGATGGAGGGAGGGGTTGCTAAATGTTCTGTTGACTTTTATCCCATCAATTTACTTCACCTACCTAAGTCATATTACCGCCCTCTTCTCCTTACTGTCATGAACACATTGTTGAGATCCACATGATCCACATGATAAAGCTGCACTAAAAATTGCCTTTCATTATCACTCATGCATTAAATTTCAATTTAATAACGTATGAAATTTTCACAAACAACAAACTGATCACATCTTCTTTAATTCACCACATAACCTTCAACTTTGCAAGTACCAAACAAAAAATCTAAAAGAAATTGGAAGCCTAATTCCAGCCCACCCTATTTTGCATACCCTTTGTTTCAGTGGGCAGTGCTCGCTCAAGCATGAATAATTTTCCAACTTTTTGGTGTCATTTGAAAGTTGACTTTATTGGCTTTCCATATCTATAAGTCTTTTCCCCCAAAGTGCTACATTTTTTATGTGGCAGCCGTTTCAAAAGTGTATAGTTTTTTTTGGGACGCACTGTAGATGCAGAGGATGCTATACAGCTGGAAAATCATCGAGATAAAGAGGAAATCAATTACCCATGCAAATGTGTTTAGAAAATGTGTTATTACTGCAATTTATGTGTTATCATTTTCAAATTTTAATCATCATCACTTTAATCATAATCATAGTTATCATTTAAAAGAAAATAGCATTACTTTATCATTATTTTTAGAAGCATAATTACTATTATCAACGATCAGTGGTCAAATTAAATTCTATAAAAATATGAGTTTGAATATGTAGGACTAGCATACATACATTTTAAGTTAAATGGGGTGATTTTTTGAGCCTTGTAAAAAGAATCCAGAAAGGACCCAATAATATTGTAATGAAGTAAACTGACACAGAAACAATAATCAAATCCATAACAATCCCACAAAAGATGCTTTGAATATCTTTCAGAAATAATCAAAATTCAAAGTGGCTGTTTAAAATTTGGTTAGACCATAAAGTGAGCTGTCGATGATCTAACGTTGTGCTCTGAATAGGAGCGCCGATAATTCAGCTTTGTTAGCTACTTCCTTCGGCAAACTTCTTGCCTTATTTTTATTTGAACTCCACCATAGAGACCACGATGACCTCATCGGGACAAGAGAGAACCATTATAACCTGGGCAAAGAGACAGGTAGCAGCATACCGCATAAAAAGCAAATAAAAGACATCTGACATGCTAGTCACATACAGGAACTTGAGTAGGTGGGACTAACGCTATGCAAATACTGTCAAATTGACCATGGCACAAACACGTTGCAGAGCGTCAATCCAGTCACTTATACTGCTTCCATCGTTTAGCCTGTCAACACGCGCTGCACACTAATGGAAAACGATTCCTGAAACAAGAGGGCTGAGAAAACCCAAGTAAATTAGGATTCTAACTCGATGGGCATAAGCCAGGCAGCCAGCCACCTGAGTGATTTGAATAAATTTGCATTAGTTTCGTCCCACTTTCCCTCCAAATTCATTTTCTCCATCAAGAACAGTTTCATAATTTGACTGCCAGAGCACATCTGGGCATATATCTTCGAGACCCTATCATATATCACTGATTCTATAATAACACAATATCTAAGTTAATTGACACTTTTTCAGAGTCTGAAAGAAGAATACTATTTGCATACTTATTGTTGAGTTGAGCTTTTACCCTCTAACTTTTAGAAACCAAGAAACATGACATAGCAGTAATTATCAATCATTATCTTCCCCTAAATTGCATTTTGCCAGACAGTCTATATTTAAAATACACCAAACCATGGAGGGCAGGCACAGTGGAGTCTTTCCTGTATTACATGTATCAACAGTTTTCTTTTCAAATGTCAAAACCATTGTCATTTGCGTCTTCAACCTAAATAGGCAGATATCCTCTTTCTTGTGTGTGTTCATATCAGAATTCAATGCTGCTTCTAATCTTAATCACAATTAGGAAATACATACTATTTGGGAAAAGTTTTTGGAGGAAAGAGCACTAATAAATATGGTTTAGGAATTATCAAAATATTAATTAGTGAAATGGGTTGAATTACCCTGGGAAATGCCTACTCATGCTGATTTGATGTCATGTATGAACTTGATGAAGATGAGCATCTTGTTATCTTTCATGAGAAAGGGGTGCAAGGCCAGACCCGTCTGCCAAGATGCAACCTAAGGCCAGGAACAATGCAAGACAGGAAACAGCACCAGCTTTGAACTCCCTAGGTGGGTCTCAGCCCTCATCATCATTATCCTTCTCATCGTCACTGTCACCATCATCCTATGGCTGTCTGTCTGGTAATCTAGCCAAGATGGAATCATGTTACCCCCTTGTATCCCATCACAGGCCCCCTTCTAACTTCCCTTACCCCTGCAATGAGAATCAACCCCTATTTCCTGGCCTCAAGGATCCAACCCCCTTCGTCTTCTTCATCAGAGAGTAAACTCGACTCTGGAAACACAAAGCTAATCATAAGGAATTGTCTTCGGTTTAAACAAACATCGAATCATCCCAGACCCGTGAATTTCCGCCACCGCGAAATCTTGCTGATTCTCGTTTCATCGCGAGCCGTTTTGCCGACGTCATTTGTCCTTCTGTATCATCTAGAAATATGTCATCTCATAAAGGGAAAGAAGAGAGTGGCCCTAAAGAGGATTCGCTTCAGAGTTAGTCAATGTCTGTGATCTATTGATCAAGTTTGTTGTGAAATGAAGAGGAATGAGTGTACCATTTGGGCAGGAAAGAAGGCAACAAATCAAATAATGAAATCAAAAACTCATCTTAATGAAAAGAAATGTGAAGCAGGTGTGTACTTAATCCCCTTCCTCTTGTCTGTCAGGGCTACTTTACAATTATCATCTAACGAGAGACTCTAACCGTCTTTTCTCGGTCTGACCATAGAGGGAGTGTCCCAAGTATCACCTTTTTACTCTCTTCCTCAAAACCTCTTTTCTTTCATTCTGTTTTGATATGATTTGTATCACCAAAGTCTTTTTATCTGCTTACAAGGGGTTTCACCAACAAGTTAGTTCCCCTATCAAAAGTCAAAGAATATTGTACAATAACTCTGTATCCCCTTGTTTTCATGCAATTTATTACCAAGAAGTCCCAGTCTCCCTTTGACAGATTATGCCTTTGAAGACAATATTGATAACTTTGAAAAAGAAAAAGGTTAAGCTCCCTTTCATGAATTTCAGAACCATCAGCACATTAAAACTATAAATAAACATTAACAAAGTTAATGAAGTGATATACCACCTCAATGAAACTTGCTTGTGAAATTGAATTTATTGAATTCGGCGTAGGCTTTTCATTAGAAATGGTTCATTAGAAATACAGAGATACACTAAAAAAGGAATTCCCTGACAAGGTTTGTGAGCTTGCATGTTTGCAGTTTGTGAGGCAAAAAGATGGGTGAAAAAGTGTATAATCTTATTAGTACGAGACACCATGACACAAACGGAAGAAGCAAGACTTCACTTTGCTATGGAATAATCAAGAAAATTCACTTAGCATAATCATGAAATCATACGCATTTTTGCACCCAATGTTTTTTTCCCTTCTCATTGTTAAGCCATCTTTTTTTGTATTTCCCTTGCTATCTCGTCATCTTTTCCATCATCCAGAGTGTTCCGCTGATGAGATTTGAAACGAGAGGAAAGAGAGAGAAAGAGTGGAGGCTACTTCTCAACCTGAGCAATTATTCAATTAACAGAGGAGGGGCTGAGCGTATAAGACGAATACGAGTCGCAGCGATTCGTTACTTGCTTGATTAAATCGCCTATGGGTATGCATCGCACTCATCTTCATTTCCTAGCCCGGTTCCCCCTGGGCTTTGCGTCTAATTATAATGCATAACATACTTCATGTTGTTCTTCTAGACTTAAGTTTCCAAAAAAAAAAAGAAATTCAACTTCGTTAGTAGATAATTGGAAAACTCTACTTGGGATGGTTTTTTTCTCCTATCCCCTGCTTACGACAATCCTCCACAGAAAGTTATTATATGATGGGATAATGATTTTCATAATAACTTAGCTTTTATCTCCCTAAGTATCAGCATTGTCTCCATTCCGCGTATGATGAGATTTTAATCAAGACGAATAATGACAGGCTTAATGTTTTATTCCTTTACTAGAACTTGACCTTAAACTAAAGTTCCATTATCACTCATTACCATCCCGACCATAACAACAGGCTTGACAAATGACGAATGACATAAAGGAATAATCTACTATTAGCAGGAATAGCAATGCCCCAGTAAATCACCCAGGCGAGGATTAGCATTTCTGATGTATTTAATAATGCATGTTTTCAATAAATGTGCATCTTCATTACACCACCGCTGAACCGCTTTAATGTGTCGCGTACGTTGAACCCCGCCAAAGGTAGTTCAGCCATCTTCATAATTCAGATATATTTTCCAATTCTGAGCTTTTTTGGGGATTAAAGAAAATGCTTTCCGCCGTTATTTCCAGGACAATTATTCATGTTATGGAAGAGAAAGTCATGACAATTATTCATGTTATGGAAGAGAAAGTCATTACTGATCTGCTCGGGTGAAATCCAACACTTCATGGTGAAAAGAAGTTAAACATATGTTGTCGTTATTTTAGTTGAAAATCATAACTTTTCTAGGAAGCCTTATCCACATGAAATTTATCAAAACATCTGCACTGTAATATCTTTGTTTGTCAACATTTCAATCAGTAAAAAATGGCTCTTATATTCATCTAAAGGCACTGGATTCCTTTTCACACCAGAAGTTTACAAACTAATATTTTATTTTCATTTTGTTGATTAGACTGATACAGGAAACTGGCAATCAGAGATTCTCGGAGATCCCAGGACAAAATAATCTTAGAAATATGTAATTTGTATGTATTCCTTTGAGTTTTAAACTTGATACTTGGCATGACGTAGATGAGAAGAGGATGTGAACCCAATAACTAGGTGTTATATAGAAGTCATACGAGGACAGTGCATCTCCAATGGCTATTACTTTGCCCTAATCAATAATTCAACAATTTCATTACCTGTTCTATCCCCCATGCCCATCTTACTTCTAAACCTCTTGATTAGGCAACGCAAACAAATCCTTCAAATTACCTCATCACAAACTTAACGACAAGACGCCCCGTTCCCTCTGGGATTTCAAAACAATCATAGCACCAAATATCACCTATGGAAAAAATATTGCAGAAATTACAATTACAAGTCGTAGTAGATTGGTGCATCGCAACTAATTCTAATTAGATAACACCTTCTAAATGAGAGGAAGAGAGATGCCTTGATGTAATGCTAATACTTCAATGTTCAGACAAGAATCCCCCGATGTACAGGCACTGGGATTATTTATAAACGACAAACACAAAATTATTCAGCAAATTGGCAACACATCCATCTTCCAACTTGTATTAAGGATGACTTTTTTTTCATTTCTTCTTTTTGTTTGATTGAAATTAATGTAATATCCAGCATCGCATGTGCTATTCTGATGGTACTATTTTCCCTAGTAATTTTGATCAAGTTTAACAGATGAAGGGTTATTTCCTATAACAGCTGCTGATATACTTAACAACAAGTTCTTATAATTAATTGGGTGGACTGCAAGTTTTCATTAACAATGTGTTTATTACTACTACAGAATAGTAAAATCATTAATATCAATTTTCTTTTGATACATGAGGAACAATGGATTTGCTAGTACTGCTGGATTTGACCTGACACAACTTTTGTGTCAAACTCTGCCCCCTTCCAACTCCCTGCTTCTCTGTCCTGGTTTGTCTGGGTAACTGGGAAAGCCCTAAAAAAATTTAAAAGGTCCTCTGAAATTCCCTTAAAATCCACTATAAACTGTGATTATTAGGGCTTGTTAGGTAAAAGAGTAGTCCCAGAAAAAAAAACATACACAGCTGGCTGGTAAATCACAGCATGTAGTGGTCAGTGTCTTTGGTCTTTGACCTTACCCTCATTTTGACATCATACCCCTTCCCCCCAGCCTACCTTTTCCCCCTACCCTCAGACCTCTACAAAAACATGAGTGCATGCAGCGATTAATTTCACGCTTGTCACTTGCGCATCGTCCTAACACCACTTTAGTTGATTAACTGCCTCATATAAACACAGCGTCATCATCTGCATAATTAACTTACGAATTTGAACTAGGCGACGGGTGCTTCATCAGCAGTTCTTATGAGAAGGCAAAATAGTTCTCTGCATAGATTTGCATTCCGAGCTCAATTGTGTATGAATGCGTGTCAGTAGTGTCTGTGTGCAGTTAACAATATTAATCACCAATTCTCTATCAAATGCATTTTCGTAACAGCAATATGTTCAACTTTTTACATCATGTGAAACGGTGTGATAAATACATATACATATATATATATATATATATATATATATCTAAAATGATTGGTATAACAGGCTAACCAATTGGTAAACACAAAATATTACTTACATATTGATAATAACCAGATATCATAAATAAATCTTATAAAGAGAATCAATCTATATGAGAGTGTACTCCAATGTATGGCAATAAGATAAACTGAGTGTTTTTTTTTTTTCCAAACTTATTATCATGATTACATTAAAACATTATCTTGATGCTAACTATCCACATATTTGCTGAACCTAAGTGAAAAGATCTGAATACTTTCCATGTAATATTAATATTCCTGAACTGGTGAGAACGCGATCGAAACTTTTCCCAGGCGTTAAAGATTCCAATAAGATTAGAAAGTGTATCAAGCCATCCACCCTCAAATGGGAGTGAACATAATATCAATATGGCTACAACACGGAGCATTAATTCTAATCACATTAGACACTTTAATTCTTCCAACTTAACATACAATGTGTGTTCCATTCATCTCTGCATTAGGAATATAAACCAGGGGCTAAATAATTGTCTTGGAGATTAGCAGCTGCTACTGTCTGCTAACGAGTTCCGTCTAATTAACGCTGATGACGACTTGAATGTTGCCCTAATGTTTATTACATTTTGGTGAGAAGAAAGGGAGAGAGGTAATTGCTAAACATAATGAGGCACAAATGTTTCAATGATTGCCACGCATGCTGAATGTAATTGGAATTTTAATAATGAATGCTTCGTTATTTAGTGAACTACATTAGCAGGGAACCTGCTATGGGTAAAAAAGGAAAAAGGAATTAAAATTAGATTATATTCCCACAGATTACACCCTAATGACTTTACTCATTAAAACTAGCTCAGCCTGTACACATCATTCAAATCTTTTTATCGCATAAACCAATTAAAGTGCTCCATTTTGGCCCTACCTGAATCATATTCAAAGCTCTCTGTCCCATCCCAACCTCATAATTCTGGTTGAATTATTAAAACGTATTTATTGTTGTTGTCAAATTATCAATTATCATTATTATTATCATTATCACTACCATTAACATCATCATCATCATCATCATCTTCACAATTTTTATTATTATTGTAATTATCATTATTATTCACACAGGCCATGAAGACTATGAGTTTTCAAGAAAAAAAATTATGAACTACAATCCTGGTGGAAAGATCCGCTTTTAATTCCAAGACACATTCAAAAAAGCAGAATTTCAATGGCTACCCAATATCCCTTGCCAGTACTAAGATGATACAAAGGGGATGTTTTCAATCATACACATAAAACGGTTTCAGCTCTCAACGTGACTAAGATACATTGAACCTATGGATTTTCCCTCTGAATTATGAATAAAGGAGTGCGCAGAGATCAATAAATTAATCTGAGCGGGTCCTAAGTTCATGTTACAAGCAGCACACATTTTGCGGCAGGGCAGCTGCAAGACCAGATACAAAATCTTGGGGAGATTTTGATGGATAATAGAGAGCACAACAGATCCTTCACGAAACGATATACATGGGACTACAAATTTCATGTAGAATGCTCTTCTTATTGATTTTCCACCAAGAATGAAGCAAAAGCCTCGATCTCAGGTAAAGTATATTTCTAAGAAAAAGAGAGAAGGGTTGATTCTAAAGGCTACCCAGATAAGAATCAAATCAAAGATATCGCATTATATTCTCATTTTCTTTGTTGTCATATCTTTGAAGCTGCCTTCATTTGAAATGGATGATATGAGAGAAAGAGTAAGAGACAGAGAATTTAAGAAATTCATCTCTTTAATTTTTTGAACTCTCAAAAGGTTATCCACTCCTGTATTCCACTCTGTAATAAATTAGGTGTTTTTTTCAATCTAATCAAGCTCACTGATTTCATCTCAGGATTAATAAATGCTTATGAAATATTTCATTCAACCACAACCTTCGACCATCCCCCGAACGTAAATTCTCTACAAGCAGGTCGTGTTACTATATGCTTGGCACAACAACACAATTTGCGTTGGAATAAAAAGGAGGAAATCGTCCAAATCCTGTGACCAAGAACTCCACTAATCATGTCTCAGTCCAATATCCAATATTTTAGGTCAGGTTCACTGATGTATTAGCCTTCTATACATTCCCAGCATCAAGATAAGAAGAGTAAGTAATTAACAATCAGCAACACCAAGTCTTTGTCCACTTTAATTTCCAAACGTACAGGTAAAAGTATCATTTTGGGTGATATAAAGTAATTGAAGATTAACACATGGGTTTACTTTGTTTAATCTTCAAGGGGTACTCCAGGCTGAAAATAATATGATCTGGACAGATAAAGTAAAGCAGACAAACAATACACTTACAATTTCATCAAAATCGGACAAGGAATAACAAAGTTATAGCGTTTCGAAGTTTTGCAATATTTTGTTGAAACAGTACATGTCTTCACAAATATGCAATGTGTAAGCTGATATGTCATATCCCATTTTTTCTTTTGCATTTCATTAAACATGTATGAAATTATATTCTTTCAACTTTTGTCCTCCAAATATGAAAAAAATTGGGATGCCTTATGATTTCACATGTAAACATAATCACTGCTACAGCTGATATTATTATAATGGAGACATATATATATATCATACACATGTATGAAAGTATAAAATAATTATGACTTAATGTAAAAAAAAACCTAAGAAAAGGACATCATCAGCCCAGCTATCGCATATTCATGAGTGTGGATATAACTATTTTCACAAAATATTGCTGAATTTAAAGATTCGTTATCAGATTTTGATATAATTTACAGCATTTTGCTGTGTGCTTTACTTACTTTATTCAGATTTAATCATTTTCAACTGAGAGAACCCCTTTAGAAATGAAAAGTTGAGTTTTTATATTTACCTTGTACATCTTGTTCCCACTGGAGCTACAGAAGGAGAGTACAGATGTGACAGAAAGATCTGAATAAAAGAAAGAAAAAGGTAGAAGTACATAATTATCCATGCACAATGTGTGAGCATATGAATGATCTTTTACAGTAACATATGAAATGTCAATTTATTTAAGTGTACTTTTCATGCAAGATGTTTGAAAGAAGTAAACAACAAAACAGAATATTCCAAGATAAAAATATGAGAAAGAATAGGATTTTGTTTCAAGATATGTTTCAAGAAAGAAATGTCAATCTATTATTAGTCAAGATTCAATAGCGTTGTGTATAATGTATGTAGGACTGTGTAATTATGTTTTTCAATATGGTGATTCATTTTCTTTCGCTTTTCTCTCTGATTCTTTCATTACCACTAGGACTCTCATTCTTTCTTTCTCACGGTCAATAAAAAAAAACTTTTAGCACCAGTGATCTGTACGAATTATTCTGACATCTTATCTGAAAGAATGGCCCCCTTCACTACCTCCACCTCAGCCTACATTCTGACAAGTATAAAAGATGACATGAGGGACCAAAATGGATATTACGCGGACATTCCATATCTCAGATTTCACTCCCACGGGATGCTTATTAAGACCCGCTGATGCCATCACTAAGTTGGCAACACAGCTGGTATTAATTACCTAGAAGCATACTCCTGTCTTTAATGTCTTCCTTCTATCAAAAGCATTTTTTAAAAATCATCACGGAAATCACATAAAATATCAGAAGTTCCAATTACTAACAAAACTCAAACATGTTTTTTGAATTTTTCCAGCGACTTCAACTCGAAGGAGTAATACAATCAAATCAAATAATTTCCTTTTGATGATTGAGGACTAAAATACAAATGTGAAACTATCAAAAAAAAAATTGCTGGAAATTTTTATTCATAATTGTTTAAAACTTATGCAACCTGTAGTCCCATGTGAAGCCATGAATCTAGGCCCTAATGAATCTAAGAAGACACACAACTCAAATGCAAATGACTTACTTAAATAAATTAATATGCACAGCATTAATATGATTATGTTCATCACACAAAGAGCTTGTTTCATTACAACCACCACTTCATTGCATACCACGGAATACGTTAAACTGGACCAACCACAAACTTTACTATTATCATCAATATTTAGCACATTTTTAATATGCAAGTATAATGAAAATTTTCAAAAAATGAGAAAAGTTGAAATCTAAATCTACATAACAAATACATGTAGGCCTACTTCATTCTTTGGTTTTGAAGAAATACACAAGGAGGTTTGGTCTCTTCAAGGAAGATACGATGATACGATGAACAGACAATAAAGGAGAGAGAGAGAGAATTGAAATGTGAGAGATAATCACTTTTGTGGTTTCTTGCTAAAACGAAGATTCTTTGTCTAGCTGATTTCAAATCATTTTCTGCTGCACTGCAGGCAAAACTAAATAAACCCTGACCTTAGCCTGACCTTGGTAGAAGAAGCATGCCACAAGTTGGCTGATTTGCAACCCAAGCCAGCGCAATCAATTACAAAACTTTCTCATCTTTTGAATCTTCTCCACGGCCTGCCCGGCCCAGGAACCAGTTGGATGAGAGCCATCACAAGATGGCGCAGATGACAAGGAAAGGAAGGAGAGACAGTCACAGATTGGGAGACTTCTCAACAAAGTGAAGATGATGTGCATTACAACACCAGATAATTAATGTGAAAAATGCAATAATGTATACTTAATAAATCAGTACTTTAAAAACTAGAAAGGCACCTTGTGCAGGAATGGATTTTTCTTTTTGAGGGGGGGATAGGGTTCAGTCATGTTAGGTAGATAGAGATGAAGGTGAGGGATAGGCCTAGCTAAAATAAAATCTTAATAGTAGGTGTTTTCAAACCGCCTCGATCATAAGAATCCCCGTTAAATTACGAGAACTTTTTCAGGCTAAAAGCTACCCATTAATTATTCCTGCATTCACACCGCCCTGAAACATACCAAGTTCCTGAAGTTAAACGAGCATGTGCAGTATGGTCTGATCAGCAGGCAAGGCGCGAGATTCAAAATCACTAGCCCAGCAGCCACCCACGGCGCCCGCGCCCAACGACACGCTGGGCTAAAAGTTCTCGTAATTTCGCCAAGTACCTACTATTTAGCGGGTATTTTCTTTCGGGGAAATTACGCGTAGTTTGCTTTCACATTACCAAAATACCTGGTATTTTCTGATCGGGGTAAATTTCCCCATCAGAGAATACCTGGAACTGACGAATTTCGAGGCAGTCTGAAAACACCTAATTGTGTTTGTCCTGGCATCATTATCAGCCTACTCACCCCAACAAAATTGATGATCAAGAAATTAAATAATACTGGTCCTCTTTAGTATAGCAGACTAACAGCTCATTTAATTGGTAAGAAAAAAAAGTTTATCATAATCACAATCAGGGAATAAAAGAAGGGTTTAATGGGAATGGTTGTTAACGAGGAGGAATGGGCTGGCTCAGTGTGGAGACAATGCAATCCTTAAGCACTAGTGATTAAGTTTGAGCGAATCTTTCCAATGGTATCTTTTGATTTACATTATTATCTCTTGACGACTGCAAGTCATAATATAGGGCATTTATAGGGAGCCTACTGCACCCCTTTTGTAAGCTACCCATTTACCTATTCAGACACGGTTCTATACAAACAGGGTCCATGCATGATAAATTAAACCAGACAGAAATATGTGTAACTCTATGCTGACTATGAAAGGACCCGCAGATTATAGGGCCAGGGGCACCAAGTGATTAACTTTTTTTGTTTGTCTCAGAGTTCCGATAGGGGGAACAGAATGAGAAAGAGAGAGACCTGAAAGAAAAGCATAGTTATGAAAACAGGGAGGGAAAAAATGGGGAAACAAGAGAAGGAATTATAATGTATGGGAATATATGGTGGTGTGTATGGATTGTTTATGCGTTATCTGACAAACGAGAAATGTACCAGAATCCAATCAAGAGCCGCTACCTCGCTAAATTCCTCTCTGGATTGTATAAATAATGGAGGAGCGTGACCCCGCCTGACCTCAAGAAGCAGGGCCAAAGATGAGGTTGATTAGCTTACACTGGTTCCTTCTTCTCTGGCGTGCTCTCTCTCTTCTTTGGTTGTTTCTTGATGAAGTGTGCCCCATCTGGCGATGATTAGACCCCACAGTCTTGGCAGTGACAGAACCATTGGGGTCAGGGGCTAATTAGGCTAGGGGCCCATGGCAACCAATCCAGACCCCACTACCTCTGGTCTGGCAGTGGCATCTCCCTTGTCTTTGAAAACTTTCCCATGCTCTGGTCGTATCTATGGTCAGTCACATCATGGACCTACTCCATGGTCACATTGATTGAAACAGTTAATAATAGGCTTGCTTTGATATTTTCCCATCATTAAAAACTAGCCATATGGAAGGATTTTTAATCTAACAAGCTAAATTGCAAAGGTAAAAATCATATTATAAGCACAAACAAAGTAATCATATTATCATGGCCTCTTCTCTAATTGGCGATGCATTTGTGGGAAAATGACGCTAATGATAAAACCCATTTAAAAGCGCTCTTAATTAGTTAAAAGTTGTGAACGCAGTCCTCGGGAGCTCTTAAAGCACCCCTGATATCCCAACACGAAAGTAGGAATTGAGTAATCCCTGCTATCATTAGAATGTACAGAGCAAATAATGACGCTGAAGGCAGGCAGGCACATTTGCTTCATCAAGTTCATTACTATGAAATGCCAATTATTTCTCAAGCACAGAGATTGTTCCACTCTGGTATGTGGGCTTCTGATGAAGGCTTGATATTTATAGCTATATCACATTTAGACAGAAGGAGAAGAGACAAGAGAGAAAGGGGGAGAGAGTGAGAGAGAGAGGAGGATGTAAAGATAGGAAAAAATAGGAAGGAAGAGTACAAGGAGTACTCTGTTCAGCTGTCTAAAATCATCAGATTAACTGCTCCCATTCCGGGCATTTATATCTAATCCACACCCCACTCCAAACCCCTGATAATCCCACAACCCAAGATGGTGGTGAGCAAAAGGCAAAACTTTCTTTTTGCATACGTGTCTAATTTCATCTCTTGTCTTTTTTTCCATTGAAACATAAAAGCCCCGGCCAAGTGTTTTTGTGTTTGTCAACTTTATTACTTTGGAAAATGGCAGTAATTATGTTCGGCTGTGTCACTTCATAGCTGGCATACAAACCGAAAGTCACCAGGATCAGACGACAATCAGTGGGTCCAAATCAGAACCAGTCTGACATGCTGAATTTTAGCTGTAACTAGACAAGTTTTTGGTCACAAAGTGAAGCTATTATTTCTCATCTTTTGACTTACCTCTTCATATCTTCTCATGTCTGATGAGGAGGCCCAGGTAGAGGGGGGAATTAATACCTAGTCTTTGCTCAAAGACCAGTTCACACATTCAAATTTCACTGATATAACATGGAATATTTTGTCAAAAGCAGAATCTATGACTCATGTATAAATAAAAGATATCAAATTCCACCTTTTTTGAAAGTGTAAAGAGGTTGACATAATAAAAGAGATCAATTTAATCATCTCTGATTCAAACACATAGCCTCATACCCCATGAAAAAGTTGAAAAAATTATATATCAATTAAATATTGAACAAAATGGTTTGTAAATGTTGCAATATTATGACGAGCTTAACAAAATCTGGGGAGCTATGCAGAAAGGGAACACATAATGTGAGTGTGAATTTTGATCATACGCAATCAGAAAGGTATGCTTCCCAACTGTGGAAAAAAACATGCACACAATTCTTCCAATCGTCTCACTTTCGAGAAAGTATTCAGTTATGGTCAATCAGAGTTTCACAGAGATTACTTGGGTTCCTATATCACTACATCCAACAAGGAAAAGTTGTGGAGGAGGGGGGGGGGGGTATAAAAACTTTCTTTTTAAGCAAACATCTCTCTTTGCTTTCATTTTGCTAAAATCTGTATGATCTCCACTTACGAATAGCTGGTCATATCAAGGGTCTGGTGATATGAGATTAAGGAGTCTGGGTAAATTCTTGTTTGCTTCCACTTTCTTTGATCTCTTCTTACTGAAAACCTGGTCAGTTACTGTTGTTCTTGTTGACAGTGCTTTAATGGACTTGTGTCCTGTGCAACACTGGCTGCAGTGATCTTATCTAGCTGCTATAGAGTGAAAATCCTTTGGTCATATTAAAGGTCTTACGATAAGAGACTAAGGAGTCTGGGTAGATGGTGAGGGGCACAGCAGTGTTCCTCTGGCTGTAAACTGAATTCAATTAGACAAAGCAGGAATCACTGTCAGTGAGCAACTCATTACCTCACATAAGGACATTAAGGTCACTGATAGGCCACCAAAGATCAAGGTTTCGTTTCTCACAACACTTTCAGAGCTCGCACAGCCCATCTCTTTTGTCAGAAACCTCTTCATGGTAATGATTATGACAAATACTTGGGGAAGTTGAAGAAAGAATTGTCACAGACTCCGCTGCCTCGTTCTGACAGCTAGAGTCTAAAGAGAGACCGGGAACGCTACTGTGGGAAGCGCACATTTGTGGTTTGCGCTTAGATTCTAATTACAAGCAACGGGCCAAATCCACTTACTGTGCTTTCCACAGGCCCTTAACTTAAATGTCTTTGGTTTAACTAATAATAGGTCTCCACTTCCTTCTTTTGGCTTAGCTGAACATTACACTCAAATAAACAAATATAAAAACTAAATCATACTTACATACAAAAATATGAAAGTGTATGTTATGATATGCCTAATTGAAATGTTTGTTTTCTTTCCTTTCTAGAGTGACATAGACAAGGGAAATGGTATTGGTAGTGATCCAATTTTTTTCTACATCATGATCTGTAGGTCAAACTATAGGCCTAAAGATTGAATCAGCCATTCACAGTGATTATTACCTGGTATAACTATAAGAATTCAATTTCCATAGATAATTTTAGAAATCAAATGAGTGGAGAAAGGAGAGCATGGTAGCCCAATTACAAGATGGGAACCGTCATCCCACCTAGCAGGGTGGGAGAGTGAAAGGGGGGTCAATGTAAGAGGTCAAGGGTGAGGTGATCTGGCAGGCTAAGATGATTGGTTGCTTTTCTTTCAATCTTGCCGCTGAGAGGTGATTAGGAGAGATTGGAAGACATTGGACCCACACAGAGCAGGTCTGCGGAAAGAAGATCCATCATTCAAATCAAGGCAACGGTATTAACAAACTTCATCTTCATAAACTTCTCTCCTCCATTTTGAAACAGGGGATAATGGGATTGATGAATGACGATGATTACCGTGGTATTGGTAGTGGGGGTGGTAATAGTGACCATGGTGGTAATGTCCGATAATGATGTTGATGACGTTGACGACGATGATGGTGATGATAAAGGAGCTGGTGGTAATGGGAGGAGCAGGAAGATGATGAGGGTGTTAGTGATGACGATGCAAAGGTAGAGAATGAATAATGTCTGATAACAATATGGATATGGATTAAGGTGGGGGTGTTATTGGTGGTGGCGGTGGTGGGGTGGTGGTGGTGAAGGTGGTATTTGTGGTGAAGGTAGTGGTAATTACTAGTGCATTGATTCTGGTAGTTGTGACGAAGTATAGCCACTAATGGTAGATCGCAAAAATCCCTGTGACTTCATTTTGAGAGAAAATTAAGGCTATTTCTAACCCTGACCTATCTGCAACAATGCTTTGAGCTTTATTTTACCAGCTAATTTCAATCCAGTGAGCATCAACCCCCTCCCACCTCGCCTCATTCAGAGCACATGAGCTTGATCACATGACTTCAACAATGCTACTGATCATGTGACCTACCCCTGCTGTCCACGATGAGTAGTCTTCAAGTTCAGGCATTTCAATGCCAGCATGGGGCTTCATTGACCATGAGATAGCTGCGCTTCTGGACCAGTGCCCAAGACACCTTGGAAGCCTCTATCTACTACTACACTCTATCAAATAACAGGTTATGATGTCATAGCGGCTATGACATCCTTCTATCTGACAATGCTATCCATCAATGCAGAGCAATCAATAGGATGACAGCGCAGGAGATCATGAAGACATATACACTCAATACTGGTAAATAAAGTATAAGAAATAAAACACATAACTTATTTGCAAATGAAAACCTACTAGTGAAGCCTGTATAAATGTTTGGTAGGGGTTTCAATGTTTTTTTTTTATATCACTATCAGATTCTTTCAAAATAATTTACCTAAAAATGAACTCAAATTTGAAAATGAATAGGCCCTAATGTTTACCTAAACTTAACAGGCTTAAACCAAACATGAAAAAAAATATATATATAAAGAAAACTAAAAAAAAAGTAGGCCCCTACAATTTTATCATCTTTATGTGCTTTTACTAAATGAACAACAATCAGTGAAAATTTATATAGAGTGTGAATGAGACAAAGAGAGTAAGAGAGAGAAAGAGAGAGACAGAAAAAGATGAATAGAGAAAGCAAGTGACAGAAAGTGAGAGAGAGAGAGAGACCAAGGGGTTTGCTGAAATCAGGGTCACACTTTCGAAGTGAAATCGGGTCTGATCGCGCAGACTAGGCTAGTGCATTGAGGACAAGCTGAGGTCATAGTCAATGGCTAGAGTAAACACCATCAACTCAAGCCTTGGTTTCCTGCCACCTGTTTCAATTGCACTGAGCTGCTAATGGGCATCCGTCTGTAAACCTCATCTGAAACAAGTGCAGTCAGGTCCAAAGGGGGACTTTGGAACTTGGGACCAGGGTTCAATCATCTGTTAATGAGCACTCCTAGGTATCCTTCCATAACAAACAGATCCGGCAGAAAACCACTCCTAATGCTTCCATTCATACCATGCTTTCTCCAAGGTTTCAGTTTCTCGCTTCTTGAAGTCATTAATTAATTTTTTACACAAAAACACATAATATATATGATGATTCAATTGATTAGCTTTGTGGAGGAGCCATTAAATGCCAGAGATTTGACAAGGATGATCATGACTCTTCTTGTAGACAAGACGATGATATTTTTCATTTGAAATCCATCTCGGGAGGTTAAGTCAGTGATAGCAAGACCACAAGGAAATATTCCGGAGTGGGTAATATTTGTCCATCTGTAAATGTGCATAAAAATTCTATTCTTATTTGTTCACTTGAGTCTACCTGACTTTCACCAATTATATCCGAAGAAACAGATCGTACAGTAACCAATGATCTTCAGGGGGAAAAAAAGAACCCCCAAATCTCATCCAATTCATAAAAAAAACCACTGAGAAAGAACGGTGAAGATTATGGAATGAAGAATGGTCAACAAAGGTAACAGATGGAATGAATGAGCATATCTGACATGGAAAGGAATAAAGACGAACATTGGGCAGCGACTGATGAGATGAATATGAACAAATTGAAGCAACTATTGAAAACTGAACTCTAAATTTAAACTAAATAGGCACAACCTAACAAAAATGAGAAGTACTTAAATAAAAAGAAACCAAAATACACAAATTACCTTCCTTCACTCAATAGAATGACAGAAATAACATCTTTATACTTTAAACATGAACATTTCATTTCATGTTCTCAATTGTTCTGAAAAGTTTGATAACTTTTTACATGTCAATTCTTTCTCTTTATCCCCAGTCATCCATCTCTTTACCATTCACTCTCGCCCTTCTTCTTCTCTCTCTCCCTCCTTTTATTCTCATTCCAAATGACTGAGAAAATAAAGCATGAAAGTGAAAAACAAACCAATTAAATATTTTCTTATCCCTTTCAAACAGTCCTACAGAGAAAGGAAAATGTATTTGACAAACATTAGGCCAAAGATAATGAGACTTTGGTTGGCTGAATGTCAAGAATAATACCCCAACAATCCCAGCACAAACAGATTAGTCATCTAAAGGGGAATTGAGTCTCACAGTAGAACAACACATTATCTAGGTTTTTCCCACAACAGGTGCATTAATTACTGTCAGGCGCATCAATCAAACTAATAAATATTACATTTGACCATCTTATCCTCCCTGAGGATTCCTAATAAGAAGGTATAGAATTAAAAAAGAATCTGACCCTTGACTTTCTGGGATCTTATTCTGGTTGATTTTATATCTAATAACTTGATGAGCTGCCCTTTTGATAAGAAACAGTGCAAGATAGAGAAATGATAAGACAGAGTCACTTCCAATGTCAAATTCCTTAACTTTCTCACAACGATTCTGTGACAAGTAACAAAGTCTTGTATGAGAGTGGCCTGTCCATCACTGTTGGGTAAACCTCCATTACATGCCATTGAGAGATAACCATCCACACACACACTTTCTATATACACATCATACATACACACACAGCAGACCGGTCCTCTGTGCTCATAACCCAGTCTACTCAATACATTGGGTTCTTTCCCCAATCTCACCTTAGTCTTGTTCAGGCAGACCCCAACTTCTTTGCAAATCTTATAAAAGCACCTGAAACGGTAGGGAGAAGTGAAACTTTTCATGGAGAGACGATTTTCTCCCAAGAAATCAATGCTAGAAATATAAATATCAATATAAAAAATAAAAAGTCATACATGACAGATTTACATCAGACCTTTTTTTACTAGTTTTACGGTAAAAAAAAATATATCAAAATTTGTAAAAAAAAAAAAAAAAAAAAAAAAATATTCCAGTCTTTTTCTGATGCATTTTGATGTCTAATTACTGAGGAAAATCTACTATGAATCTAGTCCTGGTAATTAATGTTGTCCTTACTTTTTAAATCACATCTAGCAAATTTGGTTAACTACCTAATGAAAAGAGCACTGATGAAACTCAGCTAAATACCTTATCAAGTATTAAAAAGAAGACCTATGCTGCAATGGTTTGCAAGAAAATAAAATTGAATAGAAAAGTGAGCATACCTGAGTGGGTTTATTTTCCCTGTATCATATTATTTAGCCCAGAGAATCCACCTTTCATGAAATGTATTTTACTTATTTGCATTGGACATCATATAAAAAAAAATCAATACAAGGCAATTAGTCATTGCACCAAACTGTCTTCTAGCTCGCTTCAGCCTCCATGTAAGTACCTCCATTTATGCCAAAGTCTTCTCACAATAATTCTTTCAATTCAATAATTACACCCAACCTAGCTTGACTTTCAGCATTTTTTTTTCCATGATAGAATTCTTTTGGTTGATTTTTTTTCTTTTTATGAAGCAGGTGGCTTTGTACTGATGTGTGTACGTTAGCACTGTTTGGCTCATTGCGGGACAATGGAGCTTATTGTTATTTGCCTTCATACTACCATCACACCAACTCATCTATGACCTTGCCTCATCAATGCTTCGCAGTTCCCTTTCAAACCAATTTAACTTTGTTTCTTTCCACGTATTTGCTTCTTGGTATAAAAACTGTATTGATTTGATTTGCCACGGTGAAATTCTCTCTTCTTTCTTTGATCAGTTTGATGAGTGGTGGGAGGATATCGCATTTAGTAATTGCAATTTCTTTGATGGGTAGTTCTTTTAGTTTTAAATGTCAATGACATCATTAAAGAGATCGCTGTGCAAGTTATGAAACGCAGGTTAATTACACAACTGGATTTGGTTCTTTGAGATAAAATTCTGCAAACATGCCTTTTTTAATTCAACCCTACATCTGTGATATAGGCCTAATCAACACAGGGTCCATGATCAACACAACCAGATTTCTTTTGAATTTTAATCAGATTGTTGATGAGACATAAGAAGGCCTATTTCATCTAGCAACCGGATTAAGTTTTCATGCATAACCGATGCAATGATAATTGGATAACAACTACTTTAGGCCTATGTTTCCATTCTGATATCCTGTCTGGTATTAAAAGCAGTGCCTGGTAAAGTGAGTTAATTAGCTGACGTGATTCACTGCGGATAATAATAAGGTCAAAACACAGAAAGAAGATGAGGGATGTGAGCAGTTTATGTCTTTTGACATCTAAAGAGAGTGAGAGAGATAGAGAGGGGGAGAGACAGGGGGAGAGGACAGTGGGCTCAGGCGTAAAAATACCAATTAATTCCTAGGTTAATGAGAAAGACACATGATCCTACCTTTACAATATAGTACACTGCATGAGCTTTAGATCACAACATTATAAGGCCATATTCAACTCCATTAGGTATTACTATGCCCTTGCATGGACCATGTAGTATATTCCTTAGCTGTTGTTTATTCCTGTCTATCTATATGTTTATGCTTTGCTTTTATACTTCACTTTCTCCCCAGACTACACAGGCGACACTATTCTTTGCTCTTCATTATTATGACCCGCCAAAATACAAAAGATAAAAGGTTATCTTCTAGTGATTAAGACTTAAGATAATGTCATACAATTAGGCCTACCAACCGAATAGATTGATATTGAAGTAAGTTGTATGTCATAGAAGCAAGAGTGTGAACTGAAGCAAATATAGGCCTAGGCTTAGGCCTATATCTTTCATATTACCGATAAAATTCTATTACTCAGAAGTAGGTCAACACACAGTAATGTGTGCTATGATGATACTTTACGGTGCACAAAATTCAGAGTGGGACCAAAATTATTTCAACTGGTCATACGATGCCTCTTGGTCCTGTTGACATAAATGCAACTGACTCTCTGCTACACCTAAACCCAGTTGAAACCAAACCAGACAGATTAATAGTTCTGAATGAAAACAAACATTGCATAACTGTGCTGAATTCCCTCAGAATGCATTCCAATCAAAATGGTTAATTACTTGGCTAAGAAACAAGGACTAGAGTGAAATCCCATAACAAATAGACCTGTAAATTATGCACGGCTATGGCTCTGTAGCAAAAAGTTAAACCTTTCTGTCAACACGTTTCAATAAAAAGGCATATTGAAATGAGGGATTGGTCAAAGAAAGGTATCAGGAAAGAGTTTTTGTTTTCATGAAGCTAGGTGTACCATCCTCTCTAATACTTCAAATTCACAAGGGGATAAGAACTAACTTGTTGATACAGTCCCACCCAAGTCAAAAGGTGTAAGGTTATAAGACCTATAGCATAGGCCTATTCAGAGCATGTGAACAATTGGTAAATAAAATTACAGAAATGTAACCTAGATGCAAGAATGGAAGGATCTTACACTTATGACAAGCTATCTTTTGATATAGACCTCAATGTAAAGAAATTTTAATAAATATGACTTTAACGTGGGTGTATGTAATCACTTAAGCTACCTGGATTACTCTTAGCTAAACCATGGAATTTGCTATAGACAAAGGAAGACACTATGATAAAAATCTCTTGTATAAGGCATAAATATCAGTATCAAGAACTGGATATAAACTTCAAATGTGCGGAGGCAGCGTGAACTTCAAGCCCTACTTTACCTGCGATAGTCATATCAAATAATTACTTCTACGAATAAAAGTAGCCTAATAACATGCTTCTAGAGGTCTTACTTCCCAAAGGAGTGGAGCAGGTGCAAACATTGCATGTAGTTGAAATTGACTTAGCATTCTTGGAACTACCTCTTCAAGTAATGGAAAAGAGCGATACCAGTTAAAAATTGCATAATGATATGTATATCAATTGATCATAAAATAAAGCCCTGTCTGGTTGAAAACTAACACCTCACCAACCCAGTTTCATCAAGAGGTATTTCTAGTCTGATCATGCATCTTAAATGTTGCCATGGAAACAAGACATGAAGGTGGGTAATTCAAGAGTAAGTGATTAATACACAGCAGCATCCGGTTAAGAAGGAAATAGAGAGACAGGAATCAAGCCTTCAACAATGATAATTCTGACATTTGGGGCGATTTAATGTGGAACGGGCCGACTCATCACCAGGCAACTGGGGAGGGATTAGCAGCTCGAGAACCATAACACCCAATCAGGAACAGAGATGTGCCTTCGGGTTAAAAGCCTATCAACGAAACAAAAACACTCACAAAAAAAGGAGGGGGAAATGGAAGGAGTCTCTTTGGATTCCACCACTCAATATGAGAAATGAAGGAGAGGGGGGAGGGAGGGAAATAGCGGTATAGTGAAGTACTGCATAGTAACCCTTAGGGGTGGGATGTATTACCAATCATTGCATGTTAGTCCCATGTGTGTAGATGTGCGTTGTGAGTGACAAGAGGGGAAGAGTGGGAGCAGCTTGACGATGGGCAGGCTCGGCATGGACAATTAACAAATATTATTAACTATTATGACTGCATGCATCACAGATTAGAGTTAAGCTATGGAGGCCACTCTCAGGAGTAACTAATCACAGATAAACCAAATTCAAAATCAGTGCAAAATAAAAACTCACCTTCTATTGATAGAGTTGTCCGGTGATTATTCTCAGAGTAATGTGTCCTGGAAAGTGGCAATCCACCGTGTGCAGTCAATCCATCCAATAGCTCGGCCGTCCGAGAGAGGCTGAACAAAAGCAGTGAAAACGAGAGATTAAAGAAGGTGGCAAAGTATTGCTTGCATCGGCAGAGAGAAGCAGTGTATAGAACATGCATGGCTGCATTTTAATGACCAGCCATCAGAAGTAGGATGAAAGGCGCAAGGCACAAGGCCAGTCGCAGGAGAGTTCACCCCCGTCTACGTCCCCACACACACCGTCCAGCCATCCAGTCAGTCAGTCAGCTACCACACACCATGTCAATCCCTAACCTACCTACCTATACTCCCAACACCCATGCACACTCATCAACTCCGCTACACTGGACCTCGCCGATACTGGACCACCAAATGCAGAGCTCCTTAATTCTCACTGCATAATGAATCATTCCTTAAATGAGGGAGGGGAAAAAAATATGACATTCACACAAACATACAGAAAGAGAGGCTTTTCTTATACTTTCTCTCTCTCTTTCTCT
This sequence comes from Lytechinus variegatus, assembly GCF_018143015.1. Lineage (NCBI taxonomy): Eukaryota > Metazoa > Echinodermata > Echinoidea > Temnopleuroida > Toxopneustidae > Lytechinus > Lytechinus variegatus. Next base: position 51,057,523 of record NC_054741.1, read on the forward strand.
CTGTGCCTAGTATCCATAACCTACTCTCAGTCCATCTGGCATGTTAATTAGATGCAAGGCATATAAGCGTTGACTTTGTGTGAGAAGCTAATTTGCATTAACAAGCCTGAGAGAGAAAGCTGTTGAGTGAAAGGCTATACAGTAAGATGTATCATGGCCACGTTAATGAATCAATGCTAACTCACACGTCTTCGCTCTCAATCTTACCGCCATCTTTTTTTCTTCTTCCTTTTATCCCTCCAATCTCATTAATCCCCTCTTATTGGCTTTTCTTGCCTTTGCACCCATTTTAATTCTCTTACACAGAACTTGAGTTTATCTCTATATGAGAAGTAGGTCACACTTTCTTTTACTTGGATCATAAAGAAAGAGTCATTTTACTTTATATGTTTGACTAGGCCAAAAAGAATGACCTATTTTCACTCCATGTGCACAGTAAAAGCATCATCACTGATTTCTACGAACAAGGCTCCCGTACAAAATGGTATTCATGCAGCTATTCTTTTTACCATTTCTCTGTAATTTTTTTCCACACATTTATCTCTCAACACTTCCCCATTTGCGGACATTGTTTGAAATTGCATCTGCTTTAACTACACTGTCATAATTTTTCAACTAACCTACATGTTGGACAATATATCAAGTTATACTGATGGTTGTTTAAAACAAGACAGTATGTACAACAAATTTTCAGATTTTTCATACTAACGATTGACAGGCCTATTTTATCAATCAATATTTTAACCAACCTTTGAGTTGCTTAACATGATTCTGAATGTAACATGTTTGCATGATGAAATGCGTCAAAGGGAAATAACTTTGGCTAATTGGAGTAAGCATAAATGAGCAAAAAAAAACAAGCCATGCATATCAACATCTTCATTGGATATATCAATAAAATGTTGGTTAAAAAGGAAATCAATACTTGCATATCAATCATTCTCTATCTTCATTTGGCAGAAGGATGGTTATACATCCTATTGTAAGAACACTTTGTTTCAAAGCTACTGGTACCAGCAATCACGTAGGGCCTTCACAGTCTATGTCTTTTACCACTCATAATTTTGACCCAGGTATCACACCATGATATGAGTATTTATCATCATTTGTTATTAATACTGTGTAGGATATTCATGACCATGAGATGAGAATTAATTTCTACAACAGTTCAACTGATCAAGTGATATTCACCTAAAAAATAAAGAAAAGTGAGTTCTCAGTTCTTGTCTACAAAATATGTCATTTTATCTCAAACCCACCAAGTTACACCACCACTTGGCTTTGATGGTGCTTCATTTGAGTAGTGTATAAGGAAACAAACAATGACAAATATGAGGAATTCTTTTTTACAAATCATGATAGACATTTTGACACAATCCAAGATGTATTTGACTATTGAAAATGAATTAATTTTGCTTAAAACCATTTCAGATGAATTACAAAATCATAATACCAAAATTTTCAATAAACAATATAAGATACAAGTATATCCAGGGTAGTCGCTTTACTTATGACACCCCTTAACTGCTTGCCCCGACAAAGATAGCTCCTTTTTTCAATTTGAATGCTGATCAGTGATCACCAAGCAAAAAGACATAAGGTCTCAATTTTATAAGTCTTGGTGCGACTTTGCTGGCAACTGAACCCTTGATCTCCTGCGCTCTACCACTAAGCCACCATGCTCGGTTTTAGCATGAGTCATCCATTCTTCTAGACATACTATCTAACCTGTATGTCAAACATGTATAGACGATTAGCAGTGTCACTGGTCATCATACTTCAAGCTACCAACCCTTCCCCTCTTTGATTTCATTCAAAACATGTACTGCTATTGGTCATTCCATTGAAGCAATCGGCAAGTTGTTAGACCTCTTCAATTATTCAATAGACAATTTACCTTTAAACCGTGCAAGCTGGTTGAATCACCTCTGAATAGTGTTTGGAAGGTGACCCCTTTCCTATTCTATTCCTCAATGACATCATATTCTTGAATTCTCTGCACCTATTTCATGAAATATAGTAAGTTTCTCTGAGTAGAACTAAATGAGAGTGGATTACATTTTACCTGGCCCTTTCAGTAATTTAAAAAAAATCATATCTTCAGCCTTTGTCTGACCATTGCATTTATTAACGTAATAATAACAAAAAATAAATGAAAAGACACTTAAACCCCTAATATTTCAAAGAATACATGCATGGGCTGACCAATCATCAGTGGCTAGCTGTAATCAACATTGAGGATATCTCGTAGCATAATGAAACTTATTTATATTGGAAAACAAAGAAGTCAAAAGCACTTGAACATCGCTGCATGATAGAGTAAAGACAGTCCCTTGTAAAAAATGGAAATTTGTTGTCATATTTCCATTTTGACAAAGCGCACGCCTGACACTGTTTGTTTTCTTGTTTCATTCTTGTCAAATCTTGACTTGGATTAGACCTTAGGGCTAAGGTCAACACATTGTGTGATCCCACTAGGTATCACCACTAATGGCTTTAGTTGCCATGGTAACAAACATCATTAAGATTAAACTACTCAGAACCCCAGCATTAATCATTTTAGTCAGCGGGCAAACACAGGTTTCCAAAGAAGTATAAAAGGTATTGTCTCTGTTAATGACTGCATCCGAAGGTGAAAATATACTGCTCTAATATATCACCATGGCAACAACGCAAGTCATTATGTGAATTCGTTTACATTGTTCATTATAATTATATCATTTGGTTGTAATTATTGCCTTGAGATCTGGGCTGGGTTGCTATCTGGATATCTTGTAAAAATGCAAAGACAAAGACGGTTGGTTAATTACCCAAGCATGGGCTTTGTCGCAGAGTCCTACAAACTACTACCGTGAAATTATTACTTCATACTTAAGTGTCAGACAGAGAAGATACTAAAATCCCACCTATTCATATCTTTCACATACTTATATCATCTTTCATAATCAAGCATAGAATTGGTAGTGTAAATTAGAAATTTACAAAGGAATGGAAATATATTATAGCATGCCTATGAGTGTTTGTCAAGTTATTGTAATAAATTGAACCCCAACTTTACGTAGAACTTGCTGACCACTTCTGGTTTTTTTTTATAGTCAATCTATGAGATGCTACCGGCTAGTCCAATGACAAGACTTGTGCATCTCGATGGTAATCCTATCGTCGAAAGGCGTAAATCTTTTCATACACCTATCCTCGGAGATGAAGCTAACAACGTAAGACAAGCTAGCACTGGTGCTCGTAAGTCAGCTGAAGAGGTGCAACATGGTGCTCACATAACCACTTCGGATTCCCCTCAAAGGTTCCCTTCTAAACCACTTCCCCAAGCCTGCCTCTATCCCATAGCAGAATTAGATTACCAACACTTGTGTAAATGTATCTCCATTTGAGCCCAAACATGCAACCATGCTCGGCCACTTTGTCACAGCCGTAAACTCCCAAACAAAGGGATGAAGAATGGATGTTGCACGGCAATAAGAAGTTGTTGCATGCAGACAGACAATGTACTTTGGTGGGGGGGGGCCTCTCCTTCAAACAGACGTGAATGTTTGGAGGGAATGTGTTTAGACAAGGGCCGCTGAAACAAGGCAGGGTAAAATCACACAAGATTTGGTTAAACATCTTTGCACCTGTCACCCACAGTTTACACAACGGTTCCTAAATTGGGCCTGCCAAGCCATTGAAACGGCTAACACCCCAATATGAGCTGCTCCATTTATCTGATTTTGTCTAATTTGCCTCATTAAATTCTCCTTCCTCTTAGTGCACCGTTTATTCCATCTTTGTCACCAGCGCCATCAGGATTTATTTGCCCGAGTACATGGCCCACATTCTAGGTAATTAAACGTTTCATATCTCATTGCAATATAGTACTTTGAGAGTTGGGATAGAGAGCACTGTACTACACTACAAAGCAGCCACCGGCTAGGTGGTGGCAGCTCAAGTATAGATGCCTCAAAATAATTGCTCTACTTATATCAATCTACCACCTATAATTCACTAACTGATCATGGTTAAAAAGAATGAATAGCCAGATTAATGATATTAATTTAAATTTGGTCCCCCAGAAATGAGACGATATACCCTGCCATCCATCATTTCACACAATGATCTCAAAACGTACAGTGCCCTTTACTAAATCCCATAAAATTCATTAATATTGGCGATCTGGGTGAAGCCCTCCCTCTCTTGTTTTAATTTCCCTGAAACTGTGCGAGTCCAGGGGAAGGTGTGAAAACCGGCATGGAGGGCTGTTAAATATGAACAAGTAATAATCCCTTGTGATTTGACGTCAGTTATCCCCCACCTACCAGTACCCATATATACACCACAGATCCCCAGCTCTCCCTCTCTCTCTCTCTTTCTATGTCTCTCTATCTGTCGATCCCTCTTTCTTGTTCTCTCTGTCACTGTCTCTCTCTATGGGATGCTCATGACTGGTGGATGTGGTGAGTGCAGAAAGCGTTAACGAGACAATTTGTGCAGCTCCTTGGTCTGGGGTTGGTGTAAATACATCACAGAGGGATAGACTGGGGAACGGAGGTGCAACGGGATCACGCGGGCCAGCAACCCGGCCACTCGTTTGATGAAAAGTTCAGCCCACCCCTGACCAGAGATGAATTGTGGGAATATTTGCATAGTGATTGGCTAATAAACGAACCCGCCACGGACAGACAAGCCCACCAGAGCAAAGGATGATGGGAAGCGCAGAAGCGAACGTCCTTGGTTCTCGCTATCTCGCGCTCCATCTTTGACTGAGTAGAGCAATGAGTGCGCGCTCATGTCTTCCCATATACTAGCTCTGATTTCATTCTATTTGTCTCTTAATCACCATCTATGTGTCTTGGCCTATTTTTCAATCAATCCTCAAGCTTTTCTCTGTTTCCTATCAACGAGATGCGGGGCAACAAACACTCCCTTTTCCTGTCTTCTTTCAACTATTTATAATCCCAAGTCTATAATCTAACCTACTTCTCACTTTCCCCCCAAGGTTTCCCTTAAATCTCCCTCCCCTCAAAAAATTGACAGAAACACAGTAAAATGGGTCATTATATCAGGCAAATGAGCTAGACAGACTTAGTAGCTATTAATCCAGGAACTTGGTTAGATCTAACTGTAACCCACATTTCTGCCAAACTGGTAGGATTAAGATTCTTAGTCTAAACCTTTAGGTTCCTGTTTAATTGCCCTTTCATATCCTATCATCATACATTGCTCAAATTAGCTACTTGGAAAGCTCTGCACCAGTTTTTCAGTTTTTAATGTCGTCGTCCAGACAAATGCAAGTCAACAAATTACTCTGGATTTGGCACAAGCTTTGTCAGCTTAAAATACAGAAATGACTTAGCTTGATATTCATATAAAATTACAACTAGGAAAAAAATACAGATATAATTCTCATTGTAATCTTATTGGCTTATTGCATTCTCGAAAAATTTTCACTGACCCAGAAACGGATTCATGGAAGGGTATTAAATGAGATTAGTATTCATTAAAATTGAGATAAAAGAATCGCTAACTTGATGGATCAAACGAGAAAAAAAATAATTAAACTTTAAAGATATTGAGTGGTGGGAGTTTTGTCACTGCTGATGCATTAAATTTCAAATACTTTGCTCCCTGCAATACATAATAAATGTTTGATCACTGCTTTGTTCCCTACAATCAAAATAAATACGTAATAAATGTTTGATCGATAATTTCAAGCACAGGTAAAAAAAAAAATGTCGGGCATGGCAAAAGATTTAAATAAATTACAGAGGGCGCTATTGTAATTGCCGTGGTTTTGTTCAACCTTGGTTAACTTAAAGGACAAGTCCACCCCGACAAAAACTTGATTTGAATAAAAAGAGAAAAAAATTAAACGAGCATAACACTGAAAATTTCATCAAAATCGGATGTAAAATAAGAAAGTTATGGCATTTTAACATTTCGCTTAATTTCACGAAACAGTTATAAGCACATCTCGGTCGGTATGCAAATGAGGAACTGATGACATCACTCACTATTTCTTTTATATTTTATTACATGAAATATGAAATAAAAAAGTATGTCATTTTTGAATTGGTACATAATAGTTGCCATGATTATATATGTAAGAGGTATTATGAAGCCAGCATTCCAAAGAAGTGAGGTTTAAAATTTTAGTGTAGACTAGGGTTAAACCTCAGTGTAATTATCAGACTACCACCCAGACAGTGTCTTGTGCATGGTACCAGACAATAAGCACTCGCATGTAGAACCAAAGGAATGGTTATGATTTGTTTAGACCTACACATTGCAGAAAATGACCTGAGTAGTGCATGGACTGTAACCATTGATAGTTGTTTCATTTTCCTTTCTTAAAAAGTCACCAGATAACTTGCGTTTATATCAAATGATTTCTTGCATGGAATTTTCATGGGATCTAGACAATATTATGAGACCATTTTCAATGAGCTTGGTACCAATTAATTACCTTTAAGCTCCTGCATGCTTCTCCCACAATCTATAACAGCAACTCTTGGAAAACAGAAAAAAAATCATATCATAAAGGCTTTATAGTTTAAGGAAATAATTACAGCACCTCCGAAGTGGATCAAACATCTGGAAATATGTTTGTTATAAGAGAGAAAACTAATAAATCCACCACATATCTGGTATTCTTAGAGGGCCCGCTGGGACACCCTCTCCAGTTAAATCATTCCCGCTACCATCAACCCTCTAAACTATGTACGCACAACTGCAATTATAAATACCAAGAAAGGAGAAGAGAAAATGGCTGCTTTATGAACATACTGACACTTATTTACAGACCTCGGATGGGGCCCGCCTATCAAAAGACAGGGGAAAACTTTCCCACAGCCCTCGTTCCCCCTCTGGAGTTGAGTGTATGTCTGAGTAATTTATTTTTTTCTATCCAAATGATTTTTCTTCCCCTTTCTCTTATGGAGAAATAAATATTGGAATGATGAGAAGTTATTAGAGACCCGCTGGAAAGAAGGCTCCATTTAATAGGCTGTGAATCATAGGCAAGTCTAGAAACTATAGTGATTTGATTAGGAGGGAGTTTATAGGCTTCAAGGGGACAAACTTGCTCCAAACAATCTGAGAACAGTTAGCAGCTCCAACGCCATGTCAAGCTACAGCTGAACCAGAAACGAAACAAGAAGGGTTTCGTGTTGAATAAATCAAATCAACCTCGATCTTGTTCAAAGATGATATTTCTTACATCGTGAAAACAACAGTGAAGGAAATTCTCTTTTTTTTTATTAATGTGAGTTTTGAAAATGTACATGAATGTGGTTGGCTACACTTAGGATTACACATATTGGTGCAGCAAACTAATAATTTTTTCAAAGCCTGGTACACAAGCTCAAGGATACAATGGTCAATATTATCATTAAGCCTGACATGACAATATAAATGTTTAGAATCTCTAAATAATAAAAACATTGTAGGAAAAGGGAATAATAACAATTATGGCATGGTGGCACAGCATTAGGAAATTACTTTTCATCACAAATATCTTGGGATGTACGAATTACCACCAAGCCTGTAAGGCACCTCACTTATGATGACAATAATAGCTAAAGATTAATCTGATTTTTAATCCTACTGCTATTGACAAAGTTAGCAGCAAAGACTAGACATCAATATGTAGAAAAGTGCTAAATCTAGGAATATTAATAAAGACGGCACAAGATTTTCTAAGGTGTCATTGCATTCATTCATTTTCAAAACAAAGGTTATTCTTGTGTTTTCCTACTGCCTGTTCACCAAAGTTTGAATTCCTTTACAAGATCTCAATTTCATGCTCAACTAACAATGTATGCCTCAGGCCAACTGACCAGAACTGACCAATACTAGTCTACTGTTACAGACTTTATCAAAACTCAGACCACTTTGCTTATTACAGAGAAAAGAATATGTCTACTTTGTAATGATATTTACTTCACAATTATAATATACTTTGACATATTTTAAGTTATCTGTGTGAAAAGAAGCTATCATTTAAGACCAATGAAATATTAAGATCTTGTTTCAGGTAAATACTACATGTGTACACCTCTTTTATTTTGACCCCCCTCCCAATAAAAAAAAACATACCAACATAAATAGACCAAACAACTCAAGCAGAAAAGGGATGATATTCACTTAAAATATTTTTCATCATCTAATCTGTTTATAAATGTATCATTCTCAATTCATATGATCTCCAAACACCACGCAACACTGAAAAAATATTTGTATGAAGCCTGGAATAACAGACTAACAGAAGTATCTCATCAAGATCTCGCAAAAACCACAAGACTTATCCTCAGGACATGTTCTGTGTCTATGGAAGATGACAGGTCACTTAAGGTCACCAGGGTCATGTCAGGTCAAGATGCCAATTGCTAGCATGACCTCCTGAGGACACTGCTAGGAGCCTCCAAATATAAAAAAATAAATGAAATACAAAAATATGCAGCATTCTTAATTTGTGTACTCACTTGAATATGATAATATGCCTTGAACTATATGGGAATATATGAACATTGATTTTAAGGAATTAACTTGTACACTTCCCCCTCCCCACTCTCTCCCTCTTTCTTATGACAGTCAAGAAAAGTTCAGCTTCAAGAATGTGTACATCTTTTCATAAAATCAATGACCTAAAGATATTTCAACCCATTTATTCAAATGCCAGAGACAGAGTCCATCTTGTAAACACAAACATGTTTTAATGACTATCCATGTAAAAGTTGCTGGTGTGTATTCTGCATCATATATTCTTAAAGAATGCCAACATCCGCATTCAGTGTGACCATCACTACATTTCTGAATTTCTAGATTCAATAGACCTACTTATATGTATGCTAGACGAAAACATTGGCCAAATGAAACGAAAATAATAAACGTGTAGATCTTGAATGTACAGTAAGTCCAGCTAAGTGAGTGAAAGCGACGATCCGCACCCAATATCAGGCCATGTGATTCGGAGGGTGTTGATCTAACTGACAGCAAACATGTAAAAAGAACTTGTTTAGGATCTCATTCTCCCATGAAACTACCTGTGTATGTTTCCCTCTTGATGATCGCTAGGAATGCTCAGCTGGGGATGCCAGCTTGTTTTCTTTCCCATATTCATTCCATTCTCTTTCCTCCATCAAGTCCACGAAGATAGCTTGTAATTTGAGGTGAGGGAGATCTTCTAATCCTATTCAACTGGTGTGAAAACATGATTGCTCCTGAATGATATATTCATTCCTACACTAAACTGCACTTCTTTAAAGGACAAGTCCACCCCAACAAAAACTTGATTTGAATAAAAAGAGAAAAATTCAACAAGCATAACACTGAAAATTTCATCAAAATCGGATGTAAAATAAGAAAGTTATGGCATTTTAACGTTTCGCTTATTTTCAACAAAATAGTTATATGAACGAGCCAGTTACATCCAAATGAGAGAGTTGATGACATCATTCACTCACTATTTCTTTTGTATTTTATTATATAAAATATTTTTATTTTCTCGTCATTGTCATGTGAAATGAAGTTTCATTCCTCCCTGAACACGTGGAATTCCATTATTTTTAACATTTTGTGCTTCAGGCAATGAGGTCCTAATCATCAAATTCGTAAAAATTGAAATACTGTATAATTCTCATTTGGATGTAACTGGCTCGTTCATATAGCTATTTTGTTGAAAATAAGTGAAACTTTGAAATGTCATAACTTTCTTATTTTACATCCGATTTTGATGAAATTTTCAGCATTGTGCTTGTCTGATTTTTCTCTATTGATTTAAATCAACATTTTTCTGAGGTGGACTTGACCTTTAACCTCCCTCAATACCCCATTGTGAATAGATTACTTTTTGGTCCTGTTTAAAGGTAAAAGAGAGTAGTTGCAGCAAACAATTATTTCATAAGAATGTCTTTTGAAAAAAAATCAAGTTTATTGTCAAAATATTATCATACATCTAGATCTGGTACATAAGTGTAAACTTATCTTTGTAAAATCATGAAATCTTAGCTCAATATTGATAATTCTGTGGATCACTATTGAACACAGGAAAGCATATGCGGGACAGTGTATTAATACTGCTTTGAAAAATACTAATTTTCTCATTTCTCAGCAATTACACATTGTCTACCAGAGCAAATTGGCACATATTTTTTATTTCTACATAAAAACACTTTGGTGGTAATTTCATTTGGTTCCGTTTGAATACATTTTGAGATCGTTAACCACAACTTGTATATGTTATCAGACAAAGCATGAAGAGGGATGAAGCTCTCTACAAGTCTAATTAAGAATTCCAGAATCAAACATGAAAACATGACTGAAAAATCATCACCCAGTAACATCAATCTCTCTTCTTAAACCAACTTGTCTCTGCATTGTCTATGATATTTCTATTCATTTGATCTGAGCCTTCTTGTTAAATTTTGAAATCAATCCCAAGGTCATCAAGGTTCGTTGTTTACTTTATATATTAATCCTTTAAATTCAATGAATCGTGAATTAAGATGACTTGCATTCTTATAAAGAAATAAGTCAATAGAACAGCCATAGATAAGCTCTGAAATGTCATGTGATCACTGAAGCATGTCTAGAGAAAGAAAGAAGTGCAAACAAATCCTAATTAAGAGTGTAGGCCCTATAGACTACATAGACGATGGGTTTGAATATGTTATTGCAGTGATATTTTAGTTATGTCATTACTCAACGTCATTCCGATAGCCAAGGTATTAAAGCTCTTACAAACTCCTTTCCCCACCACGCATATCACACCACTTGATGTTGAAATAAATCTATAAAGGAAGTAAACAAAAGAAATAATACTAATGTGTAGCTACCTACGCCACCGTAATTATAATACCGAGTCTGCAATCTTGCCTGAACTATCGCTACTGCTCTTGAGATATAAAACTGTATGGAATGAAAAAAAATATGTCAACTTTCCTCTTGAAAAGCTCGGCAAATATTTGCTAATGAACAATTATTTTCCAAAGCCTGATTCTGAAAGGAGAGAATAAAGGCGAAAAAGGAAAACAATAAAGAACTGTTGTTCAAGGCCCTATCCATCATTTTCTCATCTAGATCAAAGAACAAATATAAAGACTTTGTAATGCGTGAGTAATACAAGCCCAAATCTAAGCACTTAAACCATGCAAATCAATGCAAGGGAGAGATGTGGAGGGGGGGGAAATGATCAGAAAATGTCCAGCAGAAATGTAAACCGAGAAGGGTGATTTAATGGTGGTAGGAGCGAGAGAGAGAGGGAGAGGAGGGAACGAGAGAGAAGAAGAAAATAGGGAAAAAGACAAGAGGGTTTAGTGGAATTTCTTTAGCAATGCCTTGTAGGCATGCGAAGAGCTTGAAATGAGGTCAGCTAAGCCCCTCTGTGCACCATGTGTGATGGTTGAAAGGCGGGTCTAAACTCAAGACCGTGGTGATGAAAGATCACAAGCTACGCGCAGTCAAACATCCAATCAACAAATCATCCCAAAATTCAAACGGGCCAGTGAAAATTTGGATTCCAACAGATATTACAATTGTGTTGGTAGGACTGATTTAATGAGAAACGGGCTAAGGATCTAGGTATGGGTTCGTCAGGTAGGATGGTCATCGCAGGGTTAATCAGAAGAAAGAGATTTAATGACAAACTGATGGATTTAGAGAGGGTCCACTCGGCCATTGCCAACGCTGTTAGTTTAACCTTTCCAGAAGTACGCTAATTCTCACTCTGTCAGCAGGGGGGCATTCTACCGCCCCTCTCAAGGTCTTTTATGCGCATTAATTAAGACGGGATAGAATTACCAGCGCTTTCCTATCAACAAGAAGAAAAAGGGCGCCTTAATGCTGACATTTGGTCTTTGTTTTCACAGGAAAATGAAATTATGTGGACGAGGAGTGATCATCGAGTTGGTCTCTCTCTGTACCCCCATCATTCTAGGGAGAGTAATTTGTGAGCGAGATTAGATGAAGCTGTTTGTCATTAGTGGCATAATACCAGCCATAAATCTCAAAATACTGATACTGCCATTTGTTAACGATGGCCACTGATTTGAACATGACAGAGGGAACGACATGCCTGCAGAGATTAACAATGATCGCATCCTGGGCAAAGTCCACGGCTTCCAGTGTGTCACTATCCAAGCCGACAAATAAAATTAAAGAGGAGTAGGATCAAAGGGAAGAGATAATCCCATCCCAATAGGTGTAGAGATTATAATGTCCTCCTCCCATCAATCCCGTTTCTAACGATAACATGTTCTATAATGTAACATGGGTGGTAGGGACAGGACGCCTGAGGAAGCAGACTAGAGCAGTCATCGCTCAAAGTCTTCTCTCCTCCCCCCCCCCCATGACACCTAACCCTGCACTCACAGCATGTCATTTCCACAAGAGCAGAGTTCCCCGCTGTGCATCAGCACGATAGCTAGCTACCCCGTAATCTAAGCCGGAGAAGCGGAGCGAGCGCAGCCAGCCAGCCAACTAGTCAGCCTCACGAACAGGCTAGCTACGCAGAGAGCAGTGGAGGGACAGGCATCCGTAGCAACAGCAGACCTGGCAGAGACTCTAGCCAACAACCCTCTTGATTTCTCTCTACACAGTAAAAACTAAAAACTTTGTTTAAAAAATTTATACAACGCTGTTCACTGTATGAACATTAGCGGTCATTATTAAACAGTTCAAGCGACCATGCTTAATTATTGAAGATTTAATGTCAACCATTGAGCTTTAAGATGTCAAACACATGGGTTAAACCGTTAACTACTACTAGTAGTAGTAACAACTGTAAAGTTCATATAAATGTACATATACATGTACATACATGTAATATACAAGTAGTAATTAGCCTTGTGTACAAATTTTAAGCAACATTTTTAGTTACTGTGTAACCCTCCAATACTGCTTCACGCCAAACTGCGTGAATGAGTGAGAGGAGTTGAAACAGAAGGAAATACAATCCTAAAAGGCAATTTTACTTCAATTGGGGGTTCAAGTGCTGACGAAGTGGAATACAATATTTATATACGAGACTTAGTTTTTTGTAAGGTCCCCAAGATGCCTCTTTTCGGAAAGTTCCATATTTTCACATTAAATGAATATACTGACAAAAGATAGATATGTAACTACCCAACAACATAGGCAGGCCTTATTGATAAAAAATTAAACTAACATAGTCATTCATAAATAAACAACCTTTATTCCAGAATGTGATAAATGACATGAAAAATTATTTAAACAATTAACTGTACATGTATAGGCCGGTACCGACAGGCCTAAATGTCTTCTAAACCAGTGAAGAAAACTAGCCTACTTCCCTTGCTATATTGAGAGTGTGTTTTGACATTTCACTCCTACTAAAGGTTCCTATTACAGCGCAGCTCAGAACGCCACCTTTGTGCTTGGAGCGTATCTGGAGCCCGTAACACGATTCCCGCTTAGCTACGCCGCATACTAAAACCAGACGACCACAGTGAGGGGAATACCAACACTCAGCAGGCTAGGTTCGATTGAGGCTGATCCTGCGTGCTTGTTCAACGTGTGAGTCACATCTTATGGGTTTCCCTCCACAGTCCCAGTCCTTCATTTCCATGTCAGCAAGCCTGTCAAATCGTCATCGTCTTGGCTGATCAATCTGTCAACTTCACTTCGCAATGTCACTAAAAGCATACTCTTTTTTTTTTGCCTTTTTCGCCTTGCATCAACATTTACAATAAGACTACAAACTATAATACATGCCACTCATATTCATCCCACACGCATCGCAGCCAGCAAATTTTCATGTTTGTTTTCCTAATTACAAAAGCTTCATATTAAGTCAGACTATCAACTCGGGATTTCAAATATTAAATTCCGCCCTTTGTTATCACAATCTTTCATTAAAATCCCTCCCGATCTCTTACATGCAATCAATCAATCAATCTTTACCTTTATCAGAAAGAAAGAAAGCCCATTGAGTTTGGGTAGTTAGAAGCTTTGTAATAAATCTTGGGGTTTCCAAACCATTTAACAGACCAGATAATGGCCTTCATACTGGAAGATATATTTTACCAGAAGGTGATTAAATCTCGCTAGAAAATCTACTTAAAACATGGCAACTCTATCAACTGGTAAATTACTACATACAAAGCAATACATCATTACATGCACGAAAATTATGTGAGCATTATACTTGAGGTTTAGTGAGAAAATGTATATATTCTAATTTAGGCAGATAATTTTCCAAATCACAGCACAGTAGAAATCACCAAATCACAATATTGTATTGATTGCTTAAAATCAAAAGGCATCTATTTCTTACTCATTTTTACAACAATATTGTATACAAAGGCATTGATCTTTTCATTCCTTTTGTCACAGATGATAAAAGCAAGTATGTCTATATTGTCTGCATAAGAATGAGGAATAGCATTCACATCTCAACAATCCTAATATGGTTTTCATTTTGTATGTATCTTATTTTATGGAAAATTGGAAAGGGGGATTGGATTACATATATATTTTTTCAGCAAAGTAAAGCAATTTCCTTTTTTGTAAGATAAAACAGATCATAGAGTCAAAATGGCAATTGTTTTTACCTATAAGAATAAAATCGATCTTTTCTACAAATATTATTTTAATCATGTTTAAAGAGTTTGATGAAAGAGGCTTCAATAACATTTCAGGAATAAAATATTTAATTAGAAATGAAATATTAAATTGTAAATTGTGATGAACAAAAAAAAAATCCTGTTAGCTTTGTTAGAATAAGTGAATGCTAGGGTTCAATAACACAAAGCTTTGCAAATACTAGTAATCATAAAACTGCTTTTCATAACTGATTGTACGCTGAGGTTCATGCAATCAATCATTAAAAAAATTGTTCTATGATTAAATGCTCAGTTTTGTGTTACAAGCCTCAGATGTTTCAAGTAGACAAAACTATCTATCAAAATAAAAAAATAACATGACAGAAGAATATATTTAATACTGTTGGGGGTAAATCCAAATTTAAAAAATATATATATATCAAAATTTAACTTTTCAATCTAGATTGAAAATAGTGTTTATTCATCAGTAACTAACTTCACAATCCCTACTGATCTGTAAGATTTTCGATTCATGTTTCAAGTATAATACTAATTCAAGTGATCTATTTACCTGTAATGAAGATTCTCAGGAGCTAAAGGTGAAGTCAGGGTTCTTGTTTCTTGATCAGCCACAACCTGCTATTTATTGGTCCAATCTAAATGAAGAAATAAATAAAAGAAATGCAATGATAATACTCAAAGAATTATCAACTTCAAAGCTCATCTTAAATGCCCAATGATAACTACTTCTTAAATTTAAGACTTACATTCATCCAAATGTAATCCCCCCATTCAGTGGGTCACTAGTAAACAAGTGAAAGCATATATGGACTTGGATACAATGCTGAAACACTAGAAGGATATTTAACATGCAAAATGTATTAGGAAAGCATAAGCAGAAATATCAATATTTGATGTAAACCTTAATACGAGAGAAGAATGCTGGATGCCTCCTTCAGCACAGAGCCATAACTGATATCAATCATATCTTTTTTTCTGATGAGCATGCATTCTATAAAGAGAGCAAAAATGGCTGCTTAATATGAATGCTGCTAATCCTATTATGTGATGGCCAAAGTATAGAGAAATATTCATATTCTCTTGAGATATATCTCTCCAAGTTAACCACCGGCCTTGGACTGGATGATAAATAACAATTTTCCACCATACCAGTATAATCTAGAGACAGGAACCACATTCAATGTCAACACATTCATAGTTCTGTTCTTGGTTTGTTAAACTTGCTTTAAAATTCACAGCTCTGCAAGGTAATTAATAAACAAAATGTAATTTCTATTTTACTACATTCACGTAGAGAGCCATCTTCCAATTCTTTCTCTCTCTTTCCTTTCTCTCTATCTGTGTGTCTCCTCTCTCTGTCTCTCTCTCCCCTCCTCATTTTCTGTCTTAGTCTTTCCATTGCTTTTCCTGTTTTTATTCCCAAAATCACAACTCATACTAGGATCTTTTTCATAATTCAATATCTTCCCCTCCTTACTTCCCCATTCTCTCTCTCACACTTAACACATCCCTCTTTCTACCCCCTTATTGAGAGTGCCCACAAAATTATTCATCCCATATATTTGATATGTCTGACTGTTTGTCAAACAATCCATGATAAATACTAAATAATAATACAAATACCAATATTTCTATAGTGCCTTATTTCAAAAGATAAAGCGATATGCATCTGGAGTGCATATCAACCTTACACAGCAGGAGGATATGGTCACCTGTCTTGCTATCTACAATGAATTAATCTTTACAAGACGTGAGAGGTGTGAAGAGGGTTTACATCACTTCCGGCTCAACAAAGGTTAGTGGGACACCGTCAAGACATTCTCAGACACAGGGCTCATTAAAAAAGAGCATCACACTTTTTTTCGCTTTGGCTCAAGTTTACACGAATTCAAACGAATACGAACGGTGACTATTCCAATCACAAAATTGACCAAATCACGATTCCCTTTATATTCCGATTTCCGATCATGTTTCACGACATATTTCCATACTTTTGAATAAAATTTGCCTACCTCCACATCTGCCTAACTCTCACTCTGATTAAAAATTTAATCACATATTTTCATTGTTGTGCTGACTTGCAATACAAGCATTGTTTTATGACAGGGTAGCAGACAGACAGACAAATGGAACGGTGTAGAAAGAATTTATGAATTATGTAAGACATTAAGTGGACTTGTTTTATCAGAGATGAAAATCAGTGATTAGAGATTGGTGACCTCTCGTCTACACCCAATACAGAGACAAGTCTCGACTTCTAATACAGAGACTGCAACAGAGATCAATGATCATCCATAATGCAGACCTTTCCCCCTCCTCCTCCTTCCTAATCCCTGAATATACAAAATATTTTTTTTAAGTTACACTGCTTCTTACTTAAATGCCGATATTATGTCATATATTCATTGAGAATATGGAGTAGAATGCTCGCACAATACGTACAAGGGTTCAATATTGGAACATCATACTATCATTTTAAAACGCCATGTCCTGAAACGATTCTAAGAAAGTTCCTGTTCTCAAAAATCATACCAAAATAAGATCACGTTAATCTCCCCAACGAATCTGGTCCATTCTTTGGTCTCGGCCCTAGCTTGCATTTGATCAGGCCCATCCTTAATTTGGCCCAGGACCTGGACTGTAATCTCAAGTCCAAATCAGAGATGAATACTCACAAGAAAGCCAAGGCTACAAGTTCACGCCATCACAGGGGTACGGTGATGGGAGACCCTCAGCAGGCACACGAGACAATCAAATAAAGAAAAACTTGTTATCACAATCATTTGAACAAGCCTGGTCAACTATTGTGACAAGCGTCGTCGTGTTGCCGTTGACATTGTATTAATTGATGGCATTCCTTCTCAAAAGCTCATCTTTTTTCATGAGGCTTTCCTGTATAAAGTGTCGATGATAATCACAACTGATAATATAAACATTGGAATGGAACAACAAGCAGGCTATTACTAAGGAAAATGAATTTAGAGTGGAGATAAGCCAGGTCTGCCCATTACCGCACATCGCAACATGTACGGCCGGCCTGGAATTGTTTTCTCATTAATATTCATAATTTGTTTGATGAATTGCTTTTCACTCAAGCAAAAAACAAAGGAAGGAAATGAGAGGAAACAAGATAATACATAAAAGCACTTTACAGCACGCTAATGGAGATGAGAAAAATGCAAATTATCTAACTAATGGAGAATAAGATGAGAGAGCGTTATTCATTTGCAAGTATAATGAACTAGAACAACAAAACAGGAAAAAAAATTGGTTGTGAAAGATTAATGCAAGCTTCTTTCCTCTGTTCAAAGCTGAATAAAACATTTGTCTTTCTGGAATTAATTTACACTTGTCAATAAACCGCAACCCTGGGAAATTGATAAGATATGCAAATGTCAGAATTTGATAGGTTAGATGGATCAAATTTTCAACAGTGTTTTAGCGAAGCACAGGCATTTATATGGATTGCGCTTGCATATTCCGGGAAAGCCAGCAGAAACCCTGCCTGCCAAACGAACTGCTAAATTACGCTGTTTTTAAAAGTTATCATCTTACTAATTGTGTTTCTGCAAGCGAGCAATTTTGCATGATTTTTTTTTCCATCGGTGAAGAGCATAATGTAGGATGCCACAGGGTTGTTGCAGAGTTTCTCTTACATGGTGTATGCAATAACAATATATAAAGAAAAGAAAATAGTTTCTTCTCATAGTTGGAGCTTACTCTCTGACATAACAAACAAATGTATTCTACAGTGTCAACAACACAATGCTACAAGGCGAATCATAAAGTTTTAACATATTTTCTTCTGGTCTGTGAATAAAAATCAAGGCGCACTTCAACAAACACCCATTAATCTTAAATTCATTTTATATTCATGAAATCCGATCCAATCTGCACGTTGACAAAAAAAAATTGTGCGAAATCTTACGGTGACGTAAATACAACAGAGTGAGGGTAAAATGGGGAAAAGGGGATTAACAATATTGACCACAAATACTTACTATCTTCTCAACCCTCCACGGTTAATCAAAGGCAAATTCTCGATAAATAGAAAAAAGCGAGTCGTCAAATTAAGCAGGCAATTTCTGGAAAGGTATATACGAGGGATTTCTGCACAAACTACTGCTTGGATATTGACTTTTGATGAGCTCAAATCTCTCATTTTTTTTCCTTTCTTCTTAAATGCGGATTTGTTGAACTTCATTTGACCCATTCTCTAAAACCAATCCTAAAATAATATCATCTTCTCCAAGTTTTTTTTTCTTCTCAATATTACTACTTATGAACATGATATCAAAGGTGGTCTTGTTGCTATGTTATCTATTTGTGAAAGATATCAATCGGTTTCTTTTCATCTTATCTGATTTAGAAGACAGGATCTTATGAGATCAGATCATCTTTACTTTCACTTTACAAACCCTCCCTTATCCTTAACACAACAACCATTCTTAACTGTTCTCATAAAACTTACAAATTAGCACCAAAAAACAAGTGAGATAATTCATAAGAACTCGTGAAAAGACCAAACTAAGATCCAGAGCAGAGAAATCTTGATTACATTTTAAAAGGAGAGGCCACATCACTTCAAACTTATTCAACAAATTTTTATCTATTTATTCAACTATTTGATACAAAAAATTTATAGTCAGGGAACAATTGTGCTTATATTCCTTGATAGCAGGTGTTTTTATACCCACTAGATATCAGAAAAAACCAAATATTTCGCTGGTGTGAAAGCAATTTCCCCAAGATTAAAGTGATGGTCCGGGCTGAAAATATTTATATCTTAATACATAAAGTAGAATTCACTGAGCAAATGCCCAAAATTTCATCAAAATCAGATAACAAATAATAAAGTTATTGACGTGTAAGTTAAGCAATATTGAATATTCTTTAGGTAGGCTGATGATGTCACATCCCCACTTACTGTTTTCTTATGTTATTACATAAAATCGTAAGTTTTTCATTATTTCATACTTTGGTGAAAAATATGTCCCCCTTATTATGAAATAAGTTGCAGCAATAAATATCTAATGCACTAAATCAGTTGTCAATCCAATTTTTCTATTTCTTGGAGGAAAAATTTGAAAAAACCTAACTTCATATAATAAAATACAAAAGAACAAGTGGGGATGTGACATCATCAGCCCACCTAAAGAATATTCATGACGAAAGCTATAAATACTTTCAGCCCGGACCATCCCTTTCAATACCTTCAAACATACAAATATTTTTGAAGGAATTTCTCCAAGGCATCAGAGATATTTGCAGTTTGAAAGTAAAACACAAGAAATTGAAAAGAAGCCCTTTTTTTGTAGGAATGCAAGATTCTTGTCACTGGCTCGTAACTACATGAACTCTATCAGATCCAGGTCGGTGTGAACACACAAACTGAATCATCAGGTATTTTGGGGACTGAACACGAAGGCACCTATCGGGATACCAAAGAACAGACACATACAAAGTTTATAAGTCCCTTGATGAGAATTCAAATCAAATGGAAATTTTTCAAAGTGTACGCAAAGCCTGAAGGTATCCATAGGCTCTCTATCGCGATGATATTATGAATTTCAAGGGCATACAATGATGTCAGAGCGTTGATCCAGACATTCTCTGTCATCTCCCCCTTGTCAACTAGAAATAAAGCAGCTTTACTAAAGGCTTTACATCCGGACTGCCCTGGGCACAAACTATGCACCGCCAACCTATACAACAACAGAGAGATGTACACAAAATATTTCAAAATCTAGAGAATTTTAAGTTTTTTTATTTCTAATGTCAAATGACCTAACTCTCCTCTCCAGATACCATGTCAAGTTGAAAAATGCGTAGCCAGTGGTGTATGTAGGAAAAACAGCACCAAAGGCAAGCAGTAGAAATGCACCCTCTCAAACATCTAGAGCAGAGGGTTCCTGCTGAAATCATGTCTTTTTAAACTTTTGCTGTGATATCTTTAGGGGTTTTTTTCTCCTGGATTGGGGAAATGTTTTAGTGGGTATACAAAGTGCTGAAGTGTTCACAGGTTTGGAAAACCCGTTTGTTGCATATGCATAGGCCTATAGAATATATTTGAGCGCCCCCCCCCCCTTGGCAACTAATGGTTATTATTAACAATAAAATGCTAAAATCAATACACTAAACACCAATAATCAATATACTTGGGTGTCCCTACAACTCATTAATAATTAATACATTACTCATTAGTTTTTATAACATGTAGGCATGTGGAGAATAAGATTGATTAACCTAATTAATATTTCTAAAAGAAATCACGAGTTTAATAAAATTGAATGCCCCTCCCGATGGAAAATTAATTAAATAATAATAAAATACTGATTAATTAATAATAAATCGTGATTACCAGGTCCCTTGGAGTGTACTTCAATGTACTAATGTTTCACAAAGCATCTTCTCAGTGATTTTCACTCACAAACTTGCTCTGCGCCAATCAGATGCAAGAATTTCAGTAGCTTATAACAAATGTCAGTGAAAATCACAGGCTATTTGTTCCATGAAACGCTTCCTGGCTTTGGCATTTGGGACGGTATGGGAAGAGGGTACTGTAGGTATCATACAATGATTGAAACATCTTGAGTTGTTTGGTATGTTGTGGGGCATGTTGAGATGTATGTAATAAACTTGATTTGATGCGAGTGGTATGCGTGGTATTTAGCTCCGGTGGTGATTATCTCTCAACAAGATGACTCTCTTACCATACCCCGTTCATATATGATAATCAATCACCATAATTATGATGAAGATGTGAAGTGCTTCATCTAGAAACTCATCATCTATAAGCTCGTCAAGGTGCTACATACTCTAAAACTGCCCCTAGACCAATAAAAACCAAAACAAAGCAAAGAAATTTCTCTAGAATATTAATTTTTGATTATCAAATATATCAAGAAATGAAGATTATAATCAGATTAGTTTTTAAGGTGTGAACAGCCACCCTGCCATCCTATCTGCATGGAGATGACTGGTTCCATGATATAAATATTTTGTTGAATTCTGGACAGTTGAATGGCTTCATTGGAGTTCTATATAACATCAATCACAAAGCCTAATTGACAGACAGAGGGATATAATTTGGTAGACACCATCTCAAATGATTAGTCAATACCCTCATTAAAGACTCGATATTTCTTCTTGAAGAAATTCATTCGGAGTTAATTAAGAATTGGAAAGCCCATTTCAAACAGCTTTTTGTTTTAAAGTTCAGGTGATGTACTGACAATCAATATAACTTGGACAACATGAAAGTAACTAATAGCCAAGCGGACCAACTTTATTTCAATCATGATATTTCAAATGTTTTTTAATCTCATTTCATTTTTGTATTATTTTTTCAACATCCAAGAATGAACAAAGACCTACGTAAAACAAGCAAAGTACATGCATAAAGAGTAAAGGGACTTGAAATTAAAGAATAACGGCAACGGATTTGCTACTCATAAAATCATAAAAAATAATTTGAATATATAAATTAAGGTTTTTTTTATTTGGTGTAAAATTTAAAAAAATTACAGCTTTCATAAAAATTAAGTCATTTCTGCATCAACTTCAAATTACAAACATACATTAATTACAATTATCCAAATTTTAATTAAAGTAATTGACTTGGATCGTATATTATGACAGAACAAATATCTTCCACGTGCAAAAAAAACAACATTACAGAACCAGTTGAAGTTCATTTAATTAATGTTTTGTTTTCGAGGTTTCAAACACTCTGCTTACTTTGGCAATGATATTAAAAACATTGTTATGAAAGTGAATTTCAAGGAGTAATATAAATGATTACTAACATATGACGATCGGGTAGGATTCTTTCAACACAAACATAAATTGAGGTTAATACACTGTCGATAGGAAATGATGAATGTGGACTTAAAACAAAAGGAACTATTAAAGAAAAGAGCGCGCCTTCTTGGCTACATCATAGGTAAAAAACACCAGCAATAACAAGGCTAGGAAGAAAGTTGGCTTCCGTCATCCGTAGCGCTAATGGGGCGCTTATGATTACTTGCCTTGCCAGTAATTATCATTGTTTTCCTGGTCTTGAAAATGAATTCGGAGTGAGTCAGAACTAGAATTGTGATTGCTTATTTTACAGGAAGCCTAACATTTGCAAGACAAAGTCAAGATTCTCAAGGCTATCGTTGGATTGGAAACTGCAAGTTTCAATAACAGAACTAATAAGTACTTTATCAAACTTACGGAATATAACCTTTTACGCCCTTAGTTGCAAAATGGGTATTTACCATGAGATGAACATAACATGGATAAGAAAAAAAATCGTAAATAGAAATGATTATAGAACATGATATGCTGATAGAATTTACCACTAATTTTGCTTTACGTTAACTTTCACAATTGATAGCAGTATTGCAAAAAATAATAAGAAAGTTGTCACCCAGCTTGTAACCTTAGTCAAGCAAATCTGCAAAAGCGATACAGTACAGCAATGGTAAGAAGGAAATTGATTGAGGAAATCAATGTGGGGGAAAAAAGAAAATAGAAGATCTAGACTATATTTCTTCTAAAAATGGTCAAAATATTATTGCGGCTTATATATATTCAAAAAGAGAGAATGAATTAGAATATAATCAAAGAATGGGGAAAAACAAGGAAAACACTAATGGGAACATTACAAAATTACAGAAATGGGATTCGATTTAGGATTTTTTCATTACTCCCATTGACTAACATTCCTTCAAACATTTTTGTTTACACCATTTCATAAGATGATTTAATGAAGACTTCTTTGAAGTGGTTTGTAGAAATGTCTCAGAAAAAAAGGATCAGAATGAGTTTGTATTTAATCTCTTGTTTTCAAGTTATGCCATTAAAAGAACTTGCATGAGTGAAGAAATACACTTTCAATGAAATATTAAATATATCCATCATGACAATCCACCAAGTGCAATATCATTTTCTATTTCTCAGGGAGACATGGGTTATGTCCCCCTCGTATAACTTATTTCATACCCTAACAATGATAAAATCTTATTTTGCCCTAGAATCATCATTTTCAAAGACGTACATGTATGTACTTCAAACCTCCAGTGCCTTTAATCAACATGCAAAGACAAATGTTTATAGAAACGTGAACATAAAATTCTGAAAAATATGCATTTTGAAAGATGGTTCAGCAAAGAGTGATAAAAAGGTAAGATCGAGTGCAGTGGTGATTAAGTCTCGTGATTATACAATAGGCCATCTTCCAGTTTGGACATATATTGCGTACACTCAAGGTTGATTTTATTTCTGCAGTCAAACTCGCTGATTGTGCGATACATGGTGAGTAATCTTTAAAAGAGAAAACATAGCGATTTAACTGCATTCCCAAATTACGCACATTTTATGTATACATTTTGATTTGCGATTCTTGTTAGCAGTTACATCCCAAGTAATATTTTGATTCAAGGCACCCAAAGTTGACTCATTACAATAATATGTATTCATAGGTAAATTTGAAAGCAATCCCTAATCTAAACATCCTTCTGAAGATCAAAGTTTAACTATCAAAACCTCCCTTCCTTAATCACAGCTCCACACACCACTTTCAGTTTTCTGATTTCCAAGAATATATTTCTGTGGTTTTGACTTGTTCTTCTAATACAAAGAACTCAAACCCCAAATGATCCAATCAACAGTATTCTATCATCTGTAATTAATATTAAACCTCAAACTAGCATAGCCTAAATAAAGTCATCATCATGAAATCACTAATTATTATCTTCCAAGAATTTCATAGAAATCAGTCCTGTATAACAGAGTAATACATTATCCTCATTGACCACGCACACTCTATTTGGGTTAACAAAGAAGACATTGTCTGTTGATATTTCACACAATTTTCTTGACAACACAGATGCACATTTACCCTTCTGAACTGATAAAAAATGAGAAATAAAAAATATTTATTATTTTACGTAACAGAATCAGTTGATAGGCCCAGGCAACTTAGGTTAGGAACCTTGGTGCACTATTGTCCTATGGTAAGGCAATATTCTTATCACCATGTCCCTCGGAGAGGTCCTTAATCCACCAGTCCTCTGGTTGCTTATGCTTTTTCGGCAAACAAGTAAAATAGCCATAGCCACCACAAACAATTACATCCTACCCATACAAAAAAAAAACATTTAATATCGAATATTTATTTTAAAAATTCTTATATTGGCTTGCACAAAGAATTGATACAGTGATCATACCTTTTGTTTTTAAAATCTTACAGCAGGCTGAAAATCTTATCTTCATTGAGAAATTATTAGACTTTATAATGTAAAATGTATCAAGAAAAAATATATATTTTAAGAAAATGAAAGAGATGTTGTTTTTAAGTTGATTATGATTATAAGGATGGATTAAATAGGAAATGTTGAAAGCAAATGCCTTCGGAAAAGAATGAAACCTGAATGATTTGAAAGCAGAAATCTAAAAAAAAATGACATAGCTTAACCATAATATATGGCAATCTAAAATAAATCAGAAAGAAAATTGAATAGGTTGTAAAAAAAAAACAAACATAATCTGTATATGCACATCTCTCGATGTCTCTTGATTTATTGGCAGATTCTTAAAAAGGAAGATGAGAGAGTGAAGGTAAAGGAGCCATGTTCAAATGCAGATCGTTCTATCCTTCAGAATTAGAAGAAAGATTAATAGAAAGACAGGACATTGAGAGAGTGAAAGAGAAGTAGCAATGTTCAAATGCAGATCATTCTATCCTTCAGAATTAGAAGAAAGATTAATAGAAAGACAGGACATTGAGAGAAAGAAAGAGAAGGACCAATGTTCAAATGCAGATCATTCTATCCTTCAGAATTAGAAGATTTATAGAAAGACAGGGCATTTAGGGAGTGAAAGTGAAGGAGCAATGCTCAAAGGCAGATCATTCTATCCTCGAGAAGTAGAAGGAAGATTCACAAAAAGAAAAGACAATGAATGAGTGAAGATAAATGAGCAATGTTCAAAAGCAAGTCATTTTATCTTCCAGAAGTGAAGATTTTTAGAAAGAAAGGGAGAGGAGCGAGGGAAGAAGGAATAGTGTTCAAAGGCTGATCATTCTATCCTCTGAATGTAGGAGAAAGATTTAAGAGAGGACAACGAATGGGTAAAGGAGTATACATTCAAATGTAGAACAAGCTATCCTCTCTCAAAGTAGATGGAAGATTCTCAGAAAGAGAAGGAGATGAAGAAGTGAGAGAAGGTGAGGGAGCAACGTTCAAAGGCTAGGCACATGTCACCGAGCAGAGCAGCTCTGTTGACAAATCCAACAAGCACGGTGACAAACCAGTGGTATGTAACCTTACAGACCTGAATAAGACTATGCCTCTACGCACAGCACACCGATCGGATCACCCGAGACGGGGGAAGTCGGAGAGAGAGAGAACTACTCAAGGGGAGACAACCAAAGAGGGCAAAAAAAAGACGGGAGAGAGAGAGACCGAGGCTATAGAAATCTGCGGTTGGTCTATACACGGTGGATCTCACATTTCTTTTCAACCAGCAACTACCTTTCAGTATGGGGTTCAAGTCTAACTTTCTAACTCACCTGCATAAGGGTAAACCAATCATTATCCAACAACAGACTTGTACCGCCGACGAACCTCCGCTATTTCAAAACTTTTTTTCCAGGTAAATTTTCCTTGAACCGGTGTGATTAGTTTGGATACATCACCACAATGTAAAGGTAGGTATTCCAATGGTTTTGTTAAGTCCATTTGAGGATTGAAAGCGAAAAAGTCCAGAAAGTTGTTATCTCCACTGTATGTAATGTCGACTGCTATCAGATGGCTAGCAGCACGCAATCGCTTCACTCTCTGCCTACTCCTTAGGCAGGGCTTCGGCCATACACACGCTACAAACTTGAGCGGCTCTAAAAAAGTTGATGGGAAATACGAAGCGAGCCGAGAATTGACAAAGGAGAGCGGCAGAGAAAGAGAGGAAAAACAGTAGGACTTCTCCCGTACAGAGATAAAGAACCAATCCACACAGAAATTGAGTTCCCCAATTGGCTAGGTCATAATTGCACTGGCATGTATGTATGTATGTATATACACAGACACTCGGCAAGTCGGCCTATTCCCCCCTGCGGATTGTTGTGTCCTATAGCTCACCCAATCAGCGACAAAAACTGGCGAGCTTATAATTACAGAGACTCCTGGTATGTGCAGAAATGGTAGTGGCCAAGACTAAAGCAAAATGAAACGAGGTCAAGGGCGTCTAATTTATGCAGCCAGTCTCTCATATTTGCACTCATTCTAGACGTGATTGGACAGTTGCAGTATGACTTCAGCCTCAATCTTAGCTTTTTTTTCTCTCTCCCCCTTCTTAGTAGATAGGGACAGGTTGAGATAGCCACTTTCAGGGGAACCAATTAGCATTAGTTTAGGCAAGAAAACTTCTCTCCTCCAGTACTGGTTTCTCTCGTGATCTCTATGGAGCGCATGGATGGCATTGCACTTAGATTTGTTCTCTGGACACATGAGCCTTAACTTTACTTCAACTTTTCATCCATATCATTAATCAATCATTAATGAATGTTTTTCTTGTATGGATTTGGATGTTATATCAAAACTGAAACTGTACTATCTGCATCATTTTTTTTCCCTATTCACTTGTAGAAAATCAAATCTGATTGTGAATCATCCATCTTACAATGGACATTTCTTACTCTAAAAGATAATTCACTGACATTGTTTGTTTTTTTCAGTGCAACTTCTTTTCACATTTAAGGACTCTTTTTAGACATATTTTCCCATCTAACAGGAACTTCAGATATTTAAAGCTATATCTATGTCTAACTAAGTCTTTGCTTTTTCCTTTGTTTGTTTTGGTAAACATGCTGTTTTTGCATCTGCTTTGCTCTCTGTATCAACTGCATGCATGTCTGCATCATCCAGTGGGATAAATTGAGTGTCTTGTGCTACATAGAGTAGCATACTTCTTCCTTCGTTATTTACCAAAGAATATTAAGTAATCATAGTGGGAGTAGCAGCAGTAAATACAGTAGTACTAATTGCTGTAATGTTGCATAAAATTGTAAATGTTAATTGTCATACTTCATCCGAGTCCCCCCCCCCCCCCGACTCGCACTCAATTCTCATCTTATTACTTGCAAACCAATATGCTTTTGTAACCAATTTACATTACAATAACAAGAAAATACATGACTTTCCACTTTGGCATTTGGTATAGCCTTCTTTGAGTTCTTTCCCCAAGTGACAAACAGATTCCAGTCCTTCTGTTACTCAAGACATTGGCAAAGACAGTCTCTAGTTAGCATCAAAGGGACTCACTTGCATGTTAGTACCTCCATGCTTATTCTACACACGATCCATGATACAGGCTTTAAACTCCAATCTACCCTCCCAAACTATGTTCTTCTGATCAGCTGTACTTGATATCCATGGACTAACCATTTTGTGATCAAGTTTTAGGCCAAGTAAAATAAGAAAGTAGTTGATCGTCCTCGCGCGCATCACTTTTGGCCGCCGCATGAAAATTTTTGCTATTTACTATTTTCTAAAAAAAAAAAAAAAAAAAAAAAAAAATTGTGTTGTTTCTCGTCCTCGCCATCTTCCCTTTTAATTGCAGCATCAATTTTCTTGTTATTAACTATTTTTATGGCTGCTGAATAACGAAAGAATTAACAAGATTACTCTGGAATCTCTCTCGCAACTTCAAAAACAATTGCAAAGTCCGATATCGCCGTAATTGCAAGAAAGAAAAAAATTCTGATTTGTTTTTTTATTGGATTTTGAAGATACCATCATAAATTGGCGAGGAAATAAAGTTTGCAAACTCGGAAAAGATCGCGGATTTCTTCATTTTTAGTGCATTTTCGGGGACCCCGCTTACTGAATCTGAACTAATCCGTCGCATGCTCTTGAAATATGGCGCAGATAAATCAATTCTAATGACGTAATTTGTATTTCAGCGGGGTTTTTTTGGTGAGTGATAGCGCCTGTACTTAGATGTGTGTTACGGTGATTGTGTGCTTGTGACTCTGTTGGGAGAACTGCATGTGTGCTTGGATGATGTGATTGACTGTGCTGGCGTGACATGTGAATTTGTGAAATGCATTGAATTTTCTGGCGAGTTTTCTAATGTCAGGAGGCAATGCATCGAATATTCAATGAGGGATTTAATATTCAATATCAATTTTAAAAATAAATAAAAATTGAGCAGTAGTATTCAACATTATGTAAACGAACAAGCACCCGAAAACTGCGATGCGAAACCATACCCAGAGCTACAAATGAGATTGGCTCTGGAAAATTGAACAAGACTCCATGACAATAAAAAAGACCCCCATGCATTTTTTTTACCCTTACATAAATTAAAATGTGTAAATTATTCACTTGACATGAACATTCTGTTTGACAACAATACAGTACCAGTATACATCAGTAATAATTCATCAATAGATTTTATTTTCCATAGATTTCCAATCAATCGTAGATATTTATACATATATAATAATATGTATATATATATTTCTAATCATTTATGATTACTATTGAGCATACATCGATCACATAATTCGAGCTTGACATGGCCTGACAATCATTTGAATAAAAATAGCAAAAAAAATAGTAAATAGTAAGGACCTCCCTCATCACTGATGTAAAAAATCGGACCGAGAAAATGCCTCCGTATTCTTAAAAAAATAGTAAGATAGCAAATAGCAAGGACCTCCCTCATCACCGCTCTCAAAAAACCCGGACGATCAACTACTATCTTATTTTACCTGGCCTTACATTTATCTGCTCTATCCTACCAATCTGCTCAACTATCACATCTCTCCACGATACACCCCCTCAAAAAGGTCAACAATAGAAGTGGAAGGGGGAAAAAAGAGAAAATGAAAGAAAACAGCCTGTTTAAAATGTGTTTAATTAGACATGACCCTTACAAGATGAGGCAACGACTGAGCCTATGGCCTCCTCAATTACATGATCCCTAAATCTACCAGCTTCAACCCTACACCCCTCATACAACACCCCTGCTACCCTCATTAGCATTTTCGGTAATCCCCTCAAAAATATGGTAGCAGCTACGTGACTTCACGTTTTAATTCGGCCCTCTTCCTATACTCCCCCTTTGCTGGAGCTTGCTGTAGGCTGCAGGCCTTATGAAGAGGATAACTTGCTGTATAATATACTCTAGAAACTGGTATATAGGAAAGTATAAAATTTAGAATAAGTTCCATCAGATATAGTCTGAAAAATACTTTGTTTTCATTTGAAGACATTTTTTTTTCTCAAGGAAAAACACTGCACTTCTTAATGTGAAGTCACTTTTTAATACCTGCTTACCAATATGGTTTATAAAGCCCGGTGCATGCACACTGCACAATCTGTTGCAATCCTATTTTAGATAAAATTTGATATGAGCATTTCAACCTCAAATAAATTAATGATCAAATTCTGATTAGTAACCAGTATGAATACTTAAATCAAAATTTTGAGATTCCCTAGAGAAAAAAAAGAAATTTAAACTCCACATCAAATGATGTCATCGTCAGCAAAGTTTTGAAGCTGACTTTACTCCGATAACAAGGCTTACAGCATAGCAGATTTCTGATTTTTGTATTGCTCGCATTACGCCGAACTTCAGACAAAATTATTGAACTTCTTGAAAGTTTCATATTCAGTTCAAACTGCTTTGTTAAGAATTGCATCGCAGTGGGAGCGTGTATCAGGCTTTTGTGATGTTTGAAGCTGTATTGAGTCTTCTTCATATTCAAATTGTATCATAAAATGCACATTGTGCAAAAGATTAATTCTTAATCTTATATTCATGTGGGTAAGATTCATAATTCAAATGTCTCCAGTAAAAAAAAGTTCCAGTCCTTAAAGTATTTGCATATTTTTTGTGTGTTTTTGCATTAAAAAACTTCTCAAATATTGCTAATTGAAACACCTTTCTGATAAACGATACCTCAGTCATAATAAAATTATCTGAAGGGCCTTTTCAATTAAGTAATTATATTAACAGAGAGAGGGCATTCATGATGCTGGTCAATATATGGTACAGACAGTATCAGATAATCTCTGAAAACCTTGGCATCTTTAAACCATGGACCTAATAGTTGGTCCATGTTTAAACCATGGGATTAGGTACTGTGGTCCTCCTCACATTAATATTCCTTACACACAAAATTTTACTGGCATAATTTTTCTTTTCAAATGAATCTAGGAACTGTCTATCTTGGACCATCCTCAATTGTTTTTTTTTCTCCCACCTGCTGCAGTTGATACTTTCTTTGCTCCATTTATGGAAAATAAATTGCCTTGTAATTATCCAAGCACTAAAAAAAATCATGTGAGGGGGCTTGGCTTTATAAACTACTGATTGAATATCATGAATATTACACACTTCCACCTACAGAACTTACGTAGAATTCAAAAACAAACTTGTTGTTGTAATCTTGATAAAACTGCAATAATCACATAAAAGCGAACATTTTTATCAAGATTGAAAGATTGCCTTTAACCATGTTGAGATCAGCCCCGTTTTCCTTCATCAATTTCCATATATATTTGTAAGTGCTTTCCTTAATCCTATATCATCCATATCTTTAATGGGACATACATGTACCTTCATTAAGTAGTCGTTACCAACACCTTTTTTTTATTTCTACTGGGAGCTGCACTGTCTAATCCTTGTTCAATTAACGCTCCTCCAATTGGCAGCGCCTAATTTACATACAACTGTCCCTTTATCCAAACAAGAACTAGCCTGCTAGCCTCAGGCGGTGAGTGGTAGGCCAGGCTAATTACAAGGCAGCTACAATTTCATAATCTTGTTTGCTTTTTCTCCTTGGATCTGACCTCATGAGGTCAAATCAAAATGGCTCCCTTGATGAGGAAGACTAAAAGAATGCGAGAAGGGATTGAGTTCTAGTAAGAAAATGTCTGATAATTGGCATGTGGTTTCTTTCTTCCACAGTTTTAATTGCACAATATTTTTTCTCAGCAAGGAACATGTCAGCAAGTCTATGCAATATCACATCAGATTATAACTTTCAAAATTAAATATCCGAGGTTACGCTATCTTGAGAAATATATACAAATTTTCAACTTAAATCCTGAAGCTGTCCTAACTCGCATATTTTCCATATTAAACTTGTCAAAATTTCATTGTAGATGTCAGATGGGACTGTTAACTCCAGACCTTTCTAATCAATTCTTTTTATGACTCCTATTCCTCATAATTTCTGATCCAGAATCTGGTAACTTGTACATCACGGCTTCTGCAATTTCAGCAGAAAATCAATGTTTTTTGGTATGGAGTATTTAAGGGATAGTTTTACACAGCCACGCAATACATGAGGGAACCCAGCGTGGCAACACCAAGCTATAGTGCTCAGCACAAATCAAAAACAAGAAAGACAAAACCACCTCAACTATACGCCAAAGACAAAAATCGAAGATGTGTTTCTATCTAGGCCAATTATGCCCAGACTTTTTGACTTTTTCCAGAGCACAATTATTTCAAAGAGAAGATCTCCTCTTTTCTCTTCCCATAGCAGGGAGCCATCCCTCACAGTGTTTCCAACCATCAATTGAATAAAATGAATTTGAGCAATGACTGATGCGACTGTTAGCTTTGCTAAAGCAAGAAATGTATCAGGTACAACACTCCTTGGCTGCGCTCCTTTTCAACATTCCATATTTGGTCATCCCAAGATCCAATCACAGCTTGATTTTAAGTCTTGATTGCCATACACAGTGCCTTAAAAAAATGAACACACTACCAAAAATAAAACCATCTTTAACAAGAGAAACGTATCAATTATCATACCTTTCAGTCACAGTCTCTCTTGCAGATTTCTGAGGAGGCTTATAATGCAGGTCCTTTGCTTACACAGACCTCAATCGAACTGTTAAATCCATTAGATAATATTTTTCCCACCTTATAATAAACTCCCAACTAATTTTCTTAACATCCCTGATGTCTCATCCCTGTCTCTGCCTCCCAAACTGTATATATCCCTTGACCCCGAACCGCTCATTTCTCCTCATATTGGGGTCAGCGGGTCACTCTTTGCCTCTGAAATTGAATAAGAATTGATTCCGTCGCCCGAGTCTTCCTCCGATGGCAGAAACGCTGAATTTTGAATCAATTCCAAGGCAGTATTCCGTAATGAGACATAACTGTATGAATCATAGCAAACTGTTTGTCATTCGTTGTTCCAATGTGGTGAATCTTCAACACATATAAGACTTCTTTATTCTCATTTACATTCCTTAATGTGGCGTTATCTTCCATTATCAATCAATCTGCTTTTGGATGTTTTTTAACATTTTTCTTCTCTTAATTATTAATTATGATTCATGTTTTGTTTTGCTTTGTTTTGTTTTCATTTGTTTGTTGATTTAGGGGAGCTACTTATTTGACAAAAGTAATTGCCTTATGTCTCTCTTCAATGCATCTACACAAGCTTTTACTAAATGCTCAGGTAATTTCATGACATATGTCATTATTTCAAACTCACATCCCCTCTCTCTCTCTATCAAAATAAAGTTAGCTTGTAGGCCTACTACTTTTTTCTTCCTCCTTTCAAAAAAAACTTGTTAAATTCATGGGGTTCTTTTTAAATAGCTCCTGACATGGAGAATATATCAGTCTTGGGATTTATTTAGAAAGTAATTCTCATTTCATATGAAAATCAAATAATGACTAATTCATTCATGAATCAAATATCTCCTACTTAGTCTTAAAGGAGGTATCTCAAATTACATGACAAACTGATCATTATTCAATTTCGTTTTTGTTTACAAATTACTACTAATTATTTTGCGCATTGTGTATATGATTAAATAATCTTCCAAATACAAAATCAATTTTCAAATTTTTACAATAACGTACTTAATCCTTAAAGGGGAAGTTCCCTCTGACAAAAAGTTTTATTGTAAAAAAGCAGAAAAATTATTTTAAAATATTTGCGAAGGTTTGAGGAAAATCCATGAAATAAATAGTTATAGAATTTCAATTATTTGATTTGTGATGTCATATGTGAGCAGCTTTCCTGCAAATCATATGGTAAAAAAAATCAACTGCCATTTTCTCAGAAAATTGAAAATAGTTTTTATTGTACCTTCAGTATATCAATACATAAATCATTTCACAAGCACTTCTACAAAGGAAATAAAAACAAAGTCATCAAGAACCAATAAAAATGAAATTTATGCATTTTATATTACATAACATATGAGGCAGCTGCTCGTTATGATATCACGAATCGAGAACTTGAAATTCAAATAACTTTCTAATATTCAATGGATTTTTCTCAAACCTTCACCAATGTTTCTTATATTTTTTTTCTTTTTTAATTTTAATTCTTCATCACCATGATCAAAATGAACCAAAAATATGATAAATCAGACATATTTTTCATCTGGTAGAAATATCACTTCAAAGCATGATAAATTAATCTCAATGTATGTTTCAATAACATTTGCCTCAGCACCACCCATGTTCTACTGAGATGATATCACAATGTGAAAGCTACCATCACTATATATACAACCCTGAAGCTCTTGTGGTAACACAAGATGCCTAGTAGCTAGCAGGGTTCAGTGCTTCAGAGGAAAGACCGGTAGAGGCTGGTGGGTTACTTCCAAAGCTTCTTGACCCCTCTGGGTACTGTGCATCCATCATCACATCTCATACCACCGGAGAAATGAGAACATTCTTATACTTCAGTCTGTCATATTTCAAGTTCAGGGTGAGATATGGGACACAAAGGCATATCCCACTGGCCAACTACATGTACGTTCCACGTCAACAACATTATTTTTACAAACACAAGAGTGCACTGTCTCCTGTTATTTGGAATAAAGAGAAATTCTTGGCAGTGTAATCATGATATCATTTTAAGAGCAAGCACCATGATATTCTGGACCAGAATATAATCAATTCATTTTCTCTTATCTTTACAAGAGCTGGGATATATCTGAATTAAAAATCAATGATTAACATATAGGCCTACAATAATTCATTTTGAATAGTTCACCATCCCCATACAATAAGCTTCTACTTCTTCGTAGATCTTAATTTTTTCTTTCATTCTCAATTTTCCTCTTTTTTTTCCATTCTCATAGCTCACTATCCCCTAACCACATGAGCAGGCAGCGTCTATTATTCAATAGTCCAAGTGCTAATATCCTATACTATTTCACATCTTCCCTATCAAGATGGCAAGTTTGGAAGAAAAGAGTCGTAGCCAAGCTTTACTTAATTGTGCTGATTAACAAACCGACAACTGCCACCACACTATTTTCCCATGATGCACCACGCACTTGACGAGGGTGACATAGACAAATGTTGTTTTATCAAGCCAATACCTAGCCTCAAGGTTTAATTTACTTTCATGCCCTGGAATAAACCTACAGAATGACCACTATATAGAGAGTTAAAGAGAGAGAGAAAGGATGTGTGGGTGTGGGTGCCTGTGTGAGTGTGAAAGAGGGGACAAAAAGACATAGAAAGGGAGACGGAGTCAGAGAAAAGAACATGCAAGATTATCTGGTAAATATTCTGCAATGGTTTCTCTTCTTTTTTTTTTTACTAAAGAGGTATTTCTGTATTTTCAAAGAAAAAAAGAGAAAAGGCAAAAGAGAAACATTATCTTACCTTCTTAATCCGACTCTGAACAAGTGATGTAAAGTTTTACAAACTGTGTCATTCCTTCGAATGTACCAGTGCTCGATCCCTGTAGTAATACAAGAACAAGAGCACTGTTGTCAGAACATTAATATGAAGATTCAAGATTGTAGTCAACAGCAAGAATGGTGAAAGAAAATTAATTGAATTATGGTACTTTAAAAACATATTCACCCTTGGTTTAATAACAAGGTTTGAAAAGACTTCTTGAGTGGGGTGGAAAGAATTAGATTTGGCCTCATGTTCGAGGATGGAGAATGGAGAAGAGAGATTTGAGAGAAAAGTGCATAAAGCCCCTTCCTTCCACCATGGCGTAGTTCTTTCCTTTTTTTTTCTTGCCTGGTGCACGTTAATGAACGACATTTATGCAGCGATGCCGAGCGAGAAAGGTGATAGAGTAAACACGCCGATGGGCGATAACTCTCGGGCCAGATGCGTGTAGCCAAGTTACCGTCTTCATTAACTTGAAACATTACAAAAACCCAAATTGGCAAATCACATTAAAGAGGAGCCTCGCGTCAACTGACAACCAGGTCGGCCGAGCATGATTCGATGTGGGTTAGGTGGTAAAGCAAAGGGATTGGTATAGCATGGCTGTCATTTCAACTAGACCAAACCCAGGAAGAAAAACATCGCAAATTTTCTTCCAAAGTAAAATGCATTATTAAAAATTGCTCAAATGACTTTCATAAAGAATTGTGGTTGTGGAAGACCCCCGTCATTATTAACTAGTTCATAAGAGTAGGGGTACCTTTTATCCGGGATGGGAGGAGT
This sequence comes from Lytechinus variegatus, assembly GCF_018143015.1. NCBI lineage: Eukaryota > Metazoa > Echinodermata > Echinoidea > Temnopleuroida > Toxopneustidae > Lytechinus > Lytechinus variegatus. Next base: position 51,093,555 of record NC_054741.1, read on the forward strand.
ATTAACCCCCATCAACCGATCCACCTGCTGGTCTGATCCCCCTTACCTATATACCAGTCTTACCCAGGGGGCTCCCTATACACCCCTCCAACTCTCATTCCTATACTCTTGATCACCATGAATGAACTTGTTGTTTCACCTGTCCTATTCATACCTTTACCATCTTGCCCTAAAATTCTCCTCCAGTATTACCCCTTAAATCATTTATCTAAGATCATGCAAAGAGGAAGTCGACACAAGCCATTCTTTTTAACCTCATGTTATCTATTCCTTCTCGTTCAGGGAATGTGTGTTGTGACCTCAAGATGCGATTATTAATTGAAAGTGGTGTGCGAGGTGGTTTGGATTCAAAGACTTTTCAATGTGGCTTAGATGGGATGTACCTGTAATGATGTCAGAATGTTAATTTGATCTAATGTCAGTCGAAATCAGATTGCCATTCAATCAGTTGATAATGATCAGATATGACTAGAAATCAAGCTAGGAGGTACAAACAAAGGAGATGCAGAGAAAAGAAAAACCTTTTTAACCCCGACCACATCAATCACTAGGCCCTTAATTCACACATCAAAACCCTTTCATTTTCCCCCGCGCTCCTGATATATTATGAAAAGATGGAAAGACAAGATTGTCCATGTATAAAGTTATTGCAACCCAAATGCATTGTGCAACTGCGCTAAAAAAGACAGAAAGAAGAGGGAAAATTGAGACGAGAACTTGCTTTACTCCTAGAGGCCATCTATATGGACAGATTCAAATAATCATGTTAACAGCAAGCCAAAGTACACCCGACTGTGTGACTGTGAATAATCCTATCAGGCATTCATCCGCAAATTTGATCAGGGAAGTTCGCCTCACTTAAACCCCTCATGCCTCCTATATTTCTGATATATAAAAAAAGCCTACTCCTCCTGCCCTTCTACGATTTTTCTTGTCATCTTTGCATCAACATTTCTTTAATGCTACTGGTCTCATTCATACATAGTGATAGGGGGTAAAATGCACCATGGTAGGCAGGGATCCAGGCGGGTCGTGGGCAGGCAGAGTTGGGGTAGAGAAAGAGAGAGAGAGAGGGGAGGGTAGAGGGCAGTGTTGCTTCTCTCTCAGCTGTGATGTCATCAGAAGTGATTGACATGTCATCATCTGGGAAGGTGAAAGAGAGAACGACCAAGGATGGAGAGATTAACCCAACTCTGGAGCTTTAGAAAGGGATAGAGGGGTTAAAGAAGATATGGAGGGAAAGAGAGAATGAACCAGAAATGGAAATCCAGTATAGGGGTATGGTGGGATGGAAGGATGTAGGAGGGTACATAAGGAGAGAAGAGCGAATGAGTTTTGGAGGATGGTTTAAACTACTACTGGGATTTGATGCGATGGAGAAATAGAGAGAGAAGAGAGGAACTCTGGAGAGTTTGAACATGTGATAGAGAGTTAGATATAGGGATAAACTAAGAGATGGAGGGTTTCATTTAGCACTGAAGGTAATGAGGGGGATGGGTAAATGGATAGTGGGGTGAATGGATGGATGGATGGATGGCTGGATGGGTGGATGGGTGGGTTGATGGATGGATGGAGGAGGGATGGAGGAAGAGAAGAGTGTATAACCTAGAACTTAGTCAGAATGGTGAAGGATATTGCAATAGAAAGGGAATCCAACTCTTGGGCAATGAGGAGGAGAAGAAGGAGGAGGAGAAGTGTGATAGTGAAGAAGTGTGATAGTGGAATCCAACTCTTGGGCAATGGGAAGAAGTGTGATAGTGAAATGGATGAATAAAAAGGAAGGATGGTTGGGGGACTGAGAAAATGGGTAAATAATGCAAGGAAAGGGTGACAGAGGAGATGATTAAGATTTACCTAATTTGGGTGGAGTTCAGTGGGTGTGGTCAAAGGGGATATGGTGGTAGGCTAAGGTGATGAGGGTAACGTATGAGAATAACCTAGATAATAAAATCCCGGTGGTCAAATGTGGCAGAAAGAGGAGTGCCTTTGAATCACAAAATGTTTATACAACATAATTATATAATTCATCATTTAAACAATTGTAACAATGAAGGTCACTTCACTGTCTAGACATGGTCTGAACATGTTCAGATAATCTGTCAGAAGTTGCTGTCTTACTTACGCTGTATCAGGTTAAAAGTAAAAATAATTATACCTATTCCAAACTACATAGACTTTGATTTCATTCTTGGAGAGCAGGATAACCTTGTGTTAAATAAAATACCAGAATATACATTGAGAAATATGAATTTATGAAGATTATATGAAGCAATTCTGCAATAGACCTAATACACTCTGCAACTAAGATCCACTTGAATGACACTCTTGATTACGTTATGAATCATACAATATCATAGGCAAGAAAGAAAGCTAGGGGTTTTTTAGAAGAGAAGCGGGTGAAACCTAGTAGTGTTTGAAATGACAGATGTAAGGGACTTCCGGAAGAAAACAAAACTAGAGAGGGCAAAGTCAAGGAAATGAGATGGTGGGGGTGAAGATCGGACATGAACTCAACCTGCTCTAGGGTAAAGAGAATGCATAAATGAATGAAGGGGGTGACATTTACAACTGTGATATGAAGATGGGTACAAGACCAAAAACTCCTTACTCCTCAACTGATTGATGTGAAAATCAATAGCTGCATCGCTAGCTGCAACGCATAATTGCTTGTCGCTCTAATTATTCAATCTGGCCGTTCCTCCGCCATTGGTTTTCCTTTGCCGTATCTACATGGTAAGAGACACCTCTGAATCGTACCAACCTTCTAACTGTATTAGTGCCTCAATGTAATTAGCGCAGCCTCTCTCTCTCTCTCCACACACACACACACACACACACACACACACCCTCTCTCACCTTCCACCGACACCATCAATCCCTATGACGTGATATCTAGCAGCCATCTTTATCAACCTTATTCTTCTTTTTGGCTAATAACTACGATCTTGCTCGGCTCATAACCTAATGAGCGGAGGGACTCGGAGGAAATCAAAACAATAGCAATGGCAGAATTTGTGTCTTCCTATTCTGCTGATGCTAGATGGCAGCGTTGACTAAGTCAATATGAGCCGACAGGAAAAGTGCAGGTTACGGCAGAAGAGGAAGGCAATAAGTCCACCCCAAGATTCCATTTTTTTTTTTCTCGTTCCTTTCTTGTATCAATGCTCCTACTGTGCAAATACTGACAAAAATTGGGGGGCTCACGCTCCATCGAGATAAACACATTGAATCGACAGTGACAAATGAAAAGGGAGGAAGGGCAGTAGACTTTTCTGACATCACCAACAGAAACTTCTTGTGGCCGCTTTGAAATGCAATACTCAATTAAAGCCCATCCAACTCTTTTGCATATCTACTCCTTAACCTATGCGGGCTCGCGCGGCCCCATTTTGGTTTCTTGTTTCTCTCCTTCCAAGCTAAGATAAGTCTTTAAAAAGAGAACAAGCAAAACACATGCACTGTCAGAATTTGATCAAAGGCGAGCCCTACAATACCAATCAATCCCAAGCTTTCTTTTGCCCCTTCTTTTTCCAAATTTTTCTTCCTTGTATATATTTTCATAATCACTTGGAAATCTCTTGGCTATTAACATATCTTCCTACACCTGCCTAACCCTATACAATGGAATGAATAGAAGGACAAAGAAGGATCATTATGGAACCGTTTCATCTACATGTTATCCTTTGTATCACACTGTCATAGCCAGGAGGTATCATACTCCATTAATATTTTACAGAGACTTATTCTCCCACTACATACTGACGGTTACAACGGGGGCCGTGCCACAAAAGACAAAAACCAGTCCTATGTCTTTGGCTTTTCACAGGCCGACTTCAATAATGCAGGAACGGGATAAAGGGTTCCTCCAAAACATGTGCAAAATAGAAGAATGAAATCCTTTTATCTTGAAAATATCCTTCCCTTATAGTTTGATGATGATGATTATTATTATTATAGCACAGAGTGCAGTACCCTGGTTACTTATTAAATAAATTTCTAGTGTTTCCAACAATTATTTGCTTATATTATACTCTGAATGGCACAAGTAATGAAGTTATATTGTGTGGCCTACTTTAAGCATGAGCCACACATTTTATTCAATAAAGCTAAATAATTGAAAAGATCAAACTTAGCGTATAAAAACTAGCCCCAGCATATTCATATTCCTTTTAAAAAATAATTCATGAATTAAATTTCAATTAATCAATTAATCAACAAGATTATAATCATAATCAACATGTTAAAATTTACTAAAACTTAGTTTGTCCATTAAGAAAGTTGGGCTATGACAGGGAAATGCTACCACAATAATGCTAAAATTTCAATTTTTATAAAAGTTATTACCCTACTTTTAAGCTATCCATTTTCTGGGATCTTTATTTCATTCTGAAGTATACTATTCTGGGTCAATGGACAGATTCCTGCATTCAAAATTAAAATAATAGCATCCATTCTAAACGGAATATTCTTAGTACGGAAGATGTTGATCATCGTGGTAGCTGAATCTGAGTAAAGAAATAAATAATCTGTTGTCTCACGATGCGGCAAACTGAAATTGCGACGTTTCGACTGCTCCTGCTAGTCTTCGTCAGGCAATGAAGTGGACACTCGCTGCGCGCGCCTTTTATACCGTAGGCTACGGGCCGTCGGTGCCGGAACCGCCGTGGTGTGATTGGTCGGCGCAACCGACCAATCAGAAGCCGCGGACGGTGCGATCGCCGTGGGGCTTGCGGACGTCGGGGAAAACCCGTCGGCTGCAGTCGGCGTAGAAAGCGGGCAATTTGCGGACGTCGAGGAGTGAACCGCGGTAGCTGTGCAAAAACTAATGGGGTTGGATGCGGACGTCGGAGGGCGGTCAACCGGTGAACTACGGGCGGTCGTAGGGGGCGCATGTCGGCGAATGGTCGGAAGCCATTCTTCAGGGATGTCAATGCCGTTATCCCTGTTCACATTATTGGGATGAAGACGAATTTGGATAGCCTCTTTAACACGCCGTGTGTACCAGTGCTTATCCCGCGCTATACAGCTTACCTCGTCCCAATTGGGAGGGTGATCTGCATTCCAAGCATGCTCTGCAACTGCCGAACTATCTATGCGTCGGTGCTTGACATCTCTGCGATGTTCTAGCATTCGCTCGTTAACGGGTCTGCCCGTTTCCCCGATGTAAACCTTGTCACAAGCCCCACATGGTATCTTGTAAACAACGCCATCGAGTCTGCCGGGCAGCGTGGGGTCTTTGGGGCGCACTAACTGTTTACGGATAGTAGTGTCGGACTTGAAAACCGCGCGTATGCTGTACTTCTCTAAGTGCCGGCGTAGTTGGCGGGAAATAGAATCGACAAACGGAAGTACGACGGTAGACTTGCAGCGCACAATGTCTTCTTCAGCGACGTTCTTTCTCTTAGTTACACGGTTGAGAAAGGAGCGCGGGTAACCATTGGAAACGAGTGCAGAAGCAATGCGTTGCTTCTCAGCGGCGGTGCATTGTGGTTTCGATACAATGCATGATGCTCGGTCATAAAGGCATTTGACTACCCCGCGTTTGACGGACTGGGGGTGATGCGAATCGTACGCTAAATATTGATCTGTATGCGTAGGCTTTCTGTACACTGTAGTGGTGAGGCGGCCCTCATCATCCCGGTGTACAAGAGTGTCAAGGAAGGCAATGCGGTTATTGTCTTCTCTCTCCATAGTGAAACGGATAGACGGTTGCTGCGCAGCCATTCTAAATTAAAATAATAGCATCCATTCTAAACGGAATATTCTTATTGTCGATGAAAGGCGATGCAAGAGATTACTGGAAGTACTGCTGGAGGGCAGCGCCCGAACAGTGCTCATTGCAAAACAAAACTGCCCCTTTGCTACCAACCAAAGCCCTCAAGCTATTCCAATTCTGGCTTTACACACAATTCTAGGTCAAATGAAGAACATTTTTGCTTTACTTTTTTTTCTCTTTCTCACCTCCTTACCTCTTCCTCTGCTATTCATCATGGTTTGTCTCAAGTGATTTTATTGGTGAGAGAAAAAGTGCTGAGATGGGTCACATTGCTATCAATTATCAACCCAATGTGTTCTGGGGGTGATTGGGAGATTAAGATACATATCTCTCCAATGGAACACCTTTTGTCTCTCTGCTTGTAATACGTAGTTCGAAGCACAGGACAGGGAATATAATACTTTCTTGAGAAAAAAGAGAAAATTAAAATGAATTTGGGTCACCTGGTCGGACCAGGGTATTGGTAATATAAGCTCCCACCTCATATCAGGCTGAAGAATGACAAGCTAACCAATTCTTAACTCTATCAGTCCCATATGATCATTATTCTGTAATGTACAACTAACCAGTTCTTAACTCTAGTCCGATATATTCATTATTCTGCAATGTATACACAAACAACCCAATTCTGAATCATTCTGTAGTGAAAGGCAAGCTAAAGATTATTCACATGTTAATCTAAGTAACTTCATGATGAAAAATTTGAAAATGTTTGGTTAATTGTGAACTATTAATCGTGAAACTACATGTCATCTACATCTGACCGGGAGCCAGTAACACAAAGCTTAGCCATGATGGTAGGACAAAATTTTTACGATTGATTGCATAGACTACAATGTACAATCAATCGTAAAAATCAAGTATACGATCAATCGTTATGTTTTGTGTTACAGAGCCCTGATTTCATTAAACCCAAAACTTTTCCAATGCACAAAAGCTTTATTTTTCTTCTATCATTGTTGTTGACCATGAATCCAATGAAGGTTAACTTGGCAATCTATACCTCTTTTTAGAAAATTCTTGTTCACGTCATTAGAATTTAATAAAACATAATCTCTATTTCTTGCAGCTCGAGAGAGATTTCAAGAGATATTAACATGACAGCCTCAAAGAATTATCCACTTTCTTCCCAACGACGAATCAAGGATCTAGTTAAGACTATTCCTTTTAACTTTTTCAGAAGTAAAGTCAAATCTTATAATCAGAACAAGGGATTTTATATTCTTAAACTCCAATAAGCTCAAGTTTGTGAATGTATATCAAATGAATTTAGAATTGTACCCTTAAAGAGAAATTCCAGTAGTTGCAGTAAACACTGATTTCATGAGAAAGTCTGTAAAACAAGGCTTAATTGTCAGTATATCATCGAGGATCTAGATCTGGTACAGTTACATTAACTGAACTTTGTGAAATCTTGAAATCTACGCTGAAAAATGTTCACACCGAAGATCCCCAACACAGATAAGCGCATGTGGGACAATGTATAATTATTGCTTAGGGCGTCACGTCCGACGCCCTACCCGATTCCTGTGCTTATTTGCTGATTTTTCAGCAATTACACAATTTCTTCCAGAATTCTTTGGCACATGCGTTTTATTTATACAAACAGACACTTTGGTGGTCATTTCATTGGATTCTGTACGAACTCATTTTGATATCGTTACCAAAACTAGCATTTACCTTTAAGCAGTTGAATCCAACCAAATATGATGTGGAAACTGGCCACAATCTACCATGCCATGGGATTAGCATTCTACATATTATACAAAACCTCCAAGTAATTACTTTTTCTGTTTTTCCTGTATTCACAAGAATTATTGCAGAAGAAGAGGAATGGCATTGATTCTTATCGTGAAGATTGCGGACAACGTCTTAGTTTGAGCTCTTTTCTGGAAATTTTTCAATTAAATAGCATGTTAGAGGAAAAGACATGAAATAAAAAGCTGTATAAGCCCACTGGATTCATCAGGATGCATCTAGATAATTAGATTCTTCATATCAACATGTCACTAAGTTATTCATTTTCACTTCTTTATATCTTTAACATCTAAATAGCAAGTGAGATTTACATTTACCTGAGAAGAAAATACTACCATTTATCGTATCTAATAAAAAAAAACCTGTTGAAATTAATGAGAAAGGAAAGGAGGATATGGTATTAGATGCTCCCCCTATCATAATTACTAATACTTCTCTATAAACCATTAGAAGGTTCAGAAATTCAATATATATTTTGTTTAATCTCCATGTCATATACTTGCTCACATTTGAACAATAATACCTTGTTTGTATTTATATTTCACTACAAACAGGAATTAAAGTGTTTTCAAAAGGAGTGATGGTTGATAATAATCAGTCAAAAAATTATGAATTAACTTTGATAGTTCATACAAACATGATGTGATCGAAAAAAAAAAAACTCTGTCAACTGTATTGACCATCTACAAGTTCTAGTTCTAACATTGTTCTTGTGAATATGACTATTCATTTAACATCATTTGTGAAAGTGGACTTTTATATCTTTACAACCCTCCTTCAGTCTCTTCTAATCTTCAAAAGAATTCTATGGGCTAAGGAAAATCAATATGTTTTTTTTCAAAGAAAGCTATTCTGGCCAGTAAAACAGCCATCATAGCCCATCTTTGATATTTTTGTACTCTGTATATGCTCCCTCATTTGTAGTTTTTTTTTAATGTTTTACCCACCCCCTTATATATATCTCTAGGCTCATCATACTCCCCAACTTTTCATCTTGCTATTTCTGATCCAGCAAATTATTTTGGCTTCAACAATGTCAAGATTATTAATTTTTGTAAAAAAAAAATAAGAAAAAAAAGATGCAGATAGCATGCTATTCTTGTAGGGTTCAATCTAAAAATCCCAACCTTTCTCCAGAATTTCACACCACCTAGTGAATTATCCAGATTATGTGCAAACGTTGAATAGATACTTTAGTTTTGACTCTAGATAATTTCTATTTATGACATAGATTTCCATACCGTTGCAGGTTACTCTAACAAGGAGCCCAACTCGCCATGCTCCATGGTCGAAATTAACAATTTATGCTAAAGGAGAATCCCCCCTCTAACTGATGGGGATAGATTTTAGGTTTTCTTTGCTTTTGGATTGATCCCAGAGAACCATAGTTCTAAGGCTGATCTGGCTAAAGAATATTGAGATTGAACAAACTCGGTCTGATGGAGAATCACCATTCTCTTCTCCCCCCTCTCCCCCTACCAGGTCAAGAAGGTGAATCATATATTTGATGTTGTGGAAAGATTGACAAAATCACACCAAGGAACCTTACACAATCTCAATTACAACTCGCTCGTACCAACATACCTCTAAACAAACTTCTCATCAATTAGGAGCCACAGAGCGAATTGGAAAAAAAATTGAAAAATTAATGTTTTGTAAAAAAAAATGATAACTTTCCTATTGCATGCTCAAAATATTATTTCCAGAATATTTATATAATAAATAAGTGATCTAAAAATAATTGTGTTTTTTTTTTAACTTTAACTGAAAACTACATTGTAATCTAATTTGTAAGCCATATGGCACTCAAATTCTTCAGTGAAACATGACACTAAATACTATCATTTTAAAAAGTTTGATTTATCATGAAATAGGCAAGATCAAATACACATGCTAATTTCATTACTTTTTTTAATAGATAGGTTTCTAGGTTTTTATTTTTACCTTTCCAATGTGTATTCATGACTGGTTTTACAGTGATTTATTTGGGTTGTTTTCAAAGACTTGTGTATTGAGGCCAAAATGTTTCTGGGAGAAAAATCTCATATAATACAGGGACTAAAATGGGGTATGGATTACCATAGAACTAGGTCCAATATTACAAAGATCGGCCATATTCATCAACAGGTTTTATGACACATGAACTTCTTCTTGGAGTCAAGTTTCCTTTCTTTCTCATCCTCTTGAATTTTCTTCATTTATTGTCTTTTCTCAATTTTCATCACCAATACAGGTTCAAAGTGAAGAGAGACAGTGACGTACCCCTCCCTTTTGCTGTAGTCAATCTTGTCAAAATTTCAGAGGGGGAAAATAGACGAGAGGTTCTCTCAAAATGAAGCCATGTTGCAGAGTGACGTGATCTACATAAGGATGAGGTCATGTGATATATTTCATTATGCTGTACATAACACTTCTTTATTCTACTCACGTGATATAGATGATTCAGTACATGGATCATAATTTTCTTAGTCTCTGAGCCAGTGGTTGGTGACACAAGTAACGTGGGAGCAGGAAGGTCTAGGGTTCATTGTCATGCTCGAAACTCTAAGATTAGGTATTGTTCATGAAACAAAACAAAGGCCAACCGGTTGACTGTGTGTGTGTATGTGAGAGAGAATGAGAGAGAGATGTACATATACAGACGGACAGACAGACAGACAGACAGACGGGCAGACAGACTGATGAGAGAAAGATTTAACGACCAAGAAAGTAATGTAGATATAAGAAAATAAACAATCAGAAGTAAATTGCTAGTATCAATCACAGCAAAATCACTCATCGACCATTCCACCAAACATCAATACCTTGCACAAACAAAAATCCTCATTTGTACTATCAAATCCTCAATCCAATTTAACCCAAGAAGTAATTTCCTTGATTCTATCAAACTCATATCACCAATTCTTTTCAAAATCACCCAGTATTTCAATCTCCAAAACATTATAATCTATGTATTCAGTAGAAATCAAGTTTTATTTGTACAATAAAAAAAAGTTTATCAAAACAGCTCTCCAAACTAATATTGCATGTCTATTCAACTTTGCAATCTTGGGAACAATAGCATGGTGCGTTTCTAAAAGTGCTTATTGGTGAACATATTTAATGGCTTACTACGACTCTATGTAAATGATTTTCAATCTATAGAATTGCAGGTGAAAGAGGCCAGGGGGGAAAAACTCAAATAAAATCGAGACAAAAGGTGGAATTTTGGTTGGAGACAGAATTTCACACAAGTATATCAACTCATTATCTATGTGATAAATGGAGAGACCATGAATCACACTCATTCCTTCTTTTATAAATTTATAAAGAGATAAATTGATAGATTAATTCCAGATGACATATTTTAATAAATGGAAGTAAAATTTAAAAGATATTAATGACATGTTCAGATCGTAATGCAGGACTCATTCATAAAACAAAATTTTGTTTCTGATTAATAAATAAATTACACGAAGAAATTTTATACCTATAGATGTGTTTAAAAATGATATTATTTTCCTCCTAATCACAATCAAACTATCATCTGTACTCCCCTTCGCTGATGTCATAACATTGTACCTAATACATAGTAGGCCTATAGTCACCAGCTTACGTTAAGTCTTTTGCACATAGGGAACCTTAACTGTTAATTACAACTTGAATCAAACTGAATTTCAATCAAGATAAAAGCGAGATTGCAAAAAAAAGACAGATTTGGTTTGTTACTTCTATTGCTTAACTAATGAGTTCAAGATTTAATTGAGCTTGAAATGGGATGGGTATACTGCTTCTATACCATACTACAAAGACTAACATAACTCACAGGCAACGGATTTTGATGAAGTAATTTCCAAAGCAATCAAACATCTCCTGGAGTAGGGTGTAGTTTAAGAATATTGGGTTCCATTTCATTAAAGACTATCAAATCAAATAGATTTGACCGCAATGAACAAAGAAACAATTTGTTACAAGCAGTTGGGTGTCGGGGAGTAAGAGCTATGAAAAGACACCTGTTTCTACAAATCAAAGACATGCCTACAGAGATAGCAAACACCTCAAACTGAATAGAAAATATGTAATTCGTTGCTCGTTTACACGACATTCTAATTTACCAATAAAAGATATGGAATTCATCTCAGATTAAAAGACACACAAGATTCTGGTTCCACAAAGTGTACCAATTTAACTACCCCCACCCTTTATCTCTTTCTTTTCCTCCCTCCATCTTGTGATTAAATCGTATTCCAAGCCCTATTTCGGCGACTGGCTATTTGTCCATTTGATAACAAACAATTTTGAATGAAACTTTTATGTTTGGAAAACAATAGATTGTTGATACAAAGAAAGCAAAATCATTCTTTGTTTATCACACCTACCGGTACTCATCTATCTCATTTTCATCAATGATAAGTAAAATTCCTGCACACTCATTCCAAAGAACTTTCCAGAGTCTAATTCAAAAGGTGAGTTTTAAATAATGGATGTACAAGTGACATGTACATAGACTAAGATGAAGAATTGAAAAGGAGGCACTCATGTAAAAACCCAATTCCATTAAGAACCAAGGCAGATGAAGGAGAGACTTGATTTCTCTTCTACACTAGTGTGAAAATGTCAAATTAGACAAATTAGACTGGAAAGGTAGAGAGAGAGAGAGCGAGAAGCGCATGCCAAAGATCAATTTAATCTTTCGACGAAAAGACAGGACAAACAAAGCAAAAAAAATGGAAGTCCTCTTCTTCATGAGCTGCCAGAGAAATAAATCAGCATATTTAATCTGATTTGTGATGCAAAAGAAACAAAATCTGCGAACATGACCTTTTAGAGTCAATTAAAACAGGAAGGCAGATTCATGCATGATGTGAGGGAAATGAGGAGAGTAGACATCAGTCATTTCTAGACTCATCATATCATACAATACTGTCTCTCCCCCCCCCTCTCGACTTTCATCCTCCCTTTTATTTTCATTGTCTTCATTAAGTTGTCTCACTTTCTCTATCAACCGGTCCAATAACGGGTGGGTTTTCATGAAACTGTGAGTTTCTAGCGACTTTACGAACGACTGGTAACCCTTTCTTAGGAACTACTAGTATATCAAAGCCAATGAAAATCTGGGATGTATTATGAATATTAAGCATAAGAAAAGATCACCAGTCGTCGTAAAGTAGCTCATAACATACAAACAGCTTCACGAAACACCCAACCGGTCTCTTTTTCTTTCTACTCCTTCACCTGTCTTTATCATGACCCCCCTTTCCAATACTCTTCACTAAAGGGGAAGTTCACCCTGAAGAAAACTTTGTTGTAAAAATAGCAGAAAAAATAATTAAAAATATTGGTGGAGGTTTGAGGAAAATCCGTTAAAGAGTAAGAAAGTTATTAGAGTCCAAAATTTTGGATTTGTGACGTCATAAACGAGCAGCTGCCCCATGTGTTATGTAATATAAAATGCATGAATTTCAAATTTTGTATGGTTCCTGATGACTCAATTTTGTTTTTTATTCATGATCGGGTGTGAAATGATTTGTCTACTGATATTTTTAATCATTTTTCTGCCTTTTTCACAATAAACTTTTTGTCAGGGTGAACTTGCCCTTTAAGCAAGCTCTCTCTCTCTCTATCAATATTTTACTTGTCACATGACATCACTTCTTGATATCTATTCTCATATGTTTGTATCCCTTGTAATCATCATCCACAAGAATGAAAACAAAATCTTTCCATGGTCATTTAGAAACCGGTTTCATAAAGAGTTATGATTATAGTAAAGTATAGTTACTACTATGGTAACAAAGCTCACCAGCCAATCACAATCAAGACTTTCATGGTAGATGTCATTATGGTATAGTGTTGAAACTAGCCCTAGATCTGTTTTTCCAAATTCAGAAGTATATAGAAACAAAACTTGATTTAGATACCTAGCGTTAGTTTAAAAAAATACAAATATTTTTACAGAATATTAAATTCCACATTTCCACTTTATTATACAAAAAAAAATCATCACCATCAAAAACTTCTCTGCATATGTGATTGGACAAACATTAAGTCACAAGAAATTGCAAAAGAGTGACATACATTCCCTGGCACAGAGACTCTCTACACCTGTTAAACGATCAAAGTCAAATTAAGACCCAAGACAGAATAAAGTACGCAAATCAAACAAAGTTTTAATAAAGCATGGGGGAGGAGAAGACAAGAGACGAGGGAGAGAAAAACTCATTTTAAAAGACACCATAAATGAGCAGCCAAAGACAGATGGTTCATGGGTGTCAGAGAAATTCCCAACTAAACATTTAAATTCATGGTGGAATAATCAAATCCAATGCCTGTTAATGGACTCGATGAGACAACTAAGTGTCAAGTCTAGCTTTTAGGGAATGAGAAGAGGAAACAAGTGATTCTTGCCTCTTTCACTGCAGCAGAGTCACTCTTCTTTCTTCTTGAAATAGATATAGAGCTTGCACTTTGTTATCATGCAAACTATCCTCACTCATGGTATGGTTGGGTGATTCTTTCAAGTTTAAATCAGAGAAATCACAATATTTAATGCCTTCTCTTCACACAACTTTGATTGGTTGAAAACATCCAAATCAAAGTTTGTTCCAAACGTTTTTTTTTTCTCTCTCGACCTGCTGTCAAACAGGTACAACCCCCCCCCAAAAAAAAAGAAATCATGTCATTCCCTGAAGAGAGAACTTTGAAAAAACAGAGAGTGAGAATCCAAGAAGAATGGGCTTGCCACAGGAAACATTAAGCATGCATACATCTACAGCCGCACCTGTGCAAATCTCGGCTAAACATTCTGACCAAGTTCAAACTACCCTAAGCTGATCTGACTTTTGACAGGCATGTTTCCTCTTGCTAATATCCACAAATAAAACTGCGAAGCCACACTCTAAAACAAAAGATACATATTAAATCACATGGGAATGCAGTAATACTAGTGAGCAAATAAACCAATGGCATCAAATGAAAAGGCGTGGAGCCGAGGCTGCAAAATGGGACATGGAATAAGAGTTTCAAATTAAAAGGCATTTAATGTTCCTACAATCATTCCTAGATGTCGTGAGATCAAGAAGTTTTATCACTACAGGTACAGGCTTGGGTAGAGACTCAAAATAAAATTTTTACCTCTTGGAAGCTGTTTGGAAATAATATATCAGGTGACCAGTCAGCTGACTAGTCATGTGCTTGAAACAACAGACCGGGCAACACAACTACATGTTGATTTCTCAATTTAGGTCTCTGGCATAATTAGTCTTTAACAAAAATATGATGAGGTTTAAAGTGATGGGAATAATGATAACGAGGACATTTAGAATAACAGAAGTAGTGAGTACAATGATGATGACCACTTCTAAAAGTAAGATGGTGAAATCATGGTGAAATCAATGTAGGGAAAAATAAGCTGTAAACAAGCATGAAAAAAATGAACAGAAGATGGTCTGCATCCTGCAAAGACAATTACAACTGAACTGCTCTGCTTCTTATTTTCTCCCAAATCTGATTTCGCATCGAGCCTTGCCTTTATAGTGTGTGCAATGGCAATTATCACCACTCACATTGGATTCGATATAACCGATGAAAGAATGCAGTATTTACATTTGCTAATGTGGGGTCACATGACCATCTCGGCCTCATCAACGAGAGGATCCCTCCAAGGGCCCCTAACCTTTCTTTCGTCTTAACTCCCTGATTATAATCCCACCAGATTTCACACTCTTTATATCTCCTTAATGATGACGACCACCTCACCATCTCTCATCTTGGATTAAGTGTTACACACACACAGTGCTACTTTGGTAATAACAGCCAGGAGCTAAATATGCATGAGGAGAGGAGGATTCCTCCCTAGCAACGCATACGAGATGATACCCCCATCCTCTCACACCTCTCCATTCCTCATCTCTGTCAATCAAGAAAACTAACAGGGATTCCAAGTGCTCATATGCAAATATGCACAACCAGGATGTGTCGAGTACGCAGCAATATAGTCTTTTTTTTTAGTGAGAGAAGAGAGGAAAAACAGAAGAAAATGCCTGAAAAAAAATGGCTGGTGCTTAAGAATTCTGGTGGAGGTGAGATGGGTTTAGGTTGAGATAGAGAGAGAAGAGGGTTAGGAAGATGTTGGCCTGGAACAACAAGAGTTTAATGTCAACAAGACACCAGGGAGTGCTACAGGATGTAGAGGGGGTATGGAACCCTGGTCGACAGGGGCAAATTAGACCAGGAGGGAAAACGAGGGGGGTAGAAAGTCAGCGGCGGACGTCAGAATGGAACATGGGAGAAATCCAAGATGGAGATGCAACAGTTTTGAGATGTCCGTGTATCATGTGGCAACAAGCGGCAGCATTTCAGGCGTCGCGTTTGGCCTAGAGACCCTGAAATGATACCACATGCTATTGATTCATGATCTCAAACAACTTCTCTTTCCGTTTTCCTCTCATGATATGTCTTTTCTGGAAATCTCTGTTGCTATAACGATTGTTACAGAATCAAACAAATTAAGTTATAGCATTAGAATACCAAGACAGATAACGCACCTCAGTCAAGGGAATTATTTGGGGGAAATCTGAATGTCATTCCTGACAACCACATCGCATAGTTTATAATATGAAATTTTCTTCCTTTTTCATAGTCATACCCACCATATTTGTTGAAATAATAAACAATAGGAAATACAACAAGTTAAACACTAAGCCTATATTCATAAAACAGCATTAACATGATGATGATGCACATCACTTCTACGGTGCCTCTGTATAAAGCATTAAAAAGGCACATAACCATATGAACACTTCAACAGACAAGACATAGCATGATGCCTATCTGCTTCAAAATATAAGGCATTTATAATTTGTTTTATTCATACAATTACTAGCCCCAAAGAATTTCCTGTCCATGATATATATTCAGCATTCATATATCTCCATCATTCCAGCACAATGTTACATAACAAAAAGGGAATACGGGTCACAATGAAACGGAATATTAATGTTTCTCATTAAAGCTCTCCGTACTCATTAATAGTGTCTACGAGTCCATTGAAAGATTCGCATTCACAAGGTCCTCAGACTAAAGGCTTCAAGAAAGACATCAAATCCAATCAAGTATGTCTAATATGAACCAACTATGCTTTGATCTAATCCAAGATGATAAATTAAATAGAAGAGTCTTTTTTCTTTAAGCTCTCATCAATAGCCCATCCACCATACGCTGCCTGATACTGCGCTTCTGAGATCAAAGGAAGCTAAAGCAAATTAATACCTTCAGAGACAGAGGGAACGAGGAAGAGGGAGAGAAAGGTAGGGGAGTATAAAAGAAAAAAAAGAGGCTTATGAGACATGAAAGGAAGAGGGAGTAAAAGTAGTACTAAGTCAAAGGTGGGGGTAAAGAATGAGAAAACCTTGGTGTCAAAACATCTTCCCAGAGGTTGAAGTGGTACGACAATAGCCCCCTCTCACACCTATTATACCCGGCTGGGCAGTAATCACCATAATTGATGCAATTTGCATATGTAAATGAAATTATCCTGACCAAGTGTCCTTGGGTAGGTATTAGTGACTTAATGCTTACTGGGTAAGAGAAAGAGAGAGAGAGGGAGGGTGGTTTCAAACCACCTAGATCATTAGAATCCCTGTTAAATTACAAGAACTTTTTTACGCTAAAAAATACTAATTAATTATTCCTGCATTCACACCAACCTGAAAAATACCCTTCGGTATATGTTCCTGAAGTTATGAGCATGCACAGTATGGTCTGATAAGCAAGCGAGGCACGAGATTCAAATTCACTAGCTCAGCAGCCACCCAAGGCACCCGCGTCCAACTACACGCTGGGCTAAAAGTTCCCGTAAATTGCTTCTATTTTGCCAAAATACCTGCGACCTTGGAAAAATCCCCGCGAAAGTTCTCGTAATTTTGACCAGCACCTACTATTCAGTGGGTATTTTCTTTCGGGGAGATTACGCGTAATTTGCTTTCACATGGCCAATATTACCTGGTATTTTCTGATCGGGGTAAATTTCCCGGTCAGAAATAACCTGGAACTGTCGTACTTCGAGGCGGTCTGAAACCACCTAGAGATGGAGAGAGAAACCTACATCTTGATGATTACATAAAAGAGCTGCCAGCCTACAATAGCATATAGGCTACACATCAGAGATTATCATCTCTCTCTCTCTTTCAATCTAACCAAACCCACTTCTTTTGGTTCAACTTTCCGCCTTTTCTTTTTGTTAATTCCCCTATGGTTGTGTGTAAGCCTTCTTTTCTTTGAGTCAGCCAAACACTGCACATTTTCCTAATCTTGGCTAGAGGATTAAAATTTTGAAAGAAGATTAACACAAGACAATACATGGCATCATAGCATAACTTTAAGCAAGCATTATAACAGGTTGCTATATCAGTGAAATACATACTTTTCTTCTTTGAGAATTATAAGCATTTACATTTTTTTATCCCTCTCCTGCTGAACGAATGCATTCATTCATTTTCTTTCATCATTCCACATTTCAGATTTCGTACTTGAGAAAAACTCTCTGTGCATATACATTGAATTAAATATTGATTCTTCACCCAAAGCAATGGACGCTGCGCAACTCTACTTCTTAATTAAGAGGGCATTTCTCAACAATTCCCTCACATACTGTCAGACAAAATCAAATGAACTCATGAAATGTCCATCTCCCCATAAAAAAACTCCCTAATTCAAACATTTCAGGAAGTGTAATGCCACAGTAAAATCACTGATATAATACTGAGGTGTCAAACTGTCAATTATAACCATCGCCTTGATTCACTTCTGGAAAATTAATTTTAATTCAGGTACAAATGATAAAGGGAAGAGTAAAAAAATGAAGGCACCATTTTTTGTCTTGAAATAATAAAGTTAGAGCATTGATCAATTGCTGTCAGATTTTGTTTTCTTTCTTTCCTATCTGGTGTGCATTATGAGTATATATAGTTTTCACAACAAAGCATACCTTCGATACACCATATGAGTCTTCTTTATAAAGAACAATTCAAAGAAGATGAGCAAATAAAGATTGTGATCATCTTGGAATATTTGATGAAGCGGATGAAATCAAAGGAACCATTCTGGTATCCATACCCAACACTGTTGTCACAATGTCAAAGTGAGTCAATAACGCTTCCTTCAAAATCTCTTTCTATCATCCCATACATCCAGGCACGGCTGGGCACACAATAATCACATTAGACCATGATTACCACAGGAAATGCCAAGTTGAACTATGTTTTTTGTCCAAATGTAGGAGGGCTACGATTCCACAACGTGAGGGGGTCAAAGGCCATCAAAAGGATATCCGCTGTGCAGGAGACTCATCGACTTGGTAATTAGTGATAGTGATTACTACATTTCTACTTTGGTATCTTTACATCTTAATGACCATGAACGCTAAAACAGAAAGCTACTGCACAAATAGATACAACCACAAATGAGAGTCAATCTATAATCTGGATTTTTCAGATAATTCTGTTTCCACATGGCAAACAAAATTCAAGATTTATGCTATTCATATCTTAAGTTAAAGATAACAATCGTAACAATTAGGGAATTCGATGGTGACATTACCTTCAATTAACGGGAGAATTCCAGAAGTCGGATTCCAAGATTCAGAGAGGTTAAAACAGGTGCTCCGCCCTTACTGCATGTATTCATTGGTGTAGAGAATCAGCTTGTTGTGTATATACTGCATGAGAAAAAACAGAGTTAAGACAACTTAAGCAGGCAAACCATTAAAGACTGAGCACCTATAGCCACGGCATTCAATGAAAACTCTACGTGTAGATGACGACTATTGTTCTTAACCATCCAATGGCCCTTTCTCTCTCCCAAACCAATGAAAAGCACTAGAGTTTGTAAAAGAATTCAATGAAAAGGCGGTGGGGCACAAACAGGGCTTCGCCAAATTAATGGGGTCAGAGTTATTGTAATCACAGGAGGAGAGAACAAAAGACAAGGAGAGTGAGAGAAAGAGAGAGGAGGGGAGAGAGAAATAATAAAAAGAAACTTTGCATGCTGGCAAAAAGCGCTCTTCTATTTTGACACAGGTGATATTGAAAAGGAATTAGCGAAGTAAAGGATGTAAGTTGAAAGGAATATTGAAGAATTGGAAGACAAGAGAGAAAGAGGAACGGGGGAGGGGTTTATTAGAGATGGTATTTATATTGATATATTACGAGAGAGTTTGTAATGAGGGATTACACACGCATATAATAGCTTAGAGGTAGAAACCGTACACTGAAACAACAAGTACAGATTGAGCCAAACAGAGCAATGGCTCTCAATTGAGTTAACTCGTTAAGCTCCACGCTTGTGATTTACATATGCAAATGTAATTAAGGAGAGGCCTGCCGTAAGTAGTGGCTTGGTTGACTGGGCTGCGAGTAGTGCATGAAATGACTGCACTTCTTTATGCGAATAGGCTATCTTACGATATTACCTGCTATTCTTTGCTTGTTTATCTTTGTCTGAAAATGCAAATATTGTCTCTAGACAGTCGGAGCTTTAAGCCTAATTAGATTTTGATAAAAGCCAGACAACTCGATAAATTAAACCAGGAGCTGCTAATAAGAACCAACCTGGTTTCATATGGTTTCATTAAAGTCATCTATAAACTCATTTTATGTGTTTTCAAGTGGAATGAAGAAGCAATACCAACACCTGACTGACAAACTTGTGGTTTGATATTCCTCAATTAGTGAGAACATTGGTTGGGTAATTTCTTGGCTGCTCTTTGGCGATAATGCAGAGTTTGATGAAATATAAGAAGTAAACTCTCCTAGAATTTAGCAAAGACATCCATGTTCTATACTTATCTTATCTACATCAACTAAAATGAAGAATGTGAACAGAAAAAGACAAACACAGGCTTGATTAATCTTTCTTCACAAGCAAAATGGCGATCTTATTCTCGAATATGCTTATTTCACTTAATTTCTTTAGCCCACTTAACCCCGGAGTATACCATTCATGTTTCTTTTAATGTCAAACTTTCTTATTAAGTACCTTCAACCAAGCTAAGCATGCAAATGACAATTATTGCATTTGTTTCATTTCAGTGGGTGTGTGTGTTTCATTTCATTTTTTTTTTTGCATCAGCTATATCATCAGGGTCTATGTAGTTGCAGTGCTAACCCATGAGAATCCAAGATAATGTTGTAGTCCAGTACCATCAATGGGACCAAAAACTCCCTTAAACCCACTTGGAGTTTGTATCATAAGCAAAATAAAAAAATCATTGTAAAAAGAAGGCCTATTCATTCATCCCAGTGCTATAACACTCCACTTTCACTTTCTCTGAATGTACAATCTCTCTTTCTCTCGCTTATTTTACACTACATTCCCTTTCTCTTCTTTCCTATTTACTTACCTGCATGTTTCCATATTAATCAGATGGTTTAAAACCATTTATTTACATTGCTCATTACATAACCTTGAGTTTATACAACCATAAGGAGATGAGGTTAAAATCTTATCAATCATTTCTACCACAAACTATTTGCAAAAAAAATGCATTAAAGCCTTTGTGCGCAATACATGATTCAGACAAATTAATTTTGTATGTATTTCATGGTGCAGAGCAAGGATATTAACTTATCTAGAAACGTTATGATCTATACATGTTAGGCATCAGCATCAGACTCTCAATATGACTAAAATGATGATCCTAAATCATCCAATAGCACAATTCTCCTATACTACTTCAAGGCCAAGTCCACCCCAACAAAAAGTTGGTTTGAATAGAGAGGGAAATCCAACAAGCATAACACTGAAAATTTCATCAAAAATCGGATGTAAAATTAAAAAGTTACGATTATTTTTAAGTTTCGCTCAATTTCACAAAACAGTTATATTCACATCCTGGACAGTATGCAAATGAGGGGAGTGATGACATCACTCACTCGCTGTTTCTTTTGTACTTTATTATATGATATGTGAAATATTCCAATTTTCTCCAGTCTCCACGTTGTCCTATCAAATAAAGTTTCATTCCTCCCTAACATGTGGTATTACCATTGTTTTAACATAAATGGTTCAGTCAAGTTGGTCCTTTTTGTCAAAACTGTACAAATTGAAATATCGTTCAAACAACAAAATAACAAAAGAAAAAGTGTGTGGGGGCATCATCGACTCTCTCATTTACATGCCACTGAGATGTGCATTAACTGTTTTGTGAAAAATAAGTGAAACTTTAAGTTGTCGTAACTTTATTTTACATCCAATTTTGATGATATTTCTAGTGTTATGCTTGTATAATTTTTCCATGTTGATTAAAATTTAAAAAAAATTCTGGGGTGGACTTGACGTTTAAAAGTAATAGTCAAAGGGGAAGTCAAACCTGAAGTGAAGTTGTTTTTTAATGAATACAATCGGGTTTGACACGTGAGGAGAAAGAGGGAGTGGAGAAGGGGTATCCATCAGTTGATCTGAAGAAAGACAGGAAAAGACAAGAAGACAGGGTGTGGAGACAGACAGACAGCAAAAGACAACAGATACAGACAAACACGCTGACAGCTAGAATAGAGGGAGGTGTGAAAATGTAGAATCAATCCAGAATATCCAAGAAAATACTCTGGTCAAAACATGGCAAGCTATTGGACATTTCAGATAGGGCCGGCTTGCAGACAAAACAGCTGGACACAAACCAAGACAGAGACAGCTACACAAAATTGTTCGCAATATTTGTTATCCCTGGCCTCCTAGCATACATAGAGGAATAACACCACTTCTACTGACTACTTTACTTTCACTTCTCACAAGATCATTCCATTATAACAATATACCAACACTGCACAGTGTTCTATTCTGGAATCATACCATGGTCAATTGGCGCAATGGTCTGAACTGACATTGATTTGGCCTGAGATGACCAGGCAGTGACCAGACTAGATGTAGGGTAGTGTCAAGGACAGTTAGGACTAGTCTACTGCTCAGAGACTCTGATACAACTCTTTATATGTCAAGTGATGAGTTTGAACTGGGCTTTGAAAAATACAGGAAAAAACTTTTAACACTTGCCATTGTAATTTCTTCTGGTGCCTGTTTCATGATATTTGTTGCAATTGCAAATTCGCAATAATAGTTAAAAGCTACTGAAACCCTTCAAACTCATTGGTTAATAGTTAATTTGGTATTATAAAAAGTAAATAAACAGTAACCTGGGGCCCATAACACAAAACTTAGCAATGATTGCAGAACATATTTCTATGATTGATTGCATTGACTACAATGTACAATCACTTGTGAAAATCAAGAGTACAATCAATCGCTAAGCTTTGTGTTACAGGACCCTGGTCTTATAAAATACTGGGCGTTCTATAAAATCTATCAACACTCTTGCTCAGTATACTTATCATCCAGGGCCCTATGATATAAACGATTACGATTGATCGTAGGGTTGATTTCTATGATCGATTGCATCGAGTATTGTGAACAATCAATTGTAAGGAATCATTCCCACAATCCATTGCTAAGCTTTATGTTACTGAACCCTGGATACCTTAACCTTCAAATCATTTTCAACCTCCAGGGGCCATTTTGAATATTCAGCGCAAAGACTTGTTTCTCAGAGGGAGGTATCAGGGGCAGCCCCTCTACAGTCCCACAGGGACACTTTCTGTCATTCCAAGGTACATGTCGTTCACTCATTCTATGAACTTGAAAACGGTGGACCTAATCATCACCTAAATGTTAAGATTGAGATCTACAGTAGGGTGCATTTAATCAAACGTCTTCAGTTTGAATCAAACTTAATGCAAACAAAAGACATCATCATGATTGTTTTGGGACAGTTTTAATTGCACTGTTTCCCCTCTTTTTTTCACGACCACTCACAACCCATCACGGATCAGTGGGTTTGACCCGGGAACTAAAGGTCATTCCTACGACGACATGTTTCAACTGAAAGGAGGCCTGTATCAGAATCATAAATGAGATCTGTTCAATTAAAACATTTTGTCCAAAGTTTTGCAGAATTACCTTTACCGGGTTTTAGTATTTCATGTTTGTGCCTTGAGATTAACTAGGCATAAATGTTAGAACGTTTAAAATTTAACGGTCATTAATTCAATCAACATCAATTAAACTGATTCTTCTAAACAAAATAATGAAACTGATATGAATTTATCTGTAATTGATAAGGGTGATTTTGGGTGATTTACTTTTTGACAGTTTTCAGACTTTTCACAACAAGAAAAGCTCTATGCAAGTCATGTAGAATTACAACGAGTAATGGTTGCATGACAAAGTTGTTTATGTCCTTCTCGTTCTGATGAGGACAGAAACCTCTTCTACTCTAGAAGTAGAAAATGGTAGAACAAGTATGCTTCTGAACAGCATATAAACCTCAACTATACTAGAAGTCAAGACTAGTGGAACTACACTGACCAGAGTTGCATATGTCACAACTTGTAACGCTGCTGGCTATAAATAGAGAACGTCAGACGGACCCTCACTGCCCATCCTGGTGCTCGGATCAGTGATGTCATCCTGAAAAACGGAAGGAACTCTGGCTTTCTATCTGTCTGTTCAGACAGGCTAGGAAGGTCATGTACAGCCTTGCGTTCAAACACACAGATAAACCCATAGTACAATCACAATCTAGGTTAATATCAATTAATGCACACGTCTCACCTTGCCACTCCTATTTCAGCTCTAGGTCCGAAGACATGGAATCTCTCCCCTTGCTGTTTAAAAGTCCTATTCATTTGTGTTAGCAGAACTGAATAGTTCTCACCACCCCAACTTTTTAAGTATTGTAAGGAGCTGATTAGCATGCCTGAATAGGTAACAATACACCCCTCCTTCTCTTATTCCCTCACCTTCATTAACCCTCTCTTTGTCTAATTCTTTACCCCTCCAGGTAAAGAATCTTTGATTGGGGGGCGCGATACCATAGTGGACTCCACTGGTGCCTCAAAAAAGGGAGGGGTCAGGGATAGTTCAATTACCGCTTAATTCTTACAGCAAACATGTCCCCGCTTATTTCACCAAAATTAATGATCTTTGGTAAGCTTGTTTATAGCTGAAGATTGAATTTCAAAATTAAATCTTGGATTCTATTCAAGAAGGTATGGAGGAATTTGATAATAAAAGTTGTTGAACTTCAAAGAACAAATTTGGAAATGAGCAAACTATGCAGTTACAATCATATATCTTTTGAGAAATTAACTGACCATAGAATTTAGAAAAGTAAAACTAGTACAAGGTATACGCCTAAATGGTAAGTTTTATTATTCACTCAGATATCAGTATAGTGCTTATATATAGTTCAGAAAATGATACCACCATAAATTATCACAGACCAATGAAAATGTACTTTAGATCACAAAATAAATAAGTGAAGTACTGTATCAAGCAGAATTCCTTTCACATTAAAAAAAAAAAAACCCTACCACTATTTCCTATTGTATTTTCCCTTCAATTTTTCCAGTATTGCGGCAGAGAGACAAAAATTTATTAAGAACCCATGTTCATTTGAACTACATATATGCTTTGGTAAATTTGAACAGTTTGCTCTTATACTAGTAATTGTATTCAGAAGGGTCTGAGGGAAGAGACTAGTATTTTGACCAGCGCTCTGATTGCCAGACAGTTCCTATGATAAGAACATATGGTCAGTCTGTATTCCAGTCATAACTAACAGAGGTGACATGAGGACAAAGTACTCCTTGACCATTGGCTCACCAATGGTCAAGTCAGGCCTTGTCTAGACCTCTACCAATTAGAATTGAATCTACTTCTGTTTTATTCTTCCGATATACAAAATGGATGTGATATAGTTTTGGTAGATGAGATAAACCACTTCCTTGAATTAAATGTACATAGGCCCTTTTTCTTTAGAATTGCCACGAAATGTGCCTTGTCTGTCGTTTCCTTTCTGACATTATCAAATTAGAAATCTACATCTTCTTTTAAAGTTCACCTGAATCATTAAAAAAGAAAATATGCAATTTCATTATTTATCATACTCTTTAAGACCCTTACACAACCATTTGTATGTATTTGTCTACTAGTCTTCAGTTTCCCAGTCCTTTCTCTAATTTCTCTTTCTATAATTTCCTTCAAATCATCCTCATTTAGATTCTAAATTTTCATTTTAAATTACATTTTGTACTATTCCCCCTTTTATTCTTTAGAGTAGTATGTCATCATATTTACTCTTACATAATTCAATTAAAAATAGTAATTAGTAACTTATTATTACTCCTATAGTCAACTCAATGAAGAGGTCTAAGAGGGGATTCACACGCTCGCATTTCGCGTCATTCATCGTTCAAAAGACGCAGTTTGAGCGTGTGAATGCAAAATAGCTTGATTTGAAATGCGTAATTCAAATGATCGGTGCAAAACGTAAAGCCGCAGAATTCACAAATCCTCCTGAGCTTTGTGAACGGAAGATGTTTCTAGTGTATTCGGCATTGCAATCAAGCATTCAAATGACCAAAAATGCGAGCGAGCATGTGAAACCCCTTTAAATAGCTTGCTTTCTACTTTGAACCTGGATTGTTTAGATCTCCAGGTAATCCCTTGTCATTCTTAGTCAAATCGATTCTGAAATGTGGATCACTTTGACTAAGAATGGAGTTGAATCCCAGATCATACCATTCAGAGTCAACTCTGATGCTGCAGACATGTTTATTTCTGATACAAAACCATATAGAACTATGGCACAGAGATACCATGGTATGCACGGTGATAATTACAATCTACATAAACTGTTGACAGTTACAAAACAGTTAGCTTGCAGGTAAATCTCTTTGGAATTAAAACCTTTAAATGAGACATGGAATGAATAGGCTTCTTTCATTCTTTCTTTTTCACTTTGCATAGACTTAAAGAGGGTCAAAAGAATAATAAAAGAGGGCAGAGATGATGATGAAGAGATGGAGGGATTATCTGAAAGATAAAAGAAAGAGAACCTTAGCTGTAGAGAGGTAACAAAAGAACACCCCTTTTATAGAGGCTCCCATTTACATTGTGTGATCACCCAGGGACCACTTCTATTTGAGCTGTTTAAAATGCAAAGTAGATTCTGCCTCGCTCAAGTGGACTGACACAATACCGAGCCTGGCACTCATAATCAACTCCCAATTTTACCAAATGGAAATTAGGCAACAAACATGATGAATCAAAAGAAATATTGCGACAAGGGGAGAACACAAAAAAATATATAAAGAACAAACAAAAAGCTGCAGGGCTGTGGAAAATTGTTGAATCTACAGGAAATTTTTCAGCAAACAATGTCATGAAGTAATCAAATATTTGAGATGCTTCAGTTAATAAATGAGATATGTTACGCTTTCTTTCTGAAAGCTAGTTTCAAGTAGACTTGGTAATCCCGTGTTTAAATTGGTAAATCAAAGTTTGGCTTCTTGCACGAAAGACAAGTGAGAAGTTAAACTTGTCATGAAGTGTATACCAGTTGAATAACTCCATCATATACCCACCCTATTCATTCAACTACATCACATTCCTATAAACCTAAATTTACATGAAAAGCAAACGTGTTTGTTTGTCATTTTCGTCTCTTTTTAACCAGACTTGAACAGGCAGCGCGATGGAAGCTATATGAAGCGAGGATAAGTCGGAAGCGCACATCATCCGAGCAGCTATCTTACCCCCATGATGACGATAGTCCAAGAAAGCCCCATCATCAAGTCATTTGATAGAGTCTTAGGAAAATCTTGCCATCTCATTATTCATGCTTCCTTTTAGCTGTGAGATCATGCCAAGTCTCTAAGGCACCACGGCCTTCCACACAAAACACATGATTATGTAAATTGTATGATTACGGCAACAGAAAAAAAAACACAAGGTGGAATAATGAGAGAGATAATAGAGAGGAGAGGGAAGGAAGATAGTGGAAGAGAAAGAGAGAGAGAGAGACCTGGGTAAGCTAAGCTAGAGCTGTGGAGGAATTGACGGCCAGCAATGACGAATGAACTGTGAAGAAGACTCTTGTTTGAACACGCATCCACGAGATGACCCGAGAAATTTTCCGCCCGAGCGGCTGGCCAATTCTAAGCAAACTTGCATTGCTTATTCAAGCTGCTGATATTATACGATTCAATTATGGCGGCCATCGTGACCTCGGTCGAAACAAAAACCCATCGTCTTAAAAATATGATTGAGAGGGGCAGAGCTAATCCCAAAGTGAAGTCATAAGACCCCTTTTATAAACAAAAAGCGGGATTTCGGGAGGGAAAAGAAGACGGGGGTATGGCTTACCAGTTGAAAGGTGTGAGAAGAAATCACAGAATTTGTCTTTATGGTACTGCGAGATATGTGGGTCAAGTTTGTATCGCTGCCACCTGTTCTACCCCACCCAATGGTGTGAAGACCCCCCTGAAAACAATAGCTTGGCTTAATTAAACCCCTTTCCTGTTGAACTCCCATTCACCGTAACACAACCTTCCTTGGACAGGGGGGGAGCTCAGATCCCTTCCCTACTACCGGGCTCTTCAGTATCTTCCCTCCAATCTTCTCTTACGCTGATTAATCTCTAGATAATGACCCTACCTACAATATGATGGAAGGGTGACGAAGGATAACACAGAGGGAACTGGTGTCTTAAGGATGGTTCATATTTCATAGCATCATATCTCACCGGTGTTCTGACACAAGATAAGGTTTCTTGGTCGCTACCCTGCCAAGAGGGGCCCCAACCATCTTCTTCACCCATCTGACTCATTTCAAAAGACTAGGATGGGATGGAATTATCCCTTTTTCCAATTCTCACACTTGCGCTTGTCCAACGAACCACGCATATTACTTCATAAATGGCTATATGACACCACGGAAGCTGTAACATACCAACACCGACTTCCCCCAAACCAACAAGTCAAATTCTTTCTGTTTTGCACATTTCTTTCTTATGCGAGTGATAATGCTCTTTTCATAATCTTGCCAATTACTTGTTTAGTTACAAAAGTCATAGAGGTTTAAGTGAAATCGACTATCTCATTTGCATATCTGTTTACTTTTTGAAAAATTAAGCAAAAATGAAAATGCCTTCAATTCATATTTTTACATGATAAAATTGATTTATGCTTTTGCAATAATTTTGATTTCTTCTGGCATCCACTTCTAAATCCTTAGCTGAATATTTCAGCTTTCCTCAGTGTTTGTTTGATTTTTTTTCATTATTCAAAACAATATCATGTTGGGGTGGATTCATCCTTTATGGACCCATATTGTAGTTAACAAGTCCACCCCAACAAAAACTTGATTCGAATAAAAAGAGAAAAATTCAACAAGCATAACACTGAAAATTTCATCAAAATTGGATGTAAAATAAGAAAGTTATGACATTTCAAAGTTTCGCGTCATCTCACAAAAACAGTTATATGAACGAGCCAGCTACATCCAAATGAGAGAGTCGATGATGTCATTCACTCACTATTTCTTTTTTTTTTTATTGTTTGAAATATGAAATATTTTGATTTTCTCGTCATTGTCATGTGAAATGAAGTTTCATTCCTCCCTGAACACGTGGAATTCCATTATTTTAACATTTTGTGCTTCAGGCAAGGAGGTCCTAATCATCAAATTCGTAAAAACTGAAATATTGTATAATTCAAACAATAAAAAACAAAAGAAATAGTGAGTGAGTGACATCATCAACTCTCTCATTTGGATGTAACTGGCTCGTTCATATAACTATTTTGTTAAAAATAAGCGAAACTTTAAAATGTCATAACTTTCTTATTTTACATCCGATTTTGATGAAATCTTCAGCATTGTGCTTGTCTGATTTTTCTCTATTGATTCAAATCAACATTTTTCTGAGGTGGACTTGACCTTTAAAACCCTTTTATCAACCAGTATCATTAAAAATGCAAAACACAATCTTGGCCACTCTTATTATTCATCATCTGTATTAATTATCAGGATACAATTCACAATGAAACCCAAGAATTAAACTCCTGATGGTAAAAGCTGATTTAGCACATCCAAGGAGGATCCATAAAATTGAAGGAAAACAAAAATGAAACATGAATGAATTGGCAAGTGTGTGACATCAACTCTCTCATTTGCATATCTGTTTACTTTTTGAAAAATTAAGCAAAAATTAAAAGACAATTCACAATGAAACAAGTTGTTGATTCTTTCTATTCTAAGCTTTCTCACACTTTAAAGCAAAGGAGATTAAAAGAGGTGAAAATGTCTCACCAAGGGTCATTGAAAGGGCTTTAATGAATCTTTTGCCATCCATGAAATTAATTTAACAGGAATACTTTTATAGAAAAGCAGATATCTCGAGATGAAAATTTATCAATTACATCACTCAGTGTTTGAGGAGATTTGGATGACAGCATACAAAACAAAAGAAATTCATTGAAACCATGTACGCGTATGTTGATTCCAAATTCCAAAATAGCTCATAGCCGAGATCTTCTTGTGATCAATAAAATGATAGCTTTTAATAACCTGAAGAGAACATGAGGGAAGAGTAAATTAAAATATAATTAAAATGAAATTCAGAAGAAAGGGATAAGTAAAGCTCAATCTCATCTTCAGAATACAGAATAAAGATTTCAAGAAGCAATGTTGTGATCTGATCTGATCTGTCCTTATGAGGTGAACTCGTTGTTTGACTTTCTTGTGAGATACACCACGAGCACGAAGGATGTGTCGCAATCAAGACGGCTTGCTTCGGCCGGGGACACTTCTCTTGCAACGTAATTACGAGCGAGCCTTTCCAGGGGATCGAATGGCCACAGATTAACGCAGCCATTAGTGGGACAGCTTGCATCGTGCAACAATGTACAAAAGGATGTGCCTAGTAACTCGAGCCATCACTCATTAATTTACGCAACCTGCCCCGGACTTAAGGGCCCAAAGGGGGAAAAGTTTAAGGACATCGTCATGGCGACAAATGACTGCCGGAGATTAGGCCGCCGCATCTTGCAATTAAATCCAAGCTTGGTTGCCACAGAAGAAGACAAAAATATGCAAAGCTTGGAGTTAAGAAGCTCTCATGATGATAATTACCACTTGGTTGTGATGAAGATTCTTGGACCTTTTCTTAATTTCTACTTTTGGTTGGAAGAGAAGCCGAGTCTTAACTACTCTCTCATTTCAGCCCATCGGCGAGAGAAAGAGACATCTGATTGGCTTGTGGCAGCCAATCATGAGCATTACAAACGAGCGAAAGATTCTTGCTTAATTACCCAGGGTTCATTATCTTGGAGAATGCCCCAGGACAATCTCTCTAGCTTTCATTAATTACCACAAGCAGCCCTCAGTCCTTGCTTGCAGTTCTTACACCTAACCATGGATCAATCTATATCTCTGTAATCTTTCCTCAGTCTTAAGTTATCTCTATATGCTCTCCATTTCTGTTTGCTTATACACATTTTTACTGATTCCATCAATCTCAGCCCCCCTCCCCCCCCCCCCCCCCCCCCGATCCTTAAATACCCTAAGTGAAACTTGACTAAAATTAGGTAAAAATACTTTCATCCACAAGAGAAAATAAACTTTTAAAGGAAGTAAAATCAATGTAGGTCTTGTCAGGATATTTCTTTGAAAATTGATTGTGGACTGGTAACTTAGACTAACAAGCATACACAACACTGCTCATTATTCTCAATTATACACTCTCCATAAAACTTTTAATTTGGTGTCTCGGGCAACGGGCAAAGGTCCATTTTTTTTCCTTCCTTTCAATCAGAAATAAAAGCCAACAGCATGGTGAAGGAAAAGCAGCGACAATGTCAGAGATTTGTTCTTCATTTTCTTTTGTTGTTTCACACACAGGTTGATCGCTGAAATTCACCTGACTCGCTTTCTTTGTGTCGGCCATTTTAATTGCAAAGAAAAAAAAAATCTATTGAATTTGTATAACCCAAATTTGATTATCATTGGGGGAAAAGGAACAAATGTTGATCTTTATTGAGCATTTCATAGGCAAACATCTATCTCTAGGGTTCTATTCAAGTGTGGAATGTATTAATAATGATCAAGAAAGCAGCTAGAACGAAATACAAATATGATCAGGAAATAGAGATTTATTCCATTGTCTCATTCCGAAAAACAAGTCCTCATCTGCCTTTGAGGAAGCCAAATTTGAGAGCGATGGAAGCGCAGTGAGCCGAGACTGGACTGACACCATCTGTGAGAGAGTGAGCACCGATCCTGAGGTTCGAGGCATCCCACCTACCCCCTCACTACGCTCACAGCACACGCATCACCACGGATTGACTGCATTGCATCACAGCTCACCACTCAACCAACACATAGCTGCATAACATTACGTAAAAACACGGGACACGCTTTCTCCCTCGCCAGCTCTCGACCATGTCAAGGTTCTTGATTTATGTGAAGGAAAGATGCCGTCTGGACCCCGATGTAGCAAAGAATAGACTTTTTCCTTTCTATTTTGATGCCATTGAGATGAAAACATGGGCTTCCCCCGTCACCATGGCAGCAAGGAGAAAATAGGACACGGCTGTGACCCCCTCCCCAACCCCCTCAGGAATAGGGTCAGTGAACTAAAAACCAACTAGTCTCGACTCCAGTCATATCTAGAATATCAGTATGGCATACCCTCTGTTTCAAAAATAGGAATGATATGAACAGAAAATTGGACAAGGCCTGTGCAGGAGACAACATAGGCCTACTCACTCATACATCCGCTTGTGCTATCTGGGCAAACAAATATACTGGGTGAAAATTCAAAATCCTGCATGAATTCAGATCTTTCACAACTGGCATGGTAAAGAAAAAGAAAGAGAAAAACTCAAATCAGCCATTGAAATGTTAAACAAGAAATTTGATACATTAGATAAATAGCACCTCTACCTTGACTTTTATTAGCGGTTATTGAAAAAGTATATGTCTGGTTTTACCAGACAAGAAGAACGTCATTAATTGCTTCATATGACCGTAGCTGTACGCTGCGCAATAACACGGCATACAGAGAAACAGAAACCTAAGAAAACATAGAGCCTCTTCAATTATGAATAATCAAAGAAAATATTCACAAAGGTCGGGTAAACATCGCTGTATTTTCTTTTGTCACGAATTAGATTCTAGATGTATAATCATGACAAAAGCAAGGCTTGTTCTTCCATGAACAAATTATTCTTTCCTTAATATCAGTCTCTCTTTTTGTCTATCTTTCTTTTTTTATCTCTCTCCCTCTCTCTCTCTCTAAGCAATTTCTATTATTTCCTTCCCTTTGATTACCTCTACATAAAATCTGTTTTGAGACTGTATTCATCTTTTATTGATGTAAAATAAATTTCAAACTTTTAACATACAACAATAATAATAATATTGTACTTATATAGCGCATAATATTGGTAATCTCTATGCGCTTAACAAGTGAATTATCTATTACATAAGAGATCAAATTATTAATCATATCACTGTATTTGGTTTCAAATAACAAAATATAATTTCACGTTACTTTGAAAGATCAAAGAGTTATCAATTTTGGGCGTAATTACCCACCAACCAATCAAAAATTATACTGCAAAATTTTGTTTGTAAAATATTTGTTACTTTTGGTTTATGACACCTTTTAAGACAATCAACTGCGATGTTAATGTATAGATAGGCCTATGACATTTGCACCAACCTTTTGAAATTACTATTTAGCCTAATTTGGGTGAAGTAAGAAGAGTATTCTGAATTTCTAATATAAACATTAGTTCTTGAAATCAAACAATCTATCCCATATTAACAAAAACTGCGCCTGTTCACAATTGCACTCTTTTCCGATTGTCATGAATAATTTCCGCTCTTGTTTCACTAGGAGTCTTCTATTTGCATGTCTACCATGCCTAAGTTGCAGACCACTTTGATAGCAAGGAAGATATGGACTGACAATAACTGAAAGACAGAGGGCTCTCTCTCCTCTCTTGTGATTTTACTTCAAGCCAAATAACTCCTTCTCTTTCTTTCTCTCTCTCACTTCTCATAAACACAGGTAGCAAACTCACCACACCACTCCAGAGTATGTACGCACTCCTAGTGGAAACTCGTGGTAACAAAAAGTTGTAACCTTATAAATTGCAAGCTATATCACCTGCCAGATATCTCTATTACAACTATTAACCAAACTTACAATTTTAAGGAAAGTTAAATACTTTGAACATTAAGAATTTTCCATTTATTGATTATAGGTCTATATAGAAAAATATTCAACTTTCGTGTATTGGGAAAAAATTAGGGTCATACTAGTCTTAATCTATTAACTATGTGAACTTGATGAGCTCTTTTAAATAATTATTGGTGTAGAATATACTGTAAATGTGTTTTTTACTTGGCTTTTGTTGGAAAAATGAAGATTAGAAAACAAGAGTGTCATTTTCCTTTGAACAACCCATTAATAATTCATTGAAAACAATCATCGCGATACAGAATGTTCTTCCGCTTGGCCTATAGATGCTCCACACTGGGTGACTTTGGAGGTGCAGTAATTTAAATCAAATGAACCAAATTCATGGATGATATGAAATGATGACACAAGATGGAACAAAAGAAGCCCCTCTCATATCCACTTTCCTTGGATCGATAGGAAGAGATCGAAAGATGGCATATATCAAGGAAGGTATTCCTGAGGGTACAGCTGATGAGGAATCGTCCAGAAATATGAGCTGAAACGAAGGACCGGTATGAGAATGAAGATCGTGGAGGGGGGGTGAAGGACTAGATACATGTTAAATGCAGGAACATGGAGCAAGAAATTAGGCCAATGAGATGAATCACTAACTAACCACAATGCTGCGTGGGAAGAATGCAAGACGAGTCAAGCACTGGATTCGTCCAGAGATAGAAAGGGGTAACAGGTTACATCATGGCATCCTAGCTACAGGTGGTGGTGGTGCATGGTATGTTCAGCAGTCACCCTGTCGTCTATCTGGCAGGATAGCTACCTGTTCACCAGGAAGTCATCACTCTATTCTACCATGTTAAGTTTACCATTAGACACCACATCGCAACTGTCTGCCTAACTCTGCTATTCTCATGATTCTGAACTAGTGCGGTAAACTCACTTTGAAAAAACGCATTGAGAAAAGAAAGTGGAACAACTTTCAGTGGGACTAACTGGCCATTTGGCTCACTTCTATAGTTCATGAATAAGTGAGAAAGGGGTAAAAAAAATCCTCAAACTTGTTGGTTGAAGACCACAAGCAGTCAAGTATAAAGTTACTGATGTACATGTATGGAGTCGAGCCTGATGACAGCAAATGGGTAGGCCCTAATCTGCTAATTCTTGGGATGCATGTAGTTGTAAGATTGTAGTAGACTGAAATGTAAAACTAAAATGACATCGCTCACCTCTACAAATTTCAAGGAATACAATCAATCTCAAGAGTCAAGTAGTTAAATGATCTCCACATTATTTCTATCCCGACAAAGCTTCACAGATCCCACACATTAGTAGGACGCT
Source organism: Lytechinus variegatus (assembly GCF_018143015.1). Lineage (NCBI taxonomy): Eukaryota > Metazoa > Echinodermata > Echinoidea > Temnopleuroida > Toxopneustidae > Lytechinus > Lytechinus variegatus. The sequence goes on from NC_054741.1 coordinate 51,128,504, forward strand.
GTTTGACAAGTGACATTCATGGCATGCTCAGATGTAGGACTTTGAATATTTTCAAGTTGCTACATTTCAAATTCCCATTGTGTCAAGTATGACATCAGCTATAAAACTAGAATTTAATTCGTCATGCGGACGAATTAGGTGGTCTGTCATGATTTTTCATTCAGAGTCGGCTAATGTATAAAATGAATAATTTAGATATGATTGATAATCTTGATTCTAGACATCCTAAGAATAAATTTTGACCATTGCTCAATGTGATTATTAATGTTTCCCATAGACTTTACACGTAAGCAATTTTGAGAATTACAATTCCAATATTGCAAGTGAAAAACGGGCATGATCCCGGCATCTGATCAAAAAGTAGAGGGCACATTAACGAAAGCCCAGAATCTCAGCTATAACATATTAAAAGCTCCGGCAAAACTGACAAGAAGAAATGGAGATATGGCTCACGAAATAGAGGAATGTCGAATCTAGTTTTGAGAAAAAGTCATGTCCCATAGAGATTACACACAAAATACATGTGATATGAAAAAAACAATATAATCTGTTTTATCTTGCTAAATTTTAACTTTCATACCTTTTAATTATCATAAAGGATCATGTAAGAGGTGGCAAAAAGAAAAAAAAAATGAAAAAAAAATCATCTTTTCTACCCCAGGAATCGAACCTCCGCCCTCGAGAAAGCAAGTCAAATGCGTTATCCATTGAGCCACGATATTCCCCATAGAGATTACACGTAAGCAATTTTGAGAATTACAATTCCAATTTTGCAAGTGAAATACGGGCATGATCCCGGCATCTGATCAAAAATGAAGGGCACACTCCCGATAGCCCAGAATCTCAGCTACAACATGTTAAAAGCTCAAGGAAAGCTGACAAGAAAAAATGGAGATATGGCTCACGAAATAGAGGAATGTCGAATCTAGTTTTGGGAAAAAGTCATGTCCCATAGAGATTACACGCAAAATGAGGAAAAATGACATGCCTCTTTTCATCGCTGTTTTACGCAATGATGCGTTTCTCAAAACGAATATTCATGTAAACTGAGGAGAAAGAGTACATTATAAACTACAACATATTGAAATCTGGGCGAAAAATGATCTATATTCGAGAAGTTACAGCCAAATTTGCATAAATTTGATGACGTCATTTTTGAAAAAAATAAAATTTTTAGTTTGGGCGCCTATTTGATGACGTCACGATATAATTTAGGGACAATGGTGACATGAAATCAAATCTACAACTCATACTCTATCGATATATGAAAAAAAAAATGGGGGTCAATGGTTTTTTTAAAGAGCTACAGTGAATTTACAATAGGCGTGTTTTTGCCCATATATGGCCTATAGTGAGAGCTCGCGCGCACACGTGCTGCAAACTTTAATGGGTGTTAATTTCTATATTAATGGTTGTAGAAGGTTGATCAAGGTATCAAATTGCTCAGAATTTTATTAGCAATGCAATGATATTAAAAGAAACGGTTTTTCTGCGTTGTGTTAAGGTGTAACGCGCGGAAACGCGCGCGCATACGTGCGCGCGCGCAAATTTTTGAAATGCTTAAAATGACCTGAAACGTACCCAAAAAAATTATAGGTCATTTGGACGATTTTTTTACCTTTGACGCGCACGTACGCGCGCGTCATGACCTCTACATGACCTTTGATGACATTGACATTCGACCCTTGACATGAAGTTAATGTCATGTAAATATTGTTAATTTTTGATAATTGATAATGAAGATATGATCAAATGAAGAATTTTACAAAATGGCGCGTAGATGACGTCATCATGACCATATGACCTTGAAAAGCTTATTTTGCCGTCTCTATGATAGATTCTATATATGACGAAAAAATCAGCAAAATTGATTCAGCCAATTTCGAGAAAAGTCGGCGACAAAAAAATAGGTACCATGAATAAAGAAATAAAGAAATAAAGAAAATTCTGACGAAATCAATAGGTGATCTGTCGTAGACAGACCACCTAAAAAGAAACACTTTATATTTGACTTTAAACAACTATAACTTACCCTTACATATGATCATCCAGTAATTCAAAACAATCTTCATTTTCCATATCACATGTAGGCCTATCCTCAGTAAACTTACCAGGTTGAAACTTACCTTGTTTCAGGTTGTTCAGGTGAAAATGACCACACCATGCGTTACAAGCAAGACTGGTCAGCCAATCTGCATGGCTAGTTCAACTGCCAGACACACACTGGATGTACTCCATAGGGGGTATCTGATTAATTGACCATCCCAACAGCCTCTCTCTCTCCCTCTCCTCTATAATTTGCAATCATCTCATCTCAGAAAAATCAAAAGCCCCTGATGAAGAAGTAGTCTTAGTAGATGAAGTAATGCAGACTTTTATAAATAACTTCGTAACCATCGAACTTTTTTTTATAAGTTTCATAAATTTAAATCTTATTCATTCTATTAAAGGACAAGTCCACCCCAACAAAAAGTTGATTAGAATATAAAGAGAAAAATTTAACAAGCATACCGCTGAAAATTTCATCAAAATCGGAAATAAAATAAGAAAGTTTTGACATTTTAAAGTTTCGCTTAATTTAAACAAAACAGTTATATGCACAGCCTAGCTGGTATGCAAATGAGGAGACCATGACGTCATCCACTCACTATTTCTTTTGTATTTTATTATATGAAATATCCTAATTTTCTCTTCATTGCCAAAAGAAACAACGATTAATTCCTCCCTGAACATGCAGAATTAGCATTGTTTAATACTCTATGGTTCAGTCAAGTTGGTCCTTATTGTCAAATTTGTAAAAAAATGAAATATTGTATAATTCAACAATAACAAACAAAAGAAATAGTGAGTGATGGACATCGTCCACAGACTCACCTAGTTGTGCATATCACTGTTTTGTGAAAAATAAGCGAAACTTTAAAATGTCAGATCTTTCTTATTTTACATCCGATTTTGATGAAATTTTCAGCACTATGCTAGTTTAATTTCCCTCTATTTATTCAAGTCAGTATTTTCCTAGGGTGGACTTGACCTTTAAAACAAAGCAAAGATTCACCTACACATACACAAATTATACAAATCCTAAGAATCCATGTGGTAAAATCTCAAACAATCATTCGCCCTAATGAAATAATTTTTCTCATTTTGATCTGTTGACAAACCAAATTACTAATCAAATTACATTAACTTTGAAATTAACTTCTACCGGGCTGTAAACATAGTGGCACCTTTTGAAGAAAAAACAGTTTCAGAAACACTGAAGATTACAGCACGAAGGCCCTACTTGATAACTTCTGCACCCAAAAAATAAAATCAATCAAATACTTTCCCCAAAAAAGGTATGATTTTTTAGACTAGCTGTTTGCAAGTGGCCCTGACAGGGAGCTCTCTGATCATTGTTTTGTGGGCGGCCACTGACCATTACAGGGTCCAATGCCTCTTTAATCCTCTCATATTAATACCACACTGAAGAGCTGTTCCAAAGGAATGTTTCCCAACATTTCATGACTGGAGAACATTACCCCATACTAGTCTTACTACTTCAGACATCTTCTGAGGTTAAACCTCTCAAATGAAGTTATTTATATCTACACACATCGTGGTTCGTATGCAAATGCAGGAGCCAATGATATCACACGCTAACTAGGCCTATATCAGTTGTATGTTACTATAATATATGACATGTAAAATATGTATTCTTCTGCTTTAATATGTAGGAATTCATGGAAAATGTAAAATTATCATTATTCAAATTTATTGCAATCTGGTGGAGATCCTCTTCATAATTAAATATTTCAAATTTGATTATTTCAATCTTTAAATTTTACTCTCATCAAATATTAAAAAAAATAACTTTCATGATTATTTTAATATTTAATTCACAACATTTCCTCAAATTTTGTCAAATCCATATGAATATATACTCTGTTACTGTGCTTGCTTTTTTTTTTGGGGGGGGCCTTGGGTATCATGTGCACGTTCATTAATATCGTTACCAAAATGCATCATAAAAGGCTAGGAATCAAGACTATTGTTCTACTGACCACCCCTCTTGTACAAGTACCAATCCACTCTCACTGAAATGGGTGTAGGCTTATCCACAGGTGTTTAAATCATTTCCTATTAAACAATAACTTCTGGAGATGTCCCCAGAGAGCCCTGTGTATCATCAGCATTCAATAAATCTTGCTTATGAAAAGATGGAGAACATAGTTTTCATTCCTCTCATTATTATTCTCATTATTCAAGACATGAAATGCAATAAAAACAAACCATGGATGTTGCACATTCTTTGGATAAAGCCGTCCCTGGAAAGTAATTAACTAATTATCCCAGATTACTGCTCCAGACTCCTGTCTAGACATAAAAGTCATTATTTTTCTGGGATGAGATTTTTTTTTCCTGAATAAACAGTTATTTACACCATATCAGGGGCCTCCGTAACCCTCGCCGATTTAATTCAGTCATTAAGGATGAAATAACATTTAAAAACCCCTTTGGTTGGGAGCACTGATCCCATTGCCTATTGAATTACATGCCCTATGTCATAAACACAAACAAACTTCTCTGCTATCTAAATTGTATCAGTTTGGGGAAAATCAAGGAAATGCTCGCTTTGGGGTGTTTCAATTAAATTTAGCTGCTTGCATAGCTATATTTCAAACTTCTATTTTTTTTTATTTCATTACAATGGTTGCATCCACTTCAAGTCCCCTGTAGCATAAAAGATATCATGGTGACTTCGCTATCCAGTGCTAACTACCTTGGTAATGATGCTCACAGTCAATCAAAATCAACTTCATGGAAGTCATCATTAGATGACAAACTTGCAACAGAAGTAACTTTTAAGCAACAGGGTCAGATCGCATAAGGATTGTCCTACATTAACCTCTTTCCTACTGGAACAAGATTACAAGATTATAACAATAAATGTGTATGCCCTCAAACAGTTATGATGTAGAGGATGAAAACAAAAATTAATTGAATGATACTATTTTGCATGAATTTTATTTTTGGGTGGGTGCCTGATCAAATCAAAACATCCGGGTGTTTTGTTCTTTTTTTATATAATAGGGCCTACCACTTCACAGGACAGAGAAATACCTAAATTTACTGGAGATTGTGATTTTGTGTAATTGAAACCTGTTGCACCTCTTTTCAACCAAGTTCAAAACTTTGCATGTAATAGAGGCCAAGGTATGTAGAGTCGACATCTAAGCAAACAAACGCTTAAAATCGTGAGGTCTCGAAAGTGAAGAAGAAAATGTTTTAATTCTTGAGGCAAATTTGACTTTCCTGGGAATGGATCTCATTTGCAATTACAATCACTTTTCTTTTTTGCTCTAGCAGCATGGGGAAATCACAAAGACGTGGTGTTGATGCAACAGTTTCAACAGACAAGATAGGAAATGAATCACCTTATTTGAAATCCATGCGTCAGATCTGTGAAGTGATTTAACCAAGGGTTCTCTAAGACAAATATCAAACAAATATTCATACACAGTAAAAATCAATGTTTAGAGGTTTCATAAAAGTCTGTTTACTATAGTTATAGTGAATGTTACATTGGTTGTTCAAGCAGTTTTAAAATCTTCTAATATTGAATTCTCAATGAATTAAGCATTGTTGTAAGCCTTAAGGTTCATATGGTAAACAGCATTGTAGAAAATTTTAAACAGAGGATTTTTTACAGTGTATCTTGTGTTTATACAGAGAATCTGAATTCAAGCTCATTCTGGTGGAATCAAGAGAATGCAAGAGGACCTCTCAAATTTTGTTTCCGTATAGACACATCTTTTCCATCCACCTTCTCTGGAGGTAGAGTGCGATGTGCAGGAATCTTTTGAAGCAGCCAACATGAACTTGGAGTTAAAGATAAATTCCAGTTTTGGTAACGACCTCAAAATGACTTTTTACAGAATCTAATACAATGACCACTGAAGTGTCTGTTTGTATGAATAAAAAATATGTCCCAAAGGATTCTGGAAGAAATTGTGTAATTGCTGAGAAATAAGCAAAATAAGCGCGATTCGGTCACTTTTGTCGGGTCTTTATTCCAGCAATATTAATACACTGTCCCACGTGTGCCTATCCGTGTTCGTGATCTTCAGTGTGAACATTTTTCAGCGTAGATTTCAAGATTTCACAAAGTTCAGTTTATGTAACTGTACCAGATCTAGATCCTCGATGATATACTGACAATTTTACAGACTTTCTCATGAAATCAGTGTTTACTGCAACTACTGGAATTTCTCTTTAAAATCTCTGTATAAACACAAAGAAACATTCATGTTTAATTCAAGAGGTTCCTATACAAACATGCTCATTGGGACTCTCTTACCCTGTTCATACAAATATATTGCTGCAAAAAATAAATCTTTAAATATTGTTTACCTGTGATTAAGAAGGATGTGGGTGTATGGCATGAAATTAATGAATTAACAGCTCTAGAAGAAACAACATTTCATTAGCTAATTCTTATAGGGCTATAGCATATTTGGGTTTACAGAAATGTTTTCTAAAGGACCAATTATCTAATTAGCCTCAAATTCATAGCATATTGTGAGAATCAAAGCTATATGAGTGTTAAGTGCTGCTGAATTGCAACTTTGGCAAGTAAAGGATTAAATACAGTTGCAGTGAATTCAAACACCACTGCACTAGTTCTGAATAGAACTTCAACAAACAATACAGGGACCGGTAAAAGATTGTTTATATAATCAAGAATCAACTCATATTTATGGATATTGAGAATTAAAGAAGGAACTAATTGATAACAGTTAGTGATATAAACTATTACATTCATAACTTTGTTTGATGTACAAAATACTCTAAACTATAGTGTTTGTTTTGCCAAAACTTTTGAGAAAAAGCAACAAAAAATCAATTAAATGGATGAAAAATATTCCAATATCCTTATTACTTGTATAATATGATTACATTTCTTTTCTTCATAAAAAATATTGCTTAGTACAATTTGCTTATTGCAGTGTTGTACTACCAGTAATATTGTATATCCTGTTACTCTAATGCATGTATTCCTGCAGATGTTTTAAAAAAAGTATTTCATGAAAACCCACCGAAAGACCTTGACTACTACACAGATGATGTAAAAACTAATGAATAAAAAATAAATATCTTTAAAAATTGCCCGACATAAAAAACCTCAGACATACCAGTACCAGTCAGAAAGTTTAAAAGCTTTCATAAATCACAAAAAAATGTGATCAAAATTCCATCACCTTGATTCCAACCCACAAACCATAGGGGTAAAAATAATTTGGTTTTCCATCGACATGCATAAACTTTCTCATTATGTTGATACATGTTTCTACTTGTGTCCCTCCTTTCCCCTTCTAATTCCGTTCAACATTATGAATGCAATGTTTTATGAAGTTTTGAACCTTAAATGAATGCCGTATCCCCAACCTGTCAATGCAAATATTGCACTTGTTTTCCTTTCGTTGTCTAAATGGTCCATGGAATTTCAATCAACGAAGCTCATACATCATTCTCTAATGTACAAACAAGGAAAAAGGAGAGGCTTATTCTCCAGAGCTGTTCATATATGGCACCATTCTCAACTCTATCCAAATCATTTTAATCATTCAAATATTTCCATCATGATAACAATAAAAATGAAGCATTTTTGTATAGCGCAAAATACATAGGCAAAATTGCATGCCTCTAGTCTAAGTGCTTTTTACAATTGGAGATGGAGTGGAGAGCACTGGGTTCCTAATTGTTTACAAAATGCTAAATAAATGTGTTTTCAAGCTCTTTCTAAGCTTTTCATATGTTGGTATATTCCTAAGATGAGCATCCAAAATAGACAACTGAACAGATACAAATAAATGTCTAAAGTGGAAGCTTATGTTCCTACCAATATTATTTTTTTTACTTAGGCAAGGTTTTGTCCACTCATGCCTTGAGTCTTTCTCTTGCCTATCACTCACGTCAGACAAATGTTTTTTACTTAAATCTGTGAACAGACCAGAATGCACCTTAATACAATTACTATAATTATTAAACAATGAAATTAACCTCAAAAAGCGAAAAAGAACATCCAAACACAATATCTAATTCATCTGAGAAATCTTTTTCATCACAAGGAATAATGAATATAAAGGTACTAGTGTACGGTAAAGTTATTGGCAAGGTAGAGTCACAATTAAATTTTAAGAAAAATTGAGAGCCACACAAGTTGTAAGGGCAAATATTTAATGTTTGTTTAATAAGATAGTTTGACATAGGCCTGTCTTAAACTGTGACATTATCAGTAAAAGTCAATTAATATAGGGCCTACAGCTCCTGAGAATTGTTTTTTCACACAAAACTTTTGAATACATTTGGTCTGGTTTATGTCATCATTATAACGATTTACAGACAGGCAGTCTGTCGAAGGAACAATTTGGATTAGAGATGGTAGGACAAGATGTCTGGATAGGCAAGTTCCCACCCTTGATAGTAGTCTCTAAAAACCAAAAAAAGATTTTCTTCTAATCCGCCAGATTCTTCCAAACCCTCGCTGGATTAGAAGCCAGATTTGTTTTACAGAGGATACCGAATCCTCATCGATGCATTTCAAAACCAGACCACTTTCCCGATTGCATTAAGACCCGGCTCTGACGATACCGGGGATCCTTCAGAAGGGTGATCAAATTTGAAGAAGGAACCAATGCCACAGGTGCAAGTGTGAAAGTAGCCTTGCCAGGCTGGTGTGACCTCGGCTGACCTATATTATTAGACTCAGGAAGAAATACCTGAAAATTAGGAAGCTGATGAACAAACAGCCAAGTCTGCAGTTTCTCAATTTTGTAGATGGACACACCTAGTCTTCCTCTCCAGCCACCCTATAGAGACTAATTACATCCTCGGTACTCCGGACTAATCCATGCAACAGATACTAGTACTGACTTCTCGGTTTCCTTTTATCATAAGACTTAATGGTGAATATATTTTTTTTTGTATTTGATTGTCTATTTGCAAGTACCATATATTGCTTTCCTGGCTACCACAGAAGACACCTGTCATTCTGAAAGGAAGTATGGGAGTAGCCATTTTGATTCGTTGGAAGGGAGGGCTAATAGGCATGAACTTCTGTACAGTACTAATGAATTCTCGAACCGTTCAAGACATCAAAAATAAAATCATTGTTAATCATTTTTATCAACGAATAATATTTATTGATTTCATTTCTAAATCAGGGGTTTGACTGTTCACTATCCACAGATGATCTGGGGGTTAAATCCTTCATATTTTAAATGTACCAAGTCTTTCAGAGAGGACTGGAAGCCATCAGTTCTCTGGTTGACAGACAGGTCAACTAGACCCATGCACCCAAACAAACAAAATTAATCAAACGAGGTGGTCATCTGGATGCAACCTTAGTTTTACTTCCACTTTCTCAATTCAACCAAGAAGGCGCGATAGCTCAGTCGGTAGAGCGGGGGATTTGTATTCCGGTGACCCGGGTTCGATTCCCACTTGGTGCGCTAGTGCCCTTTGGTAAGGCATTAATCCTCAGTACCAGGTCCTTCGGAGGGGACCTTAAGCCGTCGGTCCTCTGGTTGCTTGCTTACAAGCATTCATGCTTTCTTAGCAATCAGGTAAAAAATCACCAATCACCATCACCAATCACCATCTTTATCCCATACTTCTGGTTATCATCATCATCATCATCATCTTCTTCTTTCTCCTCCTACTCATCAGTCTTTCCTCTCCTACTAACTTGTCCTCTTTCTTTCCATCATCCTTCCCTTATACCTCTTTGCTCACACTCCTCCCTCTCTCTACTCCTATACTCTCCTTCCTCCTCCTCCCCCTCTCCCCCTCCTCTCCATCCTCCTCTTATCATCACCACCTCTACCACCACCACAACCACATTACCATCGCCACCACCCCATACTCGCCCTCATCCTCCTCCAGCGGACATCAGTGCCCCGTCTTACTAAGAGATACGATCAATCCAATCAATCGTAACTCTATGGAAATCCACCAGTCTCATGATTTTTTCTACAGAAAATTTGCACAATGTCCTATGTAAACAAAGGAGAACACACCAAATTGTCAAGAAATCAATAAATTCATGGATATACATTCATATCTGGAAAATCTTTTGAACAAACATGTATTTTATATGCCATCCATAGTTGCGATTGATCGGATCATCACAAGTCTTTGACAGACGGGGCCCCAGTTCTCCCTGATGCCATCCTATTAGATTGTACAGATGTTAAATCTACACCAGAAGGAGGTCTAAGATGAACCTAAGGAAGATGAAGCTTGTTGGATACCCGACACTTTCTGGATGTGAAATGGAAATAAGAGTGGATTTGTCTTGGTTTTTATCTACCCTAAGTCCTCTTTTATAACATCAAATTCCTTAAATACCCCCACTTCCCAATACTTTAATTTCTATTTCTCTCTCATTACACCTTCTTCTAACGTTTCTCTTGAAAGTTGTTTGTCTCCTTAATGGTTAGTCAAATTAATTCATGTATCTTTAGCCCCTTTCAAATATTTTCTATCCCTAGTCAACCATTGTATATTAATTTCTCTGTATTTCAGTATTTTTACCTTTTCTCTTTCAGCCATTTCCTATGAATATGATGTCTATTATTTCATATTCAATATTTTCTTTGCACCATGTTACTTCATTGTGAATATTTCTTCAATTCCCTTTAAAAGATTTTCAATCCTTATACCACATTATTTCCATTAATTATTATCAAAGTAGTCTTATTGTGCTGTGCTTTATATTATAATAAAATACTATGAATAATACATATTATCAATCATACAATAGAAAAGAGACTTCAAAGAAGAAAATATATGCTTCCATCAGCGAAATTAAAGACATAAGCGAATCTGAGGAAATATGAGATTTAACAAGGTTTTCATTACAGTTTGAACAGGCCGTAGAGGTATACTCTAGGCATGTTTCTTATCAATAAATGCTGTGACAAAATACATAATCAAGAAGAAACGCTTTCACCGAAATTGAAGTTTCGCTCCTAAATTTGATTATGGATCTTGAAATGAAGATCATCATGCAGGCAGTCACCTGACTCTGGTTGGTCAGGAATAAAAAGAGACAAAAATCCAGCAATTGATGAGAAAAAGTTCATCATTTACAATGGATACTGGTTTCCAATCACCTTTTTTTGTCATAAAGTTGGATTTTATCCCTAAAAAGGTAATAAGTACTTTCATGGGGTTCTCTTTAGAGTAAATTATTTTTAATTCACACACATCAAGATGTGTTGACTTCTTAAGCTCTTTCAGCTTGGGTACTTGTCAACACAAGAATTAAACAAGGAAAAGATTTACCTGCTCCCTCCCTTCATATTTCATTTTCAGTTTGTCTAATTACAAATACATTATCAGAGTATAGTCACCGGTTAATGGCTGCAGATATTGAGTTCGAAAAGAAACAGTATCCCGGTGGCTTGTTCGAAAGATAAGTCAGAATGGTGGAAATTTGTGGGTTAATGACTGGATACAAAGTTCACAGACGAAGTGCAGAGCTCTAAGAAACAAAGACCAACTGAAAAATACAAAAGCAGATCAACCACACAAAATAATAAAAGAAATATGGAAAGTATTTGCTACAAGATCAGGGTCCAAGGATAATGCCTCTAGCGATAATTTATCTAAAATGCAAATGACTCTAGTTCCTTTTTTACCCCAACCTTTTTCCTTCCTCCATCCCTCCCTTTTATCCATTCTCTTGATCTCTTGCCCGTTCTCTTATCTCTCCATTCTCATCATCCATTTGTTCTTTGCTTCTCGATTTCAATTCATTTATTTTCTCTTTATCTCTCTCTCACGAATTCTTGTACCTTTTTCACTATTTGTGTTCTATAATGATCTTTCCGTCTTTTGTCTCTGTGCACAGGGCTAGATCTTTTCTTTGGGGAAAAATGAACTATTTGAATGAGATAGCTGGTGAGTATAATGGGGGGGGGGTGGCCTGTGTTGGCCAGCTCACAAGTAATTGAAACTATAAAGGAACTCTGAAGAAAGAAAAATATAGTGAACTTATCACCCTGCCCTTAATGACTTTTGGAGAGGGGTTGGTTTATGAAAATTGATGGTTTATGGTAACAAATAACTGGTATGTATTGTACAGAAACCCAATCATTGTAATATCTAAAGATTTTCATTTAGATTGATAATGAACCTACAATATTTGGGGGGAATGAGGTAAGCTGCAATACAGTCATTGGGGACTGGACCAATTAGATACAATATCTTCTGCTACATCTATTTCAATTTAAGATGAATTCTATCATAAATCAATTACCTTGACAGCTATGAAACAGACAACTAATGCTTGTGTATATTCAAATAAATTTGTTTTACAAACAGTATCCATTATCGTAATATTCAAAATGACATGCTGAATCAATATTAAACTAATTTTCACATGGATAAATGTATATCTCATTAAAAATAACACCTGCACCTACCGGCTAAGGATTCGATTATTAATTTCATATTATCTGGCTAAGCAAAGTGATACTGATTGGAAAGGAAATAATGTGGCCAGATTTCAATAGTTAACATGGAACCGCTCGAACACCAATGGTACTTAACAAACAGAAGTCATTTCAAAATTAAAATCTATAACATCTAATAATTTCAACAGTCACATTCTCCTATAAAGCAGCTTGCATTGTCACCCTAGGCTACCAGTCCACTATACCAAACACCCATCTAATTCTAATTAACTCGCGATGCACCTGTGTACTTTCTAAAGGCAATTAAAACTCACTTGAATCTATATTTGTCTGATGAATTCATCTGAAATATCACCATCATCTGTCATCACCGACTTATTGCTTCGGTTAATTACTATATCAGGGAATAAACTGGCAGAGAAATTATGCATTTCTTCTCTTTGCAACGGCAAGCTTAAAAAAGCTACATTGGATATTGGCTGAGCCATAGCAAACAGAGTCAAAAAGTACAGACAGGAACCTAGAGATAGAATACACAAATTCTGCAATATACATGTATATACCCTCTTTAATTCAAATGTTTTATTGATAAATATTTTGTTTCTTAGATTGACTCGACATTATAGTATCAATGTGAGAAACATCTAATCTGGCCTTTCTATGTAGTATTATGTCATTCTTACAGATCATATAATGCTTATCTGAACTTCAAAAGGACATTTCCTTTCTAAATTAATAAAACACATGCAGTATTGAGCCAAAGTGATGTAGTTCATGTAATCAAATTATTTATATTTATGACTGAAAGGGAGCATAAATGTTTCATATTTTTTTGCAGAATATTTCAAATTATTTTAAATAATTTGTGGAATGAACAAGCAGTTGAACAGACCTTTAAAACCCTACCAAACTTCAGGACATCTACCTTTATCATTTGTAAATATACTGAAATCAATAATAGTTCAAGTTCAATATTCATTTCCATTCTGATAAGTTTTATCAAAAAAAGGTTTTATGTGTTTATTTGAATCCTCTCTTTAAAGGGGAAGTTCACCCTGAAGAAAACTTTGTTGTAAAAATAGCAGAAAAAATAGTAAAAGATATTGGTGAAGGTTTGAGGAAAATCCGTTAAAGAATAAGAAAGTTATTAGAGTTCAAAGTTTTGGATTTGTGACGTCATAAACGAGCAGCTGCCCCATGTGTTATGTAATATAAAATGCATGAATTTCAAATTTTATATGGTTGCTGATGACTTAATTTTGTTTTCTATTCATGATCGGGTGTGAAATGATTTGTCTATTGATATACAAAAGGTACAGTAAAAACCATTTTCAATTTTCTGAGAAAATTACATTTCACTGATATTTTTACCATTCGCTATGTAGGAATGCTGCTCGCATATGACGTCACAAATCAAATAATTGAAATTCTAATAACTTTTTAATTATTTGATGAATTTTTCTCAAACCTTCGTCATTTCTTTTTATTATTTTTTCTGCTATTTTCACAATAAACTTTTTGTCAGGGTGAACTTCCCCTTTAAAAAAAACTTGGTCAGTTAATAAGTTTCTGGACGTTTGACAAAATCTGGGGTTCACATCCCACTGGTGTAAATAAAAACAAAACTAATGTACTTTAGCATGGTGGTGCTAGTTTCTTTAGGAGCTTGCATTTCGGCTATCACCAGGCTAATAAATGCATCGTGAGCATCACAACATGATGGCCATGAAGCACTATCCAATAGCATTTATTCATAAAGATCTTTAAAGAAAAAAAGAGTTTGACTATTATCATGAAATGATATAAATATTCTAATTGTCGCCCTGAAGAAATTGTTTATAGTTTAATGTATAATTCTGGTCAAGCTCCAAATTATATAACAGAATTTCTTAAAACTCTAAACACAATCACAAACTTGCCATTGCTGCACTTGAACAATGAATTAGCCTATCAATTGGTTAAATAGCCCCCACCCCCATCATTAAATATTCATAAACCCAACCCCAACTTTAGTGGAAAATCTGTTTGAGTAATTTTCTTTGCTTTATAAAATGAAGTGATGGAAGAGCTCAAATCCAGCAAAGCTGTATATTATTACACAAATATATGCTTATTTTCTTATTTCAATAAAAGAATGAACACCTAACCAATATCTTACCAAATGGAAACCTAGAGATGATATTGTTCTTCTGGCCTATAACCCCTCCTCTGGTATCCAAGGTCAGGCTATGGTCAGGCTACTTGGAAATCATTAATTAGTTAATTGATTTCTATTGATTTACATCTAGCACCCTGGCTGTTTATATCTCTACAATTTTCACTCCAATGTTCAGAACACATCTCCATCAATGAAATAAAAACAAAATTGTGAAGTTTTAATGTAATTAGGGTAATCTAAATTGAAATGATACAGGATTCATATAAATCTATATTTATCAATTTTTATTCCATTTTCATGAAATATAATTTTTTCAACATAAATAATAAAGAGTCATTTGTCAGAAAAGTTATTTTGCCAATTATTTTTACAAATTATCAGAAACATTATTGTGAACATGTATTTCATATCTGCCATGCTCCAACATAAAACAGTTTAACTAGGACAATTTGAATCACAAACTGAATTGGTCAAAAAAAAAAACTTCAGGAACAATTCTAATCTTAAAAACCATCTTAAAATCAAATTAAACAAAATTCAAATTTGGGACCTTTTCCCAGTAGGAACAAAAAAATCTTAAAATAAAACTTTATTGTTTATTAATACACCCCTAAAAAAACCCTTGAAGTTTATCAAATCATTTCTATCCAGGATTGAGGGAATGGGTATGGACCTTCTATAAAGGCCAATGGTACAAGGGATGATGTACAAGGGCATATCTAAGTAGTAAGTTGGTTGAAACATACTTTTATTTAGCTAAGTAAACTATCGGTATATTGAGTGGAATACTTTTTTTTTTCATTTATTGATTCCAGGGTAAGAGGAAGAAGTGAAAGGATAATAAGAGTGTGAGTCTAGCATTGGGTTTGCTTTAGGCTAGAAAACACACATCTGTATTAAATTTTGAGTAGAATGGCACCAGGACATGTCTTCAGAGATGGTATCACGTCGACGTCCTGGGTTGGGCTCCTTCTTTTCTCTTTCACCTGAATCAGTAAGTCCATGATCACATTCAGATGGAATCCCTGAACTATTATCACTTTCAAAACTGATTCATGATGAAGAAGAAGAAAAAAAATCTAAACTAGTTTCATTGGTGGTGATATGTTTCTTATTACACAGGACAATAACCTGGGGTCTGCCCCAAGAATTACGAGATGTTTTTAAAATAGATGAAATCGGCAACGTGAATGAAAACAATGAAAGTACTGTTTAAAAATGCAAATTGGTTACTGTTCATTTACAATGTTGCCTTAATCATCCATTTTGACTATATGTATGCTATTTGAAAAGTATAAATTAGAGTCCTTAGTAAAAATCAGACTTATTTTTACAGCCATGCACCTTTTACAAGAATTACAAACAAAACAAAAAAATTGTACCTCAGATATATGACACTTCTCCCCCTCCCCTCCCTCCACAAGCATGAATATCAGGTATCAGATGTGGGCCTATACATATTCATTTTCTTGCATGATTTATGGATTTATTCCTTTGTTTTGAATGATTTGAATGTCAAATCACAGTGATGAATTACTGCTGATGCTCTAAAATCTGAAGAAATGCATGATGCTGCCCTGGGTGGAGAGGGGCAAATGCAGATCAATGCCTTACCAAAGAATACAGAGGCCGTTCTCATTACGCTTTCTAAAACTAGTTTACTGGAAACCGATTCAGGAAACCAGTTTTGAAGATTGCTTTGCTAGCTCTCAGTGGGCTGACACGATTCACACAAAATTTGAAACCGCAGCGTAGGGATTCTACTCCTGTCGTGTGGAGTAGCGCACTCAAAATGTGCAAAGATCACTTCCCGAAGAACGGTTGTGTCCTCACTTACGCTACAACCAGTTAAACGAGGCAAAGCGATCTTGAAAACTACATCGCGAGGTGGTTTTCCAAGCCGGTTTGGAAGATCGCTTCCAAGACCACTTTGACCGTTCTCACTACACGTTAAACTAGTTTCCACTAAAAAACTAGTTTCACTAGTTTTAGGAACGTAGGGAGAACGGTGTCTCACACTGGGATTTGAACCTATATCCCATGGTTCACAATTATGAGGCTAGTCTACATAATGAAATGAAGAATATTAGCTCCAGTGGTGATACAGATAATTTGATAAGAAAACAATTTTGTATATAATCTATATATATATATATATATATATATATATATATATATATATATATATAAAATATATGAAATTTATTTCTCGCTTGCGATATTTTGAGGAACCCACAATATACAAGCTTTGCTTTTTAGTGGGATCCTCCATTTTCACAAATTATAAATCACAAATCCTTTACACATGATTATTTTGTATGTAACTTTCTTATGTCTTTTTCACATTGATCTTTAATATGACCTTGATATATTTTTTATGATGTTGACTTGTTATGATTGTACTTTTTCATTTATATTTTGTTGAAAATGAAGTAAATGAAACGAAATGAAAAAATATTCAAATTAAACTGGTTAAACTGGATACACTAACCTTATTGCCAAAGAAAATGGTGTAGAGGACATCAATGTTGTACCACAGCTATCCGATCAACCGATATGAATAACGTACAGGAATACAAACAATGCTTGTTCTCTTATGATACAGCACTTCATTAACCTCCCAGCCATTAATTGGATCTGATAAACCTCCAACGTTATTTGCACAACTCCAGTTTTATTATCTAGATTTTTAAGAAGATATGAAATTAAAAATGTTTAATGCAGAGCTGTATAAAGTGGTGATGATAAGCCCTTGTTTATGGCTTTTATCTCGACCCTTGTACTCGCTAATTGCAAAATATCTAAATTAGCAGAGGAATTATGAGGTTAGGTTTTGTCCTGTAATAAAACTTGGTATAATAGTAATTATGGGCATGTGATCAACTGTTTTGTCTATGAAGCGCTTTCATACCATTGTGCAAACTATGTTTGAACGTCACCTGTTCTTTGAAAACTACTTTAAATGTCTTGTCACATATTCATAATTTCATAAGTTTTGTTAAACATTACAGTGTAAACATGATAATTCATAATCAGAACTAATTATTAGAGAACCAGTTAACCAATAAGATGAAATTGATGCCGTTAATATCACTGAATGTGTCGCAGAAAATGCATTTTTCAATCAAAGTTTTAAAGATGTAAAATCTTGTTTTAGTATGTAGCAAACTGAAGACAATGAAAAATCTGTTGAATAAAAATGCAAGAAATGAAAATACAATGAAATACAAAATAAAAGAGGATTGACAAAATCACTCTCAAATGTAACAATATCAACACAAAAAATACTAACAATATGTAAATGTGTCCTTAAGTACATACCTCATAAAATACAATAAACTAAGCCCCTGTTTCCTGATTCGATAGTAAAAATACAAGACTTTGTGATATTTATGATAAGAGTAAACACAAATTAAGGGCGCCATTACAAAGATAAGATTTATTGCCAAACTAATTCCAAAAGGAATTGTAATTGGGGGCTCATATATCTTAGGAAGCTTACGGTTTCTATTGGAAAATATGACATTGCACTTCGTTTTTAAAGCTGACCTTCCGTATCGATGAAACAAATGGCACCCGTGAAATCGGCAAAGACAATTCATAATAATTGAAAAGTGAAGAATGACGATAGGGAAGTTATGCAGAAATATTGCAACGGCTATTAGGAAACCTACTTGCGCTAAAAAGATAAAGGACAAAAAACGGTTATAATGAACGAGAGAGCATGATGCCGCAGATCGTTTAGATTGACTTTGCATCTGCACTTTGTGGAGAGAAAGACGGCAAATTTACTTTCATTATGATGTAATGAGGTTTATTGACATGTTCATGTGAGATACAAGCAAACAAACAATTAAGATGCCAGGATAGTCATTCTAATACATATTTCAAATTCAAGCAGCCAGGATGCATCTAAGCTCGGCAGAGCACCCGTTTAATAACAGTCTTAATCATCCCATACAGGAGAGGATGAGCTTTCTTTTGAGCTTGTTAATGTGTAACGTTCATGCCTTCGAGATTGAGAAATAAACAAGAGTAATCCGGAGTGCCCTTACATTCCTAATCCTTCCGTTATGCCGAGGTCTAAAATGAAGCACCAATTAATAGCAAGATAGATGAGTCTGCTTCATCAGAGCTCAATCCCTCCCTTCATCATTTTCTTCAGGACTAGGACCAACTTACCACCGGAGGTGGAAGATACAGACAGCTAAGTCAATGAGAGGCTTTGTAGGGGATCTGTACCATGGTGGAGGCCTTATAGTTCTTAAGACTTGCAGCAATTCTTCCCTAGCGACGGGCAATTTAGACCCGCACCGAGCCATCACACTCATTAAACCTACAATATCCATTGCGAAGGAATCACCGCCGAGTTAAGGGCACTTTACGGTAGTTAGTTCATGAGGAAATGAACAAAAACAAAATGGGGCCAGATTCGTTTATCATGCTCTACCAATGCTTTACTGTTTACAGCACAGGGTACATGTATGCCAAGAGAAGGATGATATCAAGGAGTAGTGGGGAGGGGGCATTCTCAATTAAAACTTATTCCATGCAGGTAGCCTAAGGTATATATCCTTACTGTGGTGAGGGACAAAACGTCTAGTCTATTAATATAAAATGCACTGCCGCGGCTTTTAATGAAATAAACCAATGTGCAATCAAGAATACAATTGAAGCTAAAAACCACACTGGAAATTACTTGTTTCAACCACGCTGTAGTGGATTTCTCTGTATCTCACTCCCTTTCTTTATTTCATTAAAAAAAAGGCTGAGGTAATTACCACCAAGGCCTTCAAACTTTGGATAATTCTTTTATATCAAATCCATTTCACCTTTCATGGAGAAGCTACAGCACCCATTCAATTATATTCTAAGAACAAAGTATTTATTATGAATAGTAAGATCAATACTATGCATCCTTGGATAAAGATTGTACATCATTGTGGTTTAGAATAGATAGGTGCATTCAGGAGTGTGTATCCTACATTTTGAGAAAATATACTAAATAATCCTTCATGTCACATCAATGCACCATGATTTCTTAATATGCCTGAATTCTTTTGAAAATTAATTACTTTAATCAATTTATGTAACAAAACCCTCCTCTGAAACAAAGAAATCACCTTTCTTTTGCTATACCATGTCTCACTCTCGCCCCTCCTTTTAATTTTCTCTCTCTCTCCGCATCTCCTCCTCTCTCTCTTACCATCTTCATCGCCCCTTCTCCTTCATAAAACTCTTCTTCTTTCCCTGGTTTTAATTGGGACCCTTTGTACTGTTCTCATTTTCTTTGTGGTTACTATTGTAGTACCTTAACTTGTTTTAGAAGAAATTAGAACTTGAGGTATCCTCTCCCCACCCCTCAAGATCCCATCCAATTCTTCTTCACCAACGCTGTGCCTTGTGTTTCAAGAAAAATTGTTCCTAATTAGCAACCAGTGAGGCTTTCCACTGCTTCTACAACTAATCAAATTTGACCAATTTATGGCCAATCACAGAAAAATGCTTGGCTGGGCTCTGAAGTGAAACTAAACAGTTGCTGCTACAGCTACAGGCTCTATGGACAGGGGAAAATCAATTCAAATATATTTACCAGGAGAGTCGAGTTTTAATCAAAACATGCAAATGTTTCACGCAAATTCAAGAAACTCACCCAGCATCACTGGTGATTCAGTACATAGTAAAGTGTCTCTTTATTGTGATTTTTTTTCATATCTTTGTATCAACTCTTTGTCTCTCTATCCTTTCCATTTAGTTTGATTTCTTACTCAGGTGCCTTGCTTCTTACATTAACAGATTCCCTTCATATAGGTTTCTTAAGAGCTATGTAGTGATATAAAATGTTTCTGTAAAAGAATATTAACCAATAATTGGCCAATGATCTTCAACATTTTTTTTTCATATCAATAAGTGACAAAATGCACTTAGCGGGTCTGTCGAGGAGCTATAAGATCCCATTGTCGAATCTAATAAACTAACGCAGAAATTCAATGCATTGTTTACGGCATGAGAGTGATTGATAAAAAAATCTTTGTTATCTTGTTCATCTTAATGGTTCTAAATGACCCAGAAAGATATTGGGGGTAATTGTAAAGATACAAAAAAAAGGAAATCTAAAGTACCAAAATCATTTCATGACATTTTAGAAAAGGAATGGAAATCTAATAGCAAAAGGGCCCTCACCTTCCAATGAAAATCTTTATTTGACAATTGCTGACTGCCTGGATGAATTATCGGAAAGAAAATAAAATGCACAGAAAGTTGGGTCATTAGAGTTGAAATAAAGCCTAAAATTGTTGATGACTATAGATAAGACATCACCACTTTCCAACAAATCCTTAATGGCCAATATCACTCTTCTATTGCTAATGGCTCGATATCGCAGCACGGTATCACAAGACAAGAGCTTTTTATTACCCTCACAAAGTTAACATCAAACACAAAGCCAGGTCATTTGCACAATCACTTAAACTGCCCAAAAAACAATAATATCCAAAGATGACTTTTGTTGATTGCAGTTGTTCTCATCAAATCTCACCACTCTGGAAACTTTGGCATTGCCAATTTGATGTTTTGTAACAAACCCCAAGAGGGAAACTGAACGGACAATAATTTGCTGAACTACAATTGCAGAAAAGCATACTTTCTCTTTTTCCCTTTTCTCTCCTGTGAGATACTGCAATGCTTTCACATTATAAAAAGTAATCAAGCAAATACATCATAAAGCAATGCTTTGTGATCTTCTGTGAAATGCAATTAAAAAGTCTCTAGCAATTTGTTTCCTCCTTACTCTTATCAAAATGGATACTAAAATTGCTTCTTTGTAATTGATATCCATTCAAACCCAAGTTGACTCCCATATTTCAATGGCACCGCCTATTAGATTGTTCTAAATTCCCTCTTCTTTAAAAACAAATCTTTGTAAAGCATCCCTCGCTTGATAAGCAAATTGTTGCCGTTGATTGCATGGCTGTTAGCAATGGAATGTCCGCGGGATGGTTAAGGACATATTACTTTAGGTATGGGCCAGAGCAACAGTCAAGTGACTACCTAAATTGGAGTGTCACATCTGTGATGTCAGACCCAGAGTGCATTAAACTTGAATTCTTATGGCCGAGCTTAATAGATGACGCACAATATTCCTGCCATTTGAATAAAGACGGGTCGAGAAACATGGGATTGGATGATTGAACAATACTTAGGATTCCACGATCTTTGTGTGATTAATAATGGATATGCAATGGACAGAGAGAGAGAGTTTGGTTTCAAACCAGTAGCAAGCCTACAGAAATCTCATCAACGCCATGGCAACGAGGTAGGAATAGAGATGCAGAAATCTTATCAAACAACAATTACGTTTGAAATGCCAAAGAGAGATGGGGTGCAATCCAGGGGTCCAGTGGTCATGTCAATGTTGGAGAAAGAGAAAAATACACCCTTAAACATTCAGAATTCATTTGTCAAATTATGCCATTCATCAAGCCAAAACTGTGTCAAACCCTGGACTGAGAAAAGATTATGGTAGAAAAGAGGAGAGTTATCGGAAACCGTTTTTTGATTTCATTAACTCCCCCCATCCAACCAGGTGCTTCTATCTTGCTCCTAATGAAATTTCTATCTCAAAATTAAATTCTGATTGCGAGTTATATTCAGCTGCACTTTTTATGAGCTAAGATATATCAGGTTATTGTTTTTTTTTCCTGGTCGTCGTCGTGACGATGTGTTCTTCCTCCTTCCTTAGTCTTGTACTGAAATGAGTTATGGGTAGGCTTAAGCTCTAGATGTATCTCAGGTACATTATTTGGTTTGCACCGCCAAATCCATCTCTCTTCTCCTTGCATCATCTTGCACTTTGGGACCGAACACTTAAAGAGGTTTCCTTTCATTACCCAACGAGATGCCACAAAATTGTTTTCTCTTATAATGAAAAAAGAGGAAAAGTCCTGCGTGCTACCCAATTATCCTCCAACTTGGAGTCCAAGTTTTGACTGCTCCTTCTAATTTCATTTCTGTTCATAAAGCTTGGCTGATGCATCATCTTTTATTGGGTCTAGATAGCATCGGCATGCCACCGTTATTAGGCCCAAACTCTGGGGCATATCGTTTATAATTACAACAAGATGGATCCCACTCAGATTTGTTAAGTTTGCTTATCGGAATGTTCCCAAGCTTGTAAGAGATGCTTTGATTGTTTTCCCCCACTTTATTGCTTCTTCCCTTTTTCGCTGCAATCTGACCCTTCGTTACATTGTTCTATCATAAACAGATTTTAATGAATCCATATTGATTCTGGCATGGACTCATATCAGTCTGCCTTCTCTTGTTAGCGCTGGTTATTTTTTTCGTTAATCAAAATTCATTAACTTGCACTACAAAAAAGGGCAGTCAGGCATTCATTTTCATTTCTAGATTTGTAAGATGTCCCAGTCTAGAGTGGTTGCATGAGTAATATGACCTCTTTTCAGGTTGAAAGCTCGGCCGAGGTAAGACATTACTTTTAATTTGTGATTGTAATTCAGAGTTTCTTCATATACTTAGCTTTTTCATTCATAGCAATCTTCCTGAGAATTGAAAACAAAAATCATGTTTTTATAAGATACATATATAGTACTACAAAACGTCATATTAAGTTCCATGAATATATGAAACTTGTGAAATATATCTAATAAAAAAAATACTACTCAGCAAGTTGGCAACACATTAACATAATAGCTTTAAACCAATTTCTTCTCCATCTTTAAAAGTTTGTGGATGGGGCCTTCATATATGTATAATGTTCCATTACTTATGTATAATGTAATCCATTACTCTTTTAAAAAGCTAATATGAGCATTCTTTTTTAGGCCAGATATGGAAAAGGTTATTGTCCAACAAAGGTCTTGCTAATTGCTTTTATAAAAAGGTTTTCTGACATTTCCATTGCTATAAATTGAATTTTTCATCCACTTCAGATCTGCATTGTTCATGGATAAACTTGATAGAATTCAAAAATTTCTTTTAGGCATTCTTTCATAAATATTTATCTATACCAGCAGACTTTTGCAATATGAGGCTTTCCATCAATAAAATAAAAACATTAATGCACATTTATGACTTAGTGATATCAATATTTCTTTTGACAAAATTTTCCTAGCAGAATGTTTGGGCAATAAAATGTTCTTTTCTGTCAATGATAAAGCTATATTGGGTAGTCATGTGAAAAACTAATGACACAAAAAAATGATTGTGGGTAAATTATGGGTGAAAATGTTGTGTGTCGTACAGGACGCAGAAATTTCCCATACGACATGCAACATTTTAAGCTCTGATTTACCTATGGACAACATATCTTTGTTGGTTGTCAGTTTTTTGCATGTCTACCCAGTAGTACTTTAATATAACCACAAAGCAATTTGAAGTTCTCCGTTCGCTTGGACAGCAGGTTGAAATATGTTGTGAAAATGGCTGATTTTTCCAGCAAGGAATCGCCCGATTCCTAGTGGGCAACATATCAAATGTTTACATCGTTGGTCTCGGATTGAAAGTATTATCTCCTAAAATGCCTTGTTTATAGGTACAATTACATAATATTGACTGGCCTTGAGGTGAACGTCAAATATATTGCCCACAAAAGAATCAAACTGGCCCGAGTCTTTAGACGAGGGCAATATGGCTCTTTTAATGGCAATATATTTCATGTTCCTCGAAAGAAGAGCCAGCCAATATTTTTATCATCATCAATATCAGACATTTAGAGCAAAAATCATGAAAATTGAGATATTTCTTTCAAGAATATGGTTCTACTGTGTCTTGTTTATATCAGGGGTCAGGCTCTGCTATTTACCATTATGACGTACTTGTAGGACCTAATTATAATATCGCGTCCCTAGGGACGCATATCCAGCGCCCGATCCAGTGTTGTCTTTGTTATGACGTATATTGTTGCTGCATGGATCATTACGAAGCGTATCTCTTTCTACGCATCCTCAAATGCTGGAATGTGAGACCAGGGGCCCGTTGCAGAAAGAGTTGCAATCAATCGCAACTCTAAAAACCATGCGTAACTTGATTTTCTACCAATCAACAGCGCGCATTTGGGACGAGCGATTTATTTTTTGACTTGCGTTTAAACCCCAGGTAAAAAACAAAGGTATAATTTGCATCGTTTATGCATGCAAAGTCAATACGCGCATAGAGACCAAGCAAAATACAAAAAAATAAACCTATCCATTCCCGATATCAAGAAATCTAGGGCAATACGGTTTTGCATAAATGGCCAGCTCAGATGTCTGAGATGGGTAATAATTACTGTAATTGCATTATATCATAATTATTATTTCAAAGTGTCATATATTATTATATTTGAAAAGTGAAAAACAGTCTTATAATAATGATAATAATAATACCGGTAATAATAACAATAATCTTATCAATGATGATAATGATAGTGACAATAATAAATTCAATTCATTGGGCAAATGCGTGCACTATATGAAGAATGCTCGAGGTATCAATTATACATGATACAGGAAACAATTTACAGCAGTGTTGGCTCAGTCGGTAACGCGTCTGCCCGTCCAACCAAAGATCGTGGGTTCAGTTCCACCCCGGGCGGATGACTGAAGTCAGTGTGTTGTGTGTAAACGTCTCTCCCATGTTTCATAGATTGCAGGCTATGTTACAATGGAAAACACCCCGTCCCTCGGATAGGACGTTAAATGGAGGCCCCGTGTAGAGGAGAGTCATCCCCTTTGCACGTTAAGAACCCACTGCACTATTCGTATAAGAGTAGGGGGAAACCCCGTGTAGTGGTCCACCTGCATTCCCCCCAATCAGTTATATGGGGAGGAGAGACCTGCGGTCAAAGTGATTCAGTTTGCTTTTCGCCTCCCAGGCACAGGTGACGCCAAAAACAAATAATAAATAATAACAGCGAATTCACTAATTTTGAAGACTCGATAACATCTATCACACATCAGGTGTCTGTTTTGTCATCTCTTCATCAAACAATTAGAACACAGGCTGCACAGTACTAAAGAAAGTATAAAACTTCCCTCCTCAGGACTTAACAAAGAATAACCTACTTTACTATGAAGCCTTGAACTGAGAGATGCTTCTGAGATTTCTTGCCATGATCCATTTTCTCTGATCTTTACTGGGTCAAATCATTGTTCTTAAGAAATCAGAACACAGGATCAATGGGGTGACAGAAACGCCTTTGAGATGATTTCCTCATTTTTTTTCCTAATAATTCACGTGCAGAGTATATCAATCTTCCTTCTTTAATTTGCTATGATACACTGTTTGTACTCTAAACACGTATTCAACCATAACTTTAATCAATAACAGCTGGTGTCAGTATTTTCAGATGTTTTGGTTTTAAACTGAAAGTTGGCTCATCATATAAACTACTGTCATGAATAGATTTTTCAATGCTATAAGCAATCATTTGATTTTTAAAAATAACAATGAATAATTAATGAAATAACTTGACAAATTTGACACAACTTTTGTTTTCAGCTTTAAAGGGATGGTCCGCGCTAAAAGTATGTATAGCTTAATACATAGAGTAGAATTCACTGAGCAAAATGCTGAAAATTTTATCAAAATTGGATAACAAAGTTATTGAATTTTAAAGTTTAGCAATATTTTGTGAAAACAGTTGTCATGAATATTCATTAGGTGGGCTGATGATGTCATATACCCACTTGTTCTTTTGTATTTTATTATATGAAATAAGGTTTATTCAATTTTTTTTCCTCCAAGAACAAGAAAATTTGGATTGAAACCATTGAATATTTATTGCTGCAACTTATTTCATTACAAGGGAGACATATTATTCACACAAGTAAAAAATAATTTAAAAAATAATGATTTTATGTAATAACATAAGAAAACGAAAGTGGGGATGTGACATCATCAGCCCATCTAATGAATATTCTTGACGACTGTTTTCACAAAATATTGCTAAACTTTAAACTTCAATAACTTTATTATTTGTTATCTGATTTTCATGAAATTTTCAGCATTTTGCTCAGTGAAATCTACTCATGTATTAAGATATTAATATTTTCAGCCCAGACCATCCCTTTAAATAATTGTGTGCAAATTGATGTCCTTTTTTCATGGTTTACATATTTTTCATGTTTCCCATAGTTTTTCATCATTCTTCCTGTTTATTTTAATAGTTTGCATTGTTATATATTCAAGGGTTGTCGGTTAAGGCACAATGCTCAAATCACAATATCAATATACTGTTCTGTGCTTGTTCCTTTTGCATTTGAATTTTTAATTTCATGTACAATACAAGCAAGATGGATAAATATACTCACAAACATACTTCACATGGTATGATTATATATTTCAGATATTTGAGCATCTATGTTATCGGTTCATGAACCAATACACCCCCAAAAGACTAATACTAATTAATATTGGTACATGTATAAATCTCTTAATCATAGGAGCGTATGACATTGTGAAGACACCCGAAGGGTGCCTAACTAAATGGAAATAAATAGCATTTGTCATAAATGCTTGTATTTCTTTGATCTTCTTTTTATGTTCTTTGTTGTGGTATAAAGCACAAAGAAAGACATTTATTTTCTCAGCAGTACATCTTCAAGCTGATAATAAACTCTTGAGCACTGGCCAGCAAGAACCAGAGACCCCCGGGCGATGAAATTTGTTCAGATAGCTTGGACTATTCATCATCTTCATTATCTGGAGTAATCAAATATAGTTTCCCAAATTTTCTCTCATTTAGGACTTCATCCATTGGAGCAGAGCTTGCACAAACAAGGAGTAAAGTCGGACGATCGCCCGCAGTTGAGAGCGAGTAGTATCCACGGCCAGCTATCTTTCTTGTTCCTCGCACCAGCCTCAGTAATTAGTGCACTGAGGAGCCGATTCAGCAACCATGCTATTTCCTTGGGAGGGGACTATATCGACTTAAAGAGGATGGAGAGAAGTAGAGAGGACGGGAGAAGAGAGGAAAGGACACTTGGTAGATCTATGTAAAACAAGAAAAACGTCACACACAAACGAAGCAATTAAGTAAATGGTGCAGTATGTGATAATGAAGGCAATGCCAAAGCCAAGGGGAAAACTCATTAAATTGATTTCAGGGTTAATAAATTACTCTGAATATCCGATTTCATTCTACAGCCGTGCCTGGCTCCAAAACACTTGATTAATCTGATGTGGATGTGGCAAACGTCTCGACTGTTTTGTATGTGTATGTAATCAAAGAAAGAAAAAGATCTTAGTTACCGTGAAGAAGAATACCCGTGGCTTGTATATAGTATATATTCAATATTTCTTCCAGATCGTGGATTTTTTGAAATGTCAACAATGCACTATAAATGGAGTTTACCGAGTATTGAGTAACCTAAGATTGTGAGCTTGATAACAGAGTACTTGGGTGCTTTCCACTTTACCTCCCTGCCAACCATCGGTTTTAGCAAAAAAAAAAGTTCAATTAAAAGTTCAACGCTGACTTTATCTAGTGGAGATGACCTAATTATCTCATTCTGCAGTGGGATCTGTGCGCTGTATCGTCATAGTGATATGAGACAATTGAGCAGCAGGCCAAGCAAAGTGTATTTGAACATGACAAGAAGACGAGAGGAATAGTGAAAGGTCCCTGGGCCCCACCGGCCAGGAAGCATGGGAGATTTGAATAGACTGGGGCTATGCCGCTTAAGTAAATAACAGTCGTCATAATGTAGCATTTGTGATTGCCCCCGCGCGCGAAAGGGGGGAGCGCGATTCATTCGGCTAAAAAACATTGTGTACCCACCACTCGGGCTGCCACAGCCAGGCAGCGAGCTGGCAAAATGAGGTCTGACGACTCATAGGCATGTCTGGGCAGAGGCAATTTGATAAGATGTCGTGATAATCACATCAGTAACAGCATAGCCCCAGCAAAGACAAAAGTGCAGGGTGTGAGTGTTAAGCACCTGGGTTGAACTGAGAGTAAAGTACAGCGCCGCCGCTGCCCGCCCCGATATCCAAATTCAATATTAATTAGTTACTGGGGGCTAGCATACGAGTGACAGTACCAAGTGGGGGAGAAATCTGTCATTCACACACCCCATGCAAACTATTTCACAAACAAGACTGGAGGGCAAACCGTATTATTACCCTGTCTGGGTTCAAATACACCACTATTGCTATCTCTCCTGCTTTTGACGATGATGATATTAAAAGGCCTTGAAGGAAGAAGTGTGATCCGAAAGAGAAAAGTCAGAAAATGCCAAGAAAAGAGGAGGAAAAGGAGAGGAATGGGAGCCATCCCGTCGCCTACTCTTGAATCAGACAATTGTCACGATCCGGGCTTACCCACGGACCAACTTCCCACAGCAAAGCTAATTAACCTCTTGCCACTGTACCAGTTAAAGAATCTCTCCTCAAAGGTATATAATACAGATAGGCCATTCTTCAGCAGATCCGCTGCTCATTTGCAGTGCTCAGGGCTGCTACAAGCAAAAACAATCGCAGGACTCAAAATCACTCCATCTCTATCAAAACATTCATCACTACAAAACCAATAATAGTGCTTGAAAAACAAAATTACATCTTGTAAGACCCTGGGTGATAAAAATGATGAAATACTTTTTTTTAAATATGAAGAGTGGTTATCATCAAGTACAACTACAACGGGATAAAGTTTGCCGAAGAGAAGATTTGCATGGTTGCTCCTCAAGCTTAATTTCATCAGCATCTTGCTTACAAATCGGCGTTCGTAATCATCTTTGGTATGTCTTTGCGAAACTGGCCCCCATCTCTTAACAAGGCCCTCGTTGTTTGTAATGGAATGTGCTTGATCCGTTACAGCACCACCGCGACCAACGCTCATTGCATGCCTTTAACCTAAGGTGGACTTTTCATTAATGCCTCTTTAATACCAAAGAACCCCAAGAAGCCCCCCTCGTTTCATTTCCGAACTTCATCGGTATTGATTTCATCCCAATCAAGACGCTCATTTTCCCATTTGTGGCTGAAAGAGAAGAAGAAGAAGCAAAAAAAGTGCAAAGTGTAACCTGACCGGGGCACATTTCTCACCCCCAAATCACTCCAAGAACAGATCACACCAAACCGATTACCAATTTTTCTCATCAATTTTTTTCTTTTTTTCATCTGCCCTCTTCTTATTGTGAGCAATGAAAGTCCAAAAGCAGCAGGTTGTTTTGCTTCAAATCAACCAATGAGACACAGGCACTGTGTAAGATCAAACTCTATCTCATCAAATCTTCATTTATACCTCATCTTCCGTAGTTAATGCAATTTGGATGATTTTTTTTCTCTAATCCAACATCAAATGGCCTTTTTTTTCTACTAACTTTGCACAAACAAGGGGTGCGAGAGAATCGCTAACTCGGTTACATTCGGATCTCAGGGGGGCGCCGCTACCACCCACCGACGCCCGTGCAAGAAACAAGGTCCGTTAATTGTTTGGAGCAGCTATTTTGGGGAGTAATTGGCCCGGGCTAAGGAGAATATACAGATGTGTACTTCTCATCATAAATAATTCAATTTGATGTCAGGCATTCTCAGGATTTTATGAAGAGACCCAAAAGATAGCATCAACACCAGACCTTACCCTGGAAGATGCCAGCTCTCAGTGGGTATGCCTGCTGGTTGCCTAGCAACAGAATAGTTTCAGAAGCAAGGGGTGAGCAGAAAACAGAAGTCATAATTATGAAAGAGATTGTTGAAATGCTGGTATGATTATTGCCAGACCAGCATACAACTTTCTCACGGGGGAAGCTGCTAGTGTACATCAAGACCAACAAACACAGGCTCTCTCTCTCATTCACTCCAGTCTGTCTCACTTTCTCTCAGTATGGTCAACAATGAACACAGTGATTAGAACTTTACAATTGCTTTTAGAATGTTGATTTATTTCTTTGGCAGATTACTCATCATTAAACTAATGAAAACTATTTGGGTTACATCCGTGCATCCTTCCCCTTTCCCAGCCCAGGTTTCTAAAGACCAGTTATGACAACTAAAATGCATTGATACTTCCAAATAATCCACAAGAAAAATAAGTAAATATGGAGAAAGACGGATTCATCAATCTATTTCAAATATCTGGACACTTCACTTATGAACAGTTTAGATGCGGCATCAAAATTCATTGATATCCCATCTCATATGTTTAATACCATAGATTTCCTGACAAGACTTGTGTCACTTCTGCAGCAATAGGGAAAAACTGACATTAGTTAAAGAAATAACAAACTTACTGATCCTAGGTATATCAAGTGAGCTGGAAGAAGGCTTTACACAGCTAAGACCACTTAAAGCTATACTAAGTCGTTACGTGGGAGTGATGTCTTGCTAAAAACAAAAAGCGACTCTTCCTCAAACAGAAGAGTCAGCTATAAGAAAGGAGTGAAGAGTCGAAGATAAGAGAAGGGGGATTAATCCAGTCTGGGGGCTCTCCATCCATTATGTATGAGGACCAAGCTTAAAAAGTAATTTGGACTCTTCTTCAGTAGAGACAAAAGCATTGACTTGTTCAGGAGCTAGGAATGGGGGAAAACAATAGACCAGGAGAGGGGTAGAGACTCGCCCCCCTGGCAGGGAAACAAAAGACCTCTTTAAAAGTGCAATTTTGGCAGGGACAATTAGAAGAGGGCTGACCCAGGTATTGATTTGGAAGAGAGAATGTATTACATCACATTCAGAATGATCGCTGGTCGATTTGCTCTTCGTTTGTTGACCTGAAGTAAGTTGTTAATTGGTTAGTTGATCACACAGCCGGCATGATCAATAGCAAGAGGATACCATAAAGCCAGGATCAAATATCAATTCTTTCTATTATTGATTTCAAATTGAAATGAATTTATCTATTCAGGGCAACCTCACATTCCACATTCTTTCTTCTTTTTTTCAGCACCCCTGTAAGAATCTGCTTAAATCATTAGCTCCAAAACCTAATACAAAAGATTTTCTATAAATTTGTGTTATATATCTAAATAGTTGTCTTGAAATAAAATAATAAAAAAAACTAAAATTTGAGATATATTCAGAACCGCTAAACCAGGCATTGTGTTTTAAATGAACTCAAAATGAAGTGTGTCCTCTCTCCCTCCGTCTTGAATAAAACATATTCATTGTCAAAGTAAAATAATTTCATTCAGACGTGACGATCATGTGTGGAGGGGGGGGGAGTCCGGAGGAATCTGAAGAAGGCTTTCGTTACCAGCGTGAAATAATAACTGGTACTGCATGAATCTTGTTATGGATGGTCCATGTCTTGTACCTCATTTCTCACTTCCTATCTGGGGTTGTTTATACCCGGCTCTAATCAATGCAAATTATCAACCACCTGCTTATTTAATAACCAACTTGTGATTTTCTTCCCAAAGTCTCTCGTCAAAATGTAGGTCTCTCTTCGTCAATCATTACCACTGTTGCCAATTGAAGATGGTCTCACTGATTCAATCTTAATTAACGGTCTCAAGCGCAATGGAAGTCATTACCGAGTCAAGAGCAAGATCCTCGTCTCTGCGCTGCTATTTCACTAATTTCTAGGTGACTTCTTTAGTTAATCACATTCTGTAGATTAAAAGTCTTTGATTCTCTTCAATTAATGCAAGGACTTGTGCGTCATAAGCGCAAGGGGGGAGCTGATCCATAAATAGGCAGTACTTAACCCTCTCCCTACCACAAATCACCTTACAATGAAATGCACCATGAAAGATTACCATCGGATGGGAGGAATGACTTAACTTTCAGCTTTGATGGGTTTGTTGTGGTTTGAAAAATTACCATAATGAGGAGACATTGGGGGAATAAGAGATAGCACAATGTGAAAGTTGGTTTGTAGTTTTGTACAAACTCAACCAAAATATGTTTCTTGTAAGTTTTGAAAAAATTACTAGTGACGTCATGCATGTTTACTCCATCCCTCCTTTCTTGTTCAATAAACTAATGCTAGCACAGTAAAAGTATTAACAAAATGTATAAAAGCATAACATAGCTAGACAGAAAG
Organism: Lytechinus variegatus; assembly: GCF_018143015.1. NCBI lineage: Eukaryota > Metazoa > Echinodermata > Echinoidea > Temnopleuroida > Toxopneustidae > Lytechinus > Lytechinus variegatus. The sequence continues at coordinate 51,161,112 of NC_054741.1, forward strand.
AAGGAAAAGATAATAGGCTTCTTGAAATCAAAATTGGTTGTCTGAAATTTCCTGAAGATTCTTCCAGGTTTAATCATCTAATGACCAGTAACTGGCATGCAGTATTATTATGCTCACACCTTATTTCTTTTCTATTCTCAAAAGAAATAATTACATCTAAATTATAGAATTTTCACATCATCAAATCCTACCTGACCATAGAATGGAAAGGGTAATAGCATTCTGTTGTTGTTGTAATTTCTATTATTTTTTAAAATGTGCTTGCAATGCCAGTCTATCCCTCAATAACCATCGAGTCAAGATGATCATAAAACTTTGGCATAGAATTTTTATTTAGACACATTTTTAATATCGAAACAAAAAATATGAAACAAATTCGAAGACAGATGATTACAAAAAAGAGGAACAAAGTCTTGTTGAATCTCAGGGAAAATTGGCAGGTTTTAGTTGGCCTAGCCTTAATAAGCCTGGTCAAGTGAATCAAACAATCTATCACATCTCACTCAGGTAGACCCTAAGCTTTGTTTGAAGCTTGTAAAAGCAATTTTATATAAATCACCATCTTAACTTGAACTGTAGCTCCATTAGAGATGATGTAAGAATCAATATGATGAGTGAAGCTTACTCAGCGTCTGGACGTAGCATAGAGTGTGAAAAGAAGCTTGTTTCTCAAGTATAAAAGGATGGCACGATGAGAACACTTGACTAAACTGCGTTCATGTTCATTTCAATACATGTCTTTTCTCCTTCTGTCTTTCGATCTCTGTGAGGTCACACTACGGGTTTTATTTAATTCTAACATACAATACAGATTAATCGCACTCTGGCCATTACCATGATATAATTTCATCAACATAGAAATTACATTTATAATTTTGTTGCATATTTCAAAGTATAAATGATATTCTGACATTTGAATGGAACCAGTGTTGTGGCGCATCTCCTATTCCATTTGGTCTATTCTGGCTCTGACTAACAGAACAGTATGAAAGTATCATCATTTGATAATGAAGATAGTACACATAAACCGAATCGTTTCACAGATCCACAGAGCTTAAGATGGGAATCAAAGCCAGGTCTTTACCATAGTTTCATCATGTTATCATTCTCTCACAAAAACAATTTCAAAAATCTTAATTACACCGATCATAAAAAGTTTGTATAAAACGATATATATTCACCATTTTGCGATATATAACTTTTACTTTAGATGATATTTCCCCAACAACAAAACTTCATTAAAATTGTGCGGTAACATCTAGGAGAGATGTGATGATGCCAAGTGTGAACGTGTCGAGCATTTCATCAAGGCAAAGCATGGGGGAGAGCGGGATTAATCACATTAACTGAAGCAGTGCTCTCATAATATCACACAAGAACCTCTATCTCGTATTACGCTCTCCTGAGGAATTAGCCCTGCGAATCCAGGCGCTCCAATATTGCATTATTATGAATAAATCAATGAATTACTTTCTGGAGCACAATTTCTCCATTTTTTTTCTCCTTCTCCTCCATCTCTTCTCTTTCTCTAATGAAGGCTTTACTTTATTAGAAATACAAACACTCTACTTTTGATTCCAACGTTCTCAAATCATTTCAGTGTATCATGAAAAAAAAGATAGAGAGTGAACAAAATGATATAATTCTTATCCCCCAGCAAGGTGAAGGGGGGAAGGGAGATGGGATCGCCACGTTGGATTTCTTCCATATCGACACTGATGATAAAACAATGGTTTCCCCATGTAATATGGATGATACATGATCCGGGAGGCGCGGGCATGCAGATCATTTTTCGCGCAGAGTGCATGAAGCCGGGGAAGCGCGGGGGGCCCCTCTATTCGCTACTTGTGATGCTATAATCTCAAGAGGCAGAGTACGCCATCATTGCGCCTGGCGGCTTGATGGTTATGCAAATCCCCTTGCAAAGCTACTACTGTTGCTTCACTAATTTGTTTGAGGAAAGATGAAGGGCAAAATGAAAGGTCCTCACAAAAAATGCAAATGAGGAGAGGAGAAAGAGATTTGACACTGAGAGATAAATCTCTCGTTCTTTTCTACCATTTATATCACACAGCATCATTAGATAGCACCCTTTCTTAGAAACCCGGCAAAGAAGAAACACAAGGGGGAGGCAACATAAGGACAGTAAACAAACAAGATAAAAATACTGTTCTACCATCGATACAAAAGAGAAGGTGATATATTTTGCAACAGTTTATATAGGTAATGAATTTAAAAAATCATAACACAATTAATCTTTTTAAAAAAATTGCAGATTTGCTGCAAATGGTAACCAGCCAGACTCTCAATTTATATTCAAAATTATTTTAGTTTTCAAGAATAAAGTTTACAAATTAAAGCATTTAAATATAAATCCAGAGTTTGACTCCTATCTATCCACTGCTTATCTGGATTTATCTTAATCATAATTCAATTTTACATTTTTTAAGCTTTGATGCTTGGTCCAAAATTGGGAAATAGTTTTGCCAACACATTTACTAACTTTAATCAAAGGCTACGTCCACCTCAATTACAAGTTATTTTTTTTAAGAGAAAAAAAAAGTTATAGCATTGACAAGTTTTTCATATTTTTTTACAAGTGCATTGTTACAGGCAGGTATAGATGAGGAAACCAGTGACACCACTCATTACTTCTTTTGTATTTTTTACATGAAATATGAAATAAAACTTTTTCTTTATAATAAGTCATAATGTGAGACATGATTTGAGTCCTCTGTAAACATGTGTAATTGCCAACATTGAAACCAATTGTGATTTAATCAAGAGTTTCCTGAATGTAAAATCTACAAAACTGATATACAAAAACAGAAGTAAAGTCTACAAATATGATCAAATACAACATAGTGAGTGTTGATGACATCATTGACAGTTTAATTGTTTTATTTCAAATGTTGAAATTTATTGTTCTAATTAATGTAGGCCTACATCAGGTTTTGTTGAATGGGGAATTTATGCTTGTTTAAGATTTTTCTTTTCAAGTCAACTTACTATTTGGATGGACTTGACATTTAAAAAGTACTTCCATGAAAAAGTGAAAGGCCAACAGCAATTTAAATTTTAAAAAAAGACTAACAGTGCATGGCATGAGAAAGAAAAAAGTAAAATGCAGAAATAATGAGCAGTAATTGTAAATGCTAAGCAGAGCAATAATTACAGGCCATGTCCAACTCGATAATGCACTGATTTTAACAAATAGAGAAAAATCTAACATATGAAAGGAATCAACGCAAATCACTGATATTGAAAAGGTATCTTCTACCAAATAAACTGTAGAAAAATGTACTTGAAGGTTAGGGATACAATTTTATTACAGACCGCATCTTTGCATAAATTATTTTGAAATAATGTACTATATCATTTCATCAAATGATTAATTTTGTTCATGTAAAAACATATTATCAAGATTTGTAGCAAATGGAACTTATTTCCTTTACATTGATTGTTATATCATATTATTTTTAACCACATAGATGAAAATAATTTCTGAATAAGGCCTTTTGTGAAATAAAAAAAGATAATTAGAATTAGAAAAACAAACATGGATTGCTCTTACATTTATCTGATAAGTTAGTTTGCTAGAATAAACACTTGATGACAAAGAAATTTGGGAAGCTAGGGTTGAAAGAATTGTTTTTAGGAAGTTAGAAAGAGAATTTTATCTTGTAAACAATAACATATAGATAGAAGGAGCAGAAAGAGAAAGGAAAGAAAGGCTGACAAATGGTTAGACATAAAGATGGAGGGAACAGATCCTTATAAAAGTGACATAAAGATAAGCTTAGTAAAGGGAAGAGGAGGAGTAATGAAGAGAGAGAAATTTAAGGAAAGGGGGACAGGTGAATTTCATCTTAGGGCCAGAGTATAATATTGATTGTCTGCTAATAACTCCTCTAGCAAATGAACGCTTCGTGGCTGCTTTATCTTTCATTCTCATACAGCAACAAAAGGTGTAATTATTACAAAATAGAGAGCATTTTTCATGAATTTGATAGAACATCATGCTTTAGCCAAATCTGTGGTATGGAATTTCTAAGAATATAACTAGATTTTGCTGTGTGTATGGGTATGAAAGGTTTTAAAATAAATCATATATTTCACAATTTGTAACGTGTTATGCAATGTACACTACATGGCCACTACTTCATTAAAAAAAAGGATATTTGTGCTTTTGGTTATTATTTACTTAAAGGTAAATATTTCGTATATTTCATAGAATTCAAATATTTTTATCACTGGCAAATGTTTCTGACTAATTGGCACACGATCCATCTTCTTTAATTTCTCTCTTTCTCTCCTCATCTCTCAGAAATGATCTGTGTGAAGCTGTATCATTGTATCTCTCTGTCTCTGTCTCTCTCTCTCTCGCTCACGCTCTTTTTACCGCCCTCACTCACATAATTTTTAGTTCATCTTCCTTTATGACATATCCAAGATGCGAAGGGGGTAGAATGTTAGCGGGTGTAAACAGCTAAAGTCTTGATTTCACACCGGGGAGCTGTATGAGCTAAGAGAGACAGGAAGTGATCTTATTCAAGTGGTAGAAGGGGAAAAGAGAGGCATAGATTGAGCTCTAATTGAACACAGAAAGCCCACTCAAGAATCGCCAAGCCATTGAAAGGACCGGCCGGGGCAGAATTTCATTTCCACGTTCCTCTAATTAACTGCAAAATCAATAACTTTCAGTAAATCTGAAAAATCAATAGCATCACGTATATGACCAATTTGCAGTATGCAGCCACTCTGGTGTTTTCATTTCTCTTCATTTTCTTATTTTACTCTGTTTTCTTCTTCATCTCCCTTCTGTCTTTTATTTCTCTCTCTCTGCAACTCCTCCTCTCTTGAGGCTCATCGTACTAATGCCCCCAACTGAGGCCAAGCGACGGTAATTTCGTTAACGAACTTGAGAAGAAATCTTCTGCTACACGGCTCCGTCAGAGTGACAGGTAAAGATTTCATACATCTCTTAAGATACATTCACGTCTGAAAGCATCCCCATACTCTCGTTATATAATATCTTACAGAGAGAGAAAAAAAAAGAGTGCAAATGAGATTTTGATCTCAAGTAAAAAGAACCCACACCTGACTGAATAATCAGTTAATCCAGTCTAAAACAATCGCTTCATACCGTGCTTCTACCTCTCACGACAGGGCACGAGCCAACCCGAGCTAGCAGCGCTTTAATTAACATTTCCACAGCTCTCGCCCACCTAGCCATGCACTTTGCTTGGAATGCTCGGCTGCCCAATGAATATTAACACCATACATCCTCTTGATACCCTCTATGTCCACGCTCTCCACCATATCAAGCACATTCCTACGTCCAAGCAGTTAATCTCAATCATTAGCGCACATGTAAAAAAGAAGAAGAAAAAATAAACAGACACAAAGATTAATTGATGATGCATCATGCTTTCCCCTCTTTTGAAATCTTCCCAGCCCCCCCCCCCCCCCCCTGTTCCATTCTTGTCCAAATACTTCATTTCCCTTCGTAATTAGTGCCAGCAACTCGGAAATGCGCATTCTCTGGGCAGAGGACGTGTGACTCCATACTAACCGTTTAGCACAGGAATTAAGTATTCAGAGAGCGGTTGTCCTCATCGGGTCATTCTCTATACACACTTTCTTCTCTTCCTCTGAACATCTTTCTCACTTCCTAATCAGTGACTGTCTTATGATTAATATCTTTCTCTCTCTATCTATCTTTATCAATCCTTATGCTAGAGGGCTGGATGATGTCATGGTAAATCCTCTCTCTGTCTCTCTCTCTCTTTCTTACCATCTATATATTTTCATTGTCATTTTTGTTTGGGTCAATATATCTTTCCATCCTCTTTCATTCACCTTCATGTACATATTTCTTTTGAATCGATAACTTTTTTCTTTAATTGTAAGACATTCAAATTAGCATGCTTATCAAAATTTCCATCATTTCCTATTTTGTTCTTCAATCATAAATTATAATCCATTATATTCTTCATTCTTCTTAATATCTCTGTAGTCCACCCCCTATCTAATCAACCTATCTGATTAGATTATGTGAGATTATAGATTATCTCCCTCCCCCTCTCTTTTTCCCCCTTCTCTCTACCCCTATCCACTCTTTCTCTCTCTCTCTCTCTCTCTCTCTCTCTCTTTTCTATTACTGTCATAGACTCCTCTGCTAATCAAAAGCTCTGTTTATGAGGCATGCAAACCAAAAGAATGCAATTAGTTCCATCTAAGGGTGCCTGCCCTTTCGGTATTGGCATGATCTGTCCGATTCTACATTTAAAGAACTGGAAACATGCATGCTTACACTGCCTATAAAATTATCAACCCCTCCCCCCCCCGATCTTAACCCCACCCTCCACCACCTGCCATTACGCACCCCTCCCAACCACCAACCTGCTTTTTCTGAGCTCTAGACAACAAAAACTAACACTTTGTTTCAGCGGGCATATCTAGAATACACCATCAACAAAAGGTCAAGTCCACCCCAGAATACTGTTGAATAGATAGAGAAAAATCAATCGAGCGTAACGCTGAAAATTTCTTCAAAATTGGATGTAAAATAAGAAAGTTATGACATTTTAAAGTTTCGCTTATGTTTCATAAAACAGCCATACGCACCACTCAGCGATATACAAATGAGATAGTCGATGTTGTCCCTCACTCACTATTTCTTTTGTTTTTTATTGTTCCAATTATACAATTTTTCAATAAGGACCAACTTGACTGAACTATAAACTGTTAAAATAATGGTAATTCTGCATGTTCAGGGAGGAAAAAATTTCATTTCACAAGACAATGAGGAGAAAATTAGAATTTTTCATATTTCATATAATAAAATACAAAAGAAATAGTGAGTGGTTGATGTCACCAGCTTTCTCATTTCCACACCGACCAGGGTGTGCATATAATTGTTTTGTAAAATCAAGCAAAACTTTAATGTCATAACTTTCTTATTTTAAACCAATCTTTATGAAATTTTCAGTGTTATGCTCGTTGGATTTTTCTCCTTTTATTCAAATAAACTTTTTGTTGGGGTGGACTTCTCCTTTAAAAAAACATTTTTTTTTATAATAATTGTGTAAAGGTACTAGACCCATTAACACAATATAAGAATGTACCATAAGTGGCCTGTTGCATAAAAACTATTTACAATAAAAACTCTGATCAAAATTGAAAACTCAGGTTAACAATATACTGCCAATGACTTTAACAATTTTTTTTTAAATCTGGTAAATAATCATCCAACTTTTTCTCAGGTCATTTATACAACGTGACCCCGATAGTTCGTTGAATGACCATGTAATGTTTATTTAACATTCTTATTGACAAAGAAAGATATATTTTATAACATCATTATCTTCAGCATTTCATTGTCAGCAAAGATAGATTTAATCACTGAATGCAAAAGCTTAAAGGACAAGTCCACCCCAACAAAAACTTGATTTGAATAAAAAGAGAAAAATTCAACAAGCATAACACTGAAAATTTCATCAAAATCGGATGTAAAATAAGAAAGTTATGGCATTTTAAAGTTTCGCTTATTTTCAACAAAATAGTTATATGAACGAGCCAGTTACATCCAAATGAGAGAGTTGATGACATCATTCACTCACTATTTCTTTTGTATTTTATTATATGAAATATGAAATATTTTTATTTTCTCGTCATTGTCATGTGAAATGAAGTTTCATTCCTCCCTGAACACGTGGAATTCCATTATTTTAACATTTTGTGCTTCAGGCAAGGAGGTCCTAATCGTCAAATTCGTAAAAATTGAAATATTGTATAATTCAAACAATAAAGAACAAAAGAAATAGTGAGTGAGTGACATCATCGAGTATCTCATTTGGATGTAACTGGCTCGTTCATATAACTATTTTGTTGAAAATAAGCGAAACTTTGAAATGTCATAACTTTCTTATTTTACATCTGATTTTGATAAAATTTTCAGCATTGTGCTTGTCTGATTTTTCTCTATTGATTCAAATCAACATTTTTCTGAGGTGGACTTGACCTTTAAGAGGGACTATATGCTGAAACATAATATGTGAATAGAGTGAAATTGAACAAAAACAAAACAGAGAGATAAGACTTATACTTCAACATGTACATGCACCACATGACTTTGGAAATTATTGTATTTTAGTTACAATGAAATTCAAAATCAATAAAATGATTTCCACATTAAGTGTATATGGTGAAAGAGTGATAAGATTAACAAATAAAGCAAACATATGTTTAAATATCTTTTTGAACATTCATCAAACAGCAACAATGATACAACTGAATGATTAATGAAAATGAAATGAACATGCAACATACCTACATGCACGGGTATTTGCCATCAGAAATCGCGTCTAGATCTATAGTTTTATCTGTAAAAAGTAGAGAAGACATCAAACAGAATTTCATTAGTGTATTGAAAATAGTATGGGTAATGTTGCAATAAGAATAAATATTGGGCCTGGTCAGTGGCATACTGTGGGTCACAGCATTGGGGGGGGGCACCAGCAAAATTTCAAATCACTTACTGACCTAATAGAGATATTTTAAGGACAGTGCCATTTAATGGATATTATCTCACTGATTAAATAATGCGAGTGCGACCTCAAAAGAGACATTATAAGCAAATTTTATAATCATGATATGTACCTGTCTCGCAAAACAAACAAGGCGAGCGCGAAGCGCGAGCTGAAATTTTTGTATAATTGACCCCAAATAGGGACATTTTAAGGATTTTATTTTAGGAAACCATTAAAAGTATACATATCTTATCACAGTTATCTAATGCGAGTGCCACGCACTGGCTGATTTGGTTAGAATTACACCTAAACACATGAAGCACTTGCAGTCATTGTAATCATGATTAACATACGCATCTCAATCAAAATATTGCGAGCGCAAGCTGAAATTAGGAAATTCAGACCTGAGGGGAATTTTAAGGACTGTTTGTAGGAATCCATGAAGACCATACGTATTTCACTAACCAAATGATTTGAGCGCGAAGTGTGAGCTGAAATTTTTGTATATATTGACCCCAAACAGAAATATTTTAAGGACTATTTTTAAAGGAATCCATTAAGAATGTACATATCCCACCATAGTCATCTAATGCGAGAGTCAAGTGCTTGCTGATTTTGCTAGAATTACATTTAAGCACATGAAGCACCTTTTGTAGTCATTGTAATCATCTAATCAAAAATTTAAGAAATTCAGACATGAAGAGGGGCATTCTAAGGCTTGTTTATAGGAATCGACTTTAGTATTTCACTAACCAAAATGATGCGAGCATGAAGTGCGAGCTGAAAATATTTGATAATCCGATCAGAAAATTCACATTTTAAGGACTGATTTTAGGAATTCATGAAGAGCAGACAAATCTCTTCAATACACTAATAATGCGAACGTAAGCAAGAAATCAGCCATTTTGAAGCACGTTTGCCAGGATCCCCATAAAAAAGTACAAGACTTTTTATACATTCATAACTTGCTTATTTCTTAACCGATTTTGATGAAACTGTTTTTTTTAATTGTTCCTCTCATTTTACTATTTCCAATGAAATTGCTTCTCTTCTTGGCTTTTGGCTCCCTTTAAAATGGGGCAATCACATTGAGTAGTCATAAAAAAAGAAGCATATGCCACTACATAAAACAATAATAACTCAAAGTGCAATGAAATATATTTGGTGTACATTGACATGAAAATGGGAGATTTTAGTATAACAGGATTATATATCTCGTTAAACCAACAAAAAGAATGTGAGCACCAGGAACAATGAAGACAAAGGCCCTGTGCAAATCATGTTTCATAAAGTTATGAAAAAATGTTTCTTATGTGATATAGCATAACATAAATGAAATATAACATTAAAATGAAAAATAATTTCTTCTTTCCCGCTAAGTTTCTCTTTCTTTCTCCCTCTTTTTCTCCTTTTCCCCGTTTCTTTTTGCCAGCCGATGGGGGGGGGCATGTCCCCCCCCCCGTAGTTACGCCACTGGGCCTGGTGCAGATATCTACATTTTCAGCTAATCAGAATAAATCTATGGAGAGAATATACTAGACAATCATTCAAACATCTAAGATAAACAAATATCAAAGATACATCCACAGACAAATAAATATTTGGTGAGAAAAGACAGGGGGAGAAATGCAAAGTTAGTCATTATCCGCTATCTGCAGATTCATAGATGACCAGTTTGATCAAATTATCTAGCAGGCTAAATATAGTTAAATTAATTTTGTAGAGATCTGAGGAGTGTTGACTGCTTGAAGGAATACTCCATGACTGCTACATGACCTTTACCTTAAAACACACCTTTCACACAATTCTTCAAAAAAATACAGCAAAATCGATTTCTTTTCCTTCCAACAATATGCTTTCAAAAATGAGGTTTCCTAAAAAAAATGATGGAACATGGAGAAACATGGATGCATTCATTTTAATAAATATATACCGCAAGGTAAACTATTGATTTCATTTATCTTTGAACAGTCAAATGACTATTTTTTCAAGCACATAATTAGATTTAGTCACTGGATGAACAGGGAAATTCTCATCCCTTTTTTTGTTTTTGTTGAACTTCTCACATGCTATCTTCATAGCTGTATGCTTCTCTTGCTGGCATGCTCCAAAGGAAGCGGAGAAAGTGCAGAATCTCTGGAATCTAACAATTTCTGCTTTCTACGATTTCTTATGGAGAAAAACCACGTCTCAAAATGACTTTTTTCATAGTAAAAAAAAAAATAATATCAGATGAGACTTTCATTCAAGAATACTCACAGATCTTGAGTCAAGATTCATCAACAAGTACACGTTTTCCCTCCAAAATCAAAATCAAGAAGCAGCAAGAAACCGGAGAAATCAAAATGGCCGATTTGTCCCCTGAAAAGAGCCCCTCCGGGTTTCTTCCATTAATTATCACTCTGTCACCTTGCATTAGAATTCAGCTAGTCAACAAGGTGTGAGATCGCACAGCGCCAGTTCGCTTCTTAAACGAGAAAATTTGCTCTAAAAACACTTGGTTCTGGCAGGTCATTATAATAATCTCAATCATCTCACACTTTTGTGCAAATATACACTGCACCCATGCAGTCAGGATTCAAACATCATGTTCTCAATGTAGTCACCGTCTTCCTGCCTGAATACCTTTACTAAATAATCCTATATTTGTTTTACATTTCGTAGGAATTCAAGACTACTGACTTAAAGAAAACTCTCTCCTTTTTATTTCTCCAAAATTGTATATGTTAATTTTGTTTTTGGTGGTTGTTTTTTTTTTAGCAAAATCATTAAAATTTCTTATAAATTGTTGAGAATAATATTTCAGATTAACTTACCAAGTTGGACGGACGTTGTTCTTTTAATGAATATTTACAAGAATTAAACAATCAGAACTTCATTAAAAAATCTACCTATTCTTCATTTGTAGAATTGTATCTTAATTATATTAAAAAACCACAGTAAGCATTTTGTTTTTGTACACAGAGTTGAAGGGCAATCAGAAATCGCTTCAGTAAATAAAATGTGCAAATACGCTCCTAGATGTTATCTTGAACTTTGATAAGATGACAAAAGAACCATTCTCCAGACGATCGCTTCATATTTATGGTGTCTTTAGTCTTGAAATCTGGAGACTTTCCTGTATTTTCTTGTGATTTCTGTGGCCTGACAAATTTGGTTTGACGGGGTAAATGAGGCGGGAGGAGACGCTAGGATGAGGGATGTTCAAAAGGGTGTGACAGATGAGGATACCGGCATCCTTGCTATCATACAAGATGGGTCTTCAAGACATTCTTCAAGACGTCTCTATTTTACAGGTGTATAAGACTGACAGGGGAGTCTTCGAGGAGGAGAAGGGGAGAGGGAGGAGAAGATGAGAGATGGAAGGGATGAAAATGAGTGAGAAAGATGAAGACATTGAGGGATTGAGGAGGTGGAGGTGGAGAAGCTGGAGAGGAAAAAAAGAGGGAGGAGGTGCGGGACTAGAATATGACGGCTGGGACCATAGAAAAGGTGAAGGTGGAAGATGAGAAAGAAGAGGACAAATGGAAAAGGGTAGGGTGTATAATAGGGAATGAAAGAGGTATAAGAAGATGAGAAGGGAGGAGAGAAAGTATATGTATGCAATATAAGATGCAGATTAGGGAAGGGGAAACTGTAAAGGGATGAGGAGATGGAGGTGGAAGAGGAGAGAGAATGAGAGGGATGGTAAGAGGGAGAGATTAGGTGGTTTCAGACCGCCTCGAAGTTCGCCAGTTCCAGGTATTCTCTGATCGGGAAATTTACCCCGATCAGAAAATACCAGGTATTTTGGTAATGTGAAAGCAAACTACGCGTAATTTCCCCGAAAGAAAATACCCGCTAAATAGTAGGTACTTGGCGAAATTACGAGAACTTTTGTGGGGATTTTTCCAAGGTCACAGGTATTTAGGCGATGTGAAAGCAAATTACGGGAACTTTTATCCCAGCGTGTCGTTGGGCGCGGCGGCGTGGGTGGCTGCTGGGCAAGTGATTTTGAATCTCCCGCCTTGCCTGCTTATCAGACCACACTGCGCATGCTCGTAACTTCGGGAACTTATCCCGAAGGATGTGTTTCGGGGCGGTGTGAATGCAGGAATAATTAACGGGTATTTTTTAGCCTAAAAAAGTTCTCGTAATTTAACGGGGATTCTTGTGATCGAGGCGGTTTGAAACGGCCTATTGAGCAGGAGGTGGAAGACGAGCAGAGGGGAGGGGAACTGGGGAATGTGAGATGGGGTCCAAGCAGAGAAAGAGGGGGAGAGGAGGGAGAAAATGAGAAAATAAAAAGCAAAATAATTATAAAAACAAGCACATAAAAGAATGAAAAATGGAACTGGAGAAAAGTGTACAATGGAGTGAAATAGGAGAAGAGGATAAAAAAAACCTTTAGGAGTTAATGATTCACAGAAGAAACGGCCTGTTTTCTTTTCAGTTTTAACAAGTCTCTCACTCAGTGAGGCTTGGGCAATTGAAGTGACCAGCATCATATATAGATAATTCTTTAGTTCATAATTTACATTCCAAGGAATTAAACTAATCTAAGAAGCAATATGACTACAAATACATAACCAAAGTGTCAAAATCATAATAACTAAATATTTTTCAGCCCAAGTTTACAGTGGACTGTCACGCACCAAGATGCTGGGAATAATTTTTTTTTCAAAGGTAAATTCCTGGCAATTTCATCTGCAACATTTTACTGTAAATTTTATGGCTTACTATAAAAATGTGTATTTTAACTATTAAATTGGGTCATTCATAAATGTCATGTTGTTTTACAATGGGCCAGAAAAAGTATTAAAAAATATGATTTTTTAGCAGTGATATATTATGGAAATTAAATGTTTGCTGCGATTCATTTTCAAAAGTACCAGATTAGACCCTGATATCACATATAAAAAAAAAATGTTTTGGTGTTAAACTACTATATATATGCTCACTTTATATCCATGGTGATGTTATGGTAATCTAGAAAATTTAGGCCGGGTTTTCAAAACATCAAATGAATTCTTGCGTGTGGTCCGAATTCACACCATGAAATGACTGCATCAAAACTATTGCAAGTAGGGCCTAATCTCATGCTGTGAACATTTGGTAATTGACAATACACAAAAGTTTCAGATTACCAAAAATATCTGCTTATACGATCTGTGCATTTTACACAAATTACACTCTCAAATGGATATAATTAGATTGATTTATACAATTGAAAGGACAGGCTCCATTTGTCAGTGAGAAAATTTTTTAAAAAGGCAATTTTCGGAAAGTAGTCTGAATCAGGTGTTTGAAATAAGAGAAAAAGCCTGTTAATCATATAGTCTGTTGAGTTGAGATGAAAGGTACTTCAACGTCCTTTGGCAGATAACATAATTCTCAAGAATTTAGTGGCAAAGTGTAGTAGGAGTATTAATGAGTACCTATAGCACTATAGATTGTCAGTCAAGCTATCTCGTGGCTAAACCATACGAGCAATGATGGGAAGATGTCCGATCATCTCGTGGAATCCTGCAGTCTGTGATGTCAGGCATCGGTAGGATTGTTTAATGAGGACATCACTAGAAAGACCGCATCCTCCATGAGTTTACCATCCATCTTCAGTTTACATCTCATCAACACATACCTGGCTTCTCACTTCAGCTTCACCCTCTAGTCTTATATACAGACTCCGAACTTACCTGGCAAGTCACTTCAGCAACACTCGCTAGTCTTATCTACAGGCTCAACACATGGCTTCTAACTTCAGCATCATCCAATAGTCTCAAATACAGACCAATACAGACTCAAGATACCTGGCTTCTGACTTCACTTTTACCCTTTAGTCTTATATACAGACTCAACACTTACATGGCAAGTCACTTCCTCAACACTCGCTAGTCTTATCTACAGGCTCAACACATGGCTTCTAACTTCAGCATCATCCAATAGTCTCAAATACAGACCAATACAGACTCAAGATACCTGGCTTCTCACTTCAGCTTTACCCTCTAGTCTTATATACAGACTCAACACTTAGTTGGCAAGTCACTTCAGCAATACTCGCTAGTCTTATCTACAGGCTCAACACATGGCTTTTAACTTAAGCATCATCCAATAGTCTCAAATACAGACTCAAGAAACCTAGCTTCTCACTTCAGCTTTACCCTCTAGTCTTATATACAGACTCAACACTTAGTTGGCTTCTCACTTCAGCATCGTCCTCTTGTCCAGCACAAAGACTCAACACTTTCTCATAACTATCATAATGCAGTGAGTGAGTCTTTCATGAAGTCTCCAAACTGCTGCTGTTAAATACATTTTAAGTTTTGTCTTGAACAAAATTTATTCTCTTTCACTAAATCGCTGATCCATCATGAGATTTTAAATTACTCAATATTGAACAGCTCGGGCCAAAATAGAAAAGTTAAACTTGTTTTGTGCTTTGGTTGACCAGGTCTTTCTTAGTCAAATCTGAAAAAAATTCTACATTTCACTGTAGTAAAGTACAAAAGAAATAGCGATGTGTGAGATCATCACCTCTCTAATTATTATTTTCTGCATATGAATATTGTAAAATAAACAATACTTTTACATCAAATTTGAATTTCAATTTTCATGCTTGTTGTTTAATTGTTTGTTTGATTTTTACTCTAGCTAAATCAACTAGATGATGGAATGGACTTGACCTTTAACTCTCATATAAAAGATAAATTCCAGTTCTGGTAACGATCTCAAAATGACTTTTTACAGAATCTAATATAATGACCACCCAAGTGTTTGTTTGTATGAATAAAAAATATGTGCCAAAGGATTCTGGAAGAAATCGTGTAATTGCTGAGAAATAAGCAAAATAAGCACGGATTCGGTCACTTCCGTCGGGGTCTTTATTCCAGCAATAATAATACACTGTCCCACGTGTGCCTATCTGTGTTGGTGATTTTCAGCGTGAACATTTCTCAGCGTAGATTTCAAGATTTCACAAAGTTCAGTTTATGTAATTGTACCAGATCTAGATCCTCGATGATATACTGACGATTAAGCCTGGTTTTACAGACTTTCTCATGAAATCAGTGTTTACTGCAACTACTGGTATTTCTCTTTAAGCTAGTCTCACCTATAGATTCTTTTTCTTCAACTTTTGTCATAGTACAAGTACAACAAAAAAATTCCCGATGAATTTATCTGAAGGTTATGATGAAAGCTGCATGGTAATTATTCTCTTTTACCTACCGGCACCTCTTGCATCTAGAACAACCTACTTCCATATATACTACTGTCAGGAGGAAAAATGAGACAGTTCTAGTTTTCATGCTTGTAAAAATTTGAAATCAACCAGTCAGGACATTAAAGCTAGTATCACCTATAGATTCTTTTTCTTCAACTTTTGTCATAATACAAGTACAACAAAAAAATTCCAGATAAATTTATCTGAAGGTTATGATGAAAGCTGCATGGTAATTATTTTCTTTTACCTACCGGCACCTCTTACATTCAGAACAAACTGACATTTAGAACAATCTACTTCCATGTACATGCTGATATCTTGTGCTTGCTGTAAGCTGTACATGTTTCCTGTTTGCTAAAAAATGATGGTCCCTACATATTGGGGCAGTGTTACAGGGGGAGGGGGAGGGGGATGGAGGCAAGGGAGGCCACCCCTGATCTATCTTTCATTGAAGAGAAGGTAAAAAAATGGAGAGGAAAAGGAAACAAAAATTAAATTTAAAGAGAAGAATATCATAGGTCTTGTTTGTGCAACTCTGTATTACCCATTTTATTCAATTGAGAAAAAAAAATGATGTCATCTTTTGGTGGTCTTGTCCCAACTTCAATGCCTTGCCTACATGAACTAGCCTTCATGTAGACATATTAGAGGCCGTTCTCATTATACTTTCTAAAACTAGTTAACTGGAAACCGATTCAGGGAATCAGTTTGGAAGATCGCTTTGCTAGCGTTCCTACTTGATCACATGAAAGTGGTTTTAAAAATCATTTCACGTAAAGCGATCTTGTTGCTATGGAAACGCTCTCAGTGAGGTGACACATTTTGCGCGAAAATCGAAACCGCAGTGTAGGCATTCTACGCCTGTCATGTGGAGTAGCGCGCAATTCAACCGTTCTCACTACGCGTTAAACTAGTTCCCACTAATAGTAGTGAGAACGGTATCTTAGTTTATCTGTGTTAGCCCCATGGAAGTAACTTGTCTCTAAAAATAAAATTTATATATGAAGGTTTAATGAGCAAAATGTAAAAAAAAAAAACCTCAAGATATAATACTGTACTTTATTAGAAATACCCACTGCATCAACTTGGTATGGGTATCTACCACCCCAAAGGCATAAACTCTGAACAACGGAGTCAACTATGCACCTTCAACCTGATTTTAAGGGTAAAAAAATAATCCAAAGTCAGGTGGAAGGTGGATAATTAACTACAACATGATTAAATAACCAAATAATATATGCATGTTGGCCAAAAAACATGTAAAGGTACTGCTTCGATTTGGTCAAAATATCATCAGATTTGAAGAACAAAGACTACAGTAGAGAAGAGAAATGAAAAAGAGCCATTGATGAAACCATGCAAAAAAAGTATTAACTGTTCTACACACTAATGCTGGGGCCTGGAGTAAGAATGCTTAAAGGGGAAGTTCACCCTGAAAAAAAGTTTATTGTAAAAATAGCAGAAAAACTAATAAAAAATATTGCCGAAGGTTTGAGAAAAATTCATCAAATAATTAAAAAGTTAATAGAATTTCAATTATTTGATTTGTGACGTCATATGCGAGCAGCATTCCTACATAGCGAATGGTAAAAAACCAATGAAATGTCATTTTCTCAGAAAATTGAAAATGGTTTTCACTGTACCTTTTTTATATCAATAGACCAATCATTTCACACCCGATCATGAATGGAAAACAAAATTAAGTCATCAGGAACCATACAAAATTTGAAATTCATGCATTTTATATTACATAACACATGGGGCAGCTGCTCGTTTATGACGTCACAAATCCCAAACTTTGAACTCTAATAATTTTCTTACTCTTTAACGGATTTTCCTCAAACCTTCACCAATATTTTTTACTATTTTTTCTGAGTTTTTTACAACAAAGTTTTCTTCAGGGTGAACTTCCCCTTTAAAGAGAAATGCCAGTAGTTGATTTCATAAGAAAGTCTGTAAAACCAGGCTTAATTGTCAGTATATCATCGAGGATCTAGATCTGGTGCAGTCACATAAACTGAACTTTTTGAAATCTTGAAATCTACGCTGAAAAATATTCACACTGAAGATCACCAACACAGATAAGCGCACGTCGGACAGTGTATTATTATTGCTTTGAATGTCATGACCGACGCTTGACCCAAGTCCTGTGCTTATTTGCTAATTTCTCAGCAATTACACAATTTCTTCCAGAATCCTTTGGCACATATTCTTTATTTATACAAACAGACACTTTGGTGGTCATTTCATTGGATTCTGTACGAACTCATTTTGATATCGTTACCAAAATAAACAGGCATTTACCTTTAAGGAGAAGAGATAGGGAGAGAGGGGGATGAAAAAGGGTATATTTTCCTGTATCATAGTTCCTTTTCACAACAATTATGGTATAAACAATTAATTTTGTTTTGCAAGTAATTTTTCTGGTTCATCTCCCTTATTATATTTATTTCTTTAAATATATTAAGACAATAGGGGTAGAAATAAAATAACAAAAATGAAAAGTGTAAAGAGATTCCCAAGCAAGTGAGCGATCTAGCAAGCAAGCAAGCAATCCCGCGTCCACAAACAACTTAATCAATTCGGCAATTTAGATTGCTTGAGTTACATTCTACTGGCAGTAGTCTCGTCATACACATTAAGTTACATTACTCTCATCACGATACATAACAGGGACGAGGGGGAGGGCCGACATAGCGTGAGAGTGCTTTACCATGATAGCAGCAAACATTAAAACCTCGCTAAGCTATCATCTTTCCCCCTCTCTTTTAGCCTCTCCTCTTTCTTAATGATAACAAAACCTGTTGGTCCAATAACGCACACCATATATCTTGTTTACTCTGATTTAATGAGTTTTTCAGAGCATAGTTATGGCCGTCTAATTATTCCCAAGGATGCCGATATTTGCCGCTTTCTCGGAACATGCGAATTAGAGAGATTTTGTCTTCCCGACTACAAGCCTTTAATCAGCGTGTAGACTGGACTACCACCACCATGACCTAATAATCAAAGCCTGCGAGCTGCTAGTCTTTCCTCTCTCACTCCTCTCAATATCTTCTTGTCACGATCCTACGACAATCTTCAACCTAATTACCAAAGATTCCAACGTTCTAAATTCACGGCTCTTTTTTTTTCTTCAGACCCCGACATGAGAGCTGACCCCAAACTCCATTAGTATTTACTGCGTGAATCATCCAACGCTCCTTGCAATGTAGCATAAAAAAGCTGCACTTAAGTGCTTATCACGTTACACTCCCTTCTAGTCCCAGTTCGGAATGGGTGCACTGGGAGGGGTGTATTCAACGCGGAGAAGGCATGGGAGTAATTAGGCTACCCAAAGGTCTATCATCATAGCTCCTGGCAAGAAGAGCACAAGGACTCTTCGTATCTCGTATGAAATTATACAAAATACAGCTTAAAAATATAGATGACTTCAGCCACTTCTCTAAGCGGGTACATGCTAAAAAGACAATGTTATCTTGGGAGAATACAAGCATAAAAACGACAAGATTTCCCGACTAAACTTAAAAAACTACTAAATACGAGAGAACGGATTAATGCTGGTTATCGTACACTTTTTTAGTTGTTGACAGGAAATCTGCAAGTTCCAATCCTCTACTGCTGTCTAATCCTGTATCATTACTGGATAGCCCGGTGCCTTGTTTCTCAACGAGGTTCTAAACGAGGGTTTCTCCACAGTTTCCTGTCAACTCGTCACAGCTGTTTTGCACTCTTTCACTAGGTCAGGCCTCACCTTACATGACCTTGGTCTTAATCATCAACATGATTCACTTGCATTTTTCCCTCACACTTTGACACAGATTTTATAATCACTATTCTACAATGTACACGTTGCCTTTATCGTTATTATCTTCATCTCCATCACAAAATTGAGCAATGTTTCACATCGTAGAACATTCACCTGTAAGAAATCGTATTTCATTGTCAAAAGCGAGAAAGTACATCATGCTATTATAAAAACTCGAAATAAATTGGGTAATCTTCAGTAACTCATTTGTAAACACACAGGAGATAATCATCATCATTTGAAATGAATTCCTTTGATGATTCATGATTTTCTTGATAAGGGCAGTTCCAGGGTTACGGACATTACATTCAGACATTTTTTTGTGCAACTTTGGGGGCTTACTTTATCAGAAATCATCACTATCACTCTGAACCTACTTGTGGTTATCTCACACAGGTCACCCTGCAGTATTAACAGTTCAAATTTGAATTAGTTTCTATTTATCATTTGGTAGTTATCACGCATAATGCTTGCCGTTACGGACATTACACTTTTGGACATGACTTTTCACCTACCAACGCATTTGTCAAAGATTTTGTGAGTTTAAGCATGAAGTGAAGCCAATTTTCTTCTGTAATGGGTGATAGTTAGATACAACAGATTCAATATATCCTATACATGACCATACATGTTGCTTTAAGGACATTACATTTTTAAAATTATGGACATTAAACCTTGGACCACCTTTTTTAGGTCATTATATTTATACTTAGCATTAGATAATTAATGTAAAACTAATAAAAAAATCTTTTATCCTTTCTCATCTATAAACTAATATAAATTAATTATGCAGTGCTATTGATTTTAAAGTAATGAGACTCAAAGACTGTGCTTTTTTTCAAGAGATAAGATAAATTTGCAAGAAAATGGGGTTTTTGAAGAAAAATATGTCTAAATATATTTCAAATGTGTTCAAATACCACTCATATTATAGAGTTTGCTGAGTTGTATAATACTGAATATATCACTGTAGCACATATAGTATTGGAATTATTACAGATTTCATGATTTTGAGCTCAGGTAACATTTTTGCAGAATTGCCAATAAAAATGTCTACTCGAAACTAGTATATTGTTCAACTTGCAACATCAAGCAAAAGTCCAACATGCATTAATGTGATTGGTTGAAAGTCAAATTGCACTTGATCGTTGGAGTTGCATCTGATAATGCCTTCTACAATAAGCACAGTGGACAATATGGAAAATATTCCTTTGGAGAAGAAAGATAAATAAATAAACTCTGATTAAAGTGTCAACTCCATGTTTAATTTCTTTTAAATCATATCTGGGACTCTAATTAACTATACAATTTGATTTGGAACAAACAATACAATGCATACTCTTCAGATAATCGGAAAATCACATTATCTTGGTTTAATGAACTGTCTATGGGGAAATCATTTGTTTTGTTTATCTCCTTAACTTATTGAAGAAATTTTCCATACATTTCCTTGCTATCTATCAACACATCATCATCTCACACACCTCAAAGTAGCTTGAAAGGACTACCTTCCTGTTAAAATGATTTATCTACTTTATTCATCTATCAGAGTAATCCTTACCCAATATCAATTCTTTCAACTTCTAACCAAAATAAAACAAACTATTCAAAGATCGCTATTCAAATACTTGTGAATTATTTCAAACCGAGCTATCCACAAGGAAGTGAAAGCATGCAGCAAACTGTCATCAATATTCACTGGTTATATTGCTCAAAACACAGGGATATAGTATTTGATATTAACCTCAATGACCTGTGACACTTGCCAACTTTGTAATTTCCTCTCTGCTGATCTACCAAAAGAAAAATGGGTCATGCGAAGGTGCCGATTTCCACGAGAGTTTTGTTAATAGATGAGTATAATGAAATGATAGGATGGTAGAGTGAAATTATGACATGGAGGGGGGGGCTCTAGAAAAAAAAGAGTACATGACACATAGGTGATTCTCTCGTCTTTCTTCAGGATATGATTAAACCTTGTTGAGATGATGAGAGAATCAACTAAAAAAAATAATAATAACCTAACAGATAATAACAGTTCACAACTCCCGAGCATGCAATGGTATGTTTATAGCTTGGCGATGATGATGATGATGGTGACTACTGTGTTTTTGTTCTTCTCGCACCATGACATGTCGGTTCATTTTTCTGTCTCATTAATTTCCTGAAAATCCCTTCTTGATAGAAGGCTGTACGACAGGTGCATACTTCACCTTCACTACAGTGACAGCTAATTACCACCAAAACATGCTCTCCGAAACCTTCTCACAATAATTACTCTTCATTAAACTTCATCACAATCGTACCATTCTCCCCGGGCTGCGGGTCTATGTCGGGTATAGCCACAATATCATTGATTTTCTTCTTCCCCATTTAACTGTTTCATTTCCTCAATTAACCCAACATTGCAACCATTGTCTGACCTCTCCTCTCACTGCCTGCCGTATTCACATTGCGAAACATTTGCTGAAATAGGAAAATGAAATGAAAAATAATCCAATCTTATAATTCCTTATTCACCGTGCACTGTACTTAGAAGGTATTCTCAAGGTCATGTATGAAATTGTTCAAAATGATTCATCAATTTGTTAATGCTTCAGAACTCAAAATCTCTTCGGCAGTCTTCATATCTAATTTATTATAAATGAGCTTTAAAAGAAATTGCCAAAACTTGGTTACATAGAAAAAAGTCTCTTAACAATGTATAAAAAATGAATCTTAAGTTTTAAAACACCCAAGACCTATTTTGAGAGATGTGCCTTCCTGTCATAATTTCAAATCCTTATATCAAACACAATTACCACTATGATTAGTTTCTAGCTTCCAAATAATATAACTAAACTCTATCCAGGGTTAAGAAGTAATAAAGGAAGATATTATTTTCAATAAACTGATATTTCAATCACCTAATTTTAAATCCTGTGTGTTGTTCATCTTCACCCCCCCCCTTGGTAAATTGCCGATTGGTCTACTGCCAATTCGTCCACTCATCGCATGGTCTACCTTCATTTACTCTAAATGCCATTCCGTCCATCAACATTTCGTCTAATAACCATTTTGTCCAATAACCATTTGGTCTAATAATCGTCTTATCACCAGTTCATGTTTTACTATTTTGTCTATTACCAGTTGGTCTAATATCCATTTTATTTTCATTCACTTTGCCCAATTAACACTTATCCAATTAGACCAAATGGTTTATGGACGAAATGGCTTTTGGACCAACTGTTTATTAGACGAAAAGGTGAGTGGATGAAATGGCAATTGGACCATGTAGACAGCGGACGAATTGATGATAGACCAAATGATAGTAGATGAGTTGGTAATTAGACAACTTGGCATTAGAATAATTGGAAATAAACCTCTCCCTCCCCCCTCCCCCTGTATTTCATGCTGCAGAACGAGCTCAGTTTAAAGATAAATTCCAGTTTTGGTAACGATCTCAAAATGACTTTTTACAGAATATAATAAAATGACCACCCAAGTGTCTGTTTGTATGAATAAAAAATATGTGCCAAAGGATTCTGGGAGAAATTGTGTAATTGCTGAGAAATAAGCAAAATAAGCGCGGATTCGGTCACTTCCGTCAGGTCTTTATTCCAGCAATAATAATACACTGTCCCACGTGTGCCTATCTGTGTTAGTGATCTTCAGTGTGAAAGTTTTCAGCGTAGATTTCAAGATTTCACAAAGTTCAGTTTATGTAACTGTACCAGATCTAGATCCTCGATGATATTATGACAATTAAGCCTGGTTTTACAGACTTTCTCATGAAATCAGTGTTTACTGCAACTACTGGCATTTCTCTTTAACTTCTAAAACAATACTTGCACCCATACAATTCACTGATGATAATACTTTTTAACTTTTTCTTGGGTTTCCAAACCATCAAAGTTAAATTTTGTCTTGTGTATCATTTAGATGGATAAATTAATCAATGAAATTATATATGTAAAATAACAACATTTGATTGTCTTGGGTAATGTGAAAAATAGGACTGCTAGAATGTGTTCACAATGTTGGCATGGCAAAACCTAAAATGATGGGATATACTTTGAAAATAAAATCAAAGCAGTAAATTATGGATCACTAAATAAACTTGTGTGTGTTTTAAGGCAACCGCAAACCTTACGACTGTTCGCGATCCGATTTTGGAACAAATTGCATTTTGATCATTTTCTAAAAATGAGGATGGAACATATCATTTTATTTGAGGTTAAAATTAATTGAAAGAATAATAATATAAACATTTTGTAAAATTGTAAGCCTTTATTTTTTAGTTAAGGCCAAATAGGTTTCAATTCGTAGCCAATCGTACGACTGCTATGACGTCATTACGACTAGCTTTTCAATTTGTTTTTACTCTAAGAAGGATGAAAGCATAGTCACAGATTTGAATATAGGTATTCGTACAATGATTTCAACATTACACAGTAAGATGTTCCAAGTCTCAATATTAGCATCAAATTCTACTACGTTTTATTCCAAAATTGAGTCGCAGACCAATCGTAAGGTGTGTGGTCGCCTTTACGAATACACAAGTACGGGATCAGAGCATGACAGGAACCCATGTAATTTAAAAGGCATTTTCATGTAAAATGTCAGCTATTGTCGAATGGTCAAAAGAAGCGATCAGTCTGGAATCGGTTTTGTCAGTCCAACTCTGGAAACACTTCCATACATAAGGTTCATAAGGTAGTATTTATCGTCCAAATAAATAAATGGAAATTTGCATTTTTACATGGTATTAAACATACATGTACATAACATAGCATGGAAAATGAACATATTTACAGAAAATCAAACAATCACATATAGACAATTATACAAATATACATGAACATAGCATTCGAAACAATTAGTGTTCTTGACATTAAAATCGGGATTGAAATGGAAATTGGAACTGAAAATAAGATATCGGATATTGAAAAGAAATTAAAATTAGAATCATAATTAAAATCAGTAATATAAATCTTCACAGCATTGTCCACTTGTAATTGTTATTGTTATCAGTATTTATATATTAGTATTTCTATTTTCAATATTGTTGTTGTTTTAAGGAATTAACATCATACAACCTCACTTTGCCTTTGCTTTTGTATTTGTGTCAACACCGAGAAACAAATTTGACTTTTGTTTGAGATTTGTGAGACTGTTGATTAAACGGTACCAAAATAGAGCCGGAGCTTAGGTGATTAGCGGCTCAAAAACACTTACTCAGCCAGAGTTGCACTAATCAGCAAGGTGGCGAGGGATTCCTGGGCCTACACTCATATCATCAAAGACACCACAAGAAGATTAATGAAACATATCAAATGTGAGATGCAGAAGATAAGTCATAAACTATTTTCAAACTAAACCAATTCCTGATTGCGCTGCATCACTATTAAGATGGAATCGTGATACACTTTCCAAAATGATATCACAAACGATATACCTTTATTGAAGGTGGGAGGGATGGAGTCCATTTTACCAAGGACTGCACATCGTAGGTATTCCTCTGTCACATCGATCAAGCCATGAGTAAATTGATTAAAGAAAAGAACATCAGTGGTATACCAGGGTTACATCTGAGATTAGTACAACCCTTTGATTTAACTCACTCTCAAGGGCATGGAAGGGATGGTAAGGAGAGATGCAGAAAGAGACGGCCAAATAAATCTGCATAAAATACAAATTGATTGATCGTCAGGTTCTCTTGCATCATTTAATTCATTTCCAAGCCGATTTCATTAGAGCGGCAATACATGAACCCTAAAAAAGTGCAGTGGATTATCGTCCCATTAGCAAGCCCTACTTCCAGGCGATAGTAGGAACGGTCAACCAACCTCCCCATCCCGGCTTGTCTTACTCAATGCTTTCTCTTTGTATGCTATTGTTCAACCTTTTAATTCCATCTCTCCCACCATAGTCTTGGGAGACAAGACTCGCTTCAATGTGACTTCGACCTCTTGAGGCAGTGCACGATAGAAGACCCCAAGTAACTCTTTACATTTTGAACCTTATTCCATTTTGACCCCACCCACGTATCCTCTCTCCTCTTCTTTCTCATCCAACTCCTTCCCCATCTCTTTCTCTTTCTTTTCCTCTGTCATCTTCCTTATTTTATCACAAATAATTACCAAACTACTCATTATTCTTTTTTTCTTATAATATTCCCTTGTTTTCTATTTCTTAGGGTCACTTTTCCTTTATCTCTACAGATATCCACATATTATTCATGATAAAAATACGGCCCAAAGCCTTTCATGTAATTGATTTTTATTCATCAAAATGGTATAAGTCTATTAGTATTACTGGAAAGCTCAATTTCAGATGCATTCTTCATTAAAACCATTAACAGATGCTTGAAGCCTCTGACCAATACTACATACAGCGCACAATATTAAAATGAGAAGTCATATAAGGTCGGGTGATTAATTAATTGATTAACCAGCAGTAATTGAAACTATAGTTACTAAATAACTCTGCTCATGATGGTCATTCTCAGTTCCCCAATCTTATTTCCCAAAGTTGCTCAAGATAATGATGTGCATACGAAACAAAGGTTTAACGATTCTGTATTTGTACAAAATGAATTTTAAAAGAATCTTAATATTCTGAATGTTAGGAAAGTTGTTGGTTCTGAAGACATAAGACTAGGGGATGTTCAAAGAAGACTCCTCCACTATCCCGGAGTCTTGATTGGCCTTTAGGGGGTGATTCCGTTTCGTTTCCATTCGAATCTCGTCGATTGATTAAGACCAATTGTGTACAAAAAGACGGCGCTTTCGCTCGCCATTTCCTCCAGATCATTGGCGAATCTTCATCATATGGGCAGCAATTGTCTCAGAGTCATCCCCAAAACACGCAACCCAAAATGAGATTTTGATTGCTAATTATTACAGAATTGGTAAAAAATTCCAGCTTAATTATAAAGCAGAAGTACTTTCATGCTCTTTTTCCTTCTCTTGCGAGGGAAAAGAGAGTTGGGACCAGGCAATTGAAGAAACCCCTCGAGACAATTTGATATGGAATTATTTCTACTAACAAGTTTGGATCCAACGATGTTTGCAGAGGATAAAAGTAATTATAGCTTTTACTGGTAAGCATTCACTGAATTCTTCCCTAGCTCAAGATGGTTCTATTACGATGATAAAATGAATAAAACAAAAAACAAGTCTTGTTTCCTGAAATCTCTCCTCTGCAGTATGAAGTAAGAAAAAATTCCTAATTAGTTTTCCTCAAATGATTATACTGTCTGCTAAAACTCTCTGCTCAGAAACCTATCGGCAATGTTTTATTTAGCAATAATGTAATAATCCTATTTCAGTTTCAAATTTCATGCTTCTCAGAATTAGAAAACTTGATTAGTAAAATTTTGTATGACAAACTTACACTGTCACATGAAATAATTCCGCAATCATCTTCTTCTTTACATTGATTCTGTAATTGATATTAGCTGGTACAGTGGTCTACCAATTCTAGGCTTAAAACCAAAAACATCTTTTCCAGAATAAAATTCTTAACTCTTACACAAATTGAGTCTGTTAATTTCCATTCTCTTGGAAAACAAATAATTGAATTCAAAACCAGAATGTTACCTCAATTTCTAATGCCTTATCTTAACAGATGCTATGAAAACACAAAAACTCTGTGCAAGGCTCACTTTTTGAGGTTTCATATAGATTGAATTAAAAATGTAATTTCCTGCTTTTATCTCACGTTCCACGGGTTTCATCACAAAAGAATAGCAGACCGCTTCCTCCACAGTGGCGATTAAAACTGATTTGAATGTTAATTCCTAATGCATTACACAACCTTCAATGCTGCTGAGACAATTGTATTCTATGCATTCAAATCTATATATTCCATCCTTCATATTCAACCCTTCTTCTCCCCCTCCATAATTATTCTAATAATTTGCACAGTACTCACTATGATTGCTATCCCTTATTTCCTCTTTTCTATTTTCATTCCCAAATGAATTGCATTTTAACGCCATCCTAACACGTCTGCATTGAATTGGCATAAATGCACAGGCAGGTCTCACCTTGGCTTAAAGGAATATAATTGTGTCGGTGATGAAGAAGATAGAAAAAAAAGGGAGGGGAAAGAGAAGCTCGATAGCTAGATTGAAGCAGATATAAACAAGAGACAGCATGCCCTGGAAAATAAAACCACACAGTTAATTGGTATTATTCAAATTGTGGCAACACGAGCACTGAGCCTGGAACACTGCTCCTAATTCTCATGCAAATTTCCATCAACAGTTTTTCATGCGATCTTTTAATATTTCATGCCCCATCACACTCACGATTGCTCATTCCCTTCTCTTTTAATTCCCTCATTCTTTTTTTTTCTCTGTCTCTCTCTTTCTCTTTTCTTTCTCTCTATTTCATCAGAGTAATAATTCTCACACCTCAACGTGATGAAACTTGATTGATGGACTGTAATCAAAATGGAATTAATGAATAAAAGCATAACCCGAAGGCTATGATACGCAACCAACCAATAATCTTGCTAGACTTCCATATCATTAGGATTATTAATCAAAAAGAAAGAGTGTGTATATATATATATATGGCACAAACTAATGAATACTTCTATTCTAATATTTGTGTGATCCATCTGATGTTATTTCTTTAAAGACAGACTTCAATGAACTTTTTTTTAATCGACAAATGAATACAACCATCATCAAACTATGGAAACATATCCTGCAGTTTTGTCACATATTGTTTTAAGAGTTGTCATCCATCAAATAAATCAAAATACAAATACAAGCACCTTATGCCCTTTTTACACAGGATTTTCTTAACCCCGGACTATCGCTAACCCCGTACTATCCTTAACCCCGTACTATTTTTTTTCCTTTTCACACATGCCAAATTGTTATTGCTAACCCCGGATAAGAAATGCTTGCTTTTTACACACGAAACTCGCTAACCCCGGACTAGTGGTTTTTGTCGATCATTCGTAGTACAAGTGCTTCACTCGTACACTTTTTACACACGCTACAATTTCCTTAACCCCGTACTATAGGTGGGGCCAAATAGTACGGGGTTAAGCTTAGCCCACTTTCGTTTTACACATGCGAGCTTAACCCCGTACTATTGCTCTTAGCACCGCAATTGGTGGGATAACCCTGCTTTTTTGCAGGGCCAAATAACCCCATACTATAGGTGGGGCTAAATTGCCATTTAGCCCCACCAATAGTACGGGGTTAAGGAAATTTTAGCCTGTCTAAAAAGGGTATTAGATATCACACACAAGTAATAGCTCCCGACTTCCAACCAAAAATAATATCAAAACTGAGTATTGGGGAGGGGGGATTGATAACTATTTCGAGGTAGAATTGGCAAAGCAAACAAAGACTTGCTAGTAAAAGTACATCAAAGGTCCAACAGAAATCCTCAGTAAAGATAAAAGTTGAGTCAAGAAATACTTGTATGTCAAATTCTAAATTACCAATATTGTTAAAAATGATATTGAACTGGTTACAGATTATCGTAAAATGCAGTCCATGGAGAGCTTGCCGGGTGGTTTAACAGGAAATAAATCTTTAAATCGTCTATTACTAAACTGCTAGATCCATCCCTTGCAACCCAGTTAACCCATAGCTTTCAGAACGTCAATATTAATCTGTTTTGCTTCACAAATTGATAACAATTGCCAAGTTTCCATTCATTTCTATAATTTGGAGAAAAAATAAAATACTGGCATACCATAAATGTTTAAGGTTTTAATTAAAAACTGCAGAGGTTTTTTTAAGGAAACAAAAGAATACTTGTATGCCAATTGTTAAAAATCATATTGAATTGATTACAGATAACTGTAAAGTGCAATCCCACACTGGAAGCTTGCAGCATATGTTTATGCAGGAAATATTTTTCAAATGGTGATTTTTACCCTTTTTACACAGGCTAAAATTTCCTTAACCCCGTACTATAGGTGGGGCTAAATTGCCATTTAGCCCCACCTATAGTATGGGGTTAAGCTTAGCCCACTTTCGTTTTACACATGCGAGCTTAACCCCGTACTATTGCTCTTAGCACCGCAATTGGTGGGATAACCCTGCTTTTTTGCAGGGCCAAATAACCCCATACTATAGGTGGGGCTAAATTGCCATTTAGCCCCACCAATAGTACGGGGTTAAGGAAATTTTAGCCTGTCTAAAAAGGGTATTAGATATCACACACAAGTAATAGCTCCCGACTTCCAACCAAAAATAATATCAAAACTGAGTATTGGGGAGGGGGGATTGATAACTATTTCGAAGTAGAATTGGCAAAGCAAACAAAGACTTGCTAGTAAAAGTAAAGCAAACGTCCAACAGAAATCCTCAGTAAAGATAAAAGTTGAGTCAAGAAATACTTGTATGCCAAATTCTAAATTACCAATATTGTTAAAAATGATATTGAACTGGTTACAGATTATCGTAAAATGCAGTCCATGGAGAGCTTGCCGGGTGGTTTAACAGGAAATAAATCTTTAAATCGTCTATTACTAAACTGCTAGATCCATCCCTTGCAACCCAGTTAACCCATAGCTTTCAGAACGTCAATATTAATCTGTTTTGCTTCACAAATTGATAACAATTGCCAAGTTTCCATTCATTTCTATAATTTGGAGAAAAAATAAAATACTGGCATACCATAAATGTTTAAGGTTTTAATTAAAAACTGCAGAGGTTTTTTTAAGGAAACAAAAGAATACTTGTATGCCAATTGTTAAAAATCATATTGAATTGATTACAGATAACTGTAAAGTGCAATCCCACACTGGAAGCTTGCAGCATATGTTTATGCAGGAAATATTTTTCAAATGGTGATTTTTACCCTTTTTACACAGGCTAAAATTTCCTTAACCCCGTACTATAGGTGGGGCTAAATTGCCATTTAGCCCCACCTATAGTATGGGGTTAAGCTTAGCCCACTTTCTTTTTACACAGCATTTTTGCAAAGTGGGCTAACCCCACCTTTAGTACGGGATTATTTGGCCCTGCAAAAAAGCAGGGTTATCCCAGCAATTGCGGTGCTAAGAGCGATAGTACAG
This sequence comes from Lytechinus variegatus, assembly GCF_018143015.1. Lineage (NCBI taxonomy): Eukaryota > Metazoa > Echinodermata > Echinoidea > Temnopleuroida > Toxopneustidae > Lytechinus > Lytechinus variegatus. Next base: position 51,191,692 of record NC_054741.1, read on the forward strand.
GGTTAAGATCGCTAGTGTAAAACGAAAGTGGGCTAAGCTTAACCCTGTACTATAGGTGGGGCTAAATGGCAATTTAGCCCCACCTATAGTATGGGGTTAAGGAAACTTTAGCATGTGTAAAAAGTGTACAAGTGAAGTACTTGTACTACTAATGATCAACAAAAACCACTAGTCAGGGGTTAGCGAGTTTCGTGTGTGAAAAGCAAGCATTCCTTATCCGGGGTTAGCAATAACAATTTGGCATGTGTGAAAAGGAAAAAAATAGTACAGGGTTAAGGATAGTACGGGGTTAGCGATAGTCCGGGGCTAAGAAAATCCTGTGTAAAAAGGGTATTAGTTCATTTCATTGTGTTGCCAATTCAGAGTGTGTATAAAATTAAAAGGCTTTTTACTCACGAATGTCACCAGGTACCTTTTTGAGAATGGTATTAGAAATGGTGTCAATGGGTGATTTCAAGTTCAGTGTTGACCTTTTGGTGTTGGTGTTAGGTCAATTTTTAAACAATTAAAACACCAAACATAAAATGAAGATGGTCCCAATAAGCAGACCTGCAATAAGCCACTCACTGGTCGTTGAGATGTCAATAATGTGATCTGGATCAGTTTTACAAACTGTCAATAACTTTTTGAGCTAGGGGAAGCAATCCAAATTTCAACACCAACACCGGACTTGAAATCGCCCAATATGTTCAGTGAATATTTCTATTCTTATCTTATTCCATACATAATTGTTCGCATTCAGGATATAGATAAACTGCAATGGTTTCAAGAGACAGAGTGGATCTCTATGTTGTTTCAGATAGACTCGAAGTTCATCAGTTCCAGGTATTCTCTGATCAGGAAATTTACCCCGATCAGAAAATACCAGGCAATTTTGGCAATGTGAAAGAAAATTACACGTAATCTCCCCTAAAGAAAATACCCACTAAATAGTAGATACTTGTCAAAATTATGAGAACTTTTGCGTGGATTTTTCCAAGGTCGAAGGTATTTTGGCAATGTGAAAGCAATTTACGGGAACTTTTAGCCCAGCATGTAGTTGGGCGCGGGCGACGTGAGTGGCGCTGCTGAGCTTGTGATTTTGAATCTCACGCTTTGCCTGCTTATCAGACCATACTGCACATGCTCATAACTTCAGGAACTAATCCCGAAGGGTATGTTTCGGGGCGGTGTGAATGCAGGAATAATAAATTGGTATTTTTTAGCCTAAAAAAGTTCTTGTAATTTAACAGGGATTCTTATGATCGAGGCGGTTTGAAACCACCTTCTATGGGTTAATTTACATTTTTGTATCATTGATCATATATCATTCTTCTTCGATATATAAAAGGGTAACAAACATAATCTTTCTGCTTCAACCAAGTGATTTGATGATGGCAGTATAGGCATATCTTCATTAATTCAAATTAGCCTGTTAATTGTCTCTACACACAATGGCTACATTTTACAAGCTTGAGTTCTCTACGTTTCACGAGTTATCTCAGAATCTGCCCCATTTTACGACCATAATTAATTCAAATTTAACCAAGATTACAGATGAGCAATTAGGCAGGTTTTAACGTACCAGTCAGCACGAGATATAACGATAAGCCACCATGAATGACAAATGCTCGTTCATATCAAACATTTCATAGCATTCCTTTACAAAATGCACGAGAGATGTACCTCACAGGAGCTGATTTGGTGATCTTAATCTCCGTGTAACGCATTGCGATTCATACTCACCGACAAAGCAGGGCTGAGGTGTGCTGAGGTGCGCATGCATGAATTACTGTCTGATATGATCTGTAGGTGATAATTATTCCATCTCCAATCGCCATCAAAGAAATAAAATGGACAGGTCTCTAGGGATCCTCGGCTCAGTGTAGTCATTGATCTCAGCGTCCATGCATCGGAAGAACGCTTTCTGCTTAACCCTTGATACAACCAATGTGTCGTCTCACTGCAAGGAATTATGAAAATGAAATTAAGTAAAATACAATTAGTGCAAATAAATGCTAATGCTATGCACTGCATTGTCATATGTACGGAGAAATAGTGTGAAGCGGGGGTATTAGGTTCGTCAAAATCTCCTGGTAATTACTTGTACGATTGTTATGGAATACCATCCACCATCAATCAATAGTTTTAATTCCATTGTGTTGTCATGGTAACCAGCACAATTAGTTCTCTGCTTACTTCCTAGAGAGCAAAACCATTTTCAGTTTTATCTTCTTTCATGAAAGAAGCTTAATCGAGCTTTTATCGCCATGCATGCACTTATATGAAATATTAACTTGAAGATAAAGCATTATTTTGTTTTTGTATTTCCAGATGTTCTTTCTCCAAAATAGAAAGTACAAAGAAATTTATCAGTAAACAACCTGGATACAGTTCAAATTCATCATGCAAGTTACCACAACAAATGGTTTGAATGTTTTTTTAATATATTTGGGGGGGAAATCTCACTTTTATTATTATTATTCATATATTTATTTCTGTTTCCTTTACACAGGACGGTCTCTTCAGTATATAAAAACTGTTTATACATGTATGCATCATTCCATCCAGCATTTTGACTAGTAAGACAAATGCTAGCAATCAAATACATATCATCATGTATTAAATATATATATTTATTATATATATAACAGATGCAAAGTTTACATCAAAATAGTTTCCAACTGAAGGAGAAACAGCTGACCTTTGTTGAACCCGTTCTCTTAACAAATTCCAAATATATCAAATAATTTTTATAACAATACGCCCTGACTGGTAGCACCTTCATTAGCCAATCAATCCATCTAGAAGTTTGCAATCAGTTTTAAAGAAAAAGATGAAAAAAAAAGAAATATGAGGGTCATGTACTCAAAGTGTGAATACGAGCTAAAAAGTGCAGACGACAATAGGAAGTTGATTTAGATCTAGAATTCCTTACGCTCCCAGCTTAATTTGTAAATGTGATAACGATGAGTCGGCATCAATTATAAATGATCAGACAGCAGGGATTCAAAATAAAACTGATCAAGATTAGCAGTTTTATTTTTAAGTAGTGACCCTAAGTTGTCAAAGCGTGCGTATTCTGTGCACTCAACATTAATTTCTTCAATTTACACTTATGGAAAGAAACGTTGGAACAAATGCAGGCGATCACTCATTCATCTGCTTAAGAGGAATCATGCCTGATATAAGAAGTGCGGTCAAAATTGGTATGAAGGAAACAAGCCGAATATGGTAATGACATATTTTATCATGTCATCCCTGAGTCATTAATGGACATTAGCAGAGCTTGAAGAAGAGTGCAAGCAAAGACAATATGAAGAGAGGGGAGACAGGCGAAGAGAGGGGGCAAGGATGAATAAGGAGGGGGACGAGAGAGAGAGCGGGGTGGAAGGAGAGGTGAATGTGAAGCCAACAGAGAGAATGGAATAAGTTGGATGAAATTAAAAAAGAAAAAGAGGCTGAGTAAAATACAACAGAGTGAGGAAATATATATAGATGAGTGAAATGAGTTATGAAACATGAGTTCAAGTTCAAGTTTATTTATTCAAAACCAAAAACATCACATCATAATCAAAATAGATGTACATACAACATAAATGAGTACATAAGCATACATCAATTAGACTATAGCATATATACGAATCGGTTTTAGGACCCCTTAAAAAGCAAAGCTTGTAATGAGGGCCCTGGAATACTTATGATTATTAACATAATACATAGGATATACAAATCTACAAGATACAAAGGAGAGAAAAAATGTATAAGGTTAAGATGCTAAAAATAGAATGGAAAACTATTACAAACACACATATATACACACACACAACCACACACACCCACATATGTACATACTAAACATAGATTCTGAGTAGGTCATCAACTTAAATGCAAGTACATCAACTTTCAAGAAAGTAAGTTTTGGATAATCTTTTGAACATAAAAAGAGTTTAACTATTTTGATATCAACAGGTAAATTGTTCCACTCTTTAATAATAATAACCAAAAAACTACAGTGCAATACAGAGAGATATAGACAACCACAGAAAGAAAGACAAAAAGACAAATTATAATACATGTACCTATAAAATTAGAAGAATTCAATGAAAGCAAGGTTCTTTATTACAATTATTTAGATTTGATGAAATGGATATCTGTATAAATAAAAATATAATACATACCTTAACATCAGAAAGTTTAAGAAATATTTTTTCTTTATATGATAAAGGAAAGAAATGAAAGATATGACACTGGAATATTTTCTTGCTATGAAATGTTCTTAAACATAACATGCTAGAATTCTTGGGCTGAAAACCGCTAAATGCGCCATACCTTTCATTTCTCCTGTTTATATTCTATCTGAATTATTATATTCCTTTGGCAAGGCGTTAATCCACACTTTGCCACTCTCCACCCAGGTGTTAAATGGGTACCCGGTAGGATGTGAAAGCCTATATGTAGTATGCCTAGCAATTGAGTCTGAACTCTTGTTGGAATGCTCCCCCGGGATTGGAGAAGGTGCATACATTGTATGCGGGCATGCAAGGATCCGATGACCGGGGTAATAATATATCTGTAAAGCGCTTAGAGACATTGTTTCGATGTGTTAAGCGCTAAATAAATATGGAATATTATTATTATTATTAATATAAAATACAAGGATATTCACACAAAATATCATTGTAAAAGATAAACTAAAACATTGTAGATAATTAATGATATCCAAGTCCTTTGGAAGAGCATAGAGACATTTTGCGCTATACAAGAACCGTTTATTATCATTATTATTAAGTATAAACTGAAAGTCAGGACACTTGTAAATCTGTAAATGTGTATTTTCATTTCATGCCTATCTAAAGGAAAACAAATATATTATACAAAGTGAATTCATTGAATAATTATTTTCATGCCTATCTAGAAGAACATAAAAATAACATATCTATCAAGTGAATTCTGACCTCAGATTTCCTCCTTGTACATGTACTGTAATAAAGAAAGAAGTTTTCATTTGCAGTGATTGTTTAAAGATAAATGCCAGTTGTGGTAACGATCTCAAAATGACTTTTTACAGAATCCAATATAATGACCACCCAGGTATCTGTTTGTATAAATAAAACTTATGTGCCAAAGGATTCTGGAAGAAATTGTTTAATTGCTGAGAAATAAGCAAAATAATCACAGATTCAGGCACTTCCGTCGGGTCTTTATTCCAGCAATAATAATATACACTGTCCCACGTATCTGTGTTGGCGATCTTCAGTGTGATCGTTTTTCAGCTTAGATTTTATGATTTCACAAAGTTCAGTTTATGTAACTGTACCAGATCTAGATCCACAATGATATTGTGATACTTAACCTTGGTTTTACAGACTTTCTCATGAACTCAATGTTTTGCTGCAACTACTTTCATTTAGCTTTAAATGCTAGCAGTAGTAGTAGATTAAAACTCAATCCATGGACCAGCAAACCTACATCAAACATGAATTTAAAAAAAATCAAGTAGAAAATATACAGGAACACCATAAACAGAACAGGGAGATATGACTGAGCATCGTATGGGTTAATTTTTAGCAGAAGCGGCAAATTAGCAATCATAACCATACTGGATGCTAAATCACCTTTTGCTAGAATTAATGGGCATTAGATAACGACGACCCTCGCGCACACGGGGGCTCCCTCGCTCTATCCTCTCACAACGCTTCCTGTTTGCTTCACTGTTAATGGTTTCTATCATCAGAGACAAAGCAAAATCATGTCACAAATTATGGATAATATGGATCATAAATTGATGATTGTACAGAGACACCACCATGCTAAAAGCATATCGGATGAAAGAAAGCTTCCCTTTATATGACATGAATTGCGCTTATATACACAACCCATTATATCTAGCTAATCAGTCTTTTTTTTTTAATTCACACTGCTCAGCTTTGGCAGGTATTTGGTCATATCTTCTTTTAAAGCTTCCATTATCTCTTTATTCATTCATCTTATTTTACACATATCTTTAGGATTGGACAACACATCAACTGCAAACAATGCATGGTCTAATTGACATTGTGAATAATGCATTCTACTATTCAATTTCAAAATTTCAATCTTAAATATACTTTCAAATAGCTGTACTTTTTGTTGATCCTATTGTACGCAATGAAGCTAATTAACTTGACAAGCATGAAAACAAACAAAAAATGACTGGTGGGTTGAAATTCCTGAGGTAGAAGAGGGCTCGGGTGGTGATATCAAATAACTTTCTGGGTATTATCCATTATCGGAATATGTAACACATGTTTTCTTGAAAGAAATGACAGTATAATTGATGGCATGTGACATGGATCAAGCAATGTGTTGATGCAGAGAAGGGCTGCTGGGCCTTAAGAACTCTGATAGAATCCGACAGGATTGAGGATTTTACAGCAGCGCGGAAAAAATGTAAGATTTGAGGGAGGAAAAGAGTGGAAGAATAAGTTTGGCGGTGGGGCAGTCACGTTCACTGTAAATTAATCTCAGCCAGATCACAGATCTTGTTTTTGACACCAGCTTGACAAAAGTCTACAAGATTGATAGATGTGAAAGTTGATATGACCAGAAAAAAAAGAGAAGAAAAGAAAAGAAAAGAGAAAATTAGAGAGGGGACTGTGATTTACTCGTCAACCGTTGGAGATATGGATATTTTCTGAAATGGTGCTGAAATTGCATTCGTGGCTATTACACCGCAAGTGAATGTGTCAGCGACATGGGATGATTTGAAGAGCTTTGTGCCAAATAGTTAGGAAGTTATCACTCTCCAAAACAAAGAAAGCAAGAAGTTGAGTAGAATCAACCACATCTAAATGACAGCAAATAGCCCCCCTTCTTCACATATATTCACCATTATAATTTACATGACCATGGAGGAAAGAAAGGTCTCCAAGGATCCTCAGGGTTCACCATTAAGGTAAAGACTCTACAATTGGTTGCAGGATGCGACAATGCATGTTAGTTAATGTTCCAGAGAATTGATATTGCAAGAGGCTATTAGAGCAGCAATCTTCAAGCAAGTTAAATTGACTAGAAATGCCATTCCACAGACTTATTTGCGCTCTCTCCCTCTCTCTAAACTTGATCTTTTGAAAGATCCCCTAATCTCCAGCATACCTCCTAAAAGGCAATTTCTGTCGCATTGCTCCCCAGCCTGACCTCAGAAGACAATCAAAGCAATAGTTCTTTTTGCTTGTTAAACAATGCTGCACAAGAAAATAATATCCCTTCCCCTAATGTCATGGAATTCATTTGCTGGTATAGATGGTTAAACAACAAAGTCATCGACACGGCAATACCATCAATAAACTTCCAGACTCTCAGGCCTCATATCACTCATATTTTTTCCATTAGTGCGCCGAGATGATATTACATGGCCAATTTAGAGACAATTCTTGGTTTGACTTTGGCTTTGTAAGAACCGCTTTGACACCACACTGAAAGAAGCTTATTTGCAAGGTAACATCACCAATCAAAGAATTTTGAAAGGTATCAATAAACAAAGAATCAAGAACTTGCCCATATCTTTGTAATAAAGCACACGGACTAGGGTGACCATATCTCACTCTGACATGAAAATCAATCATTTTAAACCTTTTCTTTTTCCAATGAGTAGGACTTTTCCAGGAGCTGATACTGCTGCTGATAGGTGTGCCATCACAAACACCAATGGTCAATATCCAAAATCTATTCTTATCTTATCTAACCAAAAACATTTCTATGTGTTAGTCTATAGTTCATGTGTTTGTATCCCACTGCAGCCTGTTGTCCTTTGGCAAGGTGTCAATCCACAATTCGCCACTCTCTACCCAGGTGTTAACGGGGTACACAATAGCAAACGCCAATGTATAATAGCATTCATAGCAATTGAGTATGAAAAATCTTGCAGAAATACTCCCCAGGGAGTGAAGAAAGTGTATGTATTGTGTGCAGGCAAGTCAGAATCAGATGGTCACGGTAATAAAAACTACATAAAGTGCTTGGAGACATTGTCCTGATGTATGAAGTGCTATATAAGAGTGGAATATAATAATTTTTGTTTATCGAAGGCAAATGCTTTTAAAAAAACACCATTCTGCCCTAAACCTATTACCCCCTCTTCCTCCTCTCTCTCCCTCTCCCTCCTAATTCTTCGCTCAATTTCTATCATGTGTTTGCATTTCATAAAACTATCAGTTATAATTAGTAGCAGTATTTTATTTGGCACATTCAGAACTCAGGAACAAGACAGTACTCACAACAGAATCTAAATAATATGATGGGTTAGCTACTAGAGATGGAAAAAAAAAATTGGATACTCTTTCAAAGTTATTTACATCTTGAATAATAAAAAAAAATCATGAAATTTACTGCTCTCCAGGAAGATTCTTTCCTACCATCTCAGAGGAAACAACTGTAAGTACAAGCCAATTAATCGACAAATCCTCACCGTTTCTTTTTCTCAAGAAGTTTTTCTAAGATTCCTGTCACCCTTCCAGACATTATCTTAAGAGAATACTTCTTGTTTGTGAAGCGGTCCCCCTAGACCGCGCCATCACAACGGCTGTATTTCTTGAAGCCCATTTAGCCATTTAGAGGAATCTGTATTAAGCTACTGCTAAGCCTACTTCACTTTCAGGGCTGTCCCAATTCTACCCCAAGCAGCACTGCTCTGATCAGAATATACAAGCACTTCTTTAAAAGAAGGAAAAACAAAAGAGATTGAAGTAACATCCTGGTTTTCAAGTAGCCAAACAGCGGTAGACTATGTATGATCAGCGATCTCAAGAGAGTGTTTTCTTCGAGCTCTATGAGAAAATCAACTTCATCACAAAACACCTTGCATCACTCGAAGGAGACAAGGACTTACTAAAACACCATCAAAATTACAAAAAATGAAAAAAATGGCTGTTGTGAGATAAATAAAAGAAGCAAATTCAATCTTAGCTTACAGGTTCAAATGTAAGCCAAGACATGAATTCTTCAAATTTTCCAGTGTCTTGGCCAGTAGCTAAGCCAAAAGCGGAGACAGTTTAAAATTTCATAATTTCAAAATTTCAAAATGGAAACATAATGATTATTTCATAAAATAATAAAAAATTATGTCTTTAGTATTCCTGATGTATTCCTAAAATCATTGATTTTTTTTATTTCTGCATTCTATTCCACTTATTCATTTAATTTGTCATATAGTCTATAACCACTTTAGCTAAAACCATAGAATATCATACATCTTATAGTTTCTGGAAAAGATCCTTTCTGATGGTGGCCTTGATTCTGGAAATTAATCTGTCATATAACAAGGTCAAATTCCTTGTAGCTTTGATGACCTATTTCAGTTCTTTCTGGATATTGGCTTCTTGGCTTAGAAAAGGGCCATTTCTGTGATATTGATATGACCTGTCAGAGACTGGCCAGTTGAGGGAGACAAATACCTGTAAATAGAAGTGTTGTGGTCTAGGATGAATCACTGGTTTATACTGAAACTTGACTGCATAGGCATACACTTGAGGCCCAAGGTTTTCACACAACCATGGAATTAAGTGAAATCTGCTTGCTTGCCAAACATTGTAAAATTTACTACATCTTCAGAAATATGAATACTACCATGACAAGTTTGGTATCAAATGAAAGAACGTATTAAGCTCTTGCACATAGCTGGGATGCCATTGGGATTTTAAGTTTATTTTAGTTGGAATTTTCTTTGAAGAAAAAAACGTAATATTGGTGCCAAATGAATTCCATTGTTTGTTATATTTTCAAACATCGTTTCATAGAAATAATGAATGTCAGATCTATGATTTACAATACATTTTTTTATCATGATATGTCACCACTGAACAAAAAAGTGTAATCTGAAATGTTTGTGTTGAGAAGTAACTAGCACAAATATGAAATGTTTTTTTCAAGTTTTTATTTTCAATTTTGTCTAATAGTTATATATGACAATTTTTTTTAAAGACACCTTAATATTTTTCAGCTCCTGATGACAAAGCAATGTAATGAAGTGGCATGACAATACTCATTTGTTTGATATCAATTTTGTCATAATAGCAGAAAAAATTATAAGATGCAGTAAATTTTATGTTTAGTAAGTGTCAAATTTTCTTTAAATCTCCTGAGTGTATGTAAATTTCTGGCTTCAAGTGTAGTTGAATGATTTGTTTGAGAGACTCATCCTCTGAAGTGTAAATCATATGCACATTGTATTTCATCAGACTGTTAATGAAAAATTTAGAAATATCTCTGTAAAGTCTGTATAAATATAACACGTTGCTTACTGGCATGTAATATCAAATTTTATTAAAAATCATTAATACCATATATATGTATGAATATGGAGTATGTCTAATTATGTTGGTTTCTGCTTGTCAAACAGAATCATATGAACATGGTATATTAGCATATATCAATATAAAAAGTAGGGTTATAATTTTCACTGATCTTATAAGTAAAAAATGTTTGATCAATGAAATTATAACGAATGTTGTAATAACATGGATTATGTGCAAAATCATAGTCTAAAAATAACTGCACTATGTACTATCTTTAGTAGAGGTGTTTTGCACTACATACTATCTTAGATAGAAGTGTGATGCACTTTGAACTATCTTAAGAAGAAGTGTGTTAAACTGTGTACTACATTGGGTAGGAGTGTGTTACACTGTTTACTATCATTGGTAGAAGTGTGTTGCACTATGAACTATCTTAGGTAGAAGTGTGATGCACTGTGAACTATCCTAGGTAGGGGTGTGTTGCACTGTGTACTATCTGAGGTACAAGTGTGTTGTACTAGATAAGATAGAAGAATGTTGCATTGTGCACTATATCAGGTAGAAGTGTGCTGCACTGTGTACTATCTTAAGTAGAAGTGTGTTCATTGTCTACTATCTTAGGTAGAAGTGTGTCATAATGTGTGCTATACCAGGTAGAAGTGTGTTGCACTGAGTACTATCATTGATAGAAGAGTGTTGCATTGTGAACTTTCTTAGGTAGCTGTGTTGAACTGAGTACTATCATATGTAGAAGAGTGTTGCATTGTGAACTTTCTTAGGTAGCATTGTTGTACTGTGTACAACCTTATGAAAAAGATTGTTTTACTAGATTAGGGAGAAGTGTCTTGAATTGTGTACTATCTCAGGTAGAAGTGTGTTGCACTATGTACTATCTTAGGTAGAAGTGTGTTGCACTATGTACTATCTTAGGTAGAAGTGTGTTGCACAGTACACTCCCCTAAGTAGAAAGGTGTTACACTGTGAACTATCTTTGGTAGAAGTATGATGCAATGTCCACTATCTTTATATTGTGCTGTTTTAGGAAACTAAGATAGTTTTTACTTCCTTTTATTATTGTTTCAAGAAAGACTAGTAGACCTTACCCGTGCAAGCTTGGTCTTCTACCAAACTTTGCAATCATATCTACTGAAATGAAACACATTATTTTCAGGGTTAAATGACTAATATCACCCAAAATTAAGCATACAAATTTGCTGTTCCAACAGTTGTCTGACATTGAATACTATTCTTTATTTCTTTTGATTTTGCTTGCATTGGTTATGTACACTGTAATTTCAGGAGGAGACCATGTTGGGTTTTTTCAGACAGACTTTTTTTTAATGGGTGTAGGAACCATCTCTCATTCTTTACTGTTCTATTATATTCTATATATGTTTGAGTGGTGATAATCTGTTAGTCATTCATTCTGTTTTCATTTCTCATTTTATGTATAAGGCCTATTATTAATATACAAAATTTCATTAGCTGGGCCAACGGAAGACCAACAGAAACATTTCTGAAAACAGGGTGCAAGCCATATTATCATTATTTTTTTTTAATATTGTTTACTTTAAAAGTACTTATACATTATTTTCATCTTAAGAAAAAAACAATTGCTGGTGAATGAATTTCCTTAAGAGCAGTTTGGGTTTTTTTTTCTTATCAGTGCAAAATATTCAGTGTCAATTTAAAACAGTCTATGTTTACAGACTAAGCTTGATCCTTCACTTAAAATCGCAAAGATGAGGATTACAGCATCAGTTGAAGAGGTATAGCATCATCAACTGGGGAATATGAAGAGAACACATTGAACTGAGGCTAATTTCATGCAACATTGGTCAAATCACACCAAACTGGATTGGAGTTCTAACTGCGACACTGGGTTGCTTTATAGCTCGTAAGTTGCCCCTCCCTCAATCCAACCAAAGTCCAGTAGACCGTGATTTGTAGCTAATCACTGCCCTCACGCCTCGCTTAGGGAAAAATGAAATATAATGACGATAAAATGAAACTACTTTTTGTCAGTGTGGTCATCAACCTCTCCTTGTTTGTCAAGCTTGAGTATACTGGTCTAGTCTCATACCAAGAATCATTTGTCATTAATTTTCATATTTTCATTTTTTGAATATATTTATCTAACCTTTCACATATGATCTTAATTACTTATATCAAATGAATAAAAAAATAAAGAATTATCATAAAACATATAATTTTTCTTCTAAAAGTTCAAAAATTATTTGTCAAATTACTTGTTTTCTTTAACTATTATAAGTAAAGCTAAACAAACGTGTATGTATAATTTTAGTAGGAGTACTGACACTCTTTTATTTCGTGGAATTATAGAATATTTGTATGTTCATCTAGAGATTCTACGGCTTACCAAAAATAGATTGCTATTTTCTTTCAATTTCATAATTTCTTTTAGCACCACTCTAAGGTACATGTGAGGTTTACACCAACATTATTAATTTAAAATAACATGGATTAAGTTTGCTCCTGATTTAATAAAAGTATGTAAGAAAGTTCATATCTTAAATTTTCTTTATTAAAGATCAGGGCTCCATCTTACAGAGAGTTGCGATTGATCTGATCAACCACAACTATGGACGGCCAGCAACGTCAACATCTAAAATGCAAATTTGTTCAAAATATTTTTTAGATATGGTGTATATTCATACATTCATCATTCTCTCAAAGGTTCAGTGTGATTCTCTTTGTTTACTAAGGAGATTATGCAAATTTCTTGCAGAAAAAGAATAGTGGCATGGATGGATTTCCAGACAGTTGAGATTGATTGGATCGATCATAAATCTTTGTAAGATGGGGGCCTAGGTATAAAAAAGCAATGTCCTATGAATGATGTAATCAAAATTCTTGTCATTCAAAACTCAAAACCAGTAAAACAACCTCAACCTTGCCCCTTCACATCTTCCCCTTTCTGAGCTTTTACTTATTTTGGCCACATCCATTGTAGCAGTTTTTGCGGCTAAGCAACCTGTTCCACCACTTAATTCCTGGAGCAATGTAGGATTATAAAGAGGGGGTGAGTAATAAATCAAGGATTATCACCTGGCTTTGTTTTCAAGGATACCATACAAACACAGCGTCTATGGATAACATGGATAACAGTTGGCCAATACATTGAAATATAGGCCTCCCAATAGTCCATGGTATCGTCTAATGCCAATTCGTCCAATTGCCAACTCATCTACTATTGGTCTAATATCAGTTCATCCATAATCCATTTGGTCTTTTTTTTTTGTCCTCATCAGAGGTATTTATTACATTAAAATCAATAATCAAACACATACAATAAATACAATTACTTTCATATTTCACCACCTTTGATTTCATTATACTGTTTTTTTCTGATATTATTTTTTATATTGTTACTCTTTTACATTGAAATCAATAAACAAAACACAAACAATATATATATAATTAGTTTCACATTTCACAGGCTTTTGATTTCGTTGTACTGTTTTTCTGTTAGTTTTATCTTATTACTCTTTTCAAGAAATCTTAAATTAATGACTAATTCTCTCTTGAAATCTGACAACATAGAAAAATAACTGAATTTTTTTGAAGTGAACTGAGCCAACATATAAACTCTATAAATCGTATATTGTGCGAAAACCAAAATTACATTAAGAAAAGCCATGTTTTCATTTTCAACATCGTGGCCAATCAATAGTGTTTTCTCATTAATCTGAATATTCACATTAAACTGGATCTTAATAAAATACCGTAGTTTTTGCCAAAATAAATTCACATGTGGACAATACAACAAAGCATGATCTAAAGTTTCAATTTGTTTACAATGGTTACAAGTCATGTCTGATGTGATATTCCATCGAACTAAATTCTCTTTGTACGGCAAAATCCGATGCAGCAATTTGAAATTATATTGTTTAACTCTGTTATTAAATAATTTTCCAAACTTAAATTTTAGCAATTTGCTCCAATCATAATCTTCTGCAAGTGATAGACTGTCTTGCCAAAAATATAACACCGTTGGGTGTAAATTCTTTTTTATATCTACAAAATATTTGTAGAATTGCTTTGTTTTTGATATTGTAATGTCAATTGAGTCACCAGTTTTAATTTGAATAAATTTGTCGTTTTGCGTTGGTTGATCTTCGTGATTTTCAAGCTGAGCAGTGTTCAACTTATCGAACCAATATTTTGGAAAAGCAGTTTTAATTTTAGCATATTGAAATAAGATACAAAGAGAATTCATCGACAGTAAGTCTGTAATACTTTCGGAGTTTTTCCATGAACCATTTTCAATTAAATGGTATACTTTAACTATACCCTTATCGTACCATTTTCTGAAATACAGTAACTTGTTTTCATGTTTTATATTTGAATTATTCCATATGATTTCATTTTCAAATTGAGTTACTTCGAATATATTAAGATAGTGAAGTTCAGCCCATGAAGTAAGTAAGTCTGTATAAAATGTAGGTAATGAATATTTTTTGCATAATTTGATCATGTCTATAGGAGAACAGTTACATTGAATAGATAAAGGTATACCGCCTAATTTATGTAACCAAAACTCACAAATATATATCCATGGTGGTTCATCACCTCTAACAATTTTTGGTAACCAAGAAAGTGTGAGTGATTTCAATCTGGAATCTATATCAATCATACCCAAACCACCATATTGGGGTGAATTAATAATGTAAGCTCTTTTCACTTTTTCTCTTTTAGAATTCCATAAAAATGAATGAATTATTTTATTAAGTTCTTTGATATAATTTTGGGGCATGATATAGCATGTGCTTAAGTATATTAACTGTGATACAAGTAACATTTTTATAATAACTATTCTCCCATAGTATGTCAGATTTCTCATCTTCCAAAGATTTATAATACGTTTAATTTGTCTATCTTTACCGACCAATTAAGAACATTGAAGTCATTTGTGTTCTTGCATAATACAACACCAAGATATTTAATTGGTTCATCAGACCATTCCAAGTTGCATATACCATTTGTTTCATTGTAATTTATATTAAGTGGCATAACTTTGGTTTTATCTAAATTAAGTTTTAAGCCAGAATATTCCCCGAACTTAATAACCTCTTGAATTGCAACATTTCCTGCCTGGACGGAATTAACAAAAAGAGCGGTGTCGTCTGCTAACTGTGAGATCTTTAATTCTTTTGAAAATGGTTCTTTGTGGAATGGAATCTTAATACCACTGATTTTCTTGTTTGACCTTATCTGTGACGCCATTACTTCAACAACCAAAACAAATAACAAAGCCGATAGAGGGCACCCTTGCCTTACACCCTTTTCTATCTTAAACTGTTTCGAAATCCAACCATTATTTATTACCTTTACATTATCTATTACCTTATTTATTATCCATTTGGTCTTATGACCACTCACCATTTCGTCTAATAACCAGTTGGTCCAACAGCCATTTAGTCCATAAACCATTTGGTCTAATTTGTGTATGTGCATACAATCCACATAATTATGCCCAGATTAATTGATTGATCAATTAGTGCCACTTCAAAGTTAAAAATAATGGAAATAGTTGTTCAGGGGAACAGTGTACACATTCACTCAAGGGAGATTCTTTTACCACACAGATCCATTGATTCTAAATGGGCAGAACACAGCATTTAAACCTGGAAAGAAGGAGACAATATATTGGTTTGTTGTTAATAGGATTGGTCTGTCTGGTATTCAAATTGGCAACCATGACCTCCACTGGAATGCTTCCTAAGCACATGGCAGAGGTTAAAGGTCAACCAGAGAGGTAATGTAAACAATCTGACAGGTTCGTTACCATTCTAATAAGATGATGGTGGTAGTACAGTTTAGTACACAGCATAATGTCAGCGGTGTGTTGTTTGTACAGGATGGGTTACGACTCCCTAATTTAGAACTCCTAGAATGGGCCCCCAATCATTAGTCTAGAATGTTTTTCACTAGTTTACTCAAGATTGTTTTTATCATAACAGGAGGGGATGATATACCTGAGCTACCAGATATGTGGGCTTATTATCCATATTAATGCATTGATGAATTGTTTTCAAATTCAATGACACATGAACTTATAACTCCCACTGTAAATGAAAATGTAAACTAATTTGAGAGTAGAGATTGAAGAAAAAAAAAGTTAGCTCAGTCGGTTGAGCGGGGGTTTCAGATTCTGGTGACCTGGGTTCCATTCCCAAGTGGTGCGCTAGTGCCCTTTGGTAAGGCATTTATCCTCATTACCAGGTCCCTCAGAGAGGACCTTAAGCCGTTGGTCCCCTGGCTCCTTCTCACAGGCATTCATGCTTTCTTATCAGTCGGGTAAAAAACCTCAGTATAACATTTTAAGCAATAGTTCTGCTGGGAAAAAAACAGTGTCGCACACATTGTGGGACACTGCGTTCTTTCAAGTAGAACAAAATATGGTTGTGCTCCTCATTGTTTTAACGATCTTATCTAGGAATATGTACCTTTAGAAATCTAAGATCTTCAGGGACCGGGTTGTTGACAACTGGTTGAATCAAATGCTCATTTGGTGAAAAAGCTTTTGCTCATAGTGCTCCAACTTTGTGGAATGCACTCTCTTCAACAATACGCAATGCCAAGTCTATAGAGTCATTCAAAGCCAACCTTAAGACATATCTATTCTCATTATATTTCAAATAACACCCCCTTCTGGGTAATAATTCCCTCTGCACCTCTGAATAAAAAAACTAGATGGAAGGCGCACTCTAAATGCTATATATAATAATTATCAAAATATGCACTTTTACAATATATCTATGCACATATGTACTGACATAGCAACCCACACTTGTCTGATTTGTCTCATTGCATAATCTGTTGAAAAAGTGATATTGACCTTATATGGAAGCCCACCTCCCCCCCCCCCCATTAATGCAGCCACAACTTACATGCACATTGCTCTGAGGTCCAACTAAAACCATGACATCTTGACACAAGGTGGTCAATAACTTTTTATGTTTAAAGCACAAGATTTAGGGCCTACACTAATATAGAGAAAAAAGTATTTTTTATTCCTGATCGCACAATGTCTTTAATCTTGACAAAATGTGGTCTTGTGTCATCATACCTGCGCGTTGTCGTTCGTCGCCGAGGGTAACAATAAAAGAGCAATGAGTAGTCACATGATTCATGGCATTCTCGAGAGGCCCTGGTCTGCTTGGATTGGCTAAATCAAGATTTGATTGATTAACAACTAATGGAAAATGATCACAACATAGCCACATCATTAGAATAGTCCCACTACATTAAGGAATAAAATGGAAAAAATTCTTAGACAAAATGAGACAAACAGTTTCAGAGCAGCGGGATTTATCATACCACTGTTCTTCTCGGTAATTTCTGTTATCTTCTCTGTAACTTTGATCAGTTTCTTTATTACTTGATCAGTTGTAAAAAAAATACACATCACACATAATTAAAAAAAATACTATTTCAAGAACTTGTTAGCTCAGATATTCAGTCCAAACTCTAGGCTGAATTTATCTCATTATCACTGACATAGAGATAGTATAATATAGAATGCAAATATACAAGCTACCCTCGGAATGAAACTATAACTTACAAGCAAACTAAAATACACCTGTATCATTACTGATCAATACTGTTATTTCACTTTCATTAAAATGATATCCAAAGATGATTACAGGCCTAATCTAGACCCTGTAACACAAACCTCATCGCTTAATTTTAGCGCTTCTTTTTATGCCTGATAAATTAATTATTCATGATTACTTTACAATCAATTGCACTAATCAACTTTATGATCAATCACTATTGGCCCCTGGCATGCATTACCCCTTGATATTCTCAAGAGAAATACCACAAAATGCCTTGCACACAAAAAGAATACTTAATGAGGGTGGAAAGATATTTGAAGTTGTCTGTGACATACTTTCGCTTCTGAGGCAATATATGTTGCAATATATTTTTCATAGTTTTATTGCAGGTGGACCATAACAGGGGAAGTGTTAGTATCTTATATTGCCTAAAAGCAAAGGGTCATTATTTGCTTTATAGGGCCAACATGTATCCCACTTTATGAACAAGTCAATGATAGAAAGAAAATACTTATTCGGAAAATTGGAAATAAACAGCCACCCAGGGTTATATTCACCCCTCCCCAAAATACACAAACAAACAAATGAAGGTGATAAAACCATCTTTTTTTTCTTTTGCTACCTGAGTTACAAAAGATTTTGGACTTGGGTAGGAATGAAAATAGAATGAATAAACAAAGTAAGAATTACTCTGAAACCAAAGTAAAAATGATTTTTCAAACTTTCATCCCTCATGCCTCTTCTACCCAAATCCATATTTTAGCAGACCTAAGTCAACCCGATGCAAGTCAATCACAGTGTAACCATAGAGCTATTATCTCTGTTGGCTCCATGGTGTAACTATTTGGGCTAGCCAAACCTCTACAGATGTACCCTTTCTCAATCTCATTAAAGGGGAAGTTCACCCTGAAGAAAACTTTGTTGTAAAAATAGCAGAAAAAATAGTTTTAAAATATTGATGAAGGTTTGAGGAAAATCCATTACAGAGTAAGAAAGTTATTAGAGTTCATAGTTTCGGATTTGTGACATAAACGAGCAGCTGCCCCATTTGTTATGTAATATAAAATGCATGAATTTCAAATTTTGTACGGTTCGGTTCCTGATGACTTAACTTTGTTTTCTATTCATGATCGGGTGTGAAATGATTTGTCTATTGATATACAAAAGGTACAGTGAAAACCATTTTCAATTTTCTGAGAAAATGACATTTCATTGATTTTTTACCATTCACTATGTAGGAATGCTGCTCGCATATGACGTCACAAATCAAATCATTGAAATTCTAATAACTTTTTGATTATTTGATGAATTTTTCTCAAACCTTCGGCAATATTTTTCATTATTTTTTCTGCTATTTTTGCAATAAACTTTTTGTCAGGGTGAACTTCCCCTTTAAAGATAGTCTGGCATTGGTAAGACCAAGGAGCTTCCAACACACCAGAACTATCTCTCCCCCAGGAGAAGGAACGTTCATGCCCATCCATTAAAGGCCTACCTGGGGCCTGTAGCATACAACTTTTGCCATAAAAAAAACTCTGGCAAATAAATGAAGATTTCAGGCATACAAAATTATGCCAATGACACATTACAAAACTTTGGCCAAAAATTGCCAGAGTTTTTCTCTCATGCAACAAGCATCTGGTTATGTTGGTATTTTGCCATTTTTAAACAGAAATACTTGTACTGATCTCAAATTCCAAAGAAAGAAAATACATGCAATTTAGTTAGTACTTTTCAAAATTCTGAAAGCTTTTGTAGGGTTTTCCAGACTTATCTACAAGGTCAAGGAGAATTAGTTTAATATCAAGCTCTTCATGTTACCTGATGCAAAAGGCATGCTTTGTTAAGAAATGCACGAGTCTCATTGTTGTCTCATAACTATTTAGGAACTTCATCTGGTTAAATCAGGTATTTTTAAGCCTGAACGTGTTCTCAAAACCTACAGGTACTTATGTGACAAGGTCAGTATGAAAGCATCTTATATCTGTCCATGCATCTGTTATTGTTGGTACCTAAACCTTCCCACCTACAGACATGCCTCCCCTGGTCCTAGCCCCCTTTCCGTACCCTTAGTAATGATTAATAAGGTGAATTCATGACCAGAACGCTCATCTTTGTTTTTAGAATGATCGCCATATAACCTTTGTCATTTATCACCTTATAATAATCTGGAAGCAAGGGTTACAAACAGATTCAAAGTGCAAATATACAGAGCGTTAATGATTTCATACACCGCACATCCTTCATCATGTCAGGGTCGCTTTACTCTTTATTTGGTTCTTGAAATTAATTATTCCTTCTCAAACTTCCCTTAGATGACCAATCTTCTTTTTTCCCTTCTCTGTGTCAGTCTAAAGTTCTTATTTTTTCTTTCTCTCTATCTCTAGCTCTCCACCCACAAACTCTGCCATCCTCTTTTCCTATTCCTTCCACTCTGGTCAACCCTGTCTTCTTTAGTGCAAACAATTTGGTATCAATAATGCCTATAGAGCATTTGCATTTTTTGCAATGTATGACAAAATAGCACGTTCGATTGAACGCTTTGCTACAGAACATAGGTGCCATCGCCATGTGAATCCCTATTTCTTGCATCTCGTCAGCCACAACGCCTCTCCTTAATGGTATCTTTCGCTCTTTTAGGCATACACCTTGGGTGGAGAGCGGCAAAAGTAGATATCTTGCCAATTGCCACAGATATAAATGCCATTTTCATATTTCAAACCTTTCTCTCAAGATTTCTATGTTGCACTTTATGTCCATTACTCTTGCTCACACATAGGCTCTAAATTTTGATATTCTATGGGTAAGACCTATTTTTCAAGAAGGGCACATTTCTATATATTCCATCAGAAGAATAAAAGGGCACAAAAAATCTAAGAGAATTGACTCTTGAGGCCAGTAAATAGGGGATCCACTGCCATGACCTTCCGATGGCCTTAATTTGAGCCCTACTCTTGCATAGCCTGCTGTGCAAACCCTTACTTGAGACTTGAGACCCACTTGTTGATCAAAGTTTCAATCAGGGTCTGTGCCTGCAGACTAGCTCTTGCACATCTACAAGCCACCCCCCCCCCCAATTTTTTTTTTTACCTTTCCCTCTCTCTCTCTCTTCCCATTTTTCTATCATGCTCTTCCTCCAATTTTCCTTCTACCTCCCTCTCTCTGATATAATTCTATATAATATTAGTATTCTGTTCAGTGCATTTCACTTCTTCCATTTGAGACTTGGGGTGTGATATCAATCAAAAACTCTAGTTCATTTAGCAAGAGAATAACTCAATTGCTCTCAAACATACCATTTCCGTTGACATTAAATAAAATTAATTACACCATATACCCAACAGACACTCTTTAAGTCCAACATTAGAACTACACAAAGAACTTCACATTGGCTGCAATCAGAAAAAAATTAACATGCAAGAACTGTTAGAAAAGCAATCTGTGGATATAAGATCTGCGAGTTAATGTTTCTATAATCACGTCGAGAGATTTATGAACCTAATCAAGCTAAAATAAAGGTATGATTTCTTTCTGAGATATATTCTGTTCATGACATGGAATACATGATGAAGCACTCAAATAAATTTTAATTGCAACAACAAGAACTTTACTGTTTTCCCAGGGTTAGCAAAGAGTTGCGGCACCCATGTAAAATGCCAAATCCTCTGACAAAAACTTTAAACCATCTTTCATTTATTGTCACTTTGAGAGAGACACTTCAAAAATTCTACTTTTGTTTGCAAACTAGTACTGCTCAGTAGACCAACAAAAATGGGATGGTCAATATTGAAGGAGGTATATCTCCTTTTACACTACAGATTTACAAATTAACTAAGCATATAGCAAAAGCTGTACTGGAATGTAAGCAAAGAGCAATTCTGTAGGCCTATTTGATATGACTGACCTGAACAAAATGGGATTTCTCATGAGGCAACAAGTTGCAATACTTAATTCCATAATTAATTTTAATAATTTCAACACTTTGAAAGCAATTTCTTGCATTCCTTATGAATATAGATTCTTACAATGGAATATTGCTAGATTCATCATATCATTATTACCATGACTACACCATCCCATGTACTTTTTCATACATATAGTTGGCTTTTTTTTTATTAAGATAAAAAAAAACACTTGGAACTGATAAGTAAAATAATACCTCTATATTGTCATTACGATTATTATATCAATTAAGCGAAATAAAAATGTGAAAATTACCCCCATAGATCTACTTGATAGTTTTTCAGCAGAGTAAGATATGTAGGTGCCTACAGATATGACAGCTTAACTGTTTGTCTGCTATTTAATTAAAAACTGCATAGTTTGAGATGCAGAAATGTAAATTGCATAAAAAAAAACAATATTTTTTTAATCCCTGCAGAATGGAATATATTCTTCATGATGAATCCCATGGATAAATGATTAAATCTAAAACAGGAACTGAGTATCATGATTATTTTGTATTGCATCTTCCTCACTTCTTATTATAAAATATTTAACTTAGGTAATCTATATAAATTTGTTAAACACCGTGGAAAATCACCGCTAGCAATAATAGTGTATAAAGATGAAAAAATCTGGGATTAACAGTTTGTGGGTTGACTTGAAGCACATAACATGAACAGGGACATGAAGCAGAAGTCGGGGGTTTGCGGAGCCCAATGCATGCGCCAGGGAACACCCCGCCGCCGTTTACAAGTCATGTCGGGTCATCCCTCGTCTGTGACAACCACAGCGACTCGATTCAAAACAACCCAAGTATGGAACCAATATTTACACGAACAACAATTATGTTCACTAACACTTGACACGCCATGCATTTAAAGATAAATCATAAGTCATGTGCAGTAATAACTTTACATCAATACTTACCGTAGATCTCACAACGACCATCAGTCTAAATGGGTCGATAAGGGAATTCAAGAAAGGCGAATCCGAACTTGCAGATCGTGATAATTACGGCAGGATCGCTTGAGATAAATAATTAGCAACACTTTGCACAACGCAAGGTTTTGTTCAAGCGAGCGTCGCTCGAGCGGCCATGCCTGCCCGCCCAGTCAAGCCGTGCGGTCGCCGTTGGTTCTTGCTTTTTCTTGGGTTAAAAAAGGGTTGTAAATTCTGTAACAGACAACAAAGCAATATCACCACTAAACGGTTAGTTCTGCGTGAAATGGTAGCTCAGGAGCATAGTAATTAAATGCTTGAATTGTTGTTTTCAGTGCTGAAGATGTCTCATTCACAAAACTTCTGACGTGAAACTCCGGAATCTGGATGGAGGAGCAAGAGAATTAAAAACTCAATATCAGTCGAGGGATCGGAGAGGAGGGAGAGAGGAATAGAGAGACGTACGGTTGAAGCATTGTTTTGTTAATTATTATTTTTTTCTCAAATGAAATGGCAGGGGTCTAATCGGTGACTATTATGAGCATGCGTAATATCCAAATGTTTGAAGACCCCATTTATTTGTTTTTCATCATTTTTTTTTATCTTAAGACATCTTCTATCAATCTGAGATGTACATTTCTTGTAGGAGAATCATTCCAAATTTTGTAATCGAACAGCAGTTGGTCAAAGTTGAACACAAAGGTGAACATAAATGTTTGTTACACCGGCATTTTTGTTGGAATATTAAAAGAAACTATAATTTCTCTAAAGGACAAGGATAAAGTAATTTTATATTTATGTATAATCCACGTTTATCCGAATTTGTCTTGTAGGGCCTAATTGTCTTGTGATCTCATTCGTTCCTGTTTTTATAGTTTATAATAGGTCTACTATTATGTTCTTGCTTCAACTTGAAACGAATAGGCTTAAAGTGGTAGTCTGAGCTGAAAATATTTATATCTAAATAAATAGAGCAAAGTTCACATAGCAAAATAAAAAAAAATCATCAAAATCGTATTACAAATTTAAAAAGTTATTGAATTTGAAATTTTAGCAATATTTTGTGAAAACAGTTAAATGCACGTCTTTATGAATAGGGCCTTTTCATCAGGTGGGCTGCCGCACTTTCCCTTTTTTATGTTATTAATTGAAATTGTAATTGTTTCATTTTTTCATACACATGTGAAGGATAATGTCTCCCTTATAATGAAAGAAATTGGAGAAATTAATATCTGATAATCTTATTGAGCGCTAATGCACTAAATTAGTTGTCAAATCCATTTTGTTTTTATTCTTGGTTGGAAACATTTGATTAAACCTAATTTCATATAATAAGATACAAACGAACAAGTAGGGATATATGACATCATCAGTTTTGCTCATAGAATAAATCATGAAGACATACCCATGAATGTTTCACCGGCATAAATGCAAATATTCAAAATGCCGTAGCCAAGTTATTCCTTGTCCGATTTTGATGAAATTTTCAATGTTTTTGTTTGTCTGATTTTTCTTTATTAAGGTATATATTTTAATTTTCCGCGACTGGCATATGATCGGTATTTGCCCCTGTCATATTTCCAGGCCTGTGAAGCTAACCCATTATCATATACAAAACTGAAAAACGCTAACAACTTGCTCCTGTTCCATTTCAATTAAAATGCAGGGGACGCGGAAAAACACGGGATTGGAAAAACGGGTTGGAGCTAAAGGGGTTCATCCCCACACTACACTTTCTTTCAGTACATGCATGTGTATTAACTCAAGAAAATTACCGTTGTGATTTTTTGTATGTTCTGCCTGCCTCCCCCCCCCCCCCTCCCACATACACACACACTTACACACACGTTTACTAATTTGGCCCCTGGTGTGTAGGCCTACAATTTGATTAGATTTATATAAGTCACGGGTAAAATAAAATATAATGGACGAAGATGGGGACCCCCCCCCCCCCTCGAATTTGAATTTTTGTACAACATCCTACGAGAAATCAAGGTACGTCCCTCCCCCGTGAGATCTACAGATGTGAAAGTAGCTATCAAAGGTTGCTGATCTAATTCGATAGAGGAAATGTCACTCCCTGGACATAGCTCTTGGAGAATTGAGAGCTTTGAATAGAAAACAGAATATTCGAGGATCTATTTCCACGGCTCAGATCAGACACACGCATGACGCAAGCGCGAATAACTGTCTCGCAGCTAAGTGATTACGCAATCATACCGTTATGTTCCCACGTGGGTGGATCTTCGGATGGTGTGTGATTATGCGCATGTGTGGTTGGTCCCACCAGATTTCCGTGATATAAAGTTGATAGAGGTAAATGGAATGAAACGAGGTTGATGTTCTTCATAATAAAGCTCGATTCCTTTTGCCTAATCCTAATTTACCTTAACCTACATATTAAACAGACTGATTCAAAATATGAATTATAAGAGCTACGAAAAATAAAAATCGTAGTCCCAACCCACCCCAACTTTGGGGCTTACCCCCTTACCTAAAAATATTTAGAGTCGGCTGCCCGACGGATTTCTCGGAAATCGACCTACCTGCGTCGCCGTCGGGGTCAAAGGAAGTGACGTGCATGTGGATGTTGATGTCACCTTGTAGTACTGTAAACCCGCGTAGTACACAGTTGTAAAATGTAAACAGCATTGGCGTTGTGCACGTGCAATGGTGCATTGCGACATTACTATCCAGGGTAGCATGCAATGCATGCGATGCCTTCGTATTTCGAGTGTGTTACAACCCTAGCTTCTAGTACGATTGTGGTGAAAAGACATCTCTAAAGTTAAGTACAAATAACGAAGCTACATCCTACATATCTAAAGAAGAAATGGGGGATAAAATAGAGCCTAAAATGATCGAGATCGAGAGAAAATTTCTAGTGAGTGGAGACACGGGTGAGAAGATTGTGAATGCCGGTGGAACATTCAGTGGCGTAGTAACACTGACTGACAGTTATTTTGACAATGAAAATTACAGTCTAACCAAGGAAGATTTCTGGTTGCGACGAAGAAATGACCAGTGGGAACTAAAGATGCCTCCCAAAAACCGTCAGGATGAATCTGCATCATGCACGCAATACAAGGAAGTGACAAATGAACATGACATTGTAACAGAGTTGGCCGCCATCTTGTTCAATAACTCTCCAAATGATGATGATGCTGCGAATGGTAATGATCAAATGTATGAAGCGAAAGATGTTCAGACAATGGTCACGAAGTTTGGTCTTGAACCGTTTGCAGATCTCAAAACCAGTCGTAAAAACTATCGCATGAACGATGAGATTTCAATCACCATTGACGAGACGGACTTCGGTTTTCAGGTCGGAGAGATCGAGATGATGGTTCAAAGTAGTGATGCTGATGTCATAAGTGATGCAGTTGCTAAAATTGAAGGAGTGGCACAAAGTTTAGGTATGCAACTCTGCTTTTCGGTCATTTATTTTGTTTTTAGATCTATATAAAGCTGCGATACATTTTGGGGTGAATGCACAAATATCTCTAGTTTGACTGACTTCAGCCTTGAGCTCCTGTAACGAACAAAGATATTAAATTTACAATACAATCGATATTTACAATTGATTGTAATGCTTTAAATCTACATCATTTTCCACACATGGAGACTTTAGTAAAGTGTAATCAAGCATTTGTATCTTTTATCATACAACAAAATTACAAGGTCTTGGTCTCTGGGAACATTGTAGGATTACATGAATAACTAGGGTCTCCTTAATATGCATATAAAAATATGCTTCATTGGCCTAAATTAGGGTATTACCAAAATATAGGTTTGTTTACAGTAGCTTACTAGGATCTGCTTGGATCCATCATTGTTGATATTAGAATGATTCAAGCCTTGTACCATAACCTTGTTCATTGAATGAGTGCCTTGTACTAGGTCACTTCTTCATGGGGCCTGGGCTGGAGTGAAGACTGAACAAAATAATATATCACTCTCATTAATATATTAATAATCTGTACACATTTCAGTTAATATATTCCATCTTGAATTTTCCTGAATTACTATTTTGGTTAATTTATCAGTGTTGTTGGCCTTGAGGCCGGAAATCGCATCTTCTGCCGCAAAGCCTGATGTCTCGGTCTCATCCTCAAAATCTGATATCTTAGCTCGAAGCCTGAGCATTGAAGGGACCAATACGGTCATTTTCAGTGTCAAAAATTAGTCCAATGAGTGTTTTATTGGAGAGATCTGTCTATTGTTTCTGTTAATTCTGTTGGTCCAGTTTAGTGTCTCATAAGGCTTTTCATTAGTTATGCACAACTTTACACCACACAACTGGTACTGGTATTTTTTAGATTTCCCAGGTGTTATTTTATTGAATATTATTGATGTATTGTTGACAAGTTACCTTGAATTAATTTTAATCTCCAAAGACCAGAGTTTACCTTCAGCTTGATGATAAAAATGAAAATGATAGAGAATTTGATTAAATGCCCATGAACATGCCACCAGGGACTTACAAATTACAACTACTTTAATTCTGTTATTATTGTATCTTCTATGGAAACCTTGACTCTGATTGGCTACTGAGCATTGTTACCATGGTAGCATAATGCCATAATGGCAAAGTTACTCTAGCTGTATATAACTCCTTATGAAACAGATTAAGTCATACCTAACTTAATAAATACAGCTTGACGACACACCCACCTGCTCATTTTGAAGAGATAACTGCTGATTTTCCTCATAATCAGTATTGGATTATTTTGTAGCATTCATGAATATATAATTAACTAGCTTTTGGTTTCATGATCATCTCCCTACGATTTCTCCTGAATGTCTATATGTGTTGTATAATGCCTACCATACTTGGCTTGTTGTACGCCAAGCAAATGGCAGGCTGAATGTCCAACATTCGTACCGTTGGTTGCACACGTACTGTCCATAATGTACCGTTGCGTGGTCTGATGTCACGATGCAATTCAATTCATTGCGCTAAGTAAATAAATGCAAGTGCAATGCGCATAGGGCTTACGGGCGAACTGCAGATTGCTGCTGCTGATCAGATGCGTGTTTGATGGATTTTTTTTTGCTCTCAATTATCGTTCTCATTTTCCTTAATCTTCCTTTCGTAATTTCGTTAACTTCCGAGATGCTGTACAACACAAATAGCGAATATTCTTATTCGTGCAATGATGTGACATTTCGCATTCGGTGAGAGAAAGAGACAGTCAACTCTGCTATGCCTTGTTGAATAGAGCATCTTTCTCACATATCTCGCACGATCACACTCATGCCTGCTCGCTATTTGTATTTGTATAAAATTACAATTATTTCAATCTCAATTTTGTTCTGTTCACAAAACAGAATGTCCCCCATAAGTTAATAGGCCTACAATTTTGAAGAAGTGAAATTTCGTTGTCTATTTGGATGAAAATATTTTATTTTTATTTATTTTATTTCCAGGCAAAAGACAACAAGAATATGTACAAGAGGAATAAATTACCACCGACTAGTGCCTGAGGATGACTAAAAGAAAAACTGGTTTCTGTTATGAAGCTGTCTTTACTCGTCGGGGTTTACAAATATACAAAAATAAAATCGGTATAAAATGGCATTATATTATGTTTAGATGCATTGCTTTTTAAAGGAAAGAACTTAATAATAAAGAGTGTTTGTTATCCAGATTGATAAACAATAGCAGTGGTTATTTGTAGGCCTCCATAACATTGATAGTGCAAATACTTATTTGTTTGTTTGCATGTACAGTGTATTACAGTTTACCACTCAAGCAATGGAGAAACACAATTAACAGGATTAATAAAATGGAAGTAGAGCCATACCTCAAAACTGCCAGTCCATGTCATTGTGGTATCTATGTTCATTTGCATGTAAACAGTTTTGATATATTTGCATTTTGAGGTAGGGTGTTTTCACTCAAAATTATATTTGCATATATGCCAACACATTTATTTTATCCAATATTTACATACGTGTCTATGGGGGATCAGAGAAGTTGTCCTAGGATAAATCAATCATTCTCCCTACATGAATTTGCATGTTTTGAGCTCGGAATAGTTTGCAGGAAAATACGTTGGAAGAAAAAAGGCCTATATTATCATGTGAGCGCCAACTTACTGACCAATCAATTACTCATGAATATTCATAGAAAGGATATAACTATTTTTATTGTGTGTTTCATTGGAAGCAATATAACTTGATGTCTGGGTATATACTTTATATAAGCAACTGCTTGAAAGCTGAGGGGATGCTGCGTAATATATGATTACAAAAGTAACAATGATTTTTATGTTGAATCCTGAACAAAGTTACTGACTGCCCTTTAAAGCACAAGGCTAAATTTTACAATGTATTGCATCAATCATATATCTTGCAAATGCAGTTACGGTAATTGCTAAGCTTTCTTTTAAGGTACCTGCTCATCATTCATGGGCCAAACTTTACTTTTGACGAGTCATATTGATATAGCAAGAATTGTCTTTATGAAAAAAAGAAAGGATTGTAACCTTTCAAAGTTTGAGGTTAATTGATTTGCTGGAGCAGCTTTTAAGTTTGTGGTTTTATTCATTTCTGAAACGAAGAGAATGAGAAAAATATGTGCTGTACATTTCCTCATTATTATTGGATTTAGGGAGAAGAATATCATGTAAATTACTAATACAGTTAGGAGAAAAAACATAATGTGGTATTTGATACCTAATTGTTGCCAGGGGATTTTCCCCAGGGATTATTTACTCATTGTAAATGAAAATCTCCATCAAAGGGAAATTCCCTTCTCGTACATGTATATTTCATTAAGATAGAAATAAATTTTTATCAAGTTCTATACTAATAATGATGCAAATTCCCTCAAACGGCATGGAACTAATTTGTCTTATATACCAAAAGTGGGAGTAACCCATGCGTTTTTTAAATCTGTTTGACCCAATTCAAGTCTAAATCCAGGTATTCTGCCCTACAACTTCACTCTTTTACACAGCCTTTTCATGCTGACCAGATATATTTTTTTTTTTGGAGAAACAAATTCCAGGGCGTATCTGGCATGAACACATGCAGACTGGAACATGACATCTCTATTGGGCTGTCTGCACCAGCCGAGTTTTCAAAATAGTGCGCTATTCCTTATTCGGCAAATTTACTCCGATCTGAACAATCTCGAGTTTATTTGTAAAGGAGATGCAACTATCGCGCTAGTTCGCTGAATTAATCTCGCGATTGCTATCCCAAGTCAACTTGGGATTTTTTTGCAAGATAGCGCGCTATTTACAAATTATCCCGCTAATTCGCAGGGGCAAACGCACTCAGGATTATTTATTCATGGCGTCAGACCATAATGCCTTGCTCGAGCAGGAATCACTCTACTCGCGATGGTGGAGACAGTTTCTTGAATCTCAAGATTAATCTTAAAGAGGGCCAATCGGGCTAAAATCTTGAGATTGAGCAAATTTAGGCTGGTGCAGCACCGCCTTATGATCACTACAAGTTGAGGGCTTTTTTTCATGTTGGGGAAATTATCAATTAAAATTTTCTGAAAATATGGCACCTTTAAAGGGTTGAAAAGATGGGTTTTTTTATCTAATTTCTTTTTATTCTAATTGTTCTGTAGATCTTTGAATTCAAAACCCTTAGGGGCCACTTACATTGACGAGTGGATACCATGCGCGACCAAAAAAACACTTAAAAAGGATGTCTTTTTCAAGATAGGGCACGTTACGTACGTAACGTGATAAGGATGCCAAAAACACAAAAATAATGAAAAAAAGGGTATCTATTTCTCTAGGAAAATTACGTGTTTAGGGTCTGATTGGCGGGGATGATAAAACAAAATTAAAATTTTTTATAAGGGATGTCCTTTTTGCCCCAACACTACGTGTTTAGAGTCCGATTTGCGCGATGTGTAGAAGTGGGGTCGTACTAAACCAAATAATGTAAAGCCGACGACCAACGGAACCGTAACAATAAAACATTCCTGTACTTGTTTAGGGGTTCATTTCAAGGAATATTTGCCAAGAGTATCGTTTTTGTTTCCAATACTTGTTAAGGGTGGGGTTTCACACGCCAATACTTGTTAAGGGGTTCATTTTCAGAATATGGAAATTACGTGTTTAGGGTGCTTTTCGAGACCCCTTGGTCGCGCATGGTATCCACTCGTGAATGGAAGTGGCCTCCCCGGGATTCAAAATAGATATAGCTGAATAATGCGGATCCAGGGAGCCCTTTGGGGCGCAAGTATCCTCCCATATTTTTTTCTTCTTGATCAGTTGATATATCAAATCAACTGAATTGTCTCTGCTGTTACAGGTCTGGGCCCCGTCTTACAAAGAGTTGCGATTGATCCGATCAATCATAACTATGGACGGCCAGCAACGTCTATTATGAATTTTCTTTCAAAATATTTTTTTAACTATGATGTATATTCATGCAGTCATTGTTTTCTTGAAAATTCACAATGCTTCTCTTTGTTTACAAAGAACGTTGTGCAAATTTTCTGTAGAAAAAAATTATGACACTGATAGATTTCCATCAGTGTCATATCGTAACTCTTTGTAAGACGGGGCCCTGATATGGAAAGAATACTAGTATTTACTTTGAAATTGAAGAAATCAATTGCTTGTCTCAAAATGGATCGAACGTTGGAATGCAACATTTCGTCTCCTACTGCAGGACATCGTCAGGCAGTGAGCATGGACGCTGATGTGCGCATGTTATACAGTGCGTATTAAAAAAAGGGACAGATTTGAAGTCTATAAAAAATTTTGTTTCAAATTATGATGTCAATATTTTGATGTTCATAGGGGCTCTGAAGTCTATCTTTCAAATGCCATTAAAAAAATTAGTTTAGTTCGTACTTGAAATCACGCTGGTGTTGGGATTGACCTCGGAAAATATGACGTATTTCCTGCAGTTTGTGTTGAGCTCTGGTGTTGAATGTCATCTGCTGAACCGAGCATTACAGCTGGTGTTGACGATCTACGTGCAATTTCCCTATTCACCAACACCAACCCCCAGGGATTGGGGAAATCGTGATTTCAAGTTCGGTGTTGGTGTTGATGAACTGTAGTTCACGAACAGGAGGCGAACACGATGAAACACCCCGTAAAATTATCTATTACAGTTAAGATGAGCGCAAATCATTAGAGTTTTACACATTTTAATGAAAAATAATATTTATGCTTTCTGATTATTGCAGTGATTTTAACCTGTGCATTCTTTAAGATAAGATTTTACTGCAATTTCTTCCCGATTTCACTTTCGTCGTTGAGAATTGCTCGCGTAAAGTTGAGATGATAAGCTGCGCAGCGCAGAGGCGTGACATAGGATATCGATAACGCGATCGGTATCGCTCCTCTGAACTCAGCTCGGTGTTGGGGCTCGGTTCAGCGGCCTTTTCACGCTCTCAACACGAACACCGTACTTGAAATCAAATCACCCAATGTTTTTGTCTGGGATAAAAAGGAGGCTTACGCCAAAATGGCATAAAATGATAACTATGATAATCTGACTTTTTGCTAATCAGCAGACTTCCTCTTAACCTTTTCATTATCTTTGCCATAATTTCGATTTATGCGGTCAACATTCATTTTCAAATCTGTTGATTTGCTTTAATTTGTCTGTTGTTGTTTCTTTTTAATATGTTCTTTTTTTAGATTTAGATATTCTTTTTTAAGCAAAAACAAAAAAAAAACGACCAAAGTATGGGAGAGTGTGCATTTTTTTTCAAATCCTTTCATTGTGTGCTACAAAGGTTATGGTGCCTCATGGGCGGGGGCTCGGGGTGTTCCCCCCAATAAAAAAACTGGAAAGGAAATAAAAGGAAAGATAGAAAGTGAAATATTTATTTTCTGAATATTATTTCAAAATCTATCACAAAATTTGATATATTAATAAAATAATTGAAATTTTTGCTTGCTCGCTCGCTCACTCCTTTTTAAATATTTTTTATCCGATCTGCCATATCTAGCTTCTTTCAAATTGACCCAATACAACATTGCCATTGAAAGACAAAAATACTTTCTCGTTTGTCCTGTCAAGCACATAATTAAACTTGATAAAGAAATCAATAACCCCTTGAAAAAAGGATTCATATTTTTAAAGGTACCATGAAATAATTTGTTTCACATAATAGAATACGATTTGAATAATTACAAGTTCTCCCAACTAATAATGCAAATCTTCATGCTTAATTGGGTTGACAAAAAGTATTCTTTTCTTACTTATGAAGGAAAATTCAAAGGTTAAAGAAGTTTCAATGAAAAAACAAAATATTTCAAGGAAATGAATTAATAAATGTGTCCCGGGAGGGCCACTTCCATTGACGAGTGGATACCATGCGCGACCATGGGGTCTCGAAAAGCACCCTAAACGTAATTTCCCATATTCTGAAAATGCCCCCCTTAACAAGTATCGGCGTGTGAAACCTTACCCTTAACAAGTATTGGGAACAAAATGATACTCTTGGCAAATATTCCCTGAAATGAACCCCTAAACAAGTACGGGAATATTTTATTGTTATGTCACGGGTCCCTCGGTCGCCGGTTTTCATTTGGTTTAGTACGACCCCACCTTCAACACCTCGCGCAAATCGGACTCTAAACACGTAGTGTTGGGGCAAAAAGGACATCCTTTATAAAACATTTTAATTTTGTTTTATCATCCCCGCAAATTTGACCCTAAACACGTAACTTTCCCAGCGAAATAGAAACACTTTTTTCATTATTTTTGTGTTTTTGACACCCTTATCGTGTTACGTACATAACATGCCTTATCTTGAAAAAGACATCCTTTTTACGTGTTCTTTTGGTCGCGCATGGTATCCACTCGTCAATGTGGCCCTACCCCCCGGGAAATGTGTAAATGAAGTTTGACAGTATAATTCGAAAATCATGGCAAAGATAATGAAAAGGTTAAGAGGAAGTCTGATGATAAGCAAGAAGTCAGATCATTACATTTCTCATTTCTGCTATTTTGGCGCAAGCCTCTTTTAAACCCCCGACAAAAACGTCCCTTGTTCACTCAAGCATGAACAAAATTCATTTTTTTAAATGACATTTTAAAGATTAGATTTCAGAGCATCTATTTACAACAAAATATAGATATAATTTGAAACAATTTTTTAGACTTTTCAAAACTGTCCCGTTTTTTTCAATACGCACTGTATAGCATCGATGAGGGGCTGGTTCGCTCTTATCTGCAAGCTATTGTTTGGCTCCACTTACTTTTGTTATAAAAGATTTTAAATGTCTAGATGGATCAGCCACTGCCAAGTTTCCCTCCTGTCATGATAAAGCCTTTGTTTTTATGCCCCTGCAGACGAAGTCCGGAGGGGGCATTAAGCGTTTGCCCGTCCTTCCGTCCGTCCCTCCATATGGTTTCCGCGCAATAACTCGAAAAATATTTTAATGGATTTAAAAATTAAAAAAAATTTGGTTTGTAGGTAGATGACACCAAAATACAGGCTTAGTTTGAATTTTGAATTGGCAAGTCAAAGGCTCTTTATATATGCGAGTTGGTTCAAAGGTCTAAATTTGTTCATTATAATATATGCATATTGGTTTCTGCACAATATTGAGTCCTTTAGACACGTCAAATTTCTAGTCTTACTAAGCTCTCTAGTCTCTACCCTAATTCTGTGGTAGTTTTTTATGAAAAATCTGCATTAAATCAAAGTCTAAAAAGAAAATTGACTAAATCAAGACAGAAGGGACAAGACGGTAACTAATTTACAGTCTCTGTTTGTTGTACTCTTGCTGCAGATGTATAGCTTATGTTAAACATAATATTAATGATAATAATAGTCAGTTCTTGTATAGCGCATAACACATGAATATCGTCTATGCGTTTCCAAAAGACTTGGATATTATTACCCTGGATGTAGCTCAAGCAGCTTTTACGAGCTCGGCATTTCACACAGTATGAAGTAGGCCCGTTTTGAAAGTCCATTTTTGATGCACGTGTACACGGCGTGTTTTTCGGTCGTGTACACGTTGTAAACACTGTGAGAGCGAGTTGATCTGTTTTCATGTCGACACGGACCCGCATCAACATGTCATAAAAAGGGGTCTATATAGCCTAAGTCGATCACGGTTTTAAAGCTTACCTGAGAAGTTTGAAGTATCAATCCACACAAAAATTGGTGCAAATTAAAAGTTTACTCGGCATAGCAGCGCATTAAATTAATAAAGAATGCAAAAGAAAAATCAGTGCAGGGCCCTAACTAGCGCCGACGCTCGTTGGATGCGCATTTTGTATACTGTACCGTACATGCATGCACAGATCGCTGCAGAATAAGTGTAACTGAAGTTATCGATTGATTTTCATTATTTTGTTGCCAATTTGAAGAGCGCTTGTTTGTAGGCTTGTAGCACATGTGTGCGAGCGTATAACACGTAAGTTGTAGCGATGATCGCTATCGCAATTGGTGATTCTCAAATTGACTCTGAGTGTGATTGAGCAACGCTTTCGAGACCGAAGCAGACCCATTTCGTGGTACAAAAACTTGAGTCTCCAGAATGAATGTGGATTAAATTGGCGATTTTGGAAGTGAACTCACTCTGGATTAATTGAAATATATTGACATATTGGTAATTAAAACATGTGCAGTGTCTGAGAACTAAGATTTAATGTGAGGCTGTGAGCTTGTTCAATGACTTTGTAGTCCCATGCAAGCTTTTTGCAGATGCTACCGTGTACACGGTGATGGAATTTAGTACACGTGTACTGACTTGACCGTGCGTGTACACGTGTACCCGAAACGGGCCTAGATCAAAAAATAAATTCCTGCCAGCTAGGTACCCATTCACCTCACCTGCGTTGAGTGCAGCACAATGTGGATTACTCTTGCTGAAGGAAACTACGCCTTGCTGAAGGAAACTACGCCATTGCTGGGATTTGAACCCATGACCCTCTGTTTCAAAGTCCGGAGACTAATCCACTGTGCCACAATGCTCCACATAGTAGCTGAGATACATCTGCAGCTTCTGTCTAGATGATACATGTAGGCAAGGAACGAGGGAAAAACAAAATTCCTGAACTATTTTTTAAGCTTGCCAGCCAAATTTTACTCTATCGTATTACAGTTTACATTAGACCCTATTTGACTTCTAGGGGCTCATTATTAGTTATTTTCTGGCTGTGTAGGGTATTGTAGGGGCAAATTTGCCAGGAGCCCCCGTGCAATATTTCCCTGCATGGAAAGTTCATTCATTAATTCATTCTGGACCTCTTGCACGAGACCTCGACGAATGCATGATTATTCTTCCCTTTTTTTTGTTCAATGTCCAGGTATGGAAGACTTTGGTACATTGTCCGTAGCTGATTATCTGGATGAATCTATCCTTGCACACATCTCAAACTGCATCTAACATTCTACTAAACTACGCATGTAAGTTTCTACACTGCAAAAAGACCGGTGTTGATTTAACACCAGCCCGTTATCGATATCGGTCCACACCATAGAAGCGTTGAAACAACCCCAGTTAACAAACCGATATTGGTTAAACACTAATTGGTGTTGCTTAAAGGAAAACAAGTTCCAAAAAAAGTTTCATCAAAATCGGTTATGAAATAGGCAAGTTATGGACGTTTAAAAAGTCTTGTACTTTAATTATTTCTATTGGTATCCTCAAATTGGCAAATATGCTTCAAAATGGCTGAGTTTGTTGACAACCCTCCATTTGTTTTGTACACAAATTTTCAGATTTTCCCCTTTATTTTACATATTTCACATTTCCTCCTGACCTTATGTGGTGTGAATTATATTTTCCCATGCCCAGAAGGAGGCAAGATGCAATTTGAAAGATAATGGGGGGAAATCTGAAAAATTTTGTACAACACAAATGGAGAGTTGTCCACAAAATCAGTCATTTGAAGCATGTTTGCCAATTTTAGGATCCCCGTAGAAAGTACAACAATACTTTTGAAACATCCATAACTTGCTTATTTCAAAAACGATTGTGATGAAACTTGTTTTAAATTATTCCTCTCATTCTACTCTTTCCAATAAGATTGCTTCTTCTCTTGGGTTTTGGTTTTCTTTAAATGCCAAATTGGTGTTAGCCTAACGCCAAACCGGTGTTGTTTCAACACCTTTCTGGTGTGGACCGATATAGATACCAGGCAGGTGTTGAATTAACACTGGCATTTTTGCAGTGTATAGTCAAATTTGTTTTATTCTCTCTCTCTAGGTGGTTTCAAACCGCCTCGATCATAAGAATCCCCGTTATATTACAAGAACTTTTTTTAGGCTAAAAAATACCCATTAATTATTCCTGTATTCACACCGCCCCGAAACATACCCTTCGGGATAAATTCCTAGGAGCATGTGCAGTATGGTCTGATAAGTAGGCAAGCTGCGAGATTCGAAACCACTAGCTCAGCAGCCACCCACGGCGCCCGCGCCCAACTACACGCTGGGCTAAAAGTTAACGTACCTTCTATTTAGTGGGTATTTTCTTTTGGGGATATTACGCATAATTTGCTTTCATATTGCCAATATTACCTGGTATTTTCTGATCGGGGTAAATTTCTCGATCAGAAAATACCTGGAACTGACGAACTTCGAGGCTGTCTGAAAC
The DNA here is from genome assembly GCF_018143015.1 of Lytechinus variegatus. Lineage (NCBI taxonomy): Eukaryota > Metazoa > Echinodermata > Echinoidea > Temnopleuroida > Toxopneustidae > Lytechinus > Lytechinus variegatus. The sequence goes on from NC_054741.1 coordinate 51,228,970, forward strand.
CACCTCTCTCTCTCTCTCTCTCTGTCCATAATCATTTTCGAAGTTGCTAGGAATCATCCTTAAAGCTTTGTGTCCCTTTTCCCATCTTGAATTATGTTAGCCTTACTCAGACCAGGTGGCTTTCTCTGACAGTTACCATAGTAACAGTCAGAGGCAAGTGCCTCACAGCCAATCAAACCCAAGGATTTCACTGAAATTTTCAGCACCGACATTTTAGTCAGTGCTGACAACTTTCATGAAACACACCCCTGACCCACCTCTTTGCTCAGCCGAAAAGACTAGTTGAATAAAAGAAGGGATATTTTAGTTTTTATACTTCCTGTAGATATTTTTGATAATGATAGTGATATCTTTACATGTATATAATAATAACTAATAGTTTGGAATCACTGTTTTTTTTAGATGAAGACTATTAAAAATACATCAGTGCTCAATGTCAAACAAAAATATTAGTTTCATTATGTTAGTTGTACACAGATAGTAATCCAATGGGAGTAGCTCATGAAGCGCGAAAGCTCATTTGGCAAAACATTCATTAATTTTCACTTCAGAATGATATTGCCTGTATTTTTGTAAGTATATGTAAACAGGACATCAATGAAATCAGCTTTACTGATTTGATTGTTCCTCTTCTATCCTGTATAAATATGTTGAATAAATAAATGAAATAGAAAATAAAATAATGGTTACTGGTGAGGCCTATTTGCTTACATGATCTGTCTGATAGTCGTCAAAATATAAACAATTATTTTGTCATTTTGACAAAAAAAATCACAATTTTTACATTTTGTCAGGCATACATGTATAAGCCTATATGCTTTTCGTGATACTAGAAATTACAGGAATTCTACCAACATGATCGACTAAAATCAATATTAGTCCTTGTCAAGTTTGATTCGCAGTCAAAGGACTCGTATTTGTCATGCTGGCGATTTCTCTCAGTGAACTTACAAAACCGTGTAGGAATTTCTTTCATAATTTAACATGGAAGAAAATCATAATCTTAAATACTTGAATGTGCCCTTGAAAGGCATATCCATTAAAGCACAGACATACAATGTAGTGTGAAATATTGCCATGTTCTAATATAATGAAATGTTGAAGTCACAGTAAGAAACACTATAGGCTTATGTGGAAGATATGGCGATTACCATATAATTTAAGGCCCCCTCACACCTAACCAAATTGTGTGAAATATGCCTTGCGATGGCTGGCAAAAGGCATTTTAAAATAAATCGTTATCAATGGTAACCGATAGTAAAACATATTTACCTTTCGTGTTTGGGTTCGTACATCTTCTGAACGAACAGCTGCGATTATTCAAATTCTCGTGGAAATTTTGAACATGTTTAAAATTTCCCAACGAATTGAAAAATCGTTGCTCATCTGTTTGAATTCGCATCTCGAAAGAACCCGTAAGGAAGCAACGCGATGACACAACGAACAAGATTGCCTGATCTATTCCCTCGTCTTCGTTTCTAATCGCATGCCATATCAAACAATTGCTCACTGTTCCTTATATTGGGTTATATCAACCGTTCGCTCGCCTTCGGCAGCAATTTTTTCAAAGAGGTGAACCGAAAAATCGATATCCTTTACATGTCATATTTATCCTTCGCTTACCGTTCGTTGATAAAATTTGACAATACATGTAGTTACTGATCGCATGATTTGACAGAAATTTTCGTTGAATTTGCATGCATTTCATTCATTTTCCCATTCGTCACCCTTCATCCGCCTACATTCGTTCAGATGTGAGGGGGCTTTTGAATATAACATTTTCAGTAACAGTTGAGATAAGTGTGTAAATTGGTTCTTTCCCAATAAAAAAATCAGAGACCTCATCCCAAAATCATATCTAATCAAATGATATCTAAACTGTCCATTGGATTCCAAGATGTCTTTTACACAAAAAAATCTGGTGTCAACATGCAAGTCTAGCTGGGTTGTTGCTGGTTATGGTCATTCCTACGATTATTAATAATAATAATCTGTAACATGAATTTGCATTTCGATATGGAGATTGTGCTCTAATGATTATGAATCTTTGCATCAGAATCTCTGTAATTATCATCTCTGGTGCATGGCAAGAATTTTTTTCCGATTTATGGAAAATATTGATTTTGTGTTGATTAGGAGGGTCTGGTTAAGGTGCTATCTGACATTTTATTCCACCATGACTAATTTCTAATTCAGAGGAATATATCCTGCAAAATGCAAAGAAATTTTCTAGCTTTCATGGTGAAATCCTCTCAAGTTCTTCATCCCAATTTATGTAAAAAAGTAGGAAACAAAAGCTTTTACATGTTTTATCATACCAAACCTATTTTGTGTGCATAGCAGAGCGAGACTAAAGGTGCCACTTTTCAGACGGCGGTGGCAGCGTCAGCATTGAAATCTTAACCTAAGGTTGAGTTTTTGAGTATATAAACCTAGTTCATGAAACTTGGACATAAGGGTAATCAAGTATTACTGAACATCCTGCATGAGTTTCAGGTGACATGACCAAGATCAAAGGTCATTTAGGGTCAATGAACTTTGGTCATGTTGGGGATACTTGTTGAACTACTACACCATTCTCACTACCTTCCTAACACTAGTTTACTGGAAACTAGTTTAGTGGAAATTAGTTTAACGTGAAGCGAGAACGGTCAAAGTGATTTTTGAAGTGATTTTCCAAACCGGTTCAGAAAACCACCATGCGATGTAGTTTTCAAGACCGCTTTGCTTCATTAAATTGGTTCTAGCGTAAGTGAGGACACAACAGTCCTTTGGGAAGCGATTTTCGCACATTTTGAGCGCACTACTCCACACGACAGGTGTAGAATGCCTACGCTGCAGTTTTGAATTTCACGTGAAATGTGTCACCCCACTGAGAGCGTTTCCATAGCAACAAGATCGCTTTATGTGAAGTGATTTTGATAACCACTTTCGTGTGATCAAGTGGGAACACTAGCAAAGCGATCTTCCAAACTGGTTTCCTGAATCAGTTTCCAGTAAACTAGTTTTAGAAAGCGTAATGAGAAAGGCCTCTATGAAAGGTCATGGATCTACTTTATAAAACTCGTACCCTTTTCATAAACGCATCCTCCAATTAGCCGCCTAAGAGTAATGCGGATAATTCAATAAAAATTGCGTTGACAAACTCCGAAAATAATCTGCACTATTTTTACGAGCGTCCGTCCTGAAAAAGGCGGATAATCGTCATGACAACTGGACACGCCCCCTCCGATGCGGTGGTGTTGGAAAAGAGTGACCTTGTGACCGCACCATGGCAATTATCCGCATTATTTGGAAATGCGTTCATAAAGTCAAAATCTGGTCCCGATGCTGCTATTATGCGGATAATAGCAGCATCAAAATAATGTGGATAACTCTGGTCCTCCTCCGATTTTACGACCAAATTATGCTGCTATTAGCCGCATAATTGGGTTTATGAAAGGGGTATTGGACCTAAGAGTAATCAGGTATCACTGAACATCCCTTGCGAGTTTCTTGTCACATGACCAAGGTCAAAGGTCATTTAAGGTCAATGAAATTTGGCCATGTGCCCCCCCCCTCGGGTTGAGGGTAATTGTTGAATTGCCATCATAACTTTGAAAGTTATGGATATAGTTCATGAAATGTGGACCTAAGGGTAATCAAGTATCACAGATCATCTTGCACAAGTCTTAGGTCACATGATCAAAGTCAAATGTCTTTCAGGGTCAATGAATGTACTGTAGTATTATTCAAATTCAAGTATTATGTTATGATATGAATGGTGTTTTTTGTGAATAATTATTTCATACATATAGTTGTTTGACTTGTTTTCAAAGTCGGCACTGCTGCTGAATCACGTAATGCAGACAGGGCTGCCAGAGACTTTCCACTTGTTGATATACTGGACAACTAAATTTTCTCCCTTTTTATATCTCGTTTATACAAGTGATATTTTGTTAGTACATTATTTTTTTTATTAAAAAATCTTCCCAATAAAATGAATTAAATTTTAATTGGTAAGTGCAACTAAAAGTTCATTTATAGTGTAGTTATTAATGAATTAATGATTTTAAAATGATTTTTTTTATCAATCCTTGTAAGACAAATTAAAGTTAACGTGCTGCGTGCAACTACTGCACAGGTTCATTAGTTTAGTTATTGCTCAATTAACGATGTAAAATGATCAGTCGGCAAAAACTAGAAGATTTCCGATTCCTAAAGCCACCTTCCTTTTCTTCATCAACTGCAAGATTTAATCACCTTCCATGTTGTTTACATAGCTCTTCTCGGAAGTGAAATACTAAGATAGCGCTATTGTTTGAGGGCGACCTTTTGATCTCCGATAGTCAAAAGTAGAACTAGGGAGGGTTAGGTGTCATTGATTAGTTAGTCAGATGTGGGAGTGCTTATTTCATATAAACGCTTCCTTTTTCCTGCATTACTAATAATTATCCCTTCTATTTTCTCCTGTTTAATTGGATCTTTGAAGTATGAAATGCCATATTTGTCAATATCCTGACCGATGAAATGTGAAGGAAATGGACAACAGGACTAGGGGGTATGATCACTGGAATGATATTCAGGTGGGACCTCATAAATTGCTTAAAATATGCAGCGGAAATATAAAATAAGATTGTGAAAGATTCTTCATCTTATCATGTGCATAGAGACTACAGCTGAAACGTCTCAGCATTGCTTCTTAATACTGTCATTGCTGTAGGCCTATACATTCTTTTCTACCTCAATGTGTTTGTTTATCTTCTTCGTGTTTGAATTCTTTCTTTGTGTTCATATTTCTTACAACTTATGCAAACATCTGTCTATAGATTAAATTCTTTAGTTGAAGTTTTGATTAAGAGTAGTAATTATAAGTTATTCATAATTGCGTACATTGTGTTACTTATTTGTATTAAAGTGTTTTGAATGATTTACTTGTCATCATGGAAAAAGGAATTTAAGAAAAACCATGTTACTGAACAATTAGGCCTATAAATCATTTCAGATTGATTATTTTGCTAGTTTTTTCTTTATGTTCGTTATTATCATTTACTGCATCATATTTCTATGGAATGGCACAGATTGATCAAAAGTTAAAAGGCCTAGTCAAGCAGCAGAAAAACTTATATTTGAATAGATAAGCAGCATTAATTTCATGTAAAAAAAAGATATGCAAAACAAAGATTTCAATGACAGAGCCAATGTCATTTTCATAATCAAATTTTTATCAACATTATCATTGTTTTCATGTACTCTTGATATGTAGCCATCATTAGAGTGAATTTTCTACAAGTATTGTGTGTCTTGTTTAATCTGTAGAACATAACAATTGTTTCCATATCTCGTTGTAGCACTCGGGATAAAAATATGGTAATAAAGATAAAGATCATTATGATCTATTTTTAAGACAACATGCAGTCATTTTCTTAATTGTGGATACGGTACTCATTAAAATCAAAACTAATTCTTGTTGTTTTCTGATAATGTACAGTTTGCTCCTGTAATTATCTCCATTATCAAGTGTTATGGGTGTAATTAAGTTTGAGATGGGGTTAGTAGGGAATGCAACTGAAATAACAAACTCAGTTTCGTTTCTAGATTTGATAGAAGAGGCTTCTGTGTATAATCGAGAAATTGAGGTGCTTTATTTTACAGCATCCATTGAAGAGATAGTATGATTATGGAAAGTAAAACCATGTAAAAAATATTGTTGGTCTACCATAGGTGGGGCTAGATTACAATTTAGCCCAACCTGTATTCAGAGTTCAGGAAATCTCTGCCAACTGGTGTAAAAAGCATTTTATACCCCTTTCATAAACCCAATTACTATGAATTAGGCGGCTAATAGCAGCATAATTTGGTCTTAAAATTGGAGGAGGACAAGAGTTATCCGCATTACTCTGATGCTGCTATTATCCGCATAATAGCAGCATTGGGATAAGATTTTGAGTTTATGAACGCATTTCCAAATAATGCGGATAATTGCCATGGTGCGGTCACAAGGTCACCCTTTTCCAACACAACCGCATTGGAGGGGGCATGTCCAGTTGTCATGGCGATTATCCGCCTTTTTCAGGACGGGCGCTCGTAAAAATAATGCGGCTTATTTTCGGATTTTATGAACACAATTTTTATTGAATTATCTGTATTACTCTTAGGCGGCTAATTGGAGGATAGGTTTATGAAAAGGGTATTAGAGTATAATGGCCAAGAATTTTTTATATTTTTATATGAAATTATCACTATACAAGGATTGAGGGAGGCAAGGGTTATCAAGATTGTACTCATGGTAGGGAATTTGATAATGTAGTACCATGATACAATTTTATGTTATTCTATTTCTGCATTCACATCAGATATGAGTATATACAATAATACAAGGAAATAATGATATAACAAAACAATAACTTAATGGTTGTAATGTAAGCAATAAAAATAAATATGATAACAGGGACACATTGATAAATGTACAAGTAATAACACCAAGATTGTCCAAGGTTCAACTAAAATGGTTTTCAGCGGCCTCGATCAAAAGGAATTTCATCTTGTTTTATTTCATACAATGACGAACCTTGCCGATGACAAACCTTACCCCATATAGCCCCTACACCAATACCTTTGAGGTTTAAATCGCACAGGTGATGTCAGATGAAGAGCATATATATGTTAATCTTTTCTATCTTGTCTCCATATTTGTGTGTTCTCACCTTTTTAGGTAGCTGTGTGCTTGATTAGATAGAAGTTGATGAGTCAGAGAGAATTCTTATGTTTAATGCAACCATCTTTAGGAGAGGCCTTGTCAAATTTCAACCTCAAATTGCAATTAGAATGTCCATCACAAGTTGACTTTCTCCCCAATCGCTATTCTTGTGACTCATGCTTTATGTAAAACATCTGACACAATTTAAGCATTTTTAGTTTCTCATTAGAATGGTTGATTTTGTGAACTGTGACCGCAAGAGTAGCTTTTGAAGGATAATGCAGGTCAATTTTATTCTGTGCAATGTTTTAAGAATCCAACTAAACTCCATCCAATGATATGTATTTGTTAAATAAATATTCATGATGTTGCCGTTTAAGTATTTTGCAATAAAAAAGGTACAAAATTATTTGATAAAAGATAACTCACAAAGTTTTTTTTATTTATTCCCCCATTTCCTATTCTTTATGTTACTGCAGGTTTTTCCAACCTAGTCTCTGTTCAAGGAAAATTGGAAGCTTACCTGTCAGCCAACAATCCTACACACTACCAGACACTGATAGATGCTGGCATCTTGAAGGATTACAGATGATCTACACAGACTGGCATGAAGACTATACCCATATCAGCACCAGTTGCTCTATTGAGGAACATGGAATAAACCATAGCCTACTGTGTCCACGTGTATATATGATTTAAATGATTGTGTAGAATTTGGATAATTCCTATGGAGGAATGAGATGGTGTTCATTTTTTACACGTTTTTAAGATTATAGAGAAGTAAACTTGTTTTTATTCAGATTATCCAACACTTTCATATTTCATATTCGTCAGGGTTAAGGGGCATAGTATCGCACCACTTTGCTGTACGACACATGTTCCAAGGTCAATATAATTTAATACTAGGAATTAGGAAATACAAAACAGAACAAGGTTGAATTGATACATGTTCCACTATAACATATTAAAGGGGAAGTTCACCCTGACAAAACTTTGTTGTAAAAATGGCCGAAAAAAAATAATTATATTTCTGAAGGTTTGCGGAAATTCCATCAAAGAATTTAAAAGTTATTAGAATTTTTGATTAGTTGATTTGTAATGTCATAGTTGAGCAGCATTCCTACATGGCGAATGGTGAAAAATCAACAAAATGTCTTTTTCTCAGAAAATTAAAAAATGGTTTTTACTGTACCTTTGTTATATCAATAGACAAATCATTTCACATCAGATCGTGAATAGAAAACAAAAATAAACCATCAGGAACCATTAAAAAAAAGGAAATTCATGCATTTTATATTACATAACATATGGGGCTGATGCTCGCTTATGACATCACAAATCCAACACTTAAGATTCTAATAACTTTTTTAATCTTTAACAGATTTTCCTCAAACCTTCACCAATATTTTCTATTTATGTTTTTAGGCTATTTTTTACATCAAACTTTTCTTCAGGGTGAACTTTCCTTTAACATTGTCATCCTACCATGTCATTACTTATAATATACCACCAGTATGAATTATCAAGGTGCAGTAAAAACTCATCCCACCGCCACACCCTAGTAGTGGTATAAAGTGATCATCCCTGTTACCACACCCTTAGATGTACCGGTATGATAATAAAGGTTAGATTATAAGGAGTGGTCTTAGGTCATCATCCCACCACCAAACCAGGAAGTTGAGACACTCCTAACCAAACCCTAATACCTATACTGGGTTGAAGTATCAAGGCTAGAGTACTAGAGTGTCATCCCTCAGTGATTCCATGATGAGGAGCAGTAAAGATTTTCATCCTACCACCAAAGTCTGATTGTTAGGAGTCAAATAATAGATGGCACCCTCTGGCCTGTCTTTCATAGACTTGCAATCGATCCGATCTATTGCAACTATGGAAAAGCCAGCTCAAAGTCAACATATAAAATGTATGTTTGTTCAAACTCTTTTTCTAGATATGATGTAAATTCATTGACTTCTTGACAATTTGGTGTGTTCTCCTTAGTTTACAAAGGACATTCCTGAAATTCCCTGTAGAAGAAATTATGACACTGATGGATTTCCATAGAGTTACGATTGATCCAATCACTTGTAACTCTTTTAGCCGGCCTAGGATCAACTGGTATCAACTATTGTGTCGCTTTGTATATCTGGGATATGTCAAAATCGTAATAATTCTAATGGCAGTATAATGTCTACCTCTCATTTTGAAAAGTACTTCCTGTTTTTCTACATTATTTAGATATTTTGTCACCTTTCCTGGTATGAAAACAAGAAACCTGAAATAACCTTTCTGTCATATTTTTGAATTTTAGGAAAAGTTCTTGATTGGTCTAGCATGGTGAGTAATGGATACCCTTTTAGGATCTAGAAAAAAAGAGGTTCACACAATAATTTGGGGAATTAATTGCTAATTCTTTTTACAAGTGGTTAGTCAAATTTAGAAATGAAATTAATGAATTACGTCGAAAGAACTGCAAGTCATTCCTCTAAATATGAATTACATACCGGTAGCTTAAATTCAATTTACGCATCAGTTATTATACATAAATATTGGTACAGTCATCATTTGTAGTTCAGTCTAACACTTTTCAAGAACATTTTGTATTGGCTTCCATATTCAGCTAGTGTCATGTAAACTAGGAAATGACCTTAAGCTGTCGGTCCTCTGGTTGCTTGCTTCCAAGCATTCATGCTTTCTTGGCAATCAGATAAAAAAATCACTACCAAATCATATATAGGGATATTGTTCTTCCCCTGTGTTAGTAATTACTTGATTCATCCAAAAACTTTCTTTCTCAGTGTTTCTTTATTTTTATCCATCACAAGATGTTTATTATGAAAACATTTGAATTAATTGAATATTAATACTTTGAAAGCTTTAGATGTATTGGAGTGCTGGGTGTATGCCTAGCAACTAGATCTGAAGGAGGATCGTCCAGAGATTACCTCTTTCTCACTCTAACCCAGTTTAGTAATCCTCTATCCCATTCAAGAGCCTGTCCTTGGAGGCTATACTCCATTAGTATTAACCCTTTTATTCCCAATGTTAAAAGATACCAATCAAATTACAGTGCCGGCCGCGGGAAACGTCACAGTGCCCCCTAGGGCGGACGCGGTAGCCCGTAGCGGGCATTTGAGGGGAGCGGACGCGGGAAGACGCCCGCGTCCGCTCCCCTAGAAAATTAGTGCCCTAGGGAACCGCCTGCGTCTATCCCCGGGGCACTGTGACGTTTCCCGCGGCCGGCACTGTAACACTAAAACTTTTCGAAAACTATCATTCAAATCGGAAGCAAAAGGTAATAAGAGGCTGATAAAAGAAATAGAAAACTGGGAGCCCGGACTGAGAGAAGGGGAAAGGGGAGAAAGAGAATAGAGGGGGGGGGGGTGAAGAAGAGAAAGAGGGAAAAGGTAAAATGGAGAAGGGATAAGGAAGGGGGAAATTAAAACAAGAAGAAGAACCTAGAGAGAAAGAAAACAGAGGTGATGAAAAAAAGCGAAGGTGAGATAGAAAGAAAAGAGGGAAGGTGGAAGGCAAATAAAAGAAAGAAGGATAAAGAGAAGGAATAAGGCGAGAAAGAGAGAGGGAAAGGGACTAAGAAAAGAAACAAGGAAAAGGAAAGAAAAGGATACGACTATTCTTATCAAAATACTGGAACCCCTCTCTAATTTTCATCATTTTTTATCCCCTTCCTGATTTACCTTTATCTATCTCAACCACTAGCTCTCATCTTTTCCCGATGTTTATCTGTGGACATCATTTTCATATGCACCTCTCATCATCAAATTTATTTTCATTTATCGTTTAGTTCTTTCTCAATCCCTCTCTAAAACTACTCTTTCTCTCTTCCCAACATATAATGCTATGTTAAATTAAGCTACTTATACATTTCTATAGAATACAAGAAACTGTTGTTTCGCAATATAACGGAGGGGGTATTACAAAAGAAGGGGAAGGGAAAGCAATAGAAAATAAAGGGGAGAAACAAATCAAGGAGTGAAAGGGGGCACAGAAAAGGAAGGGGGGAAAGGGAACAGAAGGGATAAAGGAAAGGGAAAAAATATATAGAGGGACAGCAGAAGGAGGGAAAAAGAGAAAAATATGAAGGGGAGCAAGAAGGAAAAGAGTGAATAAATGGGGGGGGGGTAAAAAGGAGGGGAAAGGGAGAGAAAGAGAAAATATAGCGGGGGATATCGAGCGTGATGATTAAAGGGATTTTCGACTATATTGTATAGAGGTGAACCCGGACGGGCTTTTATTCTTCAACTTGGCTCGACTAACTCCTTTGTTCCCCGAAAAGAAGTTAGGTTTGATAGTTAGCGTTTGCGTGAGCACCCGCTAAAATTCTTAATAAAAGAAAAGAAGGGTTTGTATAGCTCCATTCTTGCTTTGTTGGCAAGTGATAATTAACTCGTTAAGTACCCATTCCATACAACACGTCATAGTAGCTTTCAAAAACATACTTTTGCTTGGGTTTAAGCATTTAAGCTAAATGCGTTAGGAAAGTTTTTAATAGTTACATATATGCAAATAGTTTTGTTGTTCTGCTCTGGAGCACATTGAGCATCTAATCAAGATGGAAAGTGCGATTTACAAATCTCATGTATTATTATTTTTATCTTCCATATAACACTGAATTATGTATTGTACCAAGCTGTGGTTTGGTTTTGTGATTTCGTTTTATCATTTCCAATTCATATATAAATTATATTCGAAGGAAAATATTGTTTTACTGAAATGAAATAATTGAAACAATGTCTAGACCCTAAATGATATCCAACTAATCTATCAATATAAAACCGCAGTTCGTAAAAATGATAGGTTAATCTTTACTTCGACGATCATCATATAAGTGTATCAAGGATATTAATATTCGTTTTAAACCCATCTATAACTTTTTATAAAATTGCGCGTAATAAATGCGTTGGACAAGTAATCTTTACTTTGATTATGTTAATTATTATTATCTTCCCAATCCGAATATCTACCGATGTAACTAACACCGCAATCGAGAGCAGATAATGTAATCAGATGTTTTAGCAAAAAGACAAACTTGTTAAATCTGCAACATTGGGGTAAATTTATACTTTTTACAGGGTGGGGGTTTTAAAGACCCGATTTGAACCGAATTGAAAAGAATATCCTTATTCATTGTTGTTGACGCATCAGATACTACCCCCCCCCCCATTTCTAAGAACATCCTGTCATAAATTGGGAAGCGGATGTGATCAAAGGAGAGGGGTCGGCGTGGACGGGGAGCAAGACTCTCCCAGACTGCACAATAACAAAAGAACCAAATAAAAAAAAATCGATGAGCACAACCAGTTTTGCTGGGGTTCGCTTTTTGCGCGTCTACTTTTTATGATGTGAGAAAGAACAATTTTCCCCGATATGAGAGGGTTTTTTTGCTCTCCCCCCGGCCCCTATATACCCCGCTTATTATGATAAAGGTTTATAAAATATCAATACCGAAATGAGATAAAATGACAATAAGTGGGGCTCTTGCCTTCCGTGCATGATGTGATGTCGAAAGAACACACCAACGTCGGATCGTAATCGACAACCCCCTTTAAAGAAATCAAAGAAAGATCGTGGCACGAAAAGGAGGCGGTGAAATATCATGAGTCGACCTCGCGCATGACCGATGTCATAAACACGTCGTAACGTTGTATCGTAATCAACGATCATTGTGACTATTCCAGCGAAAGGAAATGATAAATGAGCACTGAAAAAATGTCAAGACTCGGGGAAGGCCTTCGTCCGAGAGTATATGCATGTATCTATATGTCGAAAAGTTTAGATTCATTGCGATAATAGCTTCGACGTTCCAGCCGGGGTGACCAGATTTCACAAAATTAAATACGGGACAATCGGCAAAGCACTACATAGGATCGACCGAGCCAGGCCAAAAAATCAACAAAAAAAAAGGCCACACAATGTTAGACTTGTTAACAAAATATATCAAGAAAGGGAAGGGAGGGCTAGTGGAAGAAAGAAGGAAGCAAGAAATGAATTGAGAGGAAAGAAAGAAAAAATTAAAGAAAATTCAAAGGAAAAAGTATGATTAAAACGTTGAAAGAAAGAATAAAGGACAGATAACGGTTTCTGTCATTACTTGAAATGAATAAAGAAAGAAATAATTAAAATAAAGGAAGGGAAGATGAATGAATGTGTGAAAGAAAAAATATATTGAGAGAAAAGAGAAAAGTAAGAAAAAAGAGAAAGAAAGAAGGGAAGAACGAAAGAAAAATAATTCCTTCATTATTTGAAAGAAACAAAGACAGAAGAAAAACGGAAAGGAAACAGGGAAGGAAAGAAGGGAAAGAAATAATAAGGGAAAAGAATCAAAAGGGACACAGAAATTAAAGAATAAAAGAAGAGAAAACAAATAACATCTAAAATAAAAAATGCAACCTACAATAGATCCCGATCACGCTAGTTTAAAAACATAATGGTCTACCACAAGATAATCGAAGTACATGTACATGTAAACATAGTGCAATGTATGTAACCTAGGATTTCCGAGGGTAAGTGCGGGCACGGCCAATATCATATAGCACGCAGGAAACCGCGGGCCCGTCTAAACGCCCTAGACTGCTCCCCTTGAATACCCTCGGTTAGACGCGAAAGCCCCCTAGGCTGTTTGCGTGCTCGGGCGTGACGTTTCCCGCGGCCGGCACTGTATATATTTCTTTGAGAATGAATAACTTAATCACCAAACCCTGCCCTTTGTACCTGGCTCTGAATAGAAATTCCAAAGAGAAAGGGAGTAATTTTGTGACTCAAATTACCATGAAAGCTATTCTACTTCCCAGTCTTAATGGAAGGAGGAAAGGAGAGAGAGAGGGGAGAATTTAGACACTTCACAGAACAATAACAGCTTACATTGTATTGTTCAGGGCAATGTATACTTTGGGGAGTATGAGGGTCAGGAAAATAGTGACTTTACTTAAAGGGGAAGTTCACCCTGAAGAAAACTTTGTTGTAAAAATAGCAGAAAAAATAGTAAAAAATATTGGTGAAGGTTTGAGGAAAATTCGTTAAAGAGTAAGAAAGTTATTAGAGTTCAAAATTTTGGATTTGTGACGTCACAAACGAGCAGCTGCCCCGTGTGTTATGTAATATAAAATGTATGAATTTCAAATTTTGTATGGTTCCTGATGACTTAATTTTGTTTTCTTTTCATGATCGGGTGTGAAATGATTTGTCTATTGATATACAATAGTTACAGTGAAAACCATTTTCAATTTTCTGAGAAAATGACATTTCATTGATTTTTTACCATTCGCTATGTAGGAATGCTGCTCGCATATGACGTCACAAATCAAATAATTGAAATTCTAATAACTTTTTAATTATTTGATGAATTTTTCTCAAACCTTCGGCAATATTTTTTATTATTTTTTCTGCTATTTTTACAATAAACTTTTTGTCAGGGTGAACTTCCCTTTAAGGGAGAAGTGTTTATCTTAGTGAAGGGCCGTGCCCGAGCTTTTCTCTTTCTCTCTTTGTGTTTTTGCGTTAGAGAGAGATTGAAAACTATTCAACATTTGTTAGACTTCTAATCAAATGGAATTAAAGGGAAAGATACTAAGTGGAAATTGTTTGTCAGAGTTCCTCCAGCAGTCTTACTCCTCCTTTATTTCAAGTTGATTAATCGGTTATTTCCACCCTCTTTAGATCCGATGTGGTCTTTGATTCAATGTCATTTCTTGCATGCTTACATCAGATTGATTGTTAAATGATTATCCTATTGTTGACCAATTGATTATGCTATAACATACATTTTCCATAGACTTCAAGGGAAAGTTCACCCTGAAGAAAATTTTGTTGTAAAAATAGGAGAAAAAAATAATAAAAGATATTAGTGAAGGTTTGAGGAATATCCCTTAAAGATTATGAAAGTTATTAGAATCTTAAGTAGTGGATTTGTGATGTCATAAACGAGCAGTTGCCCCATATGTTATGCAATATAAAATGCATAAATTTCTTTTTTTAATGGTTTGTGATGACTTATTGTGAAATGATTTGTGTATTTATATACTGAAGGTACAATAAAAACCATTTTCGATTTTTTGAGAAAATGACATTTCATTGATTTTTCACCAAATGATCTGCAAGAAAGCTGCTTGCATTAGATGTCACAAATCAAATAATTACAATCTAATAACTTTTTATTCTTTGGATTTTTCTCAAACCTTTGGCAATATATTTTGTTATATTTTCTTCTGCTATTTTTACAATAAACTTTTTGTCAGGATGAACTTCCCCTTTCAGTGTGTGTATATTGGCTCAGTCTTCTATGGTTAAACATGGAAAAGCCTTGACAGCATTGAAAATTTTCTGTAAATTCCTTAAATTATCCCATAGTTTCCAGATTCCAAATTGGATCAAGCAATGTTAGTCAGGTCCAACAAAGAAATGAGGCTTGAATCCTGGTCCTGTTAAATGAAGTTCTCATTCTTTACCACTGAACCCCTAAGTATTCACACTAACTTTGTGGATGCACTTTGAGTATCTGTATTTACCCTCCAAAATACACTTAATTTTATCATAAGTAAATAATGATATAGGATTTGTATAGCACACATATCCATCTTGCTAGATGCTCAAGGTGCTCCTATATTACCCCGGTTAAGCTAGTCTACCGATTCTGGTGCACACAGCTTTTTGAGGAATTACTTCCTGCAGGTACCCATTTACCTCACCTGGGATGAGGGCAGCACAGTGTGAATAAACTTCTTGCTGAAGGAAAACTTGCCATGGCTTGGAATCGAACCAATTCCTTCAGATTAAAGGACAAGAGTCTGAACCACTAGACCAGGACTCCCCCATATCATTAATGTGATTATGTGATCAGATCACAACAAAAAATAATAATCTGCATTTGAATATATGTTTAAAAACTTGATTTTCTACTCTTTTGGGGGGGATGGGGAGTTGGATAAATACTTATAATAATAGCAGATGCTGCATACATTGATGAAAAGTCCTATATCAGAATTGGTACTCTTTATCCTGAGTATCATAGCCTCAGTCTTTAATAGGCACAGATTTCAAATATAACCTTTTAGGAAGCTCAGAACAAATTGAGAAAAGGTAATATATTTTATTGAATGCTATATATAACTATGGCCTGTGATTGTTATTATTTCTCTTAAAATTAATGTATGCGCCTATGCGGTCAATGGTATAAATGTCAGAGCATTTGAAGACATTTTGATTTACAAAGGAAACTTTTAATGTAAGATATAAGGATTGAAAATTGTGAAGCCAATTCATTTCTGCCTAAATAGGCATTTTCCATAAAGAGATGATAGAATTATCAACGCTGGACTGAACATGTTTCATCACACAGGCAGAATATGTTGCACAAAGTTTTTGTTGTTGCAAGATTATAAGATTTTGATGTTTCTTTTGTTTTTTAAATTTATAAAAATGGATTATGCACTACCAGTCCACATTAAGACTGCTCCGCATAGCAGTATGAGATTTTGTAAATTAGTAAGGACACGGTTTCCAGTAGGTCCATTGTTGAAGTATCTTCCTTGCAAGATGAAAAATGACAAGAAAATGATGAATGCCGGCGGTTAAGGTGACTGCACTATGATAGATCTAATTAATCAGAGTCCCTCATCGAAAGAGCTCCTTCCTACCACAGTGATCAGATTAACATCATCATGCCCTCGTTTAACGGCTCTGATTTATTGTCATGTCCGATACTAATTAACCCCCTCACCTAATCTGTTGTCTTTAATGGAATAAGATGTTCATTGCATATTTTTAATATTTTCATTTCGTCATTACGTTGCGCTTGAGATGCCTCTTATAGTGCATTCCACTTGAGCAATGAATTAGAACTAATTTACAGCCTCCTTAGCACTTTAAAAAAAAAGTCTGTTATGATTGGGTGGAGCAGAATCATTAGCGCCCTCGTCAGCCCCCTCCCATTTTTTTCTGCCGCGTAAAGCCGACATACGAGTAAATGAGGTCACAAAAGTACATCGCACTCATTAGCGGAAGATGTGTCGAAAGAGAGGGGGGAGCCATGGTGTGCATCACACACACGTAACCATCCCGCATCTGCATATTTGCACTTTTTCTGCCAGCTCATTTAGAGCCGAAAAACCACTTGAAACCCGATATGTTGCGCGGCCTTCCTGGCTCTACCATGCTAATTCCGGCGTTTCCCCCAGGGGGGACCTTATGGTGCTGCTCTTCTAAACCAGTAATCAGATTAATACTCGACTCATGAATATTCATATGTTGACACACTTTTTGCATCCTATCTTAAAGAGAAAATGGCAGGGCTAATTAACATGGACGGTCGAAGTGTTGGCATTTTGAGCGCATCACTTGTCGTAGTGTGTTAATTTGAACTTCCCACTCACGTGATGTGATGATGTGAATAGATGGTGATTTGCAGTGCACATATATCCTTCCTGTGATAGCCTTCAATGTTTAGATTTGAATAGGAAGTCTGAAATTAATTCATATTTATGCTTTATTGTGGTATAAAACTATACAGTCCATTTTTTATTTTATCTTGCCTTATTTGTAGTGCATTTTGTCGATTTTATTGATTAAACTCTGAAAAGAATCCATCAAATATGCCTTCCTCCTCTTTTAAATGTACATGTATTTTTAGAAGGTTTCTTGAAGACAAGGCAGTTTTTATTTTTTTGTTTATAATAAAGAAAGATTGCTATTCCACCATTAGCAGAGCACAAACTAATTTACCCCACTTAGTAGGAAGCAGTATCTCATTAAGATTAATTTTCTCTTCTCTTCTAAGGATCTAAGTGAGCTTTCCTTTACTCTCGTCCTATCTCTCATTAAAAACTAACTATGGAGTAATTAGTCAATTTTTGAATAAACTTCAAAGAGGTGCACATCGGCACATAAAAATACATTATTATTAATCATGGGTTACTCCCTAATGCGAAGGGAGACGGCTTTGATCGCTACGAGTGCACCGACAGTTAATTATGCCATGAATGCCCCCCAATCCCACAAACCTAAGCGGGTGTCTGATACTGTCATCACGATAATTAATTCGTTAACAATGTAATTGGAAGATTTGCCCTTTTTTACCTTGTTAGCCGCGCAACTCGGTTGATTAAGTGTCATTCTCGGAGAACCCTCAAATCACTTTTCCAGGAGCAGCCATGACGGGGGTGAAAGCTCCTCATGAATTGCTTCCAAAATCATAATTTTCATTGAAATAGGTTATTCAAAAGCTTGAATTGGTGTGGTTACTAAATATTTTGTTAATGATTAGTTGTTTATAATGTTCTTGTTAACAAGAATGTGTGGGACCACTATCATTTGGAGAAGAGAAGAAACTTGGAAGTATTTATTTGATTAAAATGTGCAACCATATAATTTTTTTAACAACTTTTTGTTATATAATTTGAGTCCCAGCCACTTCCTTTCAAACTTCATAATTTATCTTCCCTATCTTTTTTATGATTTAGAAGAATACTGATGTGTTTGCATGTTTTTAGAAATTGATATATTTTATAAAATTATTAATACCCATGATACCTGATTAAGATTTTTTCTGTTGTATTTTATATCACAAAACCCATTTTGAATTTCAATCTTAGATTAGAAATTATGATTAGTAATCATCCATTTGTCCCTTTTCTAATGTATTCTTGTGAAAAAAATCAGTAAAGCAAATGGTCATAATTATGACAAATCATTTCATTATTGTTTTACTCTTGAAGATAGTTTCTGAAAAAAATAAATCGATTGAAATCTTTATTCATTTCCAGCTCAGTTTTCCAGTATGCTGCAATGTAAAATGTTTGGGGTATCAGCATGCATTTTCTCTCTCAATAACAAAATGGGTGAACTATTGATATTAACTCTTGCAGGACTGAATTCATTTTATGGATTTGTGTTTTCACTCATATGCTACATGTTGTGCAAAATCATGTAGCATGCTCATAAAATAGAACCTCTCTTGTCATTTTTTTGTTTCGTGCAGGTATGAATAATGATTAAATCAGATATTTCAGGGCCTGAACAAGTCTTTTAAACCTACAGGTATATAATTTCCTGATCTTGCCAGTGTGAAAATGCCCTTCAGAGTGGCTAACTAATACCCTTTTCATAAACCTATCCTCCAATTAGCCGCCTAAGAGTAATGCGGATAATGCAATAAAAATTGCGTTCATAAACTCCAAAAATAAGCCGCATTATTTTTACGAGTGCCCGTCCTGAAAAAGGCGGATAATCGCCATGACAACTGGACACGCCCCCTCCGATGCCGTTGTGTTGGAAAAGGGTGACCTTGTGACCGCACCATGGCAATTATCCGCATTATTTGGAAATGCGTTCATAAACTCAAAATCTTATCCCGATGCCGCTATTATGCGGATAATAGCAGCATCAGAGTAATGCGGATAACTCTTGTCCTCCTCCAATTTTACGACCAAATTATGCTATTAGCCGCCTAATTCATAGTAATTGGGTTTATGAAAGGGGTATAACTTCAGGGTCATTACATTTCTTGAAATTCCATTTTGCAAGCGCGTTCCTGTCTATTCCCCTTAGTGTGACATTTTGATCAATATTGATGCATGATATATAAGTTGCTTTATGTACTTGCTAATCAATGTTGTAAAGGCAATTAAGGCTTACTGGAGTGACTAGCTTTCATGCCTTGATTTATTGCGCAGCTCAGGGTTGCTATTATTTCTATTCAAAGATTTGACCTTGATTTAAAATCTTATATTGTCGATCCAACTCGGTAGTTATTTTTCCGTGAAATATAAATCTCACATGATTTTACAGGTGTATCCATGTATCAATGATATGCTCATAGACCTTTTTTTTTATAAATGAAAATTTCCACTGGAAAATGTTCTTTTTTTTAATTGTAATTCTTGTGTAATTTCTCGCCTTTTTCATTGGTTCTTTTTTGACAGTGTAGATAAATGAAGATTCTTATTTTCTTCTTGAAAATCACTATACATAGAAGGATGTTTAACATTCTTAAGTTATAGACTCACCTTGTTCAATTGTTAACAGTATTAGCATTTTTATGAAATGGTACACCAAGAATGGATTTTATAGTTTTTATATTTGGCTACCTTTTAACATACCTGCTATAAGATCAGACATAATTAATATACAATTAGTAAGGTATTATAGCATGTATAAAATATTACATTGATTTTTTTTCTACGATTGTAGTGGTAGTTATGCAAACAACAATCATTATCAGAAGGAGTCAGTTGTAAAAAGTCATGAATATGAATTTGGTAATGATTATTTAACCAATTATAAAACATGAGAGCCAAATGTGTTTTACAATTTCCCAGTTTTATTAGAGGATTTCATCACTGATAGTTTTCTTGAAAGCTACATGCAGCGTCTTGGATAATCATCCAAATGATGGAATTTATCATATAAATCGAGTCTCTTGTGTAACTGAAAGTGGATTGTAAATTTGATGATTAGATGAAGAGAAAAAAATAGATTGAAAGAAGTTCTTAATCAGGTAGGCCCCAGGCAATTGTAGATTGTATGATGAAATAGAAAGAGAATGTGAAATTGAGATTGGAACAGGTACAGCTAGTTCCTCTCGGATTACACAATACGAACCATTACTTCCGAGAATCTTCCAGTTTCAGAAGATGGTTCGATCTGATTGGCAGCCATGGTTGCAATCAATAATTAGACATTTCTTCATCGCTTCTTCTATTCATCTTCTCTCCTGAAATGGTCTGAGTTTGCAGTGCGTGCCACACGGCGAGTGTGTAGCGTGCTAAGGGTACGTGTAACCCAAGACGAATAAGATGTGTCTTTACATCTGGCGGATAAATATTGCAATATCCTACGCAAAGATCTTATATTAATATTGCTTTGAATTGGTAGTTTCTCCATTCTGTTCTGGTGCTGGGAATGTCAGTTTATTTGAATGTTTTACTTGAAAGAATGAGATTAGTCCTACTAAACTTTGTGTATAAGGGAAGGATGGAAAGGGGTAAATCATCCCTTAATTGATCGAGGAGTGACAGCATTGTTTAAATGGATTTAAAAATGCTGTCACCCTTGCTTTTTCCCACCATTTCACTCTTTGTATTTTAGAGTGTATGCATAACTGAAGATTATAAGAGTTATAAGGAGTGATCTGTATCAGGATCACTTTGCATAAAAGCAAACAGTATCTTAAAGTTATTGTTTAACTTTGTGAGCAGCCGATTTAAAAAATTCTCAAACCAAGATGAAACATATGTACAAGTGCATGTATCAGAACTAATAAACCCTGAAAACAACCATTATTGAGAATGAAAAGCTAAAACTACAAGGCAAACCCCGATTTTGTAAATAGGCGTCTTATAGACACCTAAATAGTACACATAAGTGTATGGGATGAAATTAAGATGGTGTTTCCAGTCACTTTATATTTCAATTTTTGAAGCACTAAAAAATTATTTTCGAACACAATTTTTTCAGGGCTTCATTTTTGTAACATCACAGACACAGGTGACAAGTGTGACCTTCTAGCTCAGATTTTTTAAAAGTCAAACCAATGCCCAATCACTTTAATGATAATTCCCTTATTGCTCTTGTGTCAAAATGATAAAAAGGATGGTCATCCATTCATATCTTTTTTTGGGGGGACACCCCATTTTTTGTTGGTGATGATTATTTTGAAAAATGTGCCTTTTTACTTTTTGATGCATGGCTGATTATAAGGGTGCTATGTTTCAATGTATCGTTTTCATTACACCTTAACAATGTGCATAGTTATAAGATTTTAAGGAGTTGATTTTGTATGTTTTTATATTATTTTACAAATTATTGGAGCAATGAACAATTACCATGGCTGTAACCCAAGATCATATAGAGGGTGTCATCACCTTTTAGATGCCTTTTGTTACAAATAGTTTGTTTTTAATGGTTGTATGTGTGACATCACAGATTTTTACATACATTTAAAGTTTCAAATAAAGAAGTGGTCAAGAATGTAAATACTATTACTTTCTCGATTGTAGAAAATGCTTATGAACTCAACATAGAGACAGTGCTACCCTTTATCAATAAACAAAAACAAGTTATAAATAGATTTTGCATCTATCAATATGAAACATGCCCAATTTTAATAGATTTAGTTCTTTCTACACAGCATTTCAAATGGTGACGCGACATTTGCTCCAGGTTTCATTTCATCTAAGATGTAGGATTTGGCTGAGAGTTGCAGTAGGGTTTTATGCAAGGTTGGGGTTATGCGTAGGGTAGGGTATAGTGTTATACGCAGGGTTGAATGTGGTCATTCGATTAACATGTGGGATTAAAGGGGAAGTTCACCTTGAAAAAAAAATTGTTGTAAAAATAGCAGAAAAAATAGTAAAAAATGTTGGTGAAAGTTTGAGGAAAATCTGTTAAAGAGTAAGAAAGTTATTAGAGTTCAAAGTTTTGGATTTGTGACGTCATAAACGAGCAGCTGCCCCATTTGTTATGTAATATAAAATGCATGAATTTCAAATTTTGTATGGTTCCTGATGACTTAATTTTGTTTTCTATGCATGATCGGGTGTGAAATGATTTGTCTATTGATATACGAAAGATACAGTGAAAACCATTTTCAGTTTTCTGAGAAAATGACAGATCATTGATTTTTAACCATTCACTATGTATGTAGGAATGCTGCTCGCATATGACGTCACAAATCAAATCATTGAAATTCTAATAACTTTATAATTATTTGATGAATTTTTCTCAAACCTTCGGCAATATTTTTTATTATTTTTTCTGCTATTTTTACGATAAACTTTTTGTCAGGGTGAACTTCCCCTTTAAGAGCGGAGCAATTGTAGGAGCAAATGTCATGGAACCTTACCAACATGAAGTATTATACAGTGTAAATATGCTTTTTTTACCCACCTGTCAAATTTTCTGGGGACAAAACGACCTTCGATTTTTAGGTGAAAACCTTTTTTTTTTTTTTCCTTTTCAAATTTTCAGCGGGAAAATGTGCGTCTCTTTTGGAAAATCTTGGATCTGCCCCTGGTATCATACAACTGATTTTTTACATTCAAAATTTGAAATGCATTTCACTACATCATGTATATCATCATCTAATCAGAAGATCTTCTTGTCGTCTAGGCCTATTATACAACTCTGATAACATTATTTAGGTTTCTTTTAAATTTGTATTCCCATTTATAAAGTAGAGACCATTTGATTAGTCTTTTTGATACGTATTTTGTACTTGTATTACGGTAGATTCATCCATCCATATGTTTGTGTCCCTCCATGTGTTCTGTGTGTTATCTAGGTCTAGCATTCCAGTTCTAGCTGCAATTGTATTTTCTATTATTTATGTATAATTATGTATATATTTATACTCTTTTTGTATAACTCATTAATCAACTTAGTAGCCTTTATTCTTTAATAGAAACTCAATTTTTACTAACTTAAGTTTACAAATTATTATTTTGGAGTTAAATATGTGGTGATCAAGCCCCCCCCCCCCCCCATTCAAGGGGATGGTTGTCAGATAATTTTTTCAAAGTGGGCTCTGGTAATTTATAATAGATATGCCGCTGATTACTGTGTGTGATTTGCATTTTACCTTCGGGGACACTCTTAATTAGTCAAGCATTGATAAGCTTATATGCAAACTTTGAACTTTTTAACATCTTATATATTCTCAAATTTTGTCAGATTTAATAGATGTGTTGTTTTATAAGATGCGGTAGATTGTAGTGTGTATTATCAAATATATTTACATATTTTATATACTCAGCAATATGATTTAGCTTTAATTCTGCTTCATATTCTTTGCAGCTGATGTGACTTCATGATTTTTTTAAATCAACATTTGGCATATTGTATTTCAATAAAATAGAATTAGCTTAAAGTTACAAAATGTTGATTACATCTTGACATTAACAAATTAATAGAAATATGAACCTAATCTTAGTTGTTTTTTATTAGTCTGTGATGGTTTCGAAGTAAAAGAAAAATGAATATACATTTTCATATAAATCAAATCTAGGGAGCTCCTTACTCAGTCTTGAACTGAAAAGAGCTAAATTGTTAAACAAAATTTGTCTATATAGTTAAGATTAAATGGCAGTTAATAAATCTGTTTGGTTAATTTGTCATTAAAACCATTGACTGTGTAGCAGTGCAGACAGTATTTATCTTGTGTCCTTTTTTGTGAGTCGGAATAATTGTGAAATTGCTTGTGAAAGATATTTGGGGGATGAGCACAGCAATAACTGTGGTGTTAACCAGTGTATACATAGAGGACCACACCAGTTTTTTTACACCGGTGTTTAATTGACAGTGTTAGTTCAACACCTATGGGTGTTATTACAGCACCTTTGGTTGCGACATTTACGCTCTTTGGTGTTATGTTCAATCTCTAGGGTGTAATTTTAACGCCTCGGGTGTGGTCCTCCATTAACACCAACTGGTGTCAGTTCTAACACCACGGTTTTTACATTGAGGGTACAAAATAACACCCCTATTGCTCCCATATATCAAGATGCAAAATTTAGCCACTTGCATTCAGATGTGAGCTGGGGCCAACAATTTTATGACCAAGAGAAAAAAAATAGGGGGACATATTTAATTTTCTGTCAATATATATCACAAAATTACATTTTTGTTTGTTAAAGATCAATTTTTTGGCTTGCTGATACGCCCTATCCGGGCCCCTCAATTTGTTTTCTAATTTGTTTTACTCTTTACTCCACTGGCTAGCATAGCATGCTAAAGGAGTGGGAAATGCTATGGGGGAGATGAGGAAAGAAGTGGAAGGAAGAAACGAGAAAAGGTAGAATAATCTTGAAGGAGGGATTGAGAGAAGAGGTTATGGTTAAGAAAGGACGAAATGTGAAAGAGAGTGGGGGAAGAAAAGACCAAGAATTATTTTGTAAACAAAGACCGTGATAATGTATTTAAATTTAATTATGGCAAACTCCAATAAACTTGCCACAGGGGAATCCGATTAGCAGTTGCATTAACATGTAAATATGTTTTTACATACCCGCGCACCCACGATCAACAAATGAGATTTGTTGTTTAAAATTAGCATTCATATTAGTTGATAAATGGGGACATCCATTGCTAACTCTGAAATAAACAACGTTTGCAGCCAAACTTGTTTGACCACTGCAAGTTTTGCGATAAATAACAACTTTCCGGATTATAGAGTCTGCGTAGAGAGAAGAGAGAGATAATACAAAATGCAATCGGGACATAATTATTGACAAGTGGAAATTAGATTATCGATATGTGAAATGTTTCTCTCGCTTTCTTTAGTGAACCCCTACAGAAATCAACATGCCTCGTTCAATATCATCCATGCAAAGTATGCCAATGATGTTGCCCACAATTATGACAATCAACATTTGCAATCATCATTTACGAGCTTATTATTTCAGCTTCTGATCGCAGTATAAACGTCAATTCCCTTGCGACTGGCGAGAGGTCCCTCCTTATAATGCCTTAACTCCGCCCACAGAAAAACATTTAACCAATGAGAGATCGGAAACGGGAAGGAAAGCCTTGTCAATCATAATTCGTCCCTTGATAAAAATCGCGCGCGCTGGATAGGGTCCTTGTAGAGACTAATGGAGCAGGTTGATCGTGGGTTGTCACCAAACCCTCGTATTTCATTACAGTCTTAGCTCGTTTCACCCCAAAACAGAGTCTTCTTCTCCTTTCACAACGTCACCAGAAATCAAGAAAATAGTTCTTAACCATCCGTCAAAGCTTACCCATGATTTCAACTCAAAATTTCATCGAATTTCCTGCCATTTCTCTCCAGGCTAGCTTCCTAACACGACAACGTGCCTAGCCATTTCCAATAAACCAAATACGCGAAGAAATCACAAATCCGGGGAAGAAATTCGGCCCAGAAACGAACTGCTTATTAGTTTTTCACATTTTAAGATAATCTATCTCTCTATTTTTGAAGGTCACGCTCTTAATTTTAGACGGTATGAGGATAAAGTGCAAGGAACCTCTCTATCTCTCAGCAGCATTCGTCTATGAATTCTCGCTCACTGACAATATTGTACAACTGCGTATCTTCATACTTGCATCATGGGATCTCAACAAAAAAAAACGGAATAATGAACAAAGTGCCGAATCTTACAACATTAAAATAATAATGATAATATAATTGATGTGTAAATGACTCATTAATTTTGTAAATATCATGTTTGGTTTTTTTATTCAAGTCACATCTGATAGGCCTATATAACAAATTTAGTTTATTCTATCTAAAAAAAAATTCTCATTAACACAAAAAAAATAGCTTCAAAAGATTACAATTCTGTTCGAAGTATATATTCTTATCTTGGTTTAGCTTTCATTAGTTAGTAAACAAATGATGATATACAATGCGTGTGTTACATGAAATTAAAGATAAATTAATATTGATTAGCAGTAACTTACACTAATATTTTCTTTAAAAAAAAGTCATGCTGGCCAGAATTCTAACTTCCCCACAAGACGAAGAGACACAGCGAAATAGGATTTATGACTCAGTATTTTATACTAAAACAAAGCATCTACATGAAATTTCGTTCAATATCTGCTCAATTATTATAATGAAGTCCACCAAAGGCAAAGTCATACCTCATCCATGGCCACGTCTCGTTTGTACTTGAACGCAACAAACTGCTGGTGGTGCACTGGAGAGCAATATATTACGACCTCTACGACCATTTTTGTCCAATGTTCATCAAGAAAACTACATCTCAAAACGGTTCAAGGTCAAATTGTCTAATCCAGGTCCTCACGATTAATTTCTTTTTTGATTATATCATCAAATCCTTTTAACCGTCTGGCACATGCCACTTTCCCCTACCATCTTTCAAACTGTCTTTCTTTGACACCCACTAGATGAGTGACAAACATTGAAACTCCAACATGAATCCAATAACTATTTTGAAATCGGCCTGTCTGGGATGCCTTCTCTAAAGGGAGTATTCCCGCCTACACCATGCTTTAAATTCGTCTGTACTCTGTATTACTCATCCACTGGTGCAATTAGACACATCAGTTTGTGTGGTTGGCTGTAGCTTGATACCTTCAACTCAAATCAATTCAAGATCCACTCTTTTTTCCTATATTTTGTGATTGTCGACCGAGAGACTTGACAGAAACGATTAGTGAGGGATGACGATGACGAGATTGGCAAGTTGGTTAATCTTGTAATCTGCACAAGATTATTAACCGTTAAATGGTTGGCAAATGTTTCAGAGCTGAATGATTTTGATATATATGTACTTTCTTCCAAGGCGCATCAAAGCCAATTAGTGAATATCAATATGGAAATATATATACACACAAACAAATCTCAGGACCCCAACCCACACACACGCATGTATATTGTCTGCATTTTTCTTTTAATTAAATTACTCTCAAAACATTTTATACTTCAGGTGGAATCAATTTGTATCAGAACTTTAATTTAGTATAGTTATCGCGAGGGTGTCGTGGTCTAGTGGTTAAGTTACTTGACTCTTAAACTAAGGGTCGAGGGTTCGAATCTCTTCCGCTGCTATATGTCCTTTGGCAAGGAAAAGGCATCCGCGTTTGTCACTCTCAACCTGGGTACCCGGTATAGGTTGTAAAAGTAAATGTAATTGATTGGCTTGCGTGCAGCGATAAACGGTTGCCTGACCAAGATACTTCCCCGGGAGTGGAGATGGTGCACTTTATGTGTGGAACAGTGCTGGATCCTATGGCCAGGTTAATAATAATTAGAATTAAAGCGCTTAGAAACCAAAGTATGAAGCACTATATAATATAGCTATTATCATTAATATAATTATCATTAATTAGTAGAATTCATTTTAAAAAAGTTGTATTCCCTCATAGAGATGTATATTATGTCAATAATATACATCTCTATATTTTCTCTACTAAAAGCAACGTTATGACAATTCCGACATCGCGTGGATCGAGCCCGCCCCCCGTTGAAAATGTGCTACGCGTCCAATATTCATTACCTCATATAAAACACACAATATAACGTACCACTACCAGTAATACTTATGTACATTCGCCATGTCTGAATATTAGTGATTACTAAAAGCCCCATATTAATCTCGATCTATACATCGTTAGACCCCTTACAAAATGTCTCTGATTTTTATCTTTACCATCTCCGCATCCGTAGGAGATGTCTCTTGTCAAGTGTGCCCACTCGTTATTCATTAACCTTCATCCCATATGTCTCCGTGATATAAACCTGAAAGAAGAAAAAAACGGACATAGAAATGGGTAATTAATACAACATTTTAACACCCGAGGGTGAGCCGTCAAACACGAGCTCCAACCTTCCTGTTTTTCACCGGACTTCAGTAAGAAACATGGCTGCCTTTTTTTGGAGAGGAAACGTAGAGAGGCCTACACTATCATTAGTCATGATATACAATTACAATTTTCTGATTATGTATATTGTAAACGAACAAAAACATGTTGCCAATATGTTAAAGATCGGGTCGCTCCCTGGTACTTTGGTCAAGATTTTTTTTTTAAGTTTGTGAATACAATCACACACGCTGTTAATCACCATGATACAAATAATTTCGAAAAAATAGTTTCATATTCAGTATTTTCTCTTTTTTTCAGTGTGTCTACGACCTTATAAACAACGTTGACAAATTAATAAATGACAATTTCACACTGAGACCGAATGCAAGCACATCCTCTCCAAATGAATACTAATTTAGTTAGCAGGGGTGTTGATCGGGGGGGGGGCAGGGGACGAGCGCTCCCCCCCCCCATTAAATTAAAATATGGTCGCCGGGCAAACACATCGATTTTCCCCTAAATGTTTGTAAAACTTGTTAATGTTAAAGTCCACACCTAGTTACCAATAATGCATATAACATTTTCATTTATTTGAAAGCATGATAAAAGAGCAAGGCCGGGTACCGAACCCGGACTTTCCATTTATATAGCTAAGCGTCTTAGACCACTCGGCCACGGCCCCTCCACAACATATTGGGGGGGGGGGATACACAGAGAACGTAGAAATAACTTGTATTATTGGGTTTGTTTGGAAGTGAAAAAGGTCTTCTGTAAATAGCATAAGGTATGTACAGTATGGATGTGAGATGTGCTACATACCCCCCAAAAAAAAGATTATGATGATAAAAAATAAATGATAAATAATAATATATATATATATAAATAAAATAATGTCCTACATAGGAAAAATTGGTGGATGAAAATATGAGAGAGAAAGGGGGCGACCAACTTCCAATCTGATACGTTAAATATGCACATGGAAAAGTGAATCAAAATATATACACACAATTTTATTTATAGGTCTCTGAGTCAAACTTCCTATTCCCCTTATATTTGTTTTACTCGTGAAATCATAATCAACATTTTATAGATCGAAAATGTGAGTTTTAGAAATTATTTCAACAAATTACATTCACCATGTCGATTTGTTTTATATTTCTTGCTTAAACTTCCCCAGCAACCCCTCATTCCATCCGTATGTACTCCCCTCTATATACCCTTTTCTCTCACCACCACCTCTTTCGTCTGCCTCCCCCCCCCCCCCCTCGGCTCTCTCTCTCTAACCCTCTCTCTCTTTCTCAGTCATCCTCTCCCGTTCTTTGACCTACCCGTTCATATTTCTCTTTTCTTCTTTATTTTTATCGACTATCTCTTCCCATCCCGCGCCCCATCTCTAAATTATGCGTGCAAACACTAATTATTCGGTATGATCCCAAGTATGCTTGCTTTAGCCACAGCCCCCGGGGTAGTATATTCATCGACCAAGCTTTGGAATACTCAATAGGATCAAGGTAATGAAAGACATGATCGAAATCACAAAGCTTTGATATATTTTATGTATGAAAAAATGAAATACATGGTAATGTGCTTTTTACCATGTTTACGCGCAAAAGAGATAATGCAAAACAATATTCGGCGCAAACTGTAGTTGAAGTTTGAATGCTACACATCAGATCAGACGTACAAGAAAGTTTCTGCATTTTAAAGTTTTGCTTATTTTCAATAAACTATTATATTTACTTGATAGATATGCAAGTGATAGAGTCGTTCATGTCACACACGTTACGATGTCTTTAGTATTTTTTTTAACCTGAAATATTTAGAATTCAAATCTGCCCTCCAATTATTAAAAAAAATATTCCCCATGCATTCAAGTTCCAGTTTCATTTTTTTTTCAATTCCACAAAACATCATATCCATGTAATAGTACAATGCAGAATCAAGGTGAGCTACTAAAAGCACAGCATGTTAGACACAGATCACCTGTGACACAGTATTACAAGTAATGTAAAATCAATATTATTAAAGATAAATAAAGAGCTTATTTTTCCTTCTATAAAATTGTGAATATTTTATATTTTTTCACATGGCTGTATATACATGCATGCACGGTTGGCAGTCAATGTTAAATGTTGGAATCATACTATTACGCCAGAGAACATATACCGTAGAGGCTATAAGTTTGTCATAAACTTGATGGTAAAAACCCAAACTTTCAAACAAATAGTGCCCATTGTAAATGGAGTTTGTGAACATTTGTCATTTGCTGTTCCAAATGATTGAAATCGTTTACGTGGAAACTATATCAAAATAGTAATTACTGGTACTAAGTATATATATGTAGGGTCTATATCTACCGTACAAGTTATGAGGAACACCGTGCAACTTTCCAAAAATGAAACGTAATTTGCGGTTTTCTTAAATATGAAAGAGTAATTTGTTCAGAAATTTTAACCGTGAATGGCTGGGGGAAAAATTGTAACCAATAGATTTGTTTGTTGAAATTTTCAAAATTGTTGATCAAAACACCAACAAATGGTCAAAATTACGACAAATTATTGATCAAAATTTAAACTATTTAACTTAACTTGACTTTGCCCAATAAATATTTCATAACGAAATGCCCATTTTTTTTTCTAGTGTAGGCCTATACAGTGAAATATAGATCTTTGTACTAATGGAAATAACGAAAGGTAAAATGTTTTCAACAAACACGACTGCACATCAAAGAGGGGGGGGGGGGTAGAAATGTGTATTGTAAATATACATTAATGAAAAATAGGTTTGCAAAATAAACCTTTCAAGTACTAAAAGCCGAAAACGTATATATGATATTGTCAATATTAGAAACACAGTCAATTCTCAATAAAATACATTGACTCTACTCATCACAGTGTAGAATGTGTTGAAAAATGAATATATTTGTTTGCAATTTTTGTCTTTTATTGTCTTTCCCAGAATCCGGGGGGGGGGGTGGATATGATATGACGCTGTAATGAATCCACCTCTATGATTGCATACTCATATAATACACTGAAATGAAATGACTGTTAAAAAATTACTCATTTCTATTCTTAATCACCACTCACTCTAAAAGGGAAGTGTTAAGACCACTATCACATCGTCGCGGGTTAAGATGGTGTCTTGTTAGAATTCTAAAGACACTCATTATACCTTGATGCCTGTATACCACGACATGGGCACGAAGGGACAAAAAAAGCGGGAAAATATCAATATTACAATGACGTCATCACCTTGTTAACTATGCGCGAAAACTGGAGTAATGAGTGCGACGAGGAAGAAACCCACACTATAGCGTGCATGACTGAGAATAAATCAATGTCATTCATTTTGTAATAAGAAAAAGAAGCTGACAACATGGATAATGGTCTTTCCCCAAGAAGATTTCATTTCTACCATGTCTACTCTCTCCTTTTTTTCATACTTCGACCTTACCAGTCCACAGCTGTCATTTTTTATATAATGAGATAGAAAAATGGAACAAATATGCATTCTTTGATTACTATTATCAAACATAAATCTTGCCAATGCAAGCCGATTACAGTCGGAGGCTGATGTCTATCAAGTTGAAACAAAGTAATTGTAATAATAATTGGATAATTGTACATAGGCTATTTAAATTACAAACGCCAAGAGAACGTCAACATCATATGCCATTATCTAACTATATTAAGCTGGACAAAGGATGAATTTCTTAAGAATTAGAAGTAAATATGGTGGAGCTACTTGTTGATAACTCCCTTTCTCGGATAAAAAAAAATACGATAATCGATAAACTGAGAAAGCGACCGCGAAAGCCAATCGCACGGGGTCTTCGATATTCACATCAAACACACTCTGCGCAATCTTAACACTGAGAAAAGGAACAAAATACCCCAACAAAATAGGCATTTGGTCGGAAATACACTTTAGATTCGGTTAAAATATTTGTTGAAGCAAAATCGATAATAAAAATGAAGATTAACAAAGCAAATCTGAATGAAAAGGGATCGTACCCATCACATCATTCCGACCCATGTTCTTGTTTTCAGGTAATGTGTGTCTCTTATATTCAGGCTGGACAAAAATGAACCCTTATAATTCTTTCTGAGAGAAAAACGATTGATCACTTGAAAGTATAACTTGGAAGTATTTTGATACTATATCTTGAGGTCTCTAGGACAATATAATATGGCTGAACATTGTGATGGAAATATAAAAAAAAATGTAGTAGCACGCGAATGAATGTTAAAAATGAAAGAAATTATGACATGAAATATAGTAGGGCTTATACTTCCGGTTTCCAAAGCCGATTGCCTTTAAAATATACCTGCTGATTGAATAAAGAAACACAAATTGAGGAATTTCCACTTTAGACTTAAAATCTGCTTATTATTATTATTTTGCACCTACTTAAATCAGTGATGATACATGATCAAAAAAACCTAAAGAATGATTGATTGATTTTTATTTTTAAAACAAGGTTCAAACCTCAATTGATATCGTTCTAACGAAGTAGTCAAGTTGTACTTTTAATGGATATAAATTTGACTGTCACTGATTTTATCATAAAAATTGACAGTTGAAATATTTTTTATCCACCTCGTGTAACGGAAATATACGGGTCTGTATAGAGGTATTGGTTAATCTTGTAGAGGGGGGGGGGGGGGGGGGGGGCAGAGCGAGATGAGAGGAGCCACTTTTTACACCTTTTAGATTCTTAATTCATCTCGTTTGTTGACCATGAAGACGAGATAAAGAATTCCACCGTCTACGCTTCAACAGTCATCTCGTCATTCGCTTCTTTTGCAAATTATCCACTTGTAAAATGATGTAGATGGAATCACTAAATAGTTGGGCACCATTTTTCATCCACCTCTCCCTATAACCCATCTTTACCATCTCTTCAGTTCGAGTTTGAAAGCAGAGGAGTCGGCATTGGCGCGTCGCTAATTAAGTCAGTGAATTCCGTGGTAACACGCAGACTTGAATGCTAAATTTATAAGGATGTGTGATTACAAAGCAATTTCTAAAAGCGAGAGAAAAATTCTTTGGTATAGAACGAGAGAAAAAAGATTCCTTGAAGATGGAATTGAAGTGTTTATACGAGTTGATATTACATTGCTGAACGCATCTGTATTCTAATTCTATGGAGTTATACTTGGTATTTTGATTCGTCTTCTAAGAGGTTAAGTTAGGCGAATGAAAGTATTGATCACGATGTAATCAGTACACCCAAAGTTCTTCATAGTCGGGTATAAAAACGTATCGTTATTGAGAAGATGCATTCCAAATAAACTTCAACAAACGAATATTTCACAGTATGCTGCTGTAAGGATAATGGATAAAGATATTCGATTTTCGATTTTTTTTTAAAATACGTTATTTTGATTTGATTTGGATAAAGTATTCTTCTGAATTTATATCATTCACATAATACATTTTTCAATACATAACAAACATAATACATTGGTCACTTTTTTTTTGGGGGGGGGGCATGAATCATAGAGAAAACAACGAACTAAGTTAAAGATAATTCTAACCAAAATGATATAATTCCAAATAATTTCAGCATTTGCAATTTGCAGGAGAAGGATCGTCATCATAAACAGATTGGATTTACAGCCATTGTCGTGTCACATGTTTTTTTTTAATGTTATGCCACATTAACACATTAATATATGCCTACACTCAATTTCTTGGATAATTTATTTCAGAATTTGCATTATATTTTCTTTAGTGAGGGCCTTAATGAAACATCAAATTGCTTCATAGATTCTTTCTGTAATTGATTGGTATTTCTCAGTCCATCTCTATATTTATAATTTCATTACCTGAATACAGGTCTCCTTCATCGGAAAACTGACCCGGTCAGTTACCTCCCCACCACCCTTTCAACAAACCCTCACTTCATTAAAACAGAGCAAATAAAACATCAACTCCAATTGAAATCTTCCCTGCACCACATATTGTTTTATTCAATATCATCCCCGCGCAGTTCTCGCTCAATTGATTTCATTTGTGAGTGATTAGGCAAGAATACCTAGCTTCGATTTCACTTAATGAAAATAAACGTGAAGAAGTCGAGCCCAGCCAGGAATTTAGTTTACCTTCATTGATTAAAATCCCTATAACTTTTCTTAATACTCAAAATGAATCTCCCTTGCGTCGTACTGGAGTTCAGTTTAAATCCATTTCAAATAGCATATTTCTCAGTATACCCGACTCCGATATTTCATCTTTTTGACGTGCGTGATGTAATTGCCAGCGCATCGCAACATCCACCTGATTCCAGAGGACATTATTCTGAATGTATAAGAATATTTATTTAACTGATTTTGCTTCAAGTTCTTGAGGACTAGATCGTAATACGTTCGGAAATGCTCTTTGATTAAGGAGGTAATCCATAATAGTTGTAGCTGGTATGATGCTGCATGACAGGGGCTTGCTGCCTTAATGGAAACAGAGAGACTTGGACTAAGTGGTCTCTTTTCTTAAGTTTTAGTCACGACGACTAATAGGATAAAGAAATGGGAACGTGGACGCAGTTTGGGGGCAATTTACGGATTTAAGTTCAATTACTCTTCCAAGATTCCTAGAGAAAGATGGGTAGACTTGAACAAGATTTTTAATGGTAGGATGGGGAAGTTGACTACAGGAAACCCAAAGACAATTAATATAACCCAAAACTAGGTTGATGGGATAAAGATATTGTCGAGTTTACAAACTTTGTTTTATTTGGAGTGTAACAATTACGATAAAAAGGAAGGAAAACATGATTTTGAAAATCTCAATATCTTTACACAATATCTCGTCACATATTACAGTAACAGTTTAATAATTCGCACAGGCCACGATTTTATTATGAAATCATCATTAAAATACTTTTATGATTTCTTGACTTCATGTAGTTTCGTGTGGGGTGTGGAGGGGGTTTGTCTGCGGTGCTCTTGGTACCGGACAAAACTCTTTTCTGCTTCTCCCCATCACATCGAATCCTCCTTTTCTGTTTCCTCCTTTTAATCTTCTTCATCTCAAACAATTCTCTAATCTTTTCAACCCTGCTATGCATTTCCTTCACACCAGCACTTATAATCATACACTGTTAAATTATCCTTAAAATAAAAGTTCCTGCAGCAGAGTCGGGAGCAGAGTCTCGAGAACACCTGACATCCTTCCAGATTGCGTAATCTTACAGGAAATTGGTATTTGGTGTATGGACGCTTACAAATGTACTTGAGTAAAACACCCTTTTCACCTTTTAAAACAGACCTGGTGGATGTTTCATAAAGCTGTTCATAAGTTAAGAGCGACTTTAAGAACGACTGGTGATCCTTTGTTGTGGTAAATGGTATATTAATTAGCGATGGTTTAGCACATAAGAAAGGATCACCAGTCGTTCTTAAAGTCGCTCTTAACATACAGCTTTTTGAAACAGCCCCCTGTTCTGTTGAATTGTAGACAAATTCCTCTTTTAAGAATTTACAGAATGATTCTGTTATTGCTTTCTGCAAAATCTCAGTTTCCCCTGTAAAATCATTTTTTTTAACCGTGTACTCTTCTCTCCACTAAATAATAATTCTGACTCTTGCTTCCTCCTTATTATTTTCCTTTCATCATTACAGACTTATTTTTGCCTTGTTTGGTCATAAGACGATGGTATGCTGGAATCACTAAGTATGACAAATGTGCATATTCTACTCCTAAGCATCCCCTAAATTGAGCTAATGCTCAGGGCGTTTTCTCAGAGTTTATGCTTGTTAATCAGGCAGGTTTCTACCTGAGCAAAGGGGGGTTATCTCTCAGAGGTAAAAAAATCCAAGACTCCAGAAACCAACTATCCATCAAACTTATGAATATTAGATCAAGATATGACATACACGTGTCCGTGATGCATCCATCATTAATAGCACATTGATGTCTGTATGGTATCAAATTAAGATCGAAATGAACAACAATCAAGAAAAGGGTTCAATAGCTGTAATGAAAGGACATCATGCGCACAGAATGATGAATTTTTAATTTCCATGTTTCTTTTTTCATTATTGAATGCGTAATTCATTACTTAGAAATATTGAGTGAGAAGCCTAATTTGAAATAGTTAAATGGTAAAGAATGTTTATTTCATA
Source organism: Lytechinus variegatus (assembly GCF_018143015.1). Lineage (NCBI taxonomy): Eukaryota > Metazoa > Echinodermata > Echinoidea > Temnopleuroida > Toxopneustidae > Lytechinus > Lytechinus variegatus. The sequence continues at coordinate 51,265,075 of NC_054741.1, forward strand.
CAGACCAAAGTTCCTAAGGACAAAAATACATATATGTCATTATATGAAAACAATCTGTAATCCGCTGAATTGTACACTAATCTTATCAATGATGATGATGATAAAATTTCTGATAAGTAGGCTTACGGATGATAGTTAGGTGCTAGATTCCTAAACATGATGAATTAGATGAAATGCCAACCTATATCAAAACATGATAAATTTGTCATTTTTTTTACAAAATGCACAGGTATAATTATGTAAATGTAATAGTGAAGAGAAAAGCTACCAGTAAAGTTATTACATACAATCATGTACATATTAAACTTAGGCACAAATGAGTTTTACCGTAATTATCTTTTTTCCTGGCTCATGATAATAATACTTTTTGAAGCCATTGAAAACCTGCAATATATGTATCAAAATAAAAATTATTTATTTCTTATGTTCTTAGCTTCTATATATCAAGGAAAATATATCGATTCAAAAGGAAAATTACATTATTTGATATCAAAATGCATGTTTTGAAATATCACATACAGCTTCATAAATCAAAATCACCTCAAAATTTCAAGTACTTATACAAGATGTAAATGGGTAAATGAATTATGACAGAAATTGTACTGCAAACAACACAGACTGATAAATAACGTTAAAGTATCAAATATATTGCACTTTTTGTCATTACAATAGAAATTTAATTTTTGAATTATAATACTTGAAATCCGTACACTTTTTTAATATTATAACATGATTACTACTATTCTATTTTTGGTTGAGTCCGTCTAGACATGAATGAAGACAAAACAATGTAAGACAAAAACGCCAGATATATACAATACATTGCGTTTGAATTTGATTAGCCTCACACATATAAAAACAATTGCAGTATTAACATTACTTGAATTCAATTAAAAACATATAATATCATGTAAACAGAAGGATCATGTGCAATTATTTCTTTAAACAGCTGGTGAGGTATTGTTTGCTCAGGGTTGATATCTAAATGCTGTACATTGTTCAAGATTATGACAAATACTTTTTTTTTTTCATGATTACTTGTCAATACAAATCAAAACAAGAGAAATCAACAGCTAATGATTCCAACAATCTATATGAATTTCTATATTTTTAAGGCACTTTGATGAAAAGAAGCTAATTTTATTTTGTTCTTATTTTTTGTTGAAATATTGTTCACATTGTCCCACATCAACAGAATTAAGGCACTCATTTATCCTATCCACAAAATAGCAGCAAAATAAGCTTGGAAAAGGAGAAAGCAAAATACAGGTATATTCTAAATTCACTGATTCCCTTTCATACATACACAAACAAAAATCCATAAATTAACCAAAACATTTACAGTTTTTCAATCTGTATCATGTTAAAGAGGTATTGTCAACAGCAGCTAAGTATTAGTGAACTAATCTCATTAATTTAAAAGAATAATTCTTCCAAATATAAGGAAAACAATGGAGTGAGTGTTATGGCTACATACTTGTAAATCATCAACATCATGGCACAAGGGCACTTGTCGGGCTTGTCGGGCTGCTAGACTTGGACCTATTTTGTTTGTCATCTCTTGAGGAGCTGGAGAGCAGTCTCTGACTTGGATTGCCCAGGAGTTCTTGAATCACCGTAAAGGTATCCATCAGGACTGGGTCCTTTCAAACTTGGTAACGACTTGGGCTTCTTCTTGTTCTGTCTCAGTGAATCATTCTCCTCCTTAAGAACGTTCATTTCTCGTCTCATCTGAACGAACTCCCTGAATCCCACCCTCTCTGGGACAACTTGCTTCTCCTGTTGCCTTGAAGCAAGCTCTTCTTTCAATCTCCTGCATTCCTCCTGCAATTGCTGCAAGAAGATCAACAGTTTCTCCTTGGTAGAAGCCTCTTGATCCCGCTGACTGGTCCTTTCACTAAGATCTTTCCTGAGGTCACTCACCATATCCTCAAGCTCCATGATCTGCTTCTGGTAGCCTGCAATCTCCTTGCCAGCCTGCTCCAGTTGGTGTCTGAGCTTTGACTTTGCGGAATGTCTCTCCTTGGTCTGTTGACCAACAGCACTCAATTCTTCCTCCAGGACCTTCACCCGGAGCTCAAACTCTCTCAGTCTCTGCTGGACTTCTTGAAGTTCCAGCTCCAACGTCTCCTTCTCCCGTTCCACCTGTTCAATCTTCTCCAGGTAGGTTGAAGCCTGGATGTTCTCCTCCTGGAGCTGCTCTATCTGAAGGTTCAGCTGCTTGTTAGTTTCCTTCAGCTCTATCATCTCTCTCAAGGATTGATCAAGGCGCTGATTAACCACCTTGAAATATAGAAAATTGAAGAAGATGAAAGGGTATGCATATTGTTATCAGGGCGAGGGGGGGAACCATACATAAACCAGGGGTGCATCATACTACAGGGTTTATACACTTGGTAAGGGCATAAAAAATTACAAAGAAATTACAAGAGTATACATGTACATGAATAGGGTATTACATTATCACTCAGGGCAGATAGATTTATAAAAGCTGTGGTGATGCATGTGTACACCAATATGGGGAATGCCCTTTCCCCCATCTTGAATATCAATTCACTTTGGAACAAATATAAAATGACCAAAAACAAACCTGATAGCTGATTTGAATAAGTTGACCTAATATGTAATAATTTATCAGATTTTTTTTTACATTTGATTCCTAAAAGGTAAGATGTCAGATGATCAGGCTATTCAGGTTCACTTAGCATCACAATCTTGACTTCAAATAATTTCAAAACTCAAAAGAAAACATAAAATGAACGGCCCGTACCCGACTCTATGGAGATACAATTTACAGATTGGTTGGGGATGGGTTGCCTATAAAGAACTTGTATTGTTTTGCTTGAAGCTTGAAGCTTTTAGTTACAGATATATCATTAAAAAGAAATAAAAAATAGGTTTCCCATTGTATGTCTACAGAATTTATATCTTATTTTTAGGGCTAGCAACTAACTCTGTCGTGTTAAACAAGCAAAGACATGATTCTCAAATGGGACAGAATAGTTCTGTTTAAAGGTCAAGTCCACCCCAAAAAATGTTGATTTTTTTAAATAGATAAAAATCAAACTAGCATAGCATAATGCTGAAAATTTCATCAAAATCGAATTTAAAATAAGAAATTTATGACATTTTGAAGTTTTGCTTATTTTTCACAAAACAGTCATATGCACAACTCAGTGGCATGCAAATGGACAGTTGATGATATCCCTGACTCACTATTTCTTTTGTTTTATATTGTTTAAATTTAGATATATTTAATTTTTATAGATTTACAAAAGGACCCACTTGAGTGAACCATATACTAGTATTAAATTGAATCAATTCCACATGTTCAGGGAGGAATTAATCGTTGTTTCACTTGACGATGAGGACAAAATTAGAATACTTCAAATTTCTATAATAAAATACCAAAGAATTAGTGAGTGGATGATGTCTCCTCATTTGCATATCGACCAGGATGTGCATATTTGTTTTGTGAGAATGAGTGAAACTTTAAAATGTCAAAACCTTCTTATTCTACATCCGAGTTTGATGAAATTTTAAGTATTATGCTTGTTGGATTTTTCTCTTTTTATTCAAATCAACTTTTTGTTGGGATTCGACTTGTCCTTTAATATACCGGCGAGTGAACTTACATCTATTTTTATATCATGTTTCTTCAGTGCTTCTAGCTGGTCAGTTAAAGCTGCATTCTGCTTTTCATACTGCTCTACAAGTTGCTGAAACTGTATCATGAAATCATAGAAACAAGAAAAGGAAAATGATAAGTTCAAATGAACAATTTGCTTCATTCAACGCAGATGTTTTTTTATATATATTTTTTATTTGAATACTTTGGAATAATTTTTTTACCATAATACATATAAAACCAATCCAAAGACCGGATAATCAATGTATTTTTACTACAAAGAAAAATTGTTGTTGTCTTCCAAGTACAAGAATGGACCTCTGCGTGCCTTATACAAATGGTTAGTGAGAAAGGTGGTAATTCTAGTTGAATCAAAGATCTTATTACTCATCCATGAAGAAGGTTCTGTTTCGCATTAAAATTCTGAATTCACTTGGTAGAAACCGAGAGTATCAAATCAAGAGCGATGATGAACAGCTACAATGATCAAGTTTAGAAAAGAAAGAGACAAATTCCCCATTTTCACGACTGGAAACGAAGAACAATTTGATTTTTTTCAAGAGAAAACATGGAATGGGGTGAATAAAAGTGTTTCCCCTCATTAGCGTCAGTTTTTCCTCCAGATTTCTTGGTGCGGATGAGCCACAGTCACCTGTGTGTGGGGGTTTCAACTCGTAACAAAGATTGCCAACGTGTTTAGACAATTAAGAGAGGAAAGAACATATGTCACTGGGAGAAGTTTCAAAAGTAGACAGCTATCCCGTGTCTACTATCTTGACTTTAGATCATATCATAGAGAGTATTGGGGAAAGACCAAAGCTTAGGACTGGCTGGAGGGTTTCAAGGTGTGTCTCACTTGATCATCAATTACAAGATTCTCAATTCTGATTTGGTCAATTTTACTACTACTACTAAAAAAAAATAATTTGAAGGAGCTGGATGAATGTTGGAACATACAAAAAATATGAAGTCATACCAAAATCAGAATATCAGATACTTCAATGAACTTGTTATTTGGTTCATAAATCAAAGAAAGGTGACTTTGGAAAAGAAACATGTTTTGCAATGTTGTTACATAAACATGTCTCTCTCATCAGATTGCCTGGTTTCCCATCCCCATGACCTCCACCTGTGGCGCTTCTAGCTTTTCATGGGCATTAATTATTTAATTATTTATGTCACACATATTTTACATATAGTGTTGAGAAATATGCTTACTAAATTATGCCAACCCTTCAAACTATGTTTAAGATTGCAATACTTATTGCAGACTGTTTTGTTCTAAATTTTGATATAAAACCTATACAAAAGAGGGTGGGAATTGATTCAATCGAGTAACTGGAGTATACTTTTGTTAATACATACAGTTGCGCTCAAAAGTTTGTGGAACCCCACCACAAAAATAATGCAGTCCTCAATGTTGAGTGTTGAATGTACAAAACAACACTACAATGTCCGGCGAGCCCAGAGAAACAAACTTCATTGAATGTAATATTTTATCACCTGACGTCACAATTCAATATCTAAAACATGGCCGATTTTCAACACTTTAAATATGTTCATTTTCTGGTGGGGTTCACAAACTATTGAGCACCACTGTAAAATTCAAAAAGTTTCTCATGAATCCATACTTTTAATAGCAATCAATTTTAGCTTGCTTGCTAGCATACATACATAAACGTCAACAAGTGTTTTTCCCCATGCAATCTAATCTGGGCCCTGTTGTACAAAGAGTTATGTTTGATCCGATCAATCGCAACTATGGATGGCCAGCAACATCAACATCTATTATGCATGTTTGTTCAAAATATTTTCTAGCTGTGATGTATATTCATGCATTCATTGTTTTCTTGAAAATTCACTGCGCTTCTCTTTGCATAAATAGGACATTGTGCAAATTTTTCGGAGAAAAAATTATGATAGTGATGGATTTTCATAGAGTTATGATTGACTGGATCAATTTAACTCTTTGTACAACAGGGCCCAGGAGTTTCCATTAATCACACCTTCGCTGAATATTCTCAATTCACATTTTGTCACTCATTTTATGTCAAGAGATTTTTTTTTCTCAAAATATGACATGAGATTAGAAAATCTTTGAGGCCTCAAGGGAGAAACATAGATCTTGTAGATCAGGAATGAGTGATAATAATCTCTGATCATATCATGAAGGAAAAGGTATGTTCACCGAAAGCAAACAAACACGAACTTATTGATCATGTTCTTGAAGAATAGCAAAAAAAAGTAATGTGCCCTACATTTTACAAAGATACAGAATATAGTTTTGAAAATTAGGCCTACTATATAAAGAGTTGGAATATCAGTTCTGATATAATGAACAACCTATAAATTGCTCAGACTAAATGTTACAGTTAAATTCACATTGTCTACTTGTATTTCTATTGATTAATAATTCTTTGATTTCATAATTGATAAATATCAACTTATTCGGGGGAAGTCATCACATATTCACTATAAGTTGTTGATATTGAAATGAACCCTTTTTTATTAACTTTGTCTTCAATATAAATTTTCATTTCTCTGAAAGCACTACAAAAATCATTCACACATATCGGATATTTGGCTTATAACTGATGTAAAGAAGTTGGCCCTCAAACAGTGACAGATTCTCCACACACAAAACCACCCCTCTCATTTTCACAAAACCTTGTTAAATTCTAATAAATCATCTAGAGTCTCCGCAAGTGTGAAAGTACAATTTTCACACAAAAAGAAGCCTCCTTATTGTCTAGAATGTCAGAATGTCTGAGACTTGTACAAACAAAAATATCTTTTGTAAAGCAATTGTAATTGTTCTCGACTTTCGATGCAATTAAATATTTCTAGAGCTGCTTCCATGTTAATGCTCATTAAAAAGTAAGTCTATACCTCAGCAATTTTCACTGTTTTTTGTTTGTTGGGAATCTATTCTTCAGCTTTACACTCTTCCAAGGACTTTGGGTTCTCAAGAACTTCTTTCTAAACATGGATATTTGGTAGGGGCTTAGGATTAATAGAAATGAAATAAAGGGCGGAGATTATACCTGTAGCACCAGAATGCTGATTCGGTGGGGATAGAAAGAAAATTGAGGTTATTTATAAAGTTTCTTCAAGTGAAATAACAGACCAATCAATCAAGCACAAATCCTTCTATGAATGGTTGTCTTTTTGTTATTAGTTTGGAAAGTTATTTCTGTAAAAATATTGACTTGACACAAAGCCAAAGGTTATACATGTACATGTATTTCAAATGTCTATTACAGGTAGTGAGACCCGGAGTGAGACTTGATTATCTATTAGATTTAGATTTGACATTCATTAAATCTGTAGGCTACAGAGAGAAATCACTAAAACAGTTAAAGAGGAAGTTAACCCTTACAAAAAGTTTATTGTAAAAACAGTAGGAAAAAAGGCCAAAAATTTGAGGAAAATCCATCAAAGAATACAATAGTTAATAGAATTTTGATTATTTGATTTGTGGCATTGTATGCGAGCAGCTTTCTTATACATGTATGGTAAAAATCAATGAAATGTCATTTTCTCAGAAAACCGAAAATAATTTTTTTTTCTGTACCTTCAATGTAACAATAGACAAATCATTTTACACCATTCCTAGAAAACAAACATAAGTCATGGGGGGGGGAAACCATTATAAAATTGAAATTTATGCATGTTATATTATGTAACATATGGAGCGGCTGCTCGTTTATGACATCATAAATCAAAAACTTTAGATTCTCATAACCTTTTAAACCTTAAATGGATTTTCCTCAAATCTTCACCAATACTTTTTATTATTTTCTCTGCTAATTTTACAACAAACGTTTCAGGGGGGGTGAACTCCCCCTTAATCAAAGGCAGATCAGTGAACTTTTGTGCTTCATTCAGGTGGTTCAAATTAAGTTTTATGGCATAGTCAACAATTACACCACTCTTAGGAGTATTACTGTTAATGTGCTTTATGGTTCCTAGTTTCATTAATTCTGCCAATTCCCAGACACAATGTGTGGGGTCTTTAAGGATCCAGACTAACATTAATGTATTCTTTCTTTTGTCACCTGTTACAAAATCCAGCGATAGTAAATTACTCCTATAAGCTGTTTGGGAGGTCATCATGAAATTAACATAGAGGGACATTGTTTCTCAAATATCCTCCTGACCTCCCATCAACTTTGGTTTCCTAATAACACTCAATCATGAATGTTTAATAGGGAAACACGAGGGGGGAGCACAGTGTCAATAATCATGATAGTCTCAAATATCAGGCAGCATTTACATATTACATATTGATATAACGAGTTGTGATTGAATAAACAAATATTCATACAATGTATACTCAAATATAAATATATATACAAATCTATTTTAGATATAATCAGCTAGATATTTAGATGCTTTTTCTATGATAAGGACACATAACTATCATTAGAAGACAAATATTAGAGAAAAAATTGAATTTCAAAAAGAAACATTTCCTCTGACCAAAATTGATGAGTAGTCAGTCACAGCCATATGAAGTGTCAAATGGTATATAATGGGATAATTCCACATGGTTTCATTATAATAATAAAACAATGAATTAACCTCCAGTTAAAACTCTTCTTGGAGTACGTCGGAGGAACCAATTATGAATTATTATCATTATTTTAATATTCATTGTCATCATATTATCTTCATTATCATTCTTTTCTTATCAATATATTAGCATTATTATTATAATTATTGTGATTGTGAATATAATCATCAGTATCATTACCACTATAATCATTAATATTTGTATATTCATTATTTAAATATTACAATCAACATTCCATTCTCCTGATGATATGTCTGTGGGTTTATATTGGTGCTTAATAGGATTTTTCAAATATTCTGTTCTATCAATAAAATTGTAATCTGTCTACATTTTACTTGAAATTCTATTCTTCTCACAAATTTTGGATGAACTTGTCTGGAATATATTTTTTATCCAACACACATCTGTATTAGCCGCTTGTGTTCTTATTGGTGATTGTTTCTATGCTGAAAAAAAAATACATACAATTGAAATGAGCTTATGATTTATTAGTTATGACTGGTATAAAAGAAACTCACCCTTTCTCTTTCTTCTAACCAATCAGTTTCTGCTTGTAGCTTGGCACTCACAAGTGACATGACCTTTAATGAAACAAATGAGAAAATTTATTAGAAATTGTGTTATTATCATATATATCGGACTGATTATTATGATAGGCTTACACTTCGGTGAAACGACATATGCTCTGGGCCTTTTTTTGTCTAAGATATAGCTTTAGGGTTGCAATAGTGTTGTATGTTAGGCTTAGGATAGGGTATAGTGTTAAATGCAGGATAGAAGTTGGTCATTCCATTATTGTGTGGAATTAAAAGCAGAGCAATTGTTGCCGGATAAAATGTCATGGAACTTGCACTTCATCATAACGCACATTTTTATTCCATTTCATTCAATCATGGAGCTATCCATGATTAAATGTACATGTACATGAATTTTAACATTACTCTTTCAGATAAATAAACGAATCCAACAAATATATATCTAAAAAAAAGACTTATACAATATACTTGTATTTCATAGCTCAACACAAGATGGCAGCCTTCTACTAAACTTTACAGATGATTCAGAAACAAATGGAAACCTCACTGAACTGCACAAGAAAATTAGACAGGTCAGTGACAAAGCCCTCTTTCTAAAGCCAAAATATCACTTTTTACAAATTTATTGAGATTTTCCAAATTCTTGTTTTCATTTTATATGCTTGGTCTTGTGCTTTCTGTGGATAATCCATTTACTTGGTTTGCTAAAATACCCCTCCTTCACAGTTTTGAAAATCTTTGGTGTTAATTTTGGAAACTATAATATATTGAACACATGATGGCAGCATTCCACATATATGTTCACTCTTCAACAATGTTCAAATCAAAGGAGATCACTTACATGCCACAATACAAAAAAAAAATCAGACAAACGAGGATTCAAATCTATGAAGCAAAATGTCCTATAAAAATTGAAAAATAGAAATTAAACATTCATTGTATTTGTTTAAATATCTTAAATGTGGTGTAAGAAAACATGGGCAGATTGCCTTTTAAAGTTAAGTTTTTATATCGAAGAGTTCAATCTTAGACTTATTCTCAAAATTTTTCATTTCGAAGAGTGAAATCTGGCATGATTCTGAATATAGAGTTGGGGATATGAAACCCATTTCATTACATTCCTGAGCTCGGTGAAGCCCTTGATATTATGCAAATCAATAATCACACTCGAACGATGAATATAAATAAGGAATATCTCATCAATACTTCTTGGCTCGCGGATAGTGACAAATGGCTTTACGTGGGGTAATTCGAGACGAGTCCTTGAGTACTGACTAAAATGTGTGCATAAACCACGGTGCTGATGAAAAAGGGCTCAACCATGTTGGATCTTCATTGCAATACATAAATTCACTCCATGACTCGGTTGAGAAGGAGAGGGCTGTCCGTGGGTCCTGTGTGAGCGTAATTATGCATCACAGTTAATTGACTCACAAATTACCTCGAGTAAAGAGTAAACACTCCAAACTTGCCATTAAAAATGAAGAGGATGATTCAACGTGAACCGCATGTGAATAACGTTAATATGACAGCGCCATCTATTGATTGCTTATCAAAATCAAGAAAAATAAAGAATATTATGTTTTCTTATTATTTCCACTTGTGAAAATGTAAACATGACCTTTTAAATGGGAAGTTCACCTTGACAATGAATTGTTATATAAAAGGCAGATACCAACTTATAATCAGGGTACTTGCTGTTCAATTTAAGATTTTTTTTTCTTTTACCTCTTGACCTCAGAACATATGGTACATGTCTACACACACATGTCTGAATAGGAGCGATGGGAAGAAAGTGAAAAAATTACCAATATGATTATAATATATGTATGGTTTTGTCATGACCACAAATGCGATTCATACTAGTTGATCATAATAAATAAATGTTAGAATATTAAGTGCACTTAGATAAGCAAAAACGAAATGAATTGAAGTAGCTTGGGTATGCTGAACTATGGTAACATGAAGCCTTCTGCATGGAATGGATTTGAACTTTCATCAACATTTGTTTTCACAATACATGCGTACAAACTTCTCAGGTACGGATCCAAATACATGTCGGAGGGGACATGGGGAAAGCCCAACCCCCCCCCCCTCCCTTGAATAAGATTTGTACATATGCCTACTGTTACTCCCCTTTTGTGAATATGTGAGATGTCCCACATCCTGGCCCTTCTGTAAGTGACTTTGCCCCCTTCTTTTGCCGTGAAAAGGCAAAATGAATCTTTTCCCTATTTTTTTTCAGTATAAACCAGAACAATTCCTGCACCCTAAAAAAATAAGAAATCCTGAACCAATCCATGGCCCTTTACTTGATAAATTAATGATTTGAATTGTGATGAAAACAAGTTACCTCTTCTTTATGCTTCCTGTTCAGTTTCTCACTGTTCCTGTCAATCTTTTTGAGACAATCCTCTTGTGCCTGTTGCTTGAAAGCTTTGGCATCCTTCGCAATCCGATGATATTCTTCACAATGTGACAGTTCATCCTGGTAATTGGCAAAACAGATTCAAAGTTACATATCATAGGAACAGAATATATTGAAAATTATGACCAACTTTTAATTATTATAGAGTCAGTGAATTTCTTTATACTGGTATGTTACTAGTATGTACATGTACGTAGGCTATGTATGTGACCAACAATAATAAAACAAACTTGATAATGCTACTTCATGTACTACTACTACTACTACTACTACTACTACTACTATATCTACTACTACTATATCTACTACTACTATATCTACTACTACTACTACTACTACTACTACTACTACTACTACTACTACTACTACTACTACTACTATTTCTACTACCACTACTACTACTACCACTACTACTACTACCACTACTACTACTACTACTACTACATGTACTACTACTACTACTACTACTAATTCTACTACTACTATTACTACTACTACTACTACTACAACTACTACAGAGATGCCAAGTTCAAAGACCAGCTATGCGTGAGATTTTCTGTGAATCTGAGTGAGACCACAGACATTGTGTACAATGTATATGAGGATAGGCTGTGAGAGTTGCGTGAGACAGAGATTTGAGGGGATGAACAAGAGTCCAAAATGCTTGAGTCTCACGCATAATGCATGAGACTTGGTAGCTCTGCTACTACTAAATTATACTACTACTACTACTACTACTACTGCTGCTGCTACTAATAAGTACTACTATATTAATAATTATGATGACGATTTTAATGATAAAATAAATAATAATAAATATGTCAAACGCGTAAAGTCCACTTTGCAGAGGGCTCAAGGCTGAATGAGGAAATATGAAGAAGGAAACGCAAAATAAGAAAGACCAATTTTTTTAGAAAAGCATTTTCACTCTTCAAATAACTTTATTTTTAATATCCATTTTTATTCATTATTTATCTTCAAACCAAGTTTATAAGCCTTACACAATGAAGTGTTACACAAATAAGTGGTAGACAGAAAGCGTCACTCTCTATCTGCGTCGGCAGCATTTTGCTAAGACTATGTCTCGCTACACTTCCCATTTCTCTCTCGACAGACAGAACTATCTGCCATGCAAGATGGTATTGAGTTTTCATATCATATTTTTAGAGCGCTTAAATTGTTTTAGAATATACAAAGGAATAGCTCTACATGTAACTGTATGTTACAAAGAATGAGGATTTTTTCAATAATTCTAACATTTGTCTGTTACATTGGTTGTTCTATTGAACTTTGTTGGCTCCAATCACAGAAGAGAAATTAAAAAAAAAGTAAAAGAAATGTTTAAAAACTCCAAACAGACGGCTGCCACCTAACTATGATCAAATTTTGGCAAATAATTCAATCCCCTAAAAAACCCAGGATTGTCAAATTTTGCTGCTGTTTGATTGATTGGCAACCAAACCTACGTAGTACCATTTTTGTTTGCTGTTACTCTATATAATCACGTGATCTTTTAGGCCTTATATTTATTATTATAGCAATTACGAGTCACCATCTTCGGTAAATTGGAGAAACAAAAGTAAAGCATTTTGACTTATACTAGTATACACACCTGTAATTGCTTCAATTCCTTTTTTAGCTCCTCATTTTCCCGATGAATATCTTGCATCAAACTTAAAGCTTGAATATGTCGATTAGTCAGTCTATTTTCCTGCTCAATATATTCATCTCGGCTTTGGTTTCTTTTCTTGTAGCAGTTGTCTGACATCTCGAAGACGACAAACGAAGAATATATTTGGACGTAACACGAGTATGAATATGTAGGGACTACATGGATTCCCTAATGTTATATCGCACGCACAGTATCATAGGCAAGGTGTATAATATTGCTATTGACCATTACAAAGCGTCCTTCACAACGGGAATTACCCGGCGTTACCAATGCATCCCGAGGACCCCTGGCCGAGGTGGTGGTGTTGAAATGTGTGGTAGGTTTCATACCACCACCAAGTGCGTTCAGGCGGACAGTAGCAGCGAATATTGGGGTACGTGTTTTCACTTCAAAATGAAGGTTTATTTGTTGTCCCACGCAAAATTTGACAAGCATAGAAAAAAAATATCCCCATTAAAAATATTTGCATATTGATTTTCAGAGGGGGGGGGGCAGTTGTGTATAAACGGCCCCGTAAACGACATTTACATTAAAAATATTGAATATGATTCTTGGGGGGTGGGGGGGTGGCTCGGACCGGATGTACGTGCCTCCAGCCCTGGATCCACCACTAAACTGTACAGATGGTATTTAGGCATGCCGGTGGGCTTTACCTTGACTTTCACAGGGACTTTCATTGGGTTTACCAACCCACACACCTTGATCAAATCGGACCCTAAAGTGTTAGGGCAAAAAGTACATACTTTATAAAGTATTTTTAGACTTTTTATAGCCTCGCAAATTATGCAATAAACATGAAGTTTTCCTAGCGAAATATATACCCTTCGAAAAAAATTGAGTGTTTTTGACATCCTTATTACGTTACGTAACATATCCTATGTTGAAAAGAGAACCTTTACACGTTTTTTTTAGAGGGGGAGGGGGGTCATGCATGGTATCAACTCTTAAATGGAAGTGCCCCCACATGGCATGTCATATTTAGTAACCATATATCATTTAACTGTGGTGCTTGGGGATGGATGGTCATGAAGTATAACTTAGCAACCAAAGGAGGGCTATGAACGAAATTCACAAATTAATGTCAAGCGTGTACTCTTCATAGCCCTACTTCTGTTCTTCATTTTTTTCTGATCATATACTGACTAATGCATTGTTTCAATTTAGATTTGTAATTTTATTTTGTATTTTTTGACAAATGAAGTAACAACAATGATGATAATAATAATAGTAATAATACATGTTAGTGTTCCAATCTCTGTTTCCGTTACTATGTTTTCTTTACCCCTCCACAACTATTCCCCGATCACCATTCTATCATATCCTTAATTGGTTTTCCTAAACTCTTTGTAAATCAACCATCATGATCAGTTTTGTCTTTTATAAAATGTTTTGATTTAGATTGAATTATCATATATATATATATATATATATATATAATTGGTGCTTTGTTTGGCATCAATAGATAAAATGTGTGTATGTTTTTTTTTGTTAAATAATAAGTACGAAGTTATTTCAACTGTCATTTACCTTTTCCTCAAAGTGTGTACTGGAATAGACCACCCTTTCTCTCCAAATGAGCTCGGATACACATTGTTATTGTGTATAGGCCTACATGTATGATCGATTGATATAACTTCTAGTTAAAGCACATATATATCAAGTGTTCTTATATTTCAACATTGAGGCCATATATAGGATTTTATTGGCAGAATCATGGTCATCAGATAATCATCTCACACAATCACAACTGTCATCAGTTTCTTAGTCATACCATCACATAATCATCATAAACATACCATTCTAACCAACATCACCATCAAAATCGTTATTCCCAAAAACTATAATCTAATAGCACTCTTTTCACAGTACTAGATATATTTTCAAATTCACACCACTTTTGTCAGTATAGTCTAATCATATCCTCATTATCAACACCATAATCACGCCACTATATGACAATAACTATCTCATAGTCACCAATATTTCATTTTCTCCACCATCTTAATCAAAAAGTTAATGATCACCAAAATTATAATGACAAGTATTACCATCATCCTATAACCATTACCATCACCATTACCACCATAAACTCTTAATTATAATCATTATCATCATTTCAGCATTACCACCATCATCTTCAACATCACCATCACCACCATCATCAATCATCATCAATCATCATCTTCATCATCACCACCACCATCATCAATCATCATCGGTCATCATCATCATTTTTATTAGAAGCATCAGATTATCCCTTTTATCCTTCCTGCATCCCGAATACACTTGAAACCCTTCATAAAGAGACCTAGCGACTATTCCACATAGCTAGATTACCTAGTTATAAAATTACACCCGACTATCCAAACGACTGGAACTTGTTCTTGAATGCTAATTGAGATTCTCAATCATTCTTATTCTCATCAGGTTAAGTTGAAAAAGAATCTTTGGAGATAGCCTATACTTGTTACAAACAAGCACTTTAATTCTAAATTTCATTTCATAATACCATTCTTTCAAAATCAATGGTTACAAGAACACCTGGGGAAATATAAGGCTATCCCGTTTAGCAAGTGAACATGGTCCAGTTGTTCATAAAGTCACCTGTAACTCTACAGACTGCTTTATGACAAAACCCTCCTGGGAACTTCAAATCAAATACAATAAATTGTTATAATTTTATTTGATGTTCAGGTCCTAGGACCATGTAACCTTAAAAAATACAATGAATATTTGCAGTCCATCATCATTTTAGTATTTGGTATACAATCATATAGACCTGTACATGCATACAACAACAACCGATGGACTGAAAATGTTTATTGTAATGCTTAAGGTCACACAGCCGTGATGACGTTGAATTCCTAGTTCCTGCTCTCTTCATAATTTTCTAAAACAAATCAATTTGGAGATTCAATGACCTTCTGATACTGAGATTCTACAAACAAGAGCAACTTTCTGGTATTCACATCAATGAATTCCTCTATTACATGGTTTAATTCCTTTGTTAATTATCATCTTTAATTTCACATATTCTGTACAGAAAGGGCAAGGTTTATCTTCATTCAGTCTTAAACCTTATATATGTTCCGTCAATTAATGTAAAATCAAATCACACTTCCTCCACTGTTCAACATATTGCTTGGCATTTTCTTATCTTAAATATTGTGTTGGGAGTTATTCTCTAGCATAGAGAATCATGTATCATTGAATGTTAAAGGTTTCACTCATCCATGACAAATTAATAAATATATGACAAAGAGGTATAGATATTAAAATCCAACGCTATCCATATCATGAACTTACGAATACGAACAAGAACACAAGCTTTTCCCATTCTATGATAAAATCATTTATGGGTATTCTAGACATGTGTTCTATACACATAATCTCGTTGATTTACAATCAACTGCGTGAAAATGAAAGAATTGTTACTAACTGGCACAGTGTAATTCGAATTTACATTGTCAACAATATAGCAAGATAAAAACCTTGTCCTCCAAAAGACACAACTAAATTGACTCTAAAACTATATTTTGCAGTGGTAAAAACAATCATGAAGGAAGGGCTTCCTTGGGAGGAAGTTTTCCTTCTGCTATGAGCTGCCTTTCTTCCTCCACCAGCTGGTCCCACCGTGCTTGCTCCTCCGCTAACCTCTTCTCTCGTCTTGCAAAGTAATAGGGATAACGGGCCTTCTCGATAGGATGCCAGTGATTCAGAACCTGGACAAGAAAAAAAAAATTATGTGATTTATCATACGTGACATGAATAAAAAATAAGTGACATGTTGGATGTATTCAATGTCATGATGATGAAATCATGCTCATAGTGGAGTATAGGATTAAGGGCCAAACACAAAGAAAAAGGGCAATTGCTTGAAAGTTTTTGCTTTTAACACAGGCACAAGCAATAGCTTATGCCATACCAATGCAAGCAAGAATTTGATTTTGGTTTTGAGTCAACTTTCATCTGTAACGCTATTGCAATACAATAAAATGGGTGTGCTATTTGAACTCTGGCAAAAAAGCTCTTACTGGCACATTGATATGCTGATTGACCATACACTGTGCCCGAGAGCCACCCTTGAGCATGCTGCGTGGTTGGCCCAGCAAACTATTACTTGGCACAAAGACACAAAGAGACCATCCTGGAGACATGAGACATTCTGAAGTCAGGTTTGAATTAGACCACTGTCTTACTCTGTCTTATGAGAAGCCAAAATATGTCAATTTTTTTTTACAATGTATGTTCCTTATGCTTACTGTGATCTTTCCCCAGGTCTTACTCTTTGATGGTGAAGACAACTATCTTATTTATCTCTCTTAATAGTTTAAACAAGTGGAATGCCTCTGGCCGTCTCACCTGCATCACGCGGTTCAATATAGCAGCAGTGCTCACTTTGAATACTACTCTAACTCGCACAAGATGTTCAGTGATACATGGTTACTCTTATTTCCCTTTTTAATGAACTAGACCAATAAACTTACAGAGATATGATGGTTATTCAACAAAAAACCCCAACATGGCCATGGTCAAGTTCTTGACCTTACATGACCTTTGACCTTGATCATGTGACCTGAAACTCGAACAGGATGTTCAGTGATACTTGATTACTCTTATGTACAAGTTTCATGAATCAGATCCATAAACTTTCAAAGTTATGATGGTAATTCAACAGATACACCCAATTCGGCCAAAGTTCATTGACCTTTGACCTTGGTCATGTGACCTGAAACGCGCACAGGATGTTCAGTGATACTTGATTACTCTAATGTCCAAGTTTAATGAACTAGACCAATAAACTTTCAAAGTTATGATGGTAATTCAACAGATACCCCCGATTCGGCCAAAGTTCATTGACCTTTGACCTTGGTCATGTGACCTGAAACGCGCACAGGATGTTCAGTGATACTTGATTACTCTAATGTCCAAGTTTAATGAACTAGACCAATAAACTTTCAAAGTTATGATGGTAATTCAACAGATACCCCCGATTCGGCCAAAGTTCATTGACCCTAAATGACCTTTGACCTTGGTCATGTGACGTGAAACTCATGCAGGATGTTCAGTGATACTTGATTAACCTTATGTCCAAGTTTCATGAACTAGGTCCATATATTTTCTAAGTTATGATCAGCGTTCTCGCCAGAAAAAAAATCACGCATGTCGGGGACTTGTGCTGCCACTCCTGGGGGGTGGGTACGGGAGGGGGGGTTCACCCCTCCCGCGCGGAGCGCGGAAGCGACGGCCTTTTCATCAAATAGAGACGCTGAGGAAGCCCCATTGTGGCGTATATTTAAGCCCACACAAATGCACATAAATGCACAGATACTTGCCGTTCAGTAGGCTTGGGAGCCAGCGCCGAATCCAAGCACTGAGATAGAAAAAACATGGAATTTGGAGCTGACAGAATGATTTACTTCGAGCAGAGGACAAACTTTCTCTGCTTGGAGCCTGCAGTGTGTGCCGTGATGCATCGTGTGTGTTGTGTGTATTTCTGTGACTGTGCAAAGCCAGTACAGAGCACGTGCGTTGCGTTAAGCAACACTTGTGATTGTATCATCAAAGTACATAGGGATTTGTGTGTGTGCTTGTGTGAGGTTTTTTTTTGGGGGGGGGTTTCATTCCAGAACCCCCCCCACCATCATTTGCTCGCTAGTCTTAAATGGGAGTCTTGTCATATTGGAATATTGACCAGAAGTTAATAAAACACATATTATTGTTCTGTCAGTAATGAAATTAGCGATTGAACTATGGATATTTTTCAGTCATATTTCCTTTAATCTTAGTCTTTTCATTCCAAACAATCAGTTTTTAATGATGTATTTCACCTTTATCCAGTTTGCCATTTTCTTAAGTGACTGAAAACAAAGACTAGTCCCAACCCTCCGCGAGTTGTTTACATAACTTTCTTTGTCTCCGCTAGTATTGCACAATCTTGAGAAGCACATGTTTGGAAATCTGATATTCTTGCGGAGGGGGGGGGGGGTTACAAGATTGTCGCCCTTTTCATTCTGTGTTGGGTTTGGCTGCTACATGGCCTGTGTTGAGAAATTAGGTCAGGGTAAATTTAATTGCAAAGAGAGGCTTTGGACGGCATTCATGATGGATAGTCTTTTTTTTAAATGCATCATTTAAATTTCAACTTCACATTTGCAGGCTTGCAGGTATATTGTTAGTCTAGATTCTATCCGTTGGTAGTTCATTTCTCTCCCCCCTCTCTTCTTTCTCCACCATGTACCAAACCCCATTGATCGCGATATTCCCTATTTTTGTGGGGGAAGGATAATTCGAGGGGTTGTTTATATTTAGGGCGTAGAGGTCGATTGTGTAGTATAGGGGCCAGAGTAAAAAAAAAACACACACACAACAGTCCTGACAAAGGACTAGTATATTGTATGATAAAATTACTTTTCTCAGAATTGTACGAAAGTTCTACAAAAACTTTATCTTTTTACATTGCATTTGGACACGAATGCAGATCTTTCTTGACAAATAATGGGCTATATAAAAATACTAAACAGTAAACATACAGACCTCAAGTAAACTAAGTACCACACATTCAAACTTGGATTAAATCAAAGTCAATAAAACACATATTATTGTTCTGTCAGTAATGAAATGAGCGATTGAACTATGAATATTTTTCAGTCATATTTCCTTTAATCTTAGTCTTTTCATTCCAAACAATCATTTTTTAAATGATGTATTTCACCTTTATCCAGTTTGCCATTTTCTTAAGTGACTGAAAACAAAGACTAGTCCCAACCCTCCGCGAGTTGTTTACATAACTTTCTTTGTCTCCGCTAGTATTGCACAATCTTGAGAAGCACATGTTTGGAAATCTGATATTCTTGCGGAGGGGGGGGGGTTACAAGATTGTCGCCCTTTTTATTCTGTGTTGGGTTTGGCTGCTACATGGCCTGTAGTGAGAAATTAGGTCAGGGTAAATTTAATTGCAAAGAGAGGCTTTGGACGGCATTCATGATGGATAGTCTTTTTTTTAAATGCATCATTTAAATAATTTCAACTTCACATTTGCAGGCTTGCAGGTATATTCTATGATAAAATTACTTTTCTCAGAATTGTACGAAAGTTCTACAAAAACTTTATCTTTTTACATTGTATTTGGACACGAATGCAGATCTTTCTTGACAAATAATGGGCTAAAAATACTAAACAGTAAACATACAGACCTCAAGTAAACCAAGTACCACACATTCAAACTTGGATTAAATCAAATCAGATATCAGTCAAGCACGGAAATCACTCTCTCATCACAGCACTAAAAATTATAAACAATCACTTCGAAGAAACAATTGCCAGGGTCAAACCACTGTAGTAGCGACGTATTTCCCTACCCCACCCCCAATCTATAATTGTGACGTCACCTGCCATGCTGCGGCGGATTTGACGTATATGGCTGACTGGCAGAACTTGAACTTGGACAACGCTCCTTAGAAGTCCTATTTTGCCTGGTGAGTTTGTCGATCCCACCCCCATTTCTATTAATTATTATAATCATCGAGCAGTGGTGTTCATTTACTGACCCCAGCTGCTTTATTGGCGTCATGGACAAACCGTAATTTTGCAATTATTTTCGGGGACCCACATTGGGTTTTGAGTGCTTCACTGCATCACTGCAAGTAGGCCGGAGACAGGGAGGATTGCGCCGTGCGGTAGGGATCCGCGCGGGCCGTTCAACCGAGGGCATCCGGACTTGCCGGCATTGGAGACCTCTCGGGGCGGTGTTAAGAGTAAGTTTTAAAGTAGTTATTTTTAGATTCTTTTTTGGTGATTTATATTATTGTGTTTATAATTTTACAGTTTAGAGTCTATATTGTATAGAGCCTTTGTCTTTAGTGCAATTTTATTAAGGATTGCAGTGATTTTGGTGGATTTTGTGGTGAATGTTTTGTGAGTGGGTGTGATAGTTTTAGACTGCGGATAACTTTTTTTAATTTAGAAGAGGGGAGGGGGTGACTATCGTCATCAACTTTAGTGTTTTGAAATATAATTTTGGAAATTAATACAGCTTTTTAGAATTTTAGGTCATATTGCGGTGTCTCGAATTCACTTGGGTTAGACCGATATCGGAATCGGTGACCAAGATTTTCGGGCTTAGTCTTCACCGCAGACCTTGATCAATTATTAATTGGGATTCAAATATTAAATTCTGGTACTTTTTAGGGGTTTTACAGACTATTATTGGGTAACTTAAATTAATCGAAGTGTGTTTGCGGAGTGATTGGACTAGTGCATTTGTGTAGTCTTGGTTTTAGACTTTATTAATCATTTAATACAATTTAGGTTATTTAGATTTAGATCTGGTTAAACCGGGGAATTATTTATAGAATATTGACATTGCCTTTTTCGGAAGGAATTATCGGTGGTTCTTGCGTGACTGTGTAGCCTGGCAGTGGTTTGAATCACTTCCGATGGGTTGGGACCCAGAAGTGGTTTAGACTGGACTGAGGCCGACATAGTTATCGTTGTTTCACTGATTATTTATCGGTGGCTTAAGTTTTAGGTTGTGTTCCCGTCGGACGGTGTGACCAGGAGCAACCTACTGCTGAAGCGGTGAATCTTTGTCGGTATTTTGATTGGTGTTTTTCGGAATAATTAGATCTGGGTCTAATTAGTTTTTAATTTAGGGTGTTAGTTTATTTATTGGCTCTTCTATTATTTTGCGGTGTGTTTTATTAAAGGTGATTGTGTGTATGCTTGGGTGAAAACTATCTGACGGAAGTTGCGCGTCGGCTAGTCTTGCAAAGCTGCGCCGTGCAATCGTTACTTAAATAAAAATAGTCTGATCAGAATAATCACGTTAAACTTACCTACGCGTTTAACAACATTTAAATCAACTGGCAAGCTGACATTAAATCAGGCCAGTGTTAGCCTTGATAAAGGCTTGATGATTTATTAATAATTGTTGATTGAATTATTACTAATAGTGTTTAACCAACACATAGCGACATTGTTGCAATTAACTGGCAAACCAAACAGTATAATCAGGCCAGTGTTAGCCTTGATTTAGGCTTGGGGATTTATAATCGGACAATTATCAATCTGGTTTAAAATAATTATTTTATCAATTATCGATTGGGATATTACTTCAATTACTTGCACAAAATATTTACAGGGCTGAACTAGTTTCTTTTGGGTATTACTATTTTACATTACAACTTGCTAGTTTAGGCCCAAGACTTTGGATTAATTATTGGACATATTAAATTAGCTGATTAATAATTTTGGGAGTTTAATCAGGAGTTTTTGTATATCAGAGGGATAACTCGTTCACGGTTTGAGCCCTCAGTTTACTGCCGGACAACCAGTAATTTATTGTCGGGTATCCGAACCCGAATAACTTGCCAAAGTTTGGAATTTTATAGATAGCAAATTAAACCTGCATACTTATTTAATTGTTTTAATAAATGAATGATAATCTTAACCAACAGTTTCTGATCGAAATACAGGGCAGGTTACGGATATTAAGGATTCTGTTACGAGCATACCGTGCTGGAGTTCTTAATAGACAGGAGGTGATTCAAGCATTGGTGTACCTTCTACTCCAACAATAGTGGTTGCTGTTAATTGATTTTTTTTGGGTAAATTCGGTTGAGTTTGCAGTGATCACTGTTTATTGATTTTCTTTGGGTAAATTCGGTGGGCTTTGCAGTAGCCCACAACATGGCTGAATCGGACCATATACCGATTAATTCGTGCTCTCTTTTGGAGATAGCGACCGTGCCCGGTATGACTACAGCAGGTCTCGCGGTCATTGCGGAAACCCGGACGCATGATGGGGTAATTACCCCAGATCTATTTACGTCTGTGCCAAGCCTGGGAAGTGTCCAGGTGGAAAGGTTTGATTTTTCCATTCCGGCTGTGCCGACCACAGCTACAAGCGGAGCCACTCCGCCTCAACCAGCTGAAAGTTCAGCGGGGTTTCAAACTGTCCCGGAACCTAATCCGGTGGTAGCTAATACTCCTAGTGGATCCTCCAATCAGCAGGCACTTCCCTTTGACTTACACTCACCTCCTGAACATACAAGAGGTGGTAATCTATCAAGTTTCAACAGTGCTATAGCTGCTGATGCTTTACGGGCCAGCGCAAGGCTGAGCTCCTTCCTGAGGCGGGACAATCCCTTATCAGGTGATAACTTCGGATCCATGCAGAGTTTGTCAGTACCTCAGAATGAGAGGCCTGATCTTCCTCCGGTGGAAGATCTCCCCCACTATGCTAATTCGGGGCATTCACCGCCTTTTCTGGATATTCGAGCGGTGCCTCCAAGTGTCCCAGTCTTTGGGCGCATGCCCCAACCAGCAAGTGCTAGAGTTCGCTCACGGGCAGGCATATTCTTTCAAGAATTGCCGAAAGGCCTTTCTTTTGACGGCAATACAAGATGGGACCCATTCTTTCGGAAGTTTTCACTTCTAGCAGCAGATCAAGAATGGGATGGCCAGGAAAGCTTGGCCTATCTCTGTTGGTGCCTTGAGGGTAAAGCTCTTGCTTACTATGATAGATTGGCTGCACAGAATCCAGCTATGGATTTCACTGTGGCTATCCGGAAGATGGCTGCTCAGTTCAACTTATCAGAACTACCCGAGTCCTCCCAATTAAAATTTATGGCTGCCAAACAGGAGGCCAATGAGTCTTTGGAGGAGTGGGTGGATCGCCTTCAAGATCTTGCAGTTCGCGCATTCCCGGGTAGTCCGGAGAGTTTTCTCCAGCAGCAGCTTGTACTTCGCATGTGCCAAGGTGCATATGATCACAATGCGGGGTACCAAGCCCTGAATCACCGACCCAAGTCGGTGGAGTCGGCAGCTGAGGCCATCCGTTGGGCCCAGCATTCTCATAACGCTGTGTTTGGTCGATCAAAGCCTGCAAGAGTGGCCGCAACTCGTGCAGGTAATCCCTGTAAGCAGATGGTAAATCAGGTCCATCCAATTCCTAGCTATCCGCAGAGCAATACAGGGAATACCCTCCCAAAATCTACATGTACTGGTACAAGAACTAACCAGTTCAACCCCATTGGCATGGGGAATCTGGTCGAACGACTGGATGGGTATGAAGGCCGACTGGATGTGATCTCCAGTAGTGTGGCCAAGCTCTGCGAATCCATCAAGGCAATGAAGACGTGTCTTTCCGGAGACCATTCACTGAGGAATAAAACGCCCTCGGTTTCTTTCCTTGACCTTGAGGGAAACGATGTGGGGTCGGGAATGATGGCCGAATCTCGACCCAAGAACAGATCGGCCAATCCGGGTCAAGAATAAATCCGGCTACACCAGCAAGCGACGAACAGGGTATTGATGCTGTGGCTGAAGTATCACTATGGTGCCCAAGCCCCAGCAATCCTGAAGAACAGACGCTTGCCGGCGACCTAATTGATCTTGAGACGGATCTGGGAGATCCCATAGACTTTGAGACAGATCCTGGAGACCTCATAGATCTCCAAACAGATCTGAACGATCTCATAGATCTCAATACAGATCTTGGTGATCTAATAGATCTCTCAACAGTTCTCGAATCAATCCCACCGGTTACTCTGAATCAGAGTATACAAGCTGGTGAATCTTCTGCGATTTTGTCAGAGAATGAACTGGAGGCGGATCCAGAAGACATAATTGTCTGCCGCCTTAGTACCAGTTCCATGGCCTCTTTACCTATGTCATCAGGAGGCCATTCTGGAAAATCCGGAAGTGAAGACTTGGAGGAATTTCCTCTAAGCATGCCTAATAATGTAGGGCAGGAACAAAGCTGTATGCTTAGCCCAGAAACTCCTGGGTCCGCCCCACAAAACCTGGATGCGGTTTCCCAGGATAGGCGGCTCATTAAGCATAAGAACATAGCTTTGGAGCTGTTGGGTCAAGCTTACCCCATGATACAGCTAGTTTTCTGTAATCCAGGATCAGCACATACTGCTATAAATATAGCCAATATGCATTCGTCCTGCATTTCAGCAGGAGTCCCTTCTTGGAAGGGGCAGCCAGAGGCACTGCCTGACACCCGGCAGAGGAGGCTATGGGATCCTGGAATTAGCAGATTTCCCGAGACGAAATCCTTGGGAAACCCTGACATGGATCGGGATTGCTTCGGAGATAGATTATCTCTGAGGAAAATACCTGGATATTGTCCGGGAGACTCGGATCAACGCTATTGGGTGTTGTGATCTGGTCATTAGGGCAACCGCCTAGATAAAGTTAGGTTTTTGGTTTTTGGCGGTCGATTAAATATTGCCCATTAGAAAATTCTCCCTTCTATGAAGGAATGTTTAGGCGAAAATTATATTCGCCAAATTCCCAATGTGTTTTGGCCATTTTTGGATACTAAATTGGTGTTGTTTTGGTGTTCAAATTTAATGTTATATGGCCTATTGGATCGTTTTGATCCACATTTGTTTTAAGTTTTTGGACCCTGTGTTCTTGGGGGAAGGTTTTTTTTAAAAAAAAAAAAAAAAAATATTTTTTTTTTTAGTGCTCTCCAGTGGAAATTTATGGAGGGTACAATGGGAAATAGTCGCTCCAAATTGGGTGGCCGAATTTTGCCCATATTTTTCATTCTTTTGGAAAATATGACCAAAATTTTTCAAAACGGGGGGGGCCTGTAGTAGCGACGTATTTCCCTACCCCACCCCCAATCTATAATTGTGACGTCACCTGCCATGCTGCGGCGGATTTGACGTTTATGGCTGACTGGCAGAATTTGAACCTGGACAACGCTCCTTAGAAGTCCCATTTTGCCTGGTGAGTTTGTCAATCCCACCCCTATTTCTATTAATTATTATAATCATCGAGCAGTGGTGTTCATTTACTGACCCCAGCTGCTTTACCACGGTCAAACATGTGCTTGCGTTGTGTCCTGTGTGTGTATAATGTTTGCAGTGAGTTGATCTTGTGATGATGGGGAGAGAATTTGTGTGTGTGGTTTTTATGTCTGCAGTGAGTTGGGTCATGGATGACTGGGAGAGAATGAAAGGACCAGGGAGTCGGGAGGAGAACCGTAGCGAGCAGCCGCGAGCTAGCTGGGCGCCTTGCCACTTTCCTAGCCGTGGCGTAGGAGGCCTGTAAGTGGTCTTAAGTTGGTGGGACTTCGGCGCAACCCGATAAATTACGTTGATATCACTAAGATGAGTTCAGGGAGTGTATTTTTTTTAATGAATATTTCCATTTAATTTTTCCACGCATGTCGCTGAAATTTTACGCATGGTTCCACTTGGTCTCCATTTCCGCACGCATGGTGTTTGCACCATGCGTATTATACACTGGCGAGAACGCTGGTTATGATGACATTTCAAAAACTTAACCTCAGGTTAAGATTTCGATGTTGATTCCTCCAACATGGTCTAAGTTCATTGACCCTAAATGACCTTTGACCTTGGTCATGTGACATGAAACTCTAATAGGATGTTCAGTAATACTTGATTAACCTTATGGCCAAGTTTTATTAACTAGGTCCATATACTTTCTAAGTTATGACGTCATTTCAAAAACTTAACCTCAGGTTAAGATTTGATGTTGACGCCGCCGCCGTCGGAAAAGCGGCGCCTATAGTCTCACTTTGCTTCGCAGGTGAGACAAAAAATGATTTGCGAGTCAAATAAGCTGATACATTGAACCTCTGCTCTTAGGAATTTATGCAACCACTGGCTAGTGGCTATCCATAGTTAAAGCACAACTTAAGACCAGAGTTTGAATTAAACTAGAGTACTGGGCCCCATCTTACAAAGACTTACCACTGATCAAATCAATCTCAACTGTATGGAAATCCATCCATACCATAATTTTTTCTACAGGAAATTTGCACAATCTTCTCTCGTAAATAAAGAGAATCACACTGAATCTTTAAGAGAACAATGAATGTATGAATAAGAATATACCTATCTATAAAATATTTTGAACAAAACATGCAATTTAGATGTTGACAGAGCTGGTCATCTATAATTGTGGTTGATTGGATCACTCGTAACTCCTTGTAAGCCAGGGTACTGGACTAGTTCAGAATTTGGTCCCATATCTCCCAGAAGAATCAACAATATGATGCTACTAGTACTAGTGCTACAACCTGTAGGTGGTACAGTTTTCTCACATAATCATAGATATATTGATTATTGACCACTTCGTGTATAAAGTTATAGCCATTCCTGTCTGACCTAAATGATTGCAATAATTACTGAATTAGCAGCTCAATGGGTGGATATGATTTTAAATCTTGGTGGGTGTTTTCATGAAGCTGTTCGTAAGTTAAAAGCAACTTTAAGAATGACTGGTGAACCTTTCATACGCGTTAAATAATCACCAATGAACATTAAATGGTGAATATCATTTACTACAAGAAAGGATCACAAAATTGACATTTACACCAATTCTCTTTTAAATTTGTTCTCAATACTCACCCACTCTGGAGCAGGGATGTTACGCTCATATCTAGTTCCTCCAAATGAATCAATGACTGCAAAAAAGAAAAAAAAGAGAGAGAAAAAAAGTGTTATGATAATCTAATTATGACCTTGTAAAATGTTGCTTACTCCTATAATTCATTGTAAAATCCATCCATGAGAAATATGTAAAATACAATGTATTCTTATCACTGAAATCATTTGAAGATGAAAAATGTAACATGTGAAATTCTCCTTCAATTCAGGCCTAACTTGCAATGATAAATTATTAAATGTAACATTTTTTTTTAGTAAACTCTTCTTCTCACTTACAACACTTACAACCTCATTTTATTACAAGAATTAATTGCAACACTTCAAAAGCACATCTTCTTAATAACCAAGGATGCATAAGGTAAAATAAATTTCACACAAAAGATAAACAACTTACATATGTATGGTTGTGGATGTTGCCTCTCCCAGAATTCCTCTTCTCCAGCTTGTAAAATCTGTGCAGCTTTTTGCATGTTGGTCTCATTTTTGTGTTCATCAAATCTTGCACGGAGAACTGTTGCTTCATATCTAAAAGATGGCCTGAAATATGGAGAGAAAAAGAATATAACTTGTTTGTATTTTTTTCACTGATCATTTTCTAAACAAAGTGACACTCTTTGTCAACCCTGGTTTAGAACTTCTGGATTCATTATATAAATCCTAACCAGGTAAACAAGGTACTGAAGTTTTGTTTTAAAATTGCCTCCTCACTGTTTATTTTCTTCCAAATGAATTACATGTGCGAGATAACAAGTCAGGATGCTCTGTTAAATCACTTGTCTGGAGAAAAAAGTAAAAATAAAAATAAATACATGAAGATAGCAGCCATTCCATGTAACAAGACACCCTAGGCTTCTGTTTGAATGAAATTTGGCCCATTTTACTGTATAAAATCATGATAATTTGTTCAACTTATAGACCAAAATGATACTTGTCATGCAAGTCGCATTTTCAAATGGCAATTGACTCAAAACAAAAAGTCAGGCGTTATACACTGTAATGACTTTTTAATATATTTCCAGATCTTTCAAAATACTCTCCAGAAACTTTTATGAGAATCTGGTGAGTATCTTTTGAGGATATTACAGACAAATTAATAAGGTCAGGAATCTTCAATAGTTTGACAAAAAAAAAAGCTCAACAGAATTTCTACAAAAAAGCATTACCTAAATATATTCTTTATTAGCATTATTATCACAGATATTGTACAAAACTTACCTCAAAATTTCCTAGTGAAAAATAAGGCTTAAATACTCCATAAAATCATGTATGCATATTGGTCCATCCCTAAATGCTATACTGTGTGGCACGGACTAGTGGCTAAAAATCACATGTTCACTGCTACCACCCTGCCTGTGGGGAATCTACAGGTAGGACTATGGTATGCCAATATTATACAGAGCACACACTTTAAAAAATCATTTAAATATCACTTTTGTGACCAAAATTACTAATTTCCATACAGTTGCAATTTATTTTTCATTAGTAAATTGGGATAATTTTTGTATTCACCAGAGCACTCAAAAACTTGAATTTTGGGCATATTTTTGTGTACGCCCTCTATTGGTGGAAAGTAATATGGCAAGAAAATTTTCATTTTTTTATCTCTATTTTTAATTAAGAAAAAATTATTTAAAGAATCAAATTTAAATAAGAGCCAAGTTGTATGAATAATAGGTGTAATGGAAACTGTCAGTGTAAAAAAATCAAGCATTTGCCCAAAAGAAAAAGAGGAAATAAGCCAAACATTACCACCCTTATTTTGCCACACATGGAGATATAACTGAGAACAAGGTTATATCATAACCTTGTTCATTGAATGAGTGGCTAAAAATAGGCATTTTAAAGTCTTTATGCTGACATAGGACTGTGTGAGCCTCTGAGAGGAGCCATGGAAACATGTCACATCAATCGATCAACTTGGCTGCCAGAAAATGTGAAGATGTCGCTAGTTTTACATAACAACCTTGTTCAATCAAAATATAGAAAGGAAATTTGAGGCCAACTCACCCATTGACTTTTTGGAAACATGTCTAAAGCACAAATCTAGTGTCATTGCCTAGCCTATTATAGTGTCGCGTCACATGAGTCACAACAACTTGGGAATAAATATCTCTACAAAAAAGACTCGATCTAGATCTAAATTCAAATTTTGGTTGGACAATGAATATTAATATCATCAATACTTTGATTGAAATAAAATAGGAAAAACAAGTCTGCAATATATATGATTTTCAAGTTATTGACCACTCATTCAATGAACAATTCAACAAGGTTGAATGAGAAGATGAAATTTTGTGTAAATATCATGCTAGTCACAACTCACAATCTATGGAATTAGAATGTAGAATGGCTGCTAGAAAGAATGTGAAAATTTAACTGTTACGCAATGCCAACAGCAACGCAAATTTTAACAGAAGGTTTAGATCTATTTTGCGCTTCTGCCTCAGGTATCAAGAACCAAACCTTGAGTCTGTTTTTATTTCAACGGCAACATGCAAGTTAGTTGCAGCATTTTGTAACAGCAGCGGACGTATCACAGCTGCAGCCTGCAAAGGCACAGCATAGATTTTGAGCCTTACTAAGCACAACAAAATTTTGAATAGGTGGGACAACGTTATTTCCTTTTTATGCAAATATTACAATTCAGAGATGGCTGATTTTATTTACTTTTAATGGCTTAGAAACTATTTATTTCTTATGTAGAATGTACCAAAGTATTGATAAATGTGTAGAGAGTTAAATTTACCTGTCAGGTATCCATGATTCCAAATGCCGTACAGACTTTTTGTACAATCTTAACACTCGTTGAGCGTGTGAAAGAGTTCTGGTAGCCGACATTTTGCATGTACACAGGTACACAGATTCCGCATATAAGCGCAGCGCATGCGCGACTAGACTAGACTATAAGGGGGAGGGGGGGGGGGGGGGGGGGGTGGGGGGAGCTGAGGGCTGATCATATTGAAATAAAAATGTAGCTCAACCATAGTCAGATTAGTATAAATCTCTGTAAGTTCAACTTAAATTCCGACAGTCCCAGGATACATAGGATTATTTACGGACTTCTATATTTTTTCACCGTCTATCAATAAGCATACCAGGCCAAATTTATCACTATAAATTATTTGAATTTAGTGGGTCTCTTATTTAGTTACTTTGCTGTAATTTCTCCCACATGTAGGCCTATAAGCTATTATGATTATCACTTTTATCAGTGCTCAGCATCCTTATTGATTTACATTCCCCTTTTCGAAAAGGGGAATACTAGTGTTACAGACAAAATTAGGTATAGGGCCTACAATACATGTGAGCACGAGCCGAGCGAGACCTTAATATTTTATTTAGCATGTTTAGGCCTAATTGGAAATGGAACACTTTAAGCACAGTTTAAATCAATGAATAGGAAAAGTATTTCACAGAGAAAAATGATAAATTACATGCTGACATTTTGGTACTAACTTGAAAAGGATTAAACTTGTGGGGAGACACCAGTGGCGTACCGTGGGTCACGGCATGGGGGGGGGGACCAGCAAAAATTTTGAGTCACTAAGTGCATGATCCAGTTGCCAGGTATACTGACCTTATAGAGACATTTTAAGGACAGTGCCAGTAAACGGACATGTCTCTTACTGGTCAAATAATGCGAGCGCGAAGCGCGAGCTTAAAATTTTTGATATTCAGACCTAAAAAGGGGCATTATAATCAGTCTTTTGTAATCATGATACGTACCTGTCTGGCTGAATAATGCAAGCGCAAAGCGCGAGCTGAAATTTTTGTAAATATTGACCCCCAAACAGGAAGATATTAAGGACTACATTTGAGGAATCCATTAAGAGTATACACATCTCACCATGTTAGAATTACATCTGAACATGGTAAGGCATTAATCCTCAGTACCAGGTCCTTCGGAGAGGACCTTAAGCCGTCGGTCCTCTGGTTGCTTGCTTACAAGCATTCTTGCTTTCTTAGCAATCAGGTAAAAAAATCACCACCAATCAACCAACCAACTTAAAGCACTTGTAATTATGATTAAAATACCCATCTCACTAATCAAATCTTGCGAGCGCAAAGCGCGAGCTGAAAATTTAAGAAGTACAGACTAGAAGAGAGGCATATCAAGGCTTATTTGTAGGAATTTACGAAGACCATACGTAGTTCACTAACCAAATGATGCGAGCGCGAAGCGCGAGCTGAAAATTTTTGATATTCAGATTAGAAAAAGGGACAATTTAAGGACTGATTCTAGGAATTCATGGAGAGCAGACATTTCACCAATCCACTACTGCGAACGTAAACACGGACAGGAAACGTTTTATATTAAGACCTTAAAATGGGGCAATCATCCTAAGTATAGTCATGAAAAGAAGCATACTATGGGATAAGAGGATTATATGTCTCGGTAAACAGACAATGCGAGCACCAGGGACAATAAAGACATAGGCCCTGAGCAAATTATGTTTCATAAAGTTATGAAACATGTTTCTTATGTAATAAAACATAACATAATAATGAACAATAATGTCTTCTTATACTAATAAGTTTCTCTTCTTTTCTCCCTTTCTCCCTCTTTTTCTCCTTTTCCCCGGTTTTTTTTTTTTTGGGGGGGGGTCAGCCGATGGGGGGGGGCACGTGCCCCCCATGCCCCCCGTAGGTACGCCACTGGGTGACACAACGGTGAATTATTGGAACAGCTCCTATGATATTTGCACTGATCGTAATATTCCATAGGGCACAGTGTTATTTGGGTTGTAATGGAGTTTTTTGGATTCAAAATGATATAAAGATAAGGATTAGGGTTTATCTAGTTTTTGAGAGTAGATTTTATGTTTGGCTGCAATTTTTCTATCGGAGCAATCGTCGCCAGAGCAAATGTCTTGAAATCAAGCATGGATCTCATTAAAGAATATTATTATTGTAGAGCTACACGAGCTGAAATTTGTGGGTATATAGGCCTATTCACCCCCCCCAAAAAAAAAAAACGGTTCATGATAATGATTAAGGAATGTTAATCTTCATGAACATGATTAAGGCCCACTTGTCTCATTAAACGAATAAAACGAACGCGAATCTCGAGCTCTTCTATGTTGACACACTGAACAAAAAAAGGGACTGTATGGAGGAATCAATGAACAGGATACTTGTCTCTGAAATGAAAATTATGCTGACGCGAATAAAACTGTTTATTCTCTTATTATTTTCCTTTCCTTATTGGGCCCGCCTCTGCTGCTCCTCCCTCCCCTCACGCTATATTTTTTTCGTTTCTGCCTGACAACCCCTCCCACTTCTCGTGGATCTCTCTTCCCCAATTATATCGGGGAGCGTTTCATTAACATTTTCGTCCGACATGTTGTCTGGGGCCCGTTGCAGAAAGAGTTACAATCGATCGCAACTCTAAAAATCATGCGTAACTTGATTTTCAACCAATCAACAGCGCGCATTTGGGACTTGCGATTGATTTTTTGACTTGCGTTTTAAACGCGACTCTTTCTGCAACAGGCCCCCGATCTGACAACTTTCCTTGATTTTGATTGGCTGAGAAGCACGATTACTATGGTAACTGTCAGAAGAAACAAGACTTCGGGCAAGACTTGTCGGATAAAACATCCATCTGACAAGTCCTTTTATGAAATACTAAGATGTATAATTATTTTATAGGTCTATTTGAGCCCAGTGTATTGATCAACTATAATATATTAGGGGGTCATCTTTCTCGATTTGAGTTCTGTCTTCTGACGTGCTATACTTCGAAGAAATAAACAATTATAAGTCCATAGGTCAACGTATTGTCGGACGTATTGTATAGAAGGTCTCCACGTCCATTTTAAGGGTAACCTAACAGGATGACGCTTTATCAGGTAGAACATTCGATCAGATCCAAAGTTTGATGAACTTTTACATGTCATATGTACGAAAACAGCTGGTCGCTTGCACCTTCGTGATCGCACTATACAGTTTTACTCCGTGATAATGACCTGACTTATTTTCTGTACTTGGCTGCTGCCAATTTCCGCCATACAGGGTGATACGTCCTGATCGAACGTTTATATCATTTTGTTTATAACTGAGAGGTGTTGTAAAACCGATGGCATTGTTTGGATCACTGTTTCGTTTGCCAAGACGCAGAATGGCTGGAAAACGCATGTTTATTGGAGTCTTGTGCACAGTGTGCTTGGTCCTTGGGGTGTATATCAAGTTCTTTAATCACGAATCATCGGATAATCTTCTCTCGGCTAATCGACAATCTGTTCAAGGTGATGACGTCATCGTTGTAGCTGCTAATAAACCAAACTTTCATCGGATAGGAACAAATAATAAGATAAACGAATTAAATAAAGACTTTCACGAATTTGTTCCAAAGGAAAGAGCAGACAATTTTGCAGCGGAAGAAATCTATAAAGATGACACTCCTCAAGGAGATGATGATGAAAAAGTGGTATTAGAAAAAGCAGAGCATGAGGGCAACGAAGAAGATGGCGACGTACATGAAGAGAATAAAAAGGATGAAGTGAACGGAGGCAATGAAGAGGAAGGGAATGAAGAGAAGCTAGATGAATGGGCAGACGATCACCAAGAAGAAAATCCAAACGACATCAGGAAAGATGAAACGAATGACTATCGTGACGCCGAAGAACAACCGCTTGATGTCGATAGACCAGTTGAGCGTCTTGAAGGGGGAGAAGACGGGGAGGAAGGAGAAGAGCTTCGCAATGCAGGTGGAGATGGGGGTGAACAGAAAGAGGAGGAAGAAGAGGGAGGTGATGAGGAGGAAGAAGAAAAAGAGGAAGAAAGAGAGAACAAGGAGGATGAGGAGAATGAAGAGGCGGAAAAGAAGAAAGGGGATAATACGGAAAATGAGGAAGAAAAGGAAGATGCTGTGGAGGATGATAAGAAACAGACTGGACGTGGTCCGCACGGCATTAAACTATTTGATTGGAATAACTGGGTGAAGGAGAACCAATTTGTGGAGCTTGGAAACGTCTGGGGATATTGTGGTAAGTATATACGGATATATGTTTACCATCCAGGATCATAATCACCATCACCACCACAACAACCATAATCATGCATCATCGTCATTATCACCATCATGATCATCATAATCATGATCATCATCACGATCATCGTCATCATCATCATCAACATCGTCATCATCACCATCACCATCATCATCATCATCACATCATCGTCATTATCACTACCACCAGCATCACCACCACCACCACCATCATCATCATCACTGACATTATTATCATTGTTATCATAATCATTATCACTATCATCATCATCATCATCATCATCATCGTCATCGTCATCATTGTTATCATCAACATCGTCATCATCATCATCACTGACATTATTATCATTGTTATCATAATCATTATCACTATCATCATCATCATCATCATCGTCATCGTCATCATTGTTATCATCAACATCGTCATCATTATCATTATCATCATCTTTTTCTTCTTCATCATCATTACGACCACTCCTCCACCACCACCACCACCTTGCTTCACCATCTTTGTTTTGTCTTCATCATCGTCATCATCATCACATCATTAATTACTGCATAATAACCATTATTATAAAATGATACAATAGGCGTTCGTAATGGACAACTGGGGTGTTTTTAACATGGTTAACATGATACCATCTTATTCCGATCTGACACAGTGATTAATGGTTCTTATTGCACAGAGATGCCTTTGAAAAACCATGTCTCTATATTGTATGCTAATTCAGTATTCCTGGTTGTTCCTCACGGAATTCACAAATGTATAAATAAGGGATTAACAATCATGTTTACCTATTAAAGGGCAAGTATACAAGCGATACCGACCAATATGAGTACAAGCCAATTGCATGGATCGGTGTTTCTTTTGTTTCAGTGTATAGGCCTACTAGTATATAATGTGCATATTGTATTTTGTTTTGTTTTGTTTTTTGCTTTTCGATCTGAGGCATTTTTGTCCTATATATCCGGTGCCTCGAACTTTCCGAATCCCGTGATCGATGAGATAAACTTTCTCACTACATTCCGGTTATTGTCTGCTGTAGTTTTATTAGTTTAAGGGGAAGGTGTATAGTGGTGGTGGGGGGGGGGGGTGATAAAGTCAGTAATGTTTGTGATTAGAACATATTCACCAACAAAATAGAAAATCGTTTTCGGGTATAGTATTTTGCTTCCACTAATTGAATGTGCGTATAGGTGTAATTCCTGAGATTCTAATCAGGGTTTCCGGTTCATTTATTAATTTCTAACCAAAACTGATACCTGGATGGAGCCGTTGCCAACTGGAAAATGGTACAATGCCTTAGGGAATTGCATAATTCAGTACTTCCTCAGGCTTACTGTTTTTACAATGATCTTTTAATATTTTTTTCCCATACATCCCTATACCATGAACACAATTTCGACTTACAATAGGTGTCTTTAAAAGTATTATCTATACCATCTTTGGTTGTCTTGTTTTTGTTTCTGAGCCAGTGCATGGTTAGTGAGAAAAACAAACAAGGGGTTGAGTATTTTTTTATACAATGCACTTTCACTATTTTGCGAGTGATCGACGCGAGAGAGCTGGATTTTTCTTAAATGAATTTATATAGGCGTACAAAAAGTCAGATTGGCAAGACGTGGCAAATATTATTTTTAAAAACACAATCGGATTGTTCTCCACAGCAATCCATGTTTTTTTTTGTGTGTCTAATATAGAGGGGGTGGGGGTCAGTCCTTATCTACATCAGTGATGCTCGATCCGATCCTTGTTGTCCTCGATAAATGGCTTCCATGAAGTAAAATATAAAGATAGTAACAAATAGGCCTACTTCCCAAATTATCTGATCCTGATGACAATCGATATACGGATGACAAGGTCAAGGTCACGGTCACACTTGGGAAGATATAGATCCAGGTCCCTGGGAACGATTTTTTAAGTGAGGGTGCTGAAAATCGAAGTCATATTGGTCTCGGGCTATTTGATAAGGGGGTAAAATGGTTTTCACCTACAAAATTGAGCTCTAATTGGTCCCGAGAAATTTAAAACACCCTCCCCCCGTCAAAAAAGTGATTCATGATAAAATCAAGGTCATTTTGGTTAAATTTCACACAATTTCAAGAATATACCTGGGGGTGCTGCCTATGCAGAATAATACACGCAGCACCCCCAGGAAAATTTGGGGGGGGGGGTCACTTCATCACCTCCACCACCCCCGCTTCCCAGGGCCATGGGAAGATCTTAAATCAAAGACATGCATAGTATACGGTCTACAAAACAATGTTAAAGCCTATGGTTTATCTCATGTTTCCTCATAATAGATGATGCAGATCCTCCTGTGATTGGTAAACTGATTCTCCTGGAAGATGAAGAATTGGGAGGCGTCAAAACTATTTTTCTTTTCAATACAACGCTAGGTAGGTTCATAATTTGAAAATTAAATACATAGAGTTCGACCAGATTAGACGAATATAGGTAGCAATTAGAGAAAATGTCTCAAACTATTTATTGAGTAGGCCTCCAATTTGTTTCATTTGTTCTTTTGTGTTAAAATCTGGAATACGCTTTATTCAGTGCGTCCCTTTATTTTATGTTGATAATAATAATATGTTTACAACATTAGCGTCAAATCGGATTTACTTTCGTAATGTGATAAAGAAATATATGTTAATCTTAATTTATTTGAATTTACGCTTCTATGACAATAATGCGAACGATCTTACAGAAAGTTAGTATATTGTTTATGGGAATCAAAAAATTGTTCCTTAAACTATCAATTAGCCTAACATAATACGAATCCATGTAATCTCGACCAAGTAAATGTTTTTTAATGTAAAGTGCAAGCAGAAGAAGTGAACTCAGATTGCTGTCTGTGGATTACAACTTTTGACACTTTTTGAAATGATTTTGATTCGATTTAATTTTGTATTGTTTCACACTGCACAAAAACATTCATTTTGAGCAAATAAAATGACAATAATTACATTCACTGTTTTACAAAGTAATAGAATGACAGGAAATATGAAAATTCTATTAGAAATCATAGCTGCTTGTAAGCATAAATATAAAATTATATTTCTATTCTTGACAGATATAGACGTATTAATTGGAAAGGTTGAGATTAGCATTGATTATAATGATATGCATTTCTATGAGAAAACATTTAATCTGGAGGACTTAGAAGAACAAGGCGATTTCTTCAAGGCACCAATATTAAAAGGTATTTATCTCATTAAAAACTCTAATCCATTTCCTTAAACAAGTTAAGGGAAATTAAGCATTTGAAACATGTTAGCTTGTGCGAATAAAGAAAAATCAAAGACTGAATAAGATCAATGAAAATTTGAGAGAAAACGAACAATTTAAACCAAAAGTTAATTGTTTTTTTGTAATTTTGATTCATTTGATAAATTTTATTTTTCATGAAAAAAAACAATACAAAATAAAAACACGTCAATAATCAAACGTTAGAAACTGAATAAATAACATACGAATGTATGTATGTTAGATTAAACAATTAGGTACAAAGGAGAAAATGGGGAAAATGCCGAAAGCTATATACAAAGAGCTTGGATAGGGGTTTCCCGGTATACGTCGAAATTAGCATTGAATGTCGAGACGGCTCTCACTGCTGGCCGATGTGCTTCTTTGAATTTTCTGTTTTCTCAAATTAAACTTTTTTTCATTCTCCTTTATAACGAGTTAAGATCATTATTATTTTACTTCTTTTATTTCAATAATGGATGTGTTATTTTGGGATGATGATTGCCGATTTTTATCATAAATTCATGATTCTTTTCAAAAGCAGAGAGGATTTCATCCGTTTTTTCAATAATATTTTTTTTTTACTTTTCATAATGGAGTGATTTCATCATTAAGAGTACTATGATGGTCTCTCTAAAAATGGCTCCCGTTTTAAAATCACTTACAATTATGGTAACTTTATATGATAACTACAACGGTAACAGGGCTCAGCAGCCAAATCACAATCATGGTTGCACTGGCTAGTAGTTATATAATAATTAAAATTCACCTAAACGGACATTAGACCTGGGCCCCATCTTACAAAGAGTTACGATTGATCAAATCAATCGTAACTCTATGGAAATCCATTAGGGTCATATTTTTTTCAACAGGAAATTTGCAAATGTCCTTTGTAAACAAAGGAGAACACACCAAACTTTCAAGAAATCAATGAATTCATGGATATATACATTAATATCTATATTTTTTTGAACAAACAAGCATTTTGTATGTTGACGTTGCTGGCCGTCCATAGTTGCGATTGATCGGATCAATCGCAACTCTTTGTGAGACTGGGCACTGATCAGCAGTTGCAGAGTTTTACGATTGATTTTTATGTCACATCGATCCTTAATCTCTTTTGTTTCATTTTTTTGCAGGTGATCACTATTTTGTACGTGAAAAACATATATCAAGATTTGTTCCAAAAGTGAGTAAACCCTAAAATTCTTAATTGTGAAAATAATTTTATTTCAACGATGCTACTTTTATTATGAAATTATGATTTGACAATATAGCAAAGAATAAAGGGTAGAGCCTCTTTAAATCCGTAGAACTAAATTCATATTTCAGATTTAGGATAAAATCAACAGAACTTTATACCTCAGAACTCACACACAAAAAAACGATGGTTGTGAATGCGAAATAAAAAGGTCTAATTTGTATTCAGTATATTCTTCCCAACAACGAATTGTATTTTTGCTCTATTTTGAATCGTGGGTCAGAGATGTATTCATTCAAGTGGATTCAAATGGGTACCCGATAGGATTTTTCCTTGAACGCTTTAGCGCCTATTAATATGGCGGCTCAGCTACAGCCGGGGTAATAATATGATACCAATTATCAAAGCGCAGAAGAGTATATGCACATAGTAGCTGCGCTATATAAATGGACCTATTATTATTATTATTATTCATTCTTCTCTGTTTTCTTATTATTCCAGTGTTAAATGCCCATCGCAAGGTTTTAAATAGTTCTCTCCTTTGATGTTATTTAAATACATTGTTTTACTTTGATTTTTAGGGCCATTACTACGGGGAAGCGAGAATGACTGATCAAAATGAAAGAGTGATTATATGTTCAACAATGAATCTACATATGAAATGACGAATGTTCGGTCATCTAAACTTGTTTCGAATGACGAGAGATGCGAAAAAAGGACGTCGAGCGTCCATTTTACGGCGATACCGATTACGACGTCGATGATGATGTCGATGGCGATAATGTCGTGCAATATTAAGCTTCAATGGATGCATTTGCATTTCTCCGTATACCAGACGTCAATATGGATGTCAGACCAGTGTTGAGGGGGGGGGGGTATAGGCGGCCCACTGGAGAAAAAAATAATTGGAAACATGGCATTACCATGCTCCATCTGATGAAGTCAGATGGGGAGAGGGGGGGGGTGAGTGGAGTTAAGGTTTTTTTTTTTTTTTTTTGCTTGCTTGTTCAAATAAATTGGAAGAAAAAAAATGACCCCGTTTTTACCCCTTTCCACAATCATGATAATAAATCCTGGATCCACTACTGTGTCAAACTACAGGTTTTTCGAAGTCAGATATTTTACGGTGTGCCTTACCCGAGTTCTTTAACTGCTATGTAATTTTTCCTATATGCACTTTCAGAAAACCCCAACTTCTTAATAGGTTGGTTAATATAGCCTAACAACTGTTGATTAAAAAGAACAAAATTGCAAATGCAGATATATATTTTCTTATTCAATAAAGGTTAATTAACTTCGTGAAAAAGTTCCTGAGAGTCCTTGTGGGATTTTAACTATCAATTATAAAAAATCCTCTTGAGTGATGTAAAAAAAAAATGAAGGTCCTTTGATGTATCCGTCGCTTCAACACACAAAGCATTGTCAGAAAGATAGGTATCCTTACTATCTTGCTACCATCTTTATTTATATTTGGATATTTTAGTTAGCTAAACGATATAACCATGCAGTTCATTTTATTTGATGGAAGAATTCAACTTTTTTATGATGTTCTTTCTTATATTGATAGTTTGCTGAATATAAGGTTATAATTACACTATACTAGCATTACTTCGGTGAATAAATATTGTAAGATTGTGAAAATGTTTGGGTAAATTATCCATCACACTTGTCTATATTTGCCATTATCTCTTACACAGGGTTTACATGTAATCAGGTACCCTTTGTACCCCAAAGACGTGCCTCTGCTGATGACATCTATCTCTGATTAAACAGACATCTTTGACTAAAAGCTAGGTTATAGTTAGGCCCTATTAAGTGGTTATCATTGTTTTATCGTGTCACGCCATGCGACCTTTAACACGAGCTACCTCCGTGCATGTTTTGTGTTTTAACACATTTTATACAATTGCTTGATATTTTTGTAGATGAGTTATTACTACAATTCAATTACAATAGTGCATTGGTGATATCGTTTTATAATATTTGTTGATTTTCTTAATTTTGTTATCATTCTTCCCCTGTCCTTCTTCTTCCTTTCTTCTTCTTCTTCTTCACCATCTTCTTCTGTCTCCTCCTCCTCATTTTCTTCTTTATTCTTCTTCTTGAAACCCTTGTTTACTAAAGATGTGTATGAATGTCGTATACATTATGTATTATGTGCCAATAAGAAAAAGAAAATCATATCAATATTTTTGCATCGATTTTTTTTTATAATAGCGCTACTAAGTCATTATATCTATAATTTTTCTTGTTGCCAATTTTGTCTATACCTAACCAAAGATTTTTTTTTCAAATTAAAATCAAATTGAGTTTTCGTAATTGCTCACTCTGTCCATTTACTTCTTCTCAAACTAACTTGTGCGTACTGGATTTTTTTTTTTTGGGGGGGGCAATATGTAACAAATTGCAAATAGGTTTAGGTCTACAATTTTCCACAAAGTGATGTAGCCGCCCTATGAAATTCAAACAACTGAGACACGGGGGGGGGGGGGGATTGGGCACCCACTAATCAAGCATGATTTTGTATGCTCAACTACTTCTCTAAAAATAAAAGTGTATTGATAAAGCTGTATTTCTCTTTGGCATGTTTGGGGTGCGGTGGTTTCACTGGCGTAAATCCCGGGGGGGGGGGGTGGGGGGATATATCCCCCCACTTTTCGAGGAGGGGGGGGGTGGCCTGTACAAACATCTCCCCCACTTTTTATGGAAGAAATGAAAAATAAATCACAAGAGATAATTGTTTTATTTGTGAAAATTCTTCCTAAAATACCGCTTAACAAATAAAACAATACTATTGAATCATAAAATGCAAATAAAGAGCCAGTTTACCATTTCCAAATGAAATACTTATGTCCTTATTATAACATTGAAGAGAAACCCCCGTTTCTTCCAATTAATCAATGCTGGGGTTTTTCGGGGAAGGGTTTAAGATGGAATGTCAACAAATTTTGAATACAATCTCTAATAAAACTATTAAACTATCATGGGGTAAAAAAAGATAATAATATCGGAGGGGTATTTGCCATATGGACATACAGTGGCGTAACTACAGGGGGCATTGGAGCACATGCCCCCCATCGGCTGACCCCCCCCCAAAAAAAAGGGGGAAAGGATAAATGAGGGAGAAAGGAAGAGAAACGTAGTGGGAAAGAAGAAAATATTCATTATGTTATATTATAATCATGTTATGTTACATTACATAAGAAACATTTTTATCATAACTTTATGAAACATAATTTGCCCAGGGCCTACGTCTTCATTGTTCCTGGTGCTCGCATTGTCAGTTTAACGAGATATATAATCATGTTGTACCAAAACATCCC
Source organism: Lytechinus variegatus (assembly GCF_018143015.1). Classification (NCBI taxonomy): domain Eukaryota; kingdom Metazoa; phylum Echinodermata; class Echinoidea; order Temnopleuroida; family Toxopneustidae; genus Lytechinus; species Lytechinus variegatus. Next base: position 51,307,136 of record NC_054741.1, read on the forward strand.
CTTTTCAAGTCAATATAAACCAAATATATTTCCTAGCACTTGAGTTATCATTTTTTGTTATGTAGTGACATATGCTTCTTTTACATGACTAAAAAGAGATTGCCCCATGCTATGGTCTTCGTATATAAACATTTCCTGTCCGTGATTACGTTCGCATTAGTGGATTGGTGAGATATGTCTGCTCTTCATGAATTCCTAAAATCAGTCCTTAAAATGTCCCTTCTTCTGATCTGAATATCAAAAATTTTCAGCTTGCGCTTCGCGCTCGCATCATTTGGTTAATGAAATACATATATGTTCCTAGTTAATTCCTACATAGAAACCTTAAAATGCTCAACTTCAGGTCTGAATTATCTAAATTTTCAGCTCGCGCTTGCAATATTTGATTAGTGAGATGCGTATGATAATCATGATTGCAATGACTACAAAAAGTGTGTCATGTGTTCAGATGTAATTCTAATAAAATCAGCAAGCGCTTGGCACTCGCATTAGATGACTATGGTGAGATATGCATACTCTTAATGGATTCCTAAAATATATTCCTCAAAATCTCGCTGTTTGGGGTAAAAATATACGAAAATTTCAGCTCGCGCTTCGCGCTCGCATTGTTTAGCAAGACAGGTACCTATCATGATTACGCAAATTTGATTATAATGTCCCTTTTTAGGTGTGAACATCAAAAATTTTCAGCTCGCGCTTTGCGCGCTCACTCAGTGATTCAAAAATTTTGCTGGTGCCCCCACAATGCCGTGACCCACGGTACGCCACTGTGGACATATCAATGACAATTCCTTGCATATCTAAAAACATGATTGAAACAAAAATGCCAAAATATTTCAGTCATCCCCCACCCATCAACACGGATTTACGCCAGTGGGTGGTTTTACGACCAGGGATAGCCAGAGAAGAAACCCCTTGATTGTTTTATATTTTCACTATAATGGCTTTCCATATTTTGATGTATGATCTATAAGCTGTAATAATCCGTAGGCCCTAAAGGTTTTTTTTCTTTGATTTTTTTAAAAAAGTACAATCAATTTTCTTTGAATTTTTTTAATTGCTAAAATTAAGAGAAAACATATTCCGTCCTCTTCCGCGTCTAAAATTTGCATGTACAAGCATTATTACAGGGTATTATCTACTCAAATTTGAACAGGTATGTTTTATCAATGGGCATATCATAATATAAAAAAAATGAATAATTTCTTGTCAAAGTGACAAGGTCTTTGTCACAACAGAATCTGTTTATTTGAACAAAAATCTTTGGTATATGTGTGGGTAATGTAATGTTGATTACTAATTTCGAGGTTCTTTTGTATGAATGAGTAATCTGAGCTGACCATAATGCCTGTGACACTTTTGTATGATAAAATATATGCAAAATACTAAATTGATTTCATTGTGTTCTTTCGTAATATTTCTTATTCCTCTTCCTAAGCTCGATATGAAATTGTCGATATTTCATTCCGGAAAACAATGGAAAAGGGACAATTTAATTATCAGGTATTAAGCACTTTTGTCATTATGAATAGGATGCGAGCGCAAATCGCGAGCCGAAATATTTTTTTTTATTGCCATGAAAAGGGGATTTTCAGTAGTTTATTAGAATTAATCCTTTTCAGGTCTGGTTGTCAAAACGTATCAGCTGGCGCATTTCAATCGGTGAGTTGTGTATGTATAGGCTCGCCCATCAAAATGCGAGCGCGCAGTGCTTGCTATACGTTTTGACAATCAGACCTAAAAAGGGATATTTGGAAAACAAGGAGAGAATAAGTACTTGACATATCAAATAATGCGAGCGCGTAGCGCGAGCTGAAAATGGTACACTCTAAATTACAGGGATATAAAATAAGTCCACATGGACTGTAGTTAGGGACCAATCGAATTCCGGATTTAGTTTGACTCCTTAAGATTCATTTTTTAATCTCGAAAGATTTAAATTTAAATAATTTTAGATTTAAATTTAAGTCTTTAGGATGAAAACTAAATCCAGAAATCGATTGGTCACTAACTACAGTCCATCTTGACTTATTATAAATCCCTGTAATTTAGAGTGTAATATTCAGACCATAAAACAGACATTTTACAGAGCACTTATTAAAAATCAATTTATAAATCAAACAAAATAATGAAAACTCGATGTCCGAGCTGGAATATGTTTTGTATATTGACTTTAAAACTTGATATTTTAATTTCCATATTAGCCTATTGAGGAAGATAAGTATCTCGTAGAGAAGGCAATGCGAACGCGAACAAAAAAAATCATAGTGGCATGAAAGATATTCTCTCCCCTCAACTTATTTTATTCACTCGTATTGCTCCTCTTATTTTAACTCTCCACTTTTTCTCCTCTCTTTTCTTCTTTTTCTTTAAAAAAAAAAAAAGTTTCTCCCCCTCTTTTTGCTCCACCATGCGGGGGGGGGGGGGGTCGGCCCCCTTGTTCTGCCTATTTATACCTTTCGTTTATCACCAGGCAAATTATTTCACACCCTCTACTGAAAGAAAATATATAGTCATCATGAATCATCAAAATGTAAAATACCCGTATTTTATATCATATAACATATTATGGGACAGCTGCTCGTATATGACGTCCCAATTTAAGAAACTTGAAATTGTTTGTTTGTTTGTTTGCATTTATTTCTGCGTTCAAAAACACAATACAAAATTATTTATAATTACAAAATACAAAATAATTCATAATATAAACAATGTGGTCATATTACATAATAAATACAAATAAGGATGTGAGTATAAATTAATCTATTATAAAATGTAAACATAATAATGTAATAAATGAACGCAGGAGACCGCCATCGTGAGCGGTTAGGCTTGAATTGATGGCGGCCTCATAAAAGATTCGTGACTAAGATTGATATTTACTGACCAAGTGGGTGCATTGCAAGTGCAGGTGCTGTGTATAGCAGTTGAGTAAAATCAGAATATTAAATAGCGAATGTGAATATTTGAGTGAATGTTTTAATTTGGAGGGTGGGGTTGATAAGATTGAATGATAGTTTTCTTTAGAGTGGCTTTTAATGAGTATATGGTTGAACATGTTTTAATATTGTTTGGAAGACCATTCCAAATGTCAGGACCATGGTGTCGTATTGATTTAGAGGCAATTAACAGTCTGGGGTTAGAGAGATGAAAGTTTCCGGATATGCGCGTTGGGTAAGTATGGACAGAACTATTAAATTTGAACATGTTATCAAAGGACGAAGGGAGCAGATTGTTAATATATTTAAACATAATTATAGTTATTTGAATAGTATATAAGTCGGCAATTTTTAATGTTTTCAGTTTAAAAAATAAAGGATCAGTGTGAGCCAAATAATGTGATCCTGTACAAATGCGAATTGCTCTTTTTTGTAATTTAGAAATAGAAGTAAGTTTTGTAGAACCACAATTAGCCCAAACAACGTTACAATATGTTATATACGGGAGTATTAACGAATTATACAATAGAAATAAAGTTTTGTGTGGTAAAATAAATTTCAACTTGGAAATTATTCCAATATTTCTCGAGATACATATAATGATATGGTGCAGATGTTCATTCCAAGACAAAGCTTGATCTATGATGACGCCTAAGAATCTAGATTGAGTCTTCCGCTCTAATGGTGTGCCGTCAATCTGTAAGTGAATTGGAGAATCTGTAATATGAGAATGTTTAAAATGGATGAAGTGGGTCTTTTTTGAGTTCAAGGATAGTTCATTAGCTTTAAACCACTGTGAGACTTTAATTAATTCAATATTTAAGATGTTGTTTAAGGAAGTTATATTTTTATGAGAAAAAAATATATTTGTGTCGTCAGCAAATAATACAAATGATAAAATGGAGGATGTATTAATAATATCATTGACATATAATAAAAATAAAAGCGGGCCTAGAATGGAACCTTGAGGGACACCACATTGAACTGGAAGTAAACTAGAATCGTTGCCATTAAATGTGACATATTGTTTTCGGTTTATTAAATAATTTTTAAACCAAAGGAGTGATTGACCGCGAATACCATAATAATTAAGTTTTGAAAGTAAAATATTATGATTAAGTGTATCGAACGCCTTACTGAGGTCACAAAATATACCAATGACATGCTCTTTGTTGGCTATGGCGTTTGTTATTTTATCGTAAATTTGGATTAAAGCCAAGTTTGTTGAGTAATTTTTTCTAAAGCCATATTGATTAGAAATAAATAAATTGTGTTTGTTGATAAATTCATAAAGTCTATTATAAACTATTTTCTCGAGGATTTTGGATATACTAGGGAGAAGAGATATAGGGCGATAATTGCTTATTTCATGAGGATTGTCTTTTTTGAAAATTGGATTGACTTTGGCGATTTTGAATAAGTCAGGAAATATACCTTGTGATAGAGATTTATTAAAAACATGACTAAGAGGGTTTGCAAGCGGGTGAATTATTTCTTTTAAAAGAGACATACTAATTTTATCATGCCCATGAGATTTGGAGCTATTAAGAGACCGTGTAATGTTGAGAATTTCTGTGGGGTTCGTCGGGTTCAGGAAAAATGAATGTGGATTAGGTTCGGGGAGGTAATCTGTGAAATGCGCATTTTGGCTATTGATCTTGCTTGCAAGTTCGGGTCCGATATTTGTGAAAAATGAATTGAATGAGTTTGCATGAAGGGAAGAGTCAACTTTGGAACCATTTAAAGTCATGTCATCAGAAATAACTTTCTTAATATTTGATAATTATCTTTTAACTTTCACCAATAATATTTATTATTGTTTCTGTTATTTTTTCAATAAACTCTTCATCACAAAGGGTGAACGTCTTACATCTACTTTTTTTCTAAGAAGTAATAAAGATACAGAAAGTTTGCCACAAAGGGGCATTTCATAAAAAAAAGAAATGGAAAGAAGCACGCAAGGTGGATCCAAAGGGAGGGGTGCCTGCTGGAACTGCCAATATAATCATTTTTAGTAATGTCTTTTTGCTCCTTATTCATTTTGCAATATGGTTATTTCTTGCCAGTGAAAAAACCGGGTGGGAACCCATTTTGCTTTTTGTGAAAACAGTTTGAAAGAAAAATATCAAACTTTTTTTACAATAGAAAAGTGTGAACAATCATATGGCTCCCTGGCATCAAGCAGGGGGGGGGGGGTGATCAGAGTGATTAGACAAAAATTGGGTGTATTTCATTGTTACATCAACCTATTTTTTTTGTCTTGCAAATCTTTAGTTAAAGTGGTACTCTAGGCTGATAAGTGAAAAATGATGACCTCTGAAGATGTAGAGAACTGGTAAAATTAATGGAGCAAAAAGTTGAGGAATTCATCGAAATATATTTACGATTTTTACATTTTTTGCAGTAGAATAAGAAAAAGATATCAATTGATAAATGGGTCGACAACTGGCACTCCATAAAAGTGTGGTCTAAATTAACCCAGGTTCATTCAAACCATGATTCCCGATGACCCGTATTCTGAAGTCAGGTTTAGCTTAGACCATGGTCTAACTCTGTACTCAAATGATGGGGAGCCAAAAATTCAAAGATTCTGTTTATATTGTATCTTTGTTATGCTTACTATTTTTCCCCCTTTCACTTTCATAATTAAGAAAAATACTTCAGTTGTCAATTAATGAACTGAATACTGTAAGGGATTTGTGCTCAAATCAGCTCTCCATAGTTAAACCATAACTTTAAACCAGGGTTTAATTTAAACCAGCGTTCAGAATACGGGCCATATGGTTTAGGTTGGTATGACGCCACATAGGGGTTATATAAGGTATAGCAGGTGCACACCTCACTTCTGCATCACATTAAATATATCAACACAACTTTCTAATTACAATTAAAACATGTTACATTGTAAACACTATATATATATTTTAATCAAGGATACTGCAATGCATGTCAGGCTAACAAAACAACACAAGTGCATCATTAGGTAACAAATCAAGACAATAAGCAAATCTGAGAATTTAACTGAAATCCAAAACACAGAGGGAGGGATATTCCATGGTCTCAACATAAGGCACAATAATTTATGAATACCTGTACATACAAAATATGTAATAAAAAGGAGTATTTATGAGAAACTTACTCCCTTCCTTAAAGAGAAGTTTATCCTGACAAAAAATATTATCATAAAAATAGCAGAAAAAATAATATGAAATATTACTGAAAGTTTGAGGAAAATCCATCAAAGAATAAAAAAGTTATTAGAATTCGATTATTTGATTTGTGTTGTCATATGCGAGCAGCTTTCCTACCAAAAAAAATGAAATGTCATTACTCAAAAAATTGAAAATGGTTTTTATTGAACCCTCAGTATATAAATACACAAATCATTTCACATGTGCTCCTAAAAAGAAATAAAAATAAGTCGTCACAAACCATTGAAAATGAAATTTGTGCATTTTATAATAAACACATGGGGCAGCTGCTCGTTTATGACGTCACAAATCAAATAATTGATTTCTAAAAACTTTCTTCACATTTAAAGGATTTTCCTCAAACCTTCATCAATATTTTTTGCTATTTTTATAACTTTTCGTCAGGGTAAACTTCGCTTTTAAGATTGTAATCATCATAGGATTCTGATCACATCAAGAACTACAACGGTATACAAAGGCGACTTCTGTTATTGCTTCATAGATCACAACATTAGTAGTCCGTAAATAGATGAGCGCTGAATTATCCATATCATTATAAGTCATTGGACATGAACTCAGCTAATAATTTTTCAAATTCTGCTTTTAATGAGATATACGGTATGAAATCTGCGCCAGGCATTTTATGTCGAGTTTTCACTTTAAACTTTATACTGGAGATCTTTCAAGTGCATTTGTGCCCCTTGACCAAAAAAGGAGGCCTTGACCACTATTTGATAAAATTTTTAGGCATGATAATATTACACCATTACACTGGAATGTCATTGAAGAGCTTAGGTACCTGACAGATTTATTATTACCCTTGTAAGTTGTATGCACATTGTTCTAACAATGAGCAGTCAAGTCATTCCAATGGTTCGGCCATCAGCATGGCTTTTTTGCATCCAACAGGCACCCATTTATCACCTGGATGAAGAGCGGCAATTAGGTGTAGATTGACACCTTGACAAAAGGCATTTCATGTCTTTCTCATTACAAGACAAGAATCAGAACCAATCCACCATGAATAATAATTTTTTTTTTCATTATGGTAGTAGCTGTTTTATACTGTTCTCAAGTCTTCATTGATGTTAGCTTTAAATTTCACAAACTGGCAAAACATGTGCAATCAATTCCCTTGGCACAGTTTTCTCCCCCTTGTTCAAGCCGATTTCCCCCCAATCAGAAGACTCTGCATCAAGGATGATAAACTTCGAGAACTCACCATTTTAATCCCAAGGAACACCAAACCATGTACCACAGTTATGATCCTCTATTGTACATTCCACAAGCGGATCCAGGATTTTCTAACGGGGGGGGGGGGACATTTTTCAGAGGAAAAATTTGACAAGCAAAATAAAAAAAAGGTCTTCACTTTCAAAAGGAGCACACCTCTGTTTTAATGGCATTTTTACATTACAAAATTAATTTTGCTTCTCAAAAGGGGGCATGGGCTGGCTGTGCCCCCCCTGGATCCGCCAGTGGTACATTTTTCTCTAGTCTACAATCATCTACAATCTATTTCCATACTACTGCTTACAATGATAATTTCCTTCCCTGGGGCCCATTTCATAAAGCTGTTCGTTAAAATAAGAGCGACTTTAAGAACAGCTGGTGATCCTTTCTTGTGGTAAATGATGATCACCATTAAATGTTGATGATTATTTAGTGGGTAAGAAAGGATCACCAGTCATTCTTAAAGTCACTCTTAAGTTACAAACAGCTTTATGAAACACCCACCAGGTCATTTTGTTGTTTATGCACGACTATGAAGACTCTTTATCATGTTCATTGGAATGGTAGTAAGTTGTGCCAAACTGAAGAATGAAAATCTATCAACACTTCTTGCAAATTCTTCCAGCTAATGTTCCCTTCACTGCTCTGGAAATCAATCCTCCATATTCAAACGACATCAAGTTTGAAAGTGAGATCCGCACACCAATCTTGAGTTTGAGATCATAGTACGAAATATCAAGTCAATATGGAAGTTGTGCTGAAAATGTACAGCTTATGTCAATCCTTGGGTGTGATTTGGAAATAGAAGAGGGCGTAGATCAACATCACTGCTGCTAGTAATGACAAAATCACGAGAAGAGACTCCTGGAAATGAAAAAAGAAAAGGTCGGACTTTCTTTTGAACAGTGATATCATAGAGCTAGTATACGGTGATATCTTATGTCATAAAAACATGCTAGGTAAAGATAATTTCTTTTAATATCTAACAATTATCTTATTTTGGTTATACATTCTTCTCTTCCCCTTACCCCACCTTCTTTTTTTCTTCCTCTCCTTCACTTCCACGGTTATGGTTTATTTTAAAAAAATACTTATTGGTAGTACAGTACGTCATATTGACTAGTATCAGACTATCATTGACTGTACACGTGTCTTCTGTACATGGAATAATCTTTTCCGTCTAAAATGAGACTTTCCTAATATTGTAATATATGCTAAGTACTCATGTGTAATAAAAGACTAGATGTATTAACAAGTTCTTTTTTGTATACCTGAAATCCAAATCCTCCTTTCCTGATCTGTGCCTCATTTTTCATTCTTTTGACATCTTTCTTTGTTCTCTTCTGTTCCTGTTTCCCAATACTCTTCCTGTACTGATCAACAGACAGGTGTGCTCTTTGAGATGCATCTTTCTTCCCCATCCCTGCTGGAGAAATGTGAAAGTATATTTAACAAACACATGTTATGCATGCTGGTACATGAAAGAAAATCTTGGTCCTTGACCTATTTTTTTTTTTACTAATACTATAGTTATACTACATTTACCGGTATTCAGTCTGGTCTAACATTAGTTAGGATTAAACCTGGGGGATTAAACAGGAATAACCATCATTTCTGGGGTTTTATTTAACGATTTCTGACATTTTACTATCATCCCCTGCCAATGTATTGACTATTGGTGAGTAGAGCCAATTTAACATGGTTCAGCAGAACAACCAATTTACAAATAGTCAAAAAGGCTGAAGCTTTTTTTGGGGGGGGGGGGACTAATCTAGCCATTGCCAAATTCCATCAAGAAGAGGGGAAAATTATCATTAAAAGTGTGACGAAATTCATTGAATCACCCAAGACGACCCAAAGTGTCTCAATCATGATGATTTTTTGTCAATTAAGCCCGGCAATTAATCATTTAATGGTGTACGTGGCAACAAGTAAAACGTTACATGATATTGAGTTAGTGGGGCAACGGTTTAAACAGCAAATATAATTGAAACCGTCGTCTGCTGCATGAACACAATATTTTAAATCATTAATTATTTACACGTAGAAAATTAAGAATCGTGTATAATTACTCAATATATACAAAGAATACGGTCAACTATTACATACCCCTTATTTTTTTTCTCAGAAATTTGAAAATATGACAATTCTACTGTCTAGACGTCCACCCTAGCCTGCAGTCATCATTGCATTCTCCTTCCGCATCAATTTTGTTTGTGTTTCGAAGTCTGCAAACTCCGAAAGAGTGATGATGAAGTGAAAGCAGTTTTATTTACTCCGATATCTTTTATCGTTTCGTAAAATATTAGTCTCTAGATCTTAGAGCAATCAGGTACGTAATACTGTGCGATCTGAGAGATTTTGAACTTTGATTATGATGATGTTCTTTGCGGGGTTCTTTGTCAGTTTATGCTACTGACTGTGTCTGTGCTGCACCTCAAGCTCAGGGAATCGGAGCGGATCGCCGCGCCCGAGATTGGCCCGGGCTCTGGGCCGGTGTTTCCTCCGGCTCCGGCTTCGCGATCCTGGCGCAGTTTGGAGGTGTGTTTGGAGTTCGTGTAATAACTATTCGGACAATCGATTTCAAACAGCCATTTAAAAAATTGGCAAGAGTTTCATATGTACCCCCCACTAAAATTGAAAAACAAAAACATGGAGGTTCAGAATTCAGGATAATAAAAGTATCTAGCCATTAACATTTACCGTATGACATGTATGATGGGGGAGTGGAAATACATACCAAAAATATAGACACTAACAGCTGTTTCGAGGAGTTTTTAAATTTTTTTAAATTTATTCTCGTACATAGACGGCTATAGTGTGCAGCCACCATTAGGGGGACTTACATTGCTAAATTCCCCCGTCGGGGCTCTTCAAGTTCAATTTTTGTCTTTAATGAATCAAACTTTTGAAAATTAACGCGACCGAAATGTAAATTAATAATATTCCCTCTTGGCATTAATTGCCAAAAAACAGGGAAAAATCAAGTTAAAAGGAACAAAAACAGTGACTTACCTCGGCTGTCGCACAACTTCACCTCCCTGTTTTATCAGAATTTAGTACATAAACATATGGCCATTGAGTCCCCTGTACAGATCGCGCTAGAACTTTGGTCTCTGTATTTGGTGGGTGAAGCCAATGGAGTTCATCTGAACAACCAACATAACAGAGACCGAAGCTTTTGGTCTAACCAAAATATGGCTTTATTCCATCAAATTTCGAGCAGGATCGAGTGCGTGTAATTATCCATGTATAGACATCGGTTTATTTTGTCAGTAATAAACTAAAGGGTCTGTGAGGCTAGACTAGTTGAACTATCGGCTGATAAATACCCCTTCGGTTCGGGTATCAGTGTTTCTCACTAGTATAGCAGGAAGAGGTCTTGACTGCAAATAAAACGATTGAGGTGAATTCGAGGTGTTAATACACTAGTGATGATAATGAAGCTCATTTTATTACTCTAATTGTGCTTTGATTTATAAGAATCTATTGATCTATCTTCACTAATGTAGCCGCAAATAGTTGTATTTCGTGTATTGTTTACATACTTTAGGATTTTTATTTCATATTCTCTTTTCTTTACAGGCATCTAGAGGCAAGATCCCCAATCATGAGGATGTATATAGGCATCCTGTTACCATGGAAACACATCATATCACACGTGAGACCAGTGCTTCCAAAGAGATACTCATCTGGAGGGAGATCAACCAGGACTCCTTTCATCCAAGCAATCAAAGAGGGGTATGGAGATCGAAAAGCATTAGTTGATACTCATCAGACATACACTTATAGAGATATCATAAGCTGGAGTATGGTTCTATCAAGGCACATCCTCTCCAATACAAAAAGAGATGAAGTGCTATCAAGGCGAGGGTCAAAGGTCATTCTGAACGGTGAGAGAGTAGCATTCCTGTGTCCTAACGATGCGTCGTATACGATTACCCAATGGGGTGTTTGGATGAGTGGTGGGATGGCTGTTCCTCTGTGCAAGTCACATCCAGAGTCGGAGTTAGAGTACATCATCCAGGATTCGCAAAGCTCTCTGGTGGTAACAACCAAGGAATTCTCACAGAAGATCATACCTATCGTTGAAAGACACATGATCAATTACATGGTAATAGACAATCAGGCTTTCCATACTCCAGAACAGGGTGATGGAGTTGATATGGAAACTCGGGTCGGGGTACAAGAAGATCCAATCCTACAAAGAGAAGATGCTATCGAGGACAATCTTTCCATCATGACGTTCAATCACCACACCGAGGATCTAATCCCAATGAATAGCCTAACTGAGAAGTGGAAGCAAATACGTTGGAAGAATCGTGGCGCCATGTTGCTCTACACGAGTGGTACGACAGGGCGACCCAAGGGTGTCTTGATGACCTTTGGTGCTCTTCAAGCTCAGATTCAGATGATGATATCAGCGTGGGATTGGACGTCCGGTGATGTTATTCTTCATGTTTTACCATTACATCATTTTCATGGTGTGGTTAATTGTTTAGCGTGTCCTCTATGGTCGGGTGCTACGTGTGTCATGCTTCCCAAATTTGATGCAGAAAAGGTAACAATAATGTAGAATTCCTAAACAATTTTTAAAAGAGAAGGATCTTGCAAATGTCCTCGGAAGCCTTGACTTGGATAAAGATTTGGCTTGTGTGAGATCTACTTTAGAAGGACCTTCCTTGATCTGTGTTTTAAAATTTTGTTTCTTCATTTACTTACTAATTAATGCTGTGTTGAGTATTCTATCTTTGAGGTGGATTTCTCCAGTACTCATAAAATAATATTATCCCACTTTTTGACATCTTTAAAACCTTGTGAAAAAGCAATACAAGGAAAAAAAGTAGAAAACAATGTTTTTAAGAATAGGAAATGGCATAAAATTATATTCTAAGAATGTCATTTTTCAAGGTGTGACCAGTTTCGATCACTTGTCATAAAGAAGACAACTATTTTTTCTACAAGATTTGATAAGAATGATGATAATTTTTTAATTCTTGTTGGTGTTGATGCTCTATTTGTAATAAATGTGCATTATATAAAAAGCTACATATATTGTTTATCGCTAGTCAAGCAATGTTTTCTTGTTTCGCTTTTCTTTGACAGGTTTGGCAATTGCTCCTTGAAGACCATACACCTAGGGTGAATGTCTTTATGGCGGTACCTACTGTCTATGTCAAGCTTCTAGATTTCTATCAACTCAAGTACACAACGCCAAAGGTTCAAGCTTTCATTAGAGCAACATTGAAAGAAAAGATGAGGTAAGTTACCCCTCCCAAAAATGATAAATGGAAGAATAATCTGAATAGATAATGAATCTGAGGAAATCAAAGTCCAAAGTCTGTAAATTTCAAACTGTCCTTGTGAACTTCCAGAGTAGATGCCCTCTCTCTCATTCCCTTAAAATATATGCAAATATCCAAACGTAGTCTTGACAATTACAATGTTGGTTGTACAGACCACAGTCTCAATTATTCAATGATTTCAAGTTTTCGAATAACCATTATCAGCTTGTGAATAATCTCAGTTGAAGACAGTAATGGATTTAGGAAGGAGGGGGTTCATCTATTTTTCCTGCACTGTCTATAGTTTGGTAAGTTGCTTTAATTATACATCAAATCTATTTCCACTACATCCAAAATGTTTTGAGTGTTAATTCTTCAATTTACAGGAATGCTAGAACAACAATAGATATCATGTTATCTCAGCATTAAATGATTTTATTTTTCAAAGAATTATTAATATCTTGCAACTTTCTTTTAGATTGATGGTGTCTGGTTCGGCTGCATTACCTCAACCTATTATGGATGAATGGGAGAAAGTATCGGGTCATCGATTACTAGAAAGATACGGTATGACGGAACTTGGTATGGCTCTTACCAATCCACTCATCGGAGAAAGAAAACCAGGTAGCCCCACTTCCAAGGAAGTTTGCTGATTGATTGCAATTGATTTGATGAGTTGAAATATTTGGAAAAAGAGAGAAAAAGCAGGTTTAGGATTAGAGATTGAGTTTATTCTTTGATTGATTTCCATTGTGTATCTCCATAGAAGCAAAGATATTCATCATTCATTTTTTAAACTTGCATTTCCTTCTTTAAAAATAAACATACATGTATGTTATAGTTGTGGGATAGAATTGTGGAAACAACTGTTTCAGCTGACTTTGATATCTTTTTAATGATAATGTCCCTAAGGGATGTGTGGTAAGATTTTAGAATTGTGAAAATGATCTGAAATTTAATGGATTCTGTTGTGAATCATATGCACTGCACTTATTGTTGTCTGAACGAGTTTTCCATTTTATTTCTTGAATTAAAAAATGTGTCTTGATCAATTTAAATACAATCCTTGTAATTGCGTGTCTATCAGGTGCAGTAGGGAATCCCTTCCCGACCGTTGAGGTGCGAATCGTGTCCTCCACCAACCAAGTCATTGCCTGGGGCAACTGCTTTCACAGTGAGGTCGTGCCAGGGTTCGAAGGTCAACCGGGTGACCTACAGGTCAAAGGCCCAGCTGTTTTCAAAGAATATTGGAATAGACCTGATGCTACGAAGGAGAGTTTTACTGACGATGGGTGGTTCATGACTGGTAAGTTTGATTGTCTTGTATCAGTGCTGTCTCAAGGTGTGCTCTGAAAGTCTATGTCAAGTTTTGTTTGGGTGCCTAGTCGAAAGGACTTTTTTTAAAATTTTTTTTTTCATTTTATATGAAATTACTTTTCGAAAGCATTGAAACTTTCAGGATATAATAATCTCTGTATTAAAAACTTTCTGATATCCAATTATTATATTTTTAAGATACAGTTCAAAGTGTAATTTTTAAATAGAAATGAAAGATACAACTGAGAGACGGTGTTACATACCACCCCAAAAAAAAAGAATTAAAAATTTCACAAAGAATCAAGAAGTGAAAAAAAAATTAATGGCTACTATTCTTTTGTAAAATTGGAATAATAGATGCTTCCCAAGTAAAGAATAAATCACATTTGGACCCTTAACCAAAGCTTTCGAAAGGTTTTAACGTATTGAATACAGTTTGATTTCAGTACAATGCACATTTTAATTATGCTACTGACACAGTTATCTTGGACTTAGAATTCTTCTTTGATTTTTATTGTCATGATGAATATGATAATTTTTCATGTAAATGTAAGTGAAAAAAGATAAAATGGGAATCCCAATGATTTGATGAATGAATGATTGTTTGATATTGCTGATTCAAACAGGAGACACGGCATGCTTGGATGATGGTGTGTTCAGGATCTTGGGAAGATCATCGGTGGATATCATCAAGTCCGGAGGCTACAAGATCAGCGCCCTTGATGTTGAAAGACATCTCCTCTCCCATCCCATGATTGCCGAGGTTGCTGTGGTAGGTCTCCCAGACATTACTTGGGGTCAGAGGGTCACTGCCATAGTAACGTTAAAGGCAGGTCAAAGGTTAAGTCTTGGAGAGCTTAGGAATTGGGGGAAGGATAAGCTGCCATCATATCAGATTCCTACAGAGTTGAAGATCGTAGAAGAAATACAGAGGAATGCAATGGGGAAGGTTAATAAGAAGCAGTTAGTATCTCAATTATTTGGGATTGAATGAAAAGAAATTCAGTGGGGTAAATCTCTGGTATATTCCTCAAGGAGTGGTGATTGGGCTTGCCAGAATCTGTTGACTTGGGTAACCATAGGTTTGTAAACTACTTAATTACTCCATTACATTGTGATATAAGCATTACATGATATTCAAACAGATTTTTGTATGTCAGAACATCACGCTTTGCGATTTACTTATTAAAAAATGGTGCTCGCCAAGTTTATTGGACTCGTTTAACATTCATTAAGTGAACGATGAATGTGAAAAAAAATCATTGAACAGTTGTAGAGAATATCACTTATGAGCATAACAGGCACGACGTGCAATGACCATAACTTTTTTTTAAATCTTCTAATTAAGAGAATCCCTGGAATGTATATTTGGTACTAATGAAGCCTTAGATCATAAAGCAAATATTTCATATCAGTTTTGAATTCAACTCTTTAGTAAGAGATCACAGTTGTGTAAAAAACATGACACCTTAAACATGACATGCCAGTTTTGTCCATTTTCTTTACGGTCTTTATACTTACACTTAAAAGCATTCAATAACAAATGTAAAGCTTATGTCATTAATTTTAAATCCTACCTGTACCATAAACATCTATGAAATCAATTCTGAAGATAAATGTAGAATAAATCTATTCAAACATTGTAACCCCCTCCAAAAAAAGTAGAAAATTGCAAGAAGACATTTGCATTTTTGGAAGAAAGGTATGCCTAAATGACTTTAAAAATATTTAGATACCACTCAAATTAAATAGCTTGATGAGTTTGATTAATTGATACTAAATTTGTCACTTTAGCATCACACATATTGTTTGAGTTATTAGTGACTATTACAGATGTTTGAATTAGAGGAATGGTAAATTAAAAAAAAATTTTTTGGGGGGGAGGGGGTCTTCCATACAAGCTCTTTAAAATAGAGTCTTTGACTCTGTAATATGAAGTGTGGTTTGGATTAGTGTTATCGTCCTTATATTTCTATTTTTGTATCAAGAAAACTTTGCAGCTGCATGTATAAAAGCATTTTCTAAACAAATGTGTGTGTGTTGGTATGGTTTGATTTCAAATCAAAAGTATTACCAGTAATAAAAAAATATTCAAGTAATTCTGTCTGTTTTGTTGAATTGCCAGGAAGATAGTAGTCAATAGATATTGGAGTTGACTCTTTTAGTATCTCCTTGGTTGAACTTGAGGATTGTATGGAATTTCATCATTTATACAAACTCGTGCTTCATTTTCAACATGTTAAACATGGATTTAACACGTTATGACATGATAGCGAGCTCTGTGCTCCATTATAGTCTCAAAGAATTGAAAGTCTTGTCAGGGCCAATCAAATTTGCAGTTTCATGCACATGGCATTCACCATGCCCACTATTAGCCAATCAGAATCATTGTTGCAAGGGTGGAAGTGATCACAAATTGAGCTGAAAAAGCTTAAGTTGAGAGAGCTCGGACTCCCATATATTTTTTGTAAAGAGGAAAGCTAAAATTAGCTTCAATTAAGCTGAAAATCAAAAGCAAATATAGCTGAAATAGCTTAAAAGCTGAAATCTCTTAACCCTGGTATTGGAGGAAACTTACAAATGATTGCAAACTTTAGGGCCAACAAATTCATTTCTTGAAATGAAGTATGTCAAAACAAATTTAATTCAATAATTACTTGTTATAAGCTTTGTCGATTTTTGTAATTCTTGAGTAGTCTTCCAAGATGTACTTTGATGTTAATATGTGCAATTATGAGATCATGATGTGAAAACAGGATATTATTATTATGTATTAAATACATGTCATTAATTAGAAATGTTATCTGTTCAGTGTCATTTTCTGTTCTTTAGCAATAAGTGATGACTTACATAGTATCAAACAGATAATTTAAAAATGAGACATCACTGTAAATTGAGAAGGAACCGAGTTATGCTTGGACTGAACCCATCAAGTCCTGCATGTATGCCCAAGATAATGTGGGGAATGGTATCTGGTAAATGAGCATCATATCGAAATAGAATTGCAATCAATCAGTACATAACACAATGAATATGTGAATCAAGTTATTCAATGTTGGTAGAATGATTATGAAGAAATACATCCAACTTGTGCATGAATTTGCACCGATATTATTTATAACCATTCATCAAGCTGATTGGAATCAGAATCACAACTTATTCATGATGCAAATTTGTTTGCGTTCGATCTTGTTAATTTACTTGGGGAGGTCAGATATTTTACAGTTTCAGTGAGACTAACTTCTGGATGGTCGACTGTAAAGTATATGTATACAAGCTGGCTATTATTATCACCATCTCCTTATCCTTTGCAGTACCTCCATCTCCATCACTAGATCAGCACCATGGAAATCATTCCCTTTGTCAATGCAACCATTTATCATCTCCTTCAAAATCATCTGCATCTCTAAATGCTGTCATCATTATGATCATCATAGTCATTGTCTCCATCATCACAAATGCACAATCAACACAATGACCATTATTGCCACATGGACCCAAGTCCATGGTTGCCCCCACTCTAATCATTTACATCGCTATTTCTGTCTCCTAATAAATGTTGCCATCATTACTCTCATCAACATCACCACTGTCATAACTACCACCTCTCAAAGGCGGCGGAAGCAGGGGGTAAGTGTCCCCCCTAAATTTTTTGTTGATAACCTTTTTTTTGGCTTGTCAATTTCGTTTCCTGCGTCCCCCTAAAATTTTGGGTTGATAACCTTTTTTTTTTCTGGTAAACAAATTTTGGTGGTCCCCCCTAAAATTTTTGGCTTCTGTTGCCAATGCCACCTCTACAATCACCACTACCACTACAATCATTGTTATCGACATCTACGAAGACATCTACCACCACCACCACTACAATCACCACCATCCCTCTCATCAACATCATCAGCAATGCCATCATCCTTATGAGCACATGATCATCAACACTACCATCACCATTCAAAGAAAAGGTAAAAATGGCAGAAAATATAATAAAAAATATTGGTGAATGTTTTAGGAAAGTTATTGAACGAGCAGGTTCCCTATATGTTATGTAATATAGAATGCATGAATTTCATTTTTTTCAATGGTTCCTGATGACATATTTTCATTTACTTTTCATGATTGGGCATGAAATGATGTATGTTGATATACAAGAGGTAAAGTAAAAACCATTTTCAATTTTCTGAGAAAATACCATTTTTATTGATTGTTTACCATTGGCTATATAGGAATGCTGCTTGCATATGACAAAAGTCTAATAAATTTTTGATTTTTTGATGGATTTATATAGAACCTTTGGCAATATTTTCTGCTATTTTTACAGTAAACTTTTTGTCCGGGTGAACTTCCTCTTTAACATCCATCAGCAATACTGCCACCCTCGTGAACTCATACCCATCATTACAACCACTACCATCACCATGATTGTCTTCAACATTGAGATCACTGTTGATTATACCACTACTAAATTAGAAAACAAGGGAGCGCTAAGTTCTGCTGGTGCACCTCTAGATTTATTTAATACAAATTATAGAAACTGAACTACTGCATATCAAAAGGAAGCATAGTTAATCGTGCGGGTGAGGATACAGAACAATTCATTTCGAACTTATCTTTATTACTAATACCCTTTTCATAAACCTATCCTCCAATTAGCCGCCTAAGAGTAATGCGGATAATTCAATAAAAATTGCGTTCGTAAACTCCGAAAATAAGCCGCATTATTTTTACGAGCGCCCGTCCTGAAAAGGCGGATAATCGCCATGACAACTGGACACGCCCCCTCCGATGCGGTTGTGTTGGAAAAGGGTGACCTTGTGACCGCACCATGGCAATTATCCGCATTATTTGGAAATGCGTTCATAAACTCAAAATCTTATCCCGATGCCGCTATTATGCGGATAATAGCAGCATCAGAGTAATGCGGATAACTCTTGTCCTCCTCCAATTTTACGACCAAATTATGCTGCTATTAGCTGCCTAATTCATAGTAATTGGGTTTATGAAAGGGGTATTTAGGACCATCCCAAAAGCAAGTTGATTTCAATACAGCGAGTCGAAAACAGCTGTTTTATTCATTTTTTCAAATCATGCATATGTAGCTATTTACTGCTATTACAAAAAAATGTCAAAACCGCTGTTTTCGACTCGCCATATGGGCATCGAAGAGCAAATGTGATGAGGTATAACAATGAAGTACAAATGGTGCTTTCACATGTTCATGGACCAGCCAAGAAAAATGAAGATTTTTCAAGATTCATATATAGTACATGTCAGTCATATGTTTTTAGTGAAATTAAACTTGTTGTGCTTGATGATTTTCTTCTTTTTTTCCACAGATTAACCTGGTTTTGGGTGTAGACTTGACCTTTTACCAGCATATCAGTAACAAAAAGGAAATGTACACAAAAAGAAGTTGCTATGCAATTTTGCTACACAATTTAATATATTGGACATGTGAAAGACAAAATGTAGTAAAAAAAACACCTTGAATATATATGAAATTGCCCTATAAAAACGAAGGGGAGCACAAAGTTGGCCAGCATCCCAACTATTCATTTGTTTATACTTGATTTGAAACAAATATTCCTTTTCAAATGGCAAAAAATCAATTCATTGGATACTTGGTTTTAAAAATTTCCAAACAATTCAATATTTACCAGACTGTTTCATGGAACAATCATGTGTTGCATGGAGCATAAATCAATTTTAATAACATGAATATGCTTCCAAAAGAAGGTGAAAATATTGACATATTTCCAGCCTATCCAGAGTAGAACTCTTGCAAACAGTGCTTTTAAACCATATAAAACTGGTTTTACCATCTATTTAAGAACATCTCCCGTATATAGAGTAACAAGTCTCACTTTTTGTTTCCATTCAATTTCAATCAACAATACAAAAACTATCTGGGTCTCTGTTATTAGGAAAGAAACATGAAGGGTACATAGGTACATGAAACAAGGTGATATGAAAACGAGTCATGCTTCAAGCAATAGATATTAATCCAATAATTTCTGAAATGAATGCTTTGAGCTAACTTACAAAAATATCTGTAAAAAAATAACATCCACATACATAATCTAGTCATTAAATGATTAACAATTCAGTAAAAAAAACTACCTGTTATACATACCCTGCTGCTCTACTAAAAATAGGGTAAAGTAAAATGGAATGCTCAATTAATCAGTTTAGTAACCTAATATATTTCAGACTGAGGTAATACAACAAATGATACATATTTGTTCTTGAATACTGCTATAAAATAGCACCACTCAGTCATGATCATCAAATGGATATATAACGTGCTGTAATATTGTTTACATGAAACACACCAATGTAATAATGTAATTGAATCTAGATGTGCATTCATCACTTTCATTCTGATATTCAAGATTGACTATAAAACTTAACACTTACACATAAATAAATGCCTTACCAAAGGGCACTAGTGCACCACTTGGGAATCGAACATGGGTCACCAGAATCCGAAACCGTCGCTCTACCGACCGAGCTATCGCGCCTCCCTATGACAAGTGATGAGTTGTCGAGGAAAGCTTAGAATTATTCCATGATGGAAGATGATTCAGGAGAGAACAATTATTCAAGATGGATCCTGTTACACAAACCTTAACATCTAGATGTACATTTATCATTCTTTAGTTTTAATTTGAAATATGAGATTGACAAAACTCGCCTTCCCTGACATCGTTACCCATTTAATTATGACAAGTGATGAGTTCTCTAAGGAAGCTTAACAATTATTCTATGATAAGCTAATTCAGAAGAAAGCAAGACAATTAATCAAGATGGGGCTTGTAACTTGAAGCTTTATGTTGATTGTAAGGCTGATTCTTGCGGTTGAGTACAAAGACCACGATGTGAAAATTATCGTAAAATCAACTGTACAATTCACTGCTAAGCTGTGCGATAAGGGTGGGTGTTCCATAAAGCTGTTCGTAATTTACGAGCGACATGTAATTGTCAACATCATTTACCACAAGGATCACCATTCGTTCTTAAAGTCACTCTTAACTTGCGATCAGCTTTCTGAAACGGCCCCCTGGTGGGTGTTTCATAAAGCTGTTCATAAGTTACGAGTGACTTTACTATTAAGACTGGTGATCTTTTTTTGTGTGCTTTCCGTTGGTCTTGATTTAGTTCTTGAGAAAGGGTCACCAATCATTTGTTAAGTCGGTGGTATCTCACAAACAGCTTCATAAAACACCCACCTGAAAATGGAGCTATTACATTGACTTAGTCAGGATGAGAAGACGTCAAGACATCCAAAAACTACTGACTGAAGAGAGCAGGAGGGAGGTAAGAGGATTTGGGTAAAAAAAAATCAATTTGTGTTTGCTCATTACCAAATATAGGGTATTGAGAATGTACAGATAAATTTTATGATAAAAAGGCCATTGCACATCTTATGATTGGTCTGTGACCCAAGTTTAGAATCTAATTAATGTAAAATTGAATGACAAAATTGCCATCTCACAATGGAAAGACTTGATTAAATGAATACTCAAGCTTAAAGATAAATGTAAGTAGTTGCAGTAAACACTGCTTTCACAAGAAAGTCTGTAAAACCAGGCTTAATTGTCACTATATCATCGAGGATCTAGATCTGGGACAGTTACATAAACTGAACTTTGTGAAATCTTGAAATCTATGCTGAAAAATTCCACATTGAAGATCACCAACACAGATAAGCACATGTGGGACAGTGTATAATTACTGCTTTGAATGTCGGCCCGACACTTGAACCGAATCCCGTGCTTATTTGCTAATTTTTCAGCAATTACACAATTTCTTCCAGAATCATTTGGCACATGTTTTTTTTTATTCATACAAACAGACACTTTGGTGGTCATTTAATTGGATTCTGAACAAACTCATTTTGAGATCATTACCACAACTGGCATTCATCTTTAAATTCATGATTATATTACTACCGCCCTTTATAGAAGAATAAAAAATATAATTTCAAATTTTAATGACACCACAGCAATTGTACAATTGACTACAATTTGAAACCTTTACTATAGGCTTGAATTACCAATGTTACAGTTAAACCTCAAATATGAGTATCCCATTTGTTTATATCTTAGGGGAACATTTTTTTCTAGAATCGAGTCATAGACTAATCGAAAGATATACAGTGGCATGAAAGCTTCCGTTTTCTTTGCCTTCCTTCTTCTTTTAATTATCAAGACAAAGTATTACCTCGTCTTGTTTCATTTTCATGCGTTTTTCTGAAATGTCTCACAACTTGGTTTTAATTAAGATCTCCATAGAATCCTGAGTTGGTTTTTGGAAGTGAGAGGGTTTCAATGAATGGATTAACCTGAGGATGTATGCCGATAGATAAGGCAAGGCCCTAGTAATCATCCTGGGGATTTTTCTCCAACAATCTCTTAAATTGATCTTGATAGATTTCATCAGGTGTAGACGCTTCTATCACAGCCGGGTCTTCTTTCATTCGAGCACAGTATCCCATTAGCTGGAACAGAAAAAAAATAATAAACTGACATTAGCTCAAGCAAAATCAATGAAAATTTTACATGCAAAATTGTTGGTATGAATAAATCAAAATTGTCAATAAACTTTTAACGATTTGCATTTTGAAATAAAAATACTAAAGTTTAATTAAAGCTTGTGGTTCCGAAATGTTTTTCTTAGACTGCCATAGAATACAATTAGATCCCACTTGAACTTTTTTACAATTGTCATAGAGTTGTTTTTTTCTAAATTTCTTGTCTGTGGAACTGCATTCATTGTAATGATTGAAAATTAATGGGTTCAACCATGGAATTAAACCATGAAATGCATTGTTTATACCCCAAATTATGTCAACTATACAGCAATGTGGATGTAGTACGCACAGGGTGATATCACATTTATTGAAAACACCAAGGTTGGTGCTAAATCCAAAACAATTTCTTAAAATTTCAACAACTACTTCCAGTGTTAAGGGGGGGGGGGGGTTATTCCACTTACATTGTAAGGCAACATTTTTTATATTTTGGAAAAACAATATTTTTCTGTCTTTCCTCCCAGAATAGGAAAAACATCACCCATTGATACTGAGTCTTTGGGCAAATTTTCAGGACAAAATGCGGTCAACGAAGTAAAAGGTGGCATCTTTATATCAAAACTCACCGTAGGATAATTGTCTCGTTTGAACTCTTCTCCAAAGACAGTCCACCTTTCAAACCATGGCCACATGATGTAATCCACTAATCCTGGCCTGTTGCCTAGATATAAACACAGAAATAAGACAGTATTTGTTCATTAAACTTTAAATTCACCATATTGACATCCATTGAAAACAGCAAGACAACATGTGAAGCATAAAAACAAACATAATGCATTGAAATTATATACAAAATAATGACAAAATTAAAAACGCCAACAAACTCAAACCCACTCACACACAAATAGAATTACAAAATAAGAAAGCATTCGGTGCCTCTATTACGCTCATTTTCAAAAAAAGTTCCTCCTGATATATGGTTAGTCTTCCATGGAGGATTCTGGTGAATGAACACACCAACACACACCCACATCCACTCATACAGTGATTTCAAGTACGGTGTTGACCTTTTGGTGTTGGTGTTAGGTCAATTTTACATGATTATAACGCCAAACTTGAAATAAAGATGGTTCTGAAAAGTAACTCACTAGTTGTTTGGGTGTTAATAATGTGATCTGGATCAGTTTTGCAAACTATGAAGAAGTTTTGAAGCCAGGGGAAGCAATCCAAATTTCAACACCAACAACAAGGACAACACTGGACTTGATATCACCCATAGACTCCCCCAAAATGCAGTAGCATACGTTTATCTCCTAAAAGTAGAGTTTCCTCTGATAGATGTCTAGATAGTCTACCATTGAGGATACTGGGGATGGACACACGAAAAAAAAAAACACACACCCACAATCACTGTAAACTTGGGTTTACTTCTGAAAATTGGATAGATGGATTCTTATAAAATGAGTTTGGTGGATTAACATTTGACTTACCAAAGAAGAAAGCAGTGCCTCTTTTCTTGAGCTCATCTTCAAGAACATAGAGCTCCTTCTGATAGATGGCTAGATAGTCTTCAGTAGGGGATTCTGGCGGATGGTACGTGGCCTTGAAGAATGGTGGACTTATCTGTGATCAGAGAAAGCATGTTTAAAAGACAAATAACTACCATGCTACACCATCTTTCTTTAAAAAGATATTTCACTCAAGTGTTTCCCATCCTCTCTTTTAGGTTTGAATACCGTAGCGTAGGTGATGACTGATGAGGGTTTTATGTAATAGAGCACAGTCCGCTGATATACATATATATACACACAGATGTATGGTGAAATGGTGAAAATCAAGAGAATGGGCATTGAAACACAGGTGAGAAGGGAGGAACACTAAAGGGGGTGTTGTAAGAAAATATTTGCAATCATTTGCAAATATTCTGTTGCAATGTTACAATTGGTGGATCAATTTTAACTATAGCGAATAAGATTATTCTCCTTGTTTTAAAAAGCATATTAGCAATTAATCACCAATTACAATTAATTGCAAGACTTACGATCGATTTAGGAACAATAAATAGACTTGCACTTGATTGAAAGTTTCTTGCGACACCCCATAAGGAAAAACTAGCATTAATTTGGTGATATTAGAGTTAGAAACTTGAATTAAATAGAGAACAAGAACAACACTTGACTTCCAATCCTTATCTTCACTCTGGGATATATAAGATAACTGAAAAGTAAGTTTGTTTAATAATTAATTGATGAATTAATTAATTTATTTACTTATTAATTCATTTATTCGATCAATCATTCATACGACCGACCGACTGATCACCCACCCACCAACCAACCAACCAACCAATCATTTACTTATTCATTTATTATATTTCATGAATCATTCAATTCAAGATTTAAAAAGAGCACACAATCAAATGAAGAGCATTTTTACTCAAAACAGAGCTGCCCAAGGCCCCTACAAAATCGCATCTTGAGGCAATATGAGCCCCGATAAAGCTACCGGTATTGAAAAGAAAAAAATCTTACCTTGCTCCCAAAGTAATCCAGAAGCATCTTATCCTGAGCCTTTCTGTATGGATCACTTGGCCATAGGTTGCCATGATCGGGGTAAGCATCATTCACGTATTCACAGACAAGGGTAGAATCTCTCACGATCTTCTCATCATGTTCAAAGCATGGAGTAGTTCCAAAGGGATTCTTTGAGAAGTACCATTCTGGTTTCTTAGAGAGGCTTATGTTGACAAGTTCATAGCTGGAAAAAAAAACATGATGCAATTTGACATTCAGGGGCAGGCCTGTAACACAAAGCTTAGCAGTGATCGTAGACACATTTTTCTACAATTGATTACATTGACTACAATGTACAATCAGTCATAAAAATCAAGCGTACAAATAATCACTAACGTTTGTGTTACGGGACCCCGATGTATTCTAAATAGTTTTCACTTCAGGTTAATTTTGTTTGATATTCAAGATATCAACTTGAAATACATTGTTCTCAGTCACAGGTTATTTCTCAATGTCAAGTCTACTCCAACAAAGAGCATGATGAATAAATAGAAGAAAAAGCAAAATTACCATAACTTTATTAGCATCATCACCATGTATAATGTCATTTGAATTTAAATCTATTGATTTATTCAATTTCTTTGTAAATTTTCAACATACAAATTTATCAGAAATACAGATCGATGTTGAATGAGATTTACAAACAATTTGATTAGATTTTTAGTGATATAATTTGTTTGATTTTCTATATTTGTAAGGTAAATGCTAGTTTTGGTAACGATGTCAAAATGAGTTCGTACAGAATCCAATGAAATGACCACCAAAGGGTCTGTTTGTATAAATAAAAATCATGTGCCAAAGGATTCTGGAAGAAATTGTGTAATTGCTGAGAAATCAGCAAATAAGCACAGGATTTGGGTAGAGCGTCGGGCCCGACGCTCTAAGCAATAATTAAACATTGTCCCACGTGCGCTTATCTGTGTTGGGGATCTTCGGTGTGAACATTTTTCAGCGTAGATTTCAAGATTTCACAAAGTTCAGCTAATGTAACTGTACCAGATCTAGATCCTCGATGATATACTGACAATAAAGCCTTGTTTTGCAGACTTTCTCATGAAATCAGTGTTTACTGCAATTACTGGAACTTCTCTTTAAAAAAATCATGAAATACTAAATCGTAAACTGAAATTTATTTCAAGTGGATATGAATAATGCATACTCAACATTCTTGGCAGCCAGCACCAAACGAGCTCTATGAGCAAAGGGGCAAAACCGGAAACTGTACAGACGAGGAACTCCCTTCTTCAGAGGTGGGAGGGGCTCTCCTGTGAACACCAATAGATAATACAATCATAATTCAATCATATCATTATTCAGAGAAAATCAAAATAAAATCAAAAGAAATAGTGGATTATTTTTAGCTTCCTTATTTGTTTAAGTAGCCATCATGTATAACAGTTTTGTGAAAATATATGTAATTTATACGATATCTTTATCAGTTCTTCAAATCTATATATTTTAGTAAATAAATACTGGTATAAGTTTTCTTGAAACAAAATCATGATATCTAAAACTCAAGAAAATTACTTCATGCAGTTTGTCATGTTGTTGGTCAAAATGAACTGATTGTGCAGTTCATATAACGTTGGTTATATTTGTTGTTAAATGCTATTTTAGGCATTAAGTATGGGCTTAGAAAAATGAAAATGTACTCAAAACAATATTTTTCAAAAGTCAATGCAGAGCATTCATTATCAAATTATTCAGAGTGCGACCCCCCCCTCTTTTTAAAAGAAATAAGAGACCATCTATTGTTCCATATCGAGGACAGTTTTTACCCATACTCGTGATGTTGCTGGTAATAGTATATACAGCATTGATGGACGGTATTCCCTGGTAATAGGGTATATGCTGGTAGGCAGTGTATCCACTGAGTGTATCAAATAATACTTCCCTGATGTGATATACAGCTTGGTAGACTTAAACATTGATGGGGGGTTGGTGACTTTGGGTGTGTTTAGACTTTAGACTTAATTTTCAAAGGCAAATGAGAATTTTGAAACGCAAACAGAAAAAAACATATTTTGAGACATAAGTAGTTAAAAAAAATACCATAATTATGTAATATTTATGAGCGCCTTGGGTCGCATGATTGGCATCATTGACATGTCAAGTGGAACATCATCTTTTTAAGTGATATGAGGTTTACAACTGTATACAAACCACATTTTTTATAAAAATAATCACATTTGATCCTTTGATTTCTTTCTTAAGAAATGATGTAACTCGGTTTTAAAAACTTTTTATAAAAAAGCCACCTATACAATTAAGAGTCCTAATGTGCACGTTCATATTAATACATTATCACACAGTGTGGAATGCAGAATAAACTCTCCTGATATGCAGCAAAGACTTTAAATAAAGTGTCTATAAAATAACTCTATTGTCTCCTAAATTTCAGTATGAACCCACCCTTTCTTGTTAGCAGTGTTTAAGTCTTATCATGCCACTCAAATGAATTAATTTTTCATACTAGTTTGATAAAGTGTCTAAACATCTCTTTTTGCTCCTAAATTTTAGTATGAACTTATCCCCCTTTTTTGCATGGTGATGGTTTAGTCTTAGACTTAACATAAAAAATTGAATTAGTTTTGCATACATCATATTGCCAACTACTGACAAAGGTGTCCTATTGGTTAAAACAAAGCAATTCCTGAGGGTATCCTTTGTGTTGGCTTCAGGACCAGCAAGATTGAACGGCGCCTTATGGTTGATATTATAATGGGATGGGTGAAAGGATGAAAGAGGGAATTATTATGGGATATCGGGTTTGAGCTAGAGTAAATCAGCTTGCAAAGTTGTTCAGATCTGGTTTTGGGGTGAAGATGATGGACAGCATCAAACATGTAGTAGACCTGGGGATTCCATGCTGTACAGTGCCCTAATTCAGGGGAACAGAATGGGTAAGTAGATCTCTACTGGGTAATTGTGGTGTGAGGCTGAAGCAGTAAAGTGTGTTGGTTGTTTATCTAGTCAAATCAAAGAACATAGCTTTATCAAAATTAAAAACATATCTCTTTAGTTAAGAAAATATGCTGTGTAGAGTTGTAGACCAAAATAAGTAAAAAGAGCTCTGAACAAGCGCAGCTGAATATATCCATATAACAGCTGCGCTATATACATTAATGCTTATTATCAAACAAAATAACCGCATTAAATTGTGACTGTAATTATAATGAATACGTTCTATGTTTCATCATTCATGTCTAACTTGTTACGGTATATAAAAAGGTGATTGCTCACATTTCTGTCATTGCCTAGGATCCATATGCGACCTACATTTGATGTTTGATACATTATCGGCAATAATATTCCATTCCCATAACATTTAATTTCAATCACCTTCCTGATTTATTGAGATATTTGGGAAAATAATTTAGCTGCCCGGCACTCCAGTCCACACTCCCTTGGCCTTGACAGTGACACCCATAGTAATCTTACCCCGGCCAGGGCCACGCTCCGGCCCGCATCACGGGCAGGAGCTCCCTGGGTTCACTTGTTCACTGCTACAATCTGGCCTGTGGAGAATATACAGGTAGGACTATGGTATGCCAATGCTGTTGAGCACACACTTTAAAAAATCCTTAAAATATCACTTTTGTGACCAAAATTACTAATTTCCATACAGTTTTAATTTATTTATCATTATATTAGTAAAGTGGGAATATTTTTGTATTCACCAGAGCGCTCAAAAACTTGAATTTTGGGCATATTTTTGTGTACGCCCTCTATTGGTGGAAAGTAATATGGCAAGAAAATTTTCATTTTTTGATCTCTAATTTTAATTAAGAAAAAAATGATATAAAATCAAATTTAAATAAGAGGCAAGTTGTATGAATAGCAGGTCTAATGGAAACTGTCAGTGTAAAAAATCAAGCATTTGCCCCAAAGGAAAAGAGAAAATAAGCCAAACATTGCCACCCTTATTTTGCCACACATGGAGATGAGAACAAGGTTATATCATAACCTTGTTCATTGAATGAGTGCCTGGGATTGTTAACAATGCAATCCCAGGGGCCGATTGCACGAAATGGTATTTCCAAGGACCGTCTTTCGTGTCGCCCATCTTTTATGATACGCTATAAGCGGGGTGTTTCTGAAATTTATGATAAAGAATTAGATTCGTTAGCTTGCTTTTAAATCAAATTTTAAACAATTTCATGATATATCCCAACATTTTATAAACAAATATTTTGTTTATTTTAATGGACAAATGAAATATGTTTGCAGATGATTTATTTAAAATGCGTTTCACATGGCGCATCATAAAAGATGGGCGACACGAATACGGTCCTTGGAAAGCCCCTTTCGTGCAATCAGTCCCAGGTTAACATAAATCCAAACTTAGATATATTTCGCAAATGGGCTAGTAATACGAAGTTTATACGAACCTTGTACAATATGCTTTGGATTAGGCTTTGGAGACGGAGTCATCCTTACACAAGAGAAATTCGCCCAACTCAATTCGGAAAACTGACTATTTATCTCGGCTTGGCTCCACTTATCGCCTACTAATTCTATCTTTTCCAATCAATGCAGATCGACCTGTACCTCCCACTGGAGAGATCAGTGCCTGTACTGTACCTCCCACTGAGATCAGTGGTACCTCCTCGCGCGCGCTCAGCTCATGCTCAAAGCACAAAGTCAGGCAATATTACGAGACATCTCACATTTGATTGCTTGCGTAACATCATGGACCTAGGTCCATGGTAACATAGAGTGTGCGTGATGAATTAGCCGATGTATGCATGATAGTCATAGAGATATGATTTCCGTCCTTTTTTTTTGATATTTTTTTTTCTATAAGTAAAGAAAAATGGCTCCTGATTGAGGCTTAACTTAATAAAAACATATTAGTGACTCAAAAGTGCCGATCCACGTTTCGGATACCGAGAGGGGGTAAAGACAATGTCAAAAATTTTCGGCGCCAAATTATATACTTGCAGAATTTTGCACGTGAAGCACGCCGAAAAAATACAAGTTTATATATTTAATAATATTTTGATGGAACTAGTTTGATGGTTTTATAGCAATTTCATATGTTTTTTTTTCACTGACTCAATTTGCAAAATTAATGGACAGAGCAAACTGGTAAATTTGCCGCATAGTATTTCGATCGCCCCCTGCCCCGCCCCATAGAAGCAACATCATGTAGAATGATTTGATTCTGTTGTGATAGACTCCGGGTGTAGAATTTGTGTTGTACAGGGCAGTGATCATTGGATCATATTCTTAATATGCATGAGTATCCTATTCAGTATGTTGCAAAATTAATGTAGGCGTACATTTATTTAGAAGTTCATAAAGTTCTCAAAATGTTAGGTTTCCTTTAAAAAAATTCTCCTTGGTCACCACATTCCCTCGTAACATTTTAAGAATTATCATTGACATTATAAATCTCTGGTCATATTCTACACACAAAAAAAAAGCCTGGAGCGCCTAGTAACAACGGAAACCCATGCACTTCCTGATGGGTCCTACCCCCTCCCCGGCATCGTTAAATGTATAACATGCAGGCCCTGATGCATAATAATAGCATTTTGAAAATGTGATCGT
Organism: Lytechinus variegatus; assembly: GCF_018143015.1. Taxonomy (NCBI): domain Eukaryota; kingdom Metazoa; phylum Echinodermata; class Echinoidea; order Temnopleuroida; family Toxopneustidae; genus Lytechinus; species Lytechinus variegatus. The sequence goes on from NC_054741.1 coordinate 51,337,757, forward strand.
TTTTTTTTTGGCTCGTCGCTACGCCCCCCACTCTCATAATAATACTAGACAATTTTTTTATAGGAGGGGAAAGGTAGCTGCTCGACCAGCTAAAGGCTATATATCCAGAATTATAGGCCATTTTCATTGTATACCATCGTCTAAAATAGTCAATCAGAAGCCCCCCGCGAAAATGATCTATAGAACCGCGCCTGCTCTCTCTATCTCTCTCCCCCTCTTTATATAAAGGATTTGTTTACAGGTGTATTGTAATATTCAAGATAAAAAAAAATCATGTATTTTGATGGCTTTAGCAATCACAAAAATACATTGGGCCTCATTGCATGGTAACAATTTCAGAAAATAGAAGTAATAAGGGAGCAATAGTAGGCTTCAATAATCAGGGGCGGCGGGAAGTATTTTCGTTTGGGGTGCAAAGCCCCAAAAGTGCACTCATAATTATGTCACAATGGGCATTGTGCAACCGGATATTTTCTCCATGAGATTGCGTGACAAAAAAAATCGTTTAAAGGGGTGTTTTCTCCAATCTTGGAGGCGGGTCGCGCGTGTAGTCAATAAGGGTGTCACAACTAACGTGGTTTTGAAAGACTGGTCAATGGATCAATCGCGGGGTCAAACTCAGTGTATAATAGTTTTTTTTTTTCAAAGCTTTTCTTTTTAGACTAGACAAACGTGTCAGTGGAGTCCCCGCCCCCATTATTTTTTTGGTAACCAGGAACATAATGATATGAACAATAGCTTCACTAGTTGAAACTTTGTGCTGTTCCAATCTGAAAAATGGATGGACATGAACGGGATAAGCTATAGATGCAAGCGGAAAGCGTGAGCCACAACAAAAAAATGTGATTTTCTAACTCAGTAAAATATACTGTGTTTTACTTCAAACATTGAAAAGGGTACATTACAAGTTGAAAAAAAGTCATTTTCCGTTTTGGGAAAACGGCATTTTTTTTCCTATGAGGATTTTTTTGGGGAAGGGGGACTAGGGGCCCCGGTTCCGCCGCCGCCTGACGTCATAAAAAACAAAAAAGAGACTCAAGATTTTTAAAAAAAAGGAAGCCGTTGCCACTGCAGATTATTTTGCTAAAAAGATGTGTGTGTGATTGAACCTGTTTTTGCTTCTTGATTCTCAACATTTGATTATCGACTAAATTATTTATTTACACATCACAATATCAAAATTTGCACTAAAATGAAGATGAAAAGGAGAAACCAATTCCGAATAGCTCGAGCTCATTGGTTACAGTTATGACTTGTGACAGTGCTTGTTCGTGTTTACAAAGATACTTGTGTTTATAGCTGTGAGTGAGCACTCTCCGCAAGTTAGTTGTTTGAATACACACGTACGTACACGTACACATGTGGCGTGGGAAAGGAATCAGGGACAACTCGGACCACGGGACATCTCGGACCGCGGGCCGAGTTGTCCCACCCATTACGAGATTTTTTTCTCACAAATTTGCGTCTATTTTTCCGTCATTTCGAAATTTCTTGTAAAGATTTTCTAGACATATGGTGTAATTCTAATGTTCTTCACTTTCTATTACTTTTTTTTCGCTGAAATAAAAAAAAAGTGTAATTTTAGGCGTTTTTCGACAGCTCGCGATTCCCATAGGCGCGCGTGTATTAACTGTGTCGGTGCTCGGCTCGGCCCCGCTCAATAACTGACTTGATTTTGTGATCATTTCTCCTCAAAGTACCACTTTTATCGCAGAAGATGGACTTTGTTGTATTCCATTACCTCCATTTTCTCATCACAAGGATAAAATTTGGTGTATTTGCACGATTTTGATCAAGTTTTTCACCTTTTTCTCTCTGGTCGCAAGAAGCGAACAACCGATGAACGGTCCGCTGCTCTTCATCGTAATTCTCCGTAGCTCGGCCGCCAAACTGGCGGGGTGGGATTCAGACCGAATCCACAATGGAAGTGGGCGTGCACAGCAAAGAGCTGAGCTTGACTGAGAGTGAACTAGAGTTTGAAGCTTGGCAGTGTCGTATAGGCTCTGCCTTTTTTTGTAAATATATATTTTTCAATTTTTTCTATATTGATTTTCCCTGGTTTCGAGCTCTAAGATTGTAATGATATAATTATGCTTCAATTTCTTTGACTGAGTGTGACTATGGTGTGGATGTTTGAGTTGCTCAAAAATATTTTTACGTGGGTGGGGGCTCGGGGCGATTTCACTCTTGCCCCCGAAATGCGAAAAAAATATATTCGGGGTGTAGCTGTGTGGGCATGCCGGGCTGAGGCTAGCCATCAATAATTTTTTTTTTTTTGAGAGGGGGGGGCTTAATTTTTTACTTTAAATTGATCATTTTTAGGCCTTTTTTTCCATTTTATTTTTAATATTGAATTTCCGTGGTGTAGAGTTGAGTTTTAAGTTGCATTAATCAATATGCTTTAATTTCTTTGACTTTGAATGTGACTGTGGTGTGGATGTTTGAGTCGAACAAAAAAATACCTTTACGTGGGTGGGGGCTCGGGGCGATTTCACTCCTGCCCCCTAAATGCGAAAAATATTCTGGATGTAGCTGTGTGGGCATGCCGGGCTGAGGGTAGCCCTCAATAAAAAAATGTTTTTTTTTGGGGGGGGCTTAATTTTTCACTTTAAATTTATTATTTTTAGGCCTATTTTTTGTACATTCTATTTTTCATATTGAGTTTCCCTGGTGTAGAGAGTTGAGTTTTAAGTTGCAATAATTAATATGCTTCAATTTCTTTGACTTTGAGTGTGACCGTGGTGTGGATGTTTTGAGTCGAACAAAATACTTTTACGAGCTAGGGTGGTGGCTCAGGGCGATTTCACTCTGCCTCCGAAATATGAAAATGATCTAAGTGTATCTGTGTGGGCATGTCAGGCTGAGGGTAGCCATCAATTAAAAAAGTGTTTTATTTGGGGGCTTGATTTTTAATTAAATTAATTATTTGTATTTTTTACAGGATTTAAAATAAAACTGATTTACTTTAATTTTATTTCTTGGTCTCAAGGGTGGATGTCAGGCTGCCGGGATGGAATTCAGCCACAATTGCCAATGGAAGTGGACATACTTGTACAGTCGTGAGCTTGGAGACTGAAGCCTTGCCCTACAGCTTAGAATATTTTTTAATCAAGTTTTAGGCCACTCAGTCTTATTCCCATTTGAAATATAATCAGGGCCGGATCCAAAATTTCCCTACAGGGCCGGGGGCATTTTGTCTAGGAATTTTTGACAAAAGGTCTTTACTGCCAAATCACAGTAATTTTTTCTCAGGAAAAATTTGACAAGCAAAAAAAAAAAGAAAAAAATGTAAGTTGCCTTTTCAGTACTTTTTAAGGGGGCGAATGTACCCCCTCCCTCAATTCGCCACGAGAACTTATGTCCATATTATTTAGTTTTAATTTTTACAGGAGGAAAGAATACCAAATTAAATAAGTTTTATGTTTTGCATTTTTACCAATTATTGTTTATTCAAGTAAAATGTATTTAATTTAGTATTGTTCCAAAATGCATCACCTAATTAACTTGTTTGAATTTAAAATGCAAACCTGAATAAAAAATGAATTATGAACTTTGAATATAAATAGAAAATAATATGTTATATTCTGTAAATTGTAATATTTTCAAATCATATTTTATCTCCATTCTTATCTTATCATTGTCTCCCTTTCTCATTATGTTTATCACTCTCATTTCAATTAAATTTATATTCTATTACTGGAATAAAAAAAGACAATACTCAACAATGAAACATCGATCAATAGAAAAAAAACAAAGAAAAAGAGGGAAAATACAAAGAAATGACAGGTACAAGGAGGGGGGGGGGGGTAACAACAAGTCATTCTTGTCTGGGTTTTAAAAACAGGAGAAGAGTCGTCAATACAATATTGCAAATAGCAACTATGAAGAGGGTTTGGTTTTTATCAAATAATTTTTGCAGTTCCTTTGGAGTGATGTTGTTTTTGTTTCACCCATTCTAGAAAGTGAACTTTGTATCTAACACTAAGTTGCCCTAGTGTTGTTTTCCAATCTACATTTTCTAGTTCCTTGTATCATGTATGGATGAAATCATTTAAGGTGTACCAGTTAGAAAATTGTTGACTTTTGGTATATATTTACATTAATCATGCAAGTTGCAGGTATGATCACCTTCTCAATGACTCTTAAGACAAGCTTCTGCAATTAATAAAATATATTGTATTTACTAGATAATTTGAACAACTGGACCAAATTGTGGCAAGATTAATGAGCTATATATAAGTGACAATGGGGAACCCGAGGCTGATGATATGATTTGAGCAAAGAAACAATAAAAATTTGATCAAAATCGGATAAGGAAAAACAATATTATCGCTGCATTTTAAAGAATGATTTGTATTTTTCTGGTGAAACAGGTCTGGCGTTTCTTCATGGATATTTAATCAGCAACCTCATACATGATGTCATATCCTCACTTGTTCTTTGTATTTTATTATGTGAAATTAGATTAAATTTTTAAAGTTGAATTCAATAACCCCGCTATTTGTTATCAGATTTTTATGAAATAAGCACTTTGATATGTGAATGTTGCTATGTCTACATTATTCATATATAAATATTTTCATCCCGGAGCATCCCTTTAAATGATTTATTTATTATTTCTTTTTCTCGAGAAAGAGTATAGTCTCTACAATAAAACAAGTGGAATGCCTCTGGCGGTCTCACCTGCATCACATGATTCGATATAACAGTAGTGCTGACTTTGAAAACTACTATATACAACTCGCACAAGATGTTCAGTGATACTGGGTTACTCTTATTTCCATGTCTTATGAAATATACCAATAAACTTAAAGGGGAAGTTCACCCTGACAAAAAGTTTATTGTAAAAATAGCAGAAAAAATAATAAAAAATATTGCCGAAGGTTTGAGAAAAATTCATCAAATAATTAAAAAGTTATTAGAATTTCAATTATTTGATTTGTGACGTCATATGCGAGCAGCATTCCTACATAGCGAATGGTAAAAAATCAATGAAATGTCATTTTCTCAGAAAATTGAAAATGGTTTTCACTGTAACTTTTGTATATCAATAGACAAATAATTTCACACCCGATCACGAAAAGAAAACAAAATTAAGTTATCAGGAACCATACAAAATTTTAAATTCATACATTTTATATTATGTAACACATGGGGCAGCTGCTCGTTTATGACGTCACAAATTCAAAATTTTGAACTCTAATAACTTTCTTACTCTTTAACGGATTTTCCTCAAACCTTCACCAATATTTTTTACTATTATACCCCAAAACAATTGACAAGAAAAAAGAGGGGGTTTTCAATAATAAAAGGTCATTTAGTCCTAAACACATGTATCATTTCAATTGTGAATGATTCATTATTTTGTTCTCCATGAAGAAAAATAGTAGGGTGGACATTTGGTATTGTGTCCCCCTATTTTTGGTAGGGGGACACGTCCCCCCCCCCCCGATTTCCTCCCATAATCATCCCTCACATCCTCGTCCTTCTCACCATCTCATGCACCCCTCTTATCAAGAGTCATCATCATCATCTCTCTTATTTATATCCTTCATGCACCTCCTCTTCCCTCTCATCATCAAGGCCCACCCCTTATCATCGCCATCCCTCACATCCTCATCTCCATCTCTTTCCCTTTGTCCCTCTCATCATCCCCCCCCCCTCATCAAGAGTCATCAAAGATCCTCATCCCTCTTATCATCACCATCTCTCACCTCCTCGTCCCTCTCATCAAGGCCCACCCCTCGTTATCGCCGGTATGCTATCATCGCCATCCCTCACATCGTCGTCCCTTTTACCCTATATCCAAAACTCTGCTCTCTACACAAAGGAAACTTAATATAAAAATTAAAAATGAAATTGGCATGCCCACACAGATACACCTAGAACATTATCACATTTCGGGGGCAGGAGTGAAAATGCTCGGAGCCCCCATCCACATATTTTTTGTTCGGCTCAAACATCCACACCACAGTCACACTCAAAATCAAAGAAACTGAAGCATATTAATTATTGCAACTTAAAACTCAACTCTCTACACCAGGGAAATTCAATATTAAAAATAAAATGGAAAAAAAGGCCTAAAAATGATCAATTTAAAGTGAAAAATTAAGCCCCCCCCCTCCAAAAAAAAAAAAAATTGATGGCTAGCCTCAGCCCGGCATGCCCACACAGCTACACCCCGAATATATTTTTTTCGCATTTCGGGGGCAAGAGTGAAATCGCCCCGAGCCCCCACCCACGTAACTTATTTTTGAGCAACTCAAACATCCACACCACAGTCACACTCAGTCAAAGAAATTGAAGCATAATTATATCATTACAATCTTAGAGCTCGAAACCAGGGAAAATCAATATAGAAAAAATTGAAAAATATATATTTACAAAAAAAGGCAGAGCCTATACGACACTGCCAAGCTTCAAACTCTAGTTCACTCTCTCTCACTCAGTCAAGCTCAGCTCTTTGACTGCACGCCCACTTCCATTGTGGATTCGGTCTAAATCCCACCCCGCCAGTTTAGGCGGCCGAGCTACGGAGAATTACGATGAAGAGCAGCGGACCGTTCATCGGTTGTTTGCTTCTTGCAACCAGAGAGAAAAAGGTGAAAAACTTGAACGAAATCGTGCAAATACACCAAATTTTATCCTTGTGATGAGAAAATGGAGGTAATGGAATACAACAAAGTCCATCTTCTGCGATAAAAGTGGTACTTTGAGGAGAAATGATCACAAAATCAAGTCAGTTATTGAGCGGGGCCGAGCCGAGCACCGACACAGTTAATACACGCGCGCCTATGGGAATCGCGAGCTGTCGAAAAACGCCTAAAATTACACTTTTTTTTTATTTCAGCGAAAAAAAAAGTAATAGAAAGTGAAGGACATTACCATTAGACCATATCTCTAGAAAATCTTTACAAGAAATTTCGAAATGACGGAAAAATAGACGCAAATTTGTGAGAAAAAATCTCGTAATGGGTGGGACAACTCGGCCCGCGGTCCGAGATGTCCCGTGGTCCGAGTTGTCCCGTCCCCTGGGAGAGGGATGAGTGTACGGTACTCCATCAGCTTGGACTGGTGTTGGATTCCAATGTTACATTTTAATTACTGTATTGTGATTTGTGAGTGGGATTGTTAACTATGGTATGAGGTCAGCTTCAGGAGAAGGTACCTTTTTATTTCATTTCTTATGTGTGACGGCACTGTATTGAATTCGAAGAATCTAATAAAATTGTAATTTAAACTTGCGCTTGCGGTACGGTATCTGCGGCTAGCTAGCTACGGCAACCGTGAAACTTTCCGACCGGGCAGCTCTCGGGCGCACGGCGTCGGCGGATCGGGAAGTTCAGCTACCAGAGCGCTGGACCTTGACCTAGCTAGTCTAATCTAGTCGTGTAACTTGTGCGTAGTCTGCAATAAAAGAATTTGACACGATAACCAATGATACCATGTATGTATAGAGCTAGATAAAACTAGACTTAACATGTATCTGTGTATATTTGTATAGAACTGGATGAAACGAATTGCGCATGACCTGTGCTGTGGCTGAGCGCAATTCGCGTTCGCCAGTTTCATTTTTGATTCGGTGGTTAATTGATACGTGTGGGCAACATTCTCGCCAGTAGTGTAGGAAAGGTGTGTCGCATGCAACATTTCACAAGCAAATTCATGCGTCACAGCAAAATGCGAGTGACTCAGGCAAAAAAAACACAAAAGAGGGGGAAAATCTTCAGACCTCGGAAATCATTGTTGCATCATTCATCATCAATCCTCAAAAGTATACAGATATTTCAGAATCATTTCGGCAACAGACAAACTATGATTGTATCATTGATGACCAAATAATGCCAGTGTGGCTAGCTAGCGCTAGCCACACCCATCGCCTGTACTCTTGACATGCTAACCAATGAGCTACGTGTAGATTTCATCCCAGTGCGATTTATCACTAATCTCCGAAGAGCGGAGGATCAAAACAGAGAAAGAGAGAGAGCTAGTTGAGCCGGACATACATGCTATGTTTAGAACTGAATTGTCTGCGGTGCGACGTATAGCCTTTCATTTTTACATGATACCTTATTCCGATAGTTTTCAAGAAATTTTATTTTAAAATGAAGTATTCCACTGTTTCTACATAATTTTCCTGCTAATTACCTTAGTCTTGAGGACTCTATGATTGTGTTATTTCTTTTATATTTTGATATACTTCTTCATCAAGGAGTCTTGAACTGCCGTGGCATGATTGATACGTAGGTGTCATTTTCAACTGACCAAACATTAAAGGGGAATTCACCCTGACAAAAAGTTTATTGTGAAGATAGCAGAAAAATAATGATAAGTATTGGTGAAAGTTTGAGGAAAATCCATCAAAGATTTAGAAAGTTATTAGAATTTGTACTTTTTTTATTTGTAAAGTTGCTGATTAAAGGACAAGTCCTCCCCAACAAAAACTTGATTTGAATAAAAAGAGAAAATTTCAACAAGCATAACACTGAAAATTTCATCAAAATCGGATGTAAAATAAGAAAGTTATGACATTTTAAAGTTTCGCTTCATTTCACAAAACAGTTATATGCACATCTCGGTCGGTATGCAAATGAGGGAACTGATGACATCACTCACTCACTATTTCATTTGTATTTTATTATATGAAATAATTTGATTTTCTCGTCATTGTCATGTAAAATTAAGTTTCATTCCTCCCTGAACATGTGGAATTCCATTATTTTAACATTTGTGCTTCAGGCAAGGAGGTCCTAATCATCAAATTCGTAAAAATTGAAATATTGTATAATTCAAACAATAAAAAACAAAAGAAATAGTGAATGGGTGACATCATCGACTCTCTCATTTGGATGTAACTGGCTCGTTCATATAACTATTTTGTTAAAAATAAGCGAAACTTTGAAATGTCATAACTTTCTTATTTTACATCCGATTTTGATGAAATTTTCAGCATTGTGCTTGTCTGATTTTTCTCTATTGATTCAAATCAACACTTTTCTGAGGTGGACTTGACCTTTAAATAAGAAATCAATGAAATGTCCATCACCACCCAAAGCAATTGCTTGCATGGCTCATGGTTTAAAATCAACTCAGTGGCTGTCCAAATGAGTCCCAAGAGAAACAATTTTTATCTCATGTTTACCTGATTTAATGGTTCAGCAATCTCGGCAGATTATCTCAATTTGTAGTCGAGTGTCTTGATGACAGATCTGGCCCAGCTGGGTCACCCAAGGTATTACGCAATGTACCTCATGACGAAGGAGGTATCACTTGCTTTGACTGTGAGCTTCATTTTGCTTTTCGTAGAATGATATATCATATCATGTAGATATCATGTCAAAACTCTTTACCCCGATTAGTGAGGAGAGCTTCATAACAGAAACTAGTTTTTCTTTTAGTCATCCTCAGGCACTAGTCGGTGGTAATTTCTCTTTCTTGTACTTATTCTTGATGTCTTTTGCCTGGAAATAAAATAAATAAATAAATAAATAACGTCAAAGGTCATTACAAATATGTTATGAATCTTCAACAATTTTAAGATTATCATTTATACCCGGGTTTATACCTCCTCTCAAGCCGGGATGCTTAACAATCCAAGTGATCAATGTTTGTTACTTCTGTTCTATTTTATTTTGATTTCCGCCATTGTCAGAATAGTGCATCATTTATATTTCTTAGAGAGGTCATAGCAAAAGGTATATAAAATATATTTTAATTTGTTAGGACCTCAAAACAAGTTTAAAACATTCCCAATCGATCATTCATTAATCTGAGATGTTTGTGACTTCTATTTTGTTCTATTCCCCTTAAGCCCCTCCCCCTGGCCTTTTAGGGTTAATTTGCCATTTTCATTTGTAATTATATAATGAGTGTAAAAGTTAGAACATATTTTACAACTTAATCCTGTTTGCTTTTTATTCTGAAAATGTGAATGAATATTATCTTTTTATTTAAGGCTATTTATCCCCAGGAAAATTATGTGGTCAAAGGTCATCTAGGGGTCTAAAGGTAAATTGATATGAGGTCATGTCATTCCTTTTGAAGTTTTTGTTCAACTTGCTCTCCTTTCTTTTATTCTGCATCAATTTTGATCACCTTTGGTCCAAATGATCCTTGAGTAATGTGTGTTCATGAGGATGATAAGGTCAACGGTCATCTAGGGAGCAGACTACATGTATATATATTGCATATTGATCGCGAAATCAGGCGAGACTCGTGGTTGGTGAACCACCTTATTTAGTATTGCAAGCTGTAGTATCGTGGAGTAAAAGGCCACATTGGTTTTAAATCATCGTACATTGTAAATTGTAGGATTGCTATGACTTCATTATCATGACTAGATATTCAGTTCACTTTTACTACAATATTATGATGGTAGCTTAGTTATAAAGTTGAATAGAATATTCTTACAATGATTTATAACTTCAAATAAAAGTAAACTTACATTATTGTGTATTGATTCTTTGTAGGTCTTTGCAGTTTGTAGTGTCTCACCTGTACATGTATGTGTGACTGTGTGACCTATTATAACCAACATTAGCATGGCTAGCTGCAGTGTACAGCTACTGGACGCAGTCAGGCATTCTACTCTTCAAACCTGCCGGATATCAGCAACACAGTTGACATTTGGACCCTCAAGGTAGGTGTAGGCCCTACAACTATGATCTAGTCTAGACTAGGTCACCTAGCACTAATTTTTAAAATTGATTGCAGAGAGTGATATGAAACTATATATTTATTATCATTAGGATTGAAAATAATCATGGAAAAGATATCGAGAAAATAACATTAACTTGAGTCATTGCCTGTGTTCATTTTTCTCACTTTTTTTCTATGATTATATTTATTTCATTCTTTATCAGCACATGTCCCAAATATGTGTCATTTCATATGAGATATTGTTATGTACTTACAAAGAGTTGTGATATGCATTCTATATAAAGCAAAATCAGGTTGCAATTGATCTAAGGTGCATGAATTTAGATCAGTCATAATTTTAGTTTTATTTGAATATTCAGACTTGGTGCTAAAAAGTTAGTGAACCCCACTAGAAAATATGTAAGTGTTTGAGTTCTGCCATGTTTAATTGTGAAGTCTGGTGATAAAATATTACATTCCATAAAGTTTGTTTCACTGGGCTCACTCGACATTGTAGTATTGTTTGTTGTCTACATTCAACACTCGGCATGAAGGAGTGCATTTTGTTGTGGGGTTCACTATTTACTTTCTAGCACCATTGTACATGGTTAGCAACTCTTAAAGGTCAAGTCCACCTCATAACAATTTTGATTTGAATCAATAGAGAAAAATCAGACAAGCACAATCCTGAAAATTTCATCAAAATCGGATGTAAAATAAGAAAGTTATGACATTTCAAAGTTTCGCTTATTTTTAACAAAATAATTATATGAATGAGCCTGTTACATCCAAATGAGAGAGTTGATGACGTCACTCACTCACTATTTCTTTTGTTTTTTATTGTTTGAATTATACAATATTTCAAATTTTACGAATTTGATGATTAGGACCTCCTTGCCTGAAGTACAAAATGTTAAAATAATGGAATTCTACGTGTTCAGGGAGGAATGAAACTTCATTTCACATGACAATGACGAGAAAATCAAAATATTTCATATTTCATGTAATAAAATACAAAAGAAATAGTGAGTGAGTGATGTCATTAGTTCCCTCATTTGCATACCGACCAGGCGAGATGTGCATATCACTGTTTTGTGAAATGTAGCGAAACTTTATAAAATGTCATAACTTTCTTATATTACATCCGATTTTGATGAAATTTTCAGTGTTATGCTTGTTGAATTTTTCTCTTTTTATTCAAATCAAATTTTTGTTGGGGTGGACTTGTCCTTTAAAGGCATAGCAGGGCAGTATGATGTCCAATGGTATTAAAATATGACAACAAATCTTTTATGAATGAAATATATGTAATGTGTGAAGTGTCATTCATGCTTTTCTGTTTTCACTTCATGAGATAATTAGCAGACTTTGTATTGTTGTTTTCAATTTTTTTTAGGGCAATGCCACTTTTCAAATATTTTCATATTATAGCACAAATTTAAGAAAAATGTCACACAAAATACTCAAGGACAATGGGCATCTGGGGACATGTGCATGTCAGTTGAATAATACTAGGCTTTCCAATGCCATGGCACAAGACAATGGCATTGGGTGGCCCTGGATTATTTTAACCCATGGCATATGTAATTTAATTGAACAGTTCATTGTGAGCTAAACAATCATGGTCAATTGAGCCAGTTTTTTTATCCACAGATAGATTTTATGACCAGGGAGCATTTCAAGTTATTTCCACTGACCATTTCCTTTGAGCTAAACAATTTCAAGGGAAAATGGAAGTTTATTACTAAAAGATGAAAATCACCTATAACTGGGGTTTGATCTTACCAGGGAAGGGGTCTTGAAAGTACCAAATTTATCAATTTTTTTTTTACTGCATTCCCTCCTGATGTAAAGATTTTTATATTGTAGTACATATATGGTGAACTACCATCGATTTTTACTTTTTGCTTGGCATAATATATTGTTTTTTTATATCTAGGTCTATAGTAAAATAGAGTTGGTGAATTCTTTGTCTATTGCATATATCAGTTTATTTCAGTGTTGGATTTGAGACAGTCTCAGTCAAGACCTAAACTACTGCTCAAAAGTTTGACATTAGGTTTTACTGTTTAATGTACTAATGTACCGAAACCTTTGAGCAGTCATGTACATAGTTAGAGCCAATGATTTCTGTTTGAAAAGCTGGGATGAGACAATAACACTTAGACAAGAGACCAAGACAGCGACAGAGACACTTGCATCCAGATTTAGCAGAGACCAAGATAAGGCATGGTTTATAATTTCTAGACCTGTATAAAGACAACAGGAATGGACGCATTTAAGTATACAGTAGCAATGAAATTTATTTCTCGATTGTGAGCCCTTTTTCAGTGTCTTACCAATGTTTCAACCCCAGATACCTAAGACATGTCTCTTTAAGACGGAGACATTGACCAAGGTATTAATTAGCATTCTAGACTGAGGTAAGATGCACAATAGGCGGTTTCAGACCGCCTCGAAGTTTGCCAGTTCCAGGTATTCTCTGATCGGGAAATTTACCCCGATCAGAAAATACCAGGTATTTTGGTAATGTGAAAGCAAACTATGCGTAATTTCCCCGAAAGAAAATACCCGCTAAATAGTAGGTACTTGGCGAAATTACGAGAATTTTCGTGGGGATTTTTCCAAGGTCGCAGGTATTTTGGCGATGTGAAAGCAAATTACGGGAAGTTTTATCCCAGCGTGTCGTTGGGCGCGGCGGCGTGGGTGGCTGCTGGGCTAGTGATTTTGAATCTCCCGCCTTGTCTGCTTATCAGACCACACTGCGCATGCTCGTAACTTCGGGAACTTATCCCGAAGGATGTGTTTCGGGGCGGTGTGAATGCAGGAATAATTAACGGGTATTTTTTAGCCTTAAAAAGTTCTCGTAATTTAACAGGGATTCTTGTGATCGAGGCGGTTTGAAACCACCTAATCACTGTCAGGATTGTGGTGCCGGGTACTTAAGCGTTTGGGCTCCTCTATAAAGAAACAAAACTTTGGGCCTTCTTACAAGGGCAACCCTTAGAATTTTGTTCAAGTCCTCCATATTTCGAACACTGGTACTTTAGTGTGAACAAGGAGGTATTGTTTGGAATCTCTGAGCTCTCAACTTTTTTTGATTTTGGGATGGGTGAAGAGCCAATGTACCCACAGGATGTCACTGAGAGTCTCTGTCACTTCATACCTCCTTGCATAAAGCTGACAGAGATCACAGAAGACCTTGTTGGAGGCATTGTTTCCTTCTCCACTCAACCCTCCAACTGTTCCTGATTCCTTTTGATCCTCCACGATCTCCTTTACATGCTGGTGCAGATAATTGAGCCAGATTGCATGGGAAATGTGTCTTCAAAAGATTCCCCATACACACTGCATTGTCTTTTTTATTTAGACTGTTATCCTCCAGGCAGCCTGTGCAAGATGGCTCTGTGTTGATTAACTCAGACGTGACAAGGTAGACAAAGATCCTGATGGCCCATCGATTTTTGTTCGTCCGCATCTACATTAAAGATACTAGCTTGCCTCTGCCGTTCTCTTGCTCTCATCCTGTGCTCCTGAAGGATACAGAACATCGCCTCGTTCTTGGCGGTTCACCTTGTTTGACTGATGATTGTCAATATTTGGTGATTCCCTTTTCGCCTTCCACTCTTCAAACACCTTTTCTACATGTATACATGTACATGTATGATTCCAATATTCGAAACCACACAGGCGCATTCCAAAACGCAAACACCATCGACAAGGCTATCACCATCGTTCAACCCTAATTCTGAGTGGGTGGTAGAATGATACATCTCGTCGAGTGAATGAATGGGCCTGCTTTTATCCAGTCCTTTATACCTCTTCCACGCTGATTGCATCATATTCATTCTTTTATATGAATAAAATTTTTTTTTACCAACATCCGCATGCTACTGCCCCGAAAATTGCCCCGGATAACCTTGCGAGTTCAATGACACGCTTTGGCCGCTTCATGAACTTTGAGGCACTTGACATATCTGCTGGTAGACATGACTGAATAAGATATAAGCTTACTGGTCAACAGGTACATCAAGGTTCCCCTTTGTTTGTCTTTGCTAATACTCGGTAGCTACGGGTGTGGGTCTGATTCTCCGGGCAGGGCGGTCCGAGGGGTAGGGAGGACATTGCATTTCTTTACAAATCGGTCTTCCAGCTTCTCCAATTTTTCTCTTCATTGTTTCATGTACTGCAGCATCGATGGCATTGGTCTTATTGACCAGTTCTTTCCATTTGTTCACCCTCAGCTGTATCCCCTTTTTGGTGGGATACCACTGCAATATGCCGCCAGGGCTGTACTGGTCAAAGTATTCCCGGATAGACACGAAGACCCCACAGCTCAAAGATTGAACTACCCGCTACGTAATCACCGACTCTGTTTCCTAAATATGAAAAGAGATTAAAAAGAATAATAATTACAAATGTAGAATATCGTACAAATAACAATAACAGATGAAAGAAAAAATAAAAAGGAAGGATTCTCCGATTGTTTTCTTTCTTGGTGGTAGGGTGGCTCTTGGTGGTAAAGAGCCTTTGGATTGATTGCTGATTGAAATCTCTATAGATTGATCGCCATGACTGTATTTCCCGGCAGGGAAACAGTTGCACAGTTGGGGAGCTCCATCGTCAGGCAGCCATTCTCTAGCGTGAGGTACTGTAAAAGCTGTTATTTTCGCGTACAGAATTTTTCGCGAATCGCGGGGGTCCCGACATTTTCGCGGGTTGTTAAATTCGCGATCGGAAGATGTATGATACATTTCCACAGCATTTCAAAGAAGCAAAACTAATGCAATTCATGTGCAAATCTTCACTTCTCAAAGTCACCATGCTGATATGTCTTTTGTACATAAATATGTCCCTGTAAAAACAGTTACAAATTGTGGAAAAAGTGGCTTAAATTTCACTTTTTTTAACCTTTAGATCTAAAAATTAATCATGCCACAGGATCTATAGGGTTAAGCAATCTTTGGAATTTGTGTTTGATTCGATTCATTTTTCAAAAAGTTGGTAAAAAGTGCAAAATTGTGGAATTTTGTGAACAGAATGTTCACCTTCAAAATTCTGGTCATGTGACTTATGAATATTAATGAGTATGCAAATAGCTACCAATACGTGTGTAAAGAGTCAATCAGATGACAATAAAATCAAATTGTTTCATGGAAAATACATTTTAATATTACAGTGAGTGTATAAATATTGATAAAATAATGTTAGAAAATAGTTTAGGCCCTGATTTTGTTTGAGAAATTAAAACAAAAGTGAAATTCTAGCTAACTTTTTGAATCACTAACTGTACTTTCTAAGCCTATTTTTTGTACATATAGAGGTGCATATCTCCATTTTCTCAATATGCAGGATGTTTTCAATAGCAAAGCTTTGCTGTTGGGGGCATTGGCGCTGACTTAGAAATGTGTCAATATTTTCGCGTGTTGTTAAATTCGCGGCCGATCGGCAATGCGAAAATAACAGCTCCTACAGTATATGGTTTTTGCAACGGTTGGCTGTGTTGGAGCTTCAGCGGGTGTTGGGGGCGGGTCCTTCAAAAAATTTGCTGCCTCTTCCACCTCATCATTCCAAAGGTATGTAGGTTCTGAACCCATGGCTACAACTTATAATTATCCCCAACACCATCTGCTGTTTAACTCCTCTGGAAAGATAAAAAAGTCAGTAAAAAAAGCTAAAGACCTAGAATATCAAATTGATGTCGTTGACTTATTAGAACCTAAAGTAAACTGAAACGAGATACATATCTGACCTTGAACCCACAATTCATCGTTCAACGAACCTTCGTGACCCCTTAAAGTCTTGGGACTAGATAAAAGTCATTCGTCGATTGTGACACATTTGCTCGTAGATTGTGTGTTTTAAAATATTGTTTATCGGGTTTTATACAACTTAGTGAAAAAAAAGAAGAAGAAAGAAATAGTATAATGTGTGTGCTGCCAGATTTTGGAAACAAAAAAAAGTCGCAGGCTTAACAATTATTAATGGACTTGTATTATGGATGTAGAACGTAAATAGTTCTGACCACTTGGCTGCCGCCATGTATGCCTCCTTCAGTTCTTTGACTGGTATGATAGGGTTTTTTTCTTCCCCCTCCAACATACATTTTGATCTGGCAGCAAAATTTCCACGCCTCTTGTTGAACAATTTCTATTTTATAATCCTTTCCAAGGTAGTGCAGATGGAAAACATCGACAATATTGACACCAGCCATCTTAGTATAGCGATAAGGAAGCTTGAAATTGCCAATTGAAAAGCAAAGGAACGTAAATAGTTCTGACCACCGGGCTGCTGCCAGGTATGCCTCCTTAAGTACTTCGACCGGTATGATACGTTTTTTTTCTTCTCCCTCCCACGTACATTTTGATCGGTTAGTGAAATTCCCACGCCTCTTGCTGAACAATTTCTATTTTATAATCCTTTCCAAGGTAGTGCAGATGGAAAACATTGACAATATTGACACCAGCCATCTTAGTATAGCCCCGGTAAAGGCATAGATCTAGTCTTATTGGTCTTGCTAAAGTAAACTTTGCGAATGTCGACATACACATCACCTTGATATGTTTTAAGCGTCACAAATTTTGGATATTCTCTTTTCCCACCAATGCGGGACTTTTTCACAAAAGACACAGAAGTGTCTTTTCTCCCACTTCCTTCTAGTTCGGTTATTTGCTGTTAGAACCTTCATATCTTGAGGTTTCTCTGCCATGTCCATCTCTTTATTTCCAGCATTTGATGTTTATGCTTGGAGAGGGCATGTTTCTTCCGAGAAGTTAGCTTGATGTTTCTGTCAATAATGTTCACGATACCCTCACAAATGGCATCTATAAGTGCTTTATCGGCAGCTTTCAGTAAAGCTTTATGCTGTTTAGGTGAATAGTGAGCCAACGCCTGGAGGAGAACAGCGTGCGTCCGGACACGGCAGGACATGTTTGCGAAATAGGAAGGGCGGGCAGTGAGATGTTCCTTTATAGACGTTGGATGTAGGCATGATGAGTTTCCCCAGGGAAGATGTTCGTCCCTTGCCGAAAGTTCTCGAGAGTATCTGGTTTTAAATTGACAAAAAGATAGCCGTACTTATCTTTTGTGGCATCCGCATAAGCTAAAAAAATTTATATGGGCTCGATACATTTGCTTTCCTAAACACGTTACCTGCATTTTATCAGGACAATTTTTGAATAAAACGTATTGTGTATTCAAAGAAATGGTCTGCGACTGTTTTCCTTGGTGAAATAAATTTTGCATAATGTAAATGAGGCTTGCATTTCGATGATGACAGCCTTTGGTGAAAAGGGCTGCCACTTTGTCGTTATCCCCCGCTGCCTCCATGAGATCATCAATGATGAAAAGGGTGCAGGTACCTTCTTCAATAAAATCGTAAAAGCTTTTGGGTAAATTTTCATCTCGGCAGGGTTCCATCCTGTGCCATTGTACCCTTGTCCGTGGTTTCACCTAATCTTCCAATGGTCTGGGGCGGTCCAGGTCCAAAAAATCCTTATCAAATGCGATCCATTGCTGTAGGGAACAATCAAGTATAAAATAAAGGTTAAAAGATGGTGACCCAAATTAAAAACTAAAAGATTAACTCTACAACTACAACAACAAAAATATTAACACTTAGAACCAGTCCGCTTACAATTTCTATTGCCTATTACTCCTCCGGTAGATCCCAGCTTGCGGGACTGCCGGGTGAAGAGGGTTCAGGGAGAGAGTATTCCACCTATCCACTGCTATCGCAACTTTCCTTCGAAAATGGTATGGAATGGCCACCCCTTCTAACAGCAGAGTGTTTCCTGTCAAGGCGGTAGATTCAAACAAACATGCAAACAAAAACTTATGAGAAAGTTTGCAATTAACTTTGTATTTGACTTGATTCTATAAAGATAGGATATCGAGTTTATCATTTCAAGAGATTTCATGATGAACTTTCATGAATACTTGCAGGTAAAAAATATCAAATACCTTGATAATTAACAGCAATGATAAACTGTTGAGCCCAGGTGTTGAACACATTTAATCATAGTTTGATCAGACATGTCTGTGATGGCATCGGCTTGTCCTCATCGCCCGCCCCCAGCTCTGGTTGAGAAGGCATCATCTGATCCTCATCATGCTCTTCGGTACCTCCTCTTCTTCCAGGGCCTTCACTACCTTAATCAGTGACATCATACACCTCCTCTTCACGAACAACTCCGCCTTGTTGTCGCTGTTTATTTTAAAGGTCAAGTCCACTTCAGAAAAATGTTTTAAATCAATAGAGAAAAATCAGACAAACACAATGCTGAAAATTTCATCAAAATGAGATGTAAAATAAAAAAGTTATGACATTTGAAAATGTCGCTTATTTGAACAAAATAGTTATATGAACGAGCCAGTTACATCCAAATGAGAGAGTCAATGATGTTAATCACTCACTATTTCTTTTGTTTTTCATTGTTTGAATTATACAATATTTCAATTTTTACAAATTTGACTTCCTTGCTTGAAGCATAAAATTTAAAAATAATGAAATTCCACATGTTCAGGGAGGAATGAAAGTTCATTTTACATGACAATGTCGAGAAAATAAAAATATCGTGAGTGATGTTATCAGGTCCTCATTTGCATACCGACCAGAATGTGCATATAACTGTTTTGTGAAATGAAGCAGAAGTTTAAAATGCCATAACTTTCTTATTTTACATTCGATTTGATGAAATTTTCAGTGTTATGCTTGTTGAATTTTTTTCTTTTTATTCAAATAAAGTTTTCGTTTGGGTGGACTTGTCCTTTCAGTTCTTGTTCTTATTACAACTATTTGTATCATAATTCTCATTAACATTGAAACCATCATCATCATTATCATCATCCTCACTATCAATATCATCATCATTCTATCATCATTACTATAATTAACATTATTATTATCATCACTCACAATACATTCTTACATACAATTGAGTTGCATAAAACTATCATACATTTTTACATTCAACTAATTCGCATATTACCACCAATGTTAAACACCATAATAAAACAAATTTTGTACAATGTGAAACGTCATAATTTGATTTAAGTTGTAAATTTTAATACCAAGAAAAATAAACAAAGGATATGAGTTGTGGAAATGCACTATAACATATTGTGATTATAATGTTAACATTATCATTACGAGTTAAGCGTTTTTCGTAGATACCATGTCACTTTTTATCAATTTCATAAGCAAATGGCTATTTTTAGACTGTTATGATTATTCATATTTTCTATGAAATATGATATTATGACCGATTGACCGTAAACAATTGTAGTTTATTGATTACATTATATTTGCATTTCGTTAAAAAGATATTTTCATACAGAGTAAAAACGCTGTTTAAGACTCATACAGCGTTGTATATTTTTTATTTTAATATTCATGAAGTTATATAGTAGCAACAATACGAATATAAGATACAAAAAATGTAGCAAAGAAATGTTCAAGATAAATGTGGCAAATGGAGTTTGGAAATACAAACAAACGTTTAAATGTCTGAGAAATAAAAGCATATGAGAAATACATGTAGGAATGATGGATTTTGGAATAAAGGTTGACTTTAAAAACAGAGCGACATTGGAGGGGATGGGAGTCAGAATGAAATGAAGCAGTCAAGAAGTGCAAGAAAAATGGAAATAAAATATTTACTGTCTAGAAAACATTAGTACAAACTTAAAACTTTTCAGATTGTAACTAACATATATGAATAATAACACAAAGTAAACATAATTATTTATGTCATTGAATAAAACACATAATTATGGAGTAATACAAAATTTATTCAAAAATATTTTTGTTTATAATATTTCTTGCACAAGGTAATGGGTTTGTTGATTTCGTATTTTAATGTACTGTATATGGAAAGAAGTGCTTTTAATCTTGTTTTATACTTTGAAATGGGCATAGGAGATCATGTGAGACTTGGTAAAAGGAATAAAAAATGCTTATGTTCATTAAAACCTGGGGCATGGGCTAATTTTTTGGGTCTTATATGCAGGTGCCTGTTACAAAAATAAGCTTTTAGACATAGCATCTACAACCACTGAGAAAGTTCATGGTCATTCGTTTTGGCAACCACTGAGGAAACTCGTCATACTATTTAACAACCACTGACGAAGCTCGTGGTCATACCTTTTCCAGCTAGAACGATTATAATACGGAGATACTCTGCATCGTGTAATTCGTTTTGGCAACCACTGAGGAAACTTGTCGTCATACTATTTAACAACCACTGACGAAGCTCGTGGTCATACCCTTGATGGCTTCGCTGGCCTCCGGCATTGTGTTGGCATCCAAAACATGATGCCGAGGCCAGCTCCACTATCTTCCTTCATAATACTGCCCCTAATGCTATGAGCATTAGGGGGAACACATCAATATACTCTTCTGACTCGAGGGTTGAGGAGTCAGGCATTGGCTCGTCATCATTGGGTTGAGAAGGCCATGGTTCCGTTAGTATCAGCACGTCGTCATTGGGTTGAGAAGGCCCTTGTTGCGTTAACATTAGCACGTCGTCATCGGGTTGAGAAGGCCCTGGTTGCGTTAGCATCACCACGTGGTCATCGGGTTGAGAAGGCCATGGTTGCGTTAGCATCACCACGTCGTCATCGGGTTGAGAAGGCCCTGGTTGCGTCGGCATCACCACGTCGTCATCGGGTTGAGAAGGCCCTGGTTGCGTTAGCATCACCACGTCGTCATCGGGTTGAGAAGGCCCTAGTTGCGTTAGCATCACCACGTCGTCATCGGGTTGAGAAGGCCCTGGTTGCGTTGGCATCACCACGTCGTCATCAGGTTGAGAGGGGTCCACTGGACCATCTGTCCCTAATTCTTCCTCGAGGACCCTCACCTTGTCTATTAGGGGTCTCAAACACCTCTTGCCGAACATCTCTTCCTCCTCCTTGTCACTCTCGGGTGAAGAGATTCTATGCCTTTTGCGGCTTTCATTCCTCTTCCCCCTACCCTTGTCAATCGAGGATCGCTGGGTCTCTCCTGCCTTCGCATCCAAAACATGATGCCGAGGCCAGCTCCACTATCTTCCTTCGTAATACTGCCCCTAATGCTCATAGCATTAGGGGGAACACATCAATATACTCTTCTGACTCGAGGGTTGAGGAATCAGGCATCGGCTCGTCGTCATCGGGTTGAGAAGGCCATGGTTCCGTTAGTATCAGCACATCGTCATTGGGTTGAGAAGGCCATGGTTGCGTTAACATTAGCACGTCGTCATCGGGTTGAGAAGGCCATGGTTGCGTTAGCATCAGCACATCGTCATTGGGTTGAGAAGGCCATGGTTGCGTTAACATTAGCACGTCGTCATCGGGTTGAGAAGGCCCTGGTTGCGTTAGCATCACCACGTCGTCATCGGGTTGAGAAGGCCATGGTTGCGTTAGCATCACCACGTCGTCATCGGGTTGAGAAGGCCCTGGTTGCGTTAGCATCACCACGTCGTCATCGGGTTGAGAAGGCCCTAGTTGCGTTAGCATCACCACGTCGTCATCGGGTTGAGAAGGCCCTGGTTGCGTTAGCATCACCACGTCGTCATCGGGTTGAGAAGGCCATGGTTGCGTTAGCATCACCACGTCGTCATCGGGTTGAGAAGGCCATGGTTGCGTTAGCATCACCACGTCGTCATCGGGTTGAGAAGGCCCTGGTTGCGTTAGCATCACCACGTCGTCATCGGGTTGAGAAGGCCCTAGTTGCGTTAGCATCACCACATCGTCATCGGGTTGAGAAGGCCCTAGTTGCGTTAGCATCACCACGTCGTCATCGGGTTGAGAAGGCCCTGGTTGCGTTAGCATCACCACGTCGTCATCAGGTTGAGAGGGGTCCACTGGACCATCTGTCCCTAACTCTTCCTCGAGGGCCCTCACCTCGTCTATTAGGGGTCTCAAACACCTCTTGCCGAACATCCATTCCTCCTCGTCGTTACTCTCGGGTGAAGAGATTCTATGCCTTTTGCGGCTTTCATTCCTCTTCCCCCTACCCTTGTCAATCGAGGATCGCTGGGTCTCTCCTGCCTCCACATAGGAGAGACTCTTCTCAGAGGAGGAGTCGAGAGAACGCTCGGAGAGGAGGCGAGTGTGGAAGGAGGGGTCTCATCGTCTCTAACTTCCAGCTGATGGATAGAACAAGGACAAAAAGCAACAACAATTACTAGATGTGTACAGCCAAACTTTACACCTATCTTCATCCTCCCCCCCCTCTAAGTCACGTCTTTAAACGAGAGTTAAAAAAGCGTTCATTTTTTATTCTCCATCACAAGTTCAACCATCACCCCACTTTTTTTTCATGACAACCACACATCCAAAATATATACCAAATTAATCTAGAAAGAAATTCAAATGTTTTTTGTTACTTGCTTTTTGATCGCGCCGCAATTGATTTTTCAGTTTCAAGAAGAGAAGCGCTTATTTCAGACCCCACTTTAGCAAGCTCCTTCCAATTATCCGCTGTAAAATTAATCCCCTTTTTACCCGGAAACATTTTTGTACCCATCCCTTTCTTTTGATAATATTCCCTTATATTAACATACGGCTTCCCACAAAATGTTTTCACGACAACAAAATGCGATTTCCCCAAACTAAATGCTTTTTTCACCCCATCTTCAAAGATATAGGGCTTTTCTAATGGCTGCTTTACACTAGATGCTGTTGACTTTTCCTCCCTATCCCACTCTTTACAATCATCCTGACGTTAAAAAAAAGGAAAAAATGAAACCAATTATTCAATTTTGTTTCTGTCAGACACTCGTGAAGCTTAAGATACAGTGCATCGTTATAATCCAAACTATACACACACTTCACACGCAAACAAATCCACAAAAAAATCTAAAAAGCAATATGTCTTACCTCGTACACTCTTTGTATAATGTTGTCAGCTTGCTCTCTTGCCTTAACTTCATCCACGATTTTGTTGGTTGGTGGAGCCATTTTTTAATTTTACAAATTTCAAAATTGAAGACTTATTTAAATGAAATTTAGACGAAGATATAACAGTAGCAAAAAACAATGAATGATATGAATTGAAGACAAAGGTAAATTGTGTTGAAGATATAAGAGTAGCAAAAAACGATGATCGAGATAAAATATTTTGAAGATGAAGGTAATTTTTTTAGGTGATCAAGATCAAATATTGAGGACGTGTGTGTCGGGAGAGATGCGAATTTGACAGCTGTCAAAAGTGAGAATGATGGCCTTGATTGAAGTCCCATCTTTATACCCTTCACCTTCCTACCTGTTTGACACATACATGAGTATGGATTTCACTCTTGTACCCCATCATCCCCTCTTTTACCTGTTACAATCGAAAACATTTTACGCTCATCGAACATCATTCCCTCTTTTACCTGTTACAATCGAAAACATTTTACGCTCATTGAACATCATCACCATTAATACCCGTTACTTTTATGATCCTGGCAACGTTATACCAACGTACCTGCATCTTCCCCAACATCAAGTCCTCCAACTACCCGCATCTTCTAAAAGGTCGCCGAACTTCAACACCCATCAACTTTTACGACCGGGGGTGTTACGTAATATACAATAGGTCGTAAAAATCCTACCTATACTGCTATACTACTCTTCTAGCCAGTAGTCAAATGTTCGTACTTGCAGCCATTTTTGCTCCTCCCAATATGTATCCAACAATCAGTGATTGGGTCCCCCTCAGACTCACTGTGTCTTTCCCTTACTTTGTTACATTATGTTGACACCACTCTTCTTCCGTTAAATTCTGCAGTTCTCCCCTCTCCATTCCTTTTCCAATGGGCATTTTTCTTCAACAATTTTACCAGATAGACCTATCAAATGTAATCGGATGCTATGTAATGTTAGCACAGCGTCTGTTGTCGGTATAGTTAGAAGAAGACTCGACACATAAACCTAACAATGACTCAAAACACACAGTTAGATGTCTGTCCACGGTTCTCCTACCTGATAGCCCAGTTCTGCCTGTTACAGCCAGCAGAATGATCTTATTCTGTTCTGTTTTAATTATATTCATGGAACAAACAATAGTGTAGCCCATAAAAGAACCATATTGCAATGCTCGGGCATGGATCTGGCCAGATTAGACACACTACCATTGCAGGGCCCATCTTGTTTAAATTGCACAATCCCCTTTTAAAACTATTTTGTCTAATCTGGATGGATAGCCTTGCAATGCTTATATACAGTAGTGCTTCCCCATTGACACTGTCTTATTTTTTTGCTCTGACATCAGCTTTTCTTCTTCATGTGTAGAACATGAGGAATGGGTCCCTCTTCAGACAAGACCGAGACAGTGACTGATACAGTGGTCACCAGGACAGAGACAATGGCACCCTAGACTGAGATGAGACATGAGACAGAC
This sequence comes from Lytechinus variegatus, assembly GCF_018143015.1. Lineage (NCBI taxonomy): Eukaryota > Metazoa > Echinodermata > Echinoidea > Temnopleuroida > Toxopneustidae > Lytechinus > Lytechinus variegatus. The sequence goes on from NC_054741.1 coordinate 51,362,760, forward strand.
ACACAATTTCTGTCATGAGACATGTCTCAAGACGTCCAACACTGATCCTGATTTACCATAATCTTTGATTCAGTCAACATTCTGTGATACTCGGTTGTTGATACATTGTAATTGGAAAATCCCATCTCTTGACAACAATGTCTTTGTTGATTAACATATAAATACTTAAATTATCAAATAATTTCCTGATCTGATCCGAGGTCTACATGGAATTGAAATCATGTTTCTAAATATGAAACACTGATATGCCACTGGATCATGTCCCATTTCCATCATGTCCTTCATTATATCAGTTTGACTTTACAAGAATTCACCAACTAAATCCATATCAGTTAATTTTGATTCAATATCAGATTTCATTTTTTTTTAAATATACCTGCAGTCTATATGTAGCCTGAATCTGGATTCGGTTAGGTGAGGATATAATAGGTTTTCAGGTCAAGGCATGCCTAACATGATGCAGATGATGGGGGGGGTGCAGAGCAACCTTTTTTGTGAGTGCCAAGAGGTATCTCTTTCTTGCAATGTTAAGTAAAACCATTTTTATGCATAAATTGATCTCAAAAGGTTGTCTATTCATAGATATTAGCCAGCTTTTACATTAATTTAGAAAAATATATTGATTTGTGTAAGAAAATTGTCATCTATTTTGCATAGTATACAACTAAGTCTCAAAATGTTAATTAGAATGAATTATTTTCATGCAGCCAAACCTGTGTAACATAATTCATGATGTACAATTTAAATGTTTATCCCATGATTAGTGTATGACTAGTATTTATAAAATTGAAGTTATGAATTAACTTTAAACATAAGACCACTATATTGTGAGATGTGATAATTATTAACCTCCATTAGTATTTACAAACTGCAACACCTTTCCTACATGTAGCTCAAACCATTAGGGGGGTATCTGATTCAGCTATTGTTCCGCAATATAAATGTACAATAACTAATGTTGACAATATTGTGACTGGGTTGCAACTAATCTACAAAATGCTGTGTGGTACCAGATTTGTTAGAACTTTAATACAAGAACTAAATAAACATTTTGACTGCGTCATAACATAATTCATCGATAATTGTTGTGTTGCACCAGATTTGTTCTACAACCTTCAAGAACTATATTATCCACATTGTGACTGGGTCATGGCTGATCTATGATTGCAGTATGGTACCAGATTTGTTTTCCAACCTACAAGAACTTTGTTATCAACATTGTGACTGGGTCACAGGTCATCTACGATTGTTGTGTGGTACCAGATTTGTTCTACAACCTTCAAGAACTTAACACTGTGACTGGGTCACAATATATCTACAATTGCTGCATGGTACCATACATTGATTTGTTCTAAAACCCTCAAGAGCTTATCAACACTGTGACTGGGTCACAATATATCTACAATTGCTGCATGGTACCATACATTGATTTGTTCTAAAACCCTCAAGAACTTATCAACACTGTGACTGGGTCACAATTTATCTACAATGGCTGCATGGTACCAGATTTGTTCTACAACCTACAAGAACTTATTAACACTGTGGCTGGGTCACAATATATCTACAATTGATGTGTGGTACCAGATTTGTTCTACAACCTTCAAGAACTTATCAACACTGTGACTGGGTCACAATATATATCTACAATTGCTGCATGGTACCATACATTGATTTGTTCTAAAACCCTCAAGAACTTATCAACACTGTGACTGGGTCACAATTTATCTACAATGGCTGCATGGTACCAGATTTGTTCTACAACCTTCAAGAACTTATCAACACTGTGACTGGGTCACAATTTATCTACAATGGCTGCATGGTACCAGATTTGTTCTACAACCTACAAGAACTTATTAACACTGTGGCTGGGTCACAATATATCTACAATTGATGTGTGGTACCAGATTTGTTCTACAACCTTCAAGAACTTATCAACACTGTGACTGGGTCACAATATATCTACAATTGATGTGTGGTACCAGATTTGTTCTACAACCTTCAAGAACTTATCATCATTGTGACTGGGTCACAATATATCTACAATTGATGTGTGGTACCATATTTGTTTTACAAACTACAAGAACTTATCAACACTGTGACTGGGTCACAATTTACTACAATTGCTGTATGGTACCATATTTGTTCTACATCCTTCAAGAATCCATCATCATTGTGACTGGGTCACAACTTATCAACAATTGCTGCGTGGTACCAGATTTGTTCTACAACGTACAAGAACTTATCAACATTGTGTCTGGGTCACGCGTCATCTATGATTGGTACATGGTACCATATTTGTTCTATATCCTTCAAGAACCTATCATTGTGGCTGGGTCACAATATATCTACAATTTCTGTATGTTACCAGATTTGTTCTACAACCTACAAGAACTCTGTTATCAACATTGTGACTTGGTCACAATTTGTCTACATTGCTGTATGGTACTAGCATTTTTCTGCAACCTTCAATAACCAGTGTTACCAACATTGTTTTGAAGCCTTGGTACAATTTCTGTATGGTACATAAATGTGTTCTGAAGCCCTTATATGTATCAACATTGTTATGAACCTTGATAATGTATTTTGTCACTCCAGAATGTACTGTAAGAACTGAGCTCTTGATAAGAGATTTGTGTAATTTGTAGATCATGTCACTAATTGAGATGTTTTTTTTTTCTTAGAAGTATTGTGTTCTAACACCATATTTTGAAATGATGGAAAATTGCACATCTAATTATTTTAACATCAACAAATAAAGACAAACTGGTATAGCTAATGTAATTTTAGTTCATGGGTTTGGCTGCATGATTACTTTTTCATGGTTTTGGTCAAATTTATTCATATTACTATATCAATATATTATTTTATTAACAGGCATTTGGGCAGAAGTGAAACTCCTTCAGGTTTTTTTTTCTGGTGTAAGATATTCTGTATTTTCAAAATACTTGTAATTGACTGGCTTGAATTACATGTACATACAAACATGACATTACAAGTACTGTGTGCTTGAATAATATGTGCCATCTTCGAACTCATCTTCCTGTGTACAGTGCACTATAAATATAAACATTGGCTATTTTGTATTGTAATCAAGTTTGAAATGTAAATAAATGATTATGAGAAGAAAAAATAACATGATGCAATAGAGAATGACATGAAATATTTTCTGTTGATCTCTTTGCATTGTGCTAGATTTCTGACCCCTGTCGCATCCACCACTGGCCAACAAGTGAGACACAAACAATTCTACCCCAAGTACAAGAAGGTCGACATCTCCAAGGAAAACTTCACCCGCTTCAAACAACAGCCACCAGAGGGCGACCTAACCAAGGAGAATGAGACGTTCGTGTATAAATGGAGCCAGACCAAGCATCTGATGAGTCCGTTGAAGCATGCTCCGTGGCCAAGAGGTGAATGGACTCCACAATCGAAGAGAACGGGCGTGATAGCGATCAAGCTGGGTATGCAGCCGCTGTGGACTAAAGATGGAAAGCGCATTCCTACTACGCTTCTCCAGGTAAGTCATGGGATAATGCAGTAGGCTGAGCGCTGGAATTGAGTGTTAGCATGCGCCAGTTAAAGGAGAATGAAACCTTTGGAACAAGTAGGCTTGTGTCAAAACAGTAAAATCAAAGAATAAGAACAAAGAAAGTTTGAGAAAAATCGGACAAATAATGATAATGTTATGAGCATTTGAATATTGCAATCACTAAAGCAATGGAGATCCTCCTATTGGCAATGCGACAAGGATGTGTGATGTCACATGTGAACAACTTTCCCTTTGATGGACTGTAAAATACCCCCAAAATGTCTCTTTTTGCTTTTTCTTATGGTGATACAAACTCTTTATCCATGATGTATTCTGTAAAAATCTGTATTTCATGCCCTCCTATAGAAAGAACAAATGATCTTTTGATAGATGTGATAAAAGAGACAGTTTAAGTGAAATATATACTTAAGTAATGGGGAGAGTTGTTCACAAGTGACATCACACATCTTTGTCGCATTGCCAATGTGAGGATCTCCATAGCATTAGTGATCACAATATTCAAATGCTCATAACTTTCTCATTATTTGTCTGATTTTCTCAAACTTTCGTTGATCTGTTTTTTTTTATTTTTCTGTTTTCACACTAGCTATCCTATTCCAAAGGTTTCATTCTCATTTAAGGGAAGGGCTCTTAATAGTTGTTTGAAGGACTTCTTATTACAGATAGTGAAGGGGCATTCATGTTATTACATGATATTTAATTATATTCCTTTAAGATTGAAAATTCATGGTTCATGTGTTTTTCAGATTTTATGGCATTTTTATTCAGGGGCGTATCAAGAATTATGGGAAAGAGTTCTTGTGTGATTTGTAGTTCTTCACGTGTTCTTCATTTGTTTGATCGTCATAAATATTAAATTCAGATTTGCTCCTAAAAGTCCTAAACGACTTCAGATATTACAACTAAACTGCCCTACATGTATATGTTTTTTTTTCTCCGTATTTAGTTAAGTTCAGTGACTAACATTACCTGTAATCATAAAATAACAGAAGAATAGTCGATAGTAGTTATGTATCACTAATTGATTGATTTGTTATGTTTGTTTTGAATTAACAGGTATTGGAATGCAATGTATTGGATTTCCATCCTAAAGGTTTGAATGGTAATGATCGACCAGGTACCCTTCTTGTAGCAGCTAAGAATGCATCACCTTACTATGTGAGTTCACTCTATCTCATTATTTTATGTCTCCACGGAAATCTAGATTATTTTATGTATATATATTCCCTAATAGTAGCTTTTCTATCATCATAAGACTTTTTTTTTTTTAATACTTGCATTTATCCAGTAAAAAGGGTTTGAATAGAGATCATGTTTACACTAGGTTTTAGATGGGACTGTTTGACTGCATTTTGATATTGCCCTTTTGGTTATTATCTGCTTTCTATATCAGTGACAAAAGGATGTTTCACCTACAAGTATATCCTAACACTGGGGTGATATCATGTTCAAATGGCGTGTGTGTGTGATGTCCAAATTTCCTTCCAACAGCTCTAAGCACCCAATATGATTCTATATAAAATGATCCAAATCAAATTATTGAAAGCTTGACTCCTAGTGAGACCATATTCTTGTTTAGTTTAATGCTATGCTGAGGTAAATATTTGCCTTTTAAACAATCAACACCAAAAGGTCAACACTGATCTTGAAATCACGATCTCTTAGAAATTAGTTTAGACATCATTCAAGGCACCGGCTTCATTAATTTTCTCTTTCTCTGTCCTTTAGAAAGATGAAGAGTATGCAAACCTGTTCAAGCCGGCGTGTCTACCCGTCAAGGAACACATTACTAGCTTTAATGTGACTGATGATGCAGCCATTCAACCAGGTAAGAATCGTTCAATTATTCAATATCACTCTATTTAGATTCAATCTCTGTGTATGTTAAAAAAATATGAAACATATATAAAAAGCGATTACTTGTATACCTATGATACATTGAACAACAGTACTTGATATAAACCAATATTAAAGAACCGGGCTGAATTTTTTATTTTTTTATTTTTTTTCTGGGGCTACTTTTCACAACTTACTGCCTAAATCTGCATCATTGTATAAGCTTTAATAATAATAATAATAGGCATTTATATAGCGCCATCTATCTAGAAATATTCTATTCCGAGGCGCGTTGTTATTATTACCCCGGCTTTAGCTCAAGCTGCCTCTCAGCGCTCATGCATTCAAGGAATTAATCATGCCGGGTACCCATTCACCTCACCTGGGTCGAGTGCAGCACAATGTGGATAAATTTCTTGCTGAAGGAAATTACGCCATGGCTGGGATTCGAACCCACGACCCTCTGTTTCAAAGTCAGAAGACTTATCCACTGGGCCACAACGCTCCACATAATAATGATAATTGGCATTTATATTGCGCGTTATCAATCTACGACTGTTCAAAGCGCTTCACAATTATTATTACCCGGTCACTGGATTCATAGCATTTCAAGCAGCCTGTTAGACGCACAACCACAATGACGGTTGTTTCCTACCGGCACCCAATTAGCACCTGGGTGAGAGTGGCAAAGTGTGGATTTGAAATTCTAATGAATGGGAATTTTCCAGGGCTTCTTGTATTAGTTTCCAGAGCTCTTATGAGCAATTGGGGGGCTAAATTGCCCCCTGCCCACGTACATTTTGTTTCCTGGAAAGATCTAAATAGATCATCACTGTTAAATAGACAAGGTTTTGTGAGGGCTGCTTCTCTTGGTCAATGAAATTTATTTGCATAATAGAGAGGAAAACATATACAAGGATTTGTAATGGTTTTTATTTCACTCGGAAATGTTTTGTCTTTGATGTAGGTACTCCCCTATATGCTGCTCACTTTAGACCAGGCATGTATGTAGACATCGCTGCCAAAACGTAAGTATACCTGTCTCTTTCAAACCATGTTTGTTTATGGTTGTTGAATTGAATTCTCATTGTAGGGCCAGAAGTGTTTAACATTCCTAGTTCTTCCCAATATATTTCATATTCATTTTAGCTCTCTCATTTGAAAGTATTAAAGAAAAAAAACGGACTTGATAAAAATGCATCCAGACAGTTCTGAAGGGAATATAAGATTTTATGAGCTATTTCAAGTTGATAAAGAATCATTATACTGAAGTTTGCATTAGTTTTAGATAACATCTAATAGAGTTAAACATATATTTAAGATAAATGTTCATTCTTCATATTGGTTTAGGAATTTTTTTTATCTTTACAAGATGAAATTCTTCAAACATCCTTTCAACTTCGTTTGAGGAAAATATTCTTAACATTCGCAGGCCTGATCTTTTAGTGTTCCTTGGGCAACAAAACATTCCTTATTATGTGTTATATATCAGCAAAGTGATATATAGATGATGCATATATAAAAGCAGATGATGATTGTTGTTACCAAGAAGCCTATTATATCATCTGATTGTTGAGATGTAAACAGCCAATATATTGAATTTTACCACAATTACCCCCTTTATATTTGATTGACCTTTGACCAGCATCGACAAGGGCTTCCAAGGTGTGATGAAGAGATGGGGGATGAAGGGTCAACCAGCTTCACACGGTGCTACCAAAACACATAGGAAGATGGGAGGATCAGGTGGTGGAGGGGTAAGTCATGTACCTCTATGAGTAGGATAGGGTGAGGGAGGGGTGTATGAAGGGTCAACCAGCTTCACATGGTGCTACCAAAACACATAGGAAGATGGGAGGATCAATTGGTGGAGGGGTAAGTCATGTACCTCTATGAGTAGGATAGGGGTGAGGGGGGTGTATGAAGGGTCAACTAGCTTGAGACGGTGCTACTAAATTGCAGGAAGATGGGAGGATCAGGTGGTAGAGGGGTAAGTCATGTACCTCTATGAGTAGGATAGGGGTGAGGGAGGGGTGTATGAAGGGTCAACCAGCTTCACATGGTGCTACCAAAACACATAGGAAGATGGGAGGATCAGGTGGTGGAGGGGTAAGTCATGTACCTCTATGAGTAAAATAGGGGTGAGGGGGGTGTATGAAGGGTCAACTAGCTTGAGACGGTGCTACTAAATTGCAGGAAGATGGGAGGATCAGGTGGTAGAGGGGTAAGTCATGTACCTCTATGAGTAGGATAGGGGTGAGGGAGGGGTGTATGAAGGGTCAACCAGCTTCAAATGGTGCTACTTAAACACATAGGAAGATAGGAGGATCAGGTGGTGGAGGGGTAAGTCATGTACCTCTATGAGTAGGATAGGGGGTGAGAGGATGGTATCAAGGGTCAACCAGTTTCACGCGGTGCTTCCAAAACACATAGGAAGAGGGGAGGATCAGGTGTGGAGAGTAAGTCATGTACCTCTATGAGTAAAATAGGGTGAGGGGGGTGTATGATATAAACACATTGAGTAAGGTAGGGATGATGTAGTGGTGACGGGGTGACATCTACCTATATAAATTATGTTTATGATTATGTTCATGGAAATTATTTGCCTCTTTTTGTCCCACCCATCAGATATCGATGAATAGTATATGTCAGGTTCATAGATGAAATATTGATTCTTACTTTTTGATGGCATCTTGTACATTCCTTTACATTGCTATCACCTAGTAATCAGTAGCAGACTTTATACTCTTCCTTTGTTCTTTACATTTTATGTGTGGTTGGACAATAGAAGTAATTGGCAAGTTTGTTATTTTTCTGCCCTTTTTTGAATATTTTTCAATCAATTGATTTTCTTAACTGTTCGGTTGTTTATATTTGCTGCTTTATTGTTCTATTGTTTTTATAGGATCCTGGGAGAGTTTGGCCCGGTAAGAAGATGGCTGGATTCATGGGTGATAAACTCAGATGGACTTATGCATTGAAGGTACGTAACTTTGTTTTACGGTAGATGCACACTGGGGAGATGTTTCCCAAAGTCGAACATAAGGTCATACTTCATTGCTTACACACGCATGATGTTCAATCCAAAATTTCATTGATAAGTATGTGGTCGCACACACCCTGTGCGTGTGATCTAACCACTGACGTAAATGCATCGTGTACCACTCATAACTAGGAATTTCAGTGCATCGTTTAGTCACACTAAAATCTTTGTGAAAACTCCCCCATGTCTTTTTCATCCTCAGATTTTGAGACATAAAAATTTATCTAATTTCTTTATGTCTAGCTAACAGACATGTAAAATATCAAACAATGCAAATCCGTATCAGCAATTATTTCAAGCAATGTAAAACATCCGAGTATGTGTTCAGTGACCCACTCTACAATACAGTAGCTTACAGCTTGTACAAGGTATGCTTGAATAGACTTCTTGAGTTTTATAAATATACTTTCCAAGGGCCAAGAAGGAAAATTTTTGTTGGACTAGATTTCGCACTTGAAATATTGAATATCAAGTAAGTAATCTCTTGAATTCATCCCGTTTAGGTGGTTCGGGTGAACACCAAGCATAACATCCTGTATTTGAAGGGCACCGTACACGGGCGTAACCTTGGCTTCGTCAAGATCAAAGATTCTCACGTCCGTCCCAGCTCCGAGATGCCTCCGTTCCCCACGTACTTCCCGGATGAGGAAGTAGAAGAAGACCTGTTTGATGAATCACTCCATAATTTCTCTGATCCTAGCATTGAATATGAAGTGGAAGAGGGATCGTGATGATGAGATGGAGGCTCGCATCCGATTCCATGCCTCATAGACGTTGAAAAAGACATTGCACATTGCTCGACTCAGCCATGAATATGAAATGCTGATGGGAGCTCTGTCTGGTATTTTAAGTGATCAATGTGAAAAAAAAAGTAAAATGGATTTTCTATAGTGAATCAAACATTTGGAACTACTGAATCGGTCAACTCATATGCAAGTATCAAGTGGATGCTGACTGTCTGAATGAAACGGATTGCTGGGTATGATTGTAGAACTGCAATGATCTACTTATAAACGGAATATTTAATTTGGAAAGTCTTCTCTTTTTTTACATTATCCTCTTGCAGGATAATTGTGGGAAAATAAAACCATGGAATATTAGATTATTTGTGTTTAGATATCCTTTTCCTCTCTAAAAATTGAAAGAGAATTCTCTTTTCAATTGGCTTGGCTCAACATAATCATGTGAAATCATCCTCTATAAAGATATTAGAGGGTCTAGAGATGCATACACATATGGCAATACATCTCGGCACTGTTTGGTGTCATTTCCTGGCAAATCATTTACAGACATTCATCTCTGTGTATTAAGGCAAGAGTGTTCCAAACTGCTTGCTTTATTACATGCATGAATACAACCAGGATGTATGTCTTCTAGCCCCGTGTTTATTAATTTCTCCCTTTTTTTTGGGGGGGGTTGGGCTGTTAGTTGATTCCAAGTTTGGTGTTGGGTGCTGGTGTAAAGAACAAACTTTAGCAAGGACACTGAACTAAACACAAGGTTGGTGCTACAATAAACACTACTAGTTGTATTTTCAATGATGCAATTAAAGTCATTTTCTATACTCAATTTCTTTTTTGTATATATACACGTAGAGCTCAGTTCAGCAGCCTATTAACATCTTTTTATCCCCAACACCCATCATCATACTTGAGACCACCAATGAATGTGATATGAGCAAATTGTTTTCTATGAAGACTGACACCAATTTTAGAATGAGTGATTGATGTGAATAAAGACATTTAACAACAATTTATTTCTGAAATATATTTTTTTATTGTTTTTATATTACCATTACAGTATCTTAATGATATTTCATGCCATGCTTAGCTAATTGATTGCCAGAACAATTTGTAATAGAAAAGACACTTCAAACAGTTCTTACACACTCGTAACCACAAATGAGTACAATTTTTTTTTTCAATTTTTCAAACAGTATGAAACATTTTTGTTGGCTGTTTACACATAATAGTTCATTTTTATACTTAAAATTTTTACCTGAATTAAAATTATTTGGAGAGAGTATTTTGAAAATACAGATTAAATATGCATGCTTGTAACTCTGAAAATTTCTTTTCAATCAGAAATAAAATAAAAATGAGTTTGGGAGTTAAACATGAATTTATTCATTTATGATATACAATGAATGAGCTGATGTCTATTTTCAAATAGAATGCAAAGAAGTGGGAATATTGATGATTACATACAAACAATTGTAAGATCTAAGTAATTTCTTACTGTTTTACTATGGTATTCTATTCAATTGATTTGATGGAATTTTAATTATACTATATTCATTCAACTGTCATTAAAAGAAACTAGAATATTCCATTTTGTCATAAAATACTCAAACATTGGTAAAGTATATCAAAACAGAAAGAATCTGAATTTTGCACATTCTACTAATTCTTGATAATTTTACTTCACACTCCTTTAAAAAGTGCCAATTTTACTTCACACTCCTTTAAAAAGTGCCATTTCTTGATAATTTTGTTTGCGTACAGGATCCAACCGAATTGTGTTTTCCTCATAAGATGCATGGATAGTGCAAGGATGATTTTTAAAAAATAATTTTACTACCTACTCCTTCTTGAAAGGATGTTTTTGTGTAATAAAAATAATGAAAAAACCCCAGATCAAATCATCCATAAGTTTTAAGTTCTGGGCAAGGATAAAATGGGAATTGTCCACTATCAATTTGGATTCTGTATGCACAATATTCCAAATAAACATCCTGAAAGGGGTGAAAACTATCTAATGGGTAAAACCTTGTGAAAATATCACAAACATTAAATACAAAATCACAATGATGTTTCACTCTTAATTCCAGTCTCACTATATGATATCTGTAGTAAAATACATACTGTATTGCAATACATAATTTTCATTCAATAAAAAATAGAAAACAATATTCTTACCTGATTTTTTTAACATCAACATTAAAATGCACTAGAAATCCTCTCTATAGTATATATTTTAAAATATATAGTATTGCAAATACATCAATGCCTTTAGTAATTCATTTTTTGATAGAAAACTGCCACTCGGTCCACTACATATTCAAATATACAATTATACTAAAGCGAACACTAAAACATGTTCAAGTATTCAGTATACTAATACACATGGCAAGCTATTGCACAAATTTGTTCTGTTTTCATATCTCCTTTGGCACTTACTAAGTCATACTGAACAATGTGGGAATGCCACAAAAAAGCTTAAAATTCCATTCAACTTCAAATTTCCAGATTGAATCCAGGGAATAATTTTCCCGGTGCTGCATTGCAATTTGCTCTACATTTATAAAAAAAAATAGTAGTTAAGAGTTTTTCTCCTGTGATTACAAATGCTATTAATCAAACTATTCCCTGGAATCTTCAATTTCTGATTGCTTATCATACCACTGGTACATACATGTAGTAGTCAATGAAATAAGCTCATGCTTATTTTTGTATCTCTTTTAGTTCTAGTCTTGTGCAGCGAAACCCTTACTGACTCATTCATTACATCCAAGGAACATGCTAGTTCTTTATTCAATAATAATAATGATGATAATATAGGATTTATAAAGGGCATGTATCCACCTTGCTAGGTACTCACGGCGCTCCTATATTACCCCGGGTAAACTAGTCCAGGGATTCTGGTGCGCACAGCTTTTTGAGAAATACTTCCTGCCGGTACCCATTTACCTCACCTGGGTTGAGTGCAGCACAATGCAGGTAAATTTCTTGCTGAAGGAAAACATGCCATGGCTTGGAATCGGACCCACGTCCTTAAAGATTGAAAGACAAAAGTCTTAACCACTGTACCACAATGCCCCCATGCATTCAGACTCTTTCTACATGTTCCTTTAGTTTACGTCATCTTTCTCTTACAAACTCAATCACAGATCATCCATGATGTATGGTGTGGTTGAGTCTTCCAAAGTCCACCTTCCCTAAGGTAAACTTCATCCAAGTCAGGGACCGCGTACAAAAAAACGTAAAATGACCATATGATTGTGATTTTTTGCATGGTCAGCCCCCACTTTGAAAACCGTTCCGCGGCCCCTGCAAGTTGTACAGATTTCTGTGGTTCCAAGAAAGAGATTCAACCCCGGGAATAATTTTCCTAGTATCATATATCAAATTCGCTTCACATTTTAAAGACTGCTACACAAAGAGTCTCCAGTGTAGCAAATTTTTGGCATAAGAGTGTACAGAACGTAGCTTTTCTCTCTTGACCAAAAATGCTTATCAGTTGTGGTAATCAAAATTACTCCCTGCAACATTTTTTGCAGATTCTACTTTATTTCAATGAGTTCTGGCTCATTCACCAATTCTTTGCGTACACGGTACAGACATGTCCATTATTTAAAGTATTTCAATGAGTTAAGGCCATTCATCAATGTCTTTGCATCCATGGTAGACAAATGTCCATTATTCAAGGTATTTCGATGAGTTCAGGCTCCCCATCTCTGTAAGTCTTCGTTGTCCCTGTTTTGTGCCTCAACTCTCTCACCAACTCATTGATTCTCTGGTATGTCGCAGTCTGCAAAAGAAAAGTAAAAGATAATGAATTTTACACATAAGAAGTAATTTGAGACTAAAACAGACTGATATCAATAATTGGCTACATACTCGGGTATGAAAAAGAACAGAACTTAGAAACTCAAGCTGATCATAGCCCATATGAACAAGCATTAAACCCAGCTGGTATGACTTGAATATTTCTCCAAAGATCTTATAACAAAGCTAGTAATGTCTATTTCCAATACACGAAAAATTTATTGTTGAAATAATTCCATCATTCATGATGGCATAAAACAGCATATGTGTGTCGTATTTTGTTTGCTCAGGGGGTAAAAGCTTTCTGAGAAAAATCACAAATTCCCAACAATTAAAGAACTCAATGAATGGGAGATTTATTAATATTTATAATAATAATAATGATGTAACTGATTTGCAAAATCCAACCCCAAAATTTCCCTCCCATTTGATATAATCTCACAAAATTGCCTATGTGAGATCCCATTTTCAATTGACATTTTTTTTAGCACATTTGGCACAAGTCATGTATCACCAAAGGTGGATTCCCTTTAGAGTATATAGAGTACCACAAGTCCCATACCTGAAAACTGTGATCACTTGATAACATACTATTGTCATGATTACTCCAACAGACTTACCTTTGCATTGAGAACAAGGAAGATGTCGGTTATCTTCACTATCTTGCCATGTCTCTTGTTAGCATGAAAGTATCTCTTCCCGTTGATGATCCCATCAGTGTCTCCCGCTGATCAAACAAAACCAAGGGGGAAAGAATTTTAGTTAGGGCTAAGAGGACAAAAAGTTGCTTTGTAGGCAATTAATCCAGAATTCACAAACCTGGTTTATGCCACCACCCAGGTTTTATAGCATGAACACACTGACTGATCAAATTACGTATTTTCTTGGGGTACACAAATGGGGAAAGTGGTTCTATTTGTAATCAGTCATAAATTAATATTCATTTAAGTGTGGTTTAAAAACCAAACAACCAAAAGATATTGTTTAAAACTGATCTTTGGTTTTAAACTCTTGTGAATTGGGGCCTTTATCTTGGTATATTAGTGGCATTCTCACCATCAACAGATGATCAATTCTAGTTCACAAGTGATTCACTGAAATGTTGCCAATTGATGGCAGGGACTCATTGAATAAAAAATATTGATGAGTGTGTCTTGCAATTTATTGTAACTTCCAAAGAAACCTTGATTTTGATTGGTTGTAGAGCAGTGTTGCTATCAGTGGCGGACCGTGACCCGGAGGAGACAAAGCATTGGGGGGGGGGCACAGCATTGTTCACAAACAATGCAGTGCCCCCCCCAATGCTTTGTCTACTCCGGGTCACGGTCTGCTACCGGTTGCTATGGTAGTAAATATCAAATGGAATGCAACTGGGCCCGCAGGCTTTGATGTTAATCTCACTTAAGATTATTAATGTAATTTATATTGCAAAATATTGTTTGTAAAAAAGACAAAGAAATGGGTTAATCAATATTTATATACCACATAAGTTCTAAAAGAAGGTACTATTTTTTTTAATAGGAGAAAAGTTGACTCACTTGGTTCGTCCAGCCTCAGTCCCACATATATATGATGGTCGATATGATCTTTGTCTATCTTGCCAACAAACTTCACAATCCCTGTCATAAAATCACTTGGTTTCATTGCTGCAGAGAAATTAAGAATATGTAAAAAGGAAATACCTATTTATAGGCCTATATACATTTGAAATGAATTGAGAGAATAATAGTTGCATAGCTTAATTCATAATTCCCCAGACCTGTTCTTCCAATGTTATGAAAATTTTGTCAAAATACTTCGGCTTTGTATATCAATTCCTTAACATACCCTGGAGATGGGTAAGTGATTTCAGTGCCTCCAACTCCTCTTATCAAGGAATTGATAAAGCCCTCAACCTCAACTATTTAATTCCTATTTGGCAGCAGATGAATTTTGAACAATGACAAGCCACATGCCTAAGCTGGATCTAAACTGGGATGAATATATTGTTAAAATAGTTGAGATTTTTTGTGACTCTATACATAAACACATGTGATTGAGTAAATAACGGGAGCATAGCATATATAAAAAATTCCCCAGAGCTGTCCTTACATAAAGGATAGACCTCATAATAAGAAAAAGGTTACTCACATATGATCTTTGAAGCATTCTTCTTGACCCTGACTCGATCTCCAACATGTACAAACTGAGCCACCATGAAATCATCTTCATAGAGACGTGTTCCTGTGGGCAGTGCAGACTTATCCCTCCTCTGTATCCTAGCAACGCACGACTTGGGTCGTACACGCTGGTGTGACCTCGGAGAGCCCGACCTCTTGTCTTGTGGGGAGTAAACTCCGTTGGGTTCATAGAGGTCATACACTGTTGGCATGTCATCATGGTTACCATCGTTCTCTAGGAAACGGAGGAAGCTTTTCTTGGACGTATCGATGGCTTTCGTTGGCGACTTTCTCTTCGGATAGAAGGAGTACTCCTCGCCTTCATCAGAGATGTCTTCTGGTGAGGCGCCTTGTCTTGGCGCCGACTGAATAGAAAATAAGATAACACCAAACAAACAGATTAGGAATATATTGTTTGTAAATTATGGGTTTTTTACACTTAAAGGAAAGTATCTGTATTAATAGCATTTTCTATATTTCTTCATTTTTGTCTCACCTGCGAAGCAAAGTGAGACTATAGGCGCCGCTTTTCCGACGGCGGCGGCGACGGCGGCGGCGGCGTCAACATCAAATCTTAACCTGAGGTTAAGTTTTTGAAATGATGTCATAACTTAGAAAGTATATGGACCTAGTTCATAAAACTTGGCCATAAGGTTAATCAAGTATTACTGAACATCCTATTAGAGTTTCATGTCACATGACCAAGGTCAAAGGTCATTTAGGGTCAATGAACTTAGACCATGTTGGAGGAATCAACATCGAAATCTTAACCTGAGGTTAAGTTTTTGAAATGTCATCATAACTTAGAAAATATATGGACCTAGTTCATGAAACTTGGACATAAGGTTAATCAAGTATCACTGAACATCCTGCATGAGTTTCACGTCACATGACCAAGGTCAAAGGTCATTTAGGGTCAATGAACTTTGGCCGAATTGGGGATATCTGTTGAATTCCCATCATAACTTTGAAAGTTTATGGATCTGATTAATGAAACTTGGACATAATAGTAATCAAGCATCACTGAACATTTTGTGCAAGTTTCAGGTCTCATGATTAAGGTCAAAGGTCATTTAGGGTCAATGAACTTTGGCCGAATCGGGGGTATCTGTTGAATTACCATCATAACTTTGAAAGTTTATTGGTCTAGTTCATTGAACTTGGACATTAGAGTAATCAAGTATCACTGAACATCCTGTGCTCATTTCAGGTCACATGACCAAGGTCAAAGGTCAATGAACTTTGGCCGAATTGGGTGTATCTGTTGAATTACCATCATAACTTTGAATGTTTATGGATCTGATTCATGAAACTTGTACATAAGAGTAATCAAGTATCACTGAACATCCTGTGCGAGTTTCAGGTCACATGATCAAGGTCAAAGGTCATGTAAGGTCAATGAACTTTGGCCATGTTGGGGTTTTTCGTTGAATAACCACCATCATATCTCTGTAAGTTTATTGGTCTAGTTCATAAAAAGTGGTCTAGTTCATTAAACTTGGACATAAGAGTAACCATGTATCACTGAACATCTTGTGCGAGTTAGAGCAGTATTCATAGTCAGCACTGCTGCCATATTGAACCGCGTGATGCAGGTGAGACGGCCAGAGGCATTCCACTTGTTATGAATATTCTCTCCCAGTAATGTGTAAATGTTGGAGTTTAAGGGTTCCTATATGTTTGTCTACCTGTCTGTCTCTGCTTTTCTGTATTTCTTCCTTTAGCCTCCCCACTCCACTCCCATTCTCTCTCTTCAAAGTCACTTCCCGTCACCTTTCACTCTTGTCATGCTATTTCTCTTCACATTTCAAGTCTCTCCATGGCTCAAACTCCCCCCCCCTCTTTCCATGTCCCACCCACCCCTGCCCCTAGATTTCCTGTCTCCCTCCCTTCCACATTCTCTCCATTCCCTCCTTCCTAGGGCCTGTTGCATAAAACATTTTACCTGAGAAAACTCTGGTAAAAACTGAAAACTAAGGTTAGTCTCATATCTGCCATTGACTTTAATACAGGGCAAAAACTCTGGTAAAAACAACCTGAGTTTTCTCAGGTAAAAAGTTTTATGCAACGGGCCCCTGCTCTCTCTCCCCTCCATCTCTGTTTCTCAATGGGTGATTTCAAGTTCAGTGTTGACCTTTTGGTGTTGGTGTTGGGTCATTTTCTACACGATTATAACACCAAACATAAAATGAAGATTGTCCCGAGAAGTCACTCACTGGTTGTTGAGATGTCAATAATGTGATCTGGATCAGTTTTACAAACTCTGGAGCTAGGGGAAGCAATCCAAATTTCAACACCCAGGCCAACACCGGACTTGAAATCACCCAATCTCTCCCTCAGCTTTATCCCCATCTCTTCTTCCCCCTCTCTCTCTCTCCCTCCATACCTCATCTCCTTTATGTCATTCCACCAATCATACCCCTGTCTAACTTACCTTATGATGTCCATTCGTCTGCATTCCTTGTGTCTTCTTCGGGTTCTGGTAGAGTGGACATGATGGATCACTACATGTCCGTAATGTACTAAAAACAAAACATGATATAAGAAGAAATTAATCATCGCTTTCTAATAAGAATTTATTATAGAATGGATGAGAAAATCCCCGCAATCTGATTGGTTGAGAGCTATGCAAGAATATTTACTGGGCTGCACGAACGATATCCCGATAATCAAAACGATATCCACTGTAAACAAGCTATCGCCCGAAAAGGTCATTGTGATGTCATCGCGCATGTACTGTTACGCTTGTTTACGTCAAAATTTTGAATTTTCGATCAAGGCAGAATGAATCAAATAAAGGATGCAAAATGATCTGTAAGTACAAATCTGGTACCGTAATTGTCATTCGGATTAAAACTGCCCGCATACTTGTTAGTTGAGAAGTCCAGACATACGATCTAATGTTAGATCTACTGCCCTGTGAACAGCCAAATTCTCCACTGCACTGCAGGCCCAGGCAGCTGCAAGCGCTGGCCCCCGGCGCGGCCCGGGCATACACACACAGCTATTGGAGGTCGGAGGCTGCCTCAAGATCTTGTCAATGCAAAGCTGTATTTGGCATTTTGGGTATAATAATGCCTTTGTGCCAACATATTATGCAGTTAAGCCCATATTTATGTTGT
This sequence comes from Lytechinus variegatus, assembly GCF_018143015.1. Lineage (NCBI taxonomy): Eukaryota > Metazoa > Echinodermata > Echinoidea > Temnopleuroida > Toxopneustidae > Lytechinus > Lytechinus variegatus. The sequence continues at coordinate 51,381,017 of NC_054741.1, forward strand.
CCAGGGTTATCAAAGTGTCTGCACTACATTTTGGAATTTTCATGCATCCGGTAAATAAATCATGCGTCCGGTAAAAAAAATCATGCGTCCGGTAAATTTTTTCATGCGTCCGGTAAATTCAATTTACCGGACGCATGAAATTATCATGCATCCGGTAAATCATTAATTTTTGTATTTTATTCAATAAATTTTTTCCATTCTATAAAACAGATGATGCATGGGTTTCTTTCGTGGGTCAGTGGAACTGTGTGCACGCGGTAACTTTGGCATTATGGTCTAAACCCACTCGGCTGCGCCTCGTGGGTTAAACCATGCCAAAGTTACCTTGTGCACACAGTTCCTACTGACCCACTCTAACCCATGCATCATTTGTATATTAATAATGAATAAAATAATACTTTAATAATCATTTGAATTTTGTAACAGAATTGATACATGGAAACGTTAATAAACCATGTAATTTTAAGCAGTAGTATACTAGGTGTTTCCTTTATTTTCTCTTTTCAAAAATTTACTTGCATTCTTTTAAAATTTGTATTCTATATTTTGTATTTAAATGAATTTTATATGAATTGCATTCTCCTAATATTGAATTTTCCGAATGATTACAGTCCAATTGCTTTAATAATGTTCATTTCATTATCATTACCATTTGACATTTGGATGAAAAGAAGGAAAAATCAATCAATAATATTATCATCACTTACACAATAAGCACAGCCATGGACCATAACCATTTGAGAAATTGATATTGATTTTGGTATTGACTTTGACATTGATCAGTGATAGTGAGTTTGTCATACATTCAATTGGTTATCTAGTAATTACTTGGCAAAATGGCAATTCTATAAAGTAATCCACCCATTCCCCCACCCCTCCACTTTAATACACTTAATGAACTGCTCAAGACATGGTAATTTGAAAGCATAGCATCTTTTAATATGAAGCAAATAGCAGAGACAAAATGATTTCAGGAAGTCCCTCATAAAGGGGTTCTGTTGTACACAATTTATAGAATCAACCAAACGTGAAACAACTATTTTTCCTGAATCTCATTGCATACTAGTACGTCAAAAACCCTGGACAAAGCTGGCAATCTACTAAGGAAATGGTTTACTTACTAGTTTAGCGATTCCATTGACTTTCTATTCCCCGTTGCATTAGCAATCTGTTGAGCTTGTTTTATGACCAGACGATCCTTTCCATCTAATAGCTTCTTTAATGTGTCAACCTCACATTTAGCATGTTCCATCTCCGTTTCCACGGCAACCAGACGATCTATTTCATCCTCGAGATTCTAGAAGAGAAGTGAAAGTGCCTTGTCTTATAATCAGAGGTTAATTTAAGTGTAGCCAAGGGCAGACACAGAACTACGGTTTGCAAATTTCCTTAACCATTTACGATTAGATTCTTAACTTTTGCTACTATGAAAACTATTAATTATGATCTTGTAAAAAACTAAACAAATAATAATAATATTCCGCATTTATGTAGCGCTTAACACATCGGAACGACATCTCTAAGTGCTTTAAAGATATATTATTACCCTGGTCATCGGATCCTTGCATGCCCGCATACAATGTATGCACCTTCTCCACTCCCTGGGGAGCGTTCCAACAAGAGTTCAAGACTCAATTGCATACTACACAGGCTTTTGCATCATACCGGGTACCCATTTAACACCTGGGTGCAGAGTGGCAAATTGTGGACTGATGCCTTGCCAAAGAATGCTAAATTCACTGTTTCTTTTACTTTTATTCAATCTTCAAAACCTTTTCTTTTACCATACTTTTGTCAAAATTGTGAAAAAAATTATTACCATCATGTGATTACATATATCTGTAAGGTGCTTAGAAACACTGTTATATCATAACAATTTTGTATGAAATCAGAATCCTATAATCACTATTATTACAGCATACCTTGATAGTTTGCTTGTTATCTCTCAAGATGTATCTAGCATGTGTGAGTTGAGTCTTTTTCTCATCCAAGACACTCTGTACGGCCGCCACTCTCTCATCTGTTTCAGAAAGATCTTTCTTCAATAAAGGAATAACCTTCATCTCCTGAAACATAATATTAAAATATCACATTTCATATTCATCAAACACTCTTAATATTTGATATCAAATTGATGAACATTACTCTTCACTTCTTTTTACCAGGGGGGGTGTTTCATAAAGCTGTTCATAAGATACAAATGACTTCAAGAATGACTGGTGATCCTTTCTTGTGGTCTATTCATTGGCGATGATTACACGCGTACGAAAGGTTCTTAAAGTCGCTCTTAAATCATGAACAGTTTTATGAAACAGCCCCCAGAAAGAAAGAAATCCCTGTCAAAAATTTAAAAATCTAAATTCACTATGAATTGATTCATCTGTGATATAAGACAGGAAAATGTAGCATTGTTTTTTAATTAACCTTTTAACAACTAATGTTATTTTCAGAATTTAAACATCAGTGAAGATTTTTTCAAGATAAAGGGATAAAGTTTACTTCTTCCATCTGTTGATTTCTCTTGATTTCAACCCTGAGTTGATGGTGAAGATCGGCCACCTTAGCTTCTAACATCTCAACATTCTCCTTTGTCTCGCCCAACATCTTGTTGGTTTCATCAAGCTTGCTCTTCAACTGACGGAGATCAAAGTCTTTCTCTCTGACGGTAGACCTGGATTGATGAACAAAAGATCATGGTAGTCATATCCTAAAGATCGAACTCCCGACACATAACTACGATTCCTATTTTGATCTTATGTGATGAAATGCAATATTATAATATGCACTATTTATATAGTGCTTCATACAAATGCTTCAACCCATGCAGCCTTAGCATGGCTCTCCCGATCAGGCACTCGAGCATTCAAAGAATTTCTTCCTTCCAGATGGATAGTGGCAAATGTAGATAAATGCTTCCACTTCGAATCACCTTGTGATTGACACATTCACGTCAATCACTTAAAACTCTCATAAATTCAAGGTATTTATTTCAGTTTGTAAAACAAATAGAAATGTATACCATCATCTTGGGCTAAGCAAAACGTTAAAAAGTGAAAAATTAATGGTTTAATACAAACATTTCAATTCAAATAGTAAAGGAGTACATAAGTGATGTAAGGGGGTGAGGCAGTGGAATGGAATACTTCTTGTGGAAATGCTATGTCAGGCAATGGACTTACTGTGTTACTTTGAGCATATCTCGCACCGATTCTAGATTCTGTTCAGCTTTGTCTCCTTCAGCAGCTAGAAATCAGACAGAAATAAAAAGAGAAATGTCATAACTTAATGACATCGCAGATATCATGAAGATGATAAGCATTTGATCAAATGATGGGATGTTTTCAAAACGCGGTAAGTTACATAATATATGCTCTTATATGCTTAAAAAGAATGCCATCTGATTTGCTGAGAGCAAACTTTTGATAAAATTTAATTCTTTTTCTGATATTTTTCAATGAAATATGATCAGATTCATTCTGTTTTGAACAAGTTTTAACCCTAGGGGCAACAAATATTACATGTTTATTTCCTTGAGACTCCACACTCCAAGAAAAATCAGAAACATAGGGCCTAATAATGAAAATATAACCTATTAAAGATAAATGCCAGTTGTGGTAACAATCTCAAAATGGCTTTTCACAGAATCCCATATAATGACCACCCAAGTATCTGTTTGTATGAATAAAAAATATATGCCAAATGATTAATTCTGGAAGAAATTGCTAAGAAATAAGCAAAATAAACGCGGATTTGGGCACTTCCTTCGGGTCTTTATTCCAGCAATAATAATATACACTGTCCCACGTGTGCCTATATTTGTTGGCGATCTTCAGTGTGATTGTTTTTCAGCTTAGATTTGATGATTTCACAAAGTTCAGTTTATGAAACTGTACCAGATCTAGATCCACGATGATACAGTAATACTTAACCTTGGTTTTACAGACTTTCTCACGAAATCAGTGTTTTACTGCAACTACTTTCATTTAGCTTTAATGACAATAACTTTCATGGCTTTAAACCATATAATGATTGCTTGTTTAGGACCTCATAGCCGAGTTTTTTTTTTCTTACAGAATGATTTATGCATCAAAATTGATTTCGGGAAAAAGTTCTTACCTCTGGATTCTAATCCTTTCATCTTGGTGTTGAGTTTCTCTATTTCTCTTTCTAGATGCTCAATCTGCTTTCCTCTCATTTCATTCTGTCAACATCAAACATCAATATTATCAATAAATCATTAAACTCACTTAAAAGTTTAAAACATCCCTGTATATACATTTCACCTACACAATAGTTTTTGGTATCAATTTGAATGCTCAGATTAGTCTCAAAAGGACCGTTTGCACCGTCCCGAGTTTTCAAATTAGCTTGCTTTTTCTGATCCGGCAAATTATTCCGATCTGAACAATCTCGTGATTATTTACAATGGAGATGCAATTATCATGCTAGTTCGCAGGATTAATCTCGAGATTGTAATCCCAACTCAACTTGGGATTATTCGCAAAATAGCGCGCTATTTTACGAATTATCACGCTAATTTGTAGATGCAGACGCACTCTGGATTATTTATTCATGGTGTCAGACCATAATGCATCGATGCCTCGCTCAAGAAGGAATCGTTCTTCTTGCGATGGTGGAGACGGGGTTTCATGAATCTCAAGATTAATCGCGAAGAGGGCCGATCAGGCTAAAATCAAGAATGAGCAAACTCGGGATGGTGCAGCACCGCCTAGAGTAGAAAGCTATTTGGATTATTTAAAATAGTATTACAATTCATTGATACTGTCTTCATCTACTGATTTAATCTATTCTACCTATTGGATCGAACTTTCTAACTTCTACACAGGCTCATTGAATGAGATGGCTGATTCACATAGTCATATGGTAAACATGAAGTATGTTTTAACAGCAACAACTCTGCAAATCTACAATGAGGACAAATAATCATGTTAATATGCCTCATTGGAAAAAAAGTGAATGTTACAGCCACAAACCTACAATGCACAGAAAGTAGTCCATTGAAACTGTCCGTTTAAGCTTACATCAATTAAACAACTTAACTACCCCCCCCAAAAAAAAAAATTACTCCCATCTTTTGCCAAATACAATAACTTTTTATGAAACATTTTTAAGTGAAATAATTTCTATCTCAACCAGATTAAAGGGTGTATTTCATACCTCTGTTTTAGTCTTCTCCAAGGTTTTAGTAGTTTTTTCCAGAGCACTAGCATTGCTGCTGTTTTCTCTAGATACAGTACTCAGCTTCTTCTCAAGATCCTGATAGGTAAAGAAGGAAAAGAAACATGATGCTGATTTTCCTTGCTGCGAACATTAAGCTCAATATTGTGATATTTTCAACATAATAGGTTGGCAAATTAGGCACTTTTGTTTCCCATCAAAGCCATGAGTCTTGTCTTAGCCTTTTGGAGACTGAGCTACCCTGCGTATTTGCATGCTGGAGTCTATGGAAAACATATTTTATAGCAAAATCATTATGTCTCCAACAGGATAATAAGTCCTTAAGAAGTTACAGTTTTCTCCAAGTTTAAAGAAAATCAGATGAACTGCCTGTTTCAGATCTGGGCCCTGTCTTACAAAGAGTTACAATTGATCCAATCAATTGCAACTCTATGGAAATCCATCAGTGTCAAAGTTTCTTCTACAGGAAATTTGTAAAATGTCCTTTGTAAACAAAGGAGAACACATCAAATTGTCAAGATATCAATGAATTTATGGATATACATTCATACACGTATCTAGGAATTTTTTTGAACAAACATGCATTTTATTTGTTGACGTTGATGGCCATCCATAGTTGCGATTGATCAGATCAATCTCAACTCTTTGTAAGACGGGTCCCTGATATCACTATGGAATCAATTCAACTTCACTTCAATGGATCACTTCCACATACATAGTCACACTTTTCCATTGTAACTATTTAACTCAATGATTATAAAAGTTTACTGTAATCTAGGATTAATCTATGAATAAAGTTAAGGTCATTTGAATCAGGAAATAAATTGTCTCAAAAGTTTGGGAAAGTTTATTCATAATTCACATAAAAGCTCATATTTGCTGTACCAAACGTTAGATAACTTGATGCAATTCTACCAAGAGTCACAAATGGTATGGCACACATATGGTAAGACCCAACCATTTCAACTATTCTCACAGTAAGATTTTAGGAAACTTGAAGAGCAATCTGTCACGGTACACTGTTAGAAAATTTATCCTTAAAATAAAAAAAGTTCCTGCAGCAGAGTCTCGAGAACACCTGTAATTACCAGATTGCGTAATCTTACAGAAAATTGGTATGGAACCTTACAAATTTCCTCTAATAAAACACCATTTTCCCCCTTTTAAACAGACCTGTTCTGTTAAATTGCAGAAAATTTCCTGCTTTATGAATTTACAGAATGATTCTGTCATTGCTTTTTGCAAAATCTTCTTTCTTTTTTCTGTAAAATCAGGGTATTTTTAACAGTGTACAATATTTGTCTGCGATATCTTTTCTAAATATAAAGAGAATATGAACGCTCACAAAATCATTTTCCATCCTTCCACACAACTGGAATATCACTATAATAATCGATTCTTTTTGAGTTCGAAGATATGAAAAGAGAGTTCAAAATATTTACCTGTCTACGTTTTCGTTCTTTCTCTAGTTCACTCCTCGTAGAAGCTAGATCTTCTGCTGATTTTGTCAACAGTTCCATCTCAAGTTCTCTGTTTATATACAACAAACATCATTTAAGTACAAAAATATACATTTCAACATAGTATTCCAACATTACTTTAAGGATGCATATTTTTCATGTGCAATACAAAGATATATGTCAATTCAAGAATTTTTTTTACATGTACATCATGTGGGAAAGACAAAAGAAATATGAAACATTGCACGTACGAAAGTCTCCCCAAAACAAAATAAAGGTATATGAAATTCTTGCCAATCACTTGACTTTTTTCTCACAGGGTCCAACTCGAACAGTACTAAGTAACAAATATCATAACAAAATTATAAACAAGTGAAGGTGCTCAAGCATTTATGTAATCAACATATTACTGATGTGGAAATGAGTGGTGGAATTTGTTCCACTAATCACACCTTAGTATTCTTTTATAAATCTTGTGTTGTGTCAAAACTGAAATTAAAGGACGAGTCCACCCCAACCAAGAGTGAATTTGAATAAAAAGAGAAAAATCCAACAAGCACTGAAAATTTCATCAAAATCAGATGGAAAAAAGAATGTTATATGACAATTTCATGTTTCGCTTAATTTTCACAAAATAGTTATATTCACATCCTGGTCGGTATGCAAATGAAGAAACTGATATCACACACTCACTATTTCTTTTGTATTTTATTATATGAAATAGGAAATGTTTTAATTTTCTCCTCATTGTCCTGTGAAACAAAGTTTTATTTTGCCATGAACATGTGGAATTACCATTGTTTAACATTTTATGTTTCAATCAAGTTGGTCTTTATTTTCAAATCTGTAAAGATTGAAATATTTTATGATTCAAACAATAAAAAACAAAAGAATTAGTGAGTGAGGGACATATCGATTCTCTCATTTGCATGTGACTAAATTGTGCATATAACTACCGGTATTTTATGAAAAATAAGCAAAAAACTATAAAATGTCATAATTTTCTTATTTTACATTTGATTTGATGAAATTTTCAGCATTATGCTTCTCTGATTTTTCTCTATTGATTCAAATTAACATTTTCTGAGGTGGCCTTGACCTTTAACAAATGCTTTAAAGAACTTACCTATCTACCAGTCTGTGTTGCTGTTCTGTAATGTACTTCTTGGGTGGGACACGCGATGATTCTCCTGTTCTCTTATTGAACCAGAATGATCCTACGTTACCAGTGTAAAGGTGGCACCATTCATGCTGTGGACATAAAATAGTATGGCGATAGGTCAGGAAATTATCAAAATTGAGTTAATTCACTGCAATGTTCATGTTTTTTTTACTTTTTATTTATTTATTTGGCTTTTAGTTTTTATCCACATTTTCAATTGCAAGTTATGGGATCTGTTGCAGAAAGAATTGCGTTTAAACGCAAGTCAAAAAATCAATCGCAAGTCCCAAATATACGCTGTTGATTGGTTGAAAATCAAAAAATCAAGTAACGCATGATTGTCAGGGTTCAGATTGATTGCAACTTTTTCTGCAACGGGCCCATGATTAATCAAATGAGTATATTCTTCATAACATTTTGATATATGAATAACAATTTACAATTTAATTTTTGAAAAATAAATAATTTCAATTAATCCAGTGTCACAATATGACTTAATTGTTAAAATAAAAACAACATATGCACCAATATATTCAAGATGATAAAATACCTCATTTCAAATCATAAATTTTAACTACATTTTTTTTAAAGATGCACTGTGATAGAATATATGACGCTTCGGGAACTTAAGCAAAACTTCAAAACTAAACAAAACTAGATAAAAATCATAATATTCTCAAAACACTTCATATAACCGTAAGTGTGTATATATGTTTGCACATGGCCATTGACCCAACACATGTTGCAGTAAGTAGGCCTTTAGACAATACAAATATACATGAAGACACCATGAACAAACTAAAATAGAAGCATTTTACAAGTCAATAATATCAAATGTAACAAAATCATACAAAATTATGTATCAAATACAAAAATATCCTATAATTACCTCTATAAAATAAGTTCAATTTAAGTTTATCTATAATACTCCATAAGCCGGTAAAGTTATCATATTCCAGAAGTATACTACAACGTAATAATCCCTCGTTATTGACAATAGGATCTTCGCACACCCTTCAATAATTTACCCCCTCAGTAGATTGATTCCTAGCAACCATAGGGCTTCACTAGTCTACAGTAAACTAGTCTTGGAAATACTTGCAAAACTTTATAAATCGATGAAAAGGGAATTTAATGTAACTTAAATGGTGTGGAATAATTAAGAAATAATACTGATATATTTTTCAGGTCATATCTAAATGTAACATAGATATTTTTCTCTAGTTACAGATAAATATTTTTCTGCGGATCAACAGAAAAGTGAGTATAGAAGGTCTGTGAATGCAAGACTATTCTATTTAGAAGGTTGTTCCCTGAATGGAAGGGCACTTAAGCATATCCCTATTATCTTCAATACAAAGAAATCTACTGATTGTGTTTCATTCGGATGCAACAAAGGATACAGAACGCTGCAAACAGAATTAAAAGCTTGTTCAACGAGTCTTATTTACTAAAATGCATTAGCATGTTTGACTGTAATTCATCCCCCCCCCCTCTCTCTCTCTCTCTCATTTTCTTTTCCCAAACATTGAGATAATCAAGTACAATGGTAACATGGTAACGGTGAGGGGAAAAATATGCTTTCAAAATGAAAAAAAATAAATATATATTTCATTAATGTTTTCACAACCGAGTGATATAATTTAGACTTTGTTCATTACTGGTCTGCTTTATCATGAAATTATCATCACTTTTTCACATTCATATAATTAATATATATCACCCAAATCTATTTGATATTTTTGGAATATCAAGGACATTTGGAGCCATTGTAATTCAATTATACAACTTCTAAATCAGAGCACTGCTTCATGATAGTTATCAGCACCAATAAGTTGCTATTCTCTGGAAAATGTTTAGCTCACTCCTGGCTTAATTTCAACTGGTCGAGAAGCACTGGTCTCTGACTCTGGTGGTTACTATGGTAACTACCAGTAAATGAAAACCTGTCAAAACCTTACATTTCTTTTTTTATAATGAATTAAGAAATGAATGAACAAAGAAAATGATTAAATGAATACGTGATTAATAAAATAGATGAATAAATTAAAATATTGATAAATGTACACTACTACAAATGAAAACCGATAGTAGAAAAATTAATTAATCAATCAATGAACTAGTACATGAATAGATAAATGAAACCTAAAAGATAATGTACAAATGGAAAGTGGTAGGTAAAAGGGTATGGGGGAAATGTGTAGACCCCTCATCCCCCCCCTCCCCTCGCAGGCCACAGGAAATAATTTCACCTTATATTGCATACCAAAATGTTTGATGTGAAAAATGCATCTCTTTAAAGATAAATTCCAGTTTTGGTAACGATCTCAAAATGACTTTTTACAGAATCTTATATAATGACCACCCAAGTGGCTGTTTGTATGAATGAAAAATATATGCCAAAGGATTCTGAAAGAAATTGTGTAATTGCTGAGAAATAAGCAAAATAAGCGCGGATTCGGTCACTTCCGTCGGGTCTTTATTCCAGCAATAATAATACACTGTCCCACGTGTGCCTATCTGTGTTGGTGATGTTCAGTGTGAACATTTTTCAGCGTAGATTTCAAGATTTCACGAAGTTCAGTTTATTTAACTGTACCAGATCTAGATCCTTGACGATATACTGACAATTAAGCCTGGTTTTATAGACTTTGTCATGAAATCAGTGTTTACTGCAACTACTGGTATTTCTCTTTAAGAGATGATGACCTTTTTTCTTTTGCTTATCACATCAGAAATTTGTTTAGACAACATACCTACCTCTGTCTTGTGAATCAACGATCCACCACTGATGGGCAAATTAATTGTTCAGTTATAAATTAAAGGAAAATCAAACCTTTGGAAAAAGAAAGCTTGTGTGAAAACAGGAAAATCAAACAAAAACACATCAACAAAAGTTTGAGAAAAATCAGACAAATAATGAAAAAGTTATGAGCATTTGAATATTGCAATCACTAATGCTATGGAGATCCTCGAATTGGCAATGCAATTAAAGATGTGTGATGTCACTTGTGAACAACTTTCCTATTACTTTAGTACCGTATATATTTCACTTAAACTGCCTCTATTATCACATCTATCAGTAGATCATGTATTCTCTATAGGAGGGCATGTAATACAGATTTTCAAAGAATTCATTATGGATAAAGAGTTTGTATCATCCTAAAAAAGAACAAAAAGAGACAATTTGGGGGTATTTCATAGTCCATTAAAGGGAAAATTGTTTACATGTGACATCACACATCTTTGTCGCATTCCCAATGAGAGGATCCCATAGTATTAGTGATCACAATATTCAAATGCTCATAACTTTCTTATTATTTGTCTGATTTTTTATCAAACTTTCTTCGTTCTTCTTCTTTGAATTTTCTGTTTCCACACAAGCCCACGTGTTTCGAAGGTTTCATTTCCCTTTAAACACTTTGATGAATGAAAACAGAACATTGACTTACAGGATATGGATCTCTTGCTCTGTAGATAGTAACGATGAGTCTCTTTGCCATGGGAACAAAGAAAGCATATGGCATGTTAATCTTCCTCCCAGCCTCACTGAAAGAAAAACAGGCCAAAAAATATTTTCATATATCATTAAAAACATTTAAAAAAAAATATCATGATTTTTTCGCCGGTTATCATATTTTGAGAAATCTACAAAAACAAATGTAATAGTGCTTGAGTGAATAATAAATAATTCAATCTTTCATTAATAAAGATAAGTCATTATGGAAGTGTTTTCAGTCTTGAAACAAAAATTAAATTGGATTTTGTGTGAATGGAGATTCTAATTCATCACTTAAAAATACATAACCATTATATCGTGCTAGTTAGAGAAATAAATTAAAATTATTTCAGATGTGATTGTTAGTCAAATATTTTTATCCATCTCATTTTGATTATAACGATATACCTTTATAATGATATATCATTCATGTAAAATATAAAGTGGTTTATGTAAATAGAAAATACAACAAAATATGGCATGAAAATTTCGGCTGAATAAATTTCATGAATGTCAACATCTGTATCAACAATATTATATCTTAAAATTTAAGTTAATTCATAGTCAATAATTGATACTTACTTGACAAAATGATTGTTGATTTGATCCAAATCTTCATCGGTCAACTGCAAGCCGTAGTTCACTGAATTTATTATCTGAGAGAGCAAATATTACATACCAAATATTCCATGCAAAACCATGATACAACAGACATCTGAATAATAGACCATTTTTACAGCCTAAATTGTGCTAGGTGTTAGAGGGTAATAAAGCGATATGCTCTATACAAAACGGCAGACTTTATCACGTTAGGTAGTAGGGTAATAAATCCAGGTGATATTCCATATAGCATTTTGCTGCTATCATAAACAGCTGATTCAAAGTAGTGCACACAAAAACTCAAAAGCAAGGGAGCAAAGTGACCAAGCTTATCTTGGAGGGCACGTTTGCATTTTCTTAAGTGAGATTGAAGGATGTCCTGCACACTTTGGGTGAATTTTGTGGAAATTTTCAGTAAAAAGAATGTAGGTTTTCAATATTTATGGGGGCGACTGCCCCTCCCCTACATCACAGCTTAGTTCTTAACATAATACTTTCATTCATGCTTACTTACCCTGATGAAATCATTAATGTTTATCTTCCCATCATTATTCATATCAGCAATCTCAAAGAGATCCATCAGAGACCTCTCAAATAAATCCGGTTCTTGGAAATGCCATGCATCGTAATCCAATGGTCTTGTGGTACTGCAAAAAAAAAAATGCCTGAAATAGTAAATAATACTCCTACATCTGAAAAGATATATTTCTAATACTCTTATCTTTTTTAAATGCTTAGGAGAAAAAGAATAGATCTAGTGCACATACACACACAAAAATGCAATTCAATGAAATAACAACTTTTTATGGATCAGATTTTATCTATTTTATCTATATTCCGCCAACAAATTACACAAAAAAACATTACTAGGTCAAATATTTACATAATTTTGAATCAAACATCAAAGCTAGTACAAAAAAAAATAATATTCAGTGTAATTTCAAATGAACAACTAAATTAGAGATGCCCTAGATGGTAAAGGTTGATATTAAAAGATTTTGCAAGAATACTCCATATTTCAATATTCATAATGACAAAATAGCCTGGGCTCAACAGGATTAATAGACAAACAGGTGAGGAAACTTACCAAGCCTCGCCCGTTTCTTTGTTGAAGTATATCACTCCACTCTTTGGGCCTTTATCCAGTACAACCCAGTGGTTCTAGATAAGATAGGGAAAAGGACAATAAAATAATCTTTGGTAACAATTCTAAGAGTATGATTGCAATATCCATAAGAGTTTGTTAAATCATTTCAAGTCCTAAACTGACAGATGTAAAGCAATACTCTCTCTAGAGCGGCTTGTATAATCCCCTGTCAATAAGAGATCATGCCAGTACAACTTCTTAACACAAACACTTGCAAGCACAAATCAGATTAGATATTTCTAAGAGCTGATTTTGTGAAATATTTTGTTGGTAAGAAGCAATTTGAAGGAAGAAAATACATTTTTAGAACACCTGGATACTTATTTGATTTCCAGCAAATTGGTGCGGAGACTATCATGGATATCAATACTCTAAACTTTGATTCTTTCCATCATAGGTGTTTGCACTTACTATTCACCCCCTACTCTCACCCACACTCTCTCATCCCCCCCCCCCCTCTTCTCTCTGTCCCTACCCCTTGCTCTCTACATCAAGTTCCATCTTTCTTTTCATATGAAACAAAATATTGGAGGGATTTGAATTACCTCAGAATTGACATCCTTCTTGCTGTAGAAAAACTTGAGCAGATGGACACCAAATGGAAGGAACTCATCAAATGTCATGGGAGAATCCTGAAAAAAAAGAAAATCATTATCAAATTAGAAGGAAAGATAACAGTTACTTAAAATATTAACAAAATTAAAATTGCAACAAAAATTATACATAAACTAGCACTGCAGGTGTGATTACAAAATGATATGGTATGTTTACACTTTACAATATGTCCATGATGGTAAATACTATTATTCATTCAAATATCAGCTTCTCTGATTAAGAGATTTATAATTAAATTTGAAAATAATTTCCATTAACACATATAATAACAGATGAAAGATATGTTCACAAAGACAGGAGAAACTTACTTTGATGTTATCTCGTTTATGGCAGATATCTTTCATCAGTTTAGTGACATCATCTTTAGAGACTTCTAGATCCAGTCGAGGAGAATTCATGATCTATTCAAAAGATATAAAACATTTAAAAGTCAACGTCAGATATATGAAAAATAGACAAAAACATTAATAAATCTTAAAGTGATTGGTTAACATTGGTTTGACTTTCAAAAAATCTGAGCTAGAAGGTCACATTTGTCACCTGTGTCTGTGATATGTTACAAAACTGAAGCCCAGAAAAAATTGCGTTCGAAAATAATTATTTATTACTTCAAAAATTGAAATATAAAGTGACCGGAAACACCATCTTAATTTCATCCTATACACTTATGTGTACTATTTAGGCGTCTATAAGACACCTACTTACAAAATGGGGGTTACATTGTAGTTTTAGCTTTTCATTCTCAATAATGGTTGTTTTCAGGGTTTATTAGTTCTAATACATGCACTTGTACACATGTTTCATCTTGGTTTGAAAATTTTTTAAATCGGCTGCTCACAAAGTTAAACAATACCTTTAAGATTGATCCATTTTGTATGAAAACTTTCAAATATTTATTTAAGAAAAAAAAAAAACAACAATAAAGAACCATATTTCTGTAAATTTACTATGGTAATTTATTTTCAATAAGTAATTATAAGTATAATGTTTTGATTATAAAGACAAGCTTGCATTGAAAGGGGTCCTAATTGGCATAAATAACATTAACCCTAAAAATTACAACTCAGATAGGCCTATATAGAGCTCAACCATAATGCCACAGAATGGAACAATCTATAAATTTAGAGAATGAAATCAATCACAATTTTAATGAGAAAATCCATTCATAGATTAGTTGATCAACCTTAAATCTATTTTTATCTTATACCCTTTTTACACAGGCTAAAATTTCCTTAACCCCGTACTATAGGTGGGGCTAAATGGCAATTTAGCCCCACCTATAGTACGGGGTTAAGCTTAGCCCACTTTCTTTTTACACAGCATTTTTGCAAAGTGGGCTAACCCCACCTATAGTACGGGATTATTTGGCCCTGCAAAAAAGCAGGGTTATCCCACCAATTGCGGTGCTAAGAGCAATAGTACGGGGTTAAGATCGCATGTGTAAAACGAAAGTGGGCTATTATAAGCTTAACCCCGTACTATAGGTGGGGCTAAATGGCAATTTGGCCCCACCTATAGTACGAGGTTAAGGAAATTGTAGCGTACGAGTGAAGTACTTTTACTACGAATGATCGACAAGAACCAATAGTCCGGGGTTAGCGAGTTTCGTGTGTGAAAAGCAAGCATTCCTTATCCGGGTTAGCAATAACAATTTGGCATGTGTGAAAAGGAAAAAAATAGTACGGGGTTAAGGATAGTACAGGGTTAGCGATAGTCCGGGGTTAAGAAAATCCTGTGTAAAAAGGGCATTACCGTGCCAAACTCTTTCCTACTGAGTTTGCCGTCATTATCTCTGTCAGCTGTTCTGAATATAGTCCAAGCGAGTTGTTTGTCAGGTTCAGTGAATTGGGTGCATTTAAACCGCTTTACCCGCTGCTTCTTCTTCTGTAATCAAACCAGAAAAAAATGATTAAATATTTTGAATCGGACAAATTAGTTAGTATAAACTTTTAATTTAAAGGCCTTACAAAAAATTTTGAAATAAAGATTTTAAAAATTAAATTTGGCCTGAACTTTATTGAAGGAAAGTATGAAGATGAAGTTCCATTAAAAGGAAACTGTATCCTTTTTTTTATTCATTTACTTTTTCAGATTGCTTCCACAAGTTCCACTCACCCAAAATGTGCAACAAATCTCCCGTCCACTGATGAAAAGAAGCAACTCTGGTTTTGTTTAAAAAAATTAAAGAGTTGGAATATTTTGTACTGGATGCCAAAGGACTGTTGCATCACCACGAATTTCAGAATTACAGTTTTCTCAAAATCATCATTCCACAGAGTTACTTCTTTCTGTCGGTGGACAAAAGGAGAGTAGTGCACCAAGCTGCTGAAGTATCTCATTCATCTTGACAACATTACTACCACCCTATTACCATTGCCTGATGTAGGCATATTCCACAAATCCTGCTTACTCTATTTTGTTTATTACCCAATCTACTTCTATCTAACACTTTAAGACTTACACATGTACAGTAAGCATCTTGTCACAAAAAACAATGTGATCTCACTTTCATCATCATGATTGGACATCCATCAACATTGCATTCTATAAATGCCTCAAAATTCTCTACCCCTCCAATCTGTCATCACTACAACCATTAAACATCTCCACCACCACCACCTCTACCACCACCAACACTACCATAAGAACAAAACAAATTCCATGAGAACACTGCCACCACCACCACTACTTTGCATTATACAAGGAAGAATTGATAAGAAGAGTGCATACAACTAATAATTATAAACCAACAAACAATACCACCTAAGTCCTATTTACAAGCAAAATAAAACTTCAGTGAGTGGTTGAGTATAGACCAAAATAAAATTAAATAAAATTGCAGGTTTACGCAAATCATATCTGTGCAGAAACATGCTAGCAAAAAGAATGGGAAGCAATATATGCCTGAGCGATTTCAATGTCATATGATAAATGCTTGATAGATTCATTATAGGTATAATGATTAACATGAATATACTATGTATAGTAACATTTTTCCAATATAAAGCAGTTAAACAGATGATTAGCTGATCTAAAGGATAATGGCAAAACTTATATTCTGTACATTAGAGAAAGCTGGTTAATACGGGTGCAACTTATACATATACTAATTCTAAGCTAATTCAGTGTACAAACCCTCTTCTTGGTCTGATTGTTATGAATTAAACAAATGAGAAATTACATTTTTTATAATGTATTTTATATATGATGAAACTCAAGAATCTATCAATTATACAACATATTAAACATTTTTGATGATATTCAAGTTAGTAAATCCTGAAACGTGTACATGTGTACTTGCAGTTGGTACTACTGACTAACTTTGTGAAAACTGGCCAAGCATAAATACAAATTTGAATTCAAAGGGAAAAATGCGTAAAAAATTCAAGACATTTCTAACAAACAAACCAAATTCTCTGCATAAATCATTCAGGACATTATTTTGAACCCAAGTGTAAATGTTTAAATCTACTGGTAAGTTAAAGTGTAGGGGAAGGCGGGGTAAGTTGTGACAGTTTTTGCTTTTTGCATGTTAGAATTGATATGATTAATAATCTTGTCGAAATAAGTACCTTGCCTTGAAATTTCATTCTTCTGAAATATTTTCCACCTGTATATAACTTTCTACCCCAACACTGAAAGTCATCGTGACCTTTGAAAAAACTGATGTCAAATGGCTCAACTTGCCCCATATATGGGGTAAGTTTGAGCCACCTTCTGGGGTAAGTTGAGCCACAAAAACTATGTACAAAATGTATGGGGGGAGAACCAGCATGTCAATTTTTTGTTTAAAGTCTTTTCACTTGCTAATTCTCTATAAATACTAACATCCTGTAAAAGGAAAAGAGCAGTCATGTAAATTTGCTCCTTTCAGCCTGCATTTCAATCTATTTTTATGGTTTGTTTGTTTTTTAAGATACATTACCATAGGAATTACCATGGCTCAACTTGCCCCATGCTATTTGGCTCAACTCTCCCCAGTCCAAACTTAGTGCGATAATTTTGTATCCACACATTTATTATGCATTCATCATATAAAAGACTATGACAAGAATGAAGATCCATACCTGGACTAATGATATTGTTATCATGTCTTTGTTATATTTAAAGACGTGTGTGTTTATAAAGCACTTATCTATTTCACACTCTTTTTACTTTTTTGGCTGAAATTCATATTTTTCCCTCTAAAAAACTACTTTTTGTTTCAAAGTTGGAAACAATGTGGTGGGGTTAGGGGTTATGCTATGGGTCATCAATACATGACACCACCACAATGTCTGACTCATTCATTATTGGCCTGGGGCTGGTGGCTCAACTTGCCCCTATGCTCAACTTACCCCGCCTTCCCCTATCTATTTGTTTTAATTGTGTATACACTCTAAAAACAAACTACTAATTAAAATGACTAGATTCATTACAGTGCAAATGATAGGTCTCGTATTTGGTCATATTCTTGGAAATTTTGTTGACAGAATGACAATGTTCTAGTCAGATTTGACGACAAAATATTCAAGTACAACTAAAATAACATTAGACATCAGTCATTATGATGACTTGGGATTTATCCCACTGCTGCCACCAGTCATTTTGGTGGCTTGGAATTTGTCCCACTGCTGCCACCAGTCATTTTGATGGCTTGGTTTTGTATCCCACCACTGCCCTTAGTCATTTTGTTGGCTAAGGTTTGTATCCCACCCCTACCACCATTCATTTTGATGGCTTGTGTTTGTATCAGACCACTGCCACCACTTATTTTGATTGCTAGGGTTTGTATCCCACCCCTAATACCAGTCATTTCCATGGCTTGGATTTTCATCCCACCGCTGCCACCAGACATTTTGATGACTTGGGTTTGTATCCCACCCCTGCCACTAGTCATTTTGATGGTTTGGGTTGTATCCCACTGCTGCCACCAGTCGATCATTTTGAAGTCTTATTTGGGTTTGTATCCCACCACTACCACCAGTCATTTTGATGGATTGGGTTTGTATTCCAAGCTGCCACCAGTCATTTTGTTGGCTAAGGTTTGTATCCCACCCTTACCACCAGTCCTTTTGATGGCTTGGGTTTGTATCCCACTGCTGCCACCACTTATTTTGATTGCTAGGGTTTGTATCCCATTCCTAATACCAGTCGTTTTGATGGCTTGAGTTTGTATCCCATTGCTGCCAACAGTCATTTCGATGGCTTGGATTTTCATCCCACCGCTGCCATCAGTCATTTTGATGGCTTAGGTTTGTATCATCCCAACACTGCTCAGTCATTTTGATCTAACTATCATCACTGGCACTGGCCTTTTCTTCAATTCATTTTGTAACAAGTTTTGTTTTCAGAGAGAGTATGGACTAGACCACAGGTTTATCAAATTTAGAAATAAGTTTCTTTTGATCTTTCTTTGGTTATGAAACTATTATCTTTGATGAACATATGAATAAATCAATACATAAGTATTGAATGAAAAAATATAAACGCACCTCTCCAAATTCATCCAGGTCATCAGTCTCTAGGATATCTTTGATTGGAGGAAGCTCTCCAAATGGATCAATCAACCTCTTCTTACGGCCTTTCCTTGGGGTTGATCCTTGAGATTGATCACCTGATTGGTCATGTGACATTGGGCGCACCACTGACTGAGTTTTATACTCATCCTCTGATGTTACATACCCAGCATGTACGGGTCCACCATCTGTATCAGTTTCAAATCCTGCAATTAAGATACATGACAAATAATCATATATATTTTGGTGTTTTTTTTTTCTTTCTTTTCAATTTCGATTAATCATTTAAGAGTAACGATTTATATTCATCAAATGAATGCTTCATCTTATGAAGATGAATTAAACTTTAAAAAGGGTATATTTTCAACGAGTCACTTTCCAGGGTCTAACTTATTGTCTAACAGTGCATGCTTTAATTGGTATATCAATGGACTATCACATTTCTACAAATATCGGAATAAATTTCTTGAACGATTCTTGGAATTTATTAATTTCATTATGCAATTTATGAATTTCATTATGTCATTGTACTTTTGTTATGTTTTCTGCTGTCTTTTTTAACCTATTATTGTACATTTCTATTGATTTTTGTGATTACACATTTTTATTGAATACTTTGAATTGATTTGGAAATAAAGTTTATCTTTGCCTTTATAATCAATATTGAGTTTACTCTATATTATACATGCATAACAACTAATTGTTCGATTGCACTTGGCCTTGAAGTATTGCTGATTAGGTACACGTTCAGCATTTTTTCTTGAAAGAATTTTTTACCTTCATTTCTGCTGTGTTCTCCTTCATCCTCTTCGAGTATCATGTGAAGTAGATTATCTCCAGGTCCTCCTCCTTCTCCTCCTTGTCCTTCCATTAATTGATCCATCATCCAATCAAATTGATTGTTATCATTGGGTGATTGCATTCCATACTGAGTGTTCATACCTTGGGGGACTGGGTGATTCCTATAAGATGCCATAGTTTTTGGATCCTTTCTCTGTTAATCCCTGGTTTGATAAGAAATGTCCTCCATTTCTTCAAAACATTGTAATATCTGTTAAGTCTTTGTAAAACTCCTCTGAAAATGGTTCCTGCATGAACATCAAACAAAACAAAAAAAAAATATCAAAGAACATTTATTGAAGAACATTTCTACAATTTATGATAAAAAGATTCCATAGAAATGCTGATGAAAAGTTTATTAAACTATTAAAGAAACTAATTCATATAGCATTTGGAAATAGCAGAAAGCTATAGACACTGACATGACAGTGAGCTATGATTGGTTCCTAATGCTGCAGTCACATTTCCCCTATGGCCAACATCTGTATTATAAATCTAATTTTTATTCAAACTACCCATTTGTATCTGGTATAAAAAACTGTACTTGCTGTACGGCGACCGTAAAGGAAATGTGACTGAGGTATAAGTGTAAGGAACTGCATGTGGCAAGGGTCAAAAAGGAATAATCACTATGCTCCTCTTTTTCTGATATGAAATGATAAAATATTCATCTATTTCAGTTGATGATGTACACATGCAGGCTTTGATGAGAATTGCCATAGAAGTAGAACATTAAAAAATATGACAATAAAATTAAAATGGAATTCATACTTGTCAATGGACATTCATATCCCATGATTGATTAAGCTTATTAAAACTGTGATCATCACAATATAATCAATATATTTCTGTTACACACCTGTTCACAATCAAAGTCTTTTACTCATCGTTTTTGTTTGAACTAAACAATGGGAGTACATTCAAAAATTGAAAGGAATTTAGCATCTGCAATACAGGAATTCAAGATCACATGTTCCATTTGCCCTGTTGACTTTATGTAAAAATACTTAAAAAGTTATTAATTGTTTATACACAGAATAGTAATGAAAAAGAAATTCATGAACTTTCAATATGTGAATAAATTATAAGAAACATAAGCATCTCTTACAAAGAATAATGATGGTACAATAACATGGAAGAAATAAAAATGCCTTGGTTATAAGGGATTTTTATTTGTATTGTTTGAGATGCATTTGTTAATTGATATCCAAAGTCTTGTTAATTAAGTATGTTGTCCTGACAACATGAACAACAAAAAAAATAAAAGGGCGACACACAAAGTCTTTGATTATTTTCTTATTAAGTAAATTGATTAATAATCACATTATGAGTTGATATAGATTAATAAAGTATATTGTCATGACAACAATATCACCCAATAACAGTGGGGAAAAGAATAACATAATGAAAAATGGAATGTCCCTTCCAAGGACATGAAAGCATGCCTCAACCAAAAATGAATTTTCCATTAAGCCAATAATTGATTTCACGATTCGACACGGCATGGAGTTTGTTTATGATGCTTCCATGGTGATAGCATGATACAAATATTCTGTCAATTAAATAAAAAGTGTTCTGGTGTATGACAGCTTTATGAGCTTCTCAATCCAATCACAACTAATGAAGTGAACCGCAATTGAAATTAAAGGGGTACTCCAGGCTGAAATAGAGTAAAATTCACCAAGCAGAATGCTAAAAAAAATTCATCAAAATTTGATAACAAATAATGAAGTTTTAATTTATAACAATAATTTTAACAATATTTTGTGAATAAAGTTATATGCACATCATCATGAATATTTATTAGGTTGGTTGATGTCATGTGCCCAATTCCTATTATGTTATTACATAAAATCATTAATATTTTACATTTTCATACATGTTGGTAGGGTATGTCTCCTTTATAAACAAGTTGCAGTGTTCTAATGCATTGAATCAGTTGCCAATCCAGTTTTTTTTTATTCTTAGATGAACACAATTTTATATCATAAAATATGAGGGAAGAAGTGGGGACATAACATCATCACTCTACTCATGGAATATTCATGAATACATGCATAGACCTGTTTCACTTTAAAAGGGGAATGAAACCTTTGGAACAAATAGGCTTGTGTAGAAACAAACAAAATCAAAGAATAAGAATAAAGAAAGTTTGAGAAAAATCAGACAACTAATGAGAAAGTTATGAGCATTTAAATATTGCAATCACTAATGCTATGGAGATCCTCCCATTGGCAATACGACAAGGATGTGTGATGTCACTGATGAACAACTTTCCCTTGGGTGACTATAAAATACCCTCAAAACGTCTCTTTCTGCTTTTTCTTATGATGATACAATTTTTTTATCCATGACGTATTCTTAAAAAATATGTATTAAATGCCCTCATGTAGAAAGAACACATGATCTATGAATAGATGTGATAAAAGAGGCAATTCAAGTGAAATATATACTAAAGTAATGGGGAGAGTTGTTCACAAGTGACATCACACATCTTTGTCACATTGCCAATTTGCTATCTCCATAGCATAAGTGATCGCAATATTCAAATGCTCATAACTTTCTTAGTATTTGTCCGATTTTTCTCAAACTTTTGTTGATCTGTTTCTTTGATTTTTCTGTTTTCACACAAGCTATCTTGTTCCAATGGTTTCATTCTCCTTTAAATAATGAAAATCTTTAAAAATGTCATAACTTTTCTTATTCCTTGTCTGATTTTCCCATATCTGTTCAAATCATATAATTTTCAGCCTGGAGTAAGCCAGCAAATAGTAACAATAATCCATGATTGAGCTGAAATAATATTGACCCCAAACAGAGATATTTTAAGAACTATAGGACTTAATGAAGAGCTTTTATATCTCACTATAGTCTCATCTAATGAGAGCACCAAGCGCGTGTTGATTTTTTTTAAAGACTTACACTTAAACACATGAAGCACTCTGTAGTCAATGTAATTATGAACATGATAGGTATCTCACTAATCAAAATATTCAGACCTGAAAAGGGGCATTCTTCTTTGTAGGAATTCATTAAGACCAAACGTATTTCGCTAACTAAACGATCATGATGCAAAGCGCCAGCTGAAGATTTTTGATATTCAAACCAGAAAAAGGGGCATTTTAAGGACTGTATTTCGGTATTCATTTTCACAAATACATATCTCGCCAATAACTCATTAATACCTCACCAATCCACTAATGCGAACGTATGTACGGACTGGAAATGTTTTGAATTCAGACCGTAAAAGGGGGTAACCACTTAAAGTAGTTATGAAAAAGAAGCATATGTGTCACTACATGAATCAAAGTGCGAGGAAATATATTTGGTGTATGTTGACGTAAACGGGATGTTTAAGTGCCATTTAATCCCTTTGAACAGGATTATATATCTCATTAAACAGACAATGTGAGCATTAGGAGTGATGAACACATAGGCCCTAAGGCCTAAGCAAATATGTTTCATTACGTTATGAAAAAAAATTCTTATGCATATAAAATAAAATGATACAGTAAGTCAGTATGCGTATATTAATATAATATACAATAATTTCTTCTTCTTCCCCGACTACCTTTCTCTAGCTTTCTTTCTCCTTGTTTCCCTCATTTTTTTTCGCCAGCCGACTGGGGGAGGGGGGCATGTGCCCAGCTTTTCCCCCTTTTTCTCTTACCCTTGTTTCAATTTATTTTCACTTCTTGAAAAAAAAATCACATGGGGGCATCCATGGCCCCAGGCGCGGATCCAGAGGGGCATGTGCCCCCTCCCCATTTTGAGAAGAAAAATTAAAAATGTCATGAAAACAGAGGTGTGCCCCCTTGAACTTTTTTCTTGCAAAATTTTGTTAGGGTACATAATACCCTTAATTTTTGGTTGAAAACTTTTTTTTTTAGCTCGTCAAAATCCTCCCCCCCCCAGGCTAAAAAAAAAGGTTTTCAACCAAAAATTAAGGCTGTGGCATTTCGTACACCGCTGCTTGCCCACCTGTCTTTATCAACAACTCATACAAACTTGTTGGAACATGATAATCATGATATAAAAAGACCATTTTTCCATCCTCCTTCATCATTTTATAGACTTGATGAGAGTTCCTAATTAGGCTAGTATAATAGTGCCAGAAGTTGTTCTCAATTCAATTCCATTTCCACTTTTCAGAAAACATTATTTTAGAATTTTTACTTACAAAAATTGTTAAATCTCCATCTGAAGAAAGATTTGAATTTTGATGTGTTGACCGCCAAGACGAATGTCGCCGTACGTACAGTTCAAGAACATTCAACAGTTACAATGTGGTCGAATGTTTGACCACATTATTGATTTCCGATAGAATCAGATTGTCCCGTGTCCAAACTCCGTGTATATGATAAATGATAAATACAATTATATGTGTTGAACGACGAAGAGACCCCTTTCACGGCAAGTGCATATCTAGTCTCAATAAATAAACTTTTTGTTATGCTAATCAGAGATCGTGTCATAAAAGGTCCCTTGGCGAGATTTTGCTCCCGGATTTTGCTACATAAACTTCAACGGCATTAATCTCAATTCCCGTGTAATAATCATATTTTGCTATCAATATTCACTGCAGATGTGCATATTGAATTCAAGACTTCACTTAAAACTTCAGAAAAAAGGATCAAAGTAATATCGTAATAAAAAAGTAATAACAATTTATTCAAATTATAGGCTTGCGTGTGTCAAGAGCTCGGATCAGGAGAAAATAAACTTATGCCTAGTCTAAAATTGATTGTGGGCCCTTATATGTGCCTATTAAGAAATAATTGGACAGACGATACTCACATCATTACCTTTATCCATTTTTCAAGTAAACTGACTATAGCAACATCATGCACTTTGAGAATGATAATGAACAACTTTATCTCAATCAAATATGATGAAGAATATCTTTAACAGACTATGGCTAGAAACAAAACAGCTAGAATTTTCGATTGTGATTTCTGAAAATGCATTACAAGATACACATATAAACATTTAAATTGAAACAGCGAGTAGTATAGGCAGACTAAAATATTACCATATGAATGTGTAATTTAATTCTTTAATTTCTTATAAATTTGGGGACAAATTACACCATATCCAAAACTAAGCAACCCCTCCCTCCTCATTATACCAACAATATACATTCTAACTAAAAACTCCCTGTATTTTTACGGAAAAGTGCACCCGATCCGACAGAGTAATCAATAAAGTGTCTTCATTTCTAGACTAAGGATTAGATCTCGTTCAATCTTTTTATTGCCCATCAGCCATTCAGGGACGACAATGGCTCGGTTTCACTCTTTGACTGTTACCATGGTTACAGGAAGCTATCAGACGGTCGGTGCAGGCATGCATGCGAGGGTACACAAACACCATGTGATAATAACGGTGCGCTTTGATCATGTTGATGTCATGCAATTATGAAATTAGATTTCTCCTCATCCTTTACAAATGCAGCCGCTGTTATCATTGTTCACGCATGTATACGTCTGCAACATGAATAATTGCTTGCAATATTGAGGGTTCATTGTATCTATATTGTAGAGACCAGAATTGAAGAGCTGATTATGCGACACATGCGAACACTCTACCTTAATCGGGGTGTGTATATAGAGAGAACATTATGATTAATTTCTGTTCAACCCTTTAAACATTATCAAAATTTATCATGATAATGATTATGCCTACCCCCAACATAAACAAATTGTTTTTGTCAGGAAAATGTGTAATATTTCGGAAATATTCTCACTATATAGCTCCTCTTCATATTTAGGCCTACTCTTGTATATGAAATTCAAGTGAAATCCCCCCAAATCATATACTGTCAATCCGAATGAGTGCATGAAAGAGCACCAAATGCATTGAGAATAAAATTGGGGTCTGTGTAACTATAACTAGCTTGTATAAAAGAAATATGAATTTGAGTTGAATGTCCAAATAAACAAGGCTCGATAAAAAAAGCAAAAGAACATCCACAATAATCACAGGGAATATCTAGTCTTGAGAACTCCATGATGAAGTATTTAAAAAAAAAATGACATATACTTCTTCATCAAGGGGAATCCATCTTTATTTACTTGGTTCTCTTATGGCTATATGGAAAGGGATTCAAGACTCCAATGATGAAGAAGTATATGTCATTTTTTTTAAAGACATCATCATGGAGTCCTCAAGACTAGGGAATATCAAGGAGCTAGGCCCAAGCGCAATGCATATCAGTACTCACCAGCCAAAAGTTAGACAGCTTTGATCATGCGAGTATTCCAAATTATTCCATATCTTGGGAAATCATTCAGCTTGCGAAGGTCGACTGATAACTTTGAATCCCCGAGAATCCTTTTCAAGTATAATATACCGCAAATAAATTCACAAGGAAAAAAATATATACTCCGTCTGCGTATCGTGAAATGGGGTGAAGTGTCGAAGGAGAAATCTCGACAATACAAACCCGGTACAAACCCCTCGCTCGAAGAGCTTGACAATGTCAATACAGCGTTTGAAGTAAAGATGAACCAGAGAGGTTGAAAGATTAAACACTCTACTTCTTTGACTCCCTCTTCAAGGACTCACTTCTAGTCTTCTTTCCAAGCAAGAGTTCATTCAAGCGACCAAATCAATAAGATCCCCCTGAGAGGGGCTCATGCTTTTATTCCGATCACAATAGAAAGAAAACTAACTGTATGGTTTCTGTACGGCGAAGCTGTCTCTTTCTCTTGTCTCGGAGACAATAGTTAAACAAAAACACAATGTGTGAACCCAAACGCGTGAATTCAATCTATTGTGACATCATTGATTAAGGTCGTCTGTATGATGAAGTGTTAAAATTTGTGAATATTTCGTTTCCTTTTTTTTTCGTGGGGGAGTGGGTTAGTTTTCACATTTTAGATGAAATTAACTGACTAAAGGAGAAGATAAATAGAATGGAATAATGTGTGTTTATTTGATGACTTAATGTTTTAACGGGTGTTTCAACTGAATACAATCGGATGTGTTTCAGGATCCCATGTAAGACCAAAACCAAATTTCCTGTAAAACATGAAAGAATTAATAAATACAAATGACGCCCAGAAAATATTGTTGTGACCAAGTTCAATTTTCTCCTCGTTTTGTCATTCTGAAGTTGTCAATTTGTAATACAAATTAAGTTGTGTTTTCTATTATTTTGTCCTGTAAACGCCTAAAAAAGTTTGAAGCTAAAATTGAATGAAAATGAGATATCCAAAGGGGCCACTTCCATTGACGAGTGGATACCATGCGTGACCACGGGTCTTGAAAATCACCCTAAACACGTATTTTCCATATTCTGAAAATGCACCCCTTAAGTATTGGCGTTTGAAACCCTACCCTTAACAAGTATTGGAAACAAATGCTATTGGCAAGTATTCCCAGAATTGAGCCCCTAAACAAATACAGCGATGTATTTTCCATATTCTGAAAATGCACCCCTTAACATTAAAGTATTGGAAACAAAACTATACTCTTGGCAAGTATTTCCTGAAATGAACCCCTAAACAAGTACAGCGATATTTTATTGTTATGTCACGGGTCCGTCGGTCATCGGGTTTAACTTTACACACCATTATTTTAGTTTTGTACGGCCCCACTTCCACACCTCGCGCAAATCGGACTCTAAACACTGAGTGTTGGGGCGAATAGGACATCCTTCATAAATCATTTGATTTTGTTTTATCATCCCTGCATATTTGACCCTAAACACGAATATTTTCCGAGCGAAATAGATACCCTTTTTTCAATATTTTTTGTGTTTTTGACACCCTTTTCACGTTACGAACGTAACGTGCCCTATCATGAAAAAGACATCCTTTTTACGTGTCTTGGGGGTCGCGCATGGTATCCCCTCGTCAATGTAAGTGCCCCCCCCCCTGGGAATGATAGAAAATAGGGGTTAATGCATGGGATGAATTTTAAGTTTTCTTGTTTATGAATCGGGATATTCATTGTATGCTAACTTATATTAGTAAGGGGTATGTCAGGATTCTGAGGTGTGTGTGTGTGTGTGGGGGGGGGGGGTGTCACCCCAAATTAAGTGGTTTCTATTTTCTGTCGCCAAGAATGTAAGATAACTAATCCAAACTAGACCAAACCGCGACCAGTGACAAACTATCCTTAATCTACGAACAAACATATATGTCACTTCCTAAAGTTTGTTTTTACAAGGAGTTGTTTTTACGTACAAACATGAGAATACCAAGCCAACTCAAAAGGGAGTAAATAGAATGGGAAAGTTTGCAAAGTTTGCAGTCACAGAGGGAGATGAAATGGTTATTTACACTAGTCAGATTGTTAAACTTTTACCATTTGAGTGTCACTGCCTGCCTGCTCTTCCAAACAAACATAAATGAAGAAGGGTTATATTGGAACATGCGAGGTCATGCAGGCAAGAGATCAAACAACCAAGATCCGACATTGTTATAGGGGTACTACTGGGTGAAGTGATATTATGGAGTGGGAGGGGGGGGGGCTTCGGTCTGCCTAATAACAAATGCACTTTAGATGTATGGATATCTGAATATTGTAGAATATAATGACTCTTCTTGATCAATGTACCTTGATAATGGGCTTCATCACTGCGCACTGCGTCAATGATCGAGATTTTCGCTAAATTCATGGAAAATCAAGATTATGGAATAATCGTGATTGTGATGGTCATAGGGCAAAATTTTAGCAAGTTGATTCGATATGAAAAGGAAACATCAACCCAGAAGAACCCGGGAGACAAACATAATTTCATCAAAATTGTACAAGTAAGGAAGTTGTGGAAAAAAAAAATCAAATTTTCATTATTCTATCACTTTTTTTGCCTTTCATACTGCTTCCTAGTTTTAGTCATACTACAAGACATACATTAAAGAGCAGGGCCACCCCACCAAAAATTTGATTTGAATGAAAAGAGAGATATGTACTCAAACACGCATAACACTGAAAATTTCATAAAAATCGGATGTACAGTGCGTCCCAGAAAAAACGAAACCGAGATTTAGCGATGATTTATTATGACTTAATCATAAATAAAATAGACAAATGACCTATCAATGTAAAGCTTCGAATCTCCTCTTTCATCTGGTATTACTAAGATTATTTCTAATTCACGCATGAGTGAGCAAAAATAATTTGAAAAGGGGATACCAAAAAGTCACTTGGCTGGCCGTGTCTGTGTTTTGAAAAGAAAACCACACTCTTAAAAATGTTGGGTAAAGTACACTGGGTAAATGGAAATTGGGCATAGGTTGGTTAAATCTTTCCCAACTTTTTACTACATACATTTACCCAGCATGTGTCAAAAGATATCTGCCTACATAATGGGCAAAAGCGATGGGTAAATAAGCATTGGGAATAACTTGGCCCTACAATTGGGTAAAACTTCCCCCAACTTTTTACTAAATGCATATCATTCTTAAAAATGTTGGGCAAATTACACTGTGTAAATGAAGATTGGGTATAGGTTGGTTAAAATCCCAGCTTTTTACTGCATGTATTTACCCAGCATATGTCAAAAGATTTAATGCGGGGATATAATATGCCTACATAATGAGCAACAAGGTTGGGCAAATGAACCCGACAATCAGGGGGTAAAGCTTTCCCACCTTTTTACTACATGCTAACAAAAGAGAGGAAATCATGCCTACACACTGGATAAACCTAAGAAATGCAAGTTGGGCATATTTTAACTTACAACTAGGAAACTTTCCCTAAATGCATGGGTATAAAACAAGGCGCGTAACCCCCCCCCCCAAAAAAAAAGTGGCATACGTTAACTGAGCAAGTTTCCAAATTCCTGCATTGTGGTTAATCATTTACTGAACCGCAATAAACTTGGGCACGCTTTAACCTATTAAAAAGCTGTGAAATGTTCCCCGTTGTAATGCATTTTGCCCACATATTGGGTAACCATCAGACGCAGGTTGGGCATATTTTAGCCTAGACGGGCTAAGTAAATCCAAAATGAAATTTCACAGATCAGACAGCTAATACTTTAGAATTTTTTTAAATTGGTCATGTTAAACGATGACCCAACCTTAATTTAATAAAAATTAAACCTGCAACTGGGATCGAGTTACCCAAATTCCTACAATCATGACATAGATAAATACTTAGTTTTTACGCAGAACTACAATTTGGGCATATTTTAATCTTCAACTCGGTAAATAATTATTCTCCAAAGGCAAATCATACATACTGAGTAAACATTTACGAGAAAGCACAAATTGGGCATATTTTAATCTGCACTGGTTCAACTTCCCCAAATTTGTCACATGGTCGGTACATCCTCACGTGTCACGGTACGGTCGCGCACCAGTCCTGCGAGCGCGAGAAGACCAACCCAGTGTGTGCAGCGCAGACTAGACCAGATCAGAGAGCTGAGCTGAGCGCGCTGTCGAGAACACTAAACTGGACTGGCCGACCCGCCTGCAGAGCTGCCAAGCTTGTGTATTCTATCAAGTGTCATCTTGTGTCGTGCAGCCATAATGGACAGTCTTGATGATCTTGATGTGGAAATGTTTGAAATTATTAGAAGTCCTGCCCTTGATATTGACGACTATTTGAAAAAGTGGGGCGTTCAGGAGCTCAGTGAAATTTTTAAGGTCAGTACCGTACCGGTACCGGTAACGTGTCGTTAAATTAAACAAACTGGTTAGGCCTAGGGCGGCTAGGCCTAGCCCTAGGGCCTAGGCAGCCTAACGACTGCGTCAGATCTAAGTTAGATCTAACCCAGGGAGCTCCCTGGGTTAAGTTAGATCTAGTACTAGTACTGTTGCGTTACTATTATTAGTATTAGCCTAGATCTAACAACAGTCAACAGCACTCAGCAGGCGGGGCCTAACGTTAGGTCCAACAAAGATCAAAAATTGAAGTTTTTATATGTGTGTAGTACGGCGATATAGGCCTAGTTGAGTTGTCCATTCGTACTGATTATTTTAAGATATCCTTTGAAAATAGGAAAATGGCCAAAACAGACTTTTAATTAAATAGTGGAATTGCTCCCTTGATTTGTGCTAGATCAACAAGTTCCAACATAATTTAAATAACACAATTTGTCTTTCAAAAGATACCAAACATTAAAAGATTTTTAATGCATAAAGAGGCCTTTTAATTTGTTCTTGCAATTCATTATGTTTCCTGCACACATGTCCATTATAAATCCTACTTAGATCTAAGATTTAAAGGGGTACTCCAGGCTGGAAAAATTCATACCTAAATAAAGTTTAATTCACTAAGCAAAATGCTGAAAATTTCATCAAAATCGGACAAAAAGTAAAGTTGAGAAATTTTTAAGTTTTGTAGTATTTCGGTGAAACAGTTATATGCATGTCTTCATGAATATGCAATGAGGAAGCTGATGATGTTATATTTCCACCTGTTTTGTATTTTATTACATGAAATTACATTTATTCAAAGTTTGTCCATCAAGAATGAAAATAATAGACAAATGATATAAAGTGTAAGATAATCATTGCTGCAATGAATTTTGTTGAAAGGGGATATGTCATAAACACATATATGGAAATATGAAATAATTGTGATTTCATGTAATAAGATAAGAAAAAGGAAAGTGGGGACATGACATCATCATCCCACCTATTGAATATTGATGACGTTGTTGTGCATTTATCTGTTTTCACAAAATATTGCTAACCTTTAAAATTCAATAATTTTGTTAATTGTCATCCAGTTTTGATGAAATTTTCAGCATTTTGCTCTGTAAATTTTGCTCTATTTATTTAGCTATGAATTTTTCCAGCCTGGAGTACCCTTTTAATTCTGATTCATGTTTACAACTTACAAGCTGATATGTGTGTCATTGCATAAATGACTTTTATAATCTTGGATATTCATTGGTGTTTATGGATTTTGTATTGTTTCCTAGATCTTTAAACTTTTACTGGTTGCCATGGGCATCAGTTTCCTTTGGGATGGGGGGGGGGCAACAATTGATTGATTTTCATAACTTTGAGCAAACAAAACTCAACAATATTAGAATCGAAGGGAACTTGCATCCTTGAGTTTTTATTGCTCTTACATGTATTTGAATATCACTCCTGTAACCCAGATGATATATATTAATAAAACGTATGGGCATTATTATAAAAAAAGTAGCTTCTCAAATTATACATCCACTTATTTCCACCTTAGTTACTTATTTATCTTTTCTTTGTTTTAAATTTTATTTTTTATTTTCCTTGCCACCAGACAACGAAATTGACATCCATGTCCTACCAGACCTCGATGAAGATAGCATCAAAGAGCTTATTCCAAAGATGGGGAAGAGAATCAAATTTATCAAAGGATGGAGAGCAGAGGTAAACGTATTTCTTTCAAGTGCTTCAAATGCTTGAAATCTTTTGGAGGAATCCAGTCCCTGTTTTTTCATTTCAAACATTCCCATCAAATTCGGTATGGTCGCAGAGTGCATGTAACATGCTTACAAAATAATTGTAGAAGCAATTTCAACACATTGTGTGGATTCAAGAAACATTTGTTATCTAAACACTGTAGAGAAAGAAATATTAATGGACAAACAAACATAGTTGTAAACAATCAAACACTGGATGGTAGTTTTTCCGTATCGTCTATTTTCTTTCTATTTTCTTGTATTGTTTTTCGTTTCATCTCCTTTTGTTCTTTATTTCCCTTCCCTAAATTCTTTATAAGTGTAACTTTTTCCTGAGGGGTGCCATATTGAGGCATACTTTGAGTGTGTTAGGGTATAATGATGGTTATTTTCCCATCATAATTTAGTGTTTGTTCTTTAAGTCAGATTTCAAAGCCAATAATATGCAGTGTACATTAATGTACAGTTCCTAGTTTAGGCCTATATGTGGCAAATAATTGGCCAGCATGCTGCCATTCTGTGAAGCCCTAGTGTCAAATGTATGTACATCATGGTTTATACTTACAATTCCTTGCAAATACACATGATTTTTTTTTATTGCATGCTACTGGCAGAAGGGCATAACACTGTGATTTAAGCAGAAGGGTGTAAGCAATTAATCACCTTTATCTTCAAAACTATATGATACAAATTTTCAAACTAATTCATCATATTTTAACAGAAATAAACAACTTTTATTGCTTACACTTTTCTGCTTAAGTCACACTCTTGTGCTCTTCTGACAGCGGCATGATGATATATACACACTGTTAAATATGGAATTCAGAAACTTCTTTTTTATTCCAATCTCCAGGAGAAAAGACAAACCTAGCATTGGTCCTCCTGCCAGCTATTCTACGTGGAAGGAAAGTTTCTAGGGGTGTGTGCACTGTGCAGGAGACACTTGATGCTTTCATAGATGTTCAGCCCGTAAGTATTTTAAATCAAATCAACAGCCATTCTAATACCAAACAATGTTTCATAGGTTGGAGATGGAAAAGAGAATTCTGCACTTCATACAAAAAAAAAGAAATGAACTGATCAGGCATACTTTCGTTTTGGCTGTAATCACTTGATTAATATGGATGAAGAAGGGTACACAATGGGGGCCTTGCAATACAAAATTAATTTTCAACCTTTTCTTGAAATTCCACAGGTAATTTTAAGAAGACCTAGCAATAATCATCCTTCAAGTACAGTTCAGTTCTAATTATGTTGCCCCATGTGTGGATGGCTGGTTTGGAGGGGGGGAGTGTTTTTGTAGGAAAAAACTGCATTCTTGTTAACCAGGAAAAGGGACTTTAATGTTAACCATGTGAGACACCCCCACCCCCCCCCCCCCGGACAAATTGAAAGCGAACATTGTCTTTTCCTTGCTCATAGATGCAAAGCTGGATAATGTTTAAAATTGGCAGGAGTCATCCTTGATGATCGTGTCGGGCACTTGAACTCGGGGGGGGGGGGGGCATTTAGGAATAGAGGTTTTGTAACTTCTTTAAATCAAAGGCTTGTAATCATGGGTAAGTAAATATTTGAAACCATCATAAATACAGAAAATAAAATATTTATCTTTGTCTCTGCTGCAAAACAGGTGGTGAACATCGAGGAGTATTTGAAGTCTATAGATGGCCAGCAGCGTACCCAACCCTTTGTGATGGCTAGAGGAAGCAAGCTGAAACCATCTCAGACATACGTAATCATTGAACGACATGCCATCGAGACACCAAGCCTCCTCGCTGCTGTAGATCTCGCGTACAAGACCACATTTGTATTCGATGTTGAATACCAGCAGCATTGCCGCCAAGTGTGGATCTTTCTGCAGAGTGTCGTATATGGCATCGGGGATGAAGGTCCAAACATAACAGTTACTCCTAAAGTTCGTGACCTGAGGGCATTTCTTGACACAAAAGACATCATCTAAACTATGAAGCTCAGATAAAAAAAAATCTAGAGACTGTAGAGTCAAACCCAACATTATTTCTCTCAGCCTCAATTTCAAGCATATTGTTCATGCACCCAAGGAACAGGAGGAGACCAAAATGTACTGAACTATACATTTAAACCTTATGTTGTCAACTTCTCTTGCAAGAGCTCTTTTAAATGTGAAAAGCTACCTCTCAGCATTGATGGCAGGAAAATTTGTTTTGAACATGAAGAGACATTTGAATATGAACAGTCTAGGAAAAGTACACTTTCATTTCATGTTTTTATATTCCATTAAAAATGGTTATTTGTATTTTAATCAGACTCGAGAAGTAGCACCAAAGAAGCCCTTTTTAGTTCTGCAAAGATCTAAAAATACTTTTTTAAAATGAATATTGACTGATAAATACAGAATTTGAGGTTTCTGCAGAAAAGTCACATTTTGTTTTGACAAATCATATGGGCAAGTGCTTTTTGACATTATCATTCCTGTCACAATTTAAGCGGAATTGTTGGGCCCCCAGCAATTTATAAATATAGTTGGGAGTCAAACAAATCTTCCAGTCAATATTTTTCTTTAAAAAGAATTCTTTTAAAAATCTTTGCAGAAGGGTGTGGCCATTATGTGACCACTGACCCATAACTAGCTTCTCACCATCAGCTGTTTGATTCTGCTTATTCAGAAAATATCACAATTTCATGCTAATCATGTATGCTCTGTCTCTAAGTGTCTTCATAATGTGTAATTTGTCTTTGCATATTTATCAAATTTTGGAGCATGCACATATAGCAAGCCAAGAAATTAATAATCAGTTCGAGGTATTTTTTACGCCTCAAATCATACAAAATGGTGTTTTATCAGAGCGCTACATTTATGAGACCCTTTGCCTTATATCTTGATAATGATAACTAGAAGGATGCGTACGTTACTTTGCTATACTGATTATACTGAAAACATAAACCCCAAATCATTGCATTACCTGCAAAGTATAATGCCTTAAATTTATACAGAAAATTCCTATTGTTACTTTCCTTTGTTCTCTAATAGCTTTTGTCTTGATGAATACATTCTGTCCAAAAGATGCAAACAAAATATCCCATGTACATCTCCATTTCTGATTTTGATATATGAAAATGGACAAGTAAGTCTTTGTTTTTGACTTCATCACTTCTATTGCGTTGATCAATAGCTTGACAGTATAAGGATTAGACAATGTACGATTTATGTTGTTTTTGGTTTTCATTGCTAAGTTAAGTATTTGAGCATTGTTATCTCAAGGATCAGTTTGTGTATAAACAAATATACCTGCAATCTATTGTTTAAAGTAATGATTACTTATTTCAGCATCAGATTTTTCAGATTTGGCTGAGTGATTACTAATTTGTGTTAATAGAAACACCATTAATTGTTTTTAACAGCCTGATTGTTAGTCAAAAGTGAGGGAGTTATTGTTGTCTACTTTTAAAAGTGTTATGCATGGAGAAAAACCAATCAAGCAGGCCATATGCAAATGCAATACTCTGTCTCTTGCATGCATTGGAGGCTGCAGACATATAGACCTCAACACTATATAGATTTGATATTAGCTTAAATGTTTGTTACAAAATTCTTATAAATGGTAGCATACTGGAATATGCTTGATTTCATGTTTGTTTTACATTCACAAGAAAAGATGTGCGTAATGACAAAATATTGTTTTTACCCCAATGATACCTACATGAGACTCTATTAGTTTATCTCTTACTAATGATAATTAGGACGATGTGTAAAATGTTTTCCTAAATACATTCATTGCTTATAATCGAAAACAAGATGGCCATATCACTGCACTACTTGTAAATGTATAATGCAATTGATATATCTTACTAATTGTTACTCTTTGTTGTGTAATTTACTTTCTTATGTTTGAGAATATACACTATTCAAAACATGCGAGCAAACTCTCAACTCTTTTTATTTGAATGTTTTCCTTTTAAAAAACTTTACCCTTGCAGCTAGAGTTTACCCTTAATTTGCAGTTCAATTGTCAGGTTTACCATATAGCCATATATTTATTGTGATTTTATACAAGGCTGGGTAAAATTTACATCAAACTGGAGTAAAAAGAGATATGAGGTTACCCAGTAGCTTTTTAACCCATATAGATTTTGCCCATTAGGGCCTTGGATACATACGAACCCTCATGCTGGGTAAGAGTTGGGTAACGGATGGTAAAACAGGGCGTTGGGTAAATGTATGAGCAATGTCTTACTGGGCAATGAAATTGGGTAATGAATTATGACCAACAGTTTTACCCATCTTCTGGTCATTCCAAATTTAAATGGGTAATAATATGGCAATATCCTTGGTCAATTTGTTGGGTAAATAATTTACCCAACTCCATTACCCAGTCAAAATCTTTATAACCCTTATTATGGTAATAGTTGGGTAAATTTTGTTGGGCAACACGGTTGGGCAATCTTGAAATGGTAATTAGATGGGTAATGCAGTTTGCTCTATATGGGTAAATTATGAAATTGGTAAACTTTACCCAAAAGTTGGGTGGATACATAAGTACCCTCATGTTGGGTAAATTTTGGGTAAAATTTTGCCCAATTTTTTTAAGAGTGCACATTTTTAAAAATTTCAATATCTGCTCTTTAATTTGAATACCTCAATTACAGAAAATGGTCAAGAAATAACAAAGTTCTGGTTATTTGAAATAAGGCTTGAATTTCAAAAAATGAAGAGGTTTACAGGCTGGGGTTCAAACTCACTCGACACTCCTATTTGTTGACGATCAGCCATGCATGAAGTCTTTTGTTACCGTGCGATAGCTTCTGTGGGAAACCGGTGAAAACAAGTTTATTTAATGAAATTAGGGAAATACAAGCATTGTTTCGAGGATCATAACTTTTTAATTTTCGACCATTTTCTGTGATTAAGGTATCAAAGAAAAGAGCAGATATTGACCTTTTTAGTCATGTGATTTTCTTTTTGAAATTCAGATACCCCCCGCCAAGTGAGTTTTTGGCGTCCTCTCTTCGAATTGTCTTTACTCACTCACGCGTGAATGAGGAATAATCTAAGTAACACCAGATGAAAAGGGAGATTCTAAGCTTTACATTGATAGGTCATTTGTCTATTTTATTTATGATTAAGTTATGATAAATCATCGCTAAATCTCGTTTCGTTTTTTTCTGGACGCACTGTATAATAGGAAAGTCAAGACCAAGATATTTGAAAGTTTCGTTCATTTCACAAAACATGCACATTCTGGTCGGTATGCAAATGAGGGGACCGATGGCATCACCCACTCATTTTTCTTTTGAATATTATCATACGAAAATTGGTTGCACTTCGTAATTCCGAAGGTTCGTAATTCCAAAGGTTCTTTATTCCGAAGGTTTGTAATTCCGAAACACGTAAATTGCCTATACCTCGATGTTCGTTAATCCGAAAACGTAAAAGGGTTCGTTAATCCGAACATTTGTGGAATTATTCCAAAGGTTCGATAATCCGAAAACGAAATAAGGTTCGATGTTCCGAAGGTTCGTTAATCCTAAGACGAAATAAGGTTTGTTGTTCCGAAGGTTCGTTAATCCGGAAACGAAATAAGGTTTGTTGTTCCGAAGGTTCGTTAGTCAGAAAACGAAATAGGTTCGTTAATCATTTCGTTTTTGGACTAATGAACCTTTGGAATTACGAACCTCATTTCGTTTTCAGATTAACGAACCTTCAGAATTACAAACCTCACTTCGTTTTCGGACTAACGAACCTTCGGAATTACGAACCTTTGGAGTATGAACCTTCGGAATAATGAACCTTTGGAATATCCGAACCTTCGGAATAACAAAGCTTCGGAATTACGAATGTATGCGGAAATTT
This sequence comes from Lytechinus variegatus, assembly GCF_018143015.1. Lineage (NCBI taxonomy): Eukaryota > Metazoa > Echinodermata > Echinoidea > Temnopleuroida > Toxopneustidae > Lytechinus > Lytechinus variegatus. Next base: position 51,419,216 of record NC_054741.1, read on the forward strand.
GTTATGTTGTTTTAATTTTTCTCCTCATTTCGTTATGAGATTTTTGTTTGAAATTTTCAGCGTTATGCTTGCCGAGTTTTATCTGCCCACTCAAATCATTTTTTTTTTTCTGGAGTGGAATTTACATTGAAGTATACTTTCCCTAATGGCATCTTATATTCCCATTCTCCCTATGACCCATACCGCGTTCCCCCCCCCCCCAAGTGTCTCATCTTCCCTCTCGACTCTACTTTTCGTCTCATAAAAAATACCTCATGATAAAATGCCAACCTTTCTCCTCTCTTGCTGTCTGTCTCTGCCCCTTCCTTTCTTCCCCTCTCTCTCTGTCCTCACTTTTATCTCTACCCCTCTTTCTCTATTACCCCCTTCTTTTTGCCCCTCCTTTGTCTTCCCTACCCCCTCTCTGTGTCTCGTTCTGTCTGTATGTCTGCCCCTCTCTCTCTCTCTGAGTGCCATGTTGCTTGACTTTGGAGGAAGTTCTGTTAAACGCATCTCAACATATAATCTCCCAAATCTTCATTGTTCACCCTCTCTTTTTAATAAACACTGAAAACAAAAAAGTAAGTAGCATCTTGATGTATAATCTATATTGAGGCTTGTTTAATGCTCTCAATATTCAATTCCTTCTTGGAAGAAACCACAAACAAATCCAGAATATTCTTTTATATAAACATTAAAATCTGCAATTCATCCACACTACATAATACATCAGCTTTTTAAACTCTGGTCCGTAAAAGCTGAATACACAGGTTATCAGTAAATGTCCAAGAACTTGCTTTGGATCATGATCAAGAGATTGACAACTCTAAACTGCAGTCTTACTAAAGTATTTTTTAGGAAAAATTGAACACTTGTCGATCAGGATTGCAGCATTTCAATCATATGTTGTAGAGTACTTGGAATAAATCAGCTCCGTATTCATGATCTTCTTAACATAACTTGAAAAATAAACAAACAAAAAAAAGCACACAAAAAAATGTTCCTGCCAGAAATGGCCTGTGTGGTTCAGCATTGTGTGAATGTATCAAGGAAAATTTTACTATCAATGTTTCATTCACTATATAACTGTATTTCCTTTTCATCATAAATATGCATAAGGCTTGTACTGTGTAAAAGTCATGCAATATTTACTGGAATACTAGTAACTCAAAACATACATTCCAATTAAGTTTTGAAGTGTTAAAAATATGAGTGGATTTATGAGGGCAATTCTGACCCATTTATGTTATCAAACCATCCTTCATAAAATGAGAAACAAATGATATCAAATTTAAGCTGCTTCCTGCTCTATTAAGTAACAACCAAACATATTTTTTTTCTACCAATGTGCATGTAGTGATATGTTGCCAGTTGTCTCCCATATTATCCATTGGGAGGCCATTTGGTCAATTAAAAAACAACTAATATCAACTCACAACTTCAATACAGGATTTAACCCACTCTATTTCATTTTGCTGTTAATACATACTTTAGATTCCAAATCAGAATGTATATTCTCATCTATCACTACATAAGTTCATCTCAATGTCGAGGCGCATCCCCAACAAAGAGTAGCATCCAATGCTTAGTTCAATATAGCACCTGCTTCATGGAGATCATGCATTTATACAACAGCTGAAATATATTCTGGTCAACTTTGATTACAGGAAGCAAGTCACAAATGCTATATCCTGTTAAGAGCAAAATGTGTCTGTCATTTACACAGACACCAGTGCATTGGCATGATGGTCAACCGGCCATATCTCATAGCAACATCAGGGATTCTATTAAATTATGCCTTGAAGAAGAAAATCATTTTGTAAAAATGCAAACACATTTAGAAGTAAATTTTGGGTGATATCAGTTGCTTCCTGTACTCAAATTAAGACAGTACAAGTCTTCATTAGGATGGGAGAGCAGAGAATACTGAAGAAGTTGACCTTGATAAATAAAATGTCATGATTATTGTCATATTCTCATCAATTACATTATTTTCAATTACTTACGGTAATAATCACAAATGTCAATATGTCTAAATGCCCAATCATATTGTGCTTGTGCATTTATATTTCATTACAAAATACCTCATTTACTCTTTTACATGTTTTAAACATGGCTTTCACATTCTCACATTGAATTAATAGAAAGTGAAAAAAATAATCCTGTGGACGTCAGAAATATAATCTTTCCCTACTATAATAAAAGTATAATCACATTTATGGGACGATATAAAAAAATATCTATCTTCCCTTCAGTAAATGTTAGATTTAAATCTTAAAACATTTATTACAAAAGATATGTATTTTTGGGGACATTCCTTAAAGGAACAGAGTGTATTTCATCTGTAAAAATTTTCACTATTCATAACATCACACAAACAATAAATGTGATCACGTATAGCTGTTGCAAACACCCCAGAGCAATTTCGAAGGAAAATGAAAGTGGTCGATGTGATTTCTAACTCTTCATACTTTTGCCAAATCCTGTATCAGAATATGAGACATAATTTGCATGATTGTCAAAAAATTGCCAAATACTTGTAATGTATTTCTTCAAAACTGGGTCAAAATCAGTTAACCAGTTATGAGCGATCCCATGGAAGCCTAAACTGTGTAGAAGTTCAAGGAATGCACAAGACCTTTATCTATATCTATCATGAAATACATTTGGCACGTCGAGTACATCAAAATTGTCCAAGTAAAAGATATTTCAATGATCACAGCAGAGTCGACCGTGTCAAGTTGGACAGCATATGCAACAACTATACATGGACTTATCAATATGGCTGGCATTCATATAAGACTTTACTATGCTGCGGGCCCTGTTTCATAAAACTTGTTAAATCAACAAATTTGCAATAACAGTTAAAAGCTACTGAAATCATTCAATATGATTGGCTGAGAGTAAACTTGCTATAGAAATGTGCATTTGCTATTATAACAGGTACTTATGAAAAGCGACCCCGATCTATGAGTGATAATTTGGCTTAGGCACCTTGGCTACATTCAGTGGCCCATCTTCCGGCAGGAAACCCGCAATAAATGCACTATGTGCCTTTGTTCACAGCATCCTTTCTGCATTCGCATGTACTTTGACTGTGAGATATGTCAGGATTGGTACCAAAAGACGTTTGCAGGTTACCCGCGGGAGAGACGCAGTTCTGAATATTGTCAAGGTGACATACAAAGGTCTTATTATGAGTCAAATGAACGTTGATGATTACTTGGTGACGGCGTGCATTGCATGCGCGAGGTAGGCATTGTTCTTGGACGATACGCCTGCCACCGAGATTCGGCCATCCTTCGTCAGATAGATCGAAAATTCCTTTGTCATTCTTTCAACCTGTGAGCATAAATCAAAACCAGAGTTTGATTTTTTTAAAATAAAAAATGAACAATTGAGAAGCAAATAGCTAATGCTTTGAGTTAGGTGATTATTTGACTTATGGAAGATTGACTTATTCAGAGTGTAATGTGTGAATGAGAAATGGAGGGAGGATGAAGAAATAAGCATATTTTGACAAAACCCACTCAGCATCAAGATTCTTGCATGCTAATGTATGCTATGATAAGCCATTCTATTACCACAGCTTACTTATCTCATGTCATTCTCTAGTAGAAATATTTTCAACTAGACAGCCTCAAGTGAATGGGGCATTGGAGTGAAAAAAGGTAACAATCTAGTATTTTTGCTCTGATAAGTCATTCTTTTCTACAGCTCACTTATCTTATATCATTACCTAGTTTGAGTTATTTCATGTGGATTTATCTTGAATGACTGGGAAATTAAAGTAATAAAGACAAAAATCTGTTATTTTGGAAGTGCAATAAATAAAAAAAAATAAGTGGAGGTATAATTGCTTTCTAGTGTTTTACAGAATATGAGAGCATAGAATATGCAGTTGTGAGTGTAGTCTTTCTAGTAAGCACGAGCGATAAACTGTAGATATGGGGAGTTGCAAGAAACTTGCAATCATTTGCAAGTCTATTTTCAGTTCCTAAATCATTCATATGTCTTACAATTACTTGTATATTTGCGATTGATTGCTGGTGGGCGGTTCATAAAGCTGTTCGTAAGTTAAGAGTGACTTTATGAATGACTGGTTAGCCTTTCTTATGTGCTAATTAGTCACCAATGTACATCATTTACCACAAGAAAGGATCACCAGTCGTTCTTAAAGTCACTCTTAACTTACGAACAGCTTTATGAAACAGCCCCCTGTTCTACTTCTTGCAAAATACAGTATAAACTGGGCCTCGCTTACAAAGAGTTATGATTGATCCAATCAATCGTAACTCACATCTAGAAAAAATTCGAAACAAACATACATTTCATATGCTGACTTTGCTGGCTTTCCATAGTTGTGATTGATCAGATCAATATTAACTCTTTGAAAGATGAGCCCATGATTTTCTATAGTTAAAATAGATCTATTAATTGAAAAAATTGCAACAGAATATTCTGTTGCAATATCCCCTTAGTGTGTGAATGACTCAACACTGACCTGATCTGGTTTGAGACCAGTAAAACAGAACATGCCAATCTGGTCTGTGATGTGTTGCCAATTTTTCGTTGATCCTTCCTTCTTTAAATTGGCAACAAGTTGCTCCCTCATTGAGATGATTCGTCCAGACATCAGGCGCAGCTCACCCAACCTGAAAACCAGAAGAACAGTTTGAATGTGTCAGTATATTACCCGAAGCAATAGAATATGAATTTCTTCTTCTTACTAAACTAAAACAAGTAAAAAATGCATTCAGCTAAATCCAGACCTCTCAGAAAACATTTTTAATACTTATTGAGTTAGTTTATCTAAATGTGAAGTATAACTCTTCATTTCAAATTCCGCTAAATAAGATAAAAGAATGATTGAATACCCGATTTGGATCGCCATACTTCAAATTTTTATTTATTGAAAGCCTTATGAGCATAATTTTAAAAACACTGTTCCTTGCACATTAATACTGTTTGTCAATTAAAATTCAAAAGTTAACCTTTTTTGCCCCAAGTTTTGTTATTGCTGAAAGACTGAGCAGGAAATTGAAAAAAGTCTATTTAATGCAAAACATAGTTTTATTAATAACCCTGTTTATCAATGAAAAAAGCCCCCCCTCCTCAAAAAATCTTTGCACATATGACTTATCTTATTTGCAGTCTAAAGAGCCAACTATATGAAAAGCCCTGCATTTCTATACTCACCACAAATCATATAGATCTGGTGTATTGAGGATAGTTGATGCAATCCTAGCACCGTTGAGAGGTGGATTGGAATACATTGGTCTGATCAAGATCTTGATTTGGGATTCTACTCTCTTGGCTTCCTCAGCCGATGAGCAGAGTACGGTAAAGCCTCCAACACGCTCACCTATTAACATAACAAAAAATACACAATTCATTCTCTATTGGCAAAGCCTCCAACTCTCTCACCTGACAAAACAAATATAACAGTTAATCGTCTTTTGTATTATTTCTTGGGCCGAGTCATGACAGAAATTGTTCCTTTCTGGATTCAGACTTTGTCGTACCTTCTGGAAACCGGTATTCCAATAGAAGGATGTCGGAAATTTGGGCAGAATAAAAACCAATACAAAATGCCATGGATCTTCATGCTCTGTGGGACTGAAATTGTTACTTTATATTATTATCAATATTGAACAAAGCTGATTTTCAAATGATAATCAATGAAATCAGAAGCTGGTTAGCAAGTTTCACTTTTTTTGTGTGTGAATGTGTGTTCCAAATTGCCAATGTTTATGATGTCTCAGTCCATCATTTAATGTATGCTTCAAATGTGACAAGCCACCCCAAAACCAACAATATGTCACCCAAAATGAATTTTGAGATTTTCATTAAGCTTTAAAATTATATGTAACTTGTCAAAACTGATCAACAATAACCCTCGCAAGTACTCAATTGAATGTAGAAGAAATTCTGTGAGCTTCAAAAACAAAGAAAACAAGGTTCTTCGAGTTGAGGTTAACTCAGGCATGGGACGTGCACACTAAGCAAGCAATTTCAGTGAAACTTTCAAGCAGTCCGCAAAAATGGTGTCGAAGAAACTCTTCTCTCGTGTATTTTATGCAACTTTACAACTTCAAATTTTGAAAAGCTAATTTCTTCACTTTTGCAGTTTGAAGACAATGATGAAAATACTAATGACTTTTATAGAGAAGATCCCAAGCCGACTTATTGTTGGTTTTGGAGTGGCTGGTCACAAATCAACTAGACTTACCATAGAGACCCATGTTCTTGGCAAATGATTGTGACAGGACCAGGGAGTGACCTTCGTCCATGAAGTACCGTACTGGCCAAGCATCTGTGTCAAGGCTACCTGAAGCAAAACCTTGATAGGCCATGTCAAAGAACGGAAAGAGTTTCCTATCCTGTCAGAGAAAAACAACCCAAATAGATATTAGAGAAATCTCATCAGTTTCACGAGTCTAATATAAACCCTCAAGAAATAAAAGCTTTTATAACTGTTGATTAACAGAAATCATAAACTATCCAAAGACGCTCATGGCACTAGATCAGCAAAAATTCTCTTGTATGTAAATCAACAGCTACAAATATTTTTTAAAAATCTGCAAACTAATCTTAAATCTTTAAAATTAAACTGTACACATTTCCAAGCGTCTTGGTTGATGAATAGGACTATGTGTTAGAAGATATTTAAATGTAACTGATGTGCAATCATCATAGAAGTGGAGTCAAATTGTTTAATTTGTCAAGTTATTCATTTCAAGACCTTCACATAATCAATGGTGTTTGAAGCTCAATCCTCTACATGGCATTTGAATAAAATAATTGTGGAGTTTTGTGACCCAGTGGACCAGTTTCTTAATTTTGAAACAGAGGCACATTTTTCTAGTAATAATCTGATAATTCTGGCAATAATGAATATTCATATAAAAAGATAACTAAAATATTTGTTATAAGAACATACCTTAACAATCTGGGATAGCTCCTTCCATTGTTCTTGCTGAAAAATAAAATGAAAAGCTAAATTCAAATTGGATATTTACTACAATTCAATGTAGTACAACTCAAGCAAACATATATTTTTTTTATCGGGGGATGTTACAATTACAGTCATTTACATTTATAGATTACTATCAGATACAGTTAAAATCAGAAATTATAAACTCAACCATTCGAAGGAAACAAAATTGTGACTGTATTTCACATTTAAGAATCTGATATAAGAAGCATACAAGTGACACAAAAGCTAATATTTTGTGACTTAAATCTCATTGTATAATTTCCAATTCATAAAACTTAATGAAATTCAGAAATGTGCACAACGACAACACCACCACCAACAAAAACGATCATCTTCGGGACATCTTCTTACATGTTTGTTTCAGAAGTCATGCTGTTTATTTGTCACTGGAACATTGTTCACATCATCTTTAAGCAGAGATTATACAGTATAAACTTACCCTAGGATCAACACCGGTAGGATTATGTGCACAGGCATGGAACAGGATGATGGAGTTCTCAGGGATTTTCTAACAAAGAAAGAACACATTCATCACCATTTATTGAAGCCTGTTTGAAAGGGGTTGGTGGTTATTACACCTCCACAGGGGTCTATAAAAAAAACCAACATTCTAACCTTTTCATATTCATAACTAATACCCCTTTCATAAACCCCATTAAAATGAATTAGGCGGCTAATAGCAGCATAATTTGGTCGTAAAATTGGAGGAGGACAAGAGTTATCCGCATTACTCTGATGCTGCTATTATCCGCATAATAGCAGCATCGGGACAAGATTTTTAGTTTATGAACGCATTTCCAAATTATGCGGATAATTGCCATGGTGCGGTCACAAGGTCACCCTTTTCCAACACAACCGCATCGGAGGGGGCGTGTCCAGTTGTCATGGCGATTATCCCCCTTTTTCAGGACGGGCGCTCGTAAAAATAATGCGGCTTATTTTCGGAGTTTATGAACGCAATTTTTATTGAATTATCCGCATTACTCTTAGGCGGCTAATTGGAGGATAGGTTTATGAAAAGGGTATTAGACTAATCAATCACTTGACATCATCAACCCAAGTGTATCATTCATTGCCTACTGCATTTTGGTTTACCCCTATTACACCCTCTAGAAAGATCTGCTGCAATCTTCAATCTTCATTGCATGAAAAATGTATTTTCATTTTCTCTTCTGTCCTCTATTGATTGATCTTCATCAATTATGTTTGCTTTGATGAGAATTTTCATGGAACACAGAGATATTCTGATTGGGTCAAGTAATAAACATCATACTTAAATACGAGATGAATTATCATATTCTACTAATGTAATCATCATGGTATTTAGGAATAGCATCTAAAATCTGTATTACAATGTAGGTACATATCGTTTTTTTTTTCAATATGATATCCAACATCCATCACTTGGGGGGGAGGTGTTGCAAGAAAATATTTGCGATCAATCGCAAACATTCTGTTGCATTTTTGCAACTGATAGATCAATATTCGCTGTAGCAAATCAGATTAAACTTCTTGTTTCAAGGAGCAGATTAGCAATCCGTCACTAATTTGCAATTAACTTCAAGACATATAATTGATTTAGGGACCAAAAAGACTTACAATTAATCGCAATTTTCTTGCAACACCCCATTGTTGTTACTTACTGATATATCCTCCATGGCCCCAGCAGCGTCAAAACCACACGTTGCCTTATCATAATACCGGTAACTTGCTACATCTAGACCAGCGTGTCTGTTCATTCAGAGATAAGAGCATTACTTACATGATGGACGTTCTAACATTTGCCATATTGGGATTATACATTTTCATGATTGCAATCATTAAAGACATGGCATAAACTGAAAACAATGACACATATACACAAAAGTGGAATATTGACCGAACAAAACTTGAATTTCAAATGTATTATTAGTTTGCTACATCTTTAAAGTATAAAAAAAAGAAAAAAAGAAGAGCTATGGTGAGATACCTTCCATCACTTCCACTGTCAAACACAGATATTGCACTTAATGGAGAGGTAACTTTCGTAATTATTTTCAAATAAGAAATAATTTTTGCCTCCGGGTGTTTGACATAAAGTAATGAAAAGCTCTTTTGGTTGATCTTTTCACTACTGTGGCTATTCAGAGAAACAATTATTGGAACGCACTCTGCAATATTTTGAAAAATGTTAATAGCTACCAAAAAAGATCAATATATTTACACTTATCATACCCAGCCTTCACAATAAGAGTGTTATCCAAGGTAGTTTTGATTTTTCAACCCTTAAAGGAGACTGAAACATTTGGATTAAGATAGCTTGTGTAAAAACAAAAAAATCAAAGAAACAGATCAACAAAAGTTTGAGAAAATCAGACAAATAATGAGAAAGTTATGAGCATTTGAATATTGCGATCACTAATGCTATGGAGATCCTCAAATTGGCATGCGACAAAGATTTATTATTTGTCTGATTTTTCTCAAATTTTCTTTGTTCTTATTCTTTGATTTTTCTGTTTAGACACAAGCCTACCTGTTTCAAAGGTTTCAGTCCCCTTTAAATCATACTCACTTGAAGATAGGTGTGTGATTACCCCATGATGGAGATGGCAGATACACAACTTGGTTACCGGGGAAAAACTTCCGCAGGAAATTTGCACCAACCCGGAGTGATCCCGTCCCAGAGATGGTCTGCACCGTCACATTCTGAAAATAAGAAAAGACATTATTATACAAATAATGCAGCGGAGTGCGTTAGTGGAAATGCAGAGCACGCAAGGTTTCTTTAGATAGGTGCTGCTGGCGGCGAGTGCCCATTGTGCACCATCTGAAGAAACCGAGCTTTCTCTGCATTTACTTTTACGCATCACAGAGCAAGTGCATTATTTGTTTTATAAAATAGCAACACAGAAACAGGTTCTTAAAAAGTTACAGTACAGTTTTGTTGGACTTCTCCCGGGACTTCTACCTCACTGGTTTGCTTAAGCGTGCAATGTCTATTTTCGTTGCGCACCTTTTGCTTAGCCGTGCAGTGCACCAAAAAAGTTGGATGTCGTGTGACGCGTATTGGCCAATCGCGATGCTTGAAATAATGCACCTATTATATAATACTGGATGTAAAGTAGAATGGGAAACATGTGTAAAACAAAGACAGGACTTACACATACTGGCCCGTATTCTGAAGTCAGGTTTAACTTAAACTCAGGTTTAAAGTTGTGGTTTAAGTATGGACAGCCAATTGTTAACATAATCACCAACAGCAGAGATATCATACTTGAGCTCATTCGGCTCTCAAATCATTCATAATTGTGTAGGAAGTATAAATAAATGATTGTATTCACCATCGATGAATCAGGAAAGAGCAGAGTAAACATATAGAAACATACAATTTAATAAAAATGTTGATACTTTTGGCTTCCCATACTTAAACCACAACTTTAAACCCGAGTTTAAGTTAAACCCGACTTCAGAATACGGGCCACTAGGCCTACATATCTTTACAAAGTAGAATACTCAGTAAAATGAGTTTTATTAGTTAAGCTAGCTGATTTTTTGTTAATATTGGAAAATATTGATGGCCTACTTTTCACAATATTATGAGGGGTGTGATATCTTGTGTAATAAAAAAAAAATCATTTCACTTTTCAGGACTTAAATTAATCAAAGGCCATCTAATGACATGAATGAGGATGCCCTGTATCTGTTTGCCTCTATCATTTGCCATTAACACTGATTGATTTTTTTTTATTTGGGGGGGGGGTTGGTTGGGTGAACTACAAACTGGTTTATACTCACTCTGCCTTCTGCCAACAACGGATTATCTTGACCAAAGGCAAGTTTGGCTGCTCCTTTAGCAAAGTCCGCTAAGCCAGTGATTGGCAGGTACTCCTTGTCTAGATTCATACCCCTCACTTTCTCTTCAGCCTAATAAACAAACAAGAAAAAAAAAGGAAGGATATGATGACCTAAAATTGCTTTGGCACAAATGAATTGACATAAACTATGTTTTTTTGGATGCATTTTGCAGTTGAATCCCAACAAAGATATATAAAAAAAAATCTTTTTTTTTTACATGTAATGGTATAAAACCACTACTGAAAAAGGAAGAATTTCATGATCAATTTTTACATCTTGAAAATTGCAACATCAGCATTTTTACATTGCAAGACAAGAATTTGAAGAGCATTAAAAAAATTATTAGAGATTACAATAAATATCCCCATAATTCATAAATTCTTATTTTCATAATGGATTCACTTAATCTTCAGCCTCCATCCAATGTACTGACACTAATACCCCTTTCATAAACTCATCCTCCAATTAGCCGCCTAAGAGTAATGCGGATAATTCAATAAAAATTGTGTTCACAAACTCCGAAAATAATCTTCACTATTTTTACGAGCGCCTGTCCTGAAAAAGGCGGATAATCGTCATGACAACTGCACACGCCTCCTCAAATGCGGTTGTGTTGGAAAAGGGTGACCATGTGACCGCACCATGGCAATTATCCGCATTATTTGGAAATGCGTTCATAAAGTCAAAATCTGGTTCGATGCCGCTATTATGCGGATAGTTGCAGCATCAAAATAATGCGGATAACTCTGGTCCTCCTCTGATTTTATGACCAGATTATGCTGCTATTAGATGCATAATTGGGTTTATGAAAGGGGTATAATAGTGATAATTTGTACATGTGCAGGATATAAATGGTTTTGATTTTGATCATTTGACAGTAAAACATTCAGGAGTCGGAATTCATCCAGTTTTAATTCGAAAACACCACATTGAAGCTCGAGTCTATCACCTCTTGAGGTGATTCCAGTCTGTCCTTACCTGTTTGACTGACTGTAGAATAAACGGTTTTCCTTCATCATCACGATATGCACCAACACCAAGATTGATTTTATTTGGATTGGTATCTCGCTTAAATGCCTCTGTGACTCCAAGGATTGGATCTGGTGGTCCCATTTCAACTCCATCCCACCAACTACATGCAGGAAAAGAAAAAAAAATTGATGACTCCTGATTTCTCTGAGTATTATTATATAGTTTTATATTATAGTATTATCCTCTTCCTCTTCTTATATATATATATATATATCATATATAATATTATGATCGTACCATATTTAGCGACCAATGCAAGTATTTTTTTAGAATCTGAATTGGCACTGCTCATGATATTGTTGCCCTCTACACGCGTATTTGTACTTGTAGCAAGGCTACGATAACAAAGACGGCAATATGGCGACAATAACAGACTGTGAGTAAACCCTTCTCAACTTTTAATATTTTCATGTATTTAAGCGGAATTTTGCTTTAAAATAAAATTTTTTTGCCAAAAGTTTAAAAACCAATATTGTAGCCTATTTACATAATAAGTTTGGGTTCAAAACCCTAAAGAAAACAAGTATTTCGCAGCAAGTTTATCGTGGAGCAATGGCATCCCGTCCCTGGCTCCGTGGAGAGTAAGCATACGTTAGCAGGGGCGTAACAGGGGTCGGTGGCCGGGGGGGCGGGAGCCAAAATTTATTTTCTTAGCCATTAAGGTATGAACAGGATTTTTTTTATGATTGTGCCCCAAGCATAAGGGCGAAGCTCAATGCATGATTAGTACTAAAGAGGATTAGCTGTTTGCATTGGGTCCTGAAAAAATCTCTCCAAATAAATAATGCGAGCGTGAGTGTAAGCTGAAATTTTTTGATATTCTGAGTAGATAAATGGACGTTCTAAGCACTTTTTGTAATCATGAACTGAATGGCTATCTAATAAAACAATTCCCAAGCTAAAAATGTTTCAATTATGAAATTATGTATATGTGTGGCGTCGCGCGATAACCAGACTATTGGTGAAGACAATAAATGCGCTAGGACGTCATTTAAATACGCGTGTCATCAAACTTTTGTCTGGCGCGCGTCGCGAGGAAAAACAAAACAAACAACCAGCGGGAAATAAAAAAAAAATGTCAGGCGCATTTTTATTTTTCTTAACTGGATATCGGTTTGATATATTTGGTGGCGGGTTCGGATATATGTTGATTGGATTCAATTCCCCTGGCTCAAATCCATGAAGGTAAGTTAAATTATGTTGCAGATCGAGTTGTTTTGTTAAATTCATTGATAATTGCGATGCGAGGAACATGGCAACTAAACAGGTGAATGCGAATTTTATGTTGCGTGTTTATGTGGATCGATCGAGAGAGCTTTTTAGGAACGATTTTAAACTTCAAATTACATGCGACTGCGGCAGTGATTCGTGGTATTTGTCCGGGCCTTTGACGGCCTTTTTATCATCTAACTTATGTCTGCCTAGGCTATCAACTAGATCTAGATCTGCACCTACTTAAATAGGCCTTCGCTACATACTTGTAACCATTTAAGTTAAATCTATCACATGCAACAGTTTTAAAAAAAAAATGTATTTAAAAAAAAAAATCAAAATTGGACAAGGAGTAAAAAAGCTATGATAATTTAAAGTAATTTAAAATATGGAATTATTTCGGTGAAACAGTTCTATGCATGTTTTTATGAATTTACTTGACAAACTGATGCAAATATGTCTCAGCTTGTTATTTTGTATTTCATTACATGAAATTATGTTTGTTCTATTGCCCCCCCTCCAAGATTAGATATTGATTAATGCAAAAAGGGTGACATATCATTCACACACGTATGACAAAATAAAATAAGTATGATTTCATGTTTTGACATAAGTAAAGTTAAAGTGGGAATGTGACATCATCTGCCCATCTAACAAATATTTATTAATACGTGCATATAACTGTTTTTATAATGCATGAAAAACCCTTTTAGATCTAGTTGTTATCAGATTTCGATGAAATTTGCAGCATTTGCTTACATTTGATGAGATCATTTTCAACTCGGAATACCCTTTTTAATCGGTTGATTATGGACATTATTCAAATCCCCTCTCCAAACAAATTGTTATTTGTCGGACTTCTGATTTCATCTTCTTTTTTTTGGGGGGGTGGGGTCCATTTGCTGATGAGGTTCACCAGATATCGAAATTATAAATAGAAAAAAAAGATTGTCATTATTTATAAGAAATTTATTCAAAAATAACAATATATTTTGGGGGGGCGGGAGGGGGGTATTTCTTATTTTTTTCTACCATCTGGTCGAGCTACATTACATGAGGTTCGCCAACTTTCTACACAAAATCAGAAAAGAAAACGAAAAGAAATATTTTTTGAAAAAAAAGTTATTATAATTTTAATTGTCTTTTTAAAGTTTTTTTTTCTTAAGTAGTGTTTTTTTAAATAAACCTTAACTCTGAAAATTTGTTAACTAATTGGTCTTGTCTTCTTTCGTTATGTTAAACATGTTAAAGGCACATCATGGATCTATAGAGCAACTGTATTAGTGTAATGAGGACAAGACATCTCAGAACCAACATACAGCTGACAGAAGTCCTTCAAGACTCTGATATGGGATTCACCAATACCACAGCTTCAGTTAGCTTTCCATACTTTATCCATATTCTATTTGGAAATAGTATGCCAGTTTTGACTTTATCATGTCAGTTGTAACCGATTTCTTTAATCGATTTCTCCACGAATTCAGTTATTTGTCGTTTTATAAGATATTGTTTTAAAATTGATTTTACCGGTATTAATACGTGAAATCTAGAATCATGGAAATATAAAAAATATAAAATGATAAAAACCATAAAAATGGAAAAAAAATATAGAATTTTGATAAAGGCTCATGTAGGGAAAGCTGTTTGCAAGTGATGTATGAAAATTAAACATTTAAATATGAACATCTCATGAATTTTGGAGGGATTTTTTTTACCCATGCAACAATAGTTTAATCTTAGTATTTTTGGTTGGAAAATATGACATCAGTGAGTACTTCCACCTTTATTAGAAATATAATACAAGTAACATTTACACAAAGTCAAAGAGTGAAAAATTAATGTATGTTAAATATCATGTTGTTGATAAATTTCCATGAATCATGAAGAAATGAGAATGTAATGTGACTGTTTTTATAACACATTAATATCAGTGAACTTTTCAATCGCATTCATCAAACATGCAGATTCGAGTCATCAGAACGTGGCATTTTTAAGACTGGAACATGAAGAAAGCAAACGATACAGAGGAAGAAAATTATCCCTTTTGGTGAACCCTGCTGACATACTCTCAGATACTCCCAGATATAAACCCCTCAAAAAAGTTTTGCAACTCAGTTTTGGGGGATGATATCTTTTTAGTTAATGAAGTATAAAAGATGAAACTGGTATCATTGGAAAGCTGAATTATCTCTCTTTACAATGACATGCCATTTGCTGTGATTATGTAATCATGGAATATGCAATCACCCTGAACATAGAGAAAAGTCAGAAGTGAAATGTTGCAAAATGCATTGATTTCTAACAAGAGTCTCATTTTTATAGAATTTCTACCATGCAGGTGACAGTGAATGCACTCGGCCCATCTTCGATACAATTGGAAATTCGCTATTGGAAACGACGCATTTTGCAACATTTCATTTTTTACATTGCTGCATATTTATCATGTCTGTGTATTTCATAACACTAGCATTACAAATGACACATGATCGTAAAGGAGAATAATCGTAAAGGAGAATAATCATTCTTTCCAATGATACCACTTTTACATATGATGATGGCACACTAAGAAATTTATTAGCACTCAAACTTGAGTTGCAGAACTTTTTTTGAGGGGTTTATATGCTATCAACTTGATTTTCCAAATAGAGGGAATATGATATGGAAAGATCTTAGATGAAGACAAGGCACCTCGGCCTCCCCGGTAGGGGATGATATGGAACAATGAATACATGTTTTTCTTTGGATGAACAAACTCTATTTTTTTCCGATAAAAAGCCTTAAACTTAATTTGTAACATTTGATGACCCATTAGAAGAATGTCATTGTTGAAATGTGGTTAGTTTGCCGCTGTATTAAGAAGTCTGTGATAATGTTAAAGACACACACTAAGGAGAGATTATCGTGTTTTATATCCTTTTAGTGCAAATTTGGACATTGGAGAGCGATGCACATCCCTGAGTTTTGCTAATACTGCTGCATAGAAGAGAGTAAATGTATAGTCTCTTCCATATCAAGAATTAAACTCTGATATTATTTTTTTTATTTAAGCATAAGATGATTTCAACGCATTTCATTACACACGTGTGTACAGAGTGTAACAGAGAAAAGAAGATTATTTGTGATTATTTGATAGTTATAATGCCTGTCGTTTGAATATGTGGAGCCAAGTTTTTATGCAGTTTTTTTTTTTCTTTTTAAACGAAGTGACAAAAAGAAAAAATTCTTCAGTGATCCAGATAATTTGACAGCAATGTGTGAAATATATTTCCATGACTACCCCATCCCTAAAAAGAAACCAAATGTGGCCCATGTTGATATGATCCCTTGCTCGTATGAAAACCACCATGAAAACAGTGAAACTTCTGCCTCCTGGTTCGCTCGTTCAACGAAAGGTAATATTTCATATAAGAGTTGCTGTCACACTGAATCTTTATGAAATGTAGCTCGCATCAGCTTTTCACTATTGTTTATTGCCACAGAAAAAACTTGGTTTTGCAAAATTGAATTTTGTTTGTGTTTATTTTTCAAAGATTAAGCATAATTTTTTTAGATTTTACTTTGCGAGAAAGTGAAGTATGGACAAACAGCAAGGTGGCGTCTTTTTTTTTTTGGGGGGGGGGCGGGTTATGGGCAGGGACGAATCTAGGATGGTGGTGGGCAGGGGCTTTGGCCCCACTTTTTTTCCCAGAACGCATGTATAAACATGTAAAAGAAAATACCATTTTGATTGTGATTTTTTTTGCATGGAAAGCCCCCTCCCATTTTCGAAAATGTTCTGCGGCGCCTGTGGGAGTGGGCACCCCCCAAAAAAATTGATAAGCTGCCCCCCCCCAAAAAAAAAAATCAGATAAATAATCCAACCCCATCTGCCCCTGGTCATTGGATCTGGTGACCTCCTCCCATGTCAAAACTACGCGCTATGAACTATATATAGTATGACAAATAGTCTCCATAAGGTTTTTTTTTCATGTAATGTGAGTGTGTGGGTGTGGGTTCTAGTGTGGGTGTGGTTGAATATGTAGAATAATTTGTTTTATTGTATTCGCCTAGCTGTGTATGTATGAAATTATGTCTGCACTACAAAAGATCACCTCGCCTATGCCAGGTATGTTGGGCGTTAGAAAAGAACAATTTTTTCCCTATCATGAAAAGATGAATAATAAGCCCGACTTCCATGACTACCCATACAGCCAGGCAGGGGGGGTACCCCTGATTCAATTGGCCATATCTCTAATTTAAATATGAATTAGACTCTAATATTTTGTATACACATTGTACATGTGTCCAGGTACCAGAAAACATAAAAAAACCAAAATCCAAAATTTCACCTATAATACCCATTTTCCCAGGATGGCTCACATATGTTAGCAAGATCTGTATCTCGCTAATAATGAAAATCTAATCGCATATTGACTTGAACAATGGATGTTTAAGCCCCATGCGAACAGATACTTTACTTATCTCAGTTGACAGTAACTGCGCTATTGAATTTGAATTTTATAGAATGACCTGAAAAATATATGTTAGTGAAAGAAAATTGTTGGGAGCCAACAGTGAAGGGATTAGAAACTTTTCAAAATTTAAAGAATGAAAAAGCTGTTTTGAAGCACTTTGCAGCTTTAGCAGGATGCATATGACAATTTTTTTCGGGGGGGGGGGCTCACTCCCCCATGAGCCTTCCCCCTTGGTGCTGCCACAGGTCCGAGGCGGAGCACCCGGAACCTCAAGATATTTTCAAATATTGTAGATGGCCACTTTTTTCTATCAAATCGAGGGTACATACACAACACATATTAACTTCAACGCAGTAGCGGATAATTAAGAGAAATATTTTTAGGCAGCACAACACAGCAAATGTGAAAAAATTTGTAACAGTCGCCAGCGAGCCAGAAAAATTTGGCCTATCAAAATGATTTTTAAATATAAATTCTAATTATTGTGATAGTTTTGAAAATTTAGCCAAGGTAAACATTAACAGGATTTTTACGGTAAAAATTAGCCAGCATTAAACTTTACTTAGGGTAGAATATAATATAGGGGGATATAACTAACCCCTGGCTAACTCTTGGACGAGGATTTTTTTTGTCCCGATTGTGACCATTATTGCATAAAATTAAGCAAGCTTATAATAGACTCCATCCACCTTTCTTCCCAATCTTTATATTTTTCAATCCTAAGCAAGCCCGGTGGTGTTCTTGTTCCTTTTCTTCTTATTCTGATTTTCCAATGTAGGCTTTGATTCTACTTTCATTTCCCATTTCTTTTTCCCTCTTTCTCAAATTTTCCCGCCATTCTAATCTTGCCTGTGCCATTGAGACATCTTTTGATTTCATATCCCTCTCTTGCTAATGATGCTAATGTAGTATTTCAGGATATTTTGTACTTCCTCACATGTTCTTCTTTCCTTCCTTTTTTCCATTTTCCCTAGGATTTGTTCTTTCTTTTTATTTTTCCCCCTTCCTCTTTCCTCCTTTCTCTTTCTTTCTTTTTCCCATCTTTTTTATTTTCCTGGTGAAATCCACCAGGGGGCAGCTTGCCCCCCCCCCGCCCGCCTGTTATGCCACTGTTGTTAGTAAATGATTTTCATTCTCTAGGAGCCTCCTGGCTAGACACAGCTGCAAAGGCAAGGTTCAGCTTAGCGACTACGCGACTCTGTCTATGCCACTTGTTCACTGCTACCACCCTGCCTGTGGGGAATCTAGAAGTAGACTATGGTATGCCAATGTTGTACAGAGCACACACTTTAAAAAATCATTAAAATATCACTTTTGTGACCAAAATTACTAATTTCCATACAGTTGCAATTTATTTTTCATTAGTAAGTTGGGAATAATTTTTTCATTCACCACAGCGCTCAAAAACTTGAATTTTGGGCATATATTTGTGTACGCCCTCTATTGGTGGAAAGTAATATGGCAAGAAAATTTTCATTTTTTGATCTCTATTTTTAATTAAGAAAAAAATGATTTAAAGAATCAAATTTAAATAAGAGCCAAGTTGTATGAATAATAGATGTAATGGAAACTGTCAGTGTAAAAAAATCAAGCATTTGCCCCAAAGAAAAAGAGAAAATAAGCCAAACATTGCCACCCTTATTTTGCCACACATGGAGATATAAGTGAGAACAAGGTTATGTTATAACCTTGTTCATTGAATGAGTGGTCTATGCCTAGTCTTGAGGACGCAATGATGATGATTTTTTTAAATATGTCATATTTCTTCATCATTGACGTCTTGACACTCTCTCCATAGTGCCTTCAGCGAAGGACCAAAACAAAGATGGATTCCCCCCAAAAATCCATCTTTTTAAACCGAACTCACTAGAATTTTGTTAATTTTATTAATTCTTACACCTTCCTACGCCTAATGCGTAGGAAGGTTTTAAATATTACTTTAAAAAATGTAAAAAAAATGAAGATTTCTTACCTAACTGATGCCGCGTAGACCCCTCGTTCCACATGTAAACAACGGAAAAACAATAGCGTCGACCCTTGAACCGCTTATGTATGACGTACTTCCGGAAAGCAATGCCGTCTTAACGAACAATTTAGAGATAAAAAATCTTATTTAACAAATATTAGAATTTATTTCGTGATCATAAATAAGTTATATATATTGATATGAATTATTTATGATCACGAAATAAATTCTAATATTTGTTAAATAAGATTTTTTATCTCTAAATTGTTCGTTAAGACGGCATTGCTTTCCGGAAGTACGTCATACATAAGCGGTTCAAGGGTCGACGCTATTGTTTTTCCGTTGTTTACATGTATAATAATTAATATCAATATATATAAATTATTTATGATCACGAAATAAATTCTAATATTTGTTAAATAAGATTTTTTATCTCTAAATTGTTCGTTGAGACGGCATTGCTTTCCGGAAGTACGTCATACATAAGCGGTTCAAGGGTCGACGCTATTGTATTTCCGTTGTTTACATGTGGAACGAGGGGTCTACGCGGCATCAGTTAGGTAAGAAATCTTCATTTTTTTACATTTTTAAATAGTAATATTTAAAACCTTCCTACGCATTAGGCGTAGGAAGGTGTAAGAATTAATAAAATTAAATGAATGCTATTCACTTCGGTTTAAAAGGATGGATTTTTTTTGGGAATCCATCTTTGTTTTGGTCGTTCGCTGAAGGCACTATGGAGAGAGTGTCAAGACGTCAATGATGAAGAAATAGATGACATATCTAAAAAAATCATCATCATTGCGTCCTCAAGACTAAGACTAGTCTATGCCATGCTAGCTGGCTCACCCGTAGACAGCTGGCAGCCGTCTGTTTCGAGGAGTTTTTTAACATTTTCTTTAAATTTCTCCTCGTACACAGACGGCTCGCTATCGTGCAGCCAGGCACCATTAATAAATAATAGGGACTTGCAATGCAAAATCCCTCAGTCGGGGCTCTTCAATTTTTGTCTTTAATGAATAAAAATTTTGAAAATAAACGCTACCAAAATGCAAATTCATATTCCCTCTTGGCATTAATTAAAAAACAGAGACAAATAAAGTTTTATAAAAAGGAACAAAAACAGTGCAAATTCACTTCCCCGTTTTATCCGATCTTAATAAACATATGGCCATCGAGTCCCCTGTACATATCGCGCTAGAACTTCGGTCTCTGTATTTGGTGAGTGAAGCCAACGGAGTTCAGTTGAACAACCAACATAACAGAGACCAAAACTTTTGGTCTAGCCCACCCGTAACCCTCAGTGAGAGCTCCCGCCCGTTCCCCGTCCATCGGCAGGCCGGTGAGCGGCGGCGGTTGCCCAGCTCAATCAAGTCATAATTTCTAAACGAAGACATGACGAAGCTGTCGACATTTTTTCAACACATTGTCCATTAAATCCTATCATTTATACTAAAAGTCTTACCTCGACTTTGCAGCTGCTGTGGATCCGAAAAATCTGACATTTTTGGAAACGCATGATTGCAGAAAAGAGGATTTAACCGCTGTCTTGAATGCCATTTTTGACGTCTGCAGCTCAAGATATGCACGCCGAAGTCACGTAGTTGTCTAGTCTTAAAATGGACATTGATATTGTTACCTTTCCAAATAATCAATATTTTCTCCCATAAATAATGATAACTTGCATTGAAATTTCATTAATGATATGATTTTACGCCATTTTAACATCAAAATGCTGATTGTTTCTTGCTTATTTGACTTTTTCTTCCAGTATTAAATACATCAATCCACTGACTAAATTTAAGTCAGCCTTGATGCTGACTACGGAAAATGTTCACGTTCATCACGCGTGCCAGCTGACCTGGGAGGCCTGCCGATGTCAGCGGGGGGAGGGGGATAGATGGGAAAAACAGGGCCGTGGGAAGGGGAGGGGGTTAGCAGGCGCGTCTAATATACAACTGGCGGGGGGGGGGGGGAGAAAAAAATGAAAAGAATCAATAATAAAACTAAAGAAAAAGAGGAGAAAAACCCGCGGGGAGAAAAGGAATTAAACAAAATAAGAGGATGAAAACAAAAGTAATTTAACTATAGGACTAGATTAGGCATATAGAGGAGGGGGAAAATTGGGGGAACAAATTGAGTCATAATACATAATATCGCTCGCATTTCTCGTTAGCATCGCCTTGAGTGAGATTATCTTTGCTGTGCAAGAAGATGGGGGCTTAAAAATTTCAAGTCACTTTCCACTGAAAATTTGTATTCACCTTCGAGTTTTTATAAAATCAGCGCGCGTGATAGATACGCATATTTTTTTGTTCATGATTAGTGCTGAATATAAAAGAAGTCTACTGCTCGGGTTGTTAAGACTTGATAAGTTTGTTTAACATTAACAACTTTGCCAATTCTCCTCAAGTTATTTTAGTCGCTTTTTTCTCCTTTTTTTTTCCACACCCTTTCCTTTTCTTTATCTCTTCCTTTAATTCACTTTCTTCTTATTTTCGTCTTCCCTCTCCTTTTGTTTCGGGTCCCTTTGTTTCTCTCTTTGTCAATTTGCTGAAAGAGACTCTACAGGTCCGTAGATTCGCCTATATTTTCCATTGTTTTTCCTTTCTAAAATATAGGCCTAAGCCAAGGGATATTTATGTACCTTTATTTCCAATTATTTTTATTTTCTTTTGAAAGTAACTGATATTTTTATACCCCTCTTCATTGCTAGTAATTTTTATTTTGTCCTTTCCCTTTTCATTTCTCTTCCCCTTTATACTTTCTTCTCTCTAAAAAAAAACCCATTTCATTCTGTTCTTTAATTCATCTCCCCTGAGGTATCATCCGGGAGTATTTATACTATTATTTTTCTCTCCCCCTCTCTCTCCTTCGGCTTGAACCTTAAAGGTCAATTCCACCCTAGGAAAACGATGACTTGAATAAATAGAGAAAAAATCAAACTAGCATAGTGCTGAAAATTTCATCAAAATCGGATGTAAAATAAGAAAGTTATGACATTTTAAAATTTCTTTTTTTTCAGTGACATGCACAATTGGGTGACTCAGTCGATGATGTCCACCACTCACTATTTTTCTATTGCTTTAATTATACAATATTTCATTTTTCATATAATAAAATACAAAAGAAATACCGGTAGTGAGTGGATGACGTCATAGTCTCCTCATTTGCATACCAGCCAGGATGTGCATATATGGGTGACTGTTTTGTGAAATTAAGCGAAACCTTAAAATGTCACATAACTTTCTTATTTTACATGTGATTTTGATGAATTTTTAAGTGTTATGCTTGTGGATTTTTTCTTTTTATGCAAATTAATTTTTTGTTGGGGTGGACTTGTCCTTTAAATCATGAAGCTATACGGAATGACTCCATGATCTGACAAGGCTGACATGAACTCATAATAGAGCGAGACCAAGGCACAAGTTTTCATCGGGTTTTACATGCAACTAACTGCCTTGTTAACCGATTTATGAAAGAATTACAATTACATTTTACGCAAATAATTCACAATTATGATCTGGTGAATATTCACTGTACACAAAGGAATCGATGGTTTATAAAACAAATTATTCACATGAGCATGATCTAGGACATATTCATGATATATGCGAGATTATGCTCACTGCATTTGATATCATAACTCAACATTCTGATATGAATATCAAATTTAATAAGCATTATAGGATATATCTTTCAACATATTTATTTAAATATATCAAGTATAAGTCTTTAAAGATATTCTGAAGAGTCTTTGAAGATATTTTGGTACTCGGATACCGATTATGGTAATTCAAGTTACAATATCTTTGAAACAGTAATCTCTGATTAAATTTCTTTTTTTTTGCAGGAGTTTCTGCATTTTATTCAGAAATCAATGATAGGTTAACATGTTCACATAATTGAATGAATACAAATTAAATGTGACAATTTAAAAGATACAATGTAAATAATACAAACAAGACTGGTAATTAAATCATACCTAAGCATGTGATATAGTTCGGTAAAATACAGGGGCCAGCTATTATAAGCACAGAGGTGCTTGAAGCAATAGCAGCCAGGAGAGGGGGCTACATGAAAACCATCATAAATTATATTTGATAAATTGATCGTCACAAAATATAAGATTTATATATATATATATATATACATATATACATATATATATAATATATATATATATATATATATATATATATATAATATATATATATATATATATATATATATATATATTGGTATATAAAAAAAATTGGTAAAAAGAAGTGCAAGTGTGTGCATGTGGGTGAGTGCAGGTGAATTAAATTAGGAATACTTAGAAATAATCATAATATGATTATATCTAAAAAAATAAGAATTTCACTCATATGATCTTCATTTCACCATATCTGTCAAAACATTTTTTCAGATTACAAATTTACACGTGTTGAATAATTGTATGGGGAAGGGGGGGGGGGTGCTGTGAAACAAGTACAGTGGAAATAACTTATCTCGGTATGTTACTAAGCCTAGGACTTTCTACATGTAAATGATTTAAAAACTAAAATCATATAATTTCATGTTATAATTATTTATGCGTTTATATTATGTGTGTATATTTTAAAGTACAGGTATTCCTTCATGCATGGCATAACTGCCACGGCCCCCGAAATATTGAAAGCTTAAATTTTTTACTGAAAGTTTTCACAAAATTCACCAAAAGTATATGCATGAAATTTTTCAATTTCAATGCAGAAGCTCCCTATGACAAGCTGGGTCGCTTCATTCCCTCGCTTTCGAGTTTATTCGAAAAAAGTTATGTGTAAGCATGTTCTGAATGATTATGTATTACTTACGTGCTGGTCTCGGGCTGATTGGACTCGGACCATAGGCGGCGGAAGCGGGGGGATGGGGGGGGACAGATCCCCCAAATTTTAGGTGGGGAGATGGCCCCCCTAAATTTTTAGTTGATAACCCTTTTTTTTCTTGTCCCCCCCTGAAAATTAGGTTGATGACCTTTTTTTTTGTTTTTTTTTTTGCTTGTCAATTTTTTTTTACATATGATCATCACAAAATTTCAGGTAGACCCCTCCTATTTTTGTTGGCTTCCGCTGCCAATGACTCGGACACATCACTGTCAAAATGAAGGTGCATTATTTTTTGTCAAGAGATGTTTGAAAAAAAGGGGATTTCACTACAGAATGAAGGTAATTTTGGTAACATTTCTGCGATTAAGAATACCTCCCAGATTTCCAGGGGTGCTGCCTAGCTATGGTAAATAATACAATCACCCCTGGGGAAAATCTTGGGGTGCTTCAACACGTACCCCCAGCACCCTCACTTTCCAGGGCCATGGGTCGACATTGTCAGCTCGTGTTTCATGCTCGCATCATATTGCAGAGATATCTTTCCCACGAGCCCATGTAAACAGTCCTATAAAAAGGTTTCTTTTTAGGTGAGCAGCCTTAATTGTAGGCCTAGGTCTATACAATAAAAATGCTTCTCGCTCTTATATACCGATTACTTAAACAATTAGATCTTGAAAAAAAAGAGTAGGCTTGAGCTTGGTGCTCGCAGCAGTGGTGTAAGGCTACTATAATTTCCTCCATTTTATCCCTTTTTTGTGCGTTCACAAACATTTTTGAAAATAAGGTTCAAAATCACAATATAGTCAACTTAAATGGAGCTGATATAGGTACTAGAGACAAGAGAGACGGTTCCTTTTCATTTTAATTTATGAAACACCGAAAGCTTCGCGCTTCACGCGGGAGGGGAAAAATTACCCCTCGATCCCTGCACCCACCCCCTAGGGAGCGCGCTTCGCGCGCTCTGTTAGTGTTGGCACGCTTTGCGTGCATTTACCGCCCCCTCCAAAATGAAATCCTGGCTACGCGGTTGAAGGGAGGGAGAAAGAAAGGGAAAGGGAAAGGGAAAAGGAGGAAAGGAAGAAAAGGGAAAAAGCGAAAAGAATCATGGAAAACGGAAGGGATCTAAGCAGGAAAAGGAACGAAAGAAGAACATGTGAGAAAGAACAAATCATTCCGAAAAAGGCCTACTGATAAAATAGCATGCCATGGTTATTAAAGGTCAAGTCCACCTCAGAAAAATGTTGATTTGAATCAATAGAGAAAAATCAGACAAGCAAAATGCTGAAGATTTCATCAAAATCCGATGTAAAATAAGAAAGTTATGACATTTCAAAGTTTCGCTTATTTTTAACAAAATAGTTATATGAACGAGCCAGTTACATCCAAATGAGAGAGTTGATGATGTCACTCACTCACTATTTCTTTAATTTGTTTTTTATTGTTTGAATTATACAATATTTCAATTTTTACAAATTTGACGATTTGGACCTCCTTGCCTGAAGCACAGTGTTAAAATAATGGAATTTCACGTGTTCAGGGAGGAATGAAACTTCATTTCACATGACAATGACGAGAAAATCAAAATATTTCATATTTCAAACAATAAAAAACAAAAGAAATAGTGAGTGAATGACATCATCGACTCTCTCATTTGGATGAAGCTGGCTTGTTCATATTTGTGAAATGAAGCGAAATTTTGAAATGTCATAACTTTCTTATTTTACATCCCATTTTGATGAAATTTTCAGTGTTATGCTTGTTGATTTTTTCTCTTTTTATTCAAATCAAGTTTTTGTTGGGCCCGTGGACTTGTCCTTTAAGAAAGGGAATAGCAAACAAAAGCGGGAAATTAAGTTATAATGGAATCCCCTCCACGTACACTAAAAGACACTGTCACCTTTAAAAAAAGGTCAAATTGGTCAACTTGCGTATATCGGACAAAATAGAAATTTGCGTGAAAGCAAAGTGACCCTTCAAGTGAGCGAGCAAAAATATTGACATTGTTAAAAATCAAATTTTGGGATTTCGTGATAGATTATGACATTTAGAAAATGATATCATATTCCACCCTTCTCTCTTATTTTCTTTTCTCTTTTTTTTGGTTCATGGTCGTGAATTTTGTTGTAATGGGGGGGGGAAAGCCCCCACCCACGACCCCCCCCCCCCGCCATCTGTAAGCCACTTTTCATACACGACGTACACACACTGCATGCAATAGACCAAGTGACGTCACTGATCTTCCGAACACATTAATAAGAAATTCACATCACCGATAGAGTCTAAAACATATGCTAATGAAATAATTACTAAGAAATGGTCTCATGTCCTCAGAATCTATACAGATGCTTCTAGGTTACAAGATGGAAGAACGGGTTCGGCCTTTTACATACCGAAGTTACAAGTAAGAAAAAAGTTTAGATTATGTAAAGTAAACATTATGAGAGCTGAATTGTCAGCGATTATTATGGCCTTAGAATGGATAGAGGAATATCTTCCAATAGCAGTAGTAATTTTATCTGACTCAAGTTCTGCTTTAGAAGCCATAAAAAATTTTCAGGAAAGTAGTATGATAGTCGAAATATATGAAAAATTAATGATAATAAACAGATTTGGAATAGAAGTGAATTTCGAATGGGTACCAGCACACTGTGGCCTAGCAGGCAATGAGGAAGCAGACGCTTTAGCAAAACAAGCGGCTTCAAAAAATAACATTGATGTTTACATTAACAAAAACAAACAAGAATACTTGAGTGAAAGGTCAGATTTTTATAAAAATGAATGGCAGAGTTCATGGGAAAACACGGAGAAAGGAAGGCACCTTTTTAACATACAACCAGAGGTGAAATATAGTTGTATTATAAAAGGTTTTTGCAGGAAAGATGAACGAATATTGCATCAATTCCGTCTTGGTAAATGCAGATTAAATTATTATAATTATATAATGAAAAAACACGATACAGGACTTTGTAATAATTGTCAAACTCATGAAACCATAGAGCATTTCATGTTATTATGTCCTTTATATGCCAGACAAAGGGATCGACTTTATCGCAAATTGAAAGTTACGAACCCGAACCTAACGACGTTATTCGCCAAAGAAGAAAATTTCCCGGCCATTTTAGCCTTTATAAAAGGCAGCGGAAAATACAACCAACTCTAGAGAATATATAAACATACATATATGTACATGTCCTAATACATGTGAATACCTATATATGAGGCTGTTTTTTATTTTGTTGTGTGTATATATTCAGGCTTATTTTTAGGCTGACTTTAAAGTAGTATGTCGCATAATAATGTATAAATGTATATATGTAAATAGAGAGGAGGTGAAAAAAAAAGAGAATTAAAAAAAAGACAACAAAACATAATATATCTGGATATTATATTGGGAATTCCATATAGATACCATTTTCTTTCTTCTGTTTCTCTCGGATTTTTAATAAAACAAAGGTACGGCAGTACAGCGCTTATATGCTTTCGAAAGACACTTTATTAAAACCAATAAACTAACACCCACATCCATGAAAGGAAAACATAAGCACGAGTACTAACTGTTAAATCTAACAAACGATGTTTAAACAAAATACTCATAAGATTTGAATACTACACAACGCCTTTCCTCGGTGAATCTATATCTCACAAACAGTGCAATATAACAAAATCGAATGTCGAGAGCTGTACAGGGGAGGGTGAAATCCCTCTCGTTTAGCCTGGCGGAAATCATCGGATATCCAGGGGGGTGAAACTCCGCTTCTGCATCCGGTCAGACATGGGGAAATTTTGGAAGGTCAAAAGTGCACACTGCTCCCATTTTTTTGCGTACAAGGCTATGGACACCGCAACTTCATGGCACACCAGCGAAACAGAGGCGTGGTCATAAATTGGCCTGCGCGCACAGCGTAAAAATATGCAAATAAGCAAATTGTCACAAATTAGCATAATACGCGACGTGATTGAATATGAAATGTATAGAGCTGCGTCTTTGGTAAATTCATCTAATTGATCATTCCCCCCTCAAGGTATTCAGTTGTTTATTCATCTTTTCTTGTTTACATATTTTTAATTCTTTCGCGATTATTACTACATCAATTAAGATATTTCCCTGGAAGACATTTTGGAAGCTTACAAGAGATCCATTAGTAGGATTGAACTTAGGGGTCTGCTTGCTCTATTCATCAGGTGTTCATCACTGCCCATTATTTTCATTACACATCATGAATAGCCACAAATATTTGTTTATTTTTTGGGGGTGGGGTACATACTTAAAATGATCTGAGCAAGAGAGCAATCAGGTCATTTTGTCTTTATTTTGATATTGAAATGAACAATCTGGTGCAAATCTTGTGAAGATTTTTTTTTAAAGTCTGAGTTTGGAATGGGAGCCAAAGAGAGCCCAGTACCCCCGTCATGTATTTGCTCTCATCAACGCTATCTTAAAGGTCACTTCCAAATAAAATAAAAATTTTGTACCTGCCCACCCCCTATATTTCTCTATCAATTCCACCCCCCCCCCCTCTCTCTCTTCCACACACACACATTCCACATAATCATGCGAGCAAACAATTATTCTCATTTCATTTTTATTTCTATCCCACTTTGAAATCAAACTCATTCATGTCTTTAATTCGGCTGCACCTGAATGTCACAGTATGCCATGTTGCAATGGCTTTTATGGGCTATCTTGCCACGCATGTTATTTTGATACTAAATACCTGTTGTACTAGTATTATACCCATGGATACCCGACATACACACTCTAAAAAATGAAGTGCTAATTCAGCTCTTAAAGAGCGTGTATAGTGACTGCACTGCACGGAGTGCTGATTTTTCTCGTTCAAATTTGAACTAGACAAATCAGCACTCCGAAGTGCAGTCACTATACACGCTCTTTAAGAGCTGAATTAGCACTTCATTTTTTAGAGTGCAGAATCAATCAATCAGTAGCACCATCATATTGCAGTCATATAGAAGTGATCTTCAGTGCCATTTCATCACAACACAGTTTGGTAGCAATAACATCATCATCACATATCTTTCACGCAATATAAATTGGTGGATTAAGTAAATCACGAATATCAAGATTAGAAAGTAATATTTCAAATTAAAATGTTTATTAGTTAATAAATTTTTGAATACATGATAAAAATATTTTTTCTCACCAAAGCATCAAATTACATCAGCAAAATGCCTATAATGAGTGCAACAGAAATTGCAAGGATATTACAAGAGAGGGGATGTATTTTTTGGTAAAATCTAGAGAAAAAAATATGAAAAAATAAGTATGTATATTCACTTACATAGTTATTGATAAGCCTTACATAGTCAATATAAGGGGGGCATCAAGGATGCCATTAATAAAAAGATTATCAATATACCTCTCTCTCAAAGTCAGTTACTAAATATCAAATTATTTTTTCAGCATTTGCTGACAAGAAATAGCATGCTAATCTAATCGGTGACACTTCATAAAAAAAGGGGAGCACATTTCTCTAAAGAGTGCCTTCCCAAATCTGCACATTGGTAAATCAGTAACAAAGTTGCTTATTGTCTATTGTTGTGAAGTGCTGCTAGAGCTGTGTTCTATTTCCAACAAATTCTTTTATTTGCAGAGCCAATCTAGTTCATTTTACGGGACATCGACAATACAGTGTTACAAAAACAAAGAGATTGAAAAAAAAAATAGTGCAACTTTTCACTTCCCCAGAAAATGAATTCAACAGCTTAATGTCCAGCAATACATACAGGTTCTTGTTTCATAAGGACTTCAATTATGGTAAATTGGCCCCAAATGTAACTAGCAACTAGCATGGAAACCCCAATGTTGATCTGTTGCTTTAATGTTTCCATGGTAATTACCAGAATGGCAAAGCTAGAATAGTGGTTGGTCTTAATGAATTGGGGTCCAGGACTGAGAGTGATTTCTTCGCCCTCTGTTCTGTCACCTTGTTTTTATTATGCACATTTTTTCAATGAAAATCCATTATTTCTTATCACCTTTTATATGTCTGTAGCATGTATGTTACATAGCCCAGACCTCAGTAAAGGCCCATTCTGCATTGTTTAGATTACCAGAATACAACCTATCCCTTTCAAACTACTAATATTATTCAAAGTGCTTTCACTACTATAAGTACTACATGTAGATGATTAGAACATTAATAAAGGGGGGGGGGGGGGATAAGTGTGCCCTTTCGAAAAATATTTTAATCTTGTGTGAAACCTATGGACCTAAATATCTATACTCCAAATAATCTTTTTTTGTTCAACAGATGTGTAGTTTAAGCAACATTCAATATGTATCGACACATTTATTTAAATTCATTAAATTTTTAAATCTGTAATTGCAATGAAGCAACTGCTTGTTATGAACCTGGCCTTCATATTTCTTCTTGATCTGCCCTGGTGATACTCAAACAGCCTGTGAAACCTGCATAGTAAACAAAAAGAAAAGGGAACAAAATGAGCTGCTGATATGAATTATTCTTACTCATCTAGTCCAGTTTATTTAGAAGTTTCAAACTTTTTATGAGCCCTTACTCTTCCATGCAATATTATTTTAAAAATGCACATGTAGTAACTTATGTTGCCAGATAAAAATCATAGATCACTATAATAGATCATTATTCATATAACTTTTTTTTATTAAGTGTGAAAACCCATTCAAATATATATCGAAAGATTAATCTCAATATTTTGTCCTTTTTTATTTCTGTCTTCAGAGTAACTGAGTTTTAAAGTGATTTTATGTATGATTAATATAGCTAAGATACATGGACAATAAGTATGCATTGATGATAATGGAAATACTGGTGAATCTGAATCCAAAGAATATTGTCTCATCATGGAGCTTTACTTTATGGGATATAACATGATTCAGAAAAATAGGTTTTTATATTTTTATGAAAACAAGCATACCTGGCAAGCTTTTAGATCAGATATCCTGTTACTCATCAGATTGTACCTCTTGGTGATGTGCAAATGGTATTTGACTTTGTACTTCTGAATAGGCTGGGACTGCTAAGAACTGGATCCCATTGGATCTGCAATTCAATATACATACAATACTTTACAGTTAAAAAATATCAAAAGTGATAAACAAAATTCCCCTCTAAAAGCAATTTTTCAGAGTTTCCAGCTTTCACAATTCCCAACTAGAAAAAAGCAGGTCTTGACCAAAAACTAAATGGTTCAAGCATACGTGGCCTACTCTAGTGAGGTCTTTTGTCAATCTTCAAATATATACACACCAAGCCAGCTTTGACAGATGTAAGATAATTATCATTTGTGTGATAATATGGCTCTCGCTCATTCATCAGTGCGAGTCAATCATTAAATTTTTTGCACTCGTCAATAAACATGTCTGATTTGAATCTCTACGTTAAGTGAGTTCCTCTTTAAGTTTAAGTTTGATTTTTATTTTAAAAAAGGGTTAGCTCACTTGCTGGCAGGTTTAAATGACCCTTTGCCTTTCACCACAAATAACATCAAGTGAGGACAATAAAGATAAATCAATCGGATCAGCCGCTCTCTCTGCTTAGCCTTATACTTAAACAATTCAAAATAGGGCACTATAAATTTTCTCAACCCTTCCAAAAAAACAATTGAGCAGTTTGAACCCTGACATAGAAATGTTGCCCCCCCCCCCCGAAAAAAAAAGAATCATTAAACTCCTTTGCTAGGCTAATCATATTTTAGTCCAACGGTCCAGCCAGGAACTAAAATGAAATTAAAGTTAACTTAAAAAATCTTTGTAGAAAAAAAAGTCAAACCAGACAGATCTAGATTTTTTTTAAAATCTATATCTACGATAGACCTATCCTAGGGGCTTACTTTTATTAAAAAAAAGAAAAACGTTAACATCTGTCTCAAATCATTCCACGAGTGACCATGGGCATGGCAAAATCTACCAATATCATTCCAAACAGATTCATCATTCAGTTCATTTAGATTTAATTTCATTTCATTTTAAATGCAGATAATTATATTGAAATAGCGGTGTCGAAAAATCAGTACTCGGCCCATGGCCTATAACTTCAAATTTCAACTCGAGCTTGTTTGACACTTAATTTCCAAAACCTAATGACCTAGCCTACATCGGCAATTTCGCAGCCGGCTGGCACCGGCGATATCAAAGTCCGCATCCCGCTCTGGCTATACTATATATTTGGCTTAATTTTGATGCAGCTTTGCCGTTAAACAAGTCCACATCTAACCCTGATATTTGACAATAAGAACTGAAATACAGATTTAATAAGGGCGGACATGAAGCATCCCAATTAACCAACTTAGTTCTACGAAAAACTATATTATTTTTTGACAAAATATGTCAGTCAGATTTCAGACTTATTTGGGATCAGGACAGGAAAAAGAAATGGAAATATGGAAATTGTGGTTCGCGTTGTAAACTGCACATAAAGCCATGCATGTGACGCCGAACCCCAGCAAACACATTACAATTTCAACTAAGATCAAAGTAAGGAATTGAACTTAACTTACTTTTATTCCTATGGAATGTCATTAGATTGATATCAATGTTTCCTCCAAGATTTTCTGCTCCATTGAAGTTCACTCAGAAATCATGATTTCGAACACCAATTCTAAAAACAGATAATTAGACTTGCTATTGTATTTCAAAAAGTTGAATTTCGCAGAATCAAAAAGAACGACACTTCGCACAGATATCGTAGGGAATTGTGGGACGGAAAAAAATGTTTAATGCATGACGACATGAATAAAACATTAGCGTTTTATCCAATCATACAAGTGCATTATGCGTATTTTGACGTCATTACTCATGAATTAAACATTGACCTTCCAAAATCAACCTTCAAATTGGACAAATGGCAGCCATGTTTGTTATGTACAAAACCTATGGAAAATCAAAAACGCGCGAAAAGAGTTGCCTCTCTAGCTCCCTTCGGGAGCTTACGTATACGTAAGATCGTATCTCTGTGCGGATATCGATGGATAGCGCCACCTCTACACTAAACTCAACCAACCAACCAACCAACCGTTTCGAAGTTACAAAAGATGGCAGCCTCCAGCTGATTCTCCTGGCTGCTGTGAGAACTAATTACCAGTGATTATTAAAGAATGTTGTGCTTTCGTAGGCAGATTCGCAGTTATATCGGCACATGTCGTCGATATTGTTCAAGAAATGTTAGAGATGGCCAATATTGTTTGGACCTTGTGAGGTAAACAAACGACTAATTCAGTGTCTTTCTTTTATCAGTCCCATATTATTTATATTTGTGTAATTATTATTGACCAGTTTGACACACAACGAACAAGGTTATGATATAACCTTGTTAGATCTCCATGTGTGGCAGAATAATGGTGGCAATGTTTGGCTTAATTTCTCTTTTTATATGGGACAAATGCTTGATTTTATTATACTCTCAGTTTTCATTACAGCTATTCATATATAACTTGGGCTTTTTTATGTAAATTGAATTCTTTGAATTATTTTCTTCTTAATTAAAAATAGAGATTGAAAAATGAAAATTTTCTTGCCATAAAGCCCATATTACTTTCCATCAATAGAGGGCGTACACAAAATATGCAAAAAATTCAACTTTTTGAATTGAGCGCTCTGGTGAATACAAAAATTATTCCCAAGTTACTGGTGAAAAATAAATTGCAACTGTATGGAAATTAGTAATTTTGGTCACAAAAGTGCACTCATGGTTTCAAATCGTCTCGTGTGTGAAGGATTCATATGCACCTGGTGCACGCGAATCTTTCACACCCTTTTTACTAAAATAACTATGACTTTACATCGTAGCTAAGCATTACATTTACGCTATGACACTTACCGAACCATATGGATCCAGGCTTGTATGGATCGTTTGTTGAATTCTCTTTGCCGTTTTTTTAAATAAAATAAGAGCATTTTTCGTGATCTTCACGTAGATACCTTCTGCTCAGCGTGGATATCAATTTTTCAGGGTTGGGCGGTAAATACCGGTAACGGTAATTACCGGTGGTAGATACCGGTAAATACCGTCCGGTAAATAAGATGGGCGTCCGGTAAATATGTAAAAAACGGGAAATATGATTTATAATTGTTTTTTTCAATAATTTTAGTTGTTTTTAACCTCAACAAGTGAAAATAAGTGTTCTGAAATAATTAGAATCACAAAACTCATAGTAGAAACACACAAACAGATAAAATCCATACTGCATACATGTACATACATGTACCCAAACACACATAGGATCTAAGTCCACACATACGTACACAAACTCAAATTATGTTCCTGGAAATTGAATAATCATATTAAAACATATTTCTCCCGGGGTTTAACTTTTTCCTTTAACCCTAAATCTCCCAGGGTATTTTGATTCTTGTCATTCCGGGGGGGATAAGATCTCAGCCGCGAATTGTGCCATCACAAAAATTTGCATGATGGTAGAGAATGACGTAATCTACGCAGTTGCATTGGTAAATTTCACTGAATTCATATACATGTATTCTTATTTTAATTTATTCATGAAATCATACTTTTTGCTCTGATTCACTAAACTAGTCTAGAATGCAATTTTTTGCTGAAAATATTCTTTATAGCATTCCTAACAATTGTGAATGAAGAAAATTCTGGTACCAAGACCGATTTCTTATGTATTTTATTGTTTTTTAAATTTCTCTTGTATTTCTTTGTTTTTATTGTTTTTTCAATGGAAATCGTTCCAGACTTAATTCTGATCATAAACAAGCAAAGTTAATTAAGTTTAATAAGTAAAAAAGAAATAATGATACATTTATGAATTTTGGCTAAATACACAATTTGCATTGGATTTGTACATGAAATCACGTTTATGAGCAATTTTGGGTCTGACATGCACTTACATAATTTTGCGTAATGTCGTCACCGTGTACCCGGGCGTCACAAATTTGGTATCAAAATATGCGTGAGACTTGAAAGTAAAAAGTCAGTGAGCAGTGAGGTCAAAAAATTTTGTGCAGCAGATATACAGCGAAAATTGTCGAGGGGGGGCATTATGCCCCCCCCCCCGAAGGAATTAGGGTTAAGAAATATAAAATGAATTCAATAACAACATAATTGGCATACTTTTAGCTACTGCATGTTTCATGGGAAATGTAAAATAAATAACTTGTACAGTTTGTCATATATTGATTGAAAGCTATTGTAAACAAATCAATCTTGGAGCATGCTCCATTGTTTCCCTTTACAATAGCTTCTTCTCTTTTTAATCAGTCACAGTGAGATCAACAAAATTTCAAAAGAACGTCTGGTGCACATTGAGACAAGGATATCCTCGATGTACATGTATGACCAAGGAGATGGTATGATGAAGAAAGATATAGCAGAGATACAATGTAGTGACATCAATGAGGATGACAGAGAAATTAAAGAATCTAAATTAGATGTATATTTGGGATCTTTATAGTATTTTATTTTTTCCAGCATTTCATGATAACAGACATAGATAACACCCAAACACAAACATAAACACACACACAAACAAACACACACACTCACACAAATGGTACACACCAGAGCAACCATACTGGCCACCTTTCTTTTTATATTCAAAATTTGACAATCCCTATAGAAAACTGAGTGGAAAATTATATTTCCCAGTATTTCCCGGTGAAAAGTGGTAAATACCGGAAAAAAGCGGTAAATACCGCTTATTTCCCGGCGTCCGGGAAATAAGCCTCCAAAGCGGGAAATATGCCAACCCTGCAGTTTTTGCCTAAAGAGGGCGCGCGATATTATTCACAAGCCGGTAGGCACTTAAGAACCAAGTTTAAAAGGATACTCGTAAAATTTTGTCACTCTCGCTGATGAATATTCATTAGATTGTGGTCGTGCGTGTTAAATACACACTAAGTGCATGCATGCAGAGAGTTTGTATTGAACACGCATGACCACGATCTAATGAATATTCATCGCGAGAGTGACGTAATTTTACGAGTGTCCTTTCAAACTTGGTTCTTAAGTGCCTACCGTACCTTCGTTTACGGTGTTGCAAGCCAGCTGCATTCTAGGCGATCAGCATTATTTTCTTGCTCGTTCAATCCACTTTCATCATCATCTTGTCAAAAGATGGCGTACTTTAACAACAAGTACATACATGAGATGCAACCTGTTGATTTTTGGTACAATTTCCTATTATGCGCTGACGACTTGAATTGAGAATGTTCGATACGAAAAATTGCTTTTTGATTGTTGTTTGCGTACTTTCCACCGCAGTATTAAGGACGGATCGAACGGAGTATCCTGGTTGAGACTTGGAGGTAAGCGATAAAAACACTTTTATAAATAATTTCCAATTCATTTTTAACACAAACTTAAATGATTAAAAAAAAATTCCATAGTGGAGAAATACTGAAATGTTTGGCGTTTTTCATTCCCTCACATTCGTGTGATGAATGAAAACGTCAAAGTCCACTATGAAACCACATGCGTTGTGCGAGGTTAGTATTACTAACCTCGCATGTTGTGTGAGTGACAAAAGTGATATTTTAATGATTTTCAAAGTGTGTGCTATATACAGCATTGGCATACCATAGTCCTACCCACTAGTTGTCCCCGACCATTTGCCATACAGCAAAAGGTAGGGGATGGGACTAGTGGTACGTGAGGCGTAGATCTACTAACAATTCTCTTTGAAAAATTAAAAGTAAGAGAGATTGACTTACCAGTCTTTCCACCCGAACCAAACGTTGATCTTCCTTCCGTTGTTGCTGCGATGTAAGCTGCAACCGATGTTATATTGTCATTTATTTGAAGGCTCTTCGAGAAATCGTTGGAATGTATGCGGAAATTTTTCATGGTCTTCAGCAGCGCATAGACTTCTACGTAAAGACGTAAAGAATGTAACACGCCCTCTTGTGCTCAATTAAAGAAAGCTAACGGAAGCGACCACACCACTGACATCTACAGAGCTGTATAAAACTGCTTCTCTCCACAGATACCTGTTTCCGGTCATGCCGGTGATGCTTCTATTTCGGATCTTCTTCTTCTTTCCTTGGTTGGCAACCAGTCAGGATTGACTATTTTTGCCACAGCTTTTGTTCATTTTCAGTAGCTTATTATATATTTTTTTTCCATTCCTTTTTTTCCTTCTCTCTCTTATTCTTTTTTTTCCTTTTCTTTTCTGTTATTTTCTTTGTCTTTTTTTTTTCCTTTTTCATGTTATATTTTTTTTCTTTTCTTTTTGTCTTTTTCTTTCTTTTCTTTTTTTCTTCTGTTTTCTTTGCTTTTCTTCTTATATTTCTTCTTTTTTCCCTTTTTAAAAATTCTTTTTCTTCGAGATCCATCGATAGTAGTCTCTTTCTCCCCTGACACACAATATTTTTTTAATTATAGTTGTTTTAGCGCCATCAGCTTAGTTTATTCTATAATTAACTGTATCTTGTCGTATATGGTGAAAGGAAATATGATGCCCTTTTTTTTTTTGGGGGGGGTTATTGCTTCTTCTCTTGACCCCTCTCTTTTTGTTGAGTACTATCATTGTAAGGGTCATTTGGGTTTTTCTAATATTTTTCATATTGTTGTTGGTGTTGTTGAATATTAGTTTTCATCAATGTACTAGCCCCCAGTTTACCGCCCTGGAATTAATATGGGTGAAGGGTTTATATGAAATATGAAAAGAATGAAGGGGCAAAGAGCTCAAGTGATAAAACAGAACATAATTACATTTCATGTCGTTTTTATTGAGTTTCTTTTATTTATCCCCTTGAAAGCCATAGAACAGATTTGTTTTGCATTCATTTTATGGGATAATTTGTAAGAAAAAAAATTCATTTGATTGTAATTTTCTTTTCATTTAGCTGAAGCAATTTTTTCTGTTTTTATTATAGCAAATTATAATTCTTTATGTTTGGATTTGAATTAAATAACATTAACTTGAAACTTCCCCGCCCTCCCCCTTTAATATTTGGATCTGCCCCTAAATAGGCATTTGTGGTAAGATATCTTTTATTCCATTTATTTTTTAATGAAAATCCTATAGGTGTGGCTTTTAAATCAATTTGTATCGATACGAAACAAAATTGCAAATTTGTCTTGATTGAGGCTATCAAGACTTCCTTACCAATATGCATTACGAGCAAAGTTTTGTCGAAACCTCGATTGGTCAGCGGTCCAAACGGGTTGATGAGTCTCGATGGTTCGTGAGATCTTTTTTCTTTTTCGATTTGTCACTGTCGAACACCATAGACGTAATGGAGGCATCTGGATGAGGTTCATGTAGAGAAATCGGTGAGTTTTTATTCATTTTTTTATATTGTATTGATGACTTTAATGTCATTTCGTCAGAATAACATTTTGATGCAACGAATCAGTTCAATTATGAACTGATTCGCATTGATTTGGGAAACACATTTAGGTAAAATAAGCGATTAAAATTTTTACAATTGGAAGGCATACAGCCGAGAACAAGGTTATATTTATAACCTCGTTCGTAGGATGAGTGGTCCTACCTGTAGATTCCCCACAGGCAGGATGGTTGCAGTGAACAAGTGTAGCCACTAGCCAGGAGGCTTCTAGAGAGTAAAAATCATTTTAATGTTACTCTCATACGAAGCCAGGTCTTCTTTTCTATACATGTGTGTGTACCACCAAAAAACCTGAAACTTTGCCCCCGAGATTTCTACTTTCTCTCTAAAAGATCTAGCCCTAAATCATGTACATGGGATACAACTTCATTTCCGACATTTCTACGCTATGGATTTTATTTTTAGACAAGAATTCATTAAAAAAATGAGAAAAATATCATGAAAAGAAGGAAGAGACTTGCCCGATGTTTACGCCGCCATCTTGTTTTCTAATGTTCTTCACCCACGATACGGACGCTTGGAGACCGTGACAAGTTCCTCCTTCGTCCTAGGTTTGTGGGTCTGTATTAAGGAAAGGCAAAAGAAAGAAGAAAAAAAACAATTTAACAAAAATTCAACCAGTTCATGTTATAATTACAATCATGAATGTTTGTCATGCTTCAATTGTTTTTCTCAATACACATGTATACGTGGGCATTAAGCTGCATTTCTGTTTCTGTTCCAGTTTTGCATTGTAAAATTGCACAATTCAAAAATTTATAAAATGCATGTACATGTAACATGGGTCTATAGGAGGGGGTATACATTACATTGTGTCTCACCTTTCGCAAGAAGTGTTTCATCTCATGCCACATGAGGTCAATTGGATTAAGATCAGGAGATTCTGATAATCTCAAAGTGATAGGCCAGGGGGTTAAGCCTATATGAGTTTAGCTGACAAGACTAACCGGATCTCGAATCTCTATAAATACTGTACGATTGCTCTTGAAGCCCCACAATCAATTCAGACTTTCGTCAAGACGTTATCTCATCGCATTTACTTAATCTTATCTACACCACGGAATTACTGGTCCTTGTCGAACTCGTAGTTTGGTAGACCTGTTATTTGTTAGAGTTCGAGTCCGACTGAGACACATCATCTCTGCACTGCAGCAACTTGCGCCTGCCGATTGGACTCTTTGGAGCTAGCTAGGTACCGTATCTGCTCTGTGGAGCTGAGACTACTGTCAGTACTGAGGCACCTAATGTGACGCTGACGCAATCGCCATGGTGGTCCAGTACCAGGCACGAGACCCAGAGAGCGGAATTTGGATGGCAGTCACCGTTTTGTCACGGAACGATTTGAGAGCCAAAGTCAGGTAATTCACTTTTGTTTCGAATTAAACCCAGTCCAATAAAAAAGCACGCACTGTAAAAAATAAAGTGCTAATTTAGCACTTACAGCTACAGTCACAGTGCTTGTATAGTGACTGCATTTAGAGTGCTAATTTTCTTGTTTAAATTTGAACTAGAAAATCAGCACTCGTAGTGCAGTCACAAGCACTGTAACTAAGAAAGTGCTATAAAATTAGCATTTTATTTTTTACAGTGCATAGGCCTAGATCTATTACATTAGGGCCTTAAGATAACGATGCAAATTTCATCAAAATCAAAATCTTGTCTCACTGACACCGGCAGTACTCACTCGATAAACATGTTAGGCACTATCCTAGATCTATTTCTTTGGTTTTTCCTTGCTTTGCATCTGAATTTAATGAAATTTTTTAGTGTTTATGTTTTTTGGATATTAGTACCTGTACATGCTTAATCAATACAACGTTCTCGCCAGGTTCACTCTGACGGTTGTCGGCGCGAAGCGACGAAAGCCGCGCAGCGGCCTCGGTGCGTGCGAAGCACGCACGGGGGGAGGGTTCGGGAGGGGGGTGTCCCCCCTCCCGCGCGAAGCGCGGTAGCTATCGAAAATATC
Source organism: Lytechinus variegatus (assembly GCF_018143015.1). Taxonomy (NCBI): domain Eukaryota; kingdom Metazoa; phylum Echinodermata; class Echinoidea; order Temnopleuroida; family Toxopneustidae; genus Lytechinus; species Lytechinus variegatus. Next base: position 51,459,823 of record NC_054741.1, read on the forward strand.
AATATCGACGAGCTTAGATTGCTGCTAAATGCACCACATTTTATGTCTGTTTAATGCTTCTCCGGCCACACAGCCGTAACAGTTGCGCGAATTGCGATTGAAGCAGAAAGGCAATTACCGGTACTGATAACTTAAAAAGGTGAAAGGAAATGTCAATCTCATTTTATACTTACAGTTCATTGATTTATTCACATTGATGGCATCGATAAATTAAGTCCATTATTTCAATGTTTAGATCGCTACATCCTTGTAAAAGTGCGATTAATTTTGTGAATGCGTGTTGCTTATTATGTCAATGACCGACTACATCTACGGACCGCATGCGTAGCCCTTTGAGCTTGCGCCGCGTCACGCCCTTACGAAATCCAAAGATTGTTCCAACTTTATTTGGAAGCCTCGGAAGATTTCTTCCGAGGCTTCCAAATAATGGACATCGGTATTCATGAGACGGGGTCCCCAATTAACTAATATAATTTGCACGAATTTTTGTTTTGTAAATTCAGATACTCACTGAAACTAACTCTCATAAGATTTCTGTTGATGATGTTTACTCTTATAATCTTTTATCAAGATTCTTTTATCACTGTCAATTATTGCTGTTTGTTCGTTACTCACCTATAAAATAATGAATGTGCTCATCACGAGCGTGAGGAATATTTTTAGTCATTCATAAAACTTTAGTATTACGATTTTGTTATTAATTGCGATTTATAATGTTTTGAAAGTATAGGTTAATTGATAGGAAAAATATTTTTAGGTAATACAATATGTAGGCCTACAAATACAGCGTATGTGAAAGAGAGAGGAAGAGGGGGGGGGTTGTAGATGTTCGACGGGAGAGAGCGATAGGGGAGGGGTCGTGGCCTGGACAATGACAAGGGGATGTTGAGATCGTGTGTGTGGGATTGGTGAAGAAGTCAATATTCAAAGCGAATATATTTTTTAGAATTCTACTGATGATGATGGCTGAATAATCTTTCTTTACATGTATATTTTGGTGATTTTAAATTCTAAAAATATTTTCTTGCATCATGAGTGGGAAGATCGAGGTACGTGATTCAATAAATTGCATCACAATATCACTTTAGGTGTAGTTTTAAATTTACAGAAATTCACGTTTTAACAGTATTAAAATAAGATTTTCTTAATTGTATAGCACTCATCCAGCGTAAACAACATGAAGAATATTTGAGGTCATGAAATCAGCTGATTCGCACTCAAACAACAGGTTAAAAGGTCACACACGTGGCACACATTCCAGGGTGGGAAATCGGGAAACCCGTTCAAGCACAATGATTGGCTCAAGCCCAAGATAATGAATACTAATTAGATCACGTGCCATCGGCTTTGGGGCGTCTCGTTCACATTCCAACTCATTTCATGAATATCATCCACAGTAATTAGGCTAATGATGTTGTAAAGCTAACTGCACAATGCCGATAGAAAACATAACATCAGTGAAATTGAAAAATTCATCCAACGATATTCAAATTATACTAGCAACTCATTGTGGGCGTAAACAACGAAATACATATCCTCTAAAACGTTCACACAATTCGTACTTAAAATGAATATCTGTGAATGAATTGTCAATCCACTTTGTTGAATGTGTGTACTTCTATCGAAATCTATTGAATCACGTACATGTACCCCTCCCGACCCAAGGTGGATTTTCAATCGCCATAAAGATTATGCAGCCACAATGATCAATCACAGTAGACACATCCGTAAATGAATAGTAATTTCATTCGCTCCGAACATTGACTTCTTTTCGCCAATCCCTCCGACCCCCATAAAGTCACAAACATCCCATAATTTTCATCTACATTGCCCACGACCACCCCCCTTTATTCTTTCTTTCTCCTTCACACAAATCTTTTTTTTCAAATAATATTTTATTTTAAATCGTAGTTGTTAAGCAATTGTACAACAAATTCATAAAGCATTCACCGTGATGATTAAAAAAAAAACATTTCTCAGGACCGTGACAGGTGCGCTCATTATTCAATTGGCAGGCCATGAGCAATAAAGAACAATACAAATGAAAATACACTGTATATACGTATAAGTCACATTAAAAAGATGAGTTGTAATGAAAACAAATGTGAATGATATTAATAAAGATAATTACTTATGAAAATTGTAACAGATTCAATGAATATCTGAAAAAAAAAACATTCGAACTGAATTAGTTTTGGATCCCATAGGAAGACTCGGATCCCCAGATCAAGGATTTTGATGCCATGTGCGATTTGTTTCCTGAATCGTTGCGAGCGCTAGTGCGGTGATACAGAACTTGGTAGACACACCGTCACGAAATTAATCAACACTTTCAAAAGATCGATGTAGAGATCAAGACTTTGGAAATTATGGAGTAAAATCGGAATATAAATGTGAATAAATCATTATGCTGTAAGTAAATGAGTTGGACATTATGTCAATCCATTCCTTTGGCTTTGTCATTATCAACGTGATCTTTGAATAATTTTCTTAATTCGCTCGATCTACGGGAGTGTCATACGAAAAGCATTCAATGAATTCAAGTAGTCGATGTAGCCCCGATGTAGCAAAGGCTGGGACGAGATGAAATTAAAATCCGATCGAATTTTGATGTTATTTTTGACACTTTATTTTTGAAAAAGATAAGTGATAATATCAACTGAAAACTGAAATTCGTAATAATCTAATAATTACATTGCCTAACCCAGTAACCTACGGTACCCCTCTCAACTCACTTTATTTTTTCCGTATTTACTACCATTTTAAAGACGTAAATAATGTGAGCAATGCGATACGCAAGCGAGGTAAGCATCTTCGCGCTTCCAACAAAAGAGATTGGGCCTCGAGTCGAGGTCGTATCGTATACAGCGTAGTGAGTGAGTCAAAGAAATCCCGGGAAGAAATCTTGGACGAAATAATCGTCAAGTTTATTTTAGGATCTGAAAAGCAGATTGTGTTATTTAATATATTCATTTTTTGTAGATCTATTCCTGTTTTACAGTTGTCGGCCACGGTTGTCGGGGAAGTTCACGGTTGTCGGATTTCCTCTGAAAATTTTCAGGGTTGTCGGCGCCCGACAACCGTGACGCGTGGTAGCGAGAACGTTGAATCAATATAACTTTTTGCTGAGGTGGAATTGTCAGTTCAATTTGATGTATGAAATAGAACTAGATATTGTTTCAATACAACAAGGAAACCATTTGTTGGTTGCTTTTATTATTATTGGCCATTCAGTTCTTTAAGTTGCCCAGAAAAAATTAGGGTGATAGGTTAATAATAATGAAAGTAAATCTGCAGAAAAAAAATGATTTGAGTGCCCAGTTTTGATTAAGGTCACCTTCTGAACCTTCTGAAGTTTACACCGGCAGGGCAGTAGTCTGCAAATCGCCAGCGTGGCGATTTTATGAAATAGGTCAGGTCTGATCTAGAGTACCGGTATTGTACAAACTTCTCACTTCATCATTTTTCACATGGTTTGTAATTGCCAGTTCAATTTGATGGAATGACAAAGGGTCAAAGTAAATGTGCAGAAAAATTATAAGTTTTAGCGGACAATGTTTATTAGGGTCAGGTCGGATAGTGTTGTATGAACTTATTACTTTATCACATGGTTTTGGAAATTGTCATTTTTTTAATTTTATGAAATAGATATTGCTTTCGTTACAGCAAGGAAAACATTTGTTGATTGTACAATGTACTGAGCATATTCCTTAGTAGAATGATAATTTAAAAAATGCCATAAATTGATAGAATAATTATTAAAAAAAAACGTTTTGTCTAAGTTAAAAAATTGTCAAGTGATAGAATCTATCAAAGCTTGGTATCTGTATAGGCAAAATATGCTTAATGAATTTGGTTACAGCCAATATCATTTACAAGAATTTATTTGGTGGAATAGGAATGTGAGGTTAAAGCACAGGTCTTATTTTTATTATCCAATATGGTATGCGAAAGGTATTTATTCCATCTCACAATTATATGATGGTGTTGGTAATGCAAAATTATTTGAAGATTTGGTTATCGAATTTGACATTCCTATTAGGGACCGTAGAAAATATGATTCTCTCATGAATGGAATCTATCTTAGCTGGTTTGATGATGCTGTGCACACAGATGAAGATATTTTTAGGAAGATTGTTAATAATTTATTGATTCAAAAGAAAAAACCTAAACATGCATATGATATGTTACAAAAAAAGTATTGTACTTCCAATACTAAGAGGGAGAGTAAGTGGGAAGAGCTTTTTGGGCGCCAGCCTAAAGAGATAGACTGGTCCATAATACACAGGGATAACTTTAGATGTACAATAGAAACTCAACTGAGAAGTTTTTATTTTAAGATTTTTCACAATGCTTTTGGAGTTAATGCCTTTTTGTTTAGGATAAGGAAACGAGATTCCCCCGATTGTTATTTTTGCTCAGAAGAACCTGAAACATTGGATCATTTATTTTGCAACGGTAATAAAGTAGTCCCTTTCTGGGAAAATTTGATGGATAAAATATATACTAATTTTGACATTTCCCGTGAATTAGTATTCTCAAATTTCAATTATTTGTTTGGTGTACATACGGGAAGTAAACATGACTCTTGTATTAATGTTCTATTTTTGTATTTGAAATTTTACATTTACTCTTGCAAATTTCAGGAGAAAGAACTGAGGTTTGAAGCTTTTATCTCAATGGTTAAATCAAAACAAAATGTAGAATATAAGATAGCTCAAAAAAAGAATAAGCTGAGTGCTCATTTTAAGAAATGGACCATACAGTTTTAAGGAAATTTATCCTGTTTCAATTATTTTACTTATTTGATGTAATTTGTACTTGTTATGCAGTAATGAGGGTCCTCTTTTATAACATAGGAAAGTATGAAGAAAGTTAAACTTTATACAAGCTTTTAACATTGGGAAGACGTGCGTGTGTGTGTGTGGGTCTGTGGGTCTGTGTATGTGAGAGTGGTATGTTGTGAGGATGGATGTTTGTGGCTGATTATCAAGTTAACTTTAGATAATTTAGCTTGTTAATGTGTTTAAATAGCCTTGAACTTATTGTCAGCCTATATTGTTTGTTACTGTTATTTTATGAAAACCAATAAAAACAGAAAAAAAATATAAAAAAAACCATACCACTCATATTGCAAGCATTTAGAAAAGTTTAGATAACTGTCCTGTTAATTTTTAAATTAGTCTAACTTTTTAAGCACAGGTTTTTGTGGACACAATATATTTGATGGAATTTTATGAAATAGGTATTGAAAAGTCTATATTGCCAGACCTTAATTGCACACTGATTTTTGTTTTTCCTTTATCCTTAAGTTTAACCAATTCAAAATAAATTTACTCATTGTAATCTTACGTACATGTATGATTCTTCTTATTTATGTTGCTCCCACAAAATAGACAAATTTGCATGGGAAAAAGCAATTGAATTGATAGAATAATAATTATTGAAAAAAAAACAATACCACTCTTATTGCAGACATTAAGAGAAAATTAGGAAATTGTCCTGTTAATATCAGACACTTGAAATTTTATAATGGAATTTTATGAAATTGATATTGCTTTCAATATGGCAAGGAAAACATTTGTTGATTGTATAATGCACTGGGCAAATTACATACAATGTAGTCTTTAGATTCAGACTTGCTTTTATTATGATTATTGGCCATCCGATTCTTGGTATTGCTCCGACAAAATAGTGGAAATTGTGGGGGGGGGGACAATTGATAGAATATTAATAATAAATGCCACACCACTCATATTACTAACATTTAGAGAAAATTGTCCTGTTAATTAAAAAAAACGAACTTTTTAAACACTGCTTTTTACGGACACATGCCCATTGCTAATTGCCATTGCTTTGTACATATACGTGTTGGATGAGATTGCATTAGTTACATGTTGTATTAAAAATAAGTTCTCATGAGTGAGAAAGTTAAATAGCGGTAGTCTATATTATAATAATAATAACAATTTTATATACCGCAAAATTGCCTCTAAGCGGTTAAGACAAAGGAAAATGAAGTTTAAATGAAATAGAAATACTTTGCACAACAAAATGTAACAAAACTAATATTACAATTTACAACTTTCTCACCATTCAAATAAACTTTTTGTTGGGGTGGACTTGTCCTTTAAAATTCTGTTCTCATGAGTGAGAAAGTTGAAAAGTATTATATATTGCCAGGCCATAATGTAACACTTATTTTTGTTTTTCCTCCGTGACTTGAGCCATTTTGAAATGAATTTACTCATGGTAATGTTACACGTATGATTCGTCTCATCTGGCTTGTGGCTGCTGATCGGCTCATAATGACATGAAATTTCAATATTTCCAAGGTTTCTAACTGTTTCAATCTGGCACAGATTTATGCATACTTTAACTGTTGAATCCGCCGCACTTATATACATTTTCATCGTTTTTTTCATTCCAGATGGACAAACTACAGAAACATCATTTCGGATATTCCTACCACGGACCTGGGGGTTTCTCTTTTGAAAAGGCTGCTACCTCGTGAACTGGAGAAGGAACTGTGGCCTGGTACTTCACCGTTCAATCTGCAATCGGGGGACAAATTTCAACTTGTAAAAGGTGATGGTTCAAGGGGCGAGATTGCTACTATCAGGACAAACGACCCCTTTTGAGGAATGGTTAGTATTTACATTTGTCATACAAATGCATTCTGCATGAGCAAATTGTTATATTTTTGTCACACCAAATTATACAGTATGCAACCACAGGAGATTAATTTCAAGTTGCATGCTTGCCTACTTAAGTGGTGTTTTACTTATAATAAGTAAAATATAAATGAAGTGTTCATTCGTTTAATGAATCTAAAAGTGTTCATTAGATTAGAAATTGATCTTACATCCATCCAAATTCCCTCATTACTGCCACTTTATTTCATGTCCACTGCTCTGCCTCTTAATTTTGTGTAGATTTTTATTTTCATATGTTGCACAATATCCATGGTTCTGATTTTATGACATGTTTTAATCGATAACATAAACATCTCATTTCTGATCGAAATCTTAATTTAGATTGAAAGTGATTCCTAGTATTATCAGGTGTACACTCTGTTTACTTTCATATTTCACTCTTTTCACTTTTTATTAGATAACTAAAACTGAACATGGAGGAAGGCAGTTTAGGTACGAGCATATTGCAGAGGCTCCAGAGCAAGATGATACCAATGTGGCTGTTCCTGTGCAACCTCCAAGGAAGCGTCCCCTGGTTGCTGATGCAGGTGACTGTGTTAAACCTTCAAGGAAACTTCGGAGAACATCAGGGAAGCAGGTTAGAAAATTAAACTTCATCCCAAGTTACATTGCTCGTAATTCACAAAAAAGAAGACCATTTGAGATGCAGTTTAAAGTTTAAACATTTTTCAAGTGTTAATAAAACAGCAAGAAAGTTGAAAGGGGTCACTCTATGAGTGTGGGAATTCCAAATTGGCTGCATAGACCTACATATTGTACATGTACATGTGACTTTGAAAAGGTATGATTTTACAATTTCGCTGAAGTATTGATAAATGTATATTGTATTCTATATGATAATGACATTAATTCTTAAAAAACTTTATTAATATGCATTAATATGTTCCACTATTTTTGAAATACGAGATTGGTGCCTTTTCACTGCCGTAATTCAAATGATATCAAACTAAAGAAATACTCTTGCTTTTCAGAGTGCATTAGGACCGACTAGAACAAAGAAAACTGCACCTCCACAGCCACCAGCGCCAACCAAACATCCCAAGGCTACAACTAAAGTGACAAAGAAGGTAGGTTCATAGTACATATATTAATTCTTTACCCATTAGTGTTTTGCAGGGGGGGGGAGTATCCTGCACCACTCTTCTGGTAAAAGAAAAGAAGTTATCACCAAGTACATCTTACGAGTTGTTCTGACTTAGAAAAATCAGATATTGTTAATATGGCGAGGGCTAATGACTTTTGTGCCTGTACAGTGCGTATAAAAAAGGGGACAGTTTTGAAAAGTCTATAAAAAATTTGTTTCAAAATATTGTATCTATATTTTGATGTTAATAGATGCTCTTAGATCTTATCTCTCAAATGCCATTTAAAAAAAATAAATTTTGTTCATGCTTGAGCGAACATGGGATGTTTTTGTCGGGGGTTCAAAAAGAGGCTTGCGCCAAAATGGCAGAAATGAGAAATTTGATGATTAGACTTTTGGCTAATCAGCAGACTTTCTCTTAATCTTTTCATTATCTTTGCCATAATTGTCGAATTATGCTGTCGAATTTCATTAACTAATTTATTTATTTACCTGAATTATTTTGTTTTTCATTTAAACTTCTTTTACCTTTTAATTTTCTTTTATAAGTAAGAAAAGAAGACTTTTTGTCAACCCAAGTAAGAAGATTTACATCATTAATTGGGAGAATTTGTAATTGTTCAAATCCTTTTATTATGTGAAACAAATTATGATATGATACCTTTAAATGACATGAATCCATTTACAAGGGGTTATTGAATCCTTCACCAAGTTTAATTATGTTCTTGAGTGTACAAACAGGAAAGAACTCATGTCTTTCAAAGGCAATGGTGTATTGAGTCAATTTTGAAGGAGCAAGATATGGCAGATCGGGTAAAATGTATTAAAGAGTTGTAAAGCGAGCAAGCAAAAATCTTGGTCATGATTTTTTTTTAATTGATGGGGGATTGAGTACCCCAAGCCCCCACCCCTCAGTATGCCAATGTTCAAAGGCACCATAAACTTTGTAGCACACAATGAAAGGATTTGAAAAAAAAACAAGCTCTCCCATACTTTGGTTGAAAAAAAAATGTCTTGCCTGAAGAAGGAATATTCAAAGCTAAAAGAGAACATATTAAAAAGGAACAACATAAGAAATATTCAAGCAAATAAGTAGATTTGGAAATTTTGACCGGATAATTAAAAAATAATGGTAAAGATAATGAAAAGGTTAAGAGGAAGTTTGTTGATTAGCAAGAAGTCCGACCATCATATTTATCATTTTATGCCATTTTGGCGCAAGCCTCCTTTTTAACCCCAGACAAAAACATTCCGTGTTCGCTCAAGCATGAACAAAACTAAATTATTTTAATGACATTTGAAGGATAAGACTTCAGAGCACCTATTGACACCAAAATATAGAGATCATAATTTGAAACAAAAATTTTATAGACTTTTCAAATCTGTCCCGTTTTTTTTGATACGCACTGTAGTGGTGTTCTATTTTTTTGTAATTTTTTTTTATTCAGGGGGGGGGTGGGTAATTGATTCATGAAATTACTACAATATTGGTAGTAATCAGATTTCCCACATTGTAGGATTACTTTTGTGTTGACTTATGGTAGCATCCTAATAAAATCTTCCAGATTAAATAAATGAGTTGAATTTAACCAACTACTTGATAAATTTTTTTATCTATATTTATAATAATTAAGGGTCAAGTCCACCCCAGGAAATGTTATAAAAATAGAGGAAAAGCAAACTAGCATAGTGCTTAAAATTTCATCAAAATCGGATTTAAAATAAGAAAGTTATAACATTTTAAAAATTCGCTTATTTTCACAAAACAGTGATATGCACATCTAGATGACTCAGTCGATGATGTCCATCACTCACTATTTCTTTTGTTTTTTATTGTTTGAATAATACAATATTTCATTTTTTTTTATAGATTTGACAATAAGGATCAATTTGACTGAACCATATAGTATTAAACAATGCTAATTCCACATGTTCAGGGAGGAATTAATTGTATCACTTGACAGTGAGGAGAAAATTAGAATATATTTCACATAATAAAATACAAAAGAAATAGTGGAAGATGAATATATTTCACATAAGAAAATACAGAAGAAATAGTGAGCGGATGATGTCATCGTCAGTCTCCTCATTTGCATACCGACCAGGATGTGCATAAACTGTGTTTTGAAATTAGGCGACACTTTAAAATGTCATAACTTTCTTATTTTACATCCGATTTTGATGAAATTTTCAGTGTTATGCTTGTTTTATTTTCTCTTTTTATTCAAATCAACTTTTTTGTTAGGGTGGACTTGTCATTTAAAGGGAGATTGATTGTTAAAACAAACGTGGAATATTTCTAGATTTATTGGAATATTTCTAGATTTGTCGAAAGCGTTTGACTCAATAAATCACCATATTTTATAACGGAAGTTGCAATTTTATGGGTTTAGAGGAATTTCTTTAGCATGGATACAGAGTTATTTATATAATAGAAAACAATTTGTATGCATAGATGGTATTAATTCTAAATTGCTAACATGCAGGAGTTCCGCAAGGATCCATTTTAGGCCCGTTATTTTTTCTATTATATGTTAACGATATGCAATATGTAACCCCAAACTTTCGTCCAATCATATTCGCAGATGACACAAACCTTTTTGTATCTGGTAAAAATGCCCATGATATATCTAATATAATTACTTTGGAACTACCAAAATTGGAGATGTGGTTTTTGGCTAATAAATTACTGGTTAATTCTCAAAAAACTAATTATATGATATTCAAACCAAAAAATAAAAAACTCTTTGAACAAATCTGCGATGTTACAATCAATAATTTTAATATACAACAGGTATCAAACACCACATTTCTTGGAGTGACAATTGATGAAAATCTTACTTGGACTCCACATATTAATATCATCCTGCGAAAGATCTCGTATGCAATTGGTATATTATACAAAATAAGACACTTTGTTCCTTTGAAAATATTGATTAATATATATAATGCTATTATCCTTCCCCATCTGTCTTACTGTATTGTAACTTGGGGGCATTGTGCTAAAATTCTTCTAAATAAATTGTATGTTCTACAAAAAAGAGCACTACGTGCAATTACAAACTCTCATCCGAGAACTCCATCTGGACCTCTTTTTAGAAAATTTAATATGCTAACTATATTTCAAATACATGAACTGCAAGTTGGATCATTTATGTACATGTATAATAAAAACTTGCTTCCCCATATTTTTTATGATATGTTTAAAATGACAAAGGATGCCCATACACTTAATACAAGACATGCTAATAACATGTATATTCCTCTGTTGAAATATCAAACTTCACGTAAATCTGTAAAATATTCTGAAGTAATTACTTGGAATGCAATACCTGATAATATAAAAATGTCCCCATCTATTGCCTCATTAAAACGAAAGTATAAAATACATCTTATGAAGGAATCTTAAGTAATATATAATTTACCCATCACAATTCAGACATAAATGTACCCCCCTTTCTCTCTCTATATTATGTATATTTCAATATGTCTTTTGAGCCCAGCCTTTGAAAGGCCAATGGCCTCTGCTGGCTCCCCCATATTCTTGGTATTGATATTCATATGTTTTCTTTTTGTAAATATTTGATTGTATTTGAATGTTTTTTACCAGAAATGGAAATAAATAAACGAAACGAACGAACGAACGTACCTGTGTTTCAAAATTTTATGTAACATCTCTAATTGATTATTCTACTTCTCTTATTGTCTCCTTGCACAGAAAGAGACCATGATTGCCGGCCAGGCCCCACGCCCTGCTGTCAACTCCAAAGAAGGAGCAATGATGTACCACACGAAAACACCAATCGAGGACCTCGTCGCATTGGGTTTGCAGAGATTGGAGGAGATGAGAGAAAGCAGGGAGGCACCGCCAGAAGCAACGGCTCCTCGTCAACCTCCACCACCGCCATCAGCACCTCGAGAACTGGTTCCACCTCCTCCACCAGCTGTAGAACCAGCAGCCATTCCTCGATCACTACCTCCAGCCCTACCTCGACGACGACCATCGCCACCCAGAGTACTGCCACTCCAACCAGCTCCTCTATCACCATTATCAGTTCATCGATCAGCATCCCGACTGCAACCATCACTCAGAGGGCCATCACCCCCACCAGCTCCTCGATCACCAACACCACCACCCAGAGGGCTACCACTCCAATCAGCTCCTCGATCACCAATACCACCACTCAGACGACCACCACCTCGAGGACCACCACCACTAGCACCACGACAGCCGCCACCACCAGCACCACGACAGCCGCCACCACCAGCACCACGACAGCCGCCACCACATGCACCACGACGGCTGCCACCACCAGCACCACGACGGCCGCCAGCACCACGATGGCTGCCACCACCTGAACAGGAAGCACCGGTACCCCCTGCAGTACTTTCACAAATTGCCGAAGACCCAGTTGTGGGTTTCTTGTGGGACAAGATTGTTGAGCTGAAGGAAGAAGACAGAAGGAAAACCCAACAGATCAACCGCATGGAGTTGGAACTGACACACCTGAGAAGTCTGCACAGCCAGAGTAATGTAAGATCGAACAAGGTCCGTAGCAGAGACGAAATCACGAGGCGGCTGGAGTTCGTCACAGATGACGGCAAGAGGACTATGCAAGTCACAAAGCAGGTGATGGACTCTCTGCTCCCATTTGCCCCTTGCCACAGGGACGTGTCTAGGAGACTTGTTAATCTTCTCTTCCTGAGAGAAGAAAGGATCAACAGAAATGTGATGGGCATAAGGAATCCTGCTATGGACCCAGAGAGGATGGGGGCCATTCGCTGTGCGACGTTCGCTTTGTGCCCGAAAGGTGGAGAATCCCAGGAACAAGTCTGGAAGAGGTGCGTGAAAGGGATCGACGCACAGAATCGGAACCTAAAAAGACGGACAGTGTGAGGCACGGTGACTTTCATCGTGACTTTCAATTTGATGCACATGTTCAATTATCATGACAAAGTGAAAATCTACTATTCTTGAACATAATTTCTTAAAATGTGTGTTATCTCATGAAATAAATATTATTTAAAGAAATGAGCAAGACAGGCTATTTTTACGTGTAGGTCACAGTTGACCGTTTTTCTATTTATAATTTGCCTTACACATTTTCGTATTAAAATTCTATCTAGATAAAAAAAAGAAGAGAACAATCGGCTTGGAAGTGGCATGAGATGACAAAATATATTTTAGAAAGTTTGCGGACCATTACTTTTTGTGAATACTATTTTTTTAATGCCTTTTTATATAACTCATGCGATTTTTCATGTTATAGTCATATGGCAAATATTAGACTGTTGTAATGTACTACATGTATGACTTATGCAATAAAATTTATTTGAGTGAATTATAAATAGTCCCATACAATTTACATTCTATTAGGATAGTTTAGACAGCCCCTTTTAGGTCATAAATCATCATATCTATAAATTACCCTACAATTTTCATGTAAAATTTTGTTCTTGATAAAAATACAAACTCCTTTGAAATGGTCCATAGGAGATTACACAATATATTTTATGGAGTTTATTTCAGGAAATGATCAATGTTTTTAGAGAACAGTTGAACCATTTTAGATTTGTGATTTACAGTACATCTTTTTAAAAGTACATGTATATACAAAATATATGAAAATAAAATTTCCTTGGAAATTGCTTATGTGAGATGAAGTATTAATTTTAATTGAGTTTTCCGATTATTTGTGGGAATACATGTACTTATTTTTGCAATACATTTGTATGTAACTCACCTGTCATTGACTATTGTGCTTTTTGTCATGTAACAATCTGTAATAATGTGAGATTTTTTCACTGATTTTTGCTTATCAATTGAATTAAAGAATGTTTATATGCAATATCAATGGACTGTAGTCTATGTCTTTGGTCAGATTATCAAAATAGTAGCACCATAAAATTGATTAAATACAAACTCATGTAATGTCACTTTTAATATTCATTAATTTTCTTTCTTTCGGGAGAAGATGTAAATCATATCTGAATACCAGAGCATTGTTGCAAAACGACTTATGTAGGGCAAAAAAGGAGAAAGACAGAAGGAGAACTAAAGGAAGAAAAGGGGGAGAAGTAACAGAGGGAATGGGAGGGGGGAAAAGAAATGAAGGGGAGAGGGGAAAGGAAAGGGTGTATATGTATAAAACGAAAAAGAGAAGGAATGGAGATGAGAAAGAAAAGTAAGGAAAAAGAGAATAAAGACATGAAAGGGAGAGAGAGTAAAAGAGAAGGTAGAGACGTCTTCTGGAGAGATGGAAGAAATAGCAGAAGGAGAAAAGGCTAGGGAGGGGGGAAAAAAGGGGGCATAGAGGACGAAACTAAGGGAAAGAAAAGAAGGGAAAAGAAAAGTAGGAGGAGGGGTGAGTGATTAAAAAAACCCACGCACACGAGAGAGATGATTGCCCAAACCATGGACCTATTACAAAGGATGTGATAGGTCCATGCCCAATCCATGGACTCTCTAAGTAGGACCTGCTCAAACTGATCGTGTCTCAAGCCCCACGTGCCCTGGCAGAGAGCGGGTAGAAAAAAAGCGGTTCGGGTTGAATTCCTCAATGACGTGATAAAACCACAGGTTGTAACCTCCATGCTCCGTATCAACAGACACCCACTTAAACAGAAGGTCCAGGCAGGAGATATTTATATCTTAATACATGTAGAGTATAAAATTCACAAAGCAAAATGCTGAAAATTTGATCAAAATCGTAGAGCAAATTAATGAAGTTATTGAATTTTAAAGATTCACATTATTCCAGTTAAACAGTTCTAGCCATGTATTTATGAATATTCATCAGGTGGGCTAATAACGTCACATCCCACTTGTTCTTTTGCATTTTATTCTATGAAATCAGATTTATTCACAAATTTCTACCAAGAACTAAAACAATTTGATGTAGACACATTTAACCCATGTATGAAAAATGGAACATTATGATTTCATGTAATTACATAAGAAAAAGGAAAGTAGGGATGTGACATCATCAGCCCACCTATTGAATATTCATGACGATCGATGTGCATTTAATAACTTCTACTTGTTATCGATTGTGATGAAATTTTCAGCATTTTTCTCTGTGAATTTAATCCTCTATTTATTTAGATTTTTTTTGCCCTGACTATCCCTTTAAAATCCTACCCTGATAAGGTTTCCATGGGAATTAATGCCCCCCCCCTCTAAAAAAGAATTGACAGGAGAACTAAAGGGAAGAAAAGGGGAGAAGTAAAAGAAAGAAGGGGAAGGGGAAAGGAAAGATGAAAAATAAAAGTGAAGGAAAAGAAAGGGGAGAGGGGAAAGGAAAGGGTATAAAAAAAAGAGAAAGAAACAAAAGGAATGGAAGATGGGAAAGAAAAGGGAGGAAAAGAGAATATCAAGACATGAAAGGGAGAGGGGGATGGAAAGGAAGATAAGTGACAGAAAGAAAGGAGAAATGAGAGGGTGATACGGAAGAAATAGCAAAGGAGAAAATGCTGGGGGAGAAGAGGACGAAACTTACATGTAGGGAAAAAAAGGGGAGAGCGAATGATTAAAAAACACGAGAGAGTTGATTGCCCATTTCATATCTTAAAATACTTTCTCTGTATATTTCTACCGAAATTCGTTATGCTTCATCAAGTTGTTTTCTGAGAAGATATGGGCAGTGCGGTGAGCTGATTAGAGAAGAGCGAGAGAGAGAGAAACAAGTACGAGATTGATGGATTTGCTATTATAAGTATTATAGACCAACTGGTTATGAGATGAAATGGTCAAAGACAATATGGTGATTGGAGGAAAATGACGATTGGACTAAATGACTGTTAGACTAAATGAAGGTGAATCATTTGATATAGACTTGGGATTTTTTTTAAGTGGGGGTGCTGATATAAATTTGAAAAGCCCCCCCCCAAAAAAAAGTTTTCAACTACAAAATAGAGGTCAAACTGGTCCTGAGAAATTTGAAATGGAAAGAAATATTCTCTACAAAATGAAGTACATTGTACAGAAAATATTTAAGGAATATATCTTTATCATGTATACATGGTTACAATTGAAACGTAGAGGTGAACGCCCGTAGCTACAGTGTACATTTACATGTACATGCAAGTAGCGATCCCCTGGCACGGGTCAATTAATTACGCCGTCTTGCGGGTTTCGCGAGTAATAGACAGAGATGTGAAAAATACAAAAAGCAGCTAACAATGGGCACAATAGAACGCAGTATACAGTAGGATGATTTGTCGTGTCGCGGCTTTAGTGAATTGAATTTATTAGAATGTCACTGGCGATTGCCAATATTTTGTTCAAAACAACAAAACAATAAGTATAAATTATACAAAATAAATATAAAATGCAAGAAATATAAGCAGATAAATGGAAACAAAATAGTATTAGTAGTGAATAATACACTCTATTAATGACCCACCCCCCCCCCCGAACCAACATACATGTAATGTCACTTGGTCAGCATTTGGATGATGATGATGGCGAGAAAGATGAAGATGATGATGACGATAAGATAGTGATTTTTTTTAAATATAAGACACGAAAAGAAACAAAAGCTTTCTCTGGCAGGAGCAGGGGCGATTCCAACGAAGGGGGGGGGGTCGAGCCGGCCCTTATTTTGGGACAACCTACAAAAAGTGTCCATTTAGCTTTGTTCAGTGGTGTATCCAAGGGGGTACATCTGGACGGTGCGACCATCCACCCCCTTTGAGAGCAATAATCACTTTAAAATCAGTAAATAGGCAGTTCACATGTAAGTGTGCTCCCGATGGGGTGGGTATAATGGAAAGATGTCATTGATACACAACAGAGAACCCTTTTCTGTTGTCAAAATTTCCTCTGTGAAATGCCCCCCCCCTTGGATCCGCCCATGAGAATATATGCTTTAAAACAAAGAAAACACTCTGGTCGGGAGTCTGCACTAGACATGATTCCATTGATAAAAGCAAACACACTACATGTATAGATCCTACTACCCGCGGCTGCTACAACCCCTCTTTTTTCAGTGGACGATATCCCCCCCCCAAAAAAAAATCATGCTTACACACCTGATCCATCTTTGGATACCAATTGTAATTCAGAAAAATGAGTTTTTTTAAATGAGTTTCTTTGGTCGCGCATTGTATCCACTCGTCAATGGAAGACTTGAAGTGCCCCCCCCCTGGGGAGGGGGACACTCAATTTAGAAGCTCATTGATGCAACTCTCAAGTTCAGAAATGAGTATTAAGTTCGAAGGAAATATGCGGGGATGGGATTTAAAGGAATGATCATAGGTTATTCGATATCTATAATTGAGAGATGGAGAAAATGAGTCTTAGTATTATATGTACATGTATAGGCCCTATAAAGTTTGTGGATCAGAACATAATGCTGAGGAAAATAAGCATTAAAAAAAACAGATCTTAGAAAGAAAGGTTCCTGCAAGCACAGGATAGACTTGGACCAGCATGAAAAAAGGTATAGGGGCAAATTTCTGATATTGTAGGCGTACCTGGTTTATTGGCCGTTCGTTCTCAGTATAGGATCGAACCTTGCACAAACTGAAGAGATCGAGTTGCAGCTCCCTGAGCTACGTCATTCATATACGGCGTCTGATGGCAATTCATAGGTGGGAAGGCCGTAATTGGAGCCTCTTTAAATCTTGGATTTGAGTATGTCTTGATGAGAATCACTCAGGAAAATCATTAACTGCTCATTCTTTTAAAAGAATTTAATCAATTCCGATGCTGTCATTTAGTTTCTTAAGGGCCACTGCACATCGATCTGCGACCCGATTTTGGAATAAAACGTACATGTACTAGAATTTGTTCCTACATGTATCATCGAGACATGGAATATCTTACTGTGTAATGTTCTAAATCATCAAATCGGTTGCCTTTAGTAAGGATTACATATGCATCAATCTCATCAATTCACCGCTGACAGATGTATATTATGTATGTAGTTATAAAAGTGTCTCTTACTTGCCCATTCTCCATCATCATCGCTACATGTACGTCATACTCATTGTCGCCATTTCATCATCATAACCTTCAAATTCTTCTACTAATACACCATTCAGTTTGCTTTCTCCCCCCATACATGTATTCCCGCATGTATTTTCAGTGCATGAAGCTTTATCTCGATTGTAAAATACGATTAGCCTTATGATAATAATGGCATTTTATTTCAAGACTGTTCGCAGCAAAAGCTGAATTGTACAGAGCTTATACATAAAAAACATAACATAACAGTATCAAAATGGAATTATACAAATACACAGAGCATGAAGAAATATACAATCATTAATACTGGGGGGTTAATATGAAGTTTCAAAATTCGCTTGAGATAGTCCTATTCATAATTAAAAATTCTATTCTTTTCCAGTTTCTAATGTTTAATTGTGCTTATTTTTCTTGATTCGCCATGAGACCTGTGTGCTATAAGTAACCACCATTATTGTACAATCACTTAAATCATTGTAATCATCAGCACATCGTGAACCTTCTCGTCCTCATCATCATAACACCATATTCACACCACTCATCATTAACATTGTTTATTATAGGATTATCATCACCATCATCATAGTTGTTTATTATCATTACCATCATATTATTGCAGACGAACAAGGAATACAAATTACACGTATATGAGTAGGACAAAAATAGGAAGAGGGAAAGAAGGACTAAGTGAGAATAAAAAGAAGGGATTTACATATAGAAAAGAAGGGAAGACAAAACTACAAAATAATAGATGAAATTAACATGCTGGAACTAGTGAGATATTTATTTTAAACAAGCTTTAATGATAACAATTATGATAATATATATTGGTATACAAATGGCAATGATATCAACAAGAGTAATAAATAATTATGCAAGCAAAATACGAGCCTTGCTGACACTAGCAAAATGTGTCACGTTAAGAGTTGACAAGGAAAATTGTACATGCAGACATTGGCAGCGGAAGCCAAAAAAATTAGAGGGGGTCTACCTGAAATTTTGTGATGGGCACATGTAAAAAAAATTGACAAGCATAAAAAAAAAAGTTTAGGGGGGGACAAGAGACATTTTAAGGAGGGGTCCACCAGAATTAAGGGGGGACGCAGGAAACAAAATTGACAAGCAAAAAAAAAAAAAAAGAAAAAATTAGGCGGGGGGGATCACCCCCCCCCCCTCAAAGATTTTTTGGGACCTGTCCCCCCCCCCGCTTCCGCCGCCTATGCATGCAGACGATTGTGATTGGGTCGAGTTAGGAAGAAACAATGTGAGTACAAATAATGCTAGATCTTTCTTCATATGGGCTCCTGTTAATTTCTTCGTTCACATTGAAATTTTAAACTGCTTTTGCATGACCCGAGCATGATTAATATCTTTTTTTTTTTTGGGGGGGGGGTAACTAGGGTCTAGTCAAGCATGCAAAATCAACCACTCTTGCACACCGAGGAACTGGCGCATTGCTGGACTGGTAAACCGGGAGCGCCGCACCGTACCGTGGTTGTCCCAAGCCGAGTGGCATGTGTGCTCTCCGTCAGTGCAGCATTAGAGCAGCGGTCGGTGCAAGTAGTTTTGGTCTTTACTTCAAAACACTTGCCCGACTCTAACTTTTACTTGCCCTGGGCAATCGGGCAAGCGCTTATGTAGCACCCTGTAATAATAACAATGATTGTAATAATTATGAATAATGATAATAATAATAGTAATAATGATTGTACATCTATATTGTGCTTTTTCTGTATGTATATACTCAACTGCGCATTATAATAATGTAATGTAGGTTATATCATAACCTTATTCATTGAGTGAGTGACTGAATTCAATCCCCTTTTCTGTTTCAATTTTGAGACAAGACCTTTTGCTCAAATCAACAAAATTCAGTTAACTTTCATGACCCCATCCCATTTTCATTGTCAATTTTCTATTTTGTCATTGTTAAATTAGGAAACAAGATTATGAAGGATTCCTTGTATCCCTCCTCATGCCGGAAGAATCACGCTCTGCTGCAATCACTCTTCGAGCTTTTAATGCCGAGTTAGCTTCAGTCAGGGATTCCGTCTCCAATGTTCACATTGGAAAACTAAGACTCCAATTTTGGAAAGATGGTCTGGAAAACATCTATGCAGTGAGTATCATATTTTTTTAAGTGTAAGAAACTCAAGTATCAGATTCTGTCTGGATATTTGTATTTTGTTATCTGTTATCCATCTTATTTGAAATTATCTTGATTAAAAACTACAATGGAATGAATTTATTTCTGCAGGGAATTTGTTTTGAATGATTTTGGAAAATATGCAGAAAACTTGTGGCTATTTTTATTAAAAAACATCATAGTACAAGTATGCCTGCCCTCTCTCTTTAATTGCAGAGTATTTCCCCCACATCTCTGGATGTACATGTACTCTCTCTCTCTCCATCATATTTTCTGTCTGTATACTGTCATTTCACCTTTTTTTATTGATTTTTGTTTATTTTTTACTTTCAACTTTTAGGGAAAACCTGCACATCAACCTATTGCCTTGGAGCTCTTCAAAGCAGTCAATAGACACAAGCTATCAAAGAGATGGTTATCACGCATGATTGAGGAAAGAGTAAGAATGGCTTATAATTTTGCTAGCAATAAATGAGATTTATCATCTTTTCAACATAGAAAAACAATGAAAGTTATTTATTGACCTGACACAATAAAAGTCTGGAACTAAAAGACTGTGAATTTGAATCATGTAAACTACTGCAAAAATAGGTCGGTTGCCAGAAATCTTGACAATTTCACTCAAGACTTGGAAGTATGAAATTTAAATCAAACAATTCTTCCAATTACATGCAGTAAGTATTCAGTTTCGATAATTGCGTCATGAAAGTTATAATTTACAGGGCTCCACACTAACCCATTTTTTCTACTGGTCCACCCTATTCATGTCGGACCAGTAGATACCCAGTTTTTCAAATTTTTACTGGTCCGAACCTAAAATCTACTGGTCCCAAAAAATAAAGAAAACATTAAAAAAAGGCGCAAGTTTATTTGTCTAGCCTTTCGTTACCCCCCCCATGAAATGAAGGACAAAAAGAAAGCAAGACAGAAACGAAGAAGGAAAGAAAGGAAGGAAGGAAAAGAAAGAAAAAAATAAGAGAAAGGAAGGAAGTAAAAAAAAGGTAAAGAAAGGATAGATGTGAAGGAAGGAAAAAAGAAAGAACTAAAGAAGGAAAGGAAGGAAGGAATAAAGAAGGAACAAAAATAAGAAAGAAAGAAAAGAAAAAACAAATGAAGGAAAGAAATGAAGCAAGCAATACAGAAAGAAAGAACAAATCCAGAAAGTAGTAAAGGAAAGAAAGAAGAAACAATAAAAAAGAAAGGGTTAAAGGAGAGATGGAAAGAAGGACAAAAGAAAGAGAGGAAGGAAGGATTGAAAGAAGGAAGAAAGGAATTAAGGAAGAAATAAAGGAAAGGTAAAATGATAGATAGAAGGAAAGAAATAAATAAAGGAAGGAAATATGCAAGCAATATAAAAAAAAAAGGTAACAGAATAGATGAAAGGAAGAAAAAAAGAAAGACTGAGAGACAGAGAAAAGAAGAAATAAAAAAGGTAAATAAATGATGGATGGAAGGAAGAAAGAAACAAAGAAAGTAATGAAGAATGAAGGAAAGAAAAGGGTAAAAAGGAAGGAAAGAAAGGAAGAAAAGAGATGAATATAGGATGGATGGACTCAAGAATTAAAGAAAGAAAAATATAAAAAAAGAAACAAAGGAAGAAAGAAGGAAGAAAGGAAGGAAGAAAGGAAGGAAGGAAGGAAGGAAGGAAGGAAGGAAGGAAGGAAGGAAGGAAGGAAGGAAGGAAGGAAGGAAGGAAGGAAGGAAGGCAGGCAGGCAGGCAGGCAGGCAGGAAGGCAGGAAGGAAGGAAGGAAGGAAGGAAGGAAGGAAGGAAGGAAGGAAGGAAGGAAGGAAGGAAGGAAGGAAGGAAGGAAGGAAGGAAGGAAGGAAGGAAGGAAGGAAGGAAGGAAGGAAGGAAGGAAAAAAGAGAAAAAAAATAAATAGAGAAAAATATTTTTAAAAGGATAGAAAGAATGAAAGAACGAATCAAAGAAAAAAAGGAAAATAAAAAAGAAAGATAGTAACAAAAAATTAGGGAAGAAACAAAGAAAGATTGAAATGAGAGAAGGAAAGAAAGATAGGAAGAAAGAAAGAAAGGAAGGAAGGAAAGAAAGAAAGGATGAAAGGAAGAAAGAAAGAAAGAGAGAGAGAAAAAAAATAGAGAAAAATATTTTTAAAAGGATAGAAAGAATGAAAGAAAGAATTAAAGAAAAAAGGGAAAATAAAAAGAAAGATAGTAACAAAAAAATTAGGGAAGAAACAGAGAAAGATTGAAATGAAAGAAGGAAAGAAAGATAGGAAGAAAACAGAGGAAGAAAGCTAAAACTATCATCATAAATAATTTATCAAAGTCAGAAACCAAGTGTATCAACACACACATAAATGCATATTTGGGGCCAACTTGTATCCAGACGATGTCACCCGAAACTCGATCTGTTTGAACCAAACAGAAGTGAAAATTTATCCTTTTACTGCTTACAAATGACAGAGTTACTCCAATTTTTAGGAAATATGGACATTATAAGAGCCTTTCATGAGTATGAACCGCGAATTTTGACAGTTTTGTGAGATATTTCTGCCAGAGTTTTATAGTTAAGCTTCGTTCGCGCAGCCAATAAAGAATTTACCACGTGAGTTGTGTGGCTGGCTAGCTACATATGTACACTGTATCTGCTCTAGTAGCAATTACGTGCGATTCATTCTGTGTGTATTCTGTGTGTGAATGACAGAATTTATCGGGGGGAATGGTTCGCAGTGAATTTGATCATTTCTGGAAAAGTTATTGGCCCAACAATGGTTTTTATTACTGGTCATGTCGGACCCTTAAAATCTTGCTATTTTTGGAAAAATTACTGGCCCGACAATGATATTTTTTACTGGTCATGTCGGACCAGTAAATCTTCCTATTTCTGAAAATCTACCGGCCCGACAGTGATTTTTACCGGTCTGGGACCGTCGGACCGCCGCTAGTGTCGAGCCCTGTAAAACAGCAACATCAGCATTCATGGTAAAAGGCAATATTAGCATATATTTGGAATGATTCAGATAGAAACTCCACTTTTATTGAATCGTTTAAGTTTGGATGTTATTACAAATAAGATTTTTAAATGGTTGGTTTTTGTTTAAAAGCCTAGTGGATTTGTCGAAACAGTTACCATTTCAATCAAGCCAACATATCTATTGCTATTTTTCTATTTTCCTTAAAATGCCTTGTGAAATAACTAGTTGCAGTCAGGAAAACATAATACAAGAATAGTCACTCTAGCTTGAAACAGACTCATTCAAATAAGACTATATAATATTTGTATTAATAGCAAAATATAGAAGTGTTTTTTTTACACTTACTGAAATGTAAGTGGTATTTATACACTGTTAAAGGACAAGTCCACCCCACCAAAAAGTTGATTTGAATAAAAGGAGAAAAATCCAACAAGCAAACACTGAAAATTTCATCAAAATTGGATGTAAAATAAAAAAGTTATGACATTTCAAAGTTTCGCTTAATTTTACGAAACAGTTATATACACATCCTGGTCGGTATGCAAATTGGCAGAGTGATGATGTCACCCACCTTCTACTTTTTTTTAATTCTATTATATGAAACATGAAAAATTCTAATTTTCTCCTCATTGTCATGTGAAACAAAATTTTATTACTCCCTGAACATGTGGAATTACCATTATTTTAACAGTTTATAGTTAAGTCAAGTTGATCCTTATTGTCAAATCTGTAAAAATTGAAATTCAAACAATAAAAAACAAGAAATAGTGAGTGAAGGACATCATCAACTCACTCATTTGCATATCGTTGAGTTGGACATATAACTGTCTTTTAAAAAATAAGTGAAATTAAAAAATGTCATAACTTTCTTATTTTACATCCGATTTCAATGAAATTTGTAACATTATCTTTGTTTGATTTTTCTCTATTCATTCAAATCAACAATTTTCTGGGGTGGACTTGATCTTTAAGTATCATAATTTCCAAATATACTGTAGCTGCAACTTTACTATTTTTAAATTGTGTTTGTTTATGGTTTAGGAAAAGACGTTGGAGGATAAACCTTTTCCAAGTGTTGCTGATGTGGAAAGCTATGCAGAGAATACCTCTTCATCATTGCTCTACCTCACACTACAATCATTAGGTAATGATGATAGAAAGCAAGACAACAATTAAATACACTCACTAACGAGAGTCGAAGATATTTACCATACAGTAAATTGATTGATCGCATCAGATATAAATTTACAAGGTAATATATACAAATGTAATAAATAAAAGAAAAATAATGATACAGTTGTAGTATAAGTATTTGATCAATAAGAACTGACTATTACTCAGTAAAGAAAATGACAGTTAATTGTAAAAGAATGTAGAAGATGGCCTTTATGAGTGATTAGGCTTCATAATGATGGTGGCCTCGTACTCGTAAGGTAAATAGACCAGTTCGTAGTTAGTTCATGGACAATTTTGGTCAAATGATCTTTCATTTCTTTCATCATGATAGGCAGATTTCAAAGCAAGATATTACATAAGCATGCCTTACATAGCAGGATGAAGAAATTCAATAGACCAGGTGACTAGAATAGCACATCAATGCACACTCTATGAAGATATTTGATGCATTTCTACTCTGAATGCATTATAGCATGTTGTGCAATGTACTTTGCAAACTGTGAAATACCATTGGATGCATTGTTGTTTTTGTGGATGTAAATGAAAAACACAATTCAAAAGAATATATGAATAATCAAGACATCAAAGTTGGTGCTTATCTCATTAAATGTTAAACTACCAGTACCATGTGACTTTAGTACCAATGACCTTCCTCTGATCATGCGCAGAGTGGAGCTACGAACTGGCTTATTGCCACATGGTCTACGCCCTACTTGTCTAATTATGTTTGTTCGTTTGATTTGATCTATCCAACATGGTCCTGATCCCAGTTCTCCAGCAATCACTTGAACCATATTTGGTCTAATTGCCTCTTAGTCCATCAATCGTGGAACTCCTGTTCTGTTTGCTGTGTTCCAGTGACAATGATGTCTAATTGCCAACGCATTTCATCTGGGCCCGTCTTACAAAGACTTGCGATTGATCCAATTAATCGCAACTATGGATGGCCAGCAATGTCAACATCTATGCATGTTTGTTTAAAATATTTATCTATGATGTTTATTCATGCATTCATTGTTTTCTTGAAAATTCCCTGTGCTCCTCTTTGTTTACAAAGGACACTGTGCAAATTTTCTTTGGAAAAAATTATGACATTGATGGATTTCCATAGGGCCCTGGTATCCATGTTGTCTTAGACCACTTAGTCTAGAAGATTAGATGAACGGTTTATGAACTCAAAAAGGAAGAAGATGAAAGTGAAAACAAAGACCATATATGCTCAATAGATTAAATGACAGCAAGTCCAAGTGATGGTTGGACCAAACGACAATTAGACCAAATTTATATAGTAGACAAACTGTATACACACCAACCATACATGTATTCGTCCTGGCTGCTTTGGAAAGGAAATAGTAACACAGTTCGGTTGCCTGAGGCCTTGTGGCCCTAATGTTTTTTTTAATTTTTTTAAAGTTGAAACCTCAGTTCTTTTGAAGCAGGATATAATGAATGTTCACCCTTTATCAGGGGCCCGTTACATAAAAGTTTTTATCTGAGAAAACTCACATTGTTTTTACTGGAGTTTTTGCCCTGAGTTAAAGTCAATGGCAGAAATAGGACAAACCTTATTTTTCAGTTTTTACCAGAGTTTTCTCAGGTAAAAAGTTTTAATAAGATGTGATATTACAACACTTGCCATCTAGATGGTCTAATAATCTTGAAATAAGTATATTAATTAATAATAGAAGTAGATTACAACTAGTTCTCACCATACTCTTTTGCTCTCAAGGCAATGAAAAGATTGAAAATGTAGTTTATTTATAGCCATGTGTGTCTTGGGAGGGAATATTATTTTATTATCATTCCTGGGGTCCATTTCATAGAGCTGTCTGTAAGTTAAGAGCACTTTTAAGAATGACTGGTGATCTATGGCCAATGAATCTACCATTTTCCACAAGAAAGGATCACCAGTCGTTTTTAAAGTTGCTCTTAACTTATGAAAAGCTTTATGAAACACCCACCTGGAAGTATATGTTTTTCTTCCCTATTGATTATGGTAGGCATTCACGATGTTCACGCAGACCATGCAGCAAGTCATATAGGGAAATCGCAAGGCATTGTAAACCTACTCAGGGGGATTCCCCTACTAGCTCAGAGAAGGGATGTGCTCATCCCAATGGAACTTACTATCAGGGTGAGTTGGGAGAAGTAAATTTAGTGTAAATAAGGGAGAAAGTTGTTGCTTTATGATGAGGAATGTAATGCTAAAGTGATAACCAAGGGGTTTCAATTGCTGGATCGAGTCAGTCTACAAGCACAGAAATATATTTGACATTTTAAAGGGAAATGAAACATTCGGAACAAATAGGCTTGTGTCAAAACTGAAAAATCAGAGAGTAATAACAAAGAAAGTTTGAAAGAATCAAACAAATAATGAGAAAGTTATGAGCATTTGAATATTGCAAGCAGTAATGCCATGGAGATCCTCCCATTGGGAATGCGACAAGGATGTGTGATGTCACATGTGAACAACTTTTCCTTTGATGGACTACAAAATACCCCCAAAATGTCTCTTTTTGGTTTTTCTTATGGTGATTCAAACACTTTATCCATGATGTATTCTTTAAAAATCCGTATTACATGCTCTCCTATAGAAAGAACACATGATCTACTGATAGATGGGATAAAAGAGGCAGTTTTAGTGAAATATATACTAAAGTAATGAGGAGAGTTGTTCACAAGTGACATCACACATATTTGTCGCATTGCCAATAAGAGGATATCCATAGCATTAGTGATCATGATATTCAAATGCTCATAACTTTCTCATTATTTGTCAGATTTTCCTCAAACTTTCGTTGATCTGTTTCTTTGATTTTTTCCGTTTTCACACAAGCTATCTTTTTTCAAAAGTTTCATTTTCCTTTTACCAATTACAGACTCATATTTGACACTTTAAACAATGATACCATGTCTGGGGTGAAGATTAGATGCCAAACTCTCTGTCCCATATTCTGAAGTCGGGTTTAACCTAAACTCAGGTTTAAAGTTGTGGTTTAAGTATGGGAAGCCAAAAGTATAAAATTTTTTATTAAGTTGTATGTTTCTTATGTTTACTGTGCTCTTTCCTGATTCATCGATGGTGAAGACAATCATCTATTTATACTTCTTACACAATTATGAATGATTTGAGAGCCGAATGAGCTGAAGAATGATATCTCTATTGTTAGTGATTATGTAACAATTGGCTGTCCATACTTAAACCACAACTTTAAACCTGAGTTTAAGATAAACCTGACTTCAGAATATGGGCCTCTGTCTGTGTCAAATAAGAGCCAGCCACACTACGGGCCTATAGTGAATCTAGTCTCACTGCTTCAGACTCAGCATTATGCAATATGCGAATTGTTAAAACCGAGTGTCTGGGTCTGCAGACTACCTTTGGTGTTCCTTCAGATATTTTTGTGTGTTTATTTTTCAGTATAACTTATCGCAAGAGGATGTAATCCGTGGGAACAGGAGTCAGGATATGAAAGATTTGACCTATGACCTTGCCAGTCTTGCAAATTCACACCTTAAACATGTGAGTAGTTGAATGGATTCAAATTAATTTAGTCCATGTTTTTGTTAATTGTGAATACAATCAAGTCTACATAAGTGGACCAACCATCAGTCAAATTGTTGAAAGAGAGATGTTGCAAGAGATTCAACTTTGGCAGATTCATAATAACATGAAATTATATATCACACTCTTTTAACAGAATTTGCCCAAAATTTAGTAATTTCTTTATAAATACATGAATTAGCATTTTCACCTAAAATATATATATATTTTGTTCAGATTCTATCAAGAATGACTTTTTGTCTCATCTGCATAGCAGAGTGAGACTATAGGCGCCGCTTTTCAGACGGCGGCGGCGTCAACATCAAATCTTAACTTGAGGTTAAGTTTTTGAAATGACATCATAACTTAGAAAGTATATGGACCTAGTTCATAACTTGGCCATAAGGTTAATCAAGTATTACTGACCAAGGTCAAAGGTCATTTAGGGTCAATGAACTTAGACCATGTTGGGGGAATCAACATCAAAATCTTAGCCTGATGTTAAGTTTTTGAAATGTCATCATAACTTGGAAAATATATGGACCTAGTTCATTAAACTTAGACATAAGGTCAATCATGTATCACCAAAAATCCTGCATGAGTTTCATGTCACATGATCAAGGTCAAAGGTCATTTAGGGTCAATGAACTTTGGCCGATTTTGGGGTATCTGTTGAATTACAATCAAAACTTTAAGAGTTTTTGGATCTGATTCATGAAACTTGGACATAATAGTAATCAAGTATCACTGAACATCTTGTGCAAGTTTCAGGTCACATGATCAAGATCAAAGGTCATGTGAGGTCAACAAATTTTCGCCACATGAAATTGAAATTGAAAAGGTTTTATTCAAAATCATTGCACGTTGCAGCCAAAAGGCTGAATTGTGTACAATTTACAGGTATATACATGTATACATAGATGATTTAAAAACATCAAAATTTGAAATGATTAAGAGAATATAATGCAACTTAACAAAAGAACAAATAGGAGACTGAAAGGTGGTGGTGGTGGAAGAATGCTTATTGACAAACATCGCCACTCAAATTCAAACAATAAAAACATAGATTTAAGCAAGTAACAAAAGAACTAAAGACAGGAGGGTGTCTGGGGACGAGCGAGCATTGGGGTATTTGTTGAATTACCATCCTATCTCTGTAAGTGTATTGGTCTAGTTCATAAAACGTGGAAATAAGAGTAACCAAGTATCACTGAACATCTTGTGCGAGTTATAGTAGTTTTCAAAGTCAGCAATGCTGCTATGTTGAATCACGTGATGCAGGTGAGACGGCCAGAGGCATTCCACTTGTTTTATATTCAAAAGGTTATTTTAACTTGAGATGTTACTTATCTAGTATGTCTAACTTAAGGCTTTCTTGCAGACTAGCTTGCTTTAGAATTTCGTGATGCATTATGTAAAGTAGATTTGTGAAAAAATAGATGTCAGTGGGAAGTTACTGGTTCTGAAAAATCATTCCATGATCATTGCTATTTAAAAAAAAAAACTTGAAATAGAAAATTTATTTGTGCAGTAAGTGGTAATATATGTTGATGTTTAAAACTTCTTACAGGCTCGTAAGCTTAAGGATATCACTTCCTTGTGGTATCCCATCATTCTTTGCCACTGCTGCCATTGATTCTCATCTCAATGTGTCCTTCCTCCAACAGGCTCGTAAGCTGAAGAAAGATGTCATACCGGGTGCTTTCCCAGCATTCCTTGCCACTGCTCCCATTGATTCTTACCTAAAGAGAATTCAGCAAGCAGACTTTGACGTCTTTCATCCGTCCCTGTCAAAGAGGTATCCTCTCCTTCCGGTTAAAATATGGCTGCAGAACTACAGGAGGACTTTCTGAATTTACTATCATACAGAATGACTCTATATCATGATCTTAAAAATGTATGATTTGGGATCTTTTGGACAAGGGAAATTGTGCTACGATGAAAATAACTCTGAAATCTCGAAGATCATTAAAATGGCCATGGAATCCCACCTATGTCTTCAATCAGATATTACAGGAGGCTACAAGGAAAGTAAACTCCACTAATAAGAGGAGAAAATGGTCGGCCTGATTGATCAAGTCTTATCAAGTGACCGTTCCAAGTTGTAAGATTCTTTGTACTGTTATATATGTTGAAAGTACTGCAATCTAATCTTTGACTCTGTAGGCCCAAATTCACAAAAGTGGTTTTTAAAACCATCGGCTGAACCCATGGTTTTATTTCCTGTATAAATTACGCTTATTTATCATGCCTATTAAAAATGTCCAATGTTGATGCTCGCTTTTGTCGCAGTGCGCCAAAATGACGCCTGTTGCCATGGTTAAGCACGCTTTTTTATTCATGAGTCCACTGTTTTGAATTAATGAGTCCACTCTTCAAACAGTGGACCCATGAATAAAATAGCATATTTAATTAACCATGGCAACAGGCATCATTTTGGCGCACTGTGACAAAAGTGTGCATCAACATTGGACATTTTTTAATAGATGCGGTAAATAAGCATAAGTTATACAGGAAATCTGCATAAACCATGGGTTCAAGGGACAGTTTACAAAACCACCTTTGTGAATTCGGGCCATAGGGTTTCAGTTCTCATCATAACATGGTTCTATTTCCCGGTGTTCTCATGTTTTCATATAATTCTTTATCAAATAATTGGCTGTGAGTAGTCATAGGACGCGTATTATTTCCACTGTTGCGTCGACTGTGCATTTTCTACCAAGCAAGTGTGCAGTAGAAAAGTCAAAATTGAGAAGCTCTTGATAAAAGAAGCACTTGGGGGTTTTCCTCTGCCTGTTGTTGACGACCATGACCAATGCTGAACAGGAGGGTAGGAGGCCTAAAAGAGAAATAACATTAAAGTTTGATTTCTCTTGATTAATCTTAACAAGGATCCATGTATCTTATTTAATGAAACAATTAACAAACTGCTCTTGTTCGTGCATTGGTTTGAAATGTGGAGCGTTGTGGCCCAGTGGATTAGTCTCCGGACTTTGAAACAGAGGGTCGTGGGTTCAAATCCCAGCCATGGCGTAATTTCCTTCAGCAAGAAATTTATCCACATTGTGCTGCACTCGACCCAGGTGAGGTGAATGGGTACCCGGTAGGATTTTTCCTTGAACGCTTTAGCGCCTATTAATATGGCAGCTCAGCTACAGCCGGGGTAATAATATGATACCAAGTATCAAAGCGCAGTTGAGTATATGCACATAGTAACTGCGCTATATAAATGGACATATTATTATTATTATGAAATGAGCTTACATTTATTAGGTAAGTTAAGAATTTGCCACAGCTGCTGTGTTGCATGCTAATTACTACAATATGATACACTCGGAGTTGCATGGTATTTGTATACCATGGTGTGTTTTAGTCTGATTTCTTGCTCCAACTTTAAGTAAATTCAATTGAAGGGGTTCTTGGCTGAAAAATATGATTTCAACAGATATATTAAAACCAGAAAAAAACGAAATACTGAAAATTTGATCAAAATTGGACAAGGAATAACAAAGCAATAACATTTTAAAGAGTTGCATTATTTGTGTGAAACAATTCTATGCACGTCTCCATGAATATTCGATATTTCCTCCCAAGAATTAACAAAAATGGATCGACAACTGATTTAGTACATTAGATATCCATTGCTGTAACCCATTATATTACAAGGGAGACATATCATACACACTAGTATGAAATATGAAATAATTATGATTTCATGCAGTAACATAAGATAGGGTTGTGAGGGTAAGATTGTGCATCCGATAATCTCCAGTCCTAGATACCAGATAAGATGCTGCTCCATATGCTCCTTCAGATGCATCAGAGAAATGATGCAACTCATACTTGACTGGCTCCTTAAATCCATGGGGCCTAATGCACCTGTTAACTGTAAACTGTTCTATATCTGGTGATTCACTGAGCCTTCGACTTCAGGAAATTGATCATCCCAGGCTAACTTTTGACGACAAAGCTCCTTACAGAATCAGCTTTCCCTATACTACAAATGGATTTACAAATCCCAGCAGATCATAAGTTGACAAGGCGGCACTTACTATTCCTCGTCCTTTGAAAGGCTTGTCCTTCGGTGCTATCTTCTACCCAGAACAATCTGTTAAGACATTCCAGCTGATGCCTAAATCACAATTAACTGGGAGAGCATCGTAATTCAAATGTATTCCAGACAACTCCTTAGCCTCTCATCAACTGGTATAGACGAACAGCCTCTATTGTCTCAGGCCCAAAGTCTTGCTGATTGTCGATTGCCGTCTGACGAAGGGCAAAACTGCAGACACCAGGACTCCATGTCCCTCCAAACAGATGTACACATATGCGGTATACATGCGGCTCTACTGACATATCTCCTGAGGGCCACCACAGGAATTGTAGAACGTCTCAGAAGGGGGAACTCGAACCTGATGGAACATTGCCTCAGTGTCAGCTGATAAGGCAATTGGGTCCTTTCTAAATCATAACAGTACCCCTGTCAACTTGTTTGTCAGATCCGGGCCTTGGTGCACAACGTCATTCAGTGATACCTGGTATGACTTCAACGCAGCACATTCGTAGACAATCCGTTCCTTACCTGGCTTCTTGGGGTTGACCACAGGATGGTGAGAAAGGTACCATACATTCTGCTTTACCTCAGTCTGAGCTGTTACAGTGGTATCCACCTTCTCAGCATACCCCTTCTCAAGAAGGCTGGACATTCCTTCCTCATATTTGCTGATTAGGTAATCGTCTCTCTTAAGTTTCTTTCTCAGTGACTCAAGGCGTCGTTCTGCCAAGAAAAGGTTCTCAGGCAACTGCAAATTGTCATCTTGAAAGGGATTGGGCAATTGGTAATGACCCTTGTCCATGGATATCCCTTCCTTCCAGAGCTCTAGTACCATCTCATTCACAGACCTGCTTCTGCTATCATCATGGAGATACTAGTAATCCATTCCCTCAAGTTCCAAAAATTCTTGACTTGACCTTCAAGTTCTAGTCCAAAGTGATCAGAGACATAGATTCAAGAGACATGGATTCTGGTATTGGAGCTTCTCTGTCTCTGAGCGGTCCATTAAGAGTCCATTCTAGAATCGTTCAAATTGCGTAAACCTCACCAGGTTTAACTGCTCTAACTTCAAGCAGCATCAACGCCTGAGGTACATCTTGCCCTTGCATTCATCAGCGTACTCTCTCAATTGCTTGCAATTGCTTGTAATAACTGGGCCTTCTGTCACTTGCCTCAGCTAGGCTTCTATCCTAAAACTATCCCCAAACCTCTCTTCCAGAAGTTCTTGAGCTCTGACATAACCTTGGTCTGGTACCATCATCATACATTCATTTCAAGGTTTATTTATTTCCAGTAAAACAATCACACACATACTGCAGCTAAAAAGCTGAAATGTATGTATTTACAGAGGTATAACAAATTTACAATACATGTAGCATAAAACAATAATGTAATGATGATAAAAATAATGGTACATTAAGAAAAATCCAGTATACAAAAATAAATTATTTTAAATATATACACTTCAAGAGTTATTGAGGAGATTAATAAAATATGGTATTGCTCTGTGTTTATTTGTATTGCATATACTTTTGTTTATTGCGTAAAGTCATGCCAACAACATTCCTTCTGGTATCCAGTTTTTACAATGTGGATTTTTGCTCACAGATACTGCAAAATCAGAGCATAATTGTTCACGTCTATCTTCTAGTGTATCCAGTTTGCATCGTTTAAAAGCATCTTCATGTTTAAATAACTTTTGCCTAAGATAATTTTACAAACTCTTCTGGATTCTTTCTAATTTTTGTACATGGTCTAAGTTAAACCTCCATTAAACACAGGCACACAATATTCTAAAACAGGGTGGATGTACATGTATATTATAATTAAGTCCAAAATTGGTAATTTATATTTTTTGCTAATCCAAACATATAGAGCTTTTTAACATTTCATTTGTATGGAAGTCCCATTTTAAATTATGTTAGATATAAACTCCTAAAATTTTAGAAGTATCATAATAAGGCAGTTCTGATTTGCCAATTAACTGCGATCTCACAACAATTGTACAGCCTCATTAGCTTACCACTGCTCGACAACAATGTATCGCCTATCATACGGTACAAACTCATAATATTTCAGCGGATCACCATCAAACTGCATCAGTTCTGCATTTGATGAGTTGATAGATGCTAGAAGCTTCTGCTGGCTTGCTTGACCCATCTGCAAATGTCTTAATATCTCCATGTCAAGCTGACTCTTTGATGTTGATGTCTCCTTGGGCGTAAAAGCTGCCATCCCAATAGGGATTTTGGGCCTACAGGTTTAGCAAGAGATATTCAACATGATGATCAAATGGTTGACAAGACACCTTGGCAGCATTATGCGCATGGTGGCATGCATCTCCATTGATGTCTAAGAGATGAGGAGCTTCTTTTGAGAGTATAATGACAGGAGCTGACTTCTCGTCCTTCCTGACATATATCTTTCCATTGTAAGTCCACAAGAACTTGTGCCTAGCATTTTTTTCTAACTCCATTGGCGAGTCCTAGCAGCTCTCTTGTTGCACTGACAAGGTTCTCATTGAAGAAAATCTTCATGGTGCTGCAAAGGTTGATTCCAAGATCTGCAGAAGTGCCCCGTAGACGCTTCTTACCATCATAGACAGCATTCCTAGCTCTTTGATTGGTAAACCTGACGATTATTGGTCTTGGGTGCTTGGCAGACGGTTTTTGTGCTCCGGGGCGGTGAGCGATATCGATGTCGCCAGCAGTGATATCTGGGTCGATCCTTTTGGAGATGATCAGTGCTACATCTGCTGGGTTCTCCTACTTCTCTTCTGGAATCTCAGCGATCTCAAGGTTTTGCCTCCTATGATAATGGTCGAGGTCTTCTTGACGATCAAGGGCATCTACCCTTTTCTTAAATGCCAAATTCTCATTCTTTAGTCCCTTAATCTCTCTCTCTCAAGTCGCTCTGTTACTTTCATCTCTTCATACTTTTCTTCCAAGAAAGAGAGAGACCTAACAGTGTCTTGCTGCCCTGCTCGTACATCACTGATTGCAGTTTTCAGAACCGCGAATTTATTATTCATAGAGCTGGAAAGCATTGAAACTTCATCTCTCAAGTTCTTTATTACATCAAGGAGATCATCTTCTTCATTAGCAGTTTGCTGCTTAGATTTCTCTATTGGCACTGGCATCAGTAGGCCCAGTTTGTATTGTTACATAATATCTCAGGTCGTGTAAAAATAACAGTGCGTGTCAGCTAGGTCCGTAAGTTAAAAAAAAAACGCGCTAGATTGAGTTTTCAAATGTTTCTTGATATTTTAAGCCAATAAAATGAATGAAAAGACACGTAAAACTCACTGAAATTTATTCAGGCTCTCCTGTGGACCTCAAATAAAGTTCATCATCTGAATCCTTGCATCAAATCCAGTCATGTGGTGTAATTTTCAATTCCCAAATTAATGAAAGGCAGTCAAAATATGTGTAAAACCAGGAGCAACCTCTCGACACGTCCTTTCGTCACACAACCATTGATTTGAATTAAGTCAGAAATTGGTGATTTATATTTTTTCACTAATTTATCATATAGAGCTTTTTATTGCACTTTTGTAACATTTCATTTATTTGGAAGTCCCATTTTAAATTATGTTGGATATAAACTCCTAAAATCTTTAAGGTATCAACGTAAGGCAGTTCTGATTCGCCAATATGCTGCGCCCTCACAACAATTGTACACCTCATCAACTACAATACCTTGTTGTCGAGCAGTGGTAATGCTCGACAGCAAGGTATTGCCTATCATCCAGTCGAATGACTGTACAAACTCAATATTTCAGCGGATCACCATCAAAATTCATGAATTCAGCATTTGGTGAGTTGATAGATGCCAGAAGCTGCTGCTGGCTTGCTTGACTTATCTGCAAATGTCTTAATATCTCCCTGTCAAACCGACTCTTTGATTGAGACGTCTCCATCCCGACAGGGATTTCGGACCTATCGATTTAGCAAGAGTTAATCATCATGATGATCAAATGGTTGACAAGACACTTTAGGGCCGTCTGCACTATCCCGAGTTTTCAAATTAAAGCGCGCTATTTCTGATCAGGCAAATCATCCTGATCTGAACAATCTGGAGATTATTTCCAATGGAGACGCAATTATCGTGCTAGTTCAGAGGATTAATCTCGAGATTGCAATCCCAAGTCAACTTAGGGATATTTGCAAATTAGCGCACTATTTCACAAATTATCGCGCTAATTCGTAGGTGCAGACACACTCGAGATTATTTATTCAGGGCGTCAGACCATAATGCATCGATGCCTCGCTGGAGCAGGAATTGCTCTTGCGATGGTGGAGACGGGGTTTCTTGAATCTTGAGTAGGGGCTGATTGGGCTAAGATCCCGAGATTAGGCAAACTCGGGATGGTGCAGCACCGCCTCTTGGCAGCATTATGCGCATGGTTGCATGCATCTCCATTGATGTTTAAGAGATGATGGGGGGGGGCCCAGTCAAATATATTGCTATACACATGCTTGACCAAAACGCGTTTAAAGGGGTGTTTTTTCAGTTTTGGACGTGTGCCGCGCATGCACTCGTTACGATTATCAAAAACACTCATTGAAAAAAAGGTTGGTTTTGAAATACTGGTGAATGGTCAATCAAAGGGTCAAACGTATTTAGGGTTTCTTTTCCAAACCTTTTTCTTTAAAGACTAGCCAAGCGTGTTTAGGCTATGTTTTTTTCCAAGCTCTATCCCCGGGGCTTTTTACTCATTTATGAAGTGTTCAGGTTCTTCCTGATTGTGGTATTTTAACCCTAACAGCACGGGGGGGGGGGGGGGCATACAAAACCCATGAATATAGTTTTGTCTAAGCATATTGTCAGCAAGTAGGAAAAACTAGTTTAGGGGTCATATTGTAGTGACAACTTGTTCAAGGGCCAAAATGTGTAAAAGAGGCCCGTGAAAAACTTGTATATGGGGTTATTTTGCACGTTGAGAAAAACTTTTGTAGGGGGTGCTTGGAAATAATTTGGTAACGCATGTGTACAGCGACACATTCAGCTTTCGCTTCTCCCCTTTAAGTTCATCCATCTTTTTCTTCTCTTCCTCCAGAAATGTCCTGTACCTGTCTAGCTTGCTTTGCATGAGACAGCATTTCCTTGGTTATTCCCACATTCATGATGACTCCTGCCGTAGGTATGTGATCAACAATGATCCTTCTTGCGACCAATGTTCTCTCTTTTTGATTTTCTACTTCCACCTCCTTGTTTACCGAAAAATCCCCTTTCAACATCTGCCTGTCCATGTGACAAGCACATGAGAAGTTTCATGATTGTCCACAAGTTCATTAATTGTTTGCTTTCTCCAACACCTGCATAGAACTTGTCCAACCTCATGTCCTTCCTCTTGAAACTGTGAAGGTCAAAGACTTCTCCTGCCATCATTTCCCTATACTCACTAAGGATTCTATCACAGTCCCTACCATTCACATACTGACTATTCACCAAGACTTGTAGGGTTGCCGTAAGAGCTGTTTCACAGGAGGCCACATCCTTCAGTATTTCTTCTGGATCCATCCATTTTGCAGTGCGTACAAGACTATACTTGATTGGCGATTTCTCCAAGAGTTTCTTAGTCACATTCAGTAGAAACTTGCGACAGTCATTTTTGAACTGATAGATGACTCTCTCACTGACTTTTTTCTTTGCCTTTGTGACTGCTTGCTTTGTGGCAAACCCTGTGTCAACTTGTGATGTGTCTTTTAGATTCTCATCTTTCAGCTCTAGCTTACTGATTCTAAGTGGCGTACTTGCTGCAGCTAAGATATCATCCTTCACAAACCTCCTCATCAGGCTCTTCAGAATTTTGACAATGTCTGTTCAATGAATGGAATCATGGGGCTGACAGTCTGATAATCTGATAATTTTGTTCCTTTTAGGGGGAAATGTTTTGAATGCGTATGCGATATGCTAGAAGTAGGGCACGGGCTGAAGGAACATTTTGAGTGGCATACCGCCTTGATTCACGCTCACATTTGACTCTACACACAATTACTACCGGCACTTTTTTTTGCGTAATAATTTTATGTGGAAAACAAAGCCTAATCACACACAAACAAATACATGCTGCATGCTATGGCGGGAGAGAGTCGACCGAACATGATTTGGAGCTGATTTCTCTGCACTGTTTGGTAGTGCTCGGAAAAAAAAAATAAGTAGCTTAAAATAAACAAGTCACAAAATACATAATTTTGAATCATAAGGTCAAAATAAGCAAATTTATTAATTTCCATGACTTTTTCATGATATAGCTTGATTTTTTTCATTTTTCATGACTTTTCCAGGCCTGGAAAAACAAATGAAAAATTCCATGACTTTTCCAGGTTTTCCATGACCGCGGGAACCCTGCTATGCTTAACTACCACTGCTTGCTGGTATTACTGTAGTAAGATTCCAGAACTGATAAAACATTTTTGTTTTGTTTGGCTGGTACATTCATTTATGTCCAAGACCATGGGTCATTTTGTATGATGCGCTTGTTCAGTCCATGGAGAGCATTTCCAAAACTTGCTTGTTGTTTGCTAGTAATTTACTGAGGTCAATCAAATCAATGACAACTAAATATGGCAAAGACTTCTCCGCAGCAAAGCTAAGATGAATGCCTCAGTTGTTGACACATGGTCTGCGATAATGTAGGTGCTGGAATGGACGGGGTGGGATTCACTGAAAGTAGGAATGAGAAATCATCAACCCGCCCATTGAATACTCATGAAGACGTGCACATAACTATTTTCACAAAATATTGCAAAACTTCAAATTTCAATTACTTTATTAATCAGATTTTGATGAAATTTACAGCAGTTTGCTCAGTGAATTTTACTGTTTATTTTCATTTGGTCCAATGCCAATTCGTCCAATTGCCAACTCGTTTTACTATCATTTGATCTACCATCAGTTCCTCCAATGTACACATGGACACTGCCATTTTGTCTAATTAACCAGTTGGTCCAATAGCCATTTAGTCTATATACCATTTGGTATAATTAGACTAGTGTTGAATGGGCAAAATGAATGAAAATAAAATGTTAGACCAACTGGTTATGAGACAAAATGGTCTTTGACAAGTTAGTGATTAGACTAAGTGCTGATTGGACCAAATGGTTATTGGACGAAATGAAGGTAGACCATGTGAAGAGTGGACGGGTTGGCAGCGGACGAATTGGCAATTTACCTATGTTAGATGAAATTATTTTTAGTGCGCAGTATCCCTTTAATGAGAAATGCCTGTAATTGCAGTAAACACTGATTTCATGAGTAAAACCAGGCTTAATTGTCAGTATATCATCGAGGATCTAGATCTGGTACAGTTACATAAACTGAACTTTGTGAAATCTTGAAATCTACGCTGAAAAATGTTCACACTGAAGATCACCAACACAGATAGGCACACGTGGGACAGTGTATTATTATTGCTGGAATAAAGACCCGACGGAAGTGACCGAATCCATGCTTATTTCTCAGCAATTACACAATTTCTTCCAGAATCCTTTGGCACATATTTTTTATTCATACAAACAGACACTTGGGTGGTCATTGTAGTAGATTCTGTAAAAAGTCATTTTGAGATCGTTACCAATACTGGAATTTATCTTTAAAAACTCTGCTTTCAAGGAGCTTTGCTGTTAGTTATCACTTTAAATTCCTACCCACACTGTTTGTTATGAACTTGATATTGTACAGCAGTGGGAGTGTGGATGCTCTGGAATTAAACGTTGTCAGCTATAGTGAAATGATTATTCTGTCTGATGTATGAGATGCACCTGGGGCCCGTTGCAGAAAGAGTTGCAATCAATCGCAACTCTAAAAATCATGCGCAACTTGATTGATCAACAACGCGCATTTTGGACTTGCGATTGATTTTTTGACTTGCGTTTAAACGCAACTCTTTCTGCAACGGGCCCCAGATCGTTAGATTTTACTGGACATTTGTTATCATTAGGTTTCACGTCCAGGGTTGAAATTACATTTGCTTGCACTGTGATGGAATTCAAATAAAATAAATTTATTCGCAGAAATCGACATGTGATTTTCTATTTAGTGTATGGATGCAGGAATATCTGAAAAGTGATTTCATTTTTTTTATCCAAAGCAGTATCTTATGCAGTTTTGTCATGATACATATTGATATATTTCATGATTTTAAAATGTTGTGAATTACAATCAACCAAATTTTAGTTAGAAATGGTTTCATCTGTGTCTTATTACTATGACAGTATTTGACTGAGTGGTCTGAATTCAGGCAAGTCTTAATTTTTTAGACGAATCTGTTATGCAAAGAGATCAATGTTTCATGTGTGATTTCTTATAAGTCTGGCACAAATTTTGAACGCCCGGGTACACAGTTCCAAAGTTACACATTTTGTAGTCCATGTTGGACCCAACATTGCTCAAAAACATTAATTCATGTCAGGTCCAATGTAAATAATTTATGGAGCCAAAATTAATCCAGCAGGGGGGGGGCACTTCCATTGACAAGTGAGTGGATACCATGTGTGACCCTCCCCAAAACACACAAAGGATTTCTTTTTCAAGATAGAGCATGTTATGTACGTAATGTAATAGGGGATGTCAAACATTAAAATAATGAGAAAAATGATATGTA
Organism: Lytechinus variegatus; assembly: GCF_018143015.1. Classification (NCBI taxonomy): domain Eukaryota; kingdom Metazoa; phylum Echinodermata; class Echinoidea; order Temnopleuroida; family Toxopneustidae; genus Lytechinus; species Lytechinus variegatus. The sequence goes on from NC_054741.1 coordinate 51,500,059, forward strand.
TTTCGCTAGGCAAACTACGTGTTTACGGTCAAATTTGTGAGGGTATAAAAATACTAAAATACTTCATAAAGTTTTATTAAGTAAACATAACCATGTTTTAATATACATTTCATAAGAATCCTATGAAGGTGTCCAAACCCAAAATCAGTAGTTAGAGAGCATTATCTTAAGATTTATAAATTAATTCTGATTTTAGCATAATCAAAAATAAAATGTGAGTAATTTTGGTACATTAATTTTAAATTTCAGAGATTATGTTGCAATCAAGGTACTTGTCTTTTTTTGGTTACCTTTGCGCAAGCAACAGCTGGGATCCGGAGCCAGGAGGGGTAAAGGAGCATATCAAACCCTTCCCCGGCCTTGCAATTTCAGAACACCTCAGGGTTTGTAGGGTTTAAAGCACATTTAAGTAACAAAATTCAGTGGACATGCATATGCAATTAGCTTCATAAAATCTTTTGCAAATTCTGACTATTTAATCCGAATCTGACTATATTTGCCAACATGTCATCAAATGTGCAAATATTTGTTTTACAGTGTGTATTTTGTTTTTCTGTTTCTAAAATTATAGTATTTATTTTCTACAAATTAAACACAATACAAAATTGAAATTGAATATATTGCATTTTATTTCTTCTGTTTTCTTTACATACTGCAGTCACAGTATTATGTAAAAAGGACGAGTCCACCCCAACAAAATGTTGATTTAAATAGAAAGAGAAAAATCCAACAAGCATAACACAAGTCATAACTTTCTGATTTTACATCCGATTTTGATAAAATTTTCAACGTTATTCTTGTTTGATTTTTCTCTATTGATTCAAATCAACATTTTTCTGGGGTGGACTTGACCTTTAAAACAAGTAGACAAAATAAGGATACAAGAAATCTTGCATGGTAGCTATTTTGCAAGTACAAGTAAAAATGAACTTGTGCAAGGTGGACTGGATTTCAAATGCTTGTTGCTATGTGATTCAATATAGCAGCAGCACTGACTTTGAAACTAATAAATATTTATTCAGAAAAGAAACATTCATATGATAATAAAGTTATTTGATTGACTTAAAATGACCTTTCATCTTGATCGTGTGACCCAAGACTTGTGCAAAACAGTTGGTGGTACTTGATTACCCTTATGTCCACGTTTCATGAACCAGATTCATAAACTTAAGTTACGGTGACAATTAAAAACCTTAACTTTGGTTACAGTTCCAATATTGAGTCACCAACATGATCTAATTTCATTGACCCTAAAGGACATTTGATCTTGGTCATGTGACTTGAAACTACGCAGGGTGTTCAGTGATACTTGATAACCCCAATGTTCAAGTGTCATGAACTATCTCCATATACGTTCTAAGTTATGACATTTCAAAAACTAGATTATTATGTTGATGATGGCAGTCTAAAAAGTATGATAATAAACTCCCAACTCATATCCAAAATGCTCCCTCCGTGGAAATTTTCAAATCGTCACTCACCTTTCCTCATAACTTGTTTTCTTTTTTTAATGGATTAACTGTATATTATTATAATCTGCCAACCCGTGCGCTTTGAAACACCAGTATAAAGCACCCAAATATTATCATTATAATTTACTTTCACATCCAAAAGGCACTGCCCACCGCTTAAACCTTACGAGGGCTATGGTTCATGTACAAGCACAAGCTCTTATGTAATAGGGGCATGTAGATCAGGGTTCCATTACGTTGAATTACTATTATTGTAAATTTGTGTTCCAGTGGTATAAATACGATTGATTGATCCCTTCACGGATGGATTTTATGTGCCATCTTTTGATATATTTATTGACGAATGACAGCAGCATGCTTGAACAGGATACATGTAATTCACAGAAGCTTTTTTCGAGAGGGGTGACAATAATCAACAGCTGATCAAAATCAAGGATGTCATGGAAGTTACTTTAATGGTACCATTTGAGTCCCAGAACATGTTTTGGATAATATTTCTGTCTAGGAATTGGCTGGAGTACTGCATGTGATCATTGTAAATGTGCAGAATATTCGCTCGAACAAGTGTTACCACGTGAAAGATCCAAGACACTATCATCATGTAAAGAGCTTGATGGTTGCATCCGCTCCAGCCTTTAATATCCACGGTTGACTCTGTGTTTCTAACAAGAAAGGACTTAAAATCCAGGACACCATGGATGGATCCATGTAGCCAGATAAGACACAATGCTCTGGATAGGTCCATCATTGTGCACATGTAGTATGTTCTGTGAAATGGTATTTCATCTAACCCAGCTGGATCCGCCACTCCAAGACACGGTCATCATGTGAAGAGTCTAATTGTTGCATCCGCTCCGGCAGTTAATATCCATGGCTGACTTGGATGGAACTCGCAAGCAAGGACACCCAGACCGTTTGTTATGACGTGACCTCGTAGAACCTTGACTGGTACTATCAGTGGGTTCTGAAGTAGATCACTGCACAGAAAAAAATATAACATGGAGTGGACAATAGGAAATACACTAGAATTTAAATAAGTCAACTGTCTAAAACAATAATAATCCCCCAAGGTAAAGCGATTTCCAGAATGAAATATGCAAAATGTTGTTTTTCGTCACAAGAGATTTTATGTAGTTAGAATGACCTGTATATCAAATATCATTGTAAGTTGAACACATTTTTTTTCGGTTCCAAGAGACTTTATACAGTTAGAATGACCTGTATGTCAAATGTCATCACAAGTTGAACAAATTTCTTCAGTTCAAAGAGATTTATGTAGTTAGAATCACCTGTGTGTCAAATTTTGTCAGAAGTTGAACATATTTTTGTGACCCCATGGGATTTGATATAGGAAGAATCATCTGCATGTCAAATTTATTGCAACAGCATACAGGTATTCTTACGATACAAATCAAAAGATCATCAACATTTGATAACAAAATCTTCCTTTCTTTTTTTGTACATGAGATTTCAGTCATTTTTATTCCCATCAATCAAGGTTGAATTCCCGATATCCGTAGAGATTCATCCCACTGGTAGAAATCAATTAAAACAAATTTTCGTCTTTTCACAATCACTTTCGCCTACTTGTTTTTGAAGGTCTTTTCAGACCAGGGCTGACTCGCCATAAATGGGGTACTATCAACAGTGCGCAAGTCTGTGAGAATGGACTTCCACTTCTGCACTGCCAATACTACCTCATCTACACATTAAAAACCAAACTGATTGTGAAAAGATGAAATCTTGTTTGAAAGGTTGAATAGTCATCTTTGATTATACTTGTTAGCAAGCATCTGAATGCAAAGTTCATTATTTTAAGACAAATTCAATTCGGGTACTGTTGTTGAAACGGGGGATTTTGGGGTATCACTTATGCACAAGGGTCACTAGCCGTGCGGTAAGGTACCTCGTCACAAGCCTGTGCCATGTCTTTTCAAAGGAATCACGCGATAAAGGCTTTTTCTAGCTTTTCTTGGCTGCTTTCCAGCATTCTCCATTGTTATGTGTATGATGAATTGTGAGAATCAGTAATAAAAGCCCGGTTGCGGAATTCCCGCACGAAAGACACAGCTCTTGACTTTTGACAAGGTAACCAAGTTTTCCCGTTTCAATACTTACTTGTAGACTTGGCCATGGAATATCAAGACAACGCCATCGTCCGATGCCGAAGCAAAGAGTGGATAACGATGATGGTAGTTGACTTGCCTCACAGCTTTCCTATGATGTCTGAGTGTCTGGTATGGTTTGGTAGATAGATCCATATCAAACCATGATACCCGGCAATCGTAGCTTCCTATTAATACATTGTCACCTATCGGAGAAAAGTACAAATAAAAAAAATGAAATGAAGTTTATTGAATAACATCTGTAAAGATGAAATTGAAATCATATCATACAAAACTAATTTCCATTAATGTCTATCACTTATTCATCTGTGTGCCACATAAAGACAACAATGCCAGGACCTTAGAATGATACCTGAAGTGTTCCATGACCAGGGCTCTGTAATTGCAAATATGAAAGAACCGCACTGAGTGGTGCTTGGTCAGTATTTTAAACCTAATACGCGTGTGTGTGTAACATTGATATTGATTGGTCAGTTCATTCAGCGATTGATCACTAATTTTTGTGTTACGGAGCCCAGAACACACATTACTGACTCGCCTGCATAGCAAAATAAAGACATAGGTGCTACTTATCTAACGGCGAAAACAAAAAAATTAAGTATCTGCAAATAGATGAATGAAATTACAGGTCACATTGCGAAGGTCAAAAGTCATGCGGCCAACGACCTAAGTATTACATTGTTAAGTGAATGTGTGTAGGGGATCTCAGTTTGTTTTACATTGAATCGCGTAATGCAGGCGAGACTGACAGAGGCGTTCCACACTTAAGTCTCTTTAAATCAGGATTTTATGTGGAACGGGCATTATTGGAGCTAAAGGATTTGGGTTTAAATCTTTTGGCAAGAAAAATATCACAGTTGACCAAATGCAAGACTCCAACCTTCTTACCTGCTGGATGTATTGAAATACTGGATACCCATTTAGCACTGGATATAAGCTTCTTTGTAAGTTCTTGCTTCAACAGATTATACACACGGATGAAACGTTGTGTCTGAAACAAAAAAAAAACAGGACATCATCAAAACATTCAAGTAAATGATCAGGGGTGGGTGAACCCCCCCATCAATGATTAATTATGATCACCAAAAGTCTAACAGAAAGCTGATTTGCAGTTGATAAATAATGCAAAGTTTACGTCTGGTTGTAAGATAGAATTGTGCAAGAAATCGTCAAGATGATTGGAAGATATTAATTATGACACATCAACACATTTGTATGCTCTGTTTTGTAATATACACAATTATAAGAAATCAACTCCAGTCTGCTGAGAATCAAAGGCAAAAGAACAAAATTTATGATACTTGAATTTACGATACCTAAATATTTAGTCTTAACATTTTTTTTCAGCAGTCACATCTTGACATGAATATGAATGTATATAAAGATTATCCTTTCAAGTGGAACTCTTCTTATTTAACATGAAAATAATTAGGAAGTTCATTATGACAGTTTTTACCTTCCCAACAGATGTTTCATACAATACAAAGAATTCCCTGATGCTAACCTCACCTAAGAAATGTGTCAACCACTCAACCTATCCATTCTAACATTATAATTTTCATACGGTGTTTGCAGTTTTCTAGTTTTGAATCGTTAAATCCTGTAATTGTTTCCCTATTTTCTTTTTTTTTTCCAGAGAAAAAAGGGGTTATTCAAGAACAGCAATATTACATAACAGATAACATAATCATAATCTTACTGCAACAAAGAAGAATGGTCTAGTAGGATGAAAGGCTACGCATTGGACCAGTCCTTTGTTCTTCCTGAATGGAGTTTGCGATCTTCTCTTGGATAGCTGATGGATCAGAACAGATGAGTTTCCTCCATCTGGTATCACAGCAGAGAAATAATCTCCTTTACCGTGCCACGTAACCTGCTTCACTCCCTGCATTACAAACATTCAATTCATTCTCATCACTTACACGTTCATATTTCCTTTTCATACCAAGTTTCTTACTTATATCCCAGCTTGTATCCAAACAACTGGCCATTGCAGTTTAAGTTGTTTAAGTTAAAAAATCAACATATTTATAAGTATTGTTACATTACTTTGACTTTTTACAAATCCTATAGAAAGATTCTTAGCATGCAGAATACAATCTGACCTAATGCCCAAGGATACTTCCTGCAACTTCCATCAGAACTTTTATATTGACATACTCACCTTGAAATGTTTGAGCTGTAACCTGAATCCTTCTTCCTTCCTCTCCTCGTCTTCCACCGCAATCCATTCCACCAGGGGTGACGTCTTCAGTTCCTCCGGTCTCTCGTATCCATCTATCAACCTGTCTGTTCCCGAAGCAACCATCTTATCACCAAGATGGGGGTTGATGATGAAGATACTGTTCTCTGCACACACGGCTACCAGACAGACAGCTGGGTTTGGACACCAGGCAACATTGAGGACAGTATCTGGCAGCTCGATGGTCTTCATGCACCGTCCCGTAGACACCTCCCAAAATCTCGCCGTCTTGTCGTCTGAACCTGTTGTACATTCCAAGAAAGGCCATATATCAGATACGGCAATCAACTTAAGTCACAACAGGCAAGAAAAATGATGTCTGCCCAAAAGGACAATGCTGCTAACAACTCTAAAGATACTGTAAAATTATTCTACCCTGCAGTGGTGTACCTTTTTAATTCCTTATTCTGATTTCACACATTGCCCATGCAGGAAATAAATAAAAACAAGTATAAACAGCACAAACTTGACTTAAACAATATTCAGGAGGAAATGTTTAATTTTTATGATGCTCATACCTGAGACAAACCATTGTCCTGAGGGGTCCGTACTGATAGACCTGACATAGCTCTTATGACCTTCATATACAACAGCTTGAGTAGTTGGGAAAGGCTGAAGATCCTTTGGTCTTGGAAGCTGAGGGAGTAGCTCTTCTGGCTCAACTTGTACCTACAAAAGAAAAATTACAAAGTTAAAATGGGAGTAGATTCCTCAAACAATCCTCATGTTATCACAAGATAAAACTTTCTGATAAACAATGACTTCAGTTCATTAACAATAATATGGGCGCGTTGTGGTCTAGTGGTTCTGACTCTCGTCTTTTAAACAGAGGGTTGTGGGTTCAAATCCTAGCCATGGCATGTTTTCCTTCAGCAAGAAATTTATCCACACTATGCTGCACTCGACCCAGGTGAGGTGAATGGGTACCCGGCAGGATTAATTCCTTGCATGCACTGAGCGCCGGTGATGGTAGCTCAGCTAAAGCCGGGGTAATAATAGCAAGCACTCTTTATCCTCAGGCAAAAAGCGCTATATAAATCCAGCTATTATCATTATTATGACTTCTAAGATCTTTGTTACCAGTGATTGCATCCTTGTTACCATAATTGACCTAAATGTAAAATTTGATATTGCTCAATCCAAAGGTTGCATCACAACTAAACAACAACAATAAAATACAAATTACTTTTCATTCCCTTTTCTGGATTGACCAATGAGCGACTCCATAAAATACGTACATCTGGCAGTGTTTTATCAACATTTTTCATCCGATAATAAGCTGTCAGATCTGACAACTTTCCTTCAATTTGATTGGCTGAGAAGCAATGTTACTATGGCAACCTTCGAAAAAAAGGACTTTTCAGATGACATGTCCAACAAACCCTTTCATGAAACATTCCAAATATCCCCTACATGTGGTGGGATCTTCCTGAAGTGATTTTTTTTAACCATTACAAGGGTGTAATGTTCTCAAATGACAATGGCTCAGCAATTCATGGAAAAATGGGGTCAGATGTACATCATTATTTTAGGAATTGCCCGAGGAGTAACTTATCTTAGACACAAACAGGTTGGAAAGCATCATAAATGTTTCAGCTTGATATGAGACAATTCTGAAAACCTTAAAAGCTTTTTTGTTTTTCCTATATTTCTCTTATAAGTTTTATTATTTCAAATTCATATACCTGTTCACTATGTAATTCAATCATAAACTTTTTATTCTTTGAATGTATATATTTTGTACAGTTTTTTGTCAGTCGGTCAGTCAGTCAGTCAGTCAATCAATCAATCAATCAATCAATCAATCAATCAATCAATCAATCAATCAAAAAGACTAGTGAGTCAGTCAATCAATCAATCAATCAATCAATCAATCAATCAATCAAAAAGACCAGTGAGTCAATCAATCAATCAATCAATCAAAAAGACCAGTGACAAATTTTTCCTCACCCTCATTCTCCTCTGCCTAGGACATAGATATAGATCTAAGCATCTCTCAAACCGATCCTGAATGAAGCGGGGGTAGTAAGGCACCTTCCGAAGACAGTCATATTTCTTTGGAATGAAGTCGATCTTTCTTTCATCAGCATCTTGTTCATTCCATGCAAGGATCTATGCAAGAAAAACAGAAAAAAATAAAGATAAGAAAGTACGAAAACTGACCCAACTATCCCCTTTCCTTTCCAAAGGGTACTTTATATATTGCATATGTGAAGTGTACATCAAAATATCAAATTAACAACCAAAAGTTATCATACATATAGCCATACCACCTTTCTTATATTTTCAAAAATGTATTCTTTTTACTGTTATTTACAAGTCATCAGATTTTTAGCCTATCTGTACCATTTGAAACACCAGTACAAATGGTCCTATAAATTTTGAAATTATATTATTAATATTATCTTTACTAGTATTATTCTAATAAACAAATTTGATCAATCAAACTTACCTCTTCTTCAGTTGGAAGATATTCTGGAAGCGGATTATAAGATTCTTCGTGACCCGGTAGTTTCATCTTAGGAGCAGCAATGTGAGCATGATGACGTTTGGTGATCTTGGTCTCGTCATCTTTACCCCACAAATCGTAAAACTTTGGTCCTTTCTTTTCTTCTTCCTCTTTCTTCTTTCTTTCAGCTTCCAGCTCACTGGGTAGTTTCATCCAGCCCATTTTTATTGCATGAACCAATTTGCTAACCTATGGATAATGGGAAATAAGGAGAATTTATTCATCACTCCATAGTAAAGAGTCTAATACAACCATCATTAAATGCTCGATTTAGAATATCATCGATCACATATATTGATATCCTAATAAAGAGCGACATCAACATTTATGTTGTAAACAGTCATGACAATGACAGTGAAACCAGAAATCATAATAATTTTTTTATCTCCGGAGGATGTGAATTTCTACAAATCAAAAGAGAATGGTAATTGCCTAAAATACCTCTTAGCCAAGTCAAAAGATTCTGGCAAGCCCAATCACCACTCCTTGAGCAGTATACCAGAGATTTACCCCATTGAATTTGAAATAATTTTTATTGTATTATATATTTCATTACCATAGCACAATAATTCATTTAGAGATAAACAACCACAACCAACTAGAAAAAAAAATTACAAAATTTCAAATCACTAGATACTGGTATTGGAAAGGGGGACATTTCATATTAAAATTAAGATGGACTCTTTTTAATATCAGTTTCAACAGACTAGGCATCATATTCCAAATGCAGCTTCATTACAAGTTTGGTGTTATGGTTGGTTTACCACATTCACCGGGGCCTTATTGCACTTAAGTTTCTATTATGGCAACTTTGCCATCTAATCATAACTACCATGGTAATAATATAAACAGCCAATCGTAATCAATGATTCATGAAGTCAGTCGATGGCAATGTTGCTATAATAGTAGCTAATATGCAATGGGCCAGACTTTGCCATTACATATATTGAAATACCAGATCGCATAATCACAAATACATCACAAGAGGGGAAAATGTTAAAATAGTGATTAGTCTAAAATTCAACACATTAAATCAGATTAAGTAGGAAACAGTTTTACCTTGTCTTTCTCAGTGAGTGAAGGAATAAAGCTTCGTTTATGAGCCGGTCTCCGGGTGACTGGATGGATCATCTTCTCGTAAGTGAAATGATCGATGTATGGTTCATAGGGGTCAAAGGTCGTCTCGGGATAGAAGCCTCGTTGGATTCGTTGAATGGTCAATAACTGTTCTTCACTGAGCACCACATCCTTACCAAGCTTCTTATCAAAGACAGTCTTCCTATAAATGATTACAAAACGGATACCAACATTTGACAAAGCTATTTATCAAAAACAGTAATCCTATAAACAACCTTCAAAACGTGATCAATTAATCAACACTTTTACCAAGCTTTTAATCAAAGACAGTCCTCCTTTTAACAATCCCCAAAACAGAATCAGTTACCGACATCTTTACCAAGCTATCAAGACAAGCCTCCTATAATCAACCCTTCCTCAAAAATTCAATCTTTTAAAACGTTTTACTCAGCATTTCTTTTTCATTATTATTATTATTTGTTTGGCGTCACCTGTGCCTGGGAGGCGAAAAGCAAACTGAATCACTATGACCCGCAGGTCTCTCCTCCCGATATAACTGATAGGGGGGAATGTTTATCTAACAGTATACTATCTATGTTCCATTTGAAATACCATCCTGAAGATAAAAGTGCTTATATTAGCTGACTACGAATTCACAATAATTAAGTATATGACATATGGGAGAGTTGTCCACACCGCTTGTCACAATTTACTTATCAAATGGCCAATTAGAAATAGTCTCAGCGATCTCATTTTCCAAATAGCCATAACTGTGTTCCTTATTTTTCTATTTTTGGCAAACTTTCATATGCTCATTGAAATCACAAAAATTGATATTTTCCTTTAGATATACACATCATACGTCTTACATAATAATCTACAATAAGTGGTTGTTTACAACTCTTGTTTTTGAGAGGATGAAAATTTCTAACCAATAATCGGGGTTATCCATCTTGTTGAGGAATTCGTCTAGCTTATCTCTTCCTTCTGGTTTGACGATCCGTTGACCTTTGACATCGTATCCAAGATGCTTGTAACCTTCATACCACTCCATGGGGATATTTCCTACTGTATTCCTTATGTCCTGTATGATCAAAGAGAAATTCAGGGCCCCGTCTTACAAAGAGTCATGATCAATCAGTGTCATAATTTTTTCTACAGGAAATTTGCAAAATGTCCTTTGTTAACAAAGGAGAACACACCAAATTGTCAAGAAATCAATGAATCTATGGATATACATTCATACCCAGAATCTTTTTTTGAACAAAAATGTATTTTATACAGTCTACCGGTATTGACTTTGCATGCTTTCCATAATTGCAACTCTTTGTAAGACGGGGCCCAGGCATAACAGCATATGGAGATAAAATGGCCATTGCATAAACATTCCTCTACCACCTTTTACACAATTGCGGCAAGAGAAAAATAATATACAAATATTCAATCAAGACTGCCTGGTGAACATTGGCAAGACATTTTGTTAATAAATGAAACAGTTTGATGGAACTTCAACTCTTTCATTTTTTGCCATTTTTTTCACATTGTCCACATTGTCAATTCAAATGCTACCATATTATATACCTCATTTTTTATAATTTTTTTTGTTTAAAATGAAAATTCTGAATAGAAATTGAGAACAAAACATGGAGTTCAACTCCATTCTGATTCACTTTATTAACATCCTGATGACATTTCAGTATTCATCTTTCCTATTACACCACTACCCATACCATCCAAGCCTATAATTTGACCCCCACCCCCCCCCAAAAAAAAGGAAGACAGCAAAGGGAATATTCTTAATTCCTTGCCTACCACAACCAGATGATCCTTGCACAAAGTGTGTTGGAATATCACAATTCAGTATTCAACGGATTAATTCAATTTCACTAGATATTAGATGGAATGGCATGTTGAGAAACAAACCTCTTCATCCGATGAATCAAATTCATATTCATTGCTCTGAGGTGGTTGGTTGTCCAAAGGTTCTTTGGGGGATTCCCCTGCATCAGCTGACCTCAAGGAATTGTCAGTGACATCATTGCTCTTGACTACCTTCTTCCTATTAAGCTCTTGTCTTTTGCCTTTCTTCAGTTGCTTCCCTTTATTCAGGAGTGTCTGTGACAGTTATAAAAGAGAAGTAATTTGTAAGTCATTGATTTTATATATTATTCAGTGACCAAAAGGAGGGTTGACATTAAGCAGTAAACATCTTTCATATAAAATAGTATCTACCATTCGGTCATACAAAAAGCAGAAACAAATTTGTATCAACTGAACACTCTTTTTAAATTTGTTTAGACAACTCCAAATCAACAATTCATATTCAGTTTATTTGGAAACCGATCTTTATCATGAAGATGACTTTATCTAGATGCAAATTATCAACCTCAAAACAAGTCTATGTTTTTGGTAGTACCTACATACATTTATCATTCTGATAAGATGTTTCATCTATTTCATATATTGTAAAATATCTCCACATCCTTCAAATATATGTTTTGCTTCCGACAAAGATTCTGCTAGGATCCAAAGCTTAGGCCCCTTTTGACTCTCAAATATGTCATTTGCAGCTGTCCTTGACTCAAATATGCAAATAATCAATTGATTTTATTTGTCACTGACACATCTTATTATTCCATCAGGATTCCAAGAAATGCAACTTCCTGACAAAACACAAAAAGTTTGTATCTACATGGTCTACTGGCAGATCTAATTACCATTTAGTCTAACGATCACTTGGTCTAATACTCCCTTGATCTGTCATTTGGTCTTATGCCCAGATGGTCTGATTTTTACTTTGTCTACTTCCTATTATCTTACACTTTGTCAAAACAAAATCTGGTTCATAAACATTTTAGAGGACAAGTCCACCCCAACAAAAAAGAATTATTTGAATAAACAGAGAAAAATCCAACAAGCATAACAATGAAAATTTAATAAAAATTGAATTGAAATGGCAATAGACTGTATTACATTACAAAAAACATGATTACCTTAGGTTCATCGTTAGTTTCTTCATCATCGGCATCTTCACTCGTATCATCCTCTTCTGACATCTCGGAAAAAGATTCATCATCCTTATCACTGGGATTGAAGTCTGCAGAGGAAAAAAATACAAAACAATTAATCGTTCGAGTAGTGATTGTCAATTGGTGAATGAATGACTAGCTGCAATGTTAAGGGGAAAAAAAATCATGGGGAGGGTGATCAATATTTCTTTTGCAGTGGCTCTTTTCCCTACCCTGCTAATTCCCAACTATACTTTGTACCATCATCCCCCATGCAATTTATTGGGGGGGGGGTGCTACTTCTACACCTTTATTGCACTTGCTATCCAGGCATGCATAGCCAACCTGAGGAAAATAATTGCAGAACATTGAAAGATGAGGAAAGGTATTCAAATGCATAGAATAATTTTCCTGGTATATATTGGATATTTTTCCAGGCCTGACTGCATAAGGAGAAGGTATTTGTGTAGGGGGCATTTACATAATTTGAAAAGGAAATATAATTCCATGAAGTGGTACATGGAAACTAACCTTCATCATCTCCATCAGTATCACTATCGTTGAAATTTGCCAACGGGTCATATTCTCCTTCTTCACTATCTGTAAAACTCTCTTGAGATAAATCAGAATCAGTGCTGTCATCATCCTCTTCCTCATCTGCAGGAGCATCTACGAACAAGTTGAACTTTAACAACAGAAAATAAAAACAGATAGAATAATAAATTTAAGTGCAGGTGCGCAAACATTTACTTGGATTGCGTGGATGTAGAGTCATAAAGCTTTCATGCTTCTTTTTACCTTGGACTGTCTACTTTCACTTTTCACTTCACTTTTTGTTTGTGATTTTGCCCATGTTGCCAGATGATTATGTAGTGTGGGAGTGAATGTTAGTGAATGTGTAGTGTATGGTCAGTTCCCCCATGTCTGCGCGGTCTCCCAAGTCTGCGCATCCGCGTATCTGCGATATTCTAGTAAAAGAAGATACGCAACGAACACGAACTTTACACATGCAATACATAAACAGGTATTCATTAAAAAATCCGACTCAAAATGGTGGAAAAATAATGAATTCAGGGCATTTCATGTGACAGCCTCAAAATGCAGCCTTTCTCATCAAAATCCCCGAATCGTGTGCAAAGTGAATGAGTGCGCAGACATGGGGTACCATTTTTTTTTCAATTTGAAAATGACTGCCCGAGGTTTTTTCCAAGAAAATCATATATTTCTTTCACATTTTTATGAGATATTTGGTACACTAACTCATTATAATGTAAGGAACATTATCAACTGAAAGATTTTGTGAAATAAGAAGAAATTCATGTTAAATCTTAACTCAAATTGTTAGGTGCGCAGACTTGGGGCCCACCATCATACATGTCTAAACTTTGTGTTGGTGATTTCAGTGGAGTCAGCACACCAACCCTCGGCCATGCACAGATGCAGTTACTCTAGATCTAATGAATATTCAAAATCTGTAGAAAATAATGTATTAACTAAGTATGATGAACTATGACTAACGTCAGGTATCTAAACCATTACTACCTGACGATTTGCATGCTATCGCCAAGCGAAAGAAAATGAAATCAAGATGGCAACATAAACAAGCGGTAGCAAGTTTTCCGTCTTTCCATTAACATTTTTTAAAATGAATTCTTGTTTAAAAATGAAATCAATAATGTAGAAATGTTGGAAATTAAGTTGTATCCCATGTAACATGATTTAATTTTTGGGGCTAGATCTACATCTTATTCTTAAGATTCTTAGGTTAGGAGAAAAGTAGAATTAAATCTCAGGGGCATAAGTTTCAGGGTTTTTTTGGTGATACACACAGATAATGGGAAGCAATTCCTGGCTCTGGTGAGAGTAAGGATATGTTACTCGTTAGTAAATGATTTTTACTCTCTAGGAGGCTCCTGGCTACTCTCACCATAGCATGGACAAAGACAGTCACACTGACTAGCCAACTGAATGAACACGCCATACCATTACATGGCGGTTTGGTGTATGTGCGATTCGAACGAGATTTCCCGGAAACGTGATATCCCTGTTTAATCTGTGTGCACAAGAATCGCGAAAATCGGTAATGGGAATGGCCTCCTTAGTGGTCACCGTCAGTTTTTCATTCCACATATCTTGACTTCGTCCATTCACGTTCTTTCTACATTTACACAAGTGTTCAAACACATTCCTTTACTTTTGAAATTCAACTATTTAAAATACATCCTACCAACCTTTTCTTCCAAGTCATCATTTGCCTTGCCACGTGCGGGCCTCTTTCTTGAAGTCGTAGCCGACATCGTGCATGCTCATTAACAGATACCGTACCGATAATGTTTGAAACGAAAAGGAAAAAAACAACAAAAACAATAACTGTCCGAAGTCTTTACCTTTAGACAGTATTTTTCTTCAATATAGTATCTTTAGTAAAATACTGAATTGAATTATTTGAATAACTTTATTTTCCATAAAAGAAATTATTTTTTCACTGGTTCACACATAATGTATAAACAAAGAACAATTAAAACAAAAGATGATGAAAACATGTCAACATATTTTACTTTTAGCCCCCCAATTAATTTTCAAAAACCATGTAAAAAAACGTAAAATGACCATATGATTGTGATTGTTTGCATAGCCCGCCCCATACTTTCCACGGCCCCTGCAACATATTCTCATTACAATATCTGACAACCGCGTAGCCAGGATTTCATTTTGGAGGGGGCGGTAAATGCACGCGAAGCGTGCCAACACTTACAGAGCGCGCGAAGCGCGCTCCCTAGGGGGTGGGTGCAGGGAGGGGGAGTTTCCCCCTCCCGCGCGAAGCTTTTAGTGTTTCATAAATTAAAATTAAAAGGAGCCGTTTCTCTTGTCTCTAGTACCTCCAATTTGGTTGACTATATTGCGATTTTGAACCTTGTTTTCAAATGATTTTGAATGCACAAAAGAGGTATATACATGTACAATGGAGGAAATTAAAATGATAATAACTCCGCGCGAAGCGCGGAAGCTAAAGCGTTTTATCAATTTTTCTTGCCATAAGAAGGGTCCCGAGAAAAGGGTTTTCTCAAAGATATATTGAATACTTTCTTTGGAAAGATCAGATTTGATTACAAACAATTTAGCAACAGTGCATATTTTTAACTCGCAAAACAGAGGATAAGATTGGTAGAGGAAGATATTCCTCCCCGCGCAGAGCAATGAAACTCTGAAATTTCAAAGGGCGGACGTTTCATCAAATGTAGATGAATACCCAATCGGCTCTAATTCAATTGATTTTCTAAGATTATTGAACTTCATTACAAGGAAAATAGTGCGCAAAAATAGTTGAAACTTCTGCAATTTATTGAAACTATCTATCTTTATAAAAAAAAAAGGATGCCAAATTTTTTTGACTTATCCTGAAGCGCTTCATTTTGAATATAAAGAAACTTAAGTGTAATTCCAAATTTCAAACTGAGGGCGCAAAACAGGACAGGAGATGAATGTATACATGGAAATGACATGAAGTTTAATACAATTTGATAAAAAATATTGTACTTTTTATTTTATACGACACGAATTTCATACCCTTCCTCTTTTTAAATTAGGAACCTATATTTGCCCACAAATTATGGTTGTTTAGTAATGAGCTGAAAAGCGGGAGAAGTTGACTTTATGGAGGTGACGGGAGAAACTGATATGAAGATTTTACCCGCCCGGAGCCGACCAGCCCAGAAGTTGCGCGATCAATTGGAAAAAAAAGATAACTTCATATATTTACTTCGGCCTAACCTTACTCAAATTCATGCCCTAATGTATACAATTTTAACTTTACCTGGCAAGAAGCACATAGCTGAGGTGGAAAAACAGGGTTAGAGAAAAGGTGGGGGAAACAATGGAGAACTTCAATATTGTCATCTAACCGCGCGCAGCGCGGAAGCAAAATTCATTTATAAATTTAGAGCAAGAAGAGTCAAGGAGTTTCTCTTTTGAGAAAAAAATAAAGAATAAAAAGAAAAAAACAACACAAAGCTACCTTCCTTTCTTCCCTTTCCTCCCTTCCCTTTTCTCCTCTCTTTTTTCCTTCTTTTTTTTTCTTTTTGGGGACGTTTTGGGGGGGGCGACCGCCCCCACCGCCCCCCTGGCTACGCGCCTGGTATCTGAATGATTTTGAAAGGGGGGGGGGGCATGCACACTCGTGTAAGAATGCCATTCATTTGGATGGTTGCTCTTGATCAAAATGGGGTACGTGTATGTACGCGGGCCAGATGTGCCCCCCCCCCCCGATCCGCCATATTCTCTGTCATGTTATGGACACACAACTATATGCCCTGAGAAAATATTTCTTCCTCTCTGATAAATATATTAATCTAGACAAAATCCCTATCACATTATTGCACTAATTAGACCAGGGGCGCGGATCAAGCTATGGGGGCATTTCTGTACAGAAAAAAAGATTCTCTTCTGCGTACGGTGTGCACGCATCATTACCTATAATATTGTTATGGCTCTGAAATTAAGGAGGGGGAGGCATCTGGGGAGCGATCCCGGAGGGGCCACTTGCATTGACGAGTGGATACCATGCGCGACCAAAAAAACACGTAAAAAGGATGTCTTTTACGATAGGGCACGTTACGTACGTAACGTGATAAGGGTGCCAAAAACACAAAAATAATGAAAAAAGGGTATCTATTTCGCTAGGAAAATTACGTGTTTAGGGTCTAAATTTGCGGGGATGATAAAACAAAATTAAAATGTTTTATAAAGGATGTCATTTTTGCCCCAACACTTCGTGTTTAGAGTCCGATTTGCGCGAGGTGTAGAAGTGGGGTCGTACTAAACCAAATAAGGTAAAGCCGACGACCGAAGGAACCGTAACAATAAAACATTCCTGTACTTGTTTAGGGGTCCATTTCAGGGAATATTTGCCAAGAGTATCGTTTTTGTTTCCAATACTTGTTAAGGGGTTCATTTTCAGAATATGGAAATTACGTGTTTAGGGTGCTTTTCGAGACCCCTTGGTCGCGCATGGTATCCACTCGTGAATGGAAGTGGCCCCCCCCCCCGGGCGAGCGATTCATCAACATTTTCGTCCGACGTACAAGTTGTCAGATCCGAAATCTTTCCTTGATTTTGATTGGCTGAGAGGCAGTGGCATGTATGGCAACTGTCGGATAAAACGTCCGACAAGTCCTTTCATGAAACGCTCCCCTGATGTGTCCATTGTCGGGTAGCCAATAATACTGAAGAGGCCCGGGACGAGGCATTTAATAATCTAGTTTACAAAAGCTGCATAAAATGGGGATTTTTTTCATGATCTGGTATTGTATGCCGTGAATGAAAAGCAGTGGCGTACGCAAGGGGGGAGGGGGTGGCAGGGGTTCAAACCAAACTCTCCTTGATTTTTTTTAATACCCCATACCACCACCTAAAATATTTTTCAAGAACATTTTTTTTTGCTTGTCAATTATTTTTGGGGTAGGAAACGACCTAAAATTAGTGGTGAATGACCCTTCTTTTGTTGGTTGTCAACATCGGGCATTTCATTAAGCTTGAAACCCCCGTTTTACTCCTGCGGGGGGGGGGGTAAAGCCTCAACACACGGATTCGTGAAAATACTAGTTAGAAATTCTGAGAACAAACAAGAATAGTAATGACATCCATTTGGGAAGGCCTATAAGGGGCTATATGTTGTATGCCCATCTGGGGCTACTATAAAAAAATCCCAATTCTAGAAACGAAAGCAGCCGGAGCTGAAAATTCAAATTTTGAGGGACGTACGTGTACATATAGTGCTCATGACAATTTATCACTTTTTGTGATGAAGGTCTTTTCTTTTACAATGTTTTTTGTAGATGACCATTTGAGAAATGATCTTATCTATTTGCGATCGAGCAAATTTTGAAAACATGTACTTGAAAGACTGAATGGTGTCCCAAAACGTCTTTCAGGTCAAACTTTCTGGGGTTGCCACGCAGTCAAGCTTAGCTTATAGTGGCAACCCCTGCAACCTTCTAAGGGCTCGACACTAGCGGCGGTCCGACGGTCCCAGACCGGTAAAAATCGCTGTTGGGCCAGTAGATTTTCAGAAATTGGAAGATTTACTGGTCCGACATGACCAGTAAAAAATATCATTGTCGGGCCAGTAATTTTTCCAAAAATAGCAAGATTTAAAGGTCCGACATGACCAGTAATAAAAATCATTGTTCGGCCACTAACTTTTCCAGAAATGGTCAAATTCACAGCAAACCATTTCCCCCCGTTAAATTCTGCAATTCACACACAGAATACACACAGAATGAATCGCACGTGTTACTAGAGTACTATACAGCATGCATACAGTGTACATGTAGTCAGCCACACAATCCACATGGTGAATTCTCCACTGGCCGCACGAACGAAGCCTGGCTAAACTCTGGCAGAAATCTCTCACAGAACTGTCAAAATTCACGGTTCATATACTCATGAAAGGCTCTTATAATGTCCATATTTCCTAAAAATTGGAGTAACTCTGTCATCTGTAAGCAGTAAAAGGGTAAATTTTCACTTCTGTTTGGTTCAAACAGATCGGGTCTCGGGTGGTATCGTCTGAATACATATTAGCCCCACATATGCATTTATGTGTGTTGATACACTTGGTTTCTGACTTTCTTTCGTAGCTATTTTAATTGAGCCAAAAAAGAAACATAAATTATTTATGATAATAGTTTTAGCTTTCTTCCTCTGTTTTCTTCCTTCTTTCTTTTCAATCTTTCTTTTAATTTTTTTTCTCTATTTCTTTCCTTCCTTCCTTCTTTCCTTCCTTCTGTCGATCCTTCCTTCTTTCCTTCCTTCCTTCCTTCCTTCTTTCCTTCCTTCTTTCCTTCCTTCTTTCCTTCCTTCCTTCCTCCTTTCCTCCCTTCTTTCCTTCCTTCTTTCATTCCTTCTTTCCTTCCATCCTTTCTTTCTTTCTTACTTTCCTTCCTTCCTTCCTCCTTTCCTCCCTTCTTTCCTTCCTTCTTTCATTCCTTCTTTCCTTCCATCCTTTCTTTCTTTCTTACTTTCCTTCCTTCTTTCCTCCCTTCCTTCCTCCTTCCTTCCTTCCATCCTTTCTTACTTTCCTTCCTTCCTTCTTTCCTTCCTTCCTTCCTTCCTTCTTTCCTCCCTTCCTTCCTCTCTCCTTCCTTCCTCCCTCCTTCCTTCCTTCCATCCTTTCTTTCTTACTTTCCTTCCTTCCTTCCTTCTTTCCTTCCTTCCATCCTTTCTTCCTTCTTTTCTTCCTTCCTTCCATCCTTTCTTTCTGACTTTCCTTCCTTCTTTCCTTCCTTCTTTCTTTCCTTCCTTCCTTCTTTCCTTCCTTCCTTCCTCCTTTCCTTCCTTCCTTCTTTCCTTCCATCCTTTCTTACTTTCCTTCCTTCCTTCTTTCCTTCCTTCTTTCCTCCCTTCTTTCCTCCCTCCCTTCCTTCCTTCCATCCTTTCTTTCTTACTTTCCTTCCTTCCTTCCATCCTTTCTTTCTTTCTTACTTTCCTTCCTTCTTTCCTTCCTTCCTTCTTTCCTTACTTCTTTCCTTCCTTCCTTCTTTCCTTCCATCCTTTCTTTCTGACTTTCCTTCCTTCCTTCTTTCTTTCTTTCTTACTCTCTTCGTTTCTGTCTTGCTTTCTTTTTGTCCTTCATTCCTTCGTTTTACGGGGGGGGGGGTCACGAAAGGCTAGAAAAATAAACTTGCGCCTTTTTTTTAATGTTTTCTTTACTTTTTGGGACCAGTAGATTTTAGGTTCGGACCAGTAAAAATTTGAAAAACTGGGTATCTACTGGTCCGACATGAATAGGTTGGACCAGTAGAAAAAATGGGTTAGTGTGGAGCCCATTTTTTCTATGTTTTGCTTGTCAGTTATATGTATATTATTATTGTATTTTCTTTTTTTAATGTGTTTATGAAAAAGTGTTGCAGAAACCAATAAATGAAAATGAAAAGGTCTTATTCAATTTGATTTGATTTTACTGTTTTCTGCATTCATAATCGTATGGGCCTAGATATATTTTTATTACTTATAAAAATATGGATTTTTGGCATGAGTCTTAGAGAAAAAATATAGACTAAAATTATAATTTTTAAACAAATATCATCTACTACCAAATTGTTACTACACAATTTGCCAGGAGGACTGTCATCAAAAGCAGATTGCTTGAAAAAAAAAGAAAAGACAACCCAGTTGGCGCAAGCCATATTTTTTTTTTTTGGGGGGGGGGCGGGGGGAAACAAAATCTGGATGCCTGGCCCTCTACGTTTGTAAATTGAATAACCGTTAGCGAGTTTTCGACTGTATTTCTGTGGTTTTCGATAATACGACGACATCCACGAACGATTATTTGGAACCCGTAACATTAAAGATTTTTGGTAATATGAATAATGATTTTTTTTTAATTTAGAGTCAATTTCTTCATCGTCAAATTCGCGCGTTCGTTGTCTTGTCTGTTCTGTTAGTGGAGAGATCAGTGGTCACTGGTGACTGTGACTGACTGTGAGACTGAGAGAGGGTGAGCTACGACGTCGGCTGCGCTCGCTAGCTTCCTGACCTTAGCTGACTTTCGCCGGGCCGAGTGTCCACGGCCACCGCTCCTGCGCCCCTGCCGGCGC
The DNA here is from genome assembly GCF_018143015.1 of Lytechinus variegatus. Taxonomy (NCBI): domain Eukaryota; kingdom Metazoa; phylum Echinodermata; class Echinoidea; order Temnopleuroida; family Toxopneustidae; genus Lytechinus; species Lytechinus variegatus. The sequence goes on from NC_054741.1 coordinate 51,521,090, forward strand.
GGCTGGCCGTTTCCTGTGCCTGGCTGCACATTTTTTTGTTTTCAGACTTCTCCTTTAATGCATGGAATTCGTCAAATCATCTACAAAAAGGTACACAGCACTGTCTCATCACTTGTATTCAGTGTTGAAATTAGGGAGCCATTTTTGAAGAAAAAAATGCGAACCATTTTTCAAAGCCATTTTTTTATTTTCAATTTTTTTCAGTTTTTCGAGAGCCATTTTTTTTCATGATTCAGAGCATGGGCCATGGTTTCGCATCGCAGTTTGGGCGCCGCAGTTTGCCCTGCTTGTTTACAAATTCATTTAATGTTTAACATTGTTTATTTAATTGATGCTTATCTTTTTCTTCATTGTTATGATTTTGAATTAGGATTTTATTTATTGTTGTTCATTTAAATGTACATGTAGGTCTAACTTAGCCTTGAGGTTGAGGACTTCATGATGATATTTTCATATAGGTACTTCTTCATCATGAAGCCTTGAACCGCCTCCTATATATATATATATATAAGACACATCAAAACAAAGATAGATTTCCCTAAAAAATCCATCTTTGTAGATAGAAATTACGTAAATGTTTTTTTTTTTTATTTATTCATACGCATATAAATGCATTTGAAAGTTAAAAAATTGATCCCTCGGTCCGTTTGTCAACAAAGCAAATACAATAGGTCTGACCCTTGAACAGATTCGTTATGACCTACCTTCGATTAGCGATGTTACAAAATGCTGTTTTGAAGAACAATTTATAGATAAAAATCATTATTTAACAAACTAAAATTTAATACATGATTATGAATAATTATTATTATACCAATTGGTAGTAAAGAATAGACCATGCTCTACGTCACTTTCTAAATCTTTTACATTTTTGTACATCTCTTTCCTCTGTTCACAGATCTACATGTATGTCTAATATTGCATAGAAAATGAATACCAAGGAGAAGAAGGTGCTTCGTTTCCTTGATGATAACTCCATTATATCAGTGGAGGATAAGAGCTCAATTCCTTTTGATGAGATTACTTTGAGATCTTCCATAGGGTCTCCCATTGCAGCTTCATCTGTTGCACGACCATTTCTGCCCCTTCCACACAGGTACATGTAAACATGATTGGTTACTCGTAATTACTTTAATTCATGCCTAGGCCAGCCAGTCAAAAGTCCAAGCTATTTTTTACTGCTCTTTCCAGAGAAGTAGTGCTCAGCACGTTTCCTCTCCTATTCCCCCGTTCAGAGAAATAAATGGGGAATTTAGTTAGCCAGTGTATGCTTAGTTAATTTTTTTCCTTCAATACAAAAATTTTATAATTTATACTTTTTTGTATAAGCCCAAGAATTCTTACTTTTTGAATATGATTTCCACATTATACACTTCTTTTTGAGATTTGTAATTTTTTTTCACAATTGCAGTATGATTTAATCTCACCTTTTTAAATATTTGCAATTTTTGGTTAAACAATGTAATTTCATTTGCAATTGTCATATGTTTCTCTTTGTCCGTAGAATGTGCAACTGTATACAGTTTAATAAATTTTTGTGTATGCCTAATGATTTTATATTCTAGCTAGTAAATGAATTCTTAACTTTTAAAGAGTGTAAAAGGATTGTAACACTGTTTTCATGTAACTCGCATTTTATTTCAATATTTCATTATTATTCTCAATTACTGCATTGTATGAAATTAGCAACACAAAAATTGGAATGAAAAACTTGAATAGAAATCCTGGAAGTGGCAAAGTTATTGAAAATGGTGACTTATGAATCGCTCTTGAACAGTTATCCACACACTGCACTTCGGTCAATCAGAGTCATTGCATGATGTTGATAATATTGATCGCATAATGTCAAATTCAGAATCCCATTTCATATAACCGGTTTTAATATCGAATGCACAATATCTATAAGAAGGTACTATCAGCCAGTTCAATTGAATGATCTCAGTAGCTTTAAACTATTATAGCAAATTTAAAAGTTTTATGAAACAGTGCAGTTCAGTTTTCATGTTTTTCCTCATGGTTTTTGTCATTGCAAAAATATTATCATCATTGAAATATTTCATTGTGTTTTTAATGTTTACCTTTTTAAACATGCACATACCTTTACCATTTCAGAGATGGACAGGATCTAGAGGATTCACATGCACAGCTATTCCGTCAGCTATCCAACACTATGAAAGGAGCTGCCGCTTCACAAGAGAATGGGGATGCAGTGCCTGATTCTGCTAGGTCAAGGGTCAGCTTTGCCCCTTCAGATATGACTGATACATCATTGGGTATCCTCAATCTTGATGACCTTGGTAAGAAACTAACATTTTTTGTCTTTTATTGGATAAATTCCTTAGTAGTGCTGGACGGTATTTCAGTATTATCGAAATTATGCAATATTGAAAAAAATATGGAATATTTGATGATAGTTTTATGATTATATTGATAGACCACAGTATGTAATATGACCAAATTATGAACAGTTAATCACTATTGACCACAAATCATGCTGCTCTTTAATGCTTTAAACCAACTCAGAACTTTGTAAGTTGTTTCTCAAATGCTTTTCATTTAGGAGCACCAATTAAAGCTATACAATAGATTCCTCCTTCCCTGCTGTCAGGAAATGACAGCCCATAATGAACTTTCAGACTCAGTGAAATATTGTGTTAATGGTAATATTTTTTGGGTGATAATTGACTTAATCAATTGAAATCAAATATCAAATGGTGGGTGTGTATGAAGCTATTTGTAAAGTTACGCACAATTTTACGTACGACTGGAACATGTTCTTCGGTCATAAATCAATTATAATTTATCTAGGGATATCTTATAGCACAATAAAAGGATCACAAGTTGTGTGCAAAGTCATTCGTATCTTACAAACAGCTTTATGAAACACCCACCTGAGGCCCATAACACAAAGCTTAGCAATGATCGTAGAACATTTTTCTACAATTGATTGCATTGACAACAATGTACAATCAATCGTGCAAATCAAGTGTACGATCAATCGCTATCCTTTGTGTTACGGGCCCCTGGTCAGCAATAGGATGCAGCTTTTTTTTGTGCACTTAAGCTATGGAATAAGCTCCCTCCCTCTTCCAAAATTGTCATTAACATTGGATAAAATAATGAAACACCTTACTATTTCCTTACATTACATATGCCCAGGTGGGTGTTTCATAAAGCTGTTTGTAAGATACGAATGACTTAACGCACGACTGGTGATCCCTTCTTGTGCTTAATGATATCCCTGTATAATTGATATATGACCTAAGAACATGTTCCAGTCATGCGTAAAGTTGCTCGTAACTTTACAAACAGCTTTATGTACACCCAATGGACTTAGACAGATGCTGTCACTGTGTGGCAATGCTGACCAAGGATGCCATCCCAAAGTGCTTGTATCTTGTGGAAAAAAATATTGAATATTATTGTTATGAAGGGAAAAAAACTTGAAAGGGAAATGCATTATAAATATCTTCTTGCTAGTGAAGGAAGGAGTGGAATTGAGGGATGGATTTAGAAAGAGATGCCATTCTGAGATCAGATTGTTATTACAAATATTCTGTAGGTTCTTATTACTGTATTGGAGGTACAGCAACAATATAATATCCAATACTTCATTAATTTACAGATTGCCATGGTGATAAACAGGAGTTTCGGTCAAGATATTGATAGCAAACTTAACTTATTCTAGTTTCATAATAATAGGCTTCCATTTAAAGAGGATGTTCACCCTGACAATGAGTTGGTTTCAAATAAAAATAATGAACAAAGGTATTGGTGAAAGTTTGATAAAAATCCACCAAAGAATGACAAGAGTTTTGAAATTCTAATTTTTACGTCTCAGGCTCCTCACATGCCTTGTGATATAAATTCCCCAAAATGGCAATTTACTAAAAAGTAATTTTGTTTATGCAATGAATATACATATATCATCAGACAAATTATTTCATGCCTCCTATAAGAAATAAATCATCTTTCAATAAAGAAATTGTGATTCATGGAATTATATGGGGAGCTACTGGTATATATTGTCACAAATTAAAAACTTGAAAAAATAATAATCTTCAAATTCTTTGATGGATTTTAACCCTTTACCATTATTTTTCAATACTTTTTGTTGTTGTTATTAAAACCAACTTTATTGTCAGGGATAACTTCCCCTGTAAAGATGGGTTGAACTCTCAGATTAGCCCATCTTTCATGGAAGGACTCCAAGGAGGTTATTACTCATTCCACACTTGGACTGCTCCTCTTGTGGATATACACTCTTGCTTTAGTCGTCTTGTCTTTTCTCAAACCATTGAAGATATGCACAGTTTGAATTGACCATTTGTGAAATGATGTTTGATGACACTCTGGGTTATTTTTTTCCCCTCACAGAGTGTACTAACATATTTGTGATGAATAAGGTACCCCCCCCAAATGTCACTATTCCAGTTGATATAAGACCGGGGGGGGGGGGGGGGGGGCACTTCTATGGACGAGTGGATACCATCAGTGACCATGGAGCTTTTAAAAAGCACCCTTAACAAGTATTTTCCATGTTCTGAAAATGCACAAAAGGTCCCTTAACAAATATTGGAAATAAAATGGTACTGTACCCTCGACAAGTATTCTCTGAAGTTACTCCCTAAACAAGTACGATGTCACGGACGTCGGCTTTAGCTTTTTTTTTTTCATTGTGTTTAGTACCACCCCACTCAGCTCGCTCAGATTGGACCCTTAACACATATAGTGTTGGGGCAAAAAGTACATCCTTTATAAAGTATATATGGAATTTAGTTTTTTTTTATACCCTTGCAAATTGGACCATAAATATACCCTTTTTTCATCAATTCAGGGTTCCCACGGTCATGGAAAATCCTTGAAAAATTTGTGGTCCTGGAAAGTCAGGGAATTTGGAAAATTTGTGAAAAGTCATGGAAAAGTCAATGGAATTGCATTTACATGTACCTCATGGCTATGGCAGCTTTCCGTTTTGTCATGTCTCGCAAGGTTCTCTCATACTTAATTATATCCACTGGTGATATATGATTTTGGTGTCTAAAGTAAACTATGGTTTCAAGGGTCAAATATATGTAAGGACAAGTTACAATGACACTCATTGGTCTAGTATGTTCAAAATTCCAAGATGGCTTCCAAAAATGGAGTACAAAATGTCTGATAATTACTTTTTTTTTATAAAAGGACATAGTTTGTTCAATATCTGTCTGGGGAATATTAGTTTGGTGTCTAAACCATGGTTTAAAGGGTCAAGTAATACACTAGGGTTAGTTACAAGACCAGTCAGTTGTCTGTATGTTCAAAAATCCAAGATGACTTAGTGTTGGGGCTAGCAAGGTTGAAATAACATTTAATAAAAAAGTTTTTTGTGAATACATGTATAATACAGCCACAATCCACATTCCTCACTCAAAATACTCATGGCCATGAATAAATTGATTGCTCCTGACATTAAATTTGGACAACCAGACTACAGAAAATTTCATCTTATTTGCAATGATATAAGATGTTAATCAGTCAATGTATTTTTAATATGTCACATTTTGTAACCAGTTTTGCGTTCTTAGTTTTTTTAGAGAATTTAAATTTCAAGGTTTGTACAATTTTACTCAACATTCATGGCAATTAGTTGACATATCACGTCACAACTTAATCAAGCACTACCAGCATGGCTATCAGAAGACAATACATTCAAAAGGTTCTGAATCTCTTAGTTGTACAAGATGTTTCAATAGCTATTTTAGTGTCAAGTAATGTGTCCTCTCTGGAAAAATTACTTGAAAATGAAGTATAATGAAATACCAAAATAGGCATCAAATGTTCAATTTTCAAGATATCCTCATTATTTTTGGAGCATATACAGAAATACACTTGTTAATTTAGCTGGTGTCCTCAAGTTTTATCAGAAATGGCCTCATTTTTTTATTGTAATGTAGAAAATGCAGCACTATGTTGAGAATTTTAGGATGAGGATGTCTTTGTTAGCCTTTTTTCATGTCACCTTATTGTAAAACTCAAATGTCACTTTTTTATAATAATTGGCTCATGTGTGACATATGTAAAGTGTTTCATCTTCATATAATTCAGGGTTCCCCCAGAAATTTGAAAACAGAATTCCATGACTTTTATGTGGAAGTTTTGTAGTAAAGGTGAATTCAGGATCCTAATTTCAATATGCCTGGAAAATTTGACATTTACATCTACATGTATTGTAATTCACTTTTGTGACAAGATCTACATGCTATGCTCTGAAAATTTAGAAATAGTTCATGGAAATCTGTCAGTTCAAGAAATTACATGAGTTTGTGTTCAAGACAATTTTGAATCTTGATGTTGGTGAAACGAAAATGGTACTGTACCCTGGTCAGAAACAGACCATATACCAATGATAATACATGTAGATCTACCTGTCATGAGTAAGGTAGTGGGTGGAATGGATGGCTGTGAGGGGAGGTTATGGAGGCCATCATAATGTGTCTGATTTTGGAAAGGGTGCCAGAAAGCAAGTCATGGAAAGCAGCAATTTAGTCATGGAAAAGTCAGGGAAAAGTCATGGAGAAGTCATGGAATTCTGTTTTCAAATTTCTGTGGGAACCCTGATTATGTTGGTGTTTTTGACACCGTTATTACGTTATGTACGGAACATGCCCTATCTTGAGAAAGTTCCTCTTTACGTGTCTTTTTGGTCACGCATGGTATTGGTGTTCACTCGTCAATGGAAATGGCCCTCTGGGGTATGTATTTGACCAAAATTATAAATTTGAGGAATAAGCAAACATTTGAACACTACAGGAGTACTCAAGCTGATGAGTGTTGATATTCATTGTGTCTGTGGCATGCTACCTTTAAAGGATTTAAGCAAGTGATCATTAGACATTCCACTTACTGCATGTCTGCTGGTAATTTTATGATTTACATGTAAACACTACAGTGCGCCGACTTCACACTGATATTCACATAGGTAACTCCTTATGTGTACTGCTGCATTTCATCTGTTCTACCAGAGAAGTGGTTCTACAGTACATGCTAGTGACTTTTTGAATGCTACCCACATGTACAAACCTCATTGTTTGTACAAACATGTTTGTCTTTGATATTTCAGGATTTTCAGCTATTTATCTGAATCAATCTCATCACATGACTTTAAATTGATAGTTTCAGACTCTCAGTTATTCACATTCCAACTGTCATTATTCATATGCAATTACACATACACTGTAAAACCCAAATATCCTGGTAGGGCCTACTAAAACTTACATTTGTACCATAACAGTAAGGCATAAAAAAAAACTCAGTACAGTTAACTGTCTGCTTGGGACAATGAGTCAACCTTCCCTAAAAGTTAAATGGCCACTAAGTAAAAACAATTTTTTATACGATGAGTTCTTATAGAAAATGCTATTTACCTTGTCTAGCCTAGGCTGAATTTTGCCCTTCAACCAGATTCCCGTGGTCTTAAACCAAGAGTTATGACAAAATTTACATTCAGGCCAACCCTCATAATTCAACATACATATATTTCTTTAAGGTATGTTCAATTGCAGTTATTGATGTGGACAAATTGTGCTCTTTAGTGGATGGACTACTGTACAACACTTCTTGTTGATAAATTAGATATTTAAAGTACTTACTCACCATTTATGATTGAAAATGGATTTTTTTTAGTGCCGGTATTTCAATAGTATTGTACCCATTCCCAAAAGATTTTGACTTGGCATAATTGAGCACTCTTTAATGTAGAGGAAGTATCATATTTATGTGTATCACACCAGAAAGTGTGCGTAGTGTTAAGTGCTAAAATCTAGATTAAAAGAGAGCGGAAGTCAACAAGAACATGCATCTGTGCAATATTAAAATATTTTGACGAACACTGACAATGTAAATTTTTATTCAATTTAACTTTATTTCATCAAAAAGTATACTGACGAAATTAAACATGTCACAATGTGGAGGGGTCAAGTATTTTAAGCATATTCTTTGATTTGCCCCATAAAATTTAAAGGGGATGGAAGCATTAATTTGTGACTTAACATTGTATGCTTGTTGTCCACTTGTCACTAGTTGTGCCAATTTAAAAAATGAGATGTTATGTGTAAAATAAAGAACTCTGCCTAAGCTGTAGTCACTGAAGTCAAATACTTTGGTAAAACTGATTTGTAAAACTACATTATTAAAGATATAAAAATAAATTTCATGCTGAAGTGAAGAATAATCATATAAGAATTTATCATGATTCAAGATATTTATTTTTTGGCAAATTTCCATTTGAAAAAAAAAAATTCAAATCAAATATGGATGTTATGACTTTTTAGAGTTATTTTCCGGTGAGACAGTTCTGGTCATGTCTTAATGAATATTCAATGAGCAAATTGATGATGTCATATCCCCACTTGTACTTTTTTATTTTATTATGGTATATGAAATTTAGGTTTATTCAGTTTGTATCACTAAAAAAATGGGATGACTTTTGACAACGGATTTAGTGCATTAGATATTCATTGCTGCAACTTATTTCATTGTAATGGAGACATATTATTCACACAATATGAAATAATGAAACTCATAAGAAAAGGGAAAGTGGGGATGTGACATCATCAGCTCACCTAATGAATATTCATGACAATGTTCATATTTATATAACTGCTTTCACAAAATATTGGTAAACTTTAAAATTAAATAACTTTGTTATTTGTTATCCAATTTTGAAGAAATTTTCAGCATTTGCTCTGTGAATTTGACTTTATTTATTCAGATATGAATATTTTCAGCCTGGAGCATCCCTTTAATTATGAATATTTAGCCAATATGAGTAAGGTTTTGTTTTCTTTGATTAACCATAAAGCTTGCTTATAAAAATAGATTTACATACATGTACATACATGTATGACGCTAATTTAATGACTTGTGCATACGAACATTGTTTAAAAAGTAAGCTTTACACCTGTTTGAATTAATTGTATTTGACAGCTTCCGGTCTTGAGGAGTTAGACGATGACTTTATGGACCTCTCACAGGATCTCCAGTCCCCTCGCTCTGGTACGGGAGACGGGGAAGAGATGGCAACCCCGCAGCCTGCCTTTCCACCGTCGTCTCACCCCAGGGATGGTAACATGAGTGGTATGATGGTGGGTACTTCACAGCCCCCCTTCCCATCGTCTGACCCCGGTAACAGGTCTACTATGATGGTTTCGCAGATGAGTGCGCCCTCTATCATGTTCTATGATAGCCAAGAGGACCAGGAGGATGACGATAAAGGCATTGCCAGTGATTTCTCAGACGGACAACCGACTCCAGGTCAGTAAATTCAAACTTGATTTTCAATACAAGTATGTGATTCTGCTTCATGAGTTCAAAGGTCTTTAATACATGTTGATGTAATTATGAACCAGAAAATATCTTGTTCTTGCGGTGATTATTGAATTATTCCAGGTGTGAAGACAAAAGTTGCATTTCCATTTTCTGATACACCCTGTATACAGTGGTGTTACAGTGGAGCGTTGTGGCCCAGTGGATTAGTCTTCGGACTTTGAAACAGAGGGTCGTGGGTTCGAATCCCAGCCATGGCGTAATTTCCTTCGGCAAGAAATTATTCCACATTGTGCTGCACTCGACCCAGGTGAGGTGAATGGGTACCCGGTAGGATTTATTCCTTGAATGCTTTAGCGCCTATATGGCCGCTCAGCTACAGCCGGGGTAATAATGATATATATCAAGTATATTTCAGCGCCTTGAGTACATAATCAATGTGGATTTGGTGCTTTAGAAATACTCTATATTATTATTATTATTATTAAAAAGTTAGTGAACCCCATCAGAAAGCGATCATATTTTAAGTTCTGCCATGTTTTATATATTTGATTGTGAACTGAAGTTGGGTGATAAAATAATTTATACATTCAGTAAAGTTTGTTTCTCTAGGCTCGCCGAACATTGTGTATTTGTTGTCTACATTCAATTCAACACTTACATGAAGAAGTGCATTTTGTGTTGGGGTTAACTAACTTTTGAGCACAACTGTTTGTGTCAGTGTATATTTTATGTACCATTTAATTTCTATGCAAAAACAGACCAAGGACATTCACATATTCTGTTCAATAAGTGCTTATTAGAGCGTGTTTTACTAACTCAAGCTGGTGCATTCTCCATCCTGCATTATTTACTTCTGAAGAGGGGGGGGGGGATGTCGGTAAGAAACTTCCATTCAATTATAAGTAAACATTAGGTCTCTGAATTAATCATAAGGCTTTCAATTGATTGCTCCTGTGTTTCTTGCATTATCAAATACACACATGAATTGGACTGCTTAGTTAAAAATTGATCGATCCTTTTCTTGCAACACCCCCTTACTTTCTACATAGAAGTATCTTGCTTGTGTCCTCTCTCTTTTTCTCGGGTGCATAGAGAACTTTTTATCTATGGCCTGGAAAAGATTTTATTCACAAAACTAGTGACCTTCATTATTCTTAGAATGACTTCTTTGATTCTCTGACTATTCATGGAGTTATTATCCTTGGTCTGTCTAGATTGTCTAGTTTTTCCTCCATTCGTGACAAACAACTTTTTTATTGCTTGTTTTGCCTGATCAGCTCAAAAAAAGTATTACTATTTTGAAATGATAAATAAGCACCAAGCACTTTACCGTATTGGAGATTTTCTCATGGTGTTGACCCATGAAGACCTTTCTTAGGATGTGTCTTCATCATGTAATCGTTTCTGGCCAACCTGCTTACTTTATATGGAGTTAATGGAATCTGTGTATTTTCCTGTTCTTGAAACATTTTTGTGCTATAAGATAAAGAACACAATCTGTGTATTTTCTTGTTTTAGTACCTGCCCATGCTATGAGATCAAGAACGCAGGGGAGTGAAGGTGGAAGAAGCAGTGAGATTGACACCGAAGATGAGATTAATGCTGTAAGACAGGTAAGCCTTCAATTATCATCCTTACACTTAGGGTTGGAAATAATTTTATTTTTCCACATTGGGGTGATTGCGGAATTTTGGGGGGCTATTTATTTCATTATAAGGGCTACTTTTAAAGCGGTAACAAGCAATTAGGCTGAAAAAGCAAATATCATTACTCTGTCATTCAAAATATTGATTTTTAAAATAATCTTGATTATTGTTTTGACAGATCTTGGGGATAATCTAGAAAGAATAGTCGCCCCAAAGCATGCATCTTGGGGGGTAATTTTAGGGGTGATTTGGGCTGCCATGAGGGTGAAATTGCCTGTCGCCCTCATGTTTTTCCTACTATAGAAGCTTGCAATATGAACCTCAATCTGTTGAAGTGTCATACTTATTGCCTGAATAGTTGTAGTTTAGAAGTGTTCACTTTCATTTCAAGCTAATGGTTCAGGTGTGAATCGTAGTTGGCTCCAAATGTGTAATTTCAAATTTCAATAGCGAATAAGCAGCTGAAAATATGGAAACCTACATTCATGGGAAGAACAATTTTTGTGAATGTTGATATAAATCATCATCGCGGCATAGAAATTTTGGGGTAATTCTTATTCACTTTCTTGATTTTTGAGAGGATCAGGGGCAAAATTGTGACAAACATGTCTGTTGAGTAACCTTGATGGTGTTTCAGGTGTTTCATAAAGTTGTTGTAAATAAATTTTTTATCAATAAAAACTGAATTATAAACAAAAGTTGTAAATTAAACACAACTGTTCACATGATTGTCGACCAATTCTTAGGTGCTTAATCCTCAATCACGTTAAGTCTCATTAGCTAGATTTGAAATAACTTTTTTTTTCAGATTAAATTTCTCATTGTTGACAAGCATCTGAATATAAAATTCAATATTTAAAACAAAAATTGATGGAGGGTTATAGGAAGTGCAATTCCATTTTAGAGAAGTGTCGGATTCTCATTCAGCTCAAGAAATGGTCACCAGTCATATGTTAAGTTGTGCCTTGCCTAACTTACGGCTTTATGAACCAGCCGCCAGAATCTGCTTTCCTTATATCAAGATCACTTATCTCCTTTGGTACCTGTTTCGATAATCCAGGAAAATGCCCAAACGAGGTTGTATGCACCCGATCCTTCTGATCGGCTAGGAGTAGGAGAGAGCAGAGATGACGATGATGATGAGAGGAATCAACGATTCAATGGTTCAAGAGATATGTTGTTAGACAATCAGGTTTCCAGACTTCAGCTGGATGGTGGAAGCTCGGAAGATGACAATCAGAGGATTCCAATTACAGAACCGAGGCAATCTGCTGAAGGGGAGGTGGTAAGTTAGAATCTACAATGTAGATTTCATGTATTCAACAGAAATCTCACTATTCATTTCTTAAATTATGCCATATTCATAGTTTTTTTTAATTTTTTGATTACCATTTTCTGTTTCAAACTATAGTTGTATATTTTAGATATGGCTTTCCAAATCATAAAGCAAATGAAAATCACATTATTTGTTGATTTCTTGCTTTTGTCTTTTTTATATTTCAATGAATTGCAGGATACACCTGTTTCTTAGGGATTTATTCAAATTTATTTTCATAATTTCACTTCATTTAAATACTTCCTACATAAACTTGCTTTAGGAGGGTGATTTGGGTTTGATTTCCTTGTTTTGTTTGATTTTTTTTAGGTTATCTTAGATCCTGGAGACGGTGGTGGAGGGGGTGATGGTATGAGTGATGGAGAGACCACAAGCTCTGGACTACCCGATGCACCGGTCACCTTTGGTCAGTCTACCCTCATGGCATTCCAAGGACAAGGAGCGAATAGAAGCAGTAGAGACTGGACAATGACCAGTGGGATTGGGGCTGTAGATCCTCCTGCTGTGGTTCGACGGTTTCCTGATGCTGATGAAGATGCCGATGATGAGGATGATGATGACGATAATGGTGCCCCACACATGGAAATCTTTTCAGTGAGTGGCAAAATGTGATTTCCGCTAATAGGTAGCATTTCATATTGAAGGCTTTTGTTACTAATCAAGTAATCTTTGGTAAGGGATCAGTAATTAATCCTAGGAAATTCTAGCTGAAACTGATAGGTGCTGTATCGATTTAGCTTTTGACCATCAATTATTTAATTGGTAGTCAATCAAAGAGCCAATTGAATTTGTATTAGTATCAATGGTAGAAAAAAATGAGGATTGGATTTTTGGTATGTATTATGCTACCCCTTGTTACTGATCTAGATTCTAATTTTATTTCATTAATTTTAAGGGTCAGTCAAGAATACAGCCGATTGGAGAGACAGACATCTGGCAGAAAGGAGCAGGATCAATGAACTTTAGTAGCAAGGCATCCTTCCCGCGGGATAGTTCAACAAACTTTGATAAGGTAAGGAGATAGCTAGGTGTCATGTCTTTATTACCCATCATGATAAATGCAGTTTTTTAAAAGATAATAGACATGATTTTGAAATATTACAAAATTAACTCTCTGCGAAAGATTGGCGTTATTTAGATTGTCCTTTCTTTTCCTCCACTCCCGTCTTTTATTATAATATTCTCCTTCTCTCCTACTTCTACTACTCCTCTCCTCTTTGATCTCCCCAAAAGACTTGGTTGAAAAGGCCCAGAAGGTTTCATATATTTTGTGATTTCATTGGGTAAATAATAGTTCATCTTACCATTGTGATGGTAGTTGTATTGTTACACAGTTTGATAGGAATTGTCCTTTTCATTTGATTGTTTACAGAGATTCAATGAGGATTTTAGTGGAGCTTCAAACATGAATGGAGTTGGAGCTTCCATGTTTGGTAAGTTTGAAGAATGGTAATAGAGGGTGCTCACTAAATTTTCATATATGTGGAATTATAACTTGATATTTCAGTCCTTCACGTTTATAATTTCGTGGAGCTCAATAAATCGCTCTCCTTATTTTTTTGAGGAGCTCAATTGAGCTCCTCAGAATCACTCTCCATGAGGACCTCAAATCAATTCATTACAATACATGTATGATAAATTATAGATTTTTCTTAACATTGTATAAATGCAATAGCTGTTTTAGCTATTAATTAATCTGTGGTGAAACTAGGCCTGGGTCCCGTTCATACGTTTACAAGATGTCGTACGCGCTCCTGCTAAAAAAAAAAATGAAAAAAAAATTGCTAATATTTGACATTTTACATCTTTAAATCCATGAAATGGCCTTCTTTTTTCCATAATTCTTTGAAATAACTTTGATTTAGTTGAAAACTATCAGAAAAATGAAGAATATTCACCTCTTTCCCGACTCTGATTTGAACTTACCTCGGTAAATATTGTAGTCCCACATGTAGACTTCTATGGTGTTGCCATGAAAATCTACATATGGGACTACATGGGACTGCAATATTTACCGAGTTTAAATTAAAATCAGAGTCAGGAAAGAGATGAATATTTTTCATTTTTCTGATTGTTTTCAACTAAATTTTTTTTTTTTTGAGTGTGCGATTTTTTGCTCTCATTTTTTTTAGGAGCACGGTAGGAGCGAAGGCGCGATCGCGCTCCTCAAAAATGAAGGTCTGATATTTAATGAATTTAGCAAACTGATAAAATGTGTAAAAAAGACATTTGTCTGTGAGAAGTAGTTTAGAGTCAAAATGTCAGAATTGAAAGAAAGGGCTTCTTGAATCTTTACTGCCACTCAGATGTGTGTTTTTTATTTAGCTATTTTTGATATGATTCTGTAACCAACATAGAGTTTGTGTACCTATTTCATGATATGGATTCCATTTCCTTCTATGATGTCACCTGAACCCTTACATTTCCACAATTTTTCAATGACATTTTTGATGTTGTGGTATACAACATCAAAATACAAAAAAGTCATTATAAATCAGCATGTATCATAGCAACAAGGCTTGTATCATTGTTTATGATTGTATATGCATCAAGAGAGTGCAAATATAAATGAAAGTGACAGGTGTCTAATATACGAAGACAGATGAGTTCCTATGTAGGTCATGGTACAGCTAGGCCTTATCTGTGTGTTGTTTGAAGTCAAAACTCTGTTTGCACACAGAGAGGTGGCCTGTGTTTTATGATATGGTGGCAGCGGTGGGATTTTGGCAAGTGCCATTCCTTGTCATGTAAGGGTTTAGCTTTTCAGGGTCTTGTTTCCTAAAAACTCATTATAATAACAAATGCACAATTTCTATAACAAGTTCACTGTGAACCAAACAAATGGAAGGATTTCAGTAGCTTAGGACTTTTATTGCAAATCAAGTTTTATGAAACGGCCTCAGGGCTATCAACATGATTGATTGTACTATGATCTTAACCCATTGCCTACTGGGTGGTCCCCGTGCAAAGCCTTTGGGAATTACAGGATTCAGAAGTCAACAGGTAAGTGAGCTGAATCTTTGGAATTACCTGCAAACTGTGTATTGTCTTGTGTATTCATTTTTGTAGGAGATGGCGTTCAGAATCCCTTTGATAGTGGTCCACTTCCAGACCAGAATGGTCTTCCAATGACAGATTTGGGATTTGGTAGTGGAGAGGAATTTATTGCTGAAGGTAAGATTCAGTGAAAGTATGAATTATTTGAAGTTGTCGGAATCGAAAAGAAATAAAACTATAAAATTGTGTAATGCTGTTAAATTGATGGTCTATGCTCAATTTTGACACATAAATGCCAGTCTTTAGTGCTGTTGAGTAACAAATACGTTATCATCGAGAATCCTTGTGAAAAATGTATCTACAAATAAATATGTTAAATAAATGACATGTAAACATTTTCATGTGAAGAACGACGTGCTCTTTATTACAAATTGTAGATAGATTTTTAGAAAATAGTGAAGAGGCTAATAGTTTGATGTGCTGGTAGTCGAAACTGCCTTGGATATGACATGTGTAGAAAAACATGCATGGTATAGCTCACAAGGTTGTTTACGTGATTGTTACAAGTGACAAAATTAATTGTAATAAAATTGAATCAAACAATTCAATTCAGTTCAATTCAATTGATATATTTTATTATTTCAGATGATGCCATGGCTATGATAGACAAGGATCAAGAAGAATGTGAAAGAGAGAACATTTTTAGACAGGTCAGTTTCTCTATCGCCTTTTGATATCAATACATAATTGAGATAGATGTAACCTGGGTTAGTTGCATAAAACATGCCATTGGTTGCATCTCTGTCACTACCATGGAAATGCTGATTTGATTCGCTGTTGAGATGTTGCTATTGTAGTTTCAATTGATGAAAAAGTTACAATCAATTGTAAGATATATGTTATAATGCTCAGGGTTAATTGAGACTCTTGTCAAGAGGCTATGACAAATGGTAAAGCCAATCGATAATCAGTCTCCCTGTTTCTGTCTCTTGCTCTCTCTCTCTCTCACTCATTCTGTCTCTCATTCTCATGAGTTTGAGTTTCAAACTGTGCTACCACATATGAAAGAAAGTACGCATAAATAAAGTACTGATATCATTATTACAGTTTTTTTATCTCTTATAAATTAATTCCTTTGTCAAGACAGTAATTTATATTAACTACTCCGAGCCTAGGGGTAGGATGTATTGATATGCACTGAATGCAGTATACTGTCACTCAGCAGTGATATCCAAGATTTATTAAGAAGGACTTGGAGACGTTACATCCTAACGCGATATATCTTTTACACAAGAATTTCATTATATTTTTGTTTTTAATTTACTGTGTATTTTTGTAGTGCATTACCAACTGAGAGAAGAAAATCATATAGTTTTGAAAGATGAAAGTCAGACTGGGAGTATCATCTCACGCTTATTGTCATTTATAGGATGAGACCATGTCACATGACCTGGGAGACGATGTGCAATCAGGATGGGAGCTACCAAACGGTGGTCACATGACACTGCGCCAGTCCATTTCCCAGTCGGCTGCTGTGGCGTGGGATGATGAGAAGTCCTACAACCATTCTGCCGAGATGCTGTTTGCAATGAGATCGGAAGCACTCGGTTCTCTTTCTGGGAATGGTGGTGGGGACAAGGTAAGGATTACAGGAAGTCATGGTGATGATGTTCAAGGTGATGACAGGGTTCATGATGATGATAATAACGTTGATGATGAATGATGATAGTGATGATGTTTTTTTGTAATGATCGTGATGATCGTCATGCTGCTGAAGGTGATGATGAGGATGATGATGATGATTGTGATAATGATTGCGATGATCTTCGTAATGATGAAGTTGATGGTGATGATGATGATTATGGTAATGATTGCGATAATGATTGTTATGATCGTCATACTGGGGATGGTGATGATGATGATTGTGATAATATTGATTGCGATAATGATTGTGATCATCATCATTCTGCCAATGATGATGGTGACAATAATGATGATTGTGATAACGATTTTGATAATGATTGTGATGATCATCATTTTGCTGAAGGTGATGGTGATGATGATTGTGATGATTATCATTCTGCTGATGGTGATGATGATGATGATTGTGATAAAGATTGCGATGATCGTCATACTGCTGAAGGAGATGATGATGAGGATGATGATGATTGTGATAATATTGGTTGCGATAATGATTGTGATGATCATCATTCTGCCAATGGTGATGGTGATAATAATGATGATCGTGATAATAAGAATTGTGATAATCATTGTGATGATCGTCGTACTGCCAATGGTGATGGTGATAATGATTATGATTATCATTCTGCTGAAGAGGATGGTGATAATGATGATGATTGTGATTGTATTGATTGTGATGATCATCATTCTCCTGATGGTGATATGATGTTTGTGGTTTTGATCATGATCATCAATTTTATGTACAGTGGGGATGATGATAGTCATATTGATATTAAAGGGATGATTATGGTGATGATTGATATATTGATGATGACTTCGACACTGTTATGACTTTGCTTATGATGATTATCCAGTAGATCTGATGGAATGTGATTGCGGTGGTTATATTGATGACGGCAGTGTTTTTATGTAATTGTGTTGATATTGTTTTTATCAACAAATATAGCATACATGTATGCACTTACCTTTGTTACATAGCCAATTATGTTACTCATATTAAAACTTTTTTGAGCATCTTCCATGTACACAACTCCTGATCAGAGTCATCTTCCCACCTGATTTTCTTGTAAATAATTGATTATTGATTGATTAATTGACTAATTGATATTTTCGATTTTTGCATGTATTCTTTCATCCAGCCTCACTTTGGAGATGGCACCATCATCTCACCTCCACCTGTCCCTGCCTATCCCCTGATCAATAGATCAATGATTCTCAGTCACCATGATGAGGAGGACATCTTTCCAGCATCTCAAAGAGAAGCAGGAGTTGGACAAAATACCCTTGGTAGGCTACTTGTTGATTAGAATCGATGATAAAAGAGGAATAGTGATGATGAAAAGCATTTTACTATCAAAATGAGTAGCCTTTGGTGAAGTCAGCTTTCGAAACTACATGTACATGTAATTTATCTAATCCACATTCAAGAAAACTTAATTTGATATTTTTTATTTGTGGATATGACTATAAAAACACTACTTACAAATACTCATATATCTTTGATACTGTGTAATTGTAATTATTCTTTTGTTTTTTAACATATATGTGTTTATTTGTTATACAGATGCGTCCAGATCTTCTCAGAGCCTGCACACACCTTATGTAGCAGGAGAATCATCTAATGGAACTGGTGGACACAGATTTGGTCAAGAAATAAGGCAGGAGGAAAAACCGGGCAACAGGTCCGGAGTGTACGTTCCAACCAAGACCTTGTCATTTCCATTTGGCCAGAAGAAGACTGAGAAGATGGAGAAAGTAGATGAGAGTGTTTCTGAATCTCTGGTCGATGATCTCCCTGAAGGATACCAGACACCCCCAATGGACCTGAGCATGCTGACTGCCGCCATTGCTCAGCACAGTGCAACAGATTCACAGCAACTTGCTAAGCTCATCCTTTCTGCTTCCAACAAGATGCATGCTTTTAAAGAAAAAGCACAAAGGAAAGCAACCAAAGAGGATGGAGTCAAGACAAGGCTTTCTAAGACTAGAAAAGTTGATTCTTTGGGTCCCAGACTTGGAGAAACAAAAACGAATGAACAACCCGATACAACCAGTCAATCGAGAGAAACTGCCGGTAATAAAGCCTACAGGGAGAATGATGAGCATTTGAACCCTTCAAGTATGAATATTAGACCAAAGTTATCGGGATATATAGATTTGAGTGAGCGAATGTCTTTGGATGGTTCAGGTGGATCCGGAGAACAGAGCAGAAGTTCTATTTCATCTCGAGGGTCAAAGGAAATAGATGAACATCAATCGATGGACAGAAATAGAGATTCTTATGAAAAGTGCAATAGATCATTATCTAAGGAGGAATTGAGAGAAAGTCATCTAGGTGATGATTACTTTGCTGAAATAACCAGAGAGAGACTACCAATCAGAGGGATGGATATATCTGATACAATTGACTTCCAGGATTTAGAGAATGGCGATGATGAACTCATGAAAAGTCAGAGCCGCATGAGTGTTACAAGTTCCCAAGATAAACTCACCGACTTGGAAAGCCAAAGAAATGTGGGAATGGTTGAGGACTCTCAGAAAATTCACAAGAAAGCAATCTCGGATGAGAATGTGAGACAACTTGATAGATCATCAAGAAGTGGAGAGCTATTGAAACTAAGTCATGATTTTGCAAGTATTAGGAATGCTGACATTTATCCTAAAGTAGAAGACTGTGGCCAGGGTATTAACAGACTGCAGCAAAAACATAAGCTGTCAGCTGCTCCTGATAGAAAAAACCTTCCACTCAACGAAAACATAGCTCCATTAAAGTCGCAAAGTATTCCGGTTGTATCAAAGAATAGGAGATCAAGAGACAATGTAGAAAGTTCGAAGTCACATACTCAACTTGTTCCCCAAGTTGCTTTTCCTCAAAATGATTTCAGCAAAGAGAAGATATCTAGGGACTTTGTGTACAGTCCCCCCAGAAGGAAAGATAGTGGACAAGGTCAAATGGTTGAACCAAGAAGCCATTCTATTCCTGATGGAGAATCTACAGAAGTAGAACCTATTGTAGCAAGGACACCAGCAGCCACTGGACAAAATCTTGAAGATCAAATGCAAATGTTGTCTGTAAGTCAACAAAAGTCAAAGAGTACTTCACCAAGAGAGCTTGAAAAGAAGACTTCACCAAAGGGTGTACCGGTAAGTGATGAAAGTAATCATTCGATTCAGAGAAGTTCAATTTATGGCTCATCCTGCAGACCAAAAGAATCTTTAAGACAGAGAAGGAAAATTGATGGTGCTTCCTCTGGAAAAATTGTTCCTTCCAAGACATCCTCAAGGGATGATGAAGTTTTCAAGAGACCCGATGTTCCTGTAGTTCCACAAGGCAGTAGAAGTGTATCTGCCAGCATTCACGAAACACTGATCAACAAGGGTCTCCGACTTCCTGAAGGGTTTGTGGATATGGAAGACGGAAGGGAAGTGAACGTTTCCCGCTTTTCTATTGACAGCCAGGCTGATATCATTTGTGGAAAGCATAGAATTGTACAAACGCCACGTGAAAGAAGAACAAATAATGCTCCAAGTCGTCAGAGGATGGAAGGTGTTCCTCCTGGAGAAGGGAAGGATGTTGATGCTGAGGTTGATTCTGGATTCAGTAGTGAACAACCTCATAGATTACCAAATCTTGGAAATGCACCTCAACTCACTGTATCAAATGTTGCTCATGTGCAAGAAATGTGGAAGGGGTCACAGGAATTACCTGTCACTTTTGATGATATTGAAGGAAGTCATAACTTCTCAGCAATAAAAACTGAAATTTCTCCAGTTGCTTCTCCAATGCAATCACCTCGGCAATCCCCAGTTGGACCATCAAAACAAAACACATCAGCAGAATCAGATGCTGAAAAGACTCTCCTTGTCCATTCTACCAATAGAACATTAGTGGCGGAAACCCCTGAGTTGATCAGCCCAAGAAGTAGTGGATCTTCACGTAGTCATAGCATTGCTAGCAGTATGAACAGGAGTGCATCCTCAGGCAGTGACCGTTCCTGTTCAACTCCAAAGCGCATTTCAAAACAAGAAAGTGACGATACTAAGAAGGGTCTTGAAAACCCTCCAAACTATGCTGGTACCCGTCATCTTGCCCCTCCTCCCTATCACCAGCCATACACTAGCACAGCTTCTTCTGCTCCATCAATACCTGACCCAACTAGGAGGCCTGTCTTACCATCTTACTTAGAGCAACCAACATTCTATACCAATCAAGCACTTTCAGAGACAAATTTCCTCCAGCACTATGTAAACGACAGACCAGTATCCAAACTGTCTTCAACAGATATCTCAAGCCTTCATGAAACATTGCAACAACCACGTTCAGCTAGTCACCTGGGAATACCTATGGGGACCCAACAGGCAGGACTGTACCCTTTACCAGCTACACACCTGCCATTGAATCTCTATGGAGCCCCTCATGGTTTGGTTGTAACAGGTTCTGGTGCCACATCCATGTACTCGGCTCCTTACACAGCAAGACTTGGGGGACATCAGCAGCAGAGACGTGTTCGTTCCCGGTCTGTTGAGCCACATTCCATCAATCCATCACCATGGCCTGGATACCATATGCTAGATACCCAAAACAGTGGTGCAGCAGGACTTCTTGAAACTGCTGTTCATTCTGGACCGACGGTTCCTGTGCCTTCCTTAGGTCATCCCAGCGGTGAGTGGCAAACAGCTCTGAAGTTCTGTCTGTCAACATAGGCACTTGTTTAGGATACATTATCATTAAGATAAAAAAAAATCAATGTAATACTTATATTTTTCTCTGAAAGTCATTTCTTGATAACCATGAATTTTGATAATTATCAGAAGCTGGAGGAATTATTGTTTGTTCATTCTAATTTGCATTTCACTTATAAATTTGCTCTCAGTCAATCTGATGAAAGGATTCAATATCTCACAAATGTTTATAATACTGCTTACAATAACTTAGATAGAAGAAAAGAGTCCTTTTTAATATCTGCTTAATTGAATGTTGTAATATATGTGGTACTGCAGGAAACTTCATATTTGAAAAATTCTGATTCTTTCGTCATGATGCAGGTCCCCCCGGCTTCCATAGTGTCTAATCTGATCGTTCCCTTTGAGCATCGTTTCCGAGATGTTGCTTGTATTGGGATTGCTGCCCAGGATTCTATTGAGCTCCAGAATCCTTCATCTCGATGGCTTCAGTGTTTCCTGGAGGTGGTCTCTCTGTCTATCAATGGAGAAGAGGTAAGATACAATTTTGGTCCAGAACCTTAATGATAATACTTATAACCTATAATGGCACTTTTCCAATTTGGCCCAAAGTGTTAACAATGAAAATAATTAAAAGAAATGATATAATACTAAAATTGTTAAATAAAACTACAAACTATGAAAGAGATGGGGTTTCTAAAGACTTTCTGAAAATTTCCAGTGGCTTTAGTGTTTCCTTGAGGTAGTTTCACTGTCTAATCAATTGAGAAGAGGTAATATATCATATTGGTTCAGAACCTTTAATTTGAATGGTTTCAGTATTTCCCAGAGGTGGGTTTTTAAGTATCAAGTGGGAAGAGGTAAGATATCATATAGATGAATATGCCTTAGTTGAGTCCCTTTGAACCGCAGAATTCTGTTCATCTTTGGCGAAATTCATCCTAGAAGAAGCAAATGGTGATGCATTGCATGAGCTGGTCTTGAATTAGGCAATATTTTGATGTAAAGAAGGGTGTCTTATGTAGACTTAGTATTGTGCAACTAGTATTATTTTCCACAATGGTAAATGTTTTTTCAGCTATCCCTTGAAGCCATTTTCATTAATTTTTTCATGTATTAGAAAATTACAATAATCATTCAAAGCTAATGAAATTAGTATTCAATATGCAGAAGGCAAACTTTTAGCATAGAAGTTGTGCATTTGTCATCTAAAGTCATTTAGATAAAATCTAAAAGCAAACAGTCAATACCCTTAAAAATCATTATGAATTAATTATCATTGAACATGATTGTAATTATTATGTTTTTACTATGTAAAAAAACACACTAATACTCTAATTCCCTTCGTGAATATATCATTTATTCATCTGTGTGCTACTTTTTTCAGTTGGACTTGGACATTAGCAAAGCTGTCATTCTATAGAGTTGCCAGTTTCCAACATTAAATTACACCTAATGCCATCTTGTTTCAGGTGGACCATCCCTCTCGCGTCTTCTTCATGAAGCCTCGTATCATCATCGGACCAAACACCACAGAGAAACACAAGATCACATTTGCACCCCGTCAGCCAGGGATTCATGAAGCCAAGATACAGGTTGGATCAAGTCCCGTGGTAGCCGATAGCGAGGCTGGTCTTCTGAGAGTCACAGCTCCACCCATCATGACGTTGAGAGCTGTTGCAGAACTGCCTGAAATAGAGGTAATTGCTAAAATCAAATTCATATTTATTTAATGATGGAATTCTGTTGCCTGACTCATTAGGGGACACAAACTTGTCGGTTTTCAGGTTTGACCTTTAAAAATATTGCTTTTACATAATTTGTTAGTGGGAAAACATGTGATGGGTGCAGGAGTGAAGTTGCATCGATAAGTTTTTGTAAGAGCAGTTTCCCATTTTATTGAAGTCTAATAGAAAATCCATTAAAGGATAACAGTTCTGAATTTTACGTCAGATTTGAGCAACTCCCCCATATGAAATATTATGTACTCTATAAAATGTCAATGTCATTTTCTTAATGGTTCAGCTGATTACCGGTATATTTTTATTATTGGAAAGATGTGTAGGTATATGAAGTAAAATAATTCATTGTACCTGTATATCCTGTATATAGAATGTAACATTGAAATTAATTTTTGTTTGTTGGAGGTAATTGCACTTTATAACATCAGGGTTTGATTGTTATTGTGTAGGTTTCTTTGCAATGTTTTCTTTGCTACCATTTTTGTGTATTACTGAAATATTACCAATCAAATACAAGGACTTACATCAAGTAAGATTCAGAATAAGATGATTTTTAAAATTTTATTTTAGTCATTTTACTTAGTCAAACCTGTCTAAAAGGACCATCCAAGGGAGACCAAAAAAAAAGAAGAAAAGATCTTCATGTCCATCTGTATGGACAGGTTTGTGTAATACATGTTTCAGTGCAGAAAATTATTAAAGGGCAACCAAACCTTGGGTCTTAAAAAAAGACTGGTGTTCCTACACAAGTGGTCACTATATCAGGTGTGACCATGGTGCCAGTGGGTTCATGGTTTCACTCTATTTTCCATTCAATCCACTCATGTTAGGTGGAAGGTGCAGTCAAGGGAACAGTTGATCTAGGAGAAATTGTGTTTGGTATGGAGAGATCTAAGACTGTTCATTTGATCAACAGAGGGCGCTCTTCACTTCCAGTCAGACTCTTCTTTGTTAACAAGGTACTCACTCCACAATCCCTTAATATTTGTTTATAATATGTTGTATTTCATGATTAGTATACTTTATTATTTAATCTTATAATATTGAAAGAAAGCCTGAGTCGAATCGATTTTAAAATCGGTGTTCGATCGATGTCATCGAACACCGGTGCAGATTTTGCAAAATCGGTGCATCGGAAAAAAAAAAAAAAAAAAAACGTCGCCGGCCGATTCGTTTGGTTTACACAATCAATCATCAAAATATCAGCAATGTCCAACTTTACTACCACTTACTTGATTTCTATTGCCCCCAAAATGAAACCGATTGAGTAATTATGATGCTATTCACCATTAATTTGAAGTTTATTTCGATCATAGTTCGAGTCTTACTCGTCTGCTCGTGCCGAGATAATTTATGCACGATGAATTCATGAATGGAAGTCATGGCCATCGATCGTGCATGCGCAGTACTGTTCTTTAATCAAACCAGAAAATGGCCGGAAATTGACGCGATCAACGTAAAATAAATCTTGCTTTCATGAACAATATTAATATCATGACCATAGAACATTATTTAATCGTAATATTTAACAATAATTTGCATATTTTTTTATAATCATTAATATGAATTTAGAGCTTGATGTGAAACGTTTGTATTTCGTTTCAATTTTCAATGGCGGGCATCTCATGACGATCGACTTGACTTCTTGAGTCGAGCTAGTGCACTTGTCTAAAAAAAATAATCATCACGTCAGGATTGATTCTCCAACATTGTCTACATGCAAAAACTCTGTTCAAGTTCGTAATATCACCATATAATAACATTTTACATGACAAAACAGAGAAAATTGCGTTTGATTTTTTTCCCCATCAATTTGAAGCTAGTTTGTGCCCAACTTTGGGCTCTGATTTCATGAATGGGAAAATATGTCATACGTCATCGAACACGCATGCGCATTGTGCTTATTTTCTCGGAGCTTGGAGGAGACGTCCAGAAATGGAATCATAGAAATAATCCCAGTATTAATTCTTCCATATGAACATAACATACTTTGCTGACATCGTCAATATTCTTAGTATGACCATAAAATCTTGTTAAATCGTAATAATTTAGATGAATTTAGGGCTCGATTCGAACCATTCGTATTTATTTTGATCGCATGCTCAATTGCGCCTAAAAAACTGGATTGTCATCAGGATTAATTCTCGAACATCGTCATATCTCATATTCCACAATCTTTCCTCACAATCGTTATATCAGCATTGAATAGCAATTCAAATGACCATCCAGAGAAAATTACATATTTATTCCCATAAATTTATTTGGAGCTCATTTTGGATCCAACTACACAATATCAGGCAAGTTACAGCGCTCTCCGTTGATTGCACTTGTTTGCTGGCGCTGACGTCAAGCACGCCTGTCGTTTCGGGAGAGTGAGTGTACGGAGCTGCGGACGGGGCTGGTGAATGGACTGCGAATGCTAGTTGACCGAAAATCATTCGGATCGACTCTGCGTGATTCATGTCTTTATTATTGTTTCATTTTAAACTTATATGTTGTCATCTGCAAATATCATTGTTGAAGATATTTTGGGAAGAATTCTACTTTGGTCCCCGGCATTTTTTGTGTGTTTTGTGATCATGAAAAATACAAACGAACTTTGCTCTGTCATCTGCTTGTGCAACGCTCACCCGGCCAACGCCAGCGCAGACCGTCAGTGCGTATAGTGCATATGCAAAGCGCATCGCATCGACGCAAAAACAAGACTAAATTTTCCCCGCCTTCAATATTCGATGCATCGATGTTCGATCGAATTAGAGCTGTCGAACACCGGTTTTCAAAATAATCGATATGACTCAGGCTTAATTGAAAGAGAGGGACACCATTTGACCTGATAAAATGATGATAAACATCTACTGTATGAATGCTAAGGTGTATTCAACTCTGGGTGTGTGTTATCAGAGATGCCAACATTCCCGATTCCTTTGTAAGGTTCCGGTAAGATGGCTCCAATTCCAGCCCTTAGGATCACCACCCTTATCCTCCAGAGAATAAAGAAATATATATATCTTTAATTTTTTTTATAGAGATTCATGTAAAAATGCAGATGTAACACATTCTAAAATTGTTGTAACTGTTTTATTTCGTAAGCATGTTAACAACTGCAAAAAAAAAGCTCAGATTGCCCAAGAGAGCATCTGGCAACCCAGAGCTTCCGGAGCCCTAAGGCGGGGTCTGAACCTCAACCACAAGGGTCGAGATGTGCGCTAGCACACATAATATGATGTCACATGCAAGTCCTTTCCAATTTTAATTTCCAAGAGTTGGCATCTCTGCACTTAATGAATACTGTGCTCATCACTTCCAACTGATGAAAATTATGTGTTTCATTGTTTTAGATGGTTGCCATGTGGTATACAGCAACAATCACTGCTGAGAATGGACAAGATCTGTGCACCTCTGCTGCTCCAGCTAGACCCCTACATCTCACGTTACCAGTAAGAATCATAGTTGATCTGTACTCTCTCTTATTCTCCTGTCCTCATTTACTTCCTCTTTATCTAACCAGTGCTCTCATCTTTCCCCTTGCTCTCCCATTTCTAAATGCCCACTTTTCTTTGTGTGCATTTTCCCCTTTTTCCTTAGACTCAAACCTTTAACTTGTCTCCAACTTGACATTTGGTTTTGACGGAATGTTCTGATTCTATGTTGACTCAAAGTTATCAGTCTCTTCCTTTTTGCCTTCTGTCAGAATTACAATATTGTCTAATTAATTAATTGATTAATAAATCACTGTATAATTAATTAATTTATAGATTGATTTATCAATCATTTAATTGATAAATGTATTTATTTAGTTATTCATTTTTTTTTTTTCAAATAAACAGGGAGCAATAGTTCATTCCCTGTGAAAATTTAGAAATAAAAATGAAAGAACTATAAAAATAACATAAAATATGTGCAGAATTAGATGCATCTTGTGTTTTTTTTTATCATAATATAATTCCTTTTTGTAATTATTGTTCAGATATTTCTTTATTTTTTTTTTCAGTAATTGCACTCATTTGCATTTTAATTTAAATCTCCAGGGTCATTCTACTACAACCATCGACGGTGAAGTAATGCAGCCACCATCAAGTATTACAGTCAAGCTAACAACTCAACGGAGTGAACCTCATCTCAAAGCAGCTTCTCATGGACCTCCTGAGAACATTCATCTTTGTCTCAAGGTTGAACTTGATGTACCGGAACGAACCGTTTCATTGGCTGAAGTTGACCTTTGTGCCAGAGTGGGTGTGGCCAAGCTCCATCTTCCAGACTCTCTTGCCGTAAGAAAGAAAAAATATTATTTCAGTCCTACTTGAAATCTTATTAATGAGATCGTGGCTCTGTAATCAGTCACTAAATGACAAATCAAGATAATTGTTTCATAGGGATTTTTTTTTAAATACTGATCATATTAGCAATTCATAGCAGACCTATGTTTTGCAGGGTCCTGGACAATTATTTTTTTATTTCTGTCTAAAATAATCGGCCAAGAGCAAATGACTTGATATTAGTTGACGTGTGGAAAACAAGAAGTTTTGACTTTGCCTTTGTTATATGCTTTCATAAATAATGATTTGAAAATCATGCTGACATGTGTCAAATGCAAATCATACATTCATTCCTGTGTGGTGAGTACGACTTTGTGCGCTGGCATCAAGTTCATTAGGTGAATTCAAAAACAAAAAAGGATAAAGAATTTGATTCCTGTGCAGTAAAAACAACAATTAACAACCCAGTCACATATTTTGAACTCACAACCAGGACTATGATTCATCTTTATCCTTCTTGACCTCTGACCTTTGACCTTACAGCAAGGTGCCTTCCTATTCAAGTCAACAGTAGGTCAGACATCCAGTAGAAACCTGCTTTTTAAGAATGCAGGCAACATCCGTCTTGATATGAGGCTGAGGATACCAAGAGGTATCGATTCATTTGAGGTGATCCCAGATACGTTAGTCATAGAGCCGAGTCAGCAGAGGGATATCCTCGTCAGATTCACACCCAAAGAACAGATGGCTGTCATTGATGTGTAAGTAGCTATCTTCTATTTACTCAATTCAAGTTATTTCAGAGTGGTTTTTTGTCTCACCTGCATAGCAGAGTGCGACTATAGGCGCCGCTTTTCCGACGGCGGCGTCAACATCAAATCTTAACCTGAGGTTAAGTTTTTGAAATGACATAATAACTTAGAAAGTATATGGACCTAGTTCATGACACTTGGCCATAAGGTTAATCAAGTATTACTGAACATCCTATTAGAGTTTCATGTCACATGACCAAGGTCAAAGGTCATTTAGGGTCAATGAACTTAGACCATGTTGGAGGAATCAACATCAAAATCTTAACCTGAGGTTAAGTTTTTGAAATGTCATCATAACTTAGAAAATATATGGACCTAGTTCATGAAACTTGGACATAAGGTTAATCAAGTATCACTGAACATCTTGCATGAGTTTCACGTCACATGACCAAGGTCAAAGGTCATTTAGGGTCAATGAACTTTGGCCGAATTGGGGGTATCTGTTGAATTCCCATCATTACTTTGAAAGTTTATGGATCTGATTCATGAAACTTGGACATAATAGTAATCAAGCATCACTGAACATTTTGTGCAAGTTTCAGGTCTCATGATTAAGGTCAAAGGTCATTTAGGGTCAATGAACTTTGGCCGAATCGGGGGTATCTGTTGAATTACCGTCATAACTTTGAAAGTTTATTGGTCTAGTTCGTTAAACTTGGACATTACTGCTGCTATATTGAATCGCGTGATGCAGGTGAGACGGCCAGAGGCATTCCACTTGTTTAAACTTAAACTTAAATCGCAGTGTGGACCTGAATTCAAAAAGTTTTGAGGAAAAAATGCATTTAAAGCAACATGAGTAGTGTACAATATGACGTCACCTAACAGGAGACAACATAAAGACAATTGTTACAGAGCATACGACAAACAAAATTATCTCAGCACATAACATGAACAATAAGACACAAAGATATATAGAGTGAAAACGGTGAACATAGACCACCTATGGGATACAAGAAAAGTAGTCTTTACGAATAGGTTCATGCTGAAAATACTGATGGCTGTAGCTGAGGTGTAAGTAGCAACATTAATAAAATATCATGTTAGTGAAGCATGTCTTTAAAAACCACCTTGGGGAGGCAAGAAAACTGGTCTTTATGGACAGTTTCACACTTAAAGAACAACGGCTGAAGTCAAAGTGTAAGCAGATGTATTGCTCTGATATCTACATATTAACTTCAAGTATTATGAGAGAGAGCCTTTCAAATAGCTTGTTTGATGGTTCCTTTGGTGAAAAATGAATTGAAAATTTCAAAGGTTCAGACTCTCCAATCCACTGAAGACACTCAATTTTTTTTATGGATCTAAAACATTTTTATTTCAATGCCAATTTCTAATTAGAACCTTAATAGTAATGAACGATACTTGTATAACGCCTTCCACTCACAAAGGATGTAGGCAGCATTTTAAAATGTTTTACAGATATGAACAGAATGTGAGTTGAGGCAGAAATTTGCAGAGTCCAACCAGATCTCTTGTTCTTTAGGCTTTACTTGCACAACACACTCTCCTTTTATTGTAAAATAGAGATCTTCACTATGACAAACATCTTTTATGTCATATTGCAAAGTTCATTCCAGTTTAGTTATTTGGAGCTGCAAGAGGAATTAACTCATCAAGTATCAAGACCTCTTTTAATACAAATTAAATGATGAGAATGTGATTCAGATTGAGGCAATGTAGATTCTTTTATCACTCACAGGCCTCTGTTTATACAAGGGAAACCCGATGGACCAAACTACGAGGTCCAATTACGTGGTGAGATAGAGACTTCTCAACAGAGAGTCAAACGCAAACCACAGACTGCTCAGGTCCTATGCAACAAGAAATGTCTAGCATTCGGAGGAATCCCTCTCGGAAAATCTCTGTAAGTACACCCTTATGATGTGACTCATCCTAAATGGTGATTTTTCATGTCCGTGCATGGGTTGATATGTATGTGGTCTATAAGCAGTTGGTCTACTCTTCAGATAGTCCAATATTATTTGGGGTGAACCCATTTGGTCTACTTTCAATTGGATCTAAGTACCATGTGGTCTACAATACATCTGGTCATATACACAATTAATCTCTTAGTCTTTTAGTCTAATGCCCATAGGGTCGAATTTCCACTCTGTTTTTGTCTCGCCCACCAGAGGTAAAGGTGAGACTTAGGGATCCAAATGTTGCCCGTCCGTCTGTCGTCCGTCCGTCACAAATTTAATGACACATAACTCCGCAACCGTAAGTCGCTTTTCAACCAAACTTGGATGGTAGATGGACTTGGGGGACCTGCATCTTATGCTGCAGTTGGAGGTCACATGGTAAGGTCAAAGGTCATTTTCAGGTCAACGTTAAAGTTTACATGCAAGACTCTCTTATGACACCTAACTCCGCAACCGTAAGTCGCTTTTCAACCAAACTTGGATGGTAGATGGACTTGGGGGACCTGCATCTTATGCTGCAGTCGGAGGTCACATGGTAAGGTCAAAGGTCATTTTCCGGTCAATATTAAAGTTTACATGCAAGACTCTCTTATGACACCTAACTCCGCAACCGTAAGTCACTTTTCAACCAAACTTGGATGGTAGATGGACTTGGGGGACCTGCATCTTATGCTGCAGTTGGAGGTCACATGGTAAGGTGAAAGGTCATTTTCAGGTCAACGTTAAAGTTTACATGCAAGACTCTCTTATGACACCTAACTCCGCAACCGTTAGTCACTTTTCAAGCAAACTTGGATGGTAGATGGACTTGGGGGACCTGCATCTTATGCTGCAGTTGGAGGTCACATGGTAAGGTCAAAGGTCATTTTCCGGTCAATGTTAAAGTTTACATGCAAGACTCTCTTATGACACCTAACTCCGCAACCGTAAGTCACTTTTCAACCAAACTTGGATGGTAGATGGACTTGGGGGACCTGCATCTTATGCTGCAGTTGGAGGTCACATGGTAAGGTAAAAGGTCATTTACAGGTCAACGTTAAAGTTTACATGCAAGACTCTCTTATGACACCTAACTCCGCAACCGTAAGTCACTTTTCAAGCAAACTTGGATGGTAGATGGACTTGGGGGACCTGCATCTAATGCTGCAGTTGGAGGTCACATGGTAAGGTCAAAGGTCATTCTCAGGTCAGTGTTAAAGTTTACATGCGAGGCTCTTATGACAATTCTGTTGTGTGCCCTCGCAAATCACGATATTTCTGGTTATTTTCATAAGTGGGCGAGACACAAAATCGCTTTTGCCTTGTTCTGATTATTTTACACTTTGTCAAATGAAGATTTGATTCGTACACAGTTCAACTTAACATTTGGGCCAGGTGGTGTTTGATCAAGTGGATATTGGATCTTGGATGTACTGGGTATATCTTAACTGGAAATTAGACAAGATGGTAAATGAGTTTCATATCAATTAGACCGTATGTTAGTAGCAGGGATGCCACTTTTCCGTATTTATAGGGAATTCCGTCTTTTTCCCTGTTGTCCGTCTTATTTCCGTATTTCCGACTTTACCTGTTTTCTGTGTACTAAAAAAAAGTCAGAAAGTCCTCCTTTTTTCCCCCTACAACTCTCCCGATTGCGATGCATGTCGATCGACCGAGTGAAAGATATTTCCCCGAGATATTTGCTTTTATACATTACATAATTTATAAACGCGCGCACTGCCCACTACGTTCATTGAGTTATGCTTTTATCAAGGCTTTTCGATTGGAATCCTCAATATCCTGGCCAATCAATGCGAGCGACAAGTTCCGAACGCACGCACATAGACAAGCGCAAAACAGCGGCATGAATCGCGATATAATAGCGACTGTAAAGATGATGACGTCATCCAAGATGGCAACTTACAATGACCAACGAAAGGATCGAGGATGACTAAGTTTTTATCATAATTTGAAAGGAATTAGCGGTAACTGCTGTATAAGGTACGATGTTTCTGAATTTTATATATTTTCTCGTGAATTTGGATGTGATTGTTTTTTCATAATGTGACATTTTATGTACCAAAAACGATCAAAAAATCGGTCTGCCGAATGTTGGATCTAACGTTACAGCTGCATGCTGATACGGTACGTAACCCAGGGAGCACCGGCCCGCTTCGCTGGCTGGTGCTCCCTGGTACTGGGTTAGCTGATTGTCTTTATGTACAGGCCAACAACTCTTCAGTCTATGTATTGGTGAGTGGAGCCAACGCGGTTCAGCGGAGGAACCAAAATACAGAGACTGAAGCTTTTACTAGTCTAGCGTTCTATTACTTTAGAAACACACAACTAACTACCGTCAGTTTTTTCAAACCTTGGCTTCAATGTCATCGATCACAACAAGGTAAGAAGCCACCCCCCCTAAATTTTGAGGTGGGGGATACCCCCCCCCAAAAAAAAAAGTCCTTTTTATTGGTGCTTGCTGGCTTGTCCAATTTTTTTTTTACCTGTGTCCATCCCAAAATTTAAGGTGGACCCCCTAAATTTTTGGGCTTCCGCTGCAAATGCCCCAATTCACTGATCCTGGACACTGTCCCTGTCTGCGATAAGTTTCAGTATTTTTGGAGAACACCTAGTGGCATCCCTGTAGTAGACAACAAAGATGAGACCATGTGGGATAAGAACAAACAAAAACTAGGTGTAGACCAAGTGACAGTTAGCCTTTGCATGAGTGGCCATGCTTTTAGGAGTTGATCACCGTAGTCATTAATGTGTGATGTCCCCTCACTAAGTTAGATGCAAGGATATACATATTTATTGATCCTTTTTCTTGCAGCCAATTTAGTATTGTCACTGGACTAACAGAAGGTTTTATTACTTTGTGAAATGTGTGTTTTGCAATTATTTCTTCAAAGTGAAAAACTATGTCGCTGTTTGAAAAAAATATATCTTCGATTGGATTTAATTAATTTCCACAAAATTGAAATATTTCCAAAGCAATATTCAAATGCAGACAAATAGGAAGGTTAATCAATAAAAAGCTTGACAGGTTTGTGTTGATGGCCCAGATTCTAAATTGACATTCATAAATATACATACTTTGTTATATTTTGTTACTTTGTTATAAGTTCATAATTATATCAAATTTTTCCCCTTTTGTAAGCAAGAAAACATAATCCCTGTTTAACCTCTCTCCATCTATCTGTCTTTCTCTCTGTCTCCAGGATGAAGAGTGCAACCCTTCGCAATCCCACCAATGAGATAGTGTCCTTGAAACTCACCATACAGGATAGTGAAGATTTCCAGGTGAGTCCTTCCTTCATTCTCAATACATATATCACTGGTACAGTGATTCACAAAGCTGTTTGTAAGTTGAATTCAGACACAGCCAATCACCTAATCTTGTACTATTGAAATGCATGTTAAGAACAAGAATTGCAATCTGTAAAGATCAGGGTCCCGTCTTCGAAATGCATGTTAAGAACAAGAATTGCAATCTATAAAGATCAGGGTCCCGTCTTACAAAGAGTTGCGATTGATCCGATCAACCGCAACTATGGACGGCCAACAACGTCCACACCTAAAATGCAGTTTTGTCCAAAATATTTATAGATATGATGTAAATTCATACATTTACTTACGGTATTATTCTCTTGAAGTTTCAGTATGATTCTCTTTATTTACTATTTTTTGATTGTGCAAATTTCATGGAGAAAAAATTATGGAATGGCTGAATTTCCGTAGAATTGAGATTGATTGGATCAGTCATAACTCTTTGTAAAATGGAGCCCAGATATCAAGTAGCTGATAGCATTATAAAGGATACAAATTCTGTTGACAATCTGGTTTAGCAGCCAAGAGATAGTCACCGGTCATTTGTTAAGTATTGTTTAAAGGAGTTATAATAACTTTTTGAAACATCACCCTTTATTCGTGGGGGGATGGGTGTTTTGGGAGGATAATTGATAAAAACACAATGTAGTCAATAGAGACTGAAAACGATGCACACATTTTAATGAATTAGTGCGAACCTGTATTTGCTGGAATGATCCATAATAAATTAAGAATGAGCTTTGCAAGCACTGAGCAATAATTGAATGGCTGAGGTAAGTACTATTTGACATATTACTTCAGTTATGTACTCAGAAGAATTAAGTGATCATTATTGTTCTCATTATCATCAATCATAATTTTATTTTTCTCCCTTTTTCAGTTGCAAAGCTCACATGGGAATCTGAAGAAGTTGTCCAGCTCTTATCAGGTTGTGATTAAACCCAAGCAGAACCTTCCTGTCGATGTTGTCTTCAATCCATCCCAGCTCTCGTCATGCAAAGGATCTCTCGACGTAAAACCCATCCATGGCTCTACAAAATACCTGGTAAATAATCAGAACTATTGCACAGTTCCATTAAATATTCGACTTCTTTATACCTCCAACCAACTGCCGCTTTAAATTCTCCTGAAAAGAACTTCTACCCTACTTTTAATGATAATATTTCAGTTCAATACTTATCAAGACTGATTACATGGTGCATCTAAAATGTATCCCCAAGCGGTATTCCACAATGCAAACCTCAAAGTGCCTGGTCTCTTTCAGTACATGGCTGTTTCACCTACCAGTTATGCTTAAAAGCAGTCTTGTGTGCTTTTGTTGTTAAAGGACAAGTCCACCCCAACAAAAACTTGATTTGAATAAAAAGAGAAAAATTCAACAAGCATAACACTGAAAATTTCATCAAAATCGGAAGTAAAATAAGAAAGTTATGACATTTTTAAAGTTTTGATTCATTTCACAAAAACAGTTATATGAACGAGCCAGCTACATCCAAATGAGAGAGTCGATGATGTCATTCACTCACTATTTCTTTTGTTTTTTATTGTTTGAAATGTGATATATTTAGATTTTATCGTCATTGTCATGTGAAATGAAGTTTCATTCCTCCCTGAACACGTGGAATTCCATTATTTTAACATTTTGTGCTTCAGGCAAGGAGGTCCTAATCGTCAAATTCGTAAAAATTGAAATATTGTACAATTCAAACAATAAAAAACAAAAGAAATAGTGAGTGTGTGACGTCATCGACTCTCTCATTTGGATGTAACTGGCTCGTTCATATAACTATTTTGTTAAAAATAAGCGAAACTTTGAGGTGTCATAACTTTCTTATTTTACATCCGATTTTGATGAAATCTTCAGCATTGTGCTTGTCTGATTTTTCACTATTAAAGGGGAAGTTCACCCTGACAAAAGGTTTATTGTAAAAATAGCAGAAAAAATAATAAAAAATATTGCCGAAGGTTTGAGAAAAATTCATCAAATAATTAAAAAGTTATTAGAATTTCAATTATTTGATTTGTGACGTCATATGCGAGCAGCATTCCTACATAGCGAATGGTAAAAAATCAATGAAATGTCATTTTCTCAGAAAATTGAAAATGGTTTTCACTGTAACTTTTGTATATCAATAGACAAATCATTTCATACCCGATCATGAAAAGAAAACAAAATTAAGTCATCAGGAACCATACAAAATTTGAAATTCATACATTTTATATTACATAACACATGGGGCAGCTGCTCGTTTATGATGTCACAAATCCAAAATTTTGAACTCTAATAACTTTCTTACTCTTTAACGGATTTTCCTCAAACCTTCACCAATATTTTTTATTATTTTTTCTGCTATTTTTACAACAAAATTTTCTTCAGAGTGAACTTTCCCTTTAATTCAAATCAACATTTTTCTGAGGTGGACTTGACCTTTAAGTGTGCAGTAAAATCTATTCATTTCATTTCATCTTTGCATGATGTTTAGAGAAGATACAAACACTTTTTACATAGTTTGTTTTTAAAATGATTCCTTGATTAAGTACTCATGTTAAAGTTTTCAGGAATATTAGAATATGAGACTAGATTTTGATTTTATTTTTAATAAGAAAGAAGAGAAGAGAAATGATGATGATGATGTAATGAAGATTACCAGTATGATTTATATTGTGCCAAATCCACTCTGTTGAGTGTTCAAGGCACATTAAAAGAAATAAAAGAAGAGACATTTTTACAGCAAGAAAAAAAAACTCAAGGGCAATTTAGAATGGGAAACATTAATCAGCTGTGTCTTCAGGTAACAAAATGTATCAACAGAAGTGCAGATTCGCATACTAAATGAAGATTAGGGGCCCGTTTCATAAAGGACTCGCAACTGTTTAAGTTTGCCATTATGGCAACTACCATGGGAGCAGGGCTCAGCAGCCAATCAAAATCAAGGTTACCATGGTAGTTGCAATAATGGCAAAGTTACAACAGACTCAAACAGGACCCCATAACTAAGAGATTAATTACCTTTTTAGTCGTAGTTAATCAGTCATAGTAGCTGACCTTATAGATGACAGATATTACTCTTGGGCCTTTTTTATCAAAGTGGAGACAATGGCAGAGTGGGAATTCGAGCTCACAACCTTGCGATTATGAGTCCAATGCTCTAACCACTGGACCACACGGCCACACTATGTGTTTGTTTTGTTGGAGCGTATGGTTGGTGTAATTGGGTGATTGCAAGTTTGGTAGTGGTGTTGGAAGCACATTTTGAATTGCGTTTCTTACCTCCAAAACCTATTCTGGGTTAAACAAATGATCCAGATCACAATATTGACAGCTCAACAGCTAGTGAGGGACTTTTCAGGACCATCTTCATCTTATCTTGGGTATTATACTCATGTAAAAATTGATCTAACACCAACACCAAGAGGTCAACACTGAAATTGAAATCACCCATTGTGACTTCATTACTCTTACACCATCTAGGTACCCCTCAGTGGCTATGGCGGTGTGAGCAATCTCGTACTGGAGGATGCTAATCTCAGGGGAGACACATACTTACACGACTTTGGACCTTTGACCCCGGGCCAACATACCGTACTCACATTCAAAGTACGCAACACAGGGCTCAGAGCTGCCTTTG
The DNA here is from genome assembly GCF_018143015.1 of Lytechinus variegatus. Classification (NCBI taxonomy): domain Eukaryota; kingdom Metazoa; phylum Echinodermata; class Echinoidea; order Temnopleuroida; family Toxopneustidae; genus Lytechinus; species Lytechinus variegatus. The sequence continues at coordinate 51,558,435 of NC_054741.1, forward strand.
TGAAAGCACTGTGCTTTAAAGGTAAGACTAAGACGTTCATATTTTTTTATACTTAGTAATGAGATCCTGGACACCAATTTTATACTTGGTAAAACTTATTTGTTTTTGGTAAGTTTCTTATTTTTAGACATTATTAGAAATAAGATTCTGCGAATGCACTTCCTCATCAAGATTCACATACATAAACAGGATGTATAATAGGTCTATAAATTACCAGTCCTTAGGCCAAAGATTCAAATCATAGAGATTGGAATGTGTTTCCACCGGATTTGAAAACCCTTGCCTGTCATCTTTGATTTTTTTTAGCTGATTTCTCTGAAGTGACTTGAGCATCTAATTTAGATAGAAAGTGTGCTGTATAAATTATGTATTTTATCATCATCATTATTTTAAAATCAATATCTGTATTCCTTTTCTGTGTATTCCCTTCGAACCATCTAGACTCGCGAGCAAAGCTGAAACTCCCAAGCAGTCATCTGAATGTCGAACCAAGCGAGTTTGTGATCTCACCTAAGATGAGCAAGACATTGACTGTAATCTTCAGTCCGAAGGAAGATGACATCCAAGATGCCTTACAGACCCAAGAGGTGGCAGCAGTGGGATTGTTTTATGGTGATGAAGTCCTTAGAAAGCTTCTTCAAAGGTATTGTTTTTCTCTCTCTTGTGGATTCATTTACAAACCTACTTGTAAAGCAGGAGCAATATTTGTGGGAAGAAAATGATGACTTAATACATTCTGTGTATTCAAGATATATGAATAATTGATGAATGTCTTTGAAGTCAATGTAGCTCAACTGTAACGTTATCAAGCCTCCTCAAATCTTTGGTACCAAGGTTTCTTGTGTTGAGTATCATCTAACATTACAATCTTACAAAAGTTTTGCTACACTTATATCACTTTTCTTCCATCTTTTTCTTTGTGATAATTTGAATTTTTATTTGAGCATTTTTGCACACTCTTCCAGTCATATTTATTTTAATATTTTTTTCTTAACAATGCCCTTGCAAAGTTAGTGTTTGCATATCAGAAACATACATACAAAGAAGATATTTTTTACACTTTCAGCCCATTCCATGACTGAGAAATTTTATTTTATATACCTTAAACCCTAAAAGTATTTTTTATTTTCATTGTTTTCTGGCTCTGAAAGGTATTTTTCAGTCTTAGCAAAAGTCCAAAGATACATACTGTATATATCTTAAAGGTCAAGTCCACCCTGGAAAATTTTGAGTAAATAGAGATAAATCAAACTAGCATAACACTGAAAATTTCACCAAAATCGGATGTAAAATAAGAAAGTTATGACATTTTAAAGTTTCGTTTATTTTTCACAAAACATTGATATGCACAACTGGTCACATGCAAATGAGACAGTCGATGATGTCCCTTACTCACAATTTATTTTGTTTTTTATTGTTTGAATTATACAATATTTCATTTTTTACAGATTTTACAATAAGGACCGACTTGACTGAACCATATAGTATTGAACAATGCTTATTCCACATGTTCAGGGGGGAATAAATCGTTGTTTCACTTGACAATCAGGAGAAAATTAAAATATTTCATATTTCATACAATAACATAGAAAAGAAATAGTGAGTGGATGACGTCATCAGTTTCCTCATTTGCATACCGATTAGGATGTTGGATTTTTCTCTTTTTATTCAAATCAATATTTCGTTGGGGTGCACTTGTCCTTTAACATTCAGTAGTAATGTACTGTTATAATTGATGTGATTGACTATGTATTCTTATTCCATCAGGCTGAAACCAAGTGAAATGACATCGTGTCAGGCAGGACTATCTCCTGATAATCCATTGAGAGGAGTTTCATTTGATGTTAGGTTTCTTGGAGAAGAACACTGCAAAGAGAGTAAGTTTGTTTTGGTTTTTTCCTGTAGAGAAACTCAAGTTATTCACCTTATCGCCTACCATGAACTGTACAAACACAATTATTTGGGCATTTATGTAAGTGACTTGCCACCCCTGATACCCAACAACAAGTCGCTCAAAATGAATTTTGAGATTTGTCAATCTTCAGAAAACTAACCCAGTATTGCTGAATAGGCCAGCACAATAGAATAGTTGGGACCCTTTTAAAGAAAATCCTCTTGTTCAATGAATTAAATCAGAGATGGACACTCCTTTACTTCTCTGTATATACTCCTTAACAAATAAAAGAGCATTAGTTATTATTATCATGGATACGTTGATCATTTGTAAATAATATATACATGGATGTATTATTACTTTATTAAACAGAGGTAATTCATCCTTATTTTCATTTGTCAATCTTCCAACAGTGCATGAAGTCTTGATATTACCAACGTGCTGTATGCTATACAAGCAAAATTTGTTATTATTACTATCATTATTACCATGATCCTCTTTGTAGAGTTTGACTTGGAGCCTGGATCCAACATCTGGTCACTCTTCTACATGAACATGTCTAGAGTGTTACTCAGCTTGACCGGTAGATTGGGGAGAAAGGAGAGGTCACCTCGTAAAGACCGATCACCGCATAAAGACCGATCCCCTACTCACGCTGTGAGCAGTGTGGCTCCTCTCCCTGCTCAAGCTCAGGCTGCTGTGAAGTAAGTAACTCCAGGGCTCAGTCTTTCAAAGAGTTGCGATTGATCCGCTCACCCACAACTATGGACGGCCAGCAACATCAACATCTGAAATGCATGTTTGTTCAATATCTTTTTGAGATATGATGTATATTCATACATGCATTGTTCTCTTAAAGATTCAGTGTGATTCTCCTTGTTAACTAAGGAGATTGTGCAACTTTCCTGTAGAAAAATATGGTATGGATGGATTTCCATACAGTTGAGACTGATTGGATCAATCGTAACTCTTTGTAAGACAGGTTCATTCCACCCCCACCTTCCATAAAATTTATTGCTTTAACTGTTTTTTTGCCTGTTAGTTTAAAAATAAATGTCAATTATGTTAACAAGCATAACAATGACTTCAAAGAAATCCAACCACCTGAGAAAAACAAAATTGCATTGAACCTTTGGGCACATATTTTTTGTATAATTGCGGAAGTGGTTTACGGTACACCATATGTCATTTCCTGGTGGGACTAAGATAAGAAAAAGTGGATAGAAATGGAGGTGAATTAGAAAGGCGAGAAAGTGGAGGTTGGAAAGTAGAGTATTCTTTCCGAAATGAGTGTAGGTCTTAAAAGGACTGTTAACAAGGAGTGGAAGGCTTGAGTAGGTAAGAGAATGCTGGCTTGAATCGGCGAATAGAGCAGGAGAGTAGACTCGACGTTTTTGGCAGGTTGACTGTCCGTCTTCTCCTGACGACGGACAGTCAACCTGCCCCCTAGCTGTGCCCAAAATTTGCAAGCATTTTCAACATTTGTCAGAAAAGTTGGTGGATATAATAACCATTGCTATAGTTGCAAGTATTAGTGAAGTACACCCTTTAGTGACCCTTGCATGGTTTCTGTGACATATTTGGACAATAATGTGGATGGATTTATTTCTTAAATAATAATATAATTAATGCAATTTATTACAAGGTTTTAAGCAAATTCTTGACAATTCCTTGATTCAAGTGATATGCACAACTGATGTGAATAAATGTCACTTTCTGTATGATTTCACTGTATCATGGCCCTGTTTTGTAGAAATTATTGTAACTTTGTTATTATGTAATAATTACCATAAAAACCTTGACATTGATTGACTGCTGAGCCCTGTTACCTTGGTCATGACCATAATGCAAAGTTAATTTCTTTATAAAAACATGCTCATGATCTTTGATCCCATGCTCATCATGCTCATTGATCCCAGCAATAACTGACTGCTGTTACAATGATTTGAATTTAATACTATTCTTTTTCCATTCAATTCTTTGATTTTTAATGCTATTGTTGGATGATAAATATTGCCATTTTATTATTCACAGAGTGAAGAAGGAGCAAACACCCCATGGCATTGTTTTAGGGCAAGATAGGTTGACCTTTGACCTTACATCACAAGGCCAAGCAAAGAGGTTGACACTCATGTGCAAGAACACAGGCAGAGAAGCTCAGTCGGTAAGATGATATGTGTTTATGCTTGTCTCAGATTTAGATTTTGCAGTGCTGTGAAATTCTCATAAGTGAATGTCTTTATGATTACAGACCTTCATTTTTGAGGAGCGCGATTGCGCTGGCGCTCCTACCGCGCTCCTAAAAAAATAAGGAGAACAAAAAATATTGTAGTCCCATATGTAGATTTTCATGGCAACACCATGGAAGTCTACATGTGGGACTACAATATTTACCGAGAGTAAGTTCATATCAGAATTGGGAAAGAGGTGAATATTTTTCTGATAGTTTTCAACTAAATCAAAATAATTTCAAGGAATTATGGAAAATAGATGGCAATTTCATGGATTTAAAGATGTAAAATGTGAAATTTTAGAATTTTTTTTTTCTTTTTTTTAGCAGGAGCGCAATATTTTATAAACGCATTGACCAGGCCTAGTTTCACCACAGTTTAATAGCTACACAGCTATTGCATACACGATGTTAAGAAAAATCTACAATTTATCATACATGTACAGTATTGTATTGAATTGATTTGAGCTCCTCAAAGAGAGCGATTCTGAGGAGCTCAATTGAGCTCCTCAAAAAAATGAGAGCAATTTATTGAGCTCCACGAAATTATAAATGTGAAGAACTGCGATTTTGAAGAAATTGTTTGTACAGAATAGAGTATCTATTGGAGAATGTTAAAATTTAAATCCTTTCATATGATTTTAATAAAATTTCTCTATTTACTTTTCTATGTCTCTCACTGTTTATAACCTAGTGATCATTTGATATACATTTGATGCTGGCCAGTGATCTATGTACATTGATTTAAATTTCTTTTGAATATTGGAAAAAAAAATCATATAACCTGTTTTGATTTCTTTTTCCCAGGTTGAATTCTTGAACCCCGAGCCTCCATTCTATATTCAACATCACACCCACACCATTAGAGCTAAGCACTATGTCAAGGTTCCCATCTCGTATAAGCCAAAGTCACCAGGGAAACATCAGAGCTTCATGGTAATACATACACAGACGAGACATAGTCTGGTCGCTGAGCTTAACGGAGAGTGTCGCTGAGTTTCATGGTTATACACATGCTGAAGAGACATAGTGTGGTAGCTGAGCTTAACAGAGAGTGTCAATAAGTTTTATGTTTATACACACGCTGAAGAGACATAGTCTGGTATCTAAGCTTAATGGAGAGTGTCACTGAGTTTCATGGTTATACATACACAGACGAGACATAGTCTGGTCGCTGAGCTTAATGAAGAATATACCACAGAGTTGATGGAGGTGCTTTCATTCATGGAAGGCTGTGTGATCAACCTAAATGATCTCAATGTATGATCTACCCAAATAACATAATATAGATGTTTTTGGGAGTTTGGTGAAAATTTAGTGATTGACATAGTATACAAAGATATCAGGCTTTGAGAAAGTATAGTGGGAATCATTGATCTGACATTGCCCTGGCAATTAATATTTTTCCAGAGGGTTGAACTTGAAGCCTTGTCCAGAGGATATTACCAGTCTAACCGAGGATTAATAATTCCCACTATGCTTTCGAAAGAAACGGCTGATATACTTGCAGAGTCAGGTTACTTGCATTGAATGACCTATTTTTCCCTAAGCCACCGTGCTCAAGCGGAACGCAGTACAGTGCCTGTGCTGGTACATCATGGCATTTACCGGAGAGAGACAGTTCATCTGCCCATCTACATTTTTTGCGCTAAATCTGTCGCGCAATCTGCTGCTTGCTGACTTTATTTTTTCAAGTCTTGCGCAATTTTTCGTGACCAAACTTGTGATGCCCTGATATGATGTTACGAAATTTCGCAGCATTATGTAAGTGCATGTCAGACCCCAAATTGCTCAAGAATGTGTATTCATCTACAAATCCAATGCAAATTGTGTTTTTAGCCAAAATTTATGAAAGTATCATTATTTCTACTTTCACTGATTAAAGTCAATTAATTTTACCTTTATGATTAGAATTAAGTCAGCAATGATTTCCATTGAAAAAATATTTAAAAAGACAAAAAGTCAGAAAGCAAATAAATACATAACAAATTATACAATGATATGGATATGGAAAGGAATTGTAATACAATTTTTTTAAAGTACATTTGATTGGAATCCTACAAAGAGTCAGTGAATAGAATATTACCTTTTTGGGGGGCTGTGTTTAGTCAATTGAAGCAAATTCTTTATTTTTCCCATGAATTAGCATAATCAATTCATATAAAAAATTGTATTATTGCGGGAAAATGAACCATACAGCCTTGTAGACATTCTAGTACACAACCGCTTTTCCAATTATTTTTTAGCGTTTGAGAGTGATTGGCGGCCTAGTTATGGGGGGGGGAATCCCCCTTCCCCCACCTCCCGGCTGTGAGATGGTTCCAAATAACCTGGCTCTATTTGGTCACATGATGCTCTTTGAACCAATCACTATACAGGATTTAATCTATGTAAGATACGATAGTGATTATTTATTGTCCATTAATCTCGTAAACAAACTCATCCTTTATTCATTCATACTTCACCCGAGACCACTTTACACTAAATTGATAACATGAAGGTGCATTGCTTATTGAGATTCTTATGCAAACTGCGTTGTATGGTTCCTAATTTTTGGTAAGGTGCTTAATTGGTGCTTGTTTATCTTTGACATTATACCCATCCAATATGTATTGGAAGTAATGAATTAATGGATTGATCTTTCAGTTCGTATCCTTGTCCTTAAAGAAGCATTTCACATTTTGCATAGTGATGAGTGTAAAGATCGAACAAGAAGGGTTTGTATGTAATATGATGAGCTTATGTCTTTGCTTTATGCACATAACTTTAGTTCTACCAGTCTTACTCAAAAGTAATTCTACGTCTTTGCTCTGTGGGTACCTGGTAGAATGCGAAAGACATTGTAGCTTGTCCAGTACTGTGTGCGCCTCACTGGCGACTGACAGGAATACTCCCCAGGGAGTGGAGGATGTACATATATTGTGTGCGGGAATGACTGATTGAATCTGATGACCAGGGTAATATATAAGTGCTTAGACATATCGTTCCGATGTATTAAGTGCTATATAAAAGCGGATTATTATTATAATTATTGTGCACATGGCCGTTCATTTCTTCCAATCTGATTTTGAAGTAGAGCTTCCAAAATAAAGGATATGCTTTAGTGCTCTATAGTTTTGTCTCCTCAGAACCTTTTGGGAGTCTGCTTGTGAGGAAGTATGGGCCTTGACAACCAAACGTTTTGATTGATTGCAAACTTCAGACATCATTACTCATTGGTTACTAGACAGTCTTCTGACAAAGACTTTGATTTGCTTGCGCTTTTTTTTTCAGTTGATCAATTTTTGGTGAGGAGTCCATATTGTTTTAAATTTGCATCACCGCGGTTGTATTTCAGTTGAATGGCAAACAAAAGTATATAATCTGGCCCGAGTTGTGAAATAACAGTATATTACTAATGTATATATGTTCATATGAAATAGCATTTATTCTTTCAAGTGCAATAATATCACAGATTAATGTATATTAATGAATGTCTTCCAAAGAAATAAGAGAACTTCATTCGTATTTTTTTTGTTCTTATATATTCCTTCAAAATTAATGAATGGGATTTTCAAAACGTAATAACAAAGGAAAACAAATGTTATAATGCTTAATATCGAAGTAACCAGAACTCTTACAATCTATCGAAATCATAACATATGCTAGGCTGGTAGCCATCTGTTAAACTAAAATGATTTTTTAACAATTTTATTGAGACTAGCATGATGTCATTGTATATGTATATGGGCAAGCATACACACAATGTTTGCTATGAATTGATATTACTCAAATAGGATCGATGTTAATGAGAAGGATGGTTGCTCCTTTCAAAAAAACACAATGTTTTGACCAGTAATGTATTAACCAATTATTAAAGGGATGATCCAAGCTGGAGACATTTATATCCAATTAATAGAGTAAAATTCACAAAGCAAAATGCTGAAAATTTGATAAAAATCGAATAGCAAATAACAAAGTTATTGAATTTTAAAGAATTGCATTATTCCGGTGAAACAGTTCTAGGTATGTCTTTATGAATATTCATAAGGTGACTAATGATGTCATATCCCCACTTGTTCTTTTGTATTTTATTATATGAAATTAGATTTATTCAAAAATTTTCTACTAAGAACTAAGACAACTGGATTGACAACTGATCAAGTGCATTAGTTATTTATTTACTCATGTATGAAAAAAATGAAAAATTTATGATTTTATGGGATAACATAAGAAAAGGGAACGTGAAGATGCGACAATCACAGCCCACCAAATGAATATTCATGACGATGTGCATATAACTGTTTTCACAAAATGTTGATAAAGTTTAAAATTCAATAACTTTGTTATTTGTTATCCAATCTTGATGAAATTTTCAGCAGTTTGCTTTATGAATTTTACTCTATTTAGATATAAATAATTTTCAGCCCGGACCATCCCTTTAATACAGTGAATGGTACTAGTAATATAATCCTGAAAGCTAGTTTCCATATATTCAATTCTGCATTCATGGGGGGGGGGGGGTGACAGCCATTGAAATATCCCAATGCCATTCATTTATTTCTATGTCTTTAAAGAATTTTGGGTAGTGCATTCATATTTTTTTCAGCATTTGCATTCACTTTAGTTATAGATGACTAGTATTCTTGAAATTGTGGATCTTTATTGAATTTAACAGTACAATTGTGTGTAGTTCGCATGTCGATAATTGCCTGAAAACTTAGCGATTCTGTGCATTATAGTTGTTTTTGTGGAGAAGTTAGTTTTGTGCGTTTAGTTACTGAAAAAAATAATTGTTTTGATTGCATCTACAATATGCTCTTTTTATTTATTGTGATCAATATTAAATGTTATAGTCGTGTCTATTCCATAAGATTATGCGTATCATGTCGGTCGCTTTTTTCTGAAATATTCCATCCCATGTTGTCTATTATATTGGACATGAGAATTTATTTGTATCTTGACTTCAGTGGAATTGTAGAATTATAATCATAATCATACAACAATTACAATAAGTTTGATAAAGGTTGACCTGGGTAAAAAACCAGTAATACAATTACATGTCAGTGTAAAACGTTGTAGAGCATGTTGAAAAAAATTATTACTGTTGCAGAATCATCTCTTTTTTACATTTTGTAAATTACCATTTTCATTTTTCTATCATCTTATCTGTTGAGTATAATGTGTTTGTATGTGCTGTATCGGTGCGTTTTGTATTCAAATATAAATGTAATTTATTAATTTTTGTATGGGTTTTGTAAAAAAAAATGTGTGTTTGAAAAAAAAAATCAACTCTATTTGCAAGAAAATATGTACAGCTGTTTTTGCATTGTAAAATATTAGATATTATAACTGGCTATTCAAAGAGTAATAATAAATTCAAAGTTTTGCAGCAGTCATTGGCCTGTATGTATCGTCCTTTCATTTTAGATGCTTTGAAGGATAAATAGATTTATGATACTGATGGATGATGTTTGATAATGATTTTGGTCAAAATTGATCATTAAGTGCTACTTATACCCTTCATATCCAAAGTAAAACATGCACATCCATAGAAATGCACTCTAATCTAGAAAAAGTATTTCATAGAGCTGTAAGTTTAAAATACTTGATGAAAAAAAAAATCTTTAATTACTATACAGTGAAGATCACTTTAGCTAGATATAAAATTTGATCTAAACAACACAAAAATTGTTCCCTGCTAAAATATATTGGAACAACTTTTCAACAATAAGGTTGTGAGTGAAATGGCTTAATAGTAGTGTTCCTAGAATTATTGAATACTGTAACTAGTACAAGACTTTACAGATCAATTTAATTTTCAGACAGCATTTTGACCCTAAAAACCTATGTGATGCTTGGCACAGAACTTTCTGTTAGTCCCAATGTGAGAATGAAGAACATGTTTTTTGTTCCTACGATCACAGTATTTTCTTCATAAATGGATAAAAATTTCTCCAAAGATGATGAAATAAATCATATTAATTGAGGATGTTTCGTTTCCTATTATTTAACTTAAATGGCATATTTTGGTGAGGTGAATATGATGGTTATGTAAATCAAATGGTTTGATCATTTTCAGATTCGTGATATCTGAAATAGGATGGAAATATATTGGCTCAAAACGTTTGATATATTATAGAAAATTTTGTCTAATTTAGTGCAAAAATAAGTGAAATTGCCAAATATATGATAAAAATCTCAAAACAACCAGATATTTAGAATCTAGTTTTGAAGATCCTCATACTTTTCACCTTTATGAGAGGTGTTAGTTACATCCTTTTCTTTTGATTAGTATTTCAGTTATATGAACATTTAATTCATGCCTAGAACCGGACAGCTTGTTCAATCAGTGTCTGACATTGCAACAAGTGAGAGTCTGATTTGATCCATTCTTGCGATCTAGTAGACTTGTTAAGAGGTTGAACGCTGCATTTTTGAGTACAAATGTCCCACTTGGCACAAATGTTCCTTGAGTCAAAAGAAAAAGATTCATCCAAAGAGACACGCTGTATCTATGCAAATGAGCAAGTAATTTGCATAAATTTGCATATTATGTCAATATAGGAAAAACAAGTAATTCAGAATAAATATTTCACCAGAACTGCCCTAAAATTGGAAATAAAGACTTAGGGTAAGACAGGGAAGAAAACTGTCATAAAATAATTGGGCTATCCTTGTTTATTATTACCTAATTTACATAAATTATGCAAATTATAATTAAAAAAAGAGTATTTTTTCAAGAATCCTGAACTGTTTTAGAAATAACGGCAATTAATACGAAATGTCAACATTCTACATGAAAGAGAATATATTAGCGAAAACATCGATATGTTTCATGACAGTATTAGTGTCTTAATTTGCTTAGAAAGAGGGCAAATATGTCAAAATGTATGACGTGATATTGCGCTAAAACGAGACCAAAACATCCTCTATGTCACAGTCACACTCACGAATCGGACAATAAAGCGATCAATGGTACATGTATGTCATTCGAGATAACACAATCTCAACACAATAGCTTCCATCGGCTTCTCGTATCGCTTTTGTTGGTGTGTCTGCCACATCGTAATCTGTGATACACACGGGCAAAATGCATTTCGGTATCGGTAAAACACTATTAATTTTGTTTTATTTGTTTCTCTTGGAAAATTTACAGGAGACATTGCTTTGCAGGTTACTGCTTAAATGAAGCTCTGGCACATGAATCCTGACGAATGTAACCTACCTCAATCCATATTTTAACTTTGTTAAAATATATATCTTTTGGAGACCCCAAAGTGGCAAAACTGCATCTCCCCGGCATTCCCGCTACTTTACAAAACCAGTTTGACTTGTATTATCTACTTGGAAAACACAGATGTATGAGACATCAGACAACATGATTCCTGAAAAAAAAATAGTTTTGTTTATTTAAGCCAACGGGAGCCTTTCGAATTTACCCCATCCCCTCTCCGTATTTCGACTTTAAATACAAAAAAATATCTTGTTTTAAAGCCATCGGCAAGGCAAATTGCGTTTTTTTGTTATAATAAAGCAACTTTTATATCTATATCTTTATATTTACATTCATCATTATTGATATTATTATAATTATTATTAATATTATTATTGTCATTATAATTATTATTAATATTATTATTGTTATAATTATTATTACTATTATTGTTCGGCCGTTTGTAATAGTGCTCTAGCACAGTAAAGGCTATAACCCACAGGAGCATGCCTAGGATACCCTTTCCCTTTTTGTCTCACCTGCGAAGCAAAGTGAGACTATAGGCGCCGCTTTTCCGACGGCGGCGGCGACGGCGGCGGCGGCGGCGGCGGCGGCGGCGTCAACATCAAATCTTAACCTGAGGTTAAGTTTTTGAAATGACATCATAACTTAGAAAGTATATGGACCTAGTTCATGAAACTTGGCCATAAGGTTAATCAAGTATTACTGAACATCCTATTAGAGTTTCATGTCACATGACCAAGGTCAAAGGTCATTTAGGGTCAATGAACTTAGACCATGTTGGAGGAATCAACATCGAAATCTTAACCTGTGGTTAAGTTTTTGAAATGTCATCATAACTTAGAAAATATATGGACCTAGTTCATGAAACTTGGACATAAGGTTAATCAAGTATCACTGAACATCCTGCATGAGTTTCACGTCACATGACCAAGGTCAAAGGTCATTTAGGGTCAATGAACTTTGGCCGAATTGGAGATATCTGTTGAATTCCCATCATAACTTTGAAAATTTATGGATCTGATTCATGAAACTTGGACATAATAGTAATCAAGCATCACTGAAAATTTTGTGCAAGTTTCAGGTCTCATGATTAAGGTCAAAGGTCATTAGGGTCAATGAACTTTGGCCGAATCGGGGGTATCTGTTGAATTACCATCATAACTTTGGAAGTTTATTGGGCTAGTTCATTAAACTTGGACATTAGAGTAATCAAGTATCACTGAACATCCTGTGCACATTTCAGGTCACATGACCAAGGTCAAAGGTCAATGAACTTTGGCCGAATTGGGTGTATCTGTTGAATTACCATCATAACTTTGAAAGTTTATGGATCTGATTCATGAAACTTGTACATAAGAGTAATCAAGTATCACTGAATATCCTGTTTGAGTTTCACGTCACATGATCATGGTCAAAGGTCATGTAAGGTCAATGAACTTTGGCCATGTTGGGGTTTTTTGGTGAATAACCATCATATCTCTGTAAGTTTATTGGTCTAGTTCATAAAAAGTGGACATAAGAGTAACCATGTATCACTGAACATCTTGTGCGAGTTAGAGTAGTATTCAAAGTCAGCACTGCTGCTATATTGAACCGCGTGATGCAGGTGAGACGGCCAGAGGCATTCCACTTGTTGGTTTTATGTATTAAAAAATAGTTTATTGTCTTTAGAACTCTTAAAAGATTACTTTTGTTTGTATTGATACCTTGGAATAGATTGAGGAGAAAATACTCTTCAATTGACATGTAGAGGAGCTGTGGTAAATTGAAGAACAGCCACACGGCCCTTTATTGATTCCACTCTATGTTGAATTTAAATATTTTGAGAGCCCAATCGGAAGAAAGATACATTTCTTCTAAGTGACGTACCGTGGGCCACGGCAATGGGGGGGGGGGCACCAGCAAAAAATCGAGTCACTTAGGGAGCGAAGCGCGCTAAGTTTTTAGGTATACTGACCTAATAGAAACATTTTAAGGACATGCAGTGCTATTAAACGGATATGTATCTCACTGATTGAATAATGTGAGCGCGAAGCGCGAGCTGAACAGTTTTTGATATTCAGACCTAAAAAGGGACATTATAAGCAATTTTTTTTGTAATCATGATATGTACCTGCCTCGCTATACAATGCGAAGCGCGAGCTGAAATTTTTGTATATATTGACCCAAAATGGGGAATATATTTTAGGAATCCATTAAGATTATACATATCTCAGCAAAGTCATCTAATGCTAGTACCAACCTTTGTTGATTTTGTTACAATTACATATAAACACATTAAGCATTTTTTTGGAGACATGTTAATCATGATTATCATACGCATCTCACTAATCAAATACTGCGAGTGCGAAGCGCGAGCTGAAAATTTCGGAAATTCAGACCTAAAGAGGGGCATTCTAAGTCTTGTTTGTTTGCAGGAATTCACTAAGACTGTACGTATTTCATTAACCAAATGATGCGAGCGCGAAGCGCGAGCTGAAAATTTTTGATATTGAGATCAGAAAACTAGACATTTTAAGGACTGATTTTAGAAATTCATTGAAGAGTAGACATCTCACCAAATAACTAATGCGAACGTTAGCACGGACAGGAAATGATTTATATTAGACCTTAAATAGGGCAATCAATTTAAGTAGTCATAAAAAATAGCAAATGTCACTACATGAAAAAATTATGACTCGAATTGCGAGGTAATGTATTTGGTGTACAGTATTGATTTGAAAACAGGAGGTTTTAGTACATCAGGATTATTTATCTCTTTAAACGGTATATGCCAGCACCAGGAACAATAAAGTCATAGGCCCTGTGAGCAAATAATGTTTCATAAAGTTTGAAAAAAAAATGCTTTTTCATGTAATATAACATAATTATAATATAATATAACATTTATAATGAACATAATTTCTTCTTACCCCACTACGTTTCTCTTCCTTTCTCCCGCTTTTTCTTCCTTTCCCCTTTTTTTGGCCAGCCGATTGGGGGGCACGTGTCCCCCATGCCCCCGTAGTTACGCCACTGTTTCTACTACACACAGTAAAGCCTCTTTGCGTTCTCCTCTTGAAAAAAAAAACATAGAAGGCATTGTTTTATTTCTCATAATATAAGTTCGTGTACGTGACGGTGGCCTGTCGAAGTTGCCAAAAAACCGTTTATTTTGTTTTGACAATATATATTTAGAATATCGTCTAAATGAAGCCCTCATCTGGGAAAGGGCACTTATTAAAGGCAGCATCTACATTATATAGAGGAGGCCTTGGCACTTGGAAGAGGCTGAAGCTTGTTTGATTTCTTGGGACCAAAATTTTACATTGAACCTTTTTCGTTTTTCAAATTTACATCAATACATTTTACAGGAAATAAACAAAAAGGATTGCACTACAAAATGATTTTTTGGGGTAACGTTTCTTTTTCGTTTTGTCACATCTGCCGGAATTCCAGGGGGTGCTATCTATCGAGAATAACACACGCAGCACATTTTGCTTGTCAAATATATTTTCGTCAAAATGACCTTTAATTTTTAGGTAATAGCGTTTCATTTTTTTGCTTGTCAAATTTTCCAGACCCTTGTCCCCCTACCTTTTGGGAGAAATTTCCGCCCCTGATACAAAGAGAAGTAATCTTTTAAGAGTTCTAAAGACAATAAACTATTTTTGAATACATTAAACCAAAAGGGAAAAGGGTATCCTAGGCATGCTCCTGTTGGGTTATAGCCTTTACTGTGCTAGAACATTATTACAAACTGCAGAACAATAAATGCGTAATAATTATAACATTAATAACATTATTAATATAGATAAATATGAAATATAGATATAAAAGTTGCTTTATTATACCAAAAACGCAACTTGCCTTGCCGGTGGTTTTTAAACACGATATTTTTTTATTTAGTGTCGAAATACAGAGAGAGGATGGAGTAAATTCGGAGGGCTCCCGTGGACGTATAGGCTTAAATAATAATAAAAAAAACTCTCTTCAGGAAACATGTTCACTGATGTTTATACATCTGTCTTTTCCAAGTCGATAATACAAGTCAAACTAGTTTTGTAAAGTAGCGAGAATGCTGCGGGGGAATGCAGTTTTGCCACTTCGGGGTCTCCAAAAGACATAAATTTTAACAAAGTTAAAATATGGATTGATGTGGGGTACATTCTTCATGATTCATGTGCCAGAGCTTCATTTAAGCAGTAACCTGCAAAGCAATATCTCCTGTAAATTTTCCAAGAGAAACCAATTAGAAACAAATAAAACAAAATTAATAGTGTTTTACCGATACCGAAATGCATTTTGCCCGTATGTATCACAGATTACGGTGTGGCAGACACACCAACAAAAGCGATACGAGAAGCCGATGGAAGCTACTGTGTTGAGATTGTGTTATCTCGAATGACATACATGTACCATTGATCGCTTTATTGTCCGATTCGTGAGTGTGACTGTGACATAGAGCATGTTTTGGTCTCGTTTTAGCGCAATATCACGTCATACATTTTGACATATTTGCCCTCTTTCTAAGCAAATTAAGACACTAATACTGTCATGAAGCATATCGATGTTTTCGCTAATATATTCTCTTTCATGTAGAATGTTGACATTTTGTATTAATTGCTGTTATTTATAAAAACAGTTCAGGATTCTTGAAAGAATACTCTGTTTTAAATTATAATTTGCATAATTTATGTAAATTAGGTAATAATAAACAAGGATAGCCCAATTATTTTATGACAGTTTTCTTCCCTGTCTTACCCTAAGTCTTTATTTCCAATTTTAGGGCAGTTCTGGTGAAATATTTATTCTGAATTACTTGTTTTTACTATATCGACATAATATGCAAATTTATGCAAATTACTTGCTTATTTGCATAGATACAGCGTGTCTCTTTGGATGAATCTTTTTCTTTTGACTCAAGGAACATTTGTGCCAAGTGGGACATTTGTACTCAAAAATGCAGCCGTAAGCCCTTTTTTTGCAGTTAACAAGTCTACTAATCACCAAAACCCTATTGTTATGAAGCAGAGCTGACCAAGTGACTGTTAACCACCTGTAGTTCACGAGGCGAAGAGGGCGCCTGTCATAACTGATAGAAGTACGACGATGAAGATCATAGCACCGGCATCGAACAGTCGGAAGTACCGCCGCCTCCGTTCATTCAGAATATCCTGACATTGAATGGTATGAAAAAATAATGAAGGGGGAGATATATATATATATATGTTTTTGTTTTATAACATGTTTTTATTGTCTTCTCAAATCAAATATACAATAACAATATAATATATATATATATATATATATATACATATAAATCTCAATCAAATTATACACTGTGACTGGTGTTAAAACTGACACCAATTGGTGTTAATAGAGGACCACACCTTGAGGTGTTGAAATAACACCCTAGAGATTGAACATGACACCAAAGAGTGTAAATGTAACAACCACAGGTGTTGTAATAACACCTATAGGTGTAAAACTAACACCACCAATTTAATACTGGTGTAAAATAACTGGTGTGGTCCTCTATGTACACCGGTTAACACCACAGTTTTTGCTGTGTACCATCACTAGAAAAGGTATCACAGAATTATTAATTGCACATTATTGTACGGTCATTAAGAATGAAAAAAAAATACAAAATGATAATGAAGAACATGCAACTTGTCACTAATAAAGATTGAAATAAAAAAAAATCTAAATAATAAGAGAAAAAACAGATAAAAATAAAATCATATTCAACGGTGATCGGTATAACTATTCCTTCACAGTCGTCTCTCAATATTTTGACTTCCTTTCTTTTAGCAGGCCTATAACTTTCTTTAATCCGGTCTTCTTTTCCAACTTCTTCAATTTGTCATTGTTTTGTTTAATTCAGTTTTCTTACAATAATAGTACATTCATTGGGTGGAGAATCTGTTAGCCAGAGAAATCCTAATCGCAATGTAGCTCCTGATTGCCTGATAATTGATTGAATGGACAATGATGGACGCGCTTTTACATTTGATTCAAACAATACCATTAGTATGTGCACATTTTCGGACTCCCAATATGCCATTGCAGACGTTAGTACTTATCATGCCTTATTGGCTTCACTAGTGAATGTTCGTTCAACTTAAGGCCTGGTGGGTGTTTCATAAAGCTGTTCGTAAGTTAAGGCGACTTTAAGAACGACTGGTGATCCTTTCTCGTGGTAAATGGTGTATACATTGGCGATTGTTAAGCGCGTAAGAAAGGTTCACCAGTCGTTCGTAAAGTCGCTCTTATCTTACGAACAGCTTTATGAAACGGCCCCCTGGTCACACCGCCGAGCGTTGTTGGAGCGGTAGTGGAGCAGTAGGGAGAGGGGGGGGGGGGTCGAATTTCGCTCACAAAATTGGGGAAAAAAAAAAAAAAAATCGAAAACAAAATAAAAACAATCGAAATCGAAAATGGTGAACGGGAGCGAGCGGTGATGATTTTTTTTCTCTCCGCTCCACGACCGCTCCAACAACGCTCGGGCGGTGTGACCATGCCTTTATGTTAAGATAATGATCTGTATAAAGCGTATTGGGAATTGCGTGAGTATGGAGTTCTTTGATTTCCTTTATCAATTCTTCAGAATATATATATACATATATATATATATATATATATATATATATATAATATTATATATATATATATATATATATATATATATATATATATATATATATATATATATATATATATATAATTAATATATAAATATAAAGAATGAAGGAGATAACGTACTCGATAAAAACAAAATATCATGGGCCAAAGCAGACGAGTTAAAGATAACAAAATAACACGATCTGCCTCATGGATTATGAGGGTCGAGTTAGGCTTGTTCTGTGATCTTAGACCATAAATTAATCTTATCCATGGATTGATTCAATCTGCCTTCGTGAATTAAGGCATGTCTATATATTGGATGATTCTACCTTCTTTGAAAAGCGCTCTGAAAAGTACTCTGAAAAAATTAGTGAAATAGTTCACTCTTTAAGGAGTGAATATATGAAAGAGTGAATATTGAGTGAAAAAAACCTCGGATATCACTGAGGCCATCCAAAATTTGCACTTTCATTCCAAAATCATTCATTTACTAATTCGCTCCTTGGAGACTGAAAATGTTCACCTTTCCTTTGCAAAGTAGGGGTTGAGGACATGGCCAGCAGGGAAAAGGGTCAGTGTATTGTATAGGTAATTTCTTATTAATTCGTTTAAACAGTGTTAATGTGTTATGAAAGCAATTGCTCTGAAAGGGAGTGATTAAGCGACACTTTCTTAAATCTGTAATGAAATATTTTGAACTTATCTCCTTTGCAAATACATAATTATTATAAGGAAATGTACTTAGTGAAACTCTGAATAACGATCCTTAAATGTATATGACGACGCAAGACAGTTGTTATTACTTAAAACTTGCAAGTTGTAAATGCATATAAGATGATTGACTCTAAATAAAAGTCCAATTTTGATCATGTTTGTCATTGCTGTACGTTATGATTATTACTGCTATTATTATTGATTGATTTTAACTAGCATTCATTGCTTTATTACTGTATAGTTTTGCTTCTTCCCCCACAGAAACCTGGGGGGATGATTGTACACACCATCCCCCCAGAATTTTAGGTGGGGGGATGCATCCCCCCCATCCCCCCCGCTATCTACGCCCCTGATTGTTAAGATGGAGTTTTAAGCACCCAGCCTCTCCCCTTCCTCATCATCTTTTATAACATGAATCCCACGCCCTCGTTCTCCCGTTCCTTCTTTGTATTCTGCTTATCTGTCACCAAACATTCAACATTTTTTCCTTGATTAATGTTGTTTTTGTAATACCTTTGCTGTCGTTTCGCTATCTTTCTCCCCATCTTGCCTCGGATAGAGCCCATGGCATACGGCTAACAAGACCGTGATCATGGCCGTCATCAACATCCCAAACACGAGAAATCTGCCGAGGTTCGTTGATGTGTAGGAAGGTACGGTGGCACTCAACCAAGCTGATAGGATGATGAGAGAAACAAAGATGAAACCAGCGAAGATGATTCGTTCACCGGATGAAGGAGGTGAGATGACGAAAACGACCACAATCTGATTTTGAGACAAAACAAACAGTAATCATAAATGACTTCATTAAGACAATACTTTACCAAAACTTCATCAATAATGAGACGTAAAAGACATGATATTCAATTTTTTGGCATACTTAACAAATCGTTTTGTTTGACAAGCATAATTGGTTCAATTCATTTAAAGAATGTGCCTACCTTCCGAAAATCGGTTTATCAGGAATAGAAAGAAGCATGAAATAAACCAGAGAGATGTATAAAATAATCATGGATAGACAATAATGATTTGATTGTATTTCTAGATTGCTTAATACGAAATGTTTCAAAGCGAATTAAGGAGAAAGAAGATACGGAAAAGAGGGAAAGAACGAAAAGAGATGTAAGATACGATGAGATTCGAACCCATTTTTAAATAAAAAGGAAATATTCTTGGCCGAATGTAGCAAGTGGGTGGGGGCGGTTCTTGGCCTCTTAGATTAGAAAAAATACATATAGCAACATTTCACCAAAAGAGTGCACCAGATTTCAATTTCAATCGATAAACATGCAAAAAAGAACCCCCCAAAAATTAATGAATAAAAACAAACAAAAGATGCCCATGTTTAAACATTTTCATTTTGCCTTTTCGCTAACAAGAATGTAACCATCAAACTATTTTAACCCTATCCGGCCTCCCCTGTCGAGAAAAAAAAAAACCCGCGTTAGGCCGTGAAAAAATTGGGAAATCCATTTTTTGAAATGAACATGTTTTCGATTTGGGGGTATTGCAAGAAAATATTTGCAAAAATCAATTGCAAATATTTGCAATTCTAAAACTGATAGATCAGTTTCAGCTGTAGAAAATCAGATTACGCTCCTTGTTTCAAGAAGCAGATTAACAATAAATCACTAATTTGCAATCATTGATTGCAAGATATGTGATTGATTTAAGAACTGAAAATATAGATTTGAAATTGATCGCAAGTTTCTTGCAACACGGCCCAGTAGTTGCAACTTGCAAATGTGTGAGAGGGACAAACATGTCCAGAGGAATTGTGGGAAGGATTAGAATTATTCACCATCCAGGTTGCTATGACAGCCGATGCGATGAGACTATCGGGTTGCTTCCTACGTAGGATGATCGAGACTGCTATATCCTCGTATGTCTCCGGACAGCAATCATATTTCTTGATGTTCTTGGCCAGGGTGGTGTCAACGATCTCCCAGATTGGGTTTGGTGTGAAGTCTTCTAGATCAAGATTAGTGGCGGAAGTACTCAATGATATCCGCGAATTATCCTGCATCCAGGCACCCCAGATCAGCGTGCAGTTCTAAAAGGGGGAAACTGTTCTTTCAGTGTGGTTTTATATAATTTTAGGGGTAATATTTGTTGGAAATTAATAAACTGAATGAAAAAAAATCGAGGTATATAAGATTGAAAGTTTTTTTTTGCGAAAGCAGTTCTGTTGAAACAGAACAAAAATATATCAAACGAAAAAGATGTATTTTCCGTTGACCTGCATGATAACAACACTATATATTAACGGCATATTTACCCAGGGTAGCCACTTCTGTTCCGAAAACTATTCTCACAGCGGGCTCTACCGTTATCATTACCCCGGCTTGTAATCATGCAGTCAGTTGTGCAATGGATCGAATGGTCAACTACCAATCAAAATATATCATAACAATAAACAAACACCGTGATCAGTCTATATGCAGACTTAATAAATCAAGAATAATTCAGGTTTGAAAACAATTATTATTTAATGATTATCAATGAGAGATTCTGACTTCGACGCTTCGCTATTATATTCATTCACTTTGTTCTTTTCGATCGATAACGAGAGAAATTCTTTGGTTGCCTTGGTTATTGAACTAACTACCCAACATTCGTCAATTGATAAAAATCAAGATAATCAATCGAATTACCTGTACATCATAAGGGTACTTGCTAAGGTCCATTTTACACGATGATTTGATGCTAATAGGTATGATGTGATACAGGGTACCATCTGAATAAACCACAGCCTGTACCTCTGACAATATCTTCCTCTCTTCGACACTGGTTGAAAATATTGGATGAGAAAATATTGGATTATCGTGACCAAGACCATTCACATTGAGAAAACCTATGTGTGGTGGCGTATCTAAGGAAAGGGGGGGTAGCAGACGAGAGCCATTTTGAGGGGTGCAAAGTTGGGATGGGGCGACAATGAAGGAAAAGGAAGAAATAAGAAAGAAAATAAAAATAGGGAAGAATAACGAAAAAAAGAAGGCAAATGTAATTATAATCTCATATACATGTATAACCATCGAAGTTACCGGTGCTAAAAGCTGATAGGGGCAATTTAAAGGCATCAGATGCCTTTTTTCCATTTTGTATCAGGTGCCATCATTCTAAATGACAACTGTTTATCTGACCAAAGAAAATGATCTTATTTCTGCTAATCAAGCGGTCTTACATACACACCCTTATCCAAACCATGATGCAGGCCCAACATGATACAAGATCGTAATATCTCCTTTTTTAAAGATTAAAATATTTGTTAGATTTTCAGTAAGTTGAAGATCAAGTATCACAAAGTTCAATATCCATTACAAAGAAATCGTTCGAGAGTGAAGATATTACCAAAGATGAACTCACCTGTTGTAAAGTATGATGTCGGGTTTCCATATTTGCCAAGCAGGGACACGGATGGCTTTGATGCCGTCATATTCCGATTTATTCCAGGATAGACGATCATCTTTCCATAACTGTAACAAGGAGAAGCCCCCCAAAATGATAAAAATGGAACTTGTTAGATCCGCATAAAAGAGAGTCGAATTTAAGTCTTTACTTCATGATTATGTTTCGTACATACCAGTTTCTGCCAGGCAACTGCCGAAAATGTCCCCTCGAATTCATCCTGAGAATGAGAGAGGAAGAGAGACAAAGGTCAGGTACATACAGGAAAATAGGGAGGGGGGGGAGAGATTATAGAAAGAGAGAAAGCGAGAGAGAGGGGGAAAGAGGGAGTGGGGGGGGGGAGGGGAGGGAGCGAGGTGAAAGGGGGAGAGAAGAGAGGGCCCGAGGGATGGATGGTATAAGGAAATACACAATATATTCACAGAATTGTAAATTTACAAACACCCCACACCCACCCACCCCCCAAAAAATGAATAAATAAATAGAGAAAAGAGGTGATACGTTTCTTACCCACATTAACACACACATAATCTCTTGATGGGTAATAAGATTAGATAAAGAGAGGTACCAACTTCGAACACACCCTCATTAAAACAATGTAATCAAATGGACAGAATCCTGGGACTGATCCCGATGTCAGAATTGTTTACTCCTCAAATAATATTGTTTTCGTTATCTTCCTCTTATGTAGTACATTGCCGAATGGGGGGGGGGGGATCTGGGGTGAAATAATCGGCGGAGGTCTTAATTGTTTTTGTGGGACTTTTTTTAGTGCACAGTAGTTGTACATTTATCTACATTTTATGGTGCCGAGAATAATAACAAATCATTCGCATATTATATCGTGCGGACATTATCACCCCACCCCCTGCATATAATAAATTGATGCGTCACTGCCCTTGTTACGAGCAATTCATTCCAAGTATTCCGATAATTAATTATTGCTGATGATTTCTATATACAACCATTAAAAATTGGTTAAAAAACATTATTGACCTTGGCAAATAAAACAAATTTTCATCTTTTCACAATCAATTTAGTTGTTTCCTTGTGAGCTTTCGCCTTTTCGTTTCTTCAGGCTACTTCAGACTAGCGCTGATTCGCGCCGTATACCGGTAAAAGCTAAATAGATTGTGTGAAAAAAAGAACATTTGTTTTTATGAATTAGTGCCACCAATCAGAACCCCTTTTACGGATCGACCTTACCAGTTTGGTGATACTTTGAAGGATAATGGCTATCTCAACCTTGGTTGGTTGACTGTACGATGGTGGGTTGTGATTGTTATATGATTCAAGTAGGGTAGACGTCAATGTGTCGTAAGGACCGAGCTGATTCCAACCTGACAACGTGGGCAAAGAAGATATAGTCCATTAATGATTTTGATGAATTTGATTGCTCCATCATTCGAATCCACAATCGTCGGATTGATTTCAAAGTGTATAGGCCTAATCATGGTAAAATCTGAATGAAAATCAAGGTCGTTATTTTTTAATGGGTTCATAATGAAATTTGGTATGTTGACTTTGAGAGACGATTGACAAAAAATTGATACGTTCCGAAATGATATGGGTGTATATACGTATTTTGAGGAAATAGTGTGTCAAGTGCCTAAAAGCGGCTATTGCTTTTCCAAGTCTTTTGTTATATTCCTAAAATCCTTATGTATTGAAATTATAGGCATGCAATTGTTTTGTACACTCTTAAAATGTTGGGCAATATACTGTCCACACGACAATCGGTTACAAAACTTATCCAAGTCTGGGTAGTTTTCAACCAAGAATGTGTAGTTTTCACCCAAGGCACACACACACAATATTGGTTTAAAACTTTCCAGAATTGAATAACCAATGGGTTCATAGTGAAATTTGGTATGTTGACTTTAAGAGACGATTGGCAAAAAATTGATACGTTCCGAAATGATATGGGTGTATATACGTATTTTGAGGAAATAGTGTGTCAAGTGCCTAAAAGCGGCTATTGCTTTTCCAAGTCTTTTGTTATATTCCTAAAATCCTTATGTATTGAAATTATAGGCATGCAATTGTTTTGTACACTCTTAAAATGTTGGGCAATATACTGTCCACACGACAATCGGTTACAAAACTTATCCAAGTCTGGGTAGTTTTCAACCAAGAATGTGTAGTTTTCACCCAAGGCACACACACACAATATTGGTTTAAAACTTTCCAGAATTGAATAACCAATTACATATGTCGCCCAACAAGAGTGTACATATTTTTGTTAGCCAGGGTTAGATAACACATCGTGTTGGGCTACTGCTATGTTTTTAAAGCCATAATCAAATACTATATACATGTACATAGTTCAGTGCTCTACAAAAGTTAAGCGAATTCTTCGTTTCAGATAATCACGTGTTTCTGCTCATGTTCCTTTCATTGCTGTAAGCGGTAAATTGCTCATTCGTCCACTGCCAACTCATCCACTCACCACATGGTCTACCTTCGTATAGTCTAATGCCATTCCATCCATCAACATTTCGTCTGAACAAACATTTGGCCCAATTACTATTTGGTCCAATCATCACCTCGTCTAATCACCAGTCCATCTATTACCATATATCGTCGCCAGTGGTGTAACTACGGGGGGGGGGGCATGGGGGCACGTGCCCCCCATCGGCTGGCCCCCCCAAAAAAAAACGGGGAAAAGGAGAAAAAGAGGGGAAAAGGAAGAGAAAACGTAGTGGGAAAAAGAAGAAATTGTTGTTCATTACAGTGTTATATTATGTTATATAACATAAGAAGCATTTTTTCATAACTTCATGAAACATTATTTGCTTAAGTGTGTCTTCATTGTTCCTGGTGCTTGCATAGACTGTTTAACGAGATATATAAACCTGCTGTACTAAAGCCTCCTGTTTTCAAATCAATATACAACAAAATAATATATTTCCTCGCAATTAGAGTTATTATTGGTTTAAGTAGTGATATATTCTTCTTTTTCATGACTACTGAAAGTTATTGCCCTATTTTAAGGTCTTAATATAAAAAATTTCCTGTCCGTGCTAACGTTCGCATTAGTGCACTCTAAAAATGAAGTGCTAATTTAGCTCTTAAAGAGCGTGTATAGTGACTGCACTTCGGAGTGCTTATTTGTCTAGTTCATAGACAAATCAGCACTCCGAAGTGCAGTCACTCTCTTTAAGAGCTAAATTAGCACTTCATTTTTAGAGTGTGGATTGGTGAGATTTCTGCTCTTCATAAACTTCTAAAATCAGTCCTTAAAATGTCTATTTTTCTGATCTGAATATCAAAAAAATTTTAGCTCGCGCTTCGCGCTCGCATTTGGTTAGTGAAATACGTGGGGTCTAAATTTTCAGCTCACGCTTTTGCGCTTGCAGTATTTGATTAGTAAGATGCGTATGATAATCATGATTACAATGACTACAAAAGGTGCTTCATGACTGTGTTTAGATGTAATTCTAACAAAATCAGCAAAGGATGGCACTAGCATTAGATGACTATGGTAAGATATTCAAACTCTTAATGGATTCTAAAATATAATCCTTAAAATTTCCTTGTTTAGGGTCAGTATATACAAAAATTTTAACTCGCGCTTCGCGCTCGCATTGTTTGTTTAGCGAGACAGTTAAGTATCATGATTACAAAACAATTTGCTTATAATGTCCATTTTTAGCTATCAATATAAAAATTTTTCAGCTCGCGCTTCGCGCTCGCATTATTTAATCAGTGAGATACATATCCGTTTGATGGCACTGCATGTCCTTAAAATATCTCTATAAGGTCAGTATACCTGACAACTGAGCGCGCTTCGCGCGCTCCCTAAGTGACCCGAAATTTTTGCTGGTGCCCCCCCCCAATGACATGACCCACGGTACGCCACTGATCGTCGCATAACCAGTTGGTCTAATATTCGTTTTATTTTCATTCATTTTGCCCAATTAACACTTAGTCCAATAGACAAAATGGTACATAGACTATATGGCTATGGGACCAACTTGATATTAGACCGAATGGTGAGTGGACGAAATGGGAATTAGACCATGTGGATATTGAACGAACTGATGGTAGACCAAATGCTAGCAGACAAGTTGGAAATTGGACGAATTGGCATTGGACCAAATGAAAATAAACCACCGTTTGCTATAGCAGTTGCTTTTAGTTTCGGCAACAGCAGTCACGCTGGTGCAAAAACCATCACCAGTAAATCGCTTTTAATTTCGAATGGCATATTCATGTCACAAGCCATCATCCACTCCTCGATCAGAATCAAGCAGCCCTCTTGTAGCTAAGTAGTTTATGATAGGGGAAAAAAGAGTAATAATTTTATCTCTTAATTGTCGAAATTATAATTTTTTTTCACAGAGATTAATTCCTAGTATATTAATTCATCTTGTATAACTTCGGTTTTAATAATCTACTTGGCTTTATGGGTTTATACCGTATACAAAATAATGCAACACTTCCGATTAAGCCAACTTTGATTCAAGTTCTCATGCTTTTATGCATTTTTTTCAACAAACACTGGATCTTGAAGCATTTATAGCAATTACTTCTGTGCGATTAAATATACTGTAAATTCACAGCATAAGCTTTTGGTTGCAGTTGCTGTCTTCAAACAATTACTTCTGTGCGATAAGATATACTAAAGCATAGCTTTTGCTTGTGATTGTTGTCAATTCGTATGCATTTGATGTAGTTTCAGTCATTACTTCCACTCGTAATTGAGTCTTCATGACCAGTAAAAACGTTTTTCAAGATGCTTTTCAACAAACCCCCTCGACCAGCGAGTGTTCTGTCGAATATGGCTCGTCAAATCTGGATTAATCTTACAATCAATGAATTTAATGAATTCACGCCCTTTTCAGAGTTCAGATTGATACCAAACTACACAGTGTAACTGGAAATCAACGAGAACATTTTGAAGACATATCGTAGCCTTTAAGTTGGATATTTTCCAACCTACATCTGAAAATATAGATGCTGACTCACATAGCAACACATGGAATTTTGAGGAAACGTTCACAAGGGGCTCACGTTCAGGGTACTCTCAATTCATTCAAAATTACAGCAATGTACATGCATATCTCTTAATCATAATAATAAAGCATGGTTAAGCCCTATTCATTCAAAGTTTTCGTTATGCAATTCTCCTCCCTGTAGGGGCGACTCCAGTGTGTTTTGATAAGGGGGTGGCAATTAATTCGACCCTAGCACGATCGATATTTTTCTCAATTGAATATCATAGGGGATATAGAGTTACATAAGTTTGATCTCTATCCATGATAACTAGCCCCCTTTTCCATATTTTCACTTCTTGAAAAATCATGGGGGGCGGTCGCCCCTGCCCCCTGTATATAGCACCGCTACGGTTCCTTCCAAATGACAAATCTACATGTTATGCCAATGACAGCGCCTTAAAGTAAATCTAAAAGAGCCACATAAGAACACATTAATTAATACGTTAGATGTGATTACCTGCAGGCTATGATTATTCAAATTTTAAGTTCATACCCACACTCCAAACCTGGGGCCGTTTCATAAAGCTGTTCGTGAGTTAAGAGCGACTTTAAGAACGACTGGTGAACCTTTCCTACGAGTTGAACCATCGCCAATGAACATTTTGGTGTATACCATTCACCACAAGAAGGGATCACCAGTCGTTCTTAAAGTCGCTCTTAACTTACGAACAGCTTTATGAAACGGCCACCTGAATATTCAGTAAAATTTTACTCAATGATGTGTCATAGGGCCAAAAGTATACGCTCGTTTGAAGTAGTACAAAGGACGTTTCAGTTTTACAGTTCTTCAAAAACGATGCATATAGAATTTACATATTATTATTATAATTTGTTTACACCAAACATCCATATTCGTCTTTACATGATTCTAATACTTTTTAATGTATCCTTACAACCATATTCTCTCAGGTAAACGAATAAATTATAGCAATGAAAAGAAAGAAGAGAAATGAAAGAAAAGATATAAGTTCAATTCTGGAGAAATTCCATCATCGAGATGAAGAAGAGTGGAGACCAGTGTATAGTTTGGAGGGATGAAGACAATTTGATAAGTTACCTTGTGTGCACTGAATTGCAATGAAAGAAAGGGCCATAAATACCGGAAATGACAGCAATGACGTCATCTTAAACCATCCTGGAGATTGGAGATGAGGTAAGAATAAAAGTAATTAACTTATATATGCGTCAAGGAGAGATGCTAAAATTAAAATGAGTTTTGGTAAGAAATGTGGGTCAGTATAATTAATTATCAAAAGAACAAATCGACGATTTTATAGACATAAACCAAGAAACTAGTAACGGTGCTTTTATTCCTGATGCAAACAACACTTTTCATTATTGGAAATGTGGTACTTGTTTTACTCATTGAATGAAAAAACAAATCTCCACGATTTTTTCCCCGTTCTTGTTTTATATTCATTTTTAGCTAGTGGAATAACAACGATGAATTACAGTTACATTATTGAAGTAGACTATTGCTAGATTGTTATGACCGATAGTTGGACCAAGGAGATATCGTTAGAGGTGATATCTCCTTGGTTGGACCGGGTGCTGGACGAATTAAATTTGATGTGTGTGACCCTATTGGTAGGAAAGCATGAAAAAATTGTTGGTAAGGAGCCAAAAGACCGACGGCTCAAGACCTTCCTTGCTAGTGGGCATTCATATATCAGACTTGGTTTTGAATCCGAGTACCAAAATTGTACTTCAAACTAGTAATTTGCTTAAATACACCAACTATCTTACCTTAACACAGTACTGAAAATACCAAGTTATGGTGGGATTTAAGTGACTGTATCTCATTACTCCTCCCATCGATCAAAAACGTTCCACAAAAATTAGAAATTTCATAAGCATCAAATATTAAAATCTCTATGTCATTTCAGTCAAAATAATAATGCTTGAAAAATGAACTTACCAGATTTATATCAATATGGAGTAACCTGATGTGACCAGTACCTTGGATTACCTCTGAAATGACAGATCCCTCCTGTGGATAGGGACAGGGGTGTGTGTTTGTACCCCTCACCATCCTACAAAAGCAGCTCAATACACCCCTGTCTAGCACGACTGTGAATTTGTGAAATGCATGTAGATACAGCTAGATGTATCAGTCACACCGCCGTAGTCATGCCCAGATCGATCAAGCTGAATACGTTAATTTCAGTGGCATACCGTTGATCGCTTCATAGAGTCGGTATTGTTCCATTGCCTGCGTCCTCCTGCGACATTTTAGTGCGGCCCTCGGAGGAAATTTGCCATCTTAATTCCAAATAAAAGTGTGAAATTAAAGGGTATTTCATATGACGTGAGGATTGCAATGCTCTTCAGTGCATCAAAATAGTTAATTATTTTAAGTGGCGTAATGAGCCAACATTTCTTTAGGGAGCCAAATATGGTGTATCGGGCTAAATTATAAAAAAAGAAAGAAAAAAGGTTGTGAGCGAGGGGGCAATTTTTTAAAAATATTTTTTATTACAAGAATCCAATTATATGATAGATTTTGACATAAAATTCAGAAAATACTATCACATCTCACCCTTCTCTCTTTCATTTTTTTCCTTTTCTCGTTTTTTTCTTGGTCGTGAAAAATTTCGGGGAGGGGGGGGGGGGGTGAAAGCCCCCACCCCCTAAAGCCTCTCATCTGTATGCCACTGATTACATACATCAGTCAATGAACCATTATTATTCATTTCATTTCTCATTTCCATATTCGAATTTAAAAATAAAAATAAACATCGTAACTAGCAAGTCGCAATCATAACACATTTCATTGATTGTATCATTGCAGGCTGGATTGATTAAGATCTTGAAATACTGAGGTATGCATAGTTTCGACTCAACTGGATAGAAATTTGGTTTATAGAGATTATCACTATCAGAAGGCAGGCAGCAATTTCAGTGGTAAAAAACCGACTTTTATCCGAATCTAGAAGCAAACGTAGGTATAAATTTAACTTTCTTTTTCCTCAAATATTTTGATAATTTTAGGTCAGGTTTGTAATCTCCATTTCGCCTTTGACCTAAAAAGTACAATGATGAAGTCATCTCTCCATTTTCCTTGTGTGTTACAATGACGTGATATACCGCAAGGATCACAGACAGACAGCGGACATAATCTAATTCCGCTATTGTTTTATCCCCAAATTAAATTGTTAAGGTCAGCTAGCTCTAAGATTGAGACCTGGGGGATCCTGACAGTCGGTTTACTGTAAAAATTAATAATAACCCTTAAAAATAATATGTAAGCTTGTTTTAAATTTTAAACTTGGCAGATTTCACAATTTGATGGATATTGTATCCGGCTCTCTGAATATTAATTAGATTTTCTTGATATGAAAAAAAAGAGACATAGTTAATGAAACGATTTTTTATCAATCTTGATTTCCTCCGCTAGGGAATAAATACACGTGATATTCAACAGGTGTTGAGACAACGGTGATATGAAATGGTATTGCTCGCAATTTGAAGTTTATCGATTAATAAACTTAATTCAGTATTCTCCTATTATAAAAGTACATGACATTCAAAATAATAATTAAATTATATTTAAAGAAAGACAGTAGTCACCACTCGACATGATAATATAACATTGAATCAAATTGAGGAATCCTGTAGCGAGATGATGCTTAATATTTAAGATGCGTATAGTGTTGCAAAACGTGCAAATTATAAAACTTTACGAGAGGGCGAAGCGATCGAGCAAAAAATACGAGAAGGAGGGGGGGGGGTGAACTAGCGTCTGGGATAAAATGAGGAGGATAAGGGAGTGCGCAATCCCATCATCGATCTTGGTCGAGAGAAAAGATGTTGGAAAGGAAGCCTTCAAGCTCATTTACACTGATTTTGTTTTTCAAAGAAGAATTAGTATTTCTTTTTTATTTTCGGAAATTAATGTTTTATTGTACTCCTAAACTCCTCCCAACTGGATTAAGACTCTTCTGTACACCCCATCACCTTGAGTATTATAATCCCGGATATTTTGTTTTGTTGTAACAGACTCGTAAGTGTCTTGTTTTGGGTGTGGAGCATTAATTGAATACTTTGAACATGAGCTATATTAATATCATTACGAATTACACTGGAAAGTTACAATCATCACTGATTAACAGGTATACAAGTATTTTCGATGAACTTTGATACATGGGTCGATGACTCTTACCGGTGAAGCAGTCAGAGGTTCGCATTTGAAATATCAATAACATTTCAACTGATATCCATTTTGAACGTTGAGCCCCAGCATAATTATGATAATAACGGTAGTCAGACATTAAATAATAAATGCACGCTGACACTGGCTGGGACTGGCTGATGTCAGCAAAACCACCATAGTTATAGCAATTATCAAATATTAACAGGCTTATGTATGAGGGAGTGTGGTTATAGCCGCTCGTTTCAGATGAAAACAAAGAGATATCGATAATGCTAATAACATTGTCGAATTCGTCGAATTATTGATCATAATTCATTGTATGTACAAAATATTTTAAACATTGTTCGAAAACTGCGAACACTTACTCAGCGTATTTTACAATAGAGAATTTCATGGTCCTAAACAAATTTTCAAAACTTTATTTATTGTACACCCAGGCACGGGTTTAGCCGGACTATTATTATTTTTCCTTGGGAGGAGGGGGTGGGGCTTCTAGGGGCTTGAGGAAGTTTTAAATTGGGCCATTTAACACGTTTAATGCAGAGTAAATAGCCTGTCAATGGCAGCATTGGGATGGGAAACTATACCGACGAAACAGGTGTAAATTGGTGTAGGGGAGGCTTGAATCACAAGTATCCTCTCCAACGGAGAACCGCGCCTGCGTATACAAGCACTATAGCGTACCTATGGGGGGGGGGTAGACTGCTCCCCCTGAGGAGTCACAACCCATGCAAGGGACGTGTCCCTGCCCCCCCTGACGAGCTTGAAGACCTTTTTTTTTGCTTGTCAATTTTTTTTTCTGTTACGAATTCCTATATTTGTTGTTGAAGACCTATTGCCCCATATGGGAGATCCTAGGTACGCCACTGGACTGTATTCAAGTCATGTGTAAAGGTATACTCGAAGTCGAAGCCCAATAAATATGTCTAATCAATTGAGTATTACACATTACAAGGATGAAATACTAGTTCACAAGCTTAGCTGCATGACTACATCTGCCCCTGCTATCCATGAACCATTTCTAGAACAAATGAATTTCTATTTGTAATCATGTTTTTCATATTGCGTCATGATGAGAAAAGGTAATAACCGGATATACACTGTACAGGGCCATTCCCGTTATTCTTCTTAAAAGATGTATCATGATCTAAGAAACAGCAATCCCAAGTATACTCGAGCTTCATTAATATAAGAATCCGTGTACGTGCATTCTGATGATGATGATGGTTAATCTGCTGGGCAAACCCTTCACTCGAGTTAAGGGTCTGAATGTGCAGCCTATTCATGCCTTGTGTACTGAAGGCTTTCTCGCATATGTGCTAGTCTTTGCGTGGAGGCACAATTGTTGATCAAAGTTCCAATCAGGGTCTGTGCCTGCAGACTAGATGATGATGATGGTGGTGGTGGTAGTGATGGTGATGATGATGTTGAAAATCTAGCTATTTATGAGGTGTTTAATTTTTACATGGTATATAAGCGCTTGCATCTTATTATTTTTTCAGTAAAGGTTTAGCCACAATAATAATTATGATTATAATTATCAAAGTAGACAACATGACAACCACTACCAGACACTCTATTAAAAAAAAACAGTAAAAAATTACTAGTTGATAGGGTCAGCTGGGTGCAACTGTTATCATAATTTTCTAGATCGTACTTTACTAGAACAGAGTTATTTCTGACGAGAATATGAGTCAGAAATTGTGACTAGACACATCAGTTGTACCTAGCTGACTACTTTTCTAGTCAATTTGACTTATTTGTTTGAAGAGTGTAGCCTTACAGAATTGTGATGAACAGATGAATGACCTCGTGTTGCTCGATCATAATACCGAAGGGACAGAAAATGATATTTGGGCCTATCTTTAATCTTTAAACTGTTGAAGGAGTTCAATGGGCGATTACATATAAATTGTTCAACCCATCAGTTGGGGGGGGGGGCGTTTATTTTATGATGTTGTCCTTCGTTAAGTTTAGTATAACATTCCTCATCTATTTGCTCTTGATATTCGTGATTTCCTACAAATAAAATGATTTTCAAATAGTCGGCATCCTCTCTTCGATGCCCCATTCATTACTGCATGTAGGCTAATCAACATGATAATTTATTTTACCTCGTCTCCGTCCGAGTTATTTTCCCCTTGCGACATTACACCTTTGTTAATTTTCCTACGAATGTTATCCTTTTCAGGATAATATAAGAATAAAGATCAGGGTTAGTGTTAGGTTAATGGTAAAAAGTAATGTAAAAAGTTAGGACTTTTTTCGGGTAGTATTTGTCGTCCGGTATTGTCATCGCCCATAATATCTTGAAAAAATAATTTAGGATATTAGCTTATCGTCTTTATAACACTTACCACATCGAAACGGCGCCTATAAGTGCTTTCTAGAATATGGATTGCCTTTATTATTACCCCGGTCATCCGATTCTGATTTGCCCACAATTTGAGGCCTGTAAATATCAAGTGACAAAGTAACGCAGAAAATCTTTATCATGTTTATGATTTATGAAAAAGGGGGGGGGGGTAATCAATAAATGCTCTGAGAAGTATATGAATTCGGTTGCCATGCCATGGTTTCCTTTTCAAAGACGAACAAGATAGTAATTCGCTGCATGGCAGTATATAATTAGGACAATGAATGCTTAGAAGGAAGATAGATAAATTTGTTATGAAAACCCTCGTTGTATAACATTACTTTCAAATAAATGTTTTAACTTCTGACAAAATCCAGATCTTTGACAACAATGACCCAGAAAGACATACAAATATCTCACAGTAAACGTCGTTTGTATAACGGGTTGTTATTAAGTCAATACCAGCCCCCTATTCGCGAGTAGTTTATCGGAGTAATTTAGAGGCAAGTTATCTCTTAGATTCTTACTTATTTACTGACATCGTTAATCATTGATGAGATTAACCAGGACTAATTAATTAATATGGTGACGAAACAATTCGTCTCTTGTACGGAGCCCCACCTAGGTGTATTATTAAACATCACGCCATTTAGCAGTTAGCGGTATCTTGCTATCTGGCAGCCGAATTGATTCTTCATTATCCATAATCTCTCTCATCGTCAAGAAATTATTGTTGGAACAAAATCAAGAAATCGAATATTTTGGGGGTTTTGGCCCGACTCTTTGGTTCAGAGGAACAAGCTTCAATCTTTTTTGATTTCCTTCCAATTCTTGCATCTGACTGGAGAATATAACTAAAATTAATGGATTGATTTGATTTGATTAAGAGTATATTATTAATTTTGCAAAGGGGGTTGATAGATCCCTAATTGGATTGAACAACTTTTTCAAGTTTGATTGTTGAATGATACCAAGCAGACACGAAACGGGACTGTTATTACCTTCATTGTTAATTTTAGGATCGAATTCATCATGAGCGGGAAGATGTTACAATTTCTCGCCGCCATTTTGTTTTTGACAGTTTTAGAATCTCAGGTAAGCCGAAATTCATTTTATCGAGTCGGTATTCTATTGAACCAACAAGTTCGTGTATTGGATATTATCTCCACCACTTATTTAGATGGATGACTCTTAAAAAGAGAACTTCAAAAGAAGGCTATATAGAGTGTCCCGGTATATCATCTCTGAAAGAGCTTATTACTGGTATAAAGCAGAGACTCGAATAGATGATAACAAAGAGGGGAAAGGGGAAAGAGAGATGGAGAGAGGGGGAAGGAAATATATCCCTATCATTGCAAGCTTTTCTGAAAAATGATGAAAAATAAACAAGCTGATTAAAGAAATTTAATCACAAAATGAAAAGTTATAGAATTATTTAAAGTTATATAGATCTGTACGAAAAGGTTTATTTAACCGAAGAGGTATTAGATAATTTATGTCCGAGAAAATGGTCTACTCTCACATTTCCCATGTTCACATTAATACACAAACAAATATTTTTTTCTCGAGCATTGACCATACTCCCAAGATCTTGGTAATTTTTTCCTTCTCTTTAATTCACCTGAGCTCTGCGAAGATATTTTCTGCACACATTGTCGCAAACCTTAGTCATGTTAGTTGTTATAATTGGCAGAATACCAAGGCAAACATTTACGGTCTTTAAATTATTACATTGATTTAAAACATCGAGTACAAAATGATAATCAAGTTCAATATACGATTACTTATCGAAAAGCACACATTGTCTATCAAATTAAATGGGAATTAGCACTGTAATAATAAAAAAACTTACGGTTTGTCTAAATGAAGTACGAATAAGAATATGGTTCGTATCATTTGTAGCAGAAAGTTCGTAGATTCAAGATTTAGAATAAAAATATACTCCATTCATTAGAAATATACTAGATGAATACAATATAGAAAGTAGGCGTGTATAGGTATGATAGGCCTACCATTTTCTAGTCCTTATTGTTCTCTTCATATTGTATTAATGTATATTGGATTGTACAGGCGGATCCCGCCACAAGCTTTTGCTTCTAGAGTCTTACGCCCTCTTCCAACTTGTATTCTTTACGAGTATGAATGTATTTTAACAAATGAATTTTTTTTTGTATAAAATGGAAGAAGATGACTGTTTGAATAAAAATAATACATCCATATGCAGCATTCAACATTAATTTTAAAAAGTACATGAATTATATAAATATTGATATAAAAAATGTATAGGAGGTTTGCAGATGTACGAAATCTGTCACAGGCGAGCTCTTACCGATTTACAGTAAAATAACGCGACTAAAAAAAAAGAAAACGAAGTGGAAAACGTTATTAAGGGTAAATAAATAGATATTCATAGTTTGTTTCGAGTGTAGAATGTGAGGGGTAATTACGAATGGAAGAGGCTTTGTATCTTGTTGAAGTTATGTATAAAATAAAATAAAACAACAAAAATGTTCGAACGCTAAGTAAAGTTAAAGAAAAAATACATAAATTAGGCAATTTTGAATTTTAATGTACAATACATGATTAAGGGTGCACACTCACCCTTTTTCTCTCATTGTGTCCTGGTGTATCCCAACAGAAACATATAAGGCTTATTTTAATTTTTACTACCAGAAATGAACTGTTTAAGACAAATCAAACTACTCTTGAGAACGTTCAAATGAGAGCATGTTTCATTGAAAATTATTTTCCTTGATGCATTTTGTGATCTAAAATTCTAAGCCGTCAAATACCTTATCTACAAATTAGGCAATTTTATGTTTGCAATAGCAGAGTAAACACGGTTCATGAATTCAACCAAAAACATGTGAATAAATCATCAAGATGAGATCAAATTATGGGTAAGAAAACTGTGAGAATTTAACAGATCTTTGTCATAAATGTTTTATATTTGAAATGTTTCAGCTTTTAAATGAGAGTTCTGATTGTCGCTTCATTCTATTTCATTTCAACATTTCTTGCGAACTCATTATTAATTCCAATCCATTGAATAGGGAGGAAAGCAATAAAGACAAAGAGAATGGGTATTCAACAAAACATAAACAAATTGCCAGACGGTAGTGATTTCATCAATTGCTATAGGACCAATTTTTAGAGGTTTTTTTTTCTTCTTCTGTGTATAGGTTTCATAATTAGCACGTGTTCCACACACAAAATACTGATCAGAATGATCAAACATAGAACATTTCAAATTATTGTTTTTAAGGATCAGGAGGATGTAACATTGGTTTGACTTTAAAAAAATCTGAGCTAGAAGGTCACACTTGTCACCTGTGTCTGCGATATGTTACAAAAATAAAGCCCAGAAAAAATTGCGTTCGAAAATAATTATATAGTGCTTCAAATATTTAAATATAAAGTGACCAGAAACACCAACTTAATTTCATCCCATACACTTATGTGTACTATTTAGGTGTCTATAAGACGCCTATTTACAAAATCGGGGTTTGCCTTGTAGTTTTAGCTTTTCATTCTCAATAATGGTTGTTTTCAGGGTTTATTAGTTCTAATACATGCACTTGTACACATGTTTCATCTTGGTTTGATAATTTTTTAAATCGGCTGCTCACAAAGTTGGGATTTCTGGACCCGGATCTACCATCGAAACCATGATATCATAGTTAATCATAATATATTAGAGGGACTATCACGTTTATTGAAAAAATAATTAATTTGTTGATGATTAAAAAAATCTAGTAACGTTAATGTCAGAATTACCAATTGTAAATAAATAATAACATTTTAATGATAGTTCAATATATTTGAAAGGATGTGAAATTGGAGAAGTTAAACCAATACCATCTGCCTGGCTGAAAAGAGGAATGAACACTTACAAAATAAGATGGGCGTCTGATATCGGCTTTAACAACAATCTATACACGTAACGGAGATAAAGCAAAGATAGGACAGGGACAATTGGCAATGACAGAAACTAATCTAATTCAAGTAATGATCTATTAACATTCAGTGATGTCATCTTCAAAGGACGCATGTCCAGGGAATTTTGGCATATTTTAGAAGGTGGCGGATGGCTTAATATCATGGACGTAACCGTAGAAATAGCTTAGAATTATCAATATTTATTTACTTCAGAGGGCATTTCCTTATTATCAACTTGATTTAAAGGAAGTTTTGCAACAGAGTTTTAATCTAAATCAGAAAATAAATATTGATTTCATAACACATCGAGGTTTGTGAAATGAGGGCGGAGCTAATATGTTCATTTCACCTTCAATAAAATAATGTCATTTTGTAAAAAAGATTTTTTTTTCAATCGAGGCAATGGTAAACAAAGCAAGACAGAACTCCAAACGGCAATTAGAGACGAGTATTTTTTAAATTTACTTTCTTGTGTGTTTAAAACTGTTACTGATATTATTTGCCTGAAAGAAAACATTAATGAAACCTCCAAATCATACAACCTAATTTCATTCATTTCAGTCCTATTATTTGCATATTCAATTTTCATAATGTTGATACAATGTTTGTACAGTTAAC
Organism: Lytechinus variegatus; assembly: GCF_018143015.1. Taxonomy (NCBI): domain Eukaryota; kingdom Metazoa; phylum Echinodermata; class Echinoidea; order Temnopleuroida; family Toxopneustidae; genus Lytechinus; species Lytechinus variegatus. The sequence continues at coordinate 51,596,578 of NC_054741.1, forward strand.
ATAACATATTCAAATATTAACACACATAATCAATTATTAATGTGAACTGCGCAGTGAAAATATTTTCAAGGGAGGGAGGACCAACTAAATAGGCGATCTTTTAGGATGAAGGCCTCTGAATAATTGATTACTACGGATTGTATAGGAGGGATAAAAGGAAGGAAACAATTAAAATTATGAAATAAGAATGCATGAATTGGTGATGATCGATTTAACCAAATAAATTTTGAGATCGGTAAATGGTCTGTGGTTAAATTCCGCGATGCTCCATTTTGCAGGGACTAATTTAGACTGAATCACGCGATAAATTTTATGATTTATTTACATGTTGCCCTCACTTTTCCTTATATACAAACTCGTACTCTTTAAGATGATTTTTTTCAGACGAGTTAACTATTAAAATAAATGTGCTACTGGTTTGCAAATATATTCTCAAATAGAGCACATCGCAATTATGGATAATTTAACAACACTTTTCTTTGAGTAGGCCTATACAAGACTTAGGAAAGTAGACATGCCCGTTAAGTAGAAATAGTCAAGGTAGTATTAGTGGTAGTAAAAGTGAAAATAGTATTAGTAGTCACGGTAGTAGTAGTAGTAGTAGTAGTAGTAGAAGTAACAGTAGCAGTGGTAGTAATAGTAGTAATAATAATAATAGCTGTTTTTATATAGCGCTTTTACCATGATGGCCAAAGCCCATTAAAGCATATTATTATTATTATTAGAAGTAGTAGTATAGTATTAAAAGTATTAGTATTAGTAGTAATAGTTGTAATAGTAATAATAATAGCTATTTTTTATATAGCGCTTTTCCCAGGCTGGACTTATTTTAAACCATTAACGGGCGATTCCATATGTGTCGTACGTGATATTTTGTCAACAATTTCTAGTCTCTTAGCTGATTGCTTGAGCAATGAAAAATTATTTTTGGTCAATAATAAATTCATAGTGGGTAGTCATGTAAAAAACATGATAACCATCAAAAAATATTTGATTATGGCTGAATTAAGGGCGAAAATGTTGTGTGTCGTACGGGACTCAGAAATGTCCCGTACGACACGCAACATTTTCACCTATGATTCACCCATGGACAGCATATTTTCGTTGGCTGTCATTTTGTCATGTGTCTACCCAGTAGTACTCTATACTCACCACAAAACAAAAATAGTTTGTTGGGCAATAAGTTGAAAAAATGTTGCGAAAGTAGCTGATTTTTCTAGCATGGAATCGCCTATAACACTGTTGTTCTGTCATGTGACTTCTAGGCTTTGATAAAACTGCTTATAGAGACCCCGCTAAACTTATGATACAATATTGTTTTTCTTATATCGTTGGTAATGAATGAACGAAACTTTAATCGAATGATACTCATCATGTGATCTGTTGAATAACTTCTGAACTACTTTTTATTCAATAACCCTGTGTACCATCATTATCATCATGGGAGTAAAACCTCTGTCACTCTTTATTATGTAATCATGTTAGAATTGGGATTGTATCTTTAATTCTCTATTTGATTATTTGCCTTAACAACAGTAGCTGATACACTGATGCTCTGGTTAAGAAATTTACACGTAATGCTTCATAAGCAAACCGAATCTGCTACCATACACTTTTGCTTTGATAAAATCGAACCATCAAGGCCGAATGGTGATGTATTTGCAAGGTCATATTGATGTAATTAATCGTTCAAACTTGAACAAAGATCATTAATTAATAATGAAAACGAATATGACATAGTTCTGGATTTGCCTGTAAGTTAGAAATTTTGGAATGTGAAGCATAAGAAAACTCACGAAAATCGAGTGTCAGAAAAATGGAATATTGAAATGTTATAGACCATTCAATAATAAATGTCTACAGGAAAATGGGATTACTGAACAGTTTAACGGAAACATTCAATAGGTTGATTAACGTTGTTTTTTTTAAGACGTGAGCGTAAACTATATAAGTAAAGGTGATATGGGTAATAAACATATAGACTGCATCAAACTTTAAAAACTTACATTAATATATTTCCATATTTCAACCTATTTGTTTAATAGTTATATTTCTAATAGGCAATAATTTGCATGTACAAATTCAGTCAGCTCTAATTTACAGTATATTAATTGTGATGTACCACAGTGCTCAATCCTGGGCCCGCTTTAATTCCTTATGTATATAAATGACATTGTTTATTCGTCACCCTTTTTACAATATATTCTTTATGTTGATGACGCTAGTCACACTACATTTTTTTTTCTTCAAACTTTATTTAAAAAATCTTTAAAAATGTTGAATAATGAATTAATCATAATATCCGCGTGGTTCCAAACTATATTATCCTTAAACTTGCAAAAAAGAAACATATTATGTTAGTTTTAAGAACTCCAAAAAAATAGCTGATCATTATACGGAAAAAATAAAGATAAGTGGGATTTCTATTGCACAAAAATAATGTGACATTTTAGGATGTAATTTTAGATGAGTATTTAACATGGGATGACCATGTATCTAAAATATTGACGTCTTTATCAAGATGTGTAGGTATAATGTTTTAAGTAACATACTATTTACCTCCCCAAGCATTACTCTCAATCTATATATTTCTATTTTACTGCCACATGTTGCTTATTACAATATTGTATGTGGCTCATTCAAATTTAAAAAAAAATCACCATATTGAATATTTTCTATGTATTACTTTGTAATTTTGTTCTCGACAAAATATTGGCGAATGCCAGTGATGTTCTATTAAAAAATTCAAATTCATATCCTTTTACTACAAAAAAAGCTATTCGCTATTGTGTGCCGACGCTGGTTATTATGAAAATACCGGTCACCTCTTTTATCGTTTCAAGACTTTAAAACTTAATGATATACACATAACAATATGTTGTGCTTCTACATTGAATAAATTTAAGTTTGAGTTTTATAATTCCATTATTAGCACTTATTCGATTTAAGATATTGTTATTTTATCATTCTATCATGTGTATTTATTTATCGTTTTTTTCTCCTAATTCATGTCATTTCAATTATGTTGTAAATATCGGTTTCTTTTTCATTTTCATTTGAACTATTATATTGCGAGTATGTAGGCCTACTTTCACATGACTTTTTTTATTTGTACGTATCTATGTAAAACAAAGTAATATTAATCGATACACGGCTGGCGGGTCAAGCGTCCTTTGGTAAGGCGTTAATCCACACTTTGCCACTCTCGACCCAGGTGCTAAATGGGTACCCGGTAGGATGCGAAAGATATTGTATGTTTGATTTTGCCAGCGCCATTATGTGGCCGCGACGAATGCAAGGAATGCTCCCCAGGGAGTGGAATTTGTGCACTTTTTGTGCTTGGTTGAAATGAATCCAATGACTGGGGTAATAGTATGCTGTAACGCGCTTTGGGCCATTCTGGGAAAAGCGCTTTACAAAAATTGGCTATTATTATTATTATTATTATCATTATTATTATTATTCACGATCTTAAAAAAAGACATAAATATTAACAAAATAAACATTAAGTGATCAAATAATCATATACAATATAAAAATAATTAAACTTAACAATGCATTTAATACAAAATTATTTCTTTTCGGGATTTTATTCATCCAGTGTGATGAAAACTTTGCACATTCTAAATAACTGCTGCTTAAACCTTATACTGGACAATATGCTTCCAACATTGGGTAAAATATTGCCCAAAATTGGTTGGACACATAATTACCGTGCTGGTTAAAATTTCGCCCAGTATTTTTTTTTACAGTGTATGTCAGTTTGTGATTTACACTGTTGAAATGCTCAAATTACCATTTCTTGACTTGAATAATAACCTTGTTAATTTTTCACTTTTCTTACAGGCGTATGTTCACGAGGCTGGAAGATGTATGATGTTCAGCGAATGCGGGAGAAATCCTGACACAAAGAATAGAACAGAATTAAATTGCTTAGATAATGACCTTGCCCGAAATACCGGATCCGCCGCGGCTGCTGGACTTCTGCGGGATTTGTGTCCAGCTCTTGATATAGAAGAAGTCTGCTGTGATGTCGAACAACTAAGAACATTACAGGTATATTGAACATTACACTCTTAGAAGTCCGAATTTGAATCCGGCCCTTTGTCCCGTATTTGTAATCCTCTAGAAAAGGATTCCCCCCAAAAGGTTATTTTCGTGCTTCAGAACTTTAAATCATACTTAAATGATTTATAAAGAACCTAAAAAGTTTCCATGGTGGCTGGTTCTTTAAGAGAAGATTTAAAGGCTCCAAATATCCAGGACAAACAAAAACCCTGTAAAACCCCCCTTTTTAAGATTGTATATAATGGCTTTAATTAAGTGGTGTTTAAATCATTCAAAACAATTGTTAGTTTCTCCCCCAACATAAACAGGATAGAGTCCTGCTTTGCTAGAGTGATAGAGAGGTGGGGGTTAGTTATGGAATGAATATACATTTTGATTCAAGGTGAATATAGAAAAAAAGAAGTAAAGAGCTCCTAATATATTACATTATTTTTCAAAGCATGCTGTTCCTTCCGTGTGCTCAAGACTGTAGTTATTTTTTCTCCATTTCTTTTTTTAGTGTATGAAACGCAGATGGATGCTAAATTCACTCCCCCCCAAAAAAAAAGCCGGGAAAGAGGTATTTTCTTTAGTACCAAACAATTTTAAGTCTTGCATAGGCCTATATCATTGAAATTATTTGTGTTTTTTAGTTTTTTTTTAGAAACGTTTTATTTTTCATTTCATCAAATTATTCACAAGAAAAGTGAATTGCTTGATTTTTTACATTTATACAGCCCCTGTTGACGGCAATGAGGCCAGCATTCGGCCGATGTCCGGCTTGTCTTGAGAATATTGAGACAATGATTTGCGAACTGGTCTGCAGTCCTCATCAGAGTCTGTACACCAATGCTACAGTCCTTCTCGATAGCGAAGACGGATTGGGTGTTCGTCGCTTCGATGCCTTCGTCGGAGAGGAGTTCGCTGAAGTCGCCTACGATTCGTGTAAATCTATAATCTATTTTTCATTTCACAACAGTCTCACACACTAAGAAATTGTTGCACCCTGGTAACAATGATAGCGCCTTTTGGGATGCAATCTTGCATCCTATATATGAGTGGGGGAAATGTGCAGAAACGCACCTTTTCATTATTATTTGCGTTAAGAAAGACTTGTTTGCACACTAAAAGGTGTAACGTTTTACCTTTTAAGGTTCATGGTATACCTGACGATAAGAAAAATTCAAATTTGTACCTTTATTACATTTCATTCTGCTCCTTTATTACAGTTCATTTCTACTAAAGGTGCTCAAAATAATGAGCGTAATCATATACCCCTTGGCACTTATTTGGGGTGCTGCTATTGTACCAACCCAATAAGGTTAAAATCTGAACCCCTAACTCTTAGTGCGTAGGCCCATCAATCCAGTATACATCCGGTATAATATAATCATGATTATTATAATAATTGATAATAACAATGATAATACAATAGAAAATACCATTTTGTAATGTTTCGGTATTCATCACGGGTAGATGGTCAAGGTACAGTAAAGAAAAGTAAGAAAAAGTAAATTTTAATACAGAACGTTGAGATTCACATTTTCTTTAACAGAAAAGCCTGTATAACCACAACTTACTTTATTTTTCATAAATAAATTTGTCTTTATTTGTATAGACTCTGTGATTGGCAACCATTATCTTCGATATCTTTTAAGAAGGGGTTTCTGATTCAGAAAGCCAAAATAACGAATTCGTTCATTTACGTGACAGGTCGAGATGATAACATGACCTTCTGTAACTTAGAAGCGCAACCTTTACTAGCTAGTATGCGTGAATATATGCATATATTTTTCAGTATGAACAGTACTTTATTTTTATCTAAATGTTTAGTAAAGAGATTGAATCATATATTTCCCTACCTCCCACAACATGGTGAAATCTTTCTTATAAGCCTGTTTTCGATGTCGCCTTTTCGTAGAATCCATTTCACCTTAACGTCCATTTTCTGTTGTGACGGAATAAACTAATATTTCACCGTAACAACTGGGGCCCGTTGCAGAAAAAGTTGGAATTAACGCAACTCTAAAAATAATTCGCAACTTGATATTTACCAATCAACAGCGTGCATTTGGGACTTGCGATTGATTTTTTTTAATTTTTTTAATTTTTTGACTTGCATTTAAACGCAACTCTTTCTGCAATGGACCCCTGAAATGTTAAATCAACACTAACTGAAAGGTTGGAGGAGAGACAATCATTTCCAAATGTTATACACAGTTAAAACCCTAATTTTACAAGAAAAAGAAGATTTTGCAGAAAGCAATAAGAGAATCATTCTGTAAATTCCTAAAACAGGATTTTTTTTTGCAATTTTATAGAATAGGTCTGTTTAAAAAAGGGGAAAAGATTGTTTTATTTAAGGAAATTTGAAAGGTTCCATACACCAAATATCAATTTTCTGTAATTTTGCATTATATAATGTGAAATTTATATCGGCCCGATGTTCGATTTCGCCGTTTCGTCAGCCCGTTTCGCTTTAAAGTGGCAGTGAACTGTGTGTGGTCTCTCATTTACTGTGTGTTATTAATACATAGTCTTAAAATATACGTTTTCAGATATCTACTAATACTACAGAGAATAAAATGACATGTAATTGTATTTGTATAGAGAAACTAATCTTTTTTAGAGGAAAAATAATTGTTTTGCTTCTTAGTAACATAATTATTGCGATTTAAATGTAATGAGTAGTTGATTAGCATGTTATCATTCAAATGGGTCTGAATTGCTAGACTACATTGCAAAACCTCCGGTGTTGATTTAACACCAGCCCGGAATCTTTATATGTCCACACCAGCGAAGTGTTAAACAACACCAGTTCCGTTTGTTCTAACACCAGAAAGGTGTTATTACAACACCAATAAGAATTAAAACAGCATCGGTTTGATTCCTAACTGGTGTTGTTTCAATACTTCTCTGGATTGGACGTGTATAGATTCCGGGCTGGTGTTAAATAAAAACCGGAGTTTTTGCAGTGTACACTAGCATCATGGGTCGGGAAACTGGCCAGATATGAGTAGTTGAGGACTGGAGATGGCGCTTTTGGTTCATATCTGCTTGAACAACGTATTGAATCATCTTTAATTACAGGTAAAGACGTCCAGTTTCCAGCCGCTAATACTCCTGTGATGGATGTGATGTGTGGAGGTTATCTTGGTGATGATTGTTCGCCTCAGAGGTGGCTTGACTTCCTTGGAAGTACTGCCAATGGCTTCATTCCTTGGAACATTGATTTCACCATTGTACCACCAGGTCAAATACTCGATGGAATGGACGAAAGTAAGTTAAAACTTCGCTATAGAGTTAACCTTTTCCATGTAGGTCTTTATCCTTTCTGTCTTCATTTCTTTTATAATCTATTTTCCCCTCCCCTCTTCTACTCTAGCCATGCTAAAAGTTTCGGGCCGAATCATTTTCAACGCTTTCATAGGTATTCAGTTTGGATGTGGATGTGTGTGATTGTTTTATCTCTGGAGGCCGTTTCATAAAGCTGGTCGTAAGGAGCGACTTTATGAATGATGGTGATTCTCTCTTACGCGCTTAACCAAATCGCCAATGAATATACCATTTACCACAAGAAAGAATCACCAGTCGTTCTTAAAATCGCTCTTAACTTACGAACAGCTTTATGAAACAACCACCTGTACTCGTATGTTGAAAGCTGAATGCAAACAAGAATACATGCGTCTAAATCTAGTGTGGAGTTAGATTCATATATGCGCAAGTTGCACCTTCTCTTTGATATTTTTTAGTTACTTTATATTTGGTTTATGGTATTGTTACAAATAATGGATCATTTTACCGTCTACTTTTATATTTTTTTTCTTTATAATTTTTACTTATTATCTTAAACAATTCCTTCTGTCCCGCTTGTAGCCATGGAACCGATGAACCCTGTGTCGTACTTCTGTAATGCAACTGTTGGAAACCAAAGTGCCTGCAGCTGTCAAGACTGCGAACGTTCCTGTTTAGCATTGCCTACCATACCACCGACAGAACCTCCGTACAAGATAGGTCTAATGGATGGCTATTCCTTCATCATTCTCATGATCTACGTTGGATTGGCTGGTCTATTTATCATCTCTCTCATCCTCTATTATTGTCTGGTTGTCGGTACCCGACCTGAGGACGACGAAGACCGCCCTCTCAAAAAGGACGCCAGGATTGATCCAGATGACGTAAGTGGTGACGTCATCTGTGAATGATGTGAAGGATGACTATGCGGGAGCAGTTTAGTGGGCACAAACTGTTATCCAAGGTCGATTCAGAGAACGCTAATGTTTCTGGCGCGGATACGGGGGAGGGGGCTGGGGTGATAAAAATGATAAGAAAAACAAGAAGGAAGTATAGATGGGGATAAGAACAGGTCCATATTTATATGCGTCCACTTAAACACCATGAAACCAACTACCACCTACCAATCATCTGATTTTTACCCCGTAGAAAAAAATAAATGTATGCCTCCCCTACAGTATTGCAACTTTCATTGGCGATGATCTTTCCTTTTCTCTTTATTTTTTTCCATAACCCTTACCCTAACCCGATCTCATTTCGAAAGACGTATCTTCCTGTCGAAACGGCACATATTTATTCGAATTTCTGTCCATCAAAGAGACTTATTTTTCTTAAATTTGTGAAATGTGGGGTTTCTATTCTTGTTCTACAAAGTATAAAATTGAAATGACGAATACCGAATATATTAACTTTGTGAAATGTGGGGTTTCTATTCTTTTTTTAATAAATAAAGGTGAGCACATTGGACAAAATCAATAAGATGATGGATGATAAACTGAGAGATTTCTTCACGTGGTGGGGGACCGGTATCGCTCGATATCCCGTTCTTGTTCTCATAATCATGGTCGCCGTCGTCGTAGCCCTCACTTGTGGTAAGCATCGATCAAGATACCAGATACAATCTAACACAGCAAAAAACTGTGGTGTTAACCGATGTACATAGAGGACCACACCGGTTACGTTACACCAGGGTTAAATTGACAGTGCTAGTTTAACACCTATAGGTGTTATTACAACACCTTCCGTTGTTACATTTACACTGTTCTTGGTGTTAAATTCAATCTCTAGGGTGTAGTTTCAACACCTCAGGGTGTGGTCCTCTATTAACACCAACCGGTGTCAGTTTTAACACCACAGTTTTTTTTCAGTTTAGTGCTACAGTCACATCAAGGAAACATACTGCAGATCGATCAGAGCTATTACACGTTATTTCGAGTGGTTATCATCGGTTGGTTTCGTTTGTATGCTGGTAGCATAAGGATGGACAAAGGTCAACTCTTAAAAGATAAGACGATTAAAGCCAGAATGCAAGAAGCCAAAGTGCCATAGTGATGCCCCTTGGACAGCATCAGGCTCTTACATCCTTATACTACTCAGGAAGGGTCCTGGTTCCTTACCCACAATGCAACATGTTGTGTCGATGCCCTCCAGAATGATTTCAAATAATTTCGGTTCCTCTTTACAACATTCGTGAGCAATATGTTACGGAGGAACAAAATTATTACAGTATATTTCTAAGCAGACTTTCTCAATAAAAAAAGATATCTGAAGTTACAATATATATCTAAGTGTTTTTTTTTTGGTTGTTGTTGCTTCAAAATGTTTTATGTACCGAGACTAACAATGAAGCACACTCTGTCAAGAGACTCACTGTATCATTAAACTCATTTGAAGACGCTTCCCCATATGTGAATGAATGCGAGCATTGACTAATTAGTTATTGAATTCTCTCTCCATATACAAAAAAAATCAGCAAGCTCAGTTGTTGCCAATTAAACCAATGCTGTTGTATTAATTGGCACTACCATCAGGACATTTTTTTCGACCTTGCCGGCAAGAATGATCAGAGACCTATATGTAGTTTTTATTGACTTTTGTGTGATTTATTGCAGGTATCTTATTGATTGAGATTGTAACTGATCCTGTCGAGCTCTGGTCTGGGCCTCAGAGTAGAGCACGTCTTCAGAAGAATTACTACGATGAAACATTTGTTCCATTCTATCGTACAACATTGATCTACATCCGGGCTCCCGACTTTCCGTATGAAGTATATGACTCGTATAATGAAGGAAACAAGACCTTCGGCCCCGTGGTCAATTTGGAAATTTTGAACCAGGTACGAAGTCGAACCATGTTCTGAAATGAATATTGTTGATGACTCTAATCCAGGAGGAAGTCGTGGGAGATAGATAGGATGTTGAATTAACAAAAGGGAATTAAAACCCAGATAATCCGTTGCAGGAATTGCAACTGGGAAAATGAGAACAAAAGTATATAGTCTGATTCTTGAGTGGTGGTTCTGTATTTGTGTGTGGGTGTGTGTGTGTGTGAGGGGTATATCATGCGTGTGGTAGAGATAGGAATGGGGGGGGGGGGGGGGTGGATGATCAAGAGGAGAGGGGAGAGGGAGTTTGGGTGTATACATATATTTAGAAAACATTGATAAATGTGTCTATTCGAACACAATCACAGCTACTTTCTTCCTGGCGCAGTTCACTGTCTTCTAAAAACATTTATTTGTAAAAGCGACAAGCGAAATAAATTTGAACAATAATATTTTATCGTAAACGTAAAATTAGAAATCTGCGATCTTCTACTCGTTACGTGTTCCCTCTCACACAGGCGCTTGATCTCCAGAAAGCAGTAGAAAACATCACGGCTTATTATAAAGGTACACCCGTCAAACTAAACGATATCTGCAACAAACCACTTGCTCCGGTGGTCGACGAATGTCTCATTCAAAGTGTATTGCAATGGTAAGCACATGTTGCGATATTGTTTTTAGTAATATTCAAAATGTTAGCAAAATTGTTATATCGATTGTGTCCAATGTTAGCATTCGCCGTCCAGCAATCTTGTTTAGACATCATCATGCACCAAGTGTTAGAATAGTTCAAAAAACATTTTTTTTAAATAACTATAATTTGATGCGTCGTTCTTTCGTGTATTTTATTTCAGATCAAATTCAATCAATTCAATTTCTGCATAAAAGCATGAATAAATAATACTTATACATGTGAATTATCTTGCCATGATATAGTTGAATGGCGGATAAACGCCACAGGTTTTGCATATACACCCCCACTTACATCTTAGCATTCATTTTTGGATTATAAAAAATAACACAAATACCATATCGCCTTCTAATTGCATTGTTTCTTTGTTTGCCTAGTTTTAATTTGCCCTAAGGAAACACAACTCGAAGCAGTATTGGATAGATTACAGAAAGATAGCCAGACACCTTTTTACGACCTCCCAGTATTCATTAAATGAAATTGAAATTAATGATTTCTATCTTTAAAGGTCACCGCACACCTTACGAATGTTCGCGATCCGATTTTGGAACAAATCGCATTTTGCTCATTTTCTGAAAATGTGAAAGGAACATACATTTTATTTTAGGTTAAAATTAACTGAAAGAATACTAATAAAACCATTTTGAAAGATTGCACGCCTTAATTTTGGAGTAAAGGCCAAATTAGTTTCAAATCGTAGCCAATCGTACGACTGCTATGACGTCATTACGACTAGATATTAAATTTGCTTTTATTCTAAGAAGGATGATAGCATAGTCACAGATTTGAACATAGGTATTCGTACGATGATTTCGAACATTACACAGTAAGATATTCCAAGACTCAATATTAGCATCTATCTCCGCTACGTTTTATTCCAAAATTAAGTCGCAGACCAATCGTGAGGTGTGCGGTGGCCTTAAGGCATATTACCGTCACGTTAAATGATGCTATCCACTTCAAGTGGTTGATAAGATGATTCACTTGTTTATTTTTATTACCCGGTACTATTGATTTTCATTTCTCTTCGTAGGTATGGTAATAGTTATGAGACACTGAACAAGGTAGCATATGATAGCGAGGGAAGGAGCGCTGATTATCGAGATCACTTCCTCTACTGTATGAAGTAAGTTTATAGTTTTGACCACACTTTCTCAGCTGGAAATACCACAGTTCACACATTATGTTCGTAGTGTATTTACATCCGAACATACATACGCACACATTCACGTAAATACACAGCGTTTCTAAAGTACATCTACAGTATATTCACAGTACATCCACAGTGTATCCACATTGCAATCACATTGTGTTCACAGTGCATTCAGAGTGTATTCACATTGCAATCACAGTGTGTTCACAATACATTCACAGTATGTCCACATTGTTTCCACACTGCATTCACAGTAAATTCACTGTGTGCTCACACTACATTCACCATATGTTCACAGTATGTCCACAGTGTTTCCACACTGCATTCACATTGTGTTCACATTGCATTCACAGTGTGTTCACAGTTCATTCGCTGTTCATAGTGCATTTACAGTGTATCTACACTGCATTCACAGTGTGTTCACAGCGCATTCAGAGTGTATTCACATTGCAATCACAGTGTGTTCACAGTACATTCACAGTAGGTCCACAGTGTTTCCACACTGCATTCACAGTAAATTCACTGTGTGCTCACAGTGCATTCACTGTATGTTCACAATGCATTCAGAGTGTATTCACATTGCAATCACAGTGTGTTGTCGCGTTGTCGCGTTGGGTCTCCATGGTGAACTTGATGCTAGGGTGCTGGTTGTTGAGGTGGTTGAGAAACTGGTGAAGGTCGGGTGTGCTGTGCGGCCAGATGACAAAGGTGTCGTCGACGTAGCGGAGCCAGAGTGAAGGAGGCTTGTCCGCAGTCTTGAGTGCTTGGTGCTCAAAGTGTTCCATGAATATGTTAGCGATGATTGGTGAGAGAGGTGAACCCATGGCTGCTCCTTGTAGTTGTTTGTAGTAGTTGTTGCGCCATTTGAAGGAGTTGGAGTTGAGACAGGTGAGGAGGAGGTCGTGGATCTGGTCTGGTGTGAGATTGGTTCTGGATGCTAGGTCTGAGTCGGTGATCAGGCGTTGCTTGATGATGTCACATGCTTGGTCTACAGGTACGCTGGTGAAGAGGGAGACGACATCAAAGCTGACGAGTGTGTCGGAGGGCCGGATCTTGGTTTTGGAGATGACGTCTATGAAGTGCTTGGAGTTGGTGACATGGTGCTGGGTCTGGCCTACGAGTGGTTGGAGGATGTTGGCCAGATGGCGTGCTGTGTTGTAGCAGGGTGACCCACGAGTGGAGATGATAGGGCGGAGAGGAGTGTTAGGCTTGTGTATCTTGGGTTGTCCGAATAAGATAGGTGACTTGGCTGAAGACGATCTGAGTTGGAAGTAGAGTGCCTTGGGTAGTGCATCGGATCGGTGTAGGGTCAGCAGTTGTTGGTTGATTTTCCTTTCGTTGGCCTGAGTTGGGTCTCTGTTGAGTTTGGAGTAGGTGTCCTTGTCTTGGAGAATCTCTTCGATCTTGTCATCGTATGCGTCTTGGTCCATGATAACGGTGGCGTTGCCCTTGTCAGCCTGAAGGATGTGAATGGCTTGGTTACGTCGGAGGTCCTGGATAGCAGAGCGTTCTTCTTTGGATAGGTTCTGTTTAGGTGGCTTGGCGTCGGAGAGGGCATTGGTTACCTTGAGTCTAATTGCGTTGGCAGCCTCTTTGGAGAGAAAGCGGAGCTTGGGTTCGACTTGCTGTACGATGTCGGAGAAAGGGATCTTCTTAGGAGCTACGGCGAAGTTGAGTCCGAGGGAGAGTACTTTGTGTTCGGCTTGGGTAAGTTGGTGTCGGCTAAGGTTGATTACGGTATCCTTGGTTGCTTCGGTCGAAGGTTGTTGGTTGGCTTGTGTAGGTTTGCGGGAGTAGAGTCGGTCGAACTTGTTGATTTGTTTGAGCTTGGTGGACTGGAAGGTTTTGCGAGATGTGTAGTCGTTGAATGCCTGAACTTTATCTAGATCGTCTGGTTTGAGTCGTCGGCTAAGTTGAGTTTGAGTAGAAGTGATGCTTGAGTTGAGATCGTGGAGTTGGTGTCGGGTGCGTGCGATGCGTTCGCGAGTGAGGTCTAAGCTGGCTTGGTGCAGGATGCGTTTGGCTTTCGGGGTGTCGACGGAAGATTTGAGTTGGAGTCCTGGCGGTATGATGTCGGAGTCGCGGCAGCGTTTGAGGAAGGTGAGGTGGTTGGTAAGCTTGGCTGATTTGACTACGTCGCGCTGAAGTTGCCTGGCGGTGCGTTGAGTAGGCTCCCCGTAGAGCTGAGTCAGATGTTGTTTGAAGGTTTGCATGGTGGCATGTACAATTGCTGATGTGGTTTACGGTACACCATGTGGAGTGTTATAGAAGCAGTGGATAGAAGAAGAGAAGGAAGTGGATAGGCGAGAAAGTGGAGATTTGAGAATAGAGTATTCTTTCTTGAGAATAGTCCTGAAAAGGACTGTAAACCAGAAGGAATGTTGAGTGAGAACAGCTTGAGTAGTAGAGCTGATGAGGAGATGCTGGCTTGCGTCGGCGAGTAGAGATGATGAGTAGTAGAGAGACTCGACGTTTCGGACAGGTAACTTGTTTGTCTACAGATTAGATCCCCTTCCACGACAAAAAAGGGAAATATTAATTACAAATAATATAAATAGAGATTGTGATATTTTTACTAGATGACTTCTTGAATTATGACAAGAAACCTGTCCGAAACGTCGAGTCTCTCTACTACTCATCATCTCTACTCGCCGACGCAAGCCAGCATCTCCTCATCAGCTCTACTACTCAAGCTGTTCTCACTCAACATTCCTTCTGGTTTACAGTCCTTTTCAGGACTATTCTCAAGAAAGAATACTCTATTCTCAAATCTCCACTTTCTCGCCTATCCACTTCCTTCTCTTCTTCTATCCACTGCTTCTATAACACTCCACATGGTGTACCGTAAACCACATCAGCAATTTAAGTCAACAGTGTTTCCGCACTGCATTCACAGTAAATTCACCGTGTGCAGATATTCACAGTGCATTCAGAGTGTATTTACATTGCAATCACAGTGTGTTCACAGTAAATTCACAGTTAATGACTTTGATTACTTGTTTGTCTACAGATTAGACCCCCTTCCACGACAAAAAGGGAAATATTAATTACAATAAAATATAAATAGAGATTGTGATATTTTTGCAAGATGATTTCTTGAATTATGACAAGAAAATGTGAAGTTACAATGATTGCATTTTTTAAATAAATAAAATCACTGCCAATATATAAATTCTAGAGAGCGCCAAACTCAATCCAGCATCGGATCTTATACTTCCTCTATGAAATTAGATGTCATAGAAGAATGGCTGAATCGGTTTGAACTGATCACTGCCTTTATCACGTATGATTTGATAAAGAAAGTTTAATCCTTAAAATGTGGTTTTGTTTACAGGAGTCCGCTATCTCTTGAAGACAATACACCTTTAGCTGATATGTGTGTCTCTGCATTTGGTGGTCCTTCGTATCCATATGTTGCTGTCGGTGGTTATCCAGGTAGGAATACAAACCCTCTGTATGATAATGATAATAACGATGATAATAATAAACATGATAACAATAACAACAACAATAATAATAATAATAATAATAATAATGATAATAATAATAATAATGATAATAATAATGATGATGATGATGATGATAATAATAATAATGATGATGATGATGATGATGATGATGGTGATGATGATAATAATAATAATGATGATGATGATGATGATGATAATAATAATAACAATAATAATGATGATGATGATGATGATGATGATAATAATAATAATGATGATGATGATAATAATAATGATGATAATAACGATAATAATAATAATAATAATAATAATAATGATAATAATAATGATAATGATAATAATAATAATTATAATAATATTATGATCTTTGAAGGTTTTTATGGTGGAGAGAATATTGATTTTCTTTTCCCTTTTCAGAGCTAAAATTGGTGTCAGTTTTAACACCACAGTTTTTACAGTGTGGTTATCATTATTATGTTTTCTTCCTTGATTGTAGATGATGATTACAATGAAGCCGAGCTGCTGGCTCTAACATTCCTGATTGATAACAAGAAAGAAAATGAGACTTTGTACGAAATGATTCTCGAATGGGAAGCAGAGTACCTCCGATTTATGAAGGATTATGACAATCCAAACTTTGTCATCTCATACGCAGCTGAGGTAAGCTTTAGGGTTCATAGAACATGTAGAATTGACGTTTATATAGTCTGGCCCGTATTCTGAAGTCGGTTTTAACACACTAACAGTAGAGGAATGACATTTCAACTCATTTGGCTCTCAAATCATTCACAATTGTCTTGGAAATATAAATAGTTGACTGTCTTCACCGTCGATGAAACAGGAAAGAGCACAGTAAACTGAAGAAACATACAACTAAATAAAATTATGACACTTTTGGCTTCCCATAAGTTTAGCACATAGTTAGACCATGGTCTAAGTTAACCTGACTTCAGAATATGGACCAGTCTATCCCTCGCTCAAATATCTACAGACGCGCGTTTCTCAAACGCTCAATTTAATTACCGGTTCGATTATTTACTATAGTTTGATAACCTGCTAATACACATCTTCTTATTATTTCAATTATTTTCAAATTTATGATACAGAGAAATGGAATTAATCTCCATCCGGTGCTGTGAGTTCTGGGCCCCATCTTACGAAGAGTTACGATTGATCCAATCAATCGTAACTCTATGGAAATCCATCAGTTTCATAATTTTTCTACAGGAAATTTGCAAAATTTCCTCTGTAAACAAAGGAGAACACACCAAATTGTCAAGAAATAAATGAATTTATGGATATACATTCATATCTGGATTTTTTTAATGAATTTATGGATATACATTCATATCTAGATTTTTTTAACAAACAAGCATTTTTATATGTTGATGTTGCTGGCCGTCCATAGTTTCAATTGATAAGATCAATCGCAACTCTATGTAAGACGGGGCCCTGATCCCAAAATATTTTATAATAATAAAAATAATACATATAACTTATATTAGCGTCTTTTCCATTATGATTAAATGCTCAAGGCGCTTAAGAGAGTAAGACATAAAAGTAAAGAGAACTAAGAGAAGTACAAAAAAGGGCAAATTTAAAAATGAAGAAAAATGACTGTCTTCAAACCTAGTACCTGCTGGTGAACAAAAGCGATTTTAGGTTGCCCTTAAAGGATGTTGCAGAGTTTGAGTTCTTCAGCTCCTGTGGTAGTGAATTCCACAGGGCTGGTCCGGCATGAGCAAAGGCTCGATCGCCCCAGGATTTTTTAGATAGTGGGATATGCAAGAGACTAGATTGGGATGATCGCAGTGTGCGTGCAGGTTGATAGTGGTGTATAAGAGATTTGTTGTAATCGGGTGCGGATCCATTGATGATATGATGAACCAAAAGTAGAATTTTGAAAACTATGCGATCCTTTATGGGCAACCAATGGAGATCTTTAAGAACAGGAGTGATGTGATCGCGTTTATTTGACAGAGAAACAATGCGAGCTGCTGAATTCTGAATTTTTTGAAGTCGGGTAATTTTGGAGTTAGGTATATTAAGGAGAAGATTATTGCCGAAATCAAGACGTGAGGAATTGAGTGAGTGCACAAGTTTCTCTGTTGCAGAACGAGTTAAATATTTTCGAATGAAACCAATGTTGCGCAATTGATAGCGGACAGATTTACAAATACTTGTGACCTGATTTGACATTGACATTTGGGAATCAAAAATGACACCAAGATTGCGGCATGAATTAGAAAGAGGAACAGGATTACCTATTAAACCACATTTATTCAAGAAGTGAATATGGAATTAGCGTCTAACAAAGCGTTTTATGTATAGAAGTGATTGCAATCAAATGATTTTGATGATATTCCATAACATGAATCATACCTACTGATTTATAAAGTAATCAATCTAATCGACAACGTCCTTGATGATGAATCGATTTTTATTCTTTTAATGTGCGCTTAATTGATTAATTTTGATATGATTTGATTGAAAAAAAATTCATAATTAAAAAAACGAAACAATCTATTTTGATTGCATTATATTAAAGGTAGATTTACTCCATTAATTGAGCAAGCAATTGATTAATATGTTTTCAGAGAATCTGTTAAAGATAAATTGATTCAACTCACTATGTTTGTTTGCAGCGTTCTATCGAAGATGAATTGATTCGTCAAAGCGAAGCTGACTTGGTGACGATCGCTGTCAGTTATCTGGTTATATTTGCTTATATCGCCTTGGCCCTTGGAGAATTTACCAAGATGGATAGATTATTGGTATGTATATCAAAACAATATTTGTGCTAACAACTGATAAACTTCTAAATATGCAAATGAAACTATGTTGGTAATATAACTGTGTGTTCCACCCAAACGGGAATGCTTGAACAAGTCATCAGTAAGTGTTGATGGCCATTATTTTCGAAAAACAAAAACAACAAACAACTAAAAAAACATACGCGATTCTAGTACGTAAGTTAAATATGGCGAGATCATTTTGTAGAGTGCGTCTTTTAAGCATGTTAAATTGCAATGATTTTTCTTTATGAATGTCCAAATAAACTGTTTTAACAAAATCTAATAACACTTTCTCTTGTCAAATGTTTTATATATATTCATAGATTGATTCTAAGATCACACTTGGTCTTGGTGGAGTCTTCATCGTTCTCAGTTCGGTATTTGCTTCGATTGGTATCTATGGTTACTTTGGCGTGGAGACAACCCTCATCGTGATGGAGGTCGTACCCTTCCTCATCCTCGCTATCGGAGCTGATAATATCTTCATCTTCGTGCTCGACTTCCAGGTAATAGAGAGTTTTCGCAGTAATTAGGCAGACGCTTTCTGAAACGCTGAGAATCTATTGCCAAAAGCCATTAATGACAAAGAAGTCTTTGTCGAAAAATCGCTAAATCAAAACAGCAGTGTCGTCCTGGGGGGCGTTTCATCATTATTTTTGTCCGACAGGTTGTCAGATCTGACAACTTTTCTGGATTTTGATTGGCTGAGAAGCACTGTTACTATGGTAACTGTCGGATAAAATGGGACTTGTCGGATAAAACGTCTGACAAGTCCTTTCATGAAACGCTCCCCTGGACTCTGGACAAACTACACATTTGCAATTTCTCGTGCGGTCCGAATCTTAGGACGATCTGCTGTCCCGTTCCACCAACTTTCGACCCCCCAAAAACTCTCAGCTGTTCTTTGTAATTTTACTTTCATTGACTATATTTACTTCGTTGTAGGATCATTCTCCGTTACAATTGCGAAAACGGCCTAGTAGTATAATCTCTTTTTCACAATCATTGGCTATATATAACACAATTACATGCTTCTTGAATACTGAGTAATGATCATTTAAACACATTTTGAATCAGCATTCAAGCATATCGATTATGTCGATATAGGAACGTACTTCACGACTGTGAAACCGCCAAAGTAAAGCCCCTTTCACAATTGACGTACGACCATTTGCGACCTTTTGGTCGTGCGACTGGCTGCAACAGGCATCAATCGCTTGTCATCTCATAAGATCGCACAGCGGCTTTCACAGTTGCAACAGCTGTCGTACAACAAAAACAACCAGTAAACTCCGTTGCACGAGTAAGTAGCATATGCTCTTATTGTGCTCGTGCGATCATATGCGAGTGTTGCACGAGGGGTTGCGAGTGGAACGGTCGCATAAATGCGAATGAAACGGTAGTGCAATGTTGTAAGCCGTTGCGATCGGTCTTGCAACAGTCTTATGGCCCATATATTATCGCACCCAGTCGCAAGACAGGTCTCTGTACATGTAGGTCGCTTGCACATGTGCAAGTGTTGTACGACCTCCAGTCAAGTAAATGCGATTACTTAGTTGTGCCACCTCTCGCACCAAGTCGTACAACGTTGAACAACACTCGCACAATGATCGCCCGACCGATGGTACGAACCCGGGTACGGCCTGATGCGAGTGAATCGATCGTATTTGATCGCGTTCGGATTTTGAACATATTATTCAAAGTTCAGATGTGACCAGTCACGACTACCTCGAGTTCGTACGACTGCGAGTGCTCGCAAGACACCAAGAGATCGATCGTGCAACAATAAGAAAAAACTGTTGCAGGCAGTCGTAAACTGGTCGGACGTCAATTGTGAAAGGGGCTTAAAATGCCGTGTTACAACTTATTAATGATTATGAAATGTTATGTATATCATAATATTTATATAAATGAACAAATCACATTGCCATGTACTTTCATTTTGTAATATATTTTTTTCTAGCGAGATCACAGGCAAGAAGGAGAGACACGTGAAGAGCAGATCGGCAGAGTTCTGGGGAAGGTCGCCCCAAGTATGCTGCTGTGTGGTCTCTCAGAAGCCATCTCATTTTTTCTTGGTAAGTCGGAATCGGTACATAAACTTTTACTCGCGAATTAATTTCTTTGTAAATGAAGCTTGGGAAGTGTGATTATTCTCCCATCAAACATTATTACATTATGAGATACCGAGGAGAGGGGAGGGGGGGGGGAGGTTTGGAACAGACTTATAAATGAATAGAAATTCATTACCAAACTGTCGGCTACCGCAAGATGTGTCCTATATGGGTAATATTTCCGAATTATTTTGTTTTTGTTTAAATCACTGAAAGATTACATCGTAGGCTATCCAATGATGGAAAAAAATCATTTAGAATTTTTTTTTGTAAAATTTGAAATATCAGCAAATTAAAAAGGGCTTAGTTGAAATAAAATAATCGTAAATATACCCTTCTTGTGGGAAGCCCGACGTGTTCTACGTGTTTGCTGGAGGACATCATAGTTTGAAGGGAAGGGATATGTGTGTAAAATATCACAAACAGGAGAATAACATTAAAAGGTCGATGTACCATAATTATTCTTCATGAATTCCTTTATCAAATGTCAATATAAGTCCCGCCTATCATAAAAACCTTTGATACCTTAGCAAATTGCCATTGAGGTAGATTGTGTAAATAACCAAACTTATCAGCATTGCATAATTACACTTGATATAATTTCATGTTTATCTTAATGACAACTTTATCTTACTTAGATTACCTAGTCAAAAAAATAACCTGCATTTTGTTATGACAATATTTTTTAAGGGGGAACCTTTGAAGATTGCCTTATCCTGAATATCTTTCAGTCACTTGACATTCTGATTTGATTATCTTGCATTTAATTTTTAATAATCAGGTGCATTGACCGAGATGCCCGCCGTTCGAATCTTTGCCCTCTACTCTGGAATGTCTGTTCTTATTAACTTCACCCTCCAAATAACAGCATTCGTCGCCCTTCTTTCTTTGGATGTGCGGAGACAAGAGGTTTGTTATGAATCAGAACGGATCCCGTACCGTAACCGAAATGGTTCAATCTTGGTCCCTTACTCGAAATGCAACAGTTTCATCATTTAGTCCTTCAATACAAGCCCAATAGAAGGATGAAAATAATAAATTCCAGTATTCTTTTCAATATATTGCCAATGAAGAAATAAAATGATTGCAGTAAACTTCCAGGTATTTCTGCTTTTCAATGGAGATAGAATTGTTATCGTACATTTTACACGAGAATTTGTACCTATTCTCTTTCGTTCTTTCTTTCTTCTCTCACTGCGCCTTGGGCATTCTGCCGAGTGGATGATTTGGCGCACTATAAATTACATATATTATTATTATTATTAAGAAGACTAACTAATATTGTTTGTCGAAAATATATGGGCCTATGTATGAAGACAATTGCAGGAGAAGCACTGTTATTTTCACCGTGAAAGACAGTTCTCAGTTTTATCTAAATGATTTAAAAACACACAAACAGAATAATACAAAAATTTATATATATTATTCCACTTAAGAAATACATATAGTGAGAAAAAAGATAATAAATCGAGGTGAATTCGATGTAAAGATAAAAAAATTGTGCTTCTTGATTATTGGCCTGGCACACTTGGGCAGCATTTACGACTAATCAGCCTTCAATGTACGACACCACTGGTTAAATAGACCAATGAAGCGCCATTTCTATTTCGTTTATTCTGAACAAAACAAAATAAACACGCCATATGATTTGGTGTTCTTGGCACTCATATTCAATATCTTGCATTCATCAAGATAGTTTGATTGTATGAGGTATCCATTGCACATAGCTTCTTAATTCAACTTTTGTATTATTTTAAAATCCTTAGAGCGGTCGTTTTGATATCGTTTGCTGTATACCACCTCAGCATAAAGATCCCGTGCCCAAGAAGATGGGATTGTTACAGATGATGATGAAGAAATATTTTGCTCCATTTGTTATGATGAAATGGGTCCGCCCTGCTGTGGTAAGTTAATCTACAGTTAGCCCTTTTCTTGAACTATAATTTTACTTCATTTTTTTTTAAATAATAATGATATTGAAGATTAAACTTATCAAACTTTATTAATCATAACATTTTACGAAGGCATGGTGAACGAAGACAAACCTTGTAAAACAGAAAATATACATTATTCAAATTTGCAAAGCATCTCGGATACGAAAGTTAATGAATTGGGGTCTGTGCAGGACACTTTCAAAGCAACAATGACGTCACAATTCCAATTAGTTTAAATGAACAATAAAACAATGTCGGACAGTCCGTCATGAAGAATTTGAAACCATAATGCAGTCAAATAGCTGACTGAGGAATAATCAAAGGAATAATCAAAGGAAAGTGTGAAACGTAAATGGTAAGTTCTTTCTGGATTTAGTTACCGTGGTTACGCGTGTTTTCGTAATTTTATTCCCTATTTTCACAGATACTTATCTTCACTGGAATCACATGTGCGTGTATCGCTCTTACTCTAAAGCTTCCTGTTGGCTTAGATCAAACTATTACCATGCCAAAGGTAGGTTATAATAATTTATATTCAATACCTAGCTGGGAATAGGCATTAATAGGTTATTCTGTCAAACTGTAATCATTTCAAAGTTGAAGGGTTAACCTATGATCATATTTAACGGGAATCATGTATTCACAGAATAAATCAAACTATACATGTATATCATCAGGTCCAAAAGTGAGATTCAACAGAAAGACGTTTAAATGTACGCAATAAATGGAAAATCAGTCATAAGATCCACACAAGAGAACGCTCTCAAACTTTCATTATACAACATTTATTTTATGTGCATTGTATGACATATTCGCTCGCTCATCCTGGCACCGGTAAGGTGAACTGGTAAATCGATGCGTGGTATAGATCCCTCATTACGAATTCTTCCTTAATTTGCTTTTGATCTGCAACCACTTTCAAGTATTGGCGTTTTGTACAATGTCACTCTGCTGTTTGAATATACATCAATGCACGAATCGATGACTATTTTGCATGATATAAACGAATTAAAATGTACCAGATAAAACCGAATGTCAACTTTGGTACAAACCAAAATTGGAATGGTCTTCCAAACAATATGAAAACGTGTTCAACCATATACTCATTAAAAGCCACTCTAAAGAAAACTATCATTCAATCTTATCAACCCCACGCTCCAAATTAAAACATTCACTCAAATATCCACATTCGCTATCTAATATTCTGATTTTATTCAACTGCTATACACAGCACCAGCACCTGCACTTGCAAGCACCCACTTGGCCAGTAAATATCAATCGTAGTCACGAGTGTTTTATGAGGCCGCCATCAATTCAAGCCTAACCGCTCACGATGGCGGTCTCATGCGTTCATTTATTACATCATATATATATGATTACATTTATAAAAGATGAATTTATACTCACATCCTTATTTGTATTTATTATGTAATATGACCACATTGTTCATATTGTGAATTATTTTGTATATTGTAATTATAAATATTTTGTATTGTGTTTTTGAACGCAGAAATAAATGCAAACAAACAAACAAACAAATAAACCTGACTGCATGGTGTTCCCTTTTTCACAGGATTCTTACGTGCTCGACTACCTGCTTACCATGGGAGAGTACATGAAAGTAGGGCCACCAGTCTATTTCGTCACCACCAGTGGTTTTAATTTCTCCGATATAAACGGTCAAAACAAGATATGCGGAGGGGCAGGCTGTAACTCTGATTCGCTCACGCAGCAGATCTACTACGCCAGCCTGATCAAAGAAAAGTAAGGAGAGTTAACATCTCCATTTACATAAACAGTAGTTACTAACTTCTATGTATTTTTATGGACTTTTATTGAAATTGCCCAAAACGTTTTTAGTAATATTGAAATGTATTGAAATCATAAAATGATTTAGATTTTTTTTTTAATATTCTTACCATTACTTTGTCTTTATATAATGCTCAATAAGCACCTTTCGTAAACCTCTACAACGCGAGATTAGAGTCGGGTAACTCAAAAGTTAACGAATAATCATAGACTCGATTTTCTAGATTGATTGTACATTACAGTCAATACAATCAAACGTAGAAAACTGTTCTACAATCATTGCTAAGCTTTGTGTTACAGGCCCTTATAGATCTTGCTTTTCGTGTGCAAAGCTCTTTCATACGATACCAGCATGCCATGCCATGCCATGCCATTTGCCTGCTTGAGCTCGCGGCGGGACTGTACCTGTATCATGGCTATGACTCCAGCTGGCTGGAGACATGCGAAATGTAGATTATGACATGGATAAGAAAGTGGTTTTTAAACAAATCGAGTACGTATTGAGTAAGGAAAAACTTACCGAATTAAGGTTTAGATATAGATCATTACAGTCCATCGAATCGATATTGCATTTAATGTACATTATTGGTGGATCACTGGCAATTGATTCCATGGGTCAGATCACCTCTCAAGCCGAATCATTTCGCATGCGTTGACATGTACACATCATGCAACAGGCCATAAACCGTCTAAATTTGCGGGGGGGGGGGTCTTTTGCCTGCTCCTTCTACACAAACGATATGCCTCTAGCACACAGTGTAATGGGCAGTATGTTTTTCTTTCCGCAGAAATGGGGGATTTCCCGGGGGGTACACTTCCATTGATGAGTGGATACCAGGTGCGACCATGGGGTTTCGAAAAGCACCCTAAACAGGGGAAGTAAGTCTTTTCCAGATTATGAAAATGCATCTCTCAACAAGTATTTGGGTTGTGACACCCTACAAGTAGTGGAAATATATCCCTTTTTTCAGTATTTTAATCATCGTTTTTCACACCCTTATAACGCTACATAGGCCTATACGTAACGTACTTACCCATCTCTTTCCTTTTTACGTGTGGTCGCGCCTGGTATCCACCATTCAATGGAAGTGGGCCCCCCGGGCGGCCTCTCGAGCTCTGGGAGGAACCAAATTTGGATTTGGAAAGTCGTCCTAAATCGGATATATCGCTGTTACCATAGTAGCAACCAGAATTTTGCACACGAAACGCAAATTGAATGTTTCTGTTCCAGATGCGAAACGAAAAAAAATCTCATGTCAAACAATTTGCATTGCAGGACAGAGTTTTACGACCATGACGACGGGCCCAAAAGTCTCTTCCAAAATCAACTACCGTCGCAAATTAGCGTGCGCGTCCTCAAACGAAAGGTCGGGAATACTAACTTCATGTACCTATATTGTACTTGTTTATTTGTACGGCAATCAAAAATGAAAGCCGTTTACTTCATTTTGTACATTTTCATTGTAAGATAGCAGGTTCTATAGGATCCACGCTCGGAGTATTTTTAAAAAGTTAATTGCATTACTATTTGTGAATAAAACATCGATTAGGTTTATAAAATCCAATTATGTTTCCATAGTTCAATTACCTTTTAGAAGATTTGAATGATATAATTTCAAAGTACAAAATCATTTATACATTAAATTGCTTCTGGGGATCACATCTTCAAACAATCGAGAAATCTAGAAAAATTACCTCATGAGAGTTTCGTTTTCTATATACGTTGCTGCAAGCTTCTTTGAATGTTAAATGCTCTGCAACAGGTGATCGAAAGTCTCAATTGCTCAATTTTTTTGTAGATGTAAAAAAGATAATCTAAAATCCAGCCAATCAGACGCACTTCTGAAGAGCTCTTTTTGAGAGAATAATACTGATCATGTCCTTATCAATGATTAAACCACAGGACTTTCATAGCTCAGCCTACATCGTCCTGGATGGATGATTATTTTGATTGGTTGAAACCTCAGATTGACGGCTCATGTTGTAGACAAGCTATTCCAGGGGGAGAGTTTTGTCCCTCGAAAGGTACGTCTCTGAAACTTTGCCTATAACCACTGAGTATCGATTTAATAGATGAAATTAATGTTTCCAACATTAATTCTGTTGGTCACTTTTTACAATATAATTTGAGCGCTTTTGTAAAGAGAGCGCGATCGAGGATATATTAATCTGCTAAGTTTGGTCTGAGCAGATCATTTTTATCTGGATAGTTGGTTATCTTTAAATATGCAGTAATAATGTAAAAATGGACACCTAACCCCCCGCCAGAATTATGATGATACAACTAACACACATCCATGTATTACCGGTCATACATGTTGGAATATGTGTAGGTGCCTTGTTTGTTTTTTTTTAGTTTTAACAGACATGTGTCAATCATATTTGATTATTTACACCTGGGACAGATATTTAACGTCACCGTCCGAAATACGTGAACAGGACTCGAACCTCGAACCACCTCTGCATCCACTCCCAAATGCAGCTTGGGTTACAGGCACACGCCACATTGTGGCGTGCCCCATAACAACATTATACAATAGGTGTATTGTAACTCCAAGTAGTCTCTCAGGCGTGCATGAAATATTTATGCATACAAAAAATGAATTAACTTCATTGAGTTTTACTATTGTTATACTAATTGCAGACAGTCCATACAGCCCGTGTAGGACCTGCATCCCCCAGACGGAGAGAAATGACCGCCGAGATCCAATGACATTTGAAAAATATTTACCTTGGTTCTTGACTGATGTACCCAACGAAATCTGCAACAAAGGGTAAGAAAGATTGGTCAATCGGGACCATTTTGATCATTATTATTTGTTCAAAGTGATAACCTGACAAGATGCATGGGCCTATAGGTACAAAATGACAGGTGTAATGCCAAAGAACGAGATAAGACGGAACAGCTTGTGGATAAGGTTTTACACACAGCAAAAACTGTGGTGTTAACCGGTGTACATAGAGGACCACACCAGTAATTTTACATCGGTGTTAAATTGGTGGTGTTAGTTTTACACCTATAGGTGTTATTACAACACCTATGGTTGTTACATTTTCACTCTTTGGTGTTATGTTCAATCTCTAGGGTGTTATTTTAACACTTCAGGGTGTGGTCCTCTATTAACACCAATTGGTGTCAGTTTTAACACCACAGTTTTTACAGTGCAGAACAGAAAATCTCCTCCGGTGGCCATTGCCAATATCCAAATGTCATTTCCCGATAAACACATTATTTAACCATACACTAATAATTCACATCGGTCGCAAAACAGAAGAATAAAAAAGTTGTATTGACTCGGATATGAGATACTCGGTAGAAACGTTTGATGAAATTAATGAATATAGGTAGAAAAAAGCACAATCAGCAGTGGTATTGGGAGTATACTCGTCATATAATCAGCTATATGAGCAGTAAAAGAAGTAGAAACGGATCATGAAATAAATTATGGAAAATAAAATACAGAAATTAACAGGTTGAATTGAAAAGAAGTTAATAATTATGTAAATTATTTTTCATTTTCAGTGGAAGCGCCGCTTATGGTCAAGCAGTAAAGTATGCAGACTCGAGCCAGACGACAATTAAAGGTTGGTACCAAGTCAGACTCGCCTAACCCTAAAATCACCTTAACAAGCCTAATAGATATATTGTATTATAACTTGTCACTACTGCGCAGTCTTTCATGAAAGGGTATATCGGATGTTTTATCCGACAAAATCTATTTTATTAGTTGCCATTGAAACTGCAAATTAACCAATCAAAATCAAGGAAATTGGCCAAATGGCATATGTTGATCACTGATGAAACAGTCCTAAAAGGGGAGCGCTTCACCAACATTTTTTGTCATTATGGCAAAGTTATACCACAGTTGCAAGTCCTTTATGAAACGGGCCCAAAGTCTATGTTACATTTCTGATCAGTACCCTTTTCAGAGAGACGATCATGAAAGAGGTACAAGTGTGTTTAAATAACACTCCCTACATGTGTGCTTTTGGCTGACCGAATATTAAGTTACGAATGTTCTGCAAGGTGATCCTGATGGGGTCCGTAACACCAAGCTTATAAGAGAATATCTTAACGATTGATTGTATTGAATACAATGTACAGTCAGCATGAAAATCAAGCGGACGATTAATAGCTAACCTTTGTGCTACGTTACTCTGGTTGAATATGATATACGGTATAAAAAACGTAACATGATCGCTATACCGTCGCTCATGACTTATAATAGTTTCGACTTAAATTCCTATAATTCTCACCCTGTCTATTTATTTCCCCAGCTTCATACTTTATGACGTATCACACTCCGTTGGTGACGTCACCCGAGTTCATTGGAGCGCTAGAAGAGGCACACATTCTGGCTGACAACATTGCAGCGTCTATGAAGAAAGACTACCAAACGGGCGAAGAGTTCACGGTCTTCCCTTACAGGTAAGAATTGTCCCCATTTTTCTTTATGTTGATTATATGAATCAATTTGTCAATACTGGGACAAATAGGCAAAGTACGTATTCATAATGCGTTCAAATTCAGAGAGATTTGGGGAAGAAAGAATATAGGACTCATGACTCTTTCATGGATAAGTCACCAGTGTGTCCATATCTTCATAAGATCTTCGATATTGATATGGTGATTATTGTGACTTGTATTGAGATGAAAAACGGATATGATATAGGCCTACTTTGCTGTTCCCCATTTTCATTCAATTCATTCAATGTCACCAACATAGCACCAGGGGCCCGTAACACAAAGCTTAGAAATAATCGTAGAAGAGTGTTTTTACAATTGATTGCGTTGACCACAATGTACAATCAGTCATGAAAATCAAGTGAACAATCAATCGCTAACCTTTCTGTTACGGAACCATGGTGACTGGTAGGTACTCTGTTTCTCAAACGATCTGCTGGATTCCCCCATACTATTAATAAAGTCTGCAGTTATACTAACAATCGGACACATTTGCTTCTCAGCCAATCAAATTCAGTGATCATGATGAAGACTTCAGTGCCTTCTCAGTGTCTTCCATTCATCGTAAAAGTCACAATAAACATGCACAGATGAAAAGATAAAACAAAAATCAAATGGGGCTATTGGGAAATGTGTGCTTAAGATGCAATTCTTTTCTCTTTCTCTCTACGTAGTATCTTCTATGTATACTACGAGCAGTACCTGACATTGGTTGATGAAGCCATCGTCCAGTTGTTGATCGCCTTGGTTCCTATCTTCGTTGTGAGTCTCCTCATGTTAGGATTCAGTGTCTCAGCTCCCTTTATCATCATCATATCCATCTCCATGATCGTCGTCGACACCATGGGGGTCATGTACCTCTGGAACATCGAATTCAACGCCGTCTCATTGGTTAATCTTATGATGGTAAGTCACTAACAATGTCATGGTCACGGTCCACGAACAGATCCTAGGTCACCTTGTGCCTGCGGACATCGCACGATAACTCTCTCACACTATGCGATCCGATGCGACGCGATTTTTCAAGAAATCACATTTTGCATTAAATATGAAAGTTGCAGGAAGTAATATTATTTTTTTTAATTTTGACATAATGTTAGAAATACTAACATCATATTTTTACCTTGCGGCAAGCCTTGTGGTCCGAGTAAAGTCCAAATCGGCTTCAAGTCGCAACCGATGATGACGTCATTACGATTTGGAATTGAATTTTGTTTTTATTCATTCAGGGAGGCTCAAATACTGGACCGAATTTCAATTTCAGTAGTCTTACCACTATTTTGAACTCTGATTCGTAAGATTTTATTAGTTTGGAATGTCCATATAAAATGTTATCACAAGTTCGCAACGAATCGCATAGTGTTAATAGGGCTTTATATTTTTCGTACGATTTGGGCTGCATCGTCGATGGCTGCGGTCTGTATCGTCACTTGATGAGCTGACAAAACAATACCCATCAAACGATTTCATTAGGTTCTACGGAACATCAGGGGTATCGTGCAGCGGCAACACGGATATCGTTCGGGATACGTGCGATCTCCCTTTAGTCACTTTAGCGTCAATCGTATGAAATCAGACAGAATACCCAGAATCGTGCGATCAAAGTAAGATTATTGCAGTCGTCATTAGGTAACCTTAATGCTACCGACACATTCGAACATGTCGAATGGAAACCCATTTGTTCGTTCAAAACGTTTGATAAACTGTTTGGCTGATGTAGAAATCCGTTGATTCATTTACGTATCTCTGTACCCTTACCAGCTATATCAACAAGCAAATGCTATGCTTATTCAAAACACGTTTTCTCTCTCCTCAGGCTGTTGGTATTTCCGTAGAATTTGTTTCACACATCACAAGATCATTCTCGGTCTGCGTTAAGGGAAGTCGTCTAGAGAGGGCAGAATATGCATTGGCAACCATGGGAAGCTCGGTAAGAACGAATTATATATAAGATAGAGAAATTTTATTTTATTTTAATTCATTATCATTTTTATTTATTTATCTTTTATTTTTTTTTTTGGGGGGGGGGGCGCAAAAAATGAATGAAACTTTAGAGAATGAATAGAAGACTGAATATAAACATTTTATTTCAAGTGATTAAGATTGTGATAATCTATATGGTATAATAACACTAATATATCATCATATGACACAATGATATACTGTTACCACCACCACCACCACCACCACCACCACCACTACTTCTACTTCTATTTCTACTACTACTACTACTACTACTACTACTACTACTACTACTGCTACTACTACTACCACTATTTCTATACTTTTACTACTACTACTACTACCACTATACTACTGCAACACTACTTCTACTACCACTACTACTACTACATGTATACTACGAGTCTACGACTACTACTACTACTACTGCTGCTACCACTACTATAGTTTTACTACTACTACTACTACTACTACTACTTCTGCAATATTCGACTACCTTTACCAAAATTGCTTTCCGTTTGTCATTGAAGGTTCTCAGTGGAGTGGCAATGACAAATTTGCCAGGAATCATAGTATTAGCCTTTGCCAAGTCTCAGCTTTTCGTTGTCTTCTATTTCCGAATGTTTTTGACGATCACCCTGGTTGGTACCGTGCACGGTCTCATCTTTCTTCCAGTGGTACTAAGTTATATTGGTAAATATTCATCTTATTCATTTCTGCTTTGTTCTTCTTTGTGCACCAATTCAAAGTATACGTTCCTGGATTTGAATATCACTGTTAAAAAATGGAGTAAAGCGTTTCCACAGTGTGAGTACACTGTAAGCATACTGTAAGTACATCTGTGGGCACACTGAATACTTTGTAAGCACACTGTGAACACACTGTAAGCACACTTTGAACACACTGTGAATACATTGTAAGCATACTGTGAACACACTGTAAGCACACTTTAAACACACTGTGAACACACTGTAAGCATACTGTGAAAACACTGTAAGCACACTTTGAACACACTCTGAACACACTGTAAGCATACTGTGAACACACTGTAAGCACACTTTGAACACACTGTGATTACATGGTAAGCTCAATGTGAACACACTGCGAATACACTGTATGCACTCTGTGAATAAATTGTAAGCACACTGTGAACACACTGTGAATATACTGTAAGCACACTGTGAATACACTGTAAACACTCTGTGAACACATTGTAAACACTCTGTAACCACACTGTGAATAAATTGTAAGCACACTGTGAACATACTGTAAGCACTCTATGAACACACTGTAAGCATACTGTGAACACACTGTAAGCACACTGTGTATACACTGTAAGCACTCTATGAACATACTGTGAACACACTGTGAACACACTGTGAATACACTTTATACACTCTGTGAACACACTATGAATGCACTGTAAGCACACTATGAACACACTGTAAGAATACTGTGAACACACTGTGAATACACTGTAAGCATAATATGAACACACTGTAAGCACACTGTGAACACACTGTAAGAATACTGTGAACACACTGTGAATACACTGTAAGCATAATGTGAACACAATGTAAGCATACTGTGAATAAACTGTAAGCACACTGTGAACACACTGTAAGCACACTGTGAATAAATTGTAAGCACACTGTGAACACACATTAAGCGCACTGTGAATACACTGTAACCACACTGTGAAGACGCTGTAAGTACACTGTGAACACACTGTGGAACACTATGTTCTTTCCAGCAGGAATGTGTTGAAATGACGATGAAAAACTCTTCACATCCCCAAATTGCAACTCGTTTTTTCTGTTTTGTTTCAGGACCTGATGTTAACCAAGCGTATCTGTTAGAGGAACAGCTCAAGATGGATGCTGAGAAACCAGATAAAAGCGATAAAGCACGGGAGGCAAATGGCGACTCCTTTAAACACGCTTATGACAACGACTCAATGGAGATGGAGGAAAGCGGTGAAAAGAAGAAGTCGGAAGAGGATAATCCTCCTGGTTACGAGGTCGTCATCGTAGCACCGAGATCGTCGGTCGAAGTCCAGGCCGACTTCCCGATGGAGGAAGATAATCACTGAGAAATTATGATTACCAGAAATGGATTATTGAAGAGTAGAAGATAGGCCTAAATAAAATACCAGATTATCTGTGTCAGAACGAGAACAAGAAAAAGAAGGAGAACAACAACAAGAAGAACAGAAAAACAACAACAAAACATCAATATAAAACACGTGCGGATGAACAAACTTGTGCTGAACGCAACTCATATAGGCTCTATGGAGTACCTTTTACAGGCAACTGAGTGTCTTAGAGAAATGTTCTTTGTAATGGTAGTGATTTCTTTATTTAATGATCCTGGTTGTATTCGCTGTAAACGGAAGTTTTTGTTGTTGTTTACCAAACTCCATGTATACCTTACACTTCTGACCGATGCTGCTTGTCATGTACAGATTATATAAATATGCATATTCAATTTACTTTCAATTTGCAATAACCACCCTCCCCTCTCTCATGTTTATGTAAATTCTTGAATGTTACACTGTTAAAAAAAACGTGATTTTACAGAAAATAAACAGAAGATTTTGCAGAAAAGCAATAACAGAATCATTCTGTAAATTCATAAAACAGGAATTTTTCTGTAATTTAACAGAACAGGTCTGTTTAAAAAGGGGAAAAGGATGTTTTATTCAAGGAAATTTGTAAGATTCCATACTCCAAATACCAATTTCTTGTAAGATTACGCAAATCGGTAAGATTACAGGTGTTCTCGAGACTCTGCTGCAGGAACTTCTTTTATTTTGAGGATAAATTTTCTAACAGTGTATGATGATTCATCCAGTAAACGTGAAATAGTTATGAATCTTTTACTGGTATTCTGTGAAAATTATAACTAGAAAATCACAATTCTCTGTAGTCGCGACGTTTCACCAATCACGGTTGGCTTCATCAGGCGAATTGAACAGAGAAAGAGAGAATTGTGAGTTTCTACTTTACAATTTTCACAGAATTCACAACTACTTCTACTTTACAATTTTATAATTCTACTTTATAATTCTACTTTACAATTTTCACAGAATTCATAACTGATTAATATTTCACGTTTTCGTACAACTATGCTCTCACATTAGGTTTGTCCTTCCTAGAATCTGGGCTCTGTAACACAAAGATTACCAATTAATCGCTAATTTGAAAGAGCGATTCTGATTGGTTCCTAGTAAGTCTACAGAGCAAAATGCGCATGCAAGGATGATCTTGATAGGTCATTTCATTTAGCGATTAATCGCTAAACTTTGTGTTACGGGCCCCTGGGAGTGTTCTACTGAAGAAATATATTTTTCGATTCAATCATATTGATTCATATCATGCATATGGTGATTGTATAGAGAAGCAATGTGTGTAGAGTTGAAACCCGAGTTTTGTACAGAACATGTTTCACTACCATACTAGAACTCACCCTTGTTTAAGTGACCAATCATTTTCTTTTTATTTAAATCAGTAAAGTCTTTAAAAAAAAATCGGTCCATTGTATACGTATTCTCTTGTTTTGAAAAAAAAGAATAAAATCATTGATCCGCGTCTTACCAGACACTTTTGCTTGATTCTGCCCCTTACTTTTTAGGTAGCTTTGATCTTGATGTTCTAATATAGACATTCAGCTAGGCATCCATTTGTGTTTTTAAAAAGGCTATACTTTAAAAAAAGTAGAGCTGCATTTTATAGAGAGTAATATAGGTGAAAGAATAGAAATACATGAAGACTAAAAAATGATGAAAAGAAACTACGTCGCTGTATTTGTTCTTGAGTCTTCGTGAATATTTGGATAAGTTCTAAAGGAAAATGTATACGTTTCCACGGATTATGTTCGAATATTCATATACTCCGAAAGTTTGTGATTTTAACGCAAGAAAATCACAAAAACCATTGAAGATGTTTGTTCGTCCGAAAATAATTTTTTTTTTATTAATCCGAACATTTCTGGCATTATTTCGAATGTTCGTTATTTCGAAAGTTTGTCAGTTCATAAACAAAGTGAGGTTCATTATTCCAAAAGCATTGACAGTCCGAAAGTGAAATATGTTTATAAACCTTACTTCAACTTTATTTTCAAAATATCAAACCTTCGGAATATTCGAAATAACGATGTTCTGAAAATTCACCATTTATCAAATTTTGGCGTGTCGGAATGACGAGCTGTAACAGTTGCCGTCCAGATATGGTGAAATCAATGCAACAGAACAGAATTTCTGATAGCAGTGGTATTGTGTTTAATGAAAAAACTTTGTAAACAAATTTTTGTAATCGTCGATTCTGTAATGTCTGCTGATCTTGATCTTATCGACAAGGAAAACATAAAATATTCTTTAAAATTAAAATGTGAATTGTGAGGCTATTACTGAGAATTTCGTGTAATCGAAAGTGTGTATATTTTGTCTAAATATCGTATATGTAATG
This sequence comes from Lytechinus variegatus, assembly GCF_018143015.1. Taxonomy (NCBI): domain Eukaryota; kingdom Metazoa; phylum Echinodermata; class Echinoidea; order Temnopleuroida; family Toxopneustidae; genus Lytechinus; species Lytechinus variegatus. The sequence goes on from NC_054741.1 coordinate 51,631,602, forward strand.
TATATGTTTAAAGTTATTGCACAATTGTTTGGCAGAGCCATGGATTGAGTATTATCGCAGAAATGAAGTGTTCCAAAGTGTTTAAAGCCAAAGGCTTTTCGTATTTTGATCAGATATATCGACTTAACCAAGTGAGGTCACCGGCAGCTAATTATGTAGCCACAGCAGAGTACTAGCTCTTTAAATAAACCATGTTAGCGTGGTAATATCTTACTGTCACCATGTGTACTGATTCTCTAGATGACAATATAAACTTTCTTATTTTGTGTACACATGTTATAAAATATGTTGCGGGTGGTATATATTTCGTGTGATACATTACGTGTGCAAAATATAGGCATGTTCATTAAAGTTTGTGTATAACTTATTTAACCATTTCACTTTGGAGCAAGAAAATTACGTAAATGCAGGAATATTTGTTTCATAGAATTGCATTCTTAGCAGTTTTATGTATAGAAGCATATAGGAAGTGAAAATCACGTGTAAAAATAAAAGACTATCAAGTTTTAAGAACGTTTTGAACAGAGGTCTTTCTCGCTAAGATTGTTTGAAAAATAAAAAGGAACATCGCGTAATTCAATTCAAGCAAGTGTACTTTATTGATCCAAAATTTTAGCATTGTATACAATGAATGAACTAGGTTAACTAATATCTTTTGACGTATTGTTAAACGAGATTGGAATCCTGAGTTAAGATCTGATCTAGCTCTTAGGACAATACTTAGTGGAGTTGAATGACGACTGCTTCTCTTACTAACGCATGGACTAAGACCGTCTTTTGTACAAATTGAAGAATTTTAAAAACACAATGAAGACAAAATTACGAAAATAATCTTGTAAATGGAAAAGAATTATTTTTGTTCAGTCCTTAGCATTATGATTACTTCATTTTTCTTTGATAATAATAATAATAACTGTAAATTTATATTGCGCAATTTCTATTTGGATATACTCAACCGCGTATTACAATACATAACATATAAGCAGAAAAACAATTATTAACAGGATACGCAAAAATTGTTGATGCATTATGTTCATGAAATGCTCAAGATACATACGGAAAATTATTATTTTAAAGAGTGATATGAAAGTTCTGAAAACTCAAAATCAACATTAGTGTGACGTATAGCATATTGTGATGATTGAACGGAGTGTTTGTCTTGTCTATATGCATTACGTACGGCATATGCATTAAATGATGGAATATTTTGTCTGCTTTGATTTGCTAACCATAATTATTACTTATGATTAAGATTATTACTTATGATTTTTACTTATGATAGAAATATTTAGTTGTCAAACAACAAATCAGCACTTTAGTGAGTACATGGTCTGAGCAACTACCCACTTTGTTATTTGTACATTCCGCAATTCTACATGTTAAATGTATTTTATTTTTATTCTATGTGCAGCCTAGTTAATTAATTTTGTCAATTCTTGAAACTTGCACTTGGAAACAATAAATGTAACATGTATTCTTTATTTCATGAGTAAATCAAGACTAGATATTTGATGTGTGATGTATTTTTTTTTCAATTCCAACCTGCACTGTGTGATAAAAACAAACACCATGGCCCAAATTCACAAAGGTGGTTTCATTTAAAGCCATGGTTTTTGGAAACCGTGGGTTTTAGAAACCATGTTTTTTTCTGCTAACACCACCTTTGTGAATTCGGTCCAATGTGTTCACATGGTTGACACAAACTCAAACCTGCTCTAAGAAATTCATATCCCACAGTGCGATCACACGTACAATACTGCCGAAGCAGTTGGGATGAAACATCTGTGAAGACGATAACCATTATATTATGTAGAATTCGTTCTCCACAGTGTCATGATCAGACCGTAAAGAAGATTTCCACTGTGTTGTACTTTCTTAAACATGTGCACACCTAGCTACCAACAATGCGTATATCATTTCCATTTATATGAATGCAGGATAAAAGCATTGTCGATTAAATGCCTTGCTCACCGGCATACACATGATACAGGTGCCTTGGCCGGGGATCGAACCCCGGACTTCGTATAGCCAGGCGTTTTAGACCATTCGGTCACGGCACCTCCAAGTCAGTGCGGTCACAGTGGGACGGCCATTTTGCACATTAGAACAAAATATGCTTAGAAGTAAAATCCATCTTTTGAGGAAACACATAAAATTAATGGACATTTTAGTTTTTATTCCACCGTGACAGACAAGAAAATACACAGCAAAAAACTGTAGGCCTATCATCACAGCCCACATTAATGGTATGATATAACGCATAACCAACAGTGTATCACATGTTGGTCACACAGTATTGACATTCATCACACTGTGATAAAATTTGAATACATTTTCACACTGTAGTATTCAGTGTGGTACGCTGTGTCTGAAATCTGCAAAATAGCCTCACATAGTGGTTTAACTACAGAGTGATCGGATGCCGGTGAAATGACTATACATGTGAACACAGTAAATGATCCTATGACACCAATTGCACATAAATAAACGTAACTACAGAATGAATACGCCGGTGAAATGACTACATGTGAACACAGTATATGATACTATATGACACCATGCATTTGCATATATGGCAATTTCACTGCGATATAGCGGGGAACACTGTACTACATGTGAAAGCGCGCACAAACACACTGTGAAAAGCTTGCACTATGCTTGGTACAGTATCCCGGTTACACTTCGTAATTCCGAAGCTTCGTAATTCCGAAGGTTCTTTATTCCGAAGGTTCGTAATTCCGAAACACGTAAATTGCCTATACCTCGATGTTCGTTAATCCGAAAACGAAAAAGGGTTCGTTAATCCGAACATTTGTGGCGTAATTCCGACGGTTCGTTATTCCGAAGGTTCGATAATCCGAAAACGAAATAAGGTTCGTTGTTCCGAAGATTCGTTAATCCGAAAACGAAATAAGGTTCGTTGTTCCGAAGGTTCGTTTATCCGAAAACGAAATAGGGTTCGTTGTTCCGAAGGTTCGTTAATCCGAAAGCGAAATAAGGTTCGTTGATCCGAAAACGAAATAAGGTTCGTTTTTCCGAAGGTTCGTTAATCCGAAAGCGAAATAAGGTTCGTTGATCCGAAAACGAAATAAGGTTCGTTTTTCCGAAGGTTCGTTAATCCGAAAACGAAATAAGGTTCGTTAATCCGAAAACAAAATAAGGTTCGTTAAAACGAAAAATGAAAAGCAGGAAAGCAGAGGCAAGGGAAGGGGGGCGGGGGACACTGTTGCCGTTCAATTATTATGAGGATGGGAAGGCAAGGGCGGCCGAACGAATTTTCGTTTGGGGTAGAGCCAAAAAATGAAACTCATACGTCAAAATGGGCACTTTGGTGATATTTTCACCTTAAGATTATCATCTGCTGTGTTTGATAGTGATTAAGTAGAGAAAAACTATGTTGAAGTGACTTCTTATTATGGTAAAATGTATATTTAGGCTTTATTTTTCGAGAGAGAGTATAATGAGCGAGCGGCTTGGTAAAACAAATTCAAAGGTGAAGTTGTAAAACGTTTTGGGGGTCAATTATTCTTAAAATGGCAATATTGCGAGGTGTTGCGAGCGTGAATCACAAGCTAAAACTTTAGGGTATTTCAATAAAAAATGAAAATTAGTTTTTAAAAATCCGAGCAGATTTCTGCTGTCATTAAAAAGATGTGCATCTAACTAAAGAATTAACACGAGCGCAAAACGCCAGCTTAAACATACTGACCAGAAAAGGGACCTGTTTAAGAAAGCATTTAGTGACCTCTTTAGGGTGCATATTTCACCAATCGAATGAGAGTGCGAAGCGCAAGCTGAAAATTTGCAATATTCCAGCCTGGAAACTTAACTTAACTTGTATACTTTAAAAAGAGTATTTCATTTCGAAAAAACATGAAAAACGGCATATTTATTTTTGAAAAGGGAACTTTCCCATTTTGGAAAATATTAATTTCCCTGTTTTTTATTTCATTTTTGGGGTGCAAGTGCCCCCTGCCTCCCTCCCGGCGGATCCAACTTTCGTCAAATAGGGGGGGGGGGGTTTCAGCCATATTTTCCTCGATCGGCAGCTTAAAGTTGATTTTTGTTTGTTTCTTTGTAAGGGTAGTCCTAACAGTCAATAATTAGCTTTATACTTATAAAGTAAAGTAAATATGTAATAACATGATAAACCCTTTTTAAATAATGCGAGGTATATATTTTTTTTAATATGATGGGCAATATGTTTGTGATCTTTAAAACGAGATGCCTATGTAACTAAATTTAGATAATAACTGCGAGCAAGAAGCGCGAACAGAAATTTAAAATATATAATCTCAGACCTGATCTAAAGGGGACATTTTAAGAACTTTTTGCAGTTAGCCATGAAGACGATGCGTGTTTCAACCAATGGCGGCGGAACGTATTTTCCTATTTTTTTTTTGGGGGGGGGGGCAAAGCAAAAAACCATGAGATTATCACCTGTGTAAACAGGTTGTGTGTTTTGTAGTAATTAAATTGAGCAATTTTTTTTAAGTGATCACTAAAGTTAAATATTTACGTTTCATTTCTGCGAGCGTGGCGAGCAAGCGGTTTGGGGGAAAAAATCAAATCTGAAGATGTAAAATTTTGAGCAATTACTGTTAAAAGGGCATCCTTGTGAGATGTTGCGAGCGAATCACGTGCTCAAACTTTTGGAAATCTCATGTATTCCTAGAATGATAATAATGATAATATTGATATAGATATCATTTACCCAGGGAAGCCACTTCAGTTCTGAAAACTGTTCTCCCAGCCATTATTATTATCATTTTTACAAGAATGCTTAGAATGTCCAGTTTTCAGGTTGGAATATCACAAATTTTAAGCTTGCGGTTCGCGCTCTCATTATTTAGTTCGTGAGATATATATTCTATTCATGAGTCACTAAATGCAGTCCTTAAAAGATTACTTTCTGAAGCCTGTTGCATAAAACTTTTTACCTGAGAAAACTCTGGTAAAAACTGAAAACTAAGGTTAGTCTGATTTCCGCCACTGCATGACTTTAGCACAGGGCAAAAACTCCTGTAAAAACAACTTGAGTTTTCTCAGGTAAAAAGTTTTATGCAACGGGCCCCAGGTCAGTATATAAACATATTACAGCTTGCCCTCGCATTAATTCTTTAGAAAGATACACATCTTTCTCACGATTACAAAAAATGCTCTGAATGCTCACTTCACGTCTTGTTACATGAAATGTCTACTAGTTTGAGCTTGCAATTCGCGCTTTCAACATCTCACAAGGATCATTATTAGTATTATTTTTTATTTTATTACCAGCAGAAGCTGTTATTAAAAATGACATCCCCTCCAATACAAATCCTATTATCTAGAGGTTACTCGCACGCGACCAACACACTTGACCCCCTGCATCTTTAAACCATTTGCTTAGGCAGCAATTGCTCAGATAAAATCGAAATTAGCCTATGCTTGATCAGGGCGCCTATATTCTTAATGAAATACATGCTTTTGGCCACAACACACACATGTATCATCGATCGTTATTACTATCATTGCATAATATCGTGTAATCTTGTAATGACAACATCATTTTTGTTACCAATATGAATAATTTTCATTTTCGGAAATACGAACCTTATTTAATTTTCGGATTAACGAACCTTATTTCGTTTTCGGATTAACGAACCTTCGGAATTACGAACCTTATTTCGTTTTCGGATTAACGAACCTTCGGAATTACGAACCTTATTTCGTTTTCGGATTAACGAACCTTCGGAATTACGAACCTTATTTCGTTTTCGGATTGACGAACCTTCGGAATTACGAACCTTATTTCGTTTTCGGATTAACGAACCTTCGGAATTACGAACCTTATTTCGTTTTCGGATTGACGAACCTTCGGAATTACGAACCTTCGGATTTACGAACCTTCGGAAATACGAACCTTCGGAATAACCGAACCTTCGGAATTACGAAGCTTCGGAATTACGAATGTATGCGCAGTATCCCGATAGTATCTGTGTGCTATCCGCATGCGACGTTTAGGTATTTTTGTTAAAGGGATGGTCCAGGCTGGAAATATTTATATCTTAATACACAGAGTAGAATTCACTGAGCAAAACGCTGAAAATTTCATCAAAATCGGATAACAAATAATAAAGTTATTGAAGTTTAAAGTTTAGCAATATTTTGTGATGATGTCACATCTCCCCTTTCCGTTTTCATATTTTTTTCATTATTTCATACTTGTGTGAATAATATGTCTCCTTTATCATGAAATAAGTTGCAGCAATAAATATCTAATGCACTAAATCAGTTGTCAATCCAATTTTTCTAGTTCTTGGAGGAAAAAAATTTGAATAAACCTAATTTCATATAATGAAATACAAAAGAACAAGTGGAGATGTGACATCATCAGCCCACCTAATGAATATTCATGACGACTGTTTTTATAAAATATTACTAAACTTTAAAATTCAATAACTTTGCTATTTGTTGTCCGATTTTGACGAAATTTTCGGAATTTTGCTCTGTGAAATACTTTCAGCCTGGACCACCCCTTTAATTATTAAACCGATTTTTTGGGAAACATATCTTATCTCGCCTGAACAACGCTTATTTGGGTGGTCGAAGACGATCACGGCCAAGACATCTGGGATGATTTGCCCAATGATATTTAACTCACTGCATCTATCTTTTCTTTTAAAGCTTGATTGAAAAAATTATCTTTTGTCGAAGTATTCTTAAACATCACACCTGCACATTCACCACCACACAAGCATACTTTATTTCTTTATTTTTCTTCTTTCTCCTTTTCTGATGATTTGTGACCGTAGATTTTTCTTCCAGATCTATGGAATATAATTGTTGTCCGTAGCCCTTTTCATTTTTTGCTTGCTATTACTCAAGCATTTATATTGCTTACATAGTTTGCCACTGCATTTGTTTTTCAATACTTTGTGTTATCCTTAAATTGTATTCATGTCAAATTTTATTAAGACACTGCTATAATTATAGCAGTGTACTTGAATGTCATACTACGATTGTGTTTTATGTATTGTAAATTTATTTTGACTTTACAATAAATGCAGAAACTCCTGGAAAAAAAGTCTAATTTTGAAAAGAAAATAACACCAAACTTTTCTTACACCACTTTTCGCTCTTCCCGCTCTCTGTATATGTATGTATACACACACACACCCTCCCACACACATACACACATACATATATATATATATATATATATATATATATATATACACCTCACTCATATATGTATATATATATATACATACATACATACATATATTTATTTATATGAGTGACTCTCTCGATTGGTCGAGGGGGTCGATCTCGCTCCCACCCTCTCTCATGATCCCCAGCATCTCCTCACTCCGATCTCTTTCCCGGCCAAACAAGCTCATATTCCCCGCTCATCGATTTGGACTATATCCAGGTCAGCCATTTTTATGACCTCGTCGACTGCTTTCCATCGTTGAAAAAAACTCAGCAATCTGTATACGAGGATACAGAGAGAAAGCATTCGACCGTGCGAGACTCATACAGCATTCATCGGCCCTATACGCATACAGACCCATTCTATGGATAACAGTTCTCGTAATATACTACTTTCACATGCATCGTTCGTTTTACCACAGCAAACTTGAACGAGGAAAGTGAGCAAAACCAGACGCCAATGCACACCGGGCCCTCCACATTAGAATAGAATAGGTAAGTTGTGTTTGTGAGTGATGAATGATATTGAAATTGTGATTACCTTGCATGGAGAGATGACCGTGTTTATCTTCTATTTCACATTTGGGTATATATTATATCCTCCACCCAAGAAATTGTCCCTGCTTTAACATATTAGTAACCTATATGTACCTGCTCATTCGTCAATGGCGTACTTTCACATGTACTGTACAGGCAATTCCATTTGCAAGAGCGGGTGAACATGAATGATATACCGGTCTGTGGGATCCTTAATTGTGCAGTATTAACATACAGGGAATCGAATACGGGATGTGGGATAAACATGTAAACAAGCTTCTGGGATTCTATACATACCACGGATCATATACAGTACCATATCGCCGCTGGTAGTGGTACACGTACTGTACTGCAATGTTTGATGGTACATTATACCCATTGACATATCCACTAATACCATGTATGCTTCCAACAAACACTCTACACCTAGTCTGCATGCAAGCACAGACTCATATTTGACAATTTTTTTTCCAATAACAGGTCTAGAGTAGAGACTATAGACGCCAAATAAGGCCCTGTCTGTGTTGAATAACAGAACACAGTGAATCTAGTCTCACTAGATTCAGACTTTGCATTATGCACTTTGCAAATTGCGAAAACCAAGGGTTTAGACTATAGACTATATTCTACACTGTACATACACCTCTCATTTCCGTTAAAAAGTTCAAGTTTGAAACAGGGAACAAGAGAATTGATAGCGAATTCATTGGTCAAAAACGGGAAGTCCAACTTCCCTGGTAAAAAAAATGCGATTTTTTACTGACATTGGAGTGATTTATAGTGCCCGTAGTATGTTGTTGTTGTATGTGAGATATCTGATCTAGTAAATTATATGCATTTTTCCATAATTTTGAAAATCGAAATCGAACTTTTATGAATTCAATATGTTATGTCAGCTAGTGGTATAGCAAACTCCGTGTTTACGGACTTTCCTGCTTGAAAAATGTAAGACAACATTTTATGATGATTGATTGATAATTTCGTGCAAGTTTTGAACGAAAAACAAATTACGAAATAACGTAAGTAAATCCCCTGAAAGACGGAATCCCATGAAATAAAGTTGCATTGAATAAATTAGTAATTAACATATCAATACATGGCATTATTTCATATAAGTATTATTTCATATGAACTTTTATTATTATTTGTTAGCATTTTGCTATCATAATTATTTTATATATTCTGATACTGCAGTCCATGCAAGCTTGTATGTGGGTCAGTAACAAACCCTGTTATAAATATTCCTTATGAATTCAATGGGATCAAGATGTATTGATGACATTTATAATATTCCGATTTCATTTAATTCTAGCTGTTGGCTCGTGTTTAACCATGACGTCGTCTGCGATATCTCGCCTCGTTTTCACCGTGTGTGTCATCACTATCACGGATAGAGCAGTTGCAATAAGTAAGATGATATCAAATTTTCTATATCTTCAGTTAATTTTCTGGTCATACTTATTTAAAGATTGATAAGAAATATATAGCGATGTTCTTCGGATTTTTTTTTAAATCAGTCATTTCAAAATTATATGATAGATCAAACTGGTTCTATATGATAAGTCTGACCACACCCATACCTTTCTATTTTCGATTGATTTTCAAATTCATAATAGTTTGAAGACTGTTTAAAACATTTTCGTACACAGTATTATCAATGGTATTTCTGCAGCTACATATCTTCAATTTCTCAACTTATGATGACTACTAAATCACAAACAATCTAAAGTGTTTTTTTTTCTTTTATGAATGATGAATATTATGACTGTCTATATATGTCACTTTGTAATTTGGGCAAGATCAAGATTTTTTTTATGTGAGTCTAACATTGACCAAAATGAAGCCAATGTAAGGTGTACTATGTATAGTGAATCTTGAAAGTAATAATTTATCACTATTTCTTTTCGAGAATATAAACCAACAGTCGTATTTACAGTGGTACCTTGGCAGTGGCACCCTATATTTTCATACTTAATGGACAAGTCCACCTTAACAGAAAGTTAATTTGAATAAAAAGAAAAAAATATATATCTACCATAACACTGAAAATCTCATCAAAATCGGATGTAAAATAAGAAAGTTATGACATTTCAAAGTTTCACTTAATTCCACAAAACAGTTATGAGCACATCTTATAAGGGGAGACTGATGACGTCATCCACTTACTATTTCTTCTGTATTTTATTAAATGAAATATGTAATATTCTATTTTTCTCCTCATTGTCAAGTGAAACAAGGATTAATTCCTCCCCGAACATGTGGAATAAGCATTGTTTAATACTATATAGTTCCGAACATGTGGAATAAGCATTGTTTAATACTATATAGTTCCGAACATGTGGAATAAGCATTGTTCAGTCAAGTTGGTCCTTATTGTCAAATCTGTAAATATTAGATAATATGTTATTTAAACAATAAAAAACAAATAAATAGTGAGGGAGGGACATCATCGACTGTCTCATTTGCATGCCACTGAGTTGTGCATATCATTGTTTTGTGCAAAAAATAAGTGAAACTTTAAAATGTCATAACTTTCCAATTTTACATCCAATTTCGATGAAATTTTCGGCGTTATGCTAGTGTCATTTTTCTCTATTTATTCAAATCAACATTTTTATGCTGTGGACTTGACCTTTATACATGTTTCTCTTCAATTATAAGGAAATGGTGATTTACGGCTCGTCAGCGCCAACACAACCAAAGGCTGGGTTGAGATCTATTACAACTCTGAGTGGTACTCGATATCCGGTCAGTTCTTAATCTATGATGTATCCAAGGTAGTGTGCAGACAGCTCGGTTTGCCCTTCACCGAAGCAGTAGAAGTGGACGATCCTTATGTGAAGAGACCCCTGGATAACGTTGGTGTGCTGTCTACCACTGCATTCTGTGATGGGGACGAAGCCAGGCTTGAAGACTGTCGTAATTTCGACTGGAGCTTTTCTCAATTCTACACCCATGATTATGATGTTGCAGTCCATTGCGCAGGGGGTAAGAACTGAGAACCATGAAGAGATTTCTTGAAAAGCATTGTAACTATATTGGGCTATAGTCGTGTTCTAGTGGTCCCGACTCTCGTGGGTTCCAATCCCAGCCAAGCACGGCGTGTCTTCCTTCAGCAAGAAATTTATCCATACTGTACTGCACTCAACCCAGGTGAGGTGAATTCAAATGGGTATCAGGTAGGGTTAATTCCTTCAGTGCCTTTGAAAAAGTGGTAGTTCGAGCTAAAGCCTGGGTGTTAATAACAGCGCTTTGTATCCTCAGGCATAAAGCGTTATATACATCCAGCAATTATTATTGCTATTATATCCATTAAAATTGTGTCTGTATTTGAAAAAGGATAATAAAATCAAGAACGCATCACCTCTTCTATCACCACCATCTCCATTATTACCAACAATATTATTACCATAATTATACTGCAGCAACATTACCATCAGCTACTGCAGTGAAAGACTGCAAAAGCGATGATGAAGTTACGAAGACAACTGAATAACAGTGGCTGTTCAGATATTGGGTGATAAGTTCAAGGAGATATCTCCTTTTTTTAGTAATCTTTTATTCTCTTCTCTCACAAAACGAATTGAACATAGTAAAATATAACATTCATGATCATAAATCAAAATCCTTGATATGCCTGATCGATAGTATACTGCTTGCAAACCGTGTGGTCTACAGTGCGTAATGGCGAACATCTTCAGAGACAATTGATGTATGGCTACACGTTAAAGTTTAGTTTTTTAAATTTCATCTAAACATCAAAGCAAATAAAGATGACAATCACACTGAATTTTCAATATAGGAAATATACTTCTACTACTACTACTACTACTCCTACTACTACTACTACTACTACTACTACTACTACTACTACTACTACTACTACTACTCCTACTACTCCTACTACTCCTACTACTACTCCTACTCCTACTACTACTACTACTACTACTACTACTACTACTACTACTACTACTACTACTAATTCTACTACTACTACTACTACTACTACTACTACTACTACTCCTACTACTACTACTACTACTACTACTACTACTACTACTACTACTACTACTACTACTACTTCTACTACTTCTACTACCACCATCATCACCCCCCACCACCACCGACACACCCAATACCCCCACTACTTCTTCTGCTGATGATAATGATGAAGATTATAAGTATAGAACAATTAATGTTTCATTTCGTATGTTGAGCTGAACAATTTAAATTGATTTTCATCCACCATTTTGAAAGTGCATAGAGGGAAAGGGAACAATAAGACATGTGATCATCTTCAACCAATGAAATTTGTGTTATTTTCCTTTCTTCATCTTCCTCAGAAAATATAAACACTGGCGATCTGCGACTAGTTGGTGGTGTCGACGACCGTAGTGGGCGCCTCGAAATCTTCATGGGAAAAGCCTGGGAATCATTCTGCAGTGTAGGATTTGGTGTAACTGAAGCGATGGTGGCATGTCGTCAGCTTGGCCTTCTAAATACTTCTGATGTAGAATTTTTCCCTGATGCGTACTTTGGTAGGGGAAATATAGGCGATGGACCTTACATTGCTCGCTGTACTGGTGACGAAGAGAAGATTGATTCCTGTTCTTCTTTTTATCGCTCCTTCCATTCTGTGAATTATGATGAACTTTTTTGTTCCCACTCTCAGGACGTCGGGATCTGTTGTCCATCGGATATAGGTTAGCTTGCACAGATAATTATTTCAGTTTTGTTTTTGGACAATAATGATTTTATGAATAGTTGAGGACAGTTTGTAAAGTTTGTGGTTATCATAAAAATGTAATCTCCTTGACGAACTAAAATCAAATAGGAGTGATACGAGCCCCCCACAACATCAAATAACCAAACAATGATTACAAACGGCTAAACACGGCTCAGAAGCATTCCATATACTCATCATTTAGGGATTGATTAACATTTATTTATGTTAAGAAGGAGGAAGTCTATACAGATTCTAAATATTGATCGCGATTTGTCCAAATATTTTCAAATTACCCTTATAAATGATAAAAACATCAATTTAATGTTTGTAACCTTCACAGGAGTAGCAAATAGCCGCTGCGATTGAATCATATGTTGGAAATATCAGTGAATTTATAAGCTTGAAAATAACATTCAAATGGTTAAGATAATCACTTTACAAGTACTTGTTTGGATTATTCTAACAAAAGCAATGAATAAAAGGCTAAGACATAAACAATAAGAACAATTAAGAACAATAAAAAATATTGTTCTTAATTTGAATTAATAGCTTCATCTGTCATTGTACAATGTTTTCCTCGTACAATGCCAATTTACAAAGCTTCCATCGTTTCAATATTAATTACAGGTGGATGTGCCGTAACTTACAGTACTAGTGGAACTTCTGTCGTCGGCAGCATCGTTGGTTCTATTATAGTGGTCGTTGTTGTACTTCTTATCATCGGCTGTTGCTGCTACTGCTGTTGCAAAAAGAAGAAAGGAAAGCAACAGTATACGACAGTGGTTCAAAATCCAGCCCCTCAGCCAGCTAGCGGAGGTCAGCAAGCTCCAGCACCAACGTCGGGAAGTACAGCACCACCTGTTTACTACCATGGACCCACACCAGGTCATCCTGCTGTGAATATTGGCCAACCTAATACACAATCCTATCCTATTCAATACCCTCCTACTGGTCAGGCCATGCCTCCACCTGCACCCGTTGCCGGCAATATCCCATACCCTCCGCAGACCAATCCATACCCCACTGGGCAAGTACCCCCACCTGCAGCAGCTGGCAGTACCCCGTACCCTTCACAACCCTATCCATACCCCTCTGGACAGGCTCCTCCACCCGCAGGTGCATATCCTACACCACCTCAACAACCAGCTTACAATCCCACCGCTGCCACCGGTACATATCCAGCTGCACCTTATCCTCCGCAGGCTGCACCCACAGGACCAGCTTATGGTGCTCCATCTGCAGAACAGTCATATCCCACCAAAGGAGATGTAGATCATCCTTTACCCTCACATTCTGCAAGTGGAACACCGAGCGCACCTCCAATGGATATGGGAAGTGGGCAAGGGGAAATTCCGAGTGCGCCCCCGCCAGCTTACGAGCATCTTATTGGATGATGCGGATGATTAGGGCTATCTATGCAAAGGAAAGATTACAGAGAACACTTTTGTGTTATCCATGTCATTGTTAAACCTAATTTCTGATCATCACACTATTGAACTGAGGACCTGCCATTATAAAGGTAATATTTCTCTTTTCAAGTCAGTAAAGCTGACAAAAAGGGTACCCATTTACTGCTTATGGTATACCATCCTTTCAAACTCTGCCATTTTCATTTATCAATAAATAAATGTTTGATTTCGTATATTTATGTATTTGTTTACATCACTCCTCTTTTATGACTTTATGATGTCCATAGGAAGAATAAAATTAAGTTTATACAATTTGGCAATATAAAGGAAATTGCTAGTCCCTAACTTATTTTAATGATGGGATTCCTCTTTTACTCGAATAACTTGAGTGAGTAAATAACGGTGTACATCTGAGCACTGCCCAGATACAGCAAGCATTATTTTGTACACGTTTATGAGAGTATTATATCCCAAATAATTTCAAATCATTTTTATGTGGTAAAACTAAGTTACCGCTTAATAGAAGATACATTTAAATAGAATACAAATACTGACTTGCCCCAAATCGCTACTTGAAACTGCCTTTCATTCGCAATAAAAGAGAAATGATTTAATCTATCTCCCTTGTCTTGAATTAAAAAGGCATATGACGAAGAAAAATGTCTTTCCATCACAATTAAATGATTGCCTGTTAATTCCAGTAATCACTTTGTAGGAAATTAATCAAAAATAAAGAGAATAAGACTACAGTGTAAAATAATGAAATCATGGGGTGGATAAAATAGTTGGGATGCCAATTAATAAAATAAACTTTATTGTAACTTTCAAAACGCATTACTCTGGCTTAAATTAATTTCTTCAGTCTCCTGTTTCTCAAAAAGTGTAGATATATCACACAAAATTATACTTTAAAAATGATATACTGTTCATAAATTATGTCTAAAAGTAAATATTCATCATTCATTACACGAGGATGCATGTAGAGAACAAAAATTACAAAATTATAAATATTTTTCATTTTAAACAATATTTGTTTAGTGTGTTTAAATATAAGGTAATTTAAAGCGTTTTTCATCAAAGGAAGATGTTCGAATTTACATTCGCCTACTTTGAGTTCCTGTATGTATCTCATATTGATTTATTTATCATTAATTATGATGGCTCTCATCAGGTCTTTAGAGTTGTTTGTAAAAATTTTGTAGAAACAATCGATTGAAATGTGAAAGTTTTGATCCCAACAACTGTTTGTTATCGATTTTTTTACATTGAATGATTATTGGGTACTAGATCTATTTAATTGTATATACAATATATGATACTCTAAATCATTGTTACATGTAATTTTTACATACGTTTGATATAATCAATCAATGCTATATACATATTGAATGTATTGCTGTAAGTTTCAAGAGTTTGATAAAGGCATCAAAGGACGTGACTTGGCCTTGACCAACGGTCAGCATGTATGTATGTATGCTATAACTTCATGTTTTATTTATATTGTGTGATGAGGGTAATAATGATGTTGAGATCTTTCACCTGATAATGCGGCTCACTATCTATTTTACTATGTAGTATTTTGCCTTACTTGAATGAAGACAACCCATTGGCTCTGAATAGACCATTTTGTAGTTACTTCATGGGAAATTTTGGTCAAATGGCCTTTCATTTCTTTCATTATGATAGGCAGATTTCAAAGCAAGATATTATGTAAGCTTGCCTTACATAGCAGGATGAAGAAATTGATTTCAGGTGACTAGAATAGCACACCAATGTACACACAAATGAAGTACTGTATTTGTTGCATTTCTATGCTGTAAATGCATTAACATTTTGCTATAACTATGTATTTGGTCAACTGAAATACCATCATTGGTGGATGTATTGTTTTTTTTATGGATCTGGTCAAAGACACAGTTCAGAAGAGTATGTTAATAATCAAGACACTAATGTTTGTGCTTAACTCATTAGATATCAAACCACCGTGTCACCTCAGCATAAATGACCTTTTTCTGATCATGCGCAGACCTGAACTACGAAATGGCTTTTCCATCCTTATAATCAACCATCATGCAGGCCGGGGATGTAGTGGAGCGGGCTTTTCGATGATTAAGTTGGGGTGCAATTTGAAAAAAGTGAAATGTAGAGTAAACTGTAGAAATTCTTACCCTATAAGAGTTTGACAAAAATCATTTAGAATCCTTTGAAGAGTTAAAGCATTATGTACTCTCTAAAAAATCGAATATTAAAACAACATTTGAAAGGTAAGAGGAGTGACAACCTTTCCAAATGTTACATCCAACCTTGTATAAAGCTGAATCCAACATTTTAAGTGTTGGGTACAACCATTTAAAGTGGTAAATGCAACCTTTAGAAAATGTTGTCACTCCTCCAACCTTTGAAATGTTGATTTAACATTCGATTTTTTGGAGTGTATACATGACCACCAATTATTCATATTGATTATTTCAACAATATTTCATAGTGGTCTCAAACTATTTAAAAAAATGATTCTACTTTCCGTGGACAAATACTTCAGCGTAAATTTTGTGGTACGATGACAAGTGTAAATGTGACAATTAATTTCCTCAAAATCAAACTGTTGTATCTTTTTATCGAAACAGTTTTGAGCAAAATAACTTTTTCGGAGTGTTCGTATGCTTATTGACTAACACGTGTCAATATTAATTGATTCATTGTAGCTCGACACTCCTGCACGAGAAAGTACACATTAAAGAAAGCATTCTTTATTAAATTAATCATTCTTTTTTTAAATTCACAGGATAATTTTTTTCTGAAAAAAATTATCAAATTCTTTTATTTTCCTCATGTGAACGTTCAAGTGTTCTGGCTATGTAACATTCAACCCAAGTCCCGTAACCCAGTCGCATATTTTCACTAGTCGATGAACACATGCAGTTTGGAGAAATTTTCTTCTGACCATCTCTTGTAAATTTGTAATTGCTAAATTCATTCATATTGTTATCATGTTGTCAAGTTTGTAAACAAGAATCTATAATAATATTATATTTGAAGGAACACACCTCTAGATAAACAGTAAGAAATTATACTATTCACTCAAAATATCATTAAAAACACAAATATCATAAAAAAATGACAATTCAATTTCATGAATAAAACGCTTAGTTGTTCCTTTAGAGAAGCTGAATCGAAATACATTATAAACCCATTTTAAGAAATGCTATGCCTCTTATCTAAAACCCGGAATATTACATGTTTTACCGGTGCTATTTGTTTTAAAGTTATTTGTTTTACAAAGTTGTAAATAAACATGCATGTGGATCTGCGTTTGAATGTTATTTATAATGTCAAACATGAATTTTTACCTGAAAAACACTTTGGTTGTCTTTTTATTTGAAGTCCTAATTGAGTAGAAAAATAACCAGTTGTCTCACGATCGATGTATCAAACGAAGTTGGAAAGCGACGTTTCATACGCCGTGAGACAACTGGTTATTTCTTCTACTCAATCCTTCACCACGATGAACCTCTTCTACATCATCAATTATTTTCTTTACAACGTTTGGATGTTCATAAGTTATGCATGACTTTGCGCACGACTGAAACATGTTCATGTACTACTAAGTCAGCTCCATAGAGATAAATCATTAGCGCAACCAGTCTTGCGTATTAGGTCATGTAGCTTGCAATCATTGGCCGTATTCTGAAATCGGGTTTAATTTCAAATGGTCATAAGTTGTGGTTTACCTAATGTATAGCCAATTGTGACATAAATCTCTAACAGTAGAGGTTCACAGTATCAGCTCATTTGACTCTCAAATCATTCTCAACTATCTGGGAAGGATAAATAAGATAACTGTCTTCACAATTAAAATATTAGGAAAGAGCACAGTTAAAGGACAAGTCCATCCCCAAAAAGTTGATTTTGATAAACAGAGAAAAACCAACAAGCACAACACTGAAAATTTCATAAAAATCGGATTTGAAATCAGAAAGTGAGAAAATTTTGAAGTTTTGCTTATTTTCACAAAACAGTTTTATGCACATCCTGGTCGGTATGCACATGAGGAGACTGGTGACATCATCCAATCACTTTTTCTTTTGTATGTTATTATATGAAATTTTCTAATTTTCTCTTAAACACATGCAGTTCGTGGAGCGTTGTGGCCCAGTGGATTAGTCTCCGGACTTTGAAACAGAGGGTCGTGGGTTCGAATCCCAGCCATGACGTAATTTCCTTCAGCAAGAAATTTATCCACATTGTGCTGCACTCGACCCAGGTGAGGTGAATGGGTACCCGGTAGGATTTTTCCTTGAACGCTTTAGCGCCTATTAATATGGCGGCTCACTACAGCCGGGGTAATAATATGATACCAAGTATCAAAGCGCAGTTGATGAGTATAAGCACGTAGTAACTGCGCTATATAAATGGACATATTATTATTACAGTGATATTCTTGATATGCCTTTGGTACAGCAGTGGTGTGATACGTTGAAAACCTTTTCTATCGCCTGCTGACAAAGAGTCAAAAGTGAAAATGCGACGTCAAAATTATATACAATATACTGGAGAGAAGTAGATCCGGCCTGGATATAGAGAATGCTATGGTTAATTAGTAAAAATTAGTAAAAATACTTTTACCGCCTTTCCCTCGCGGTCTCCCCATCTATTTCTCTGTCTGTATTTCGAAATCTCGCTCACTTAATCGGTAATCAGTTAAGTATTACTTTTCAAACCCATTTTTCCAACAAAATTATTTTCCAAAGTAGTACATGCTGCAAACAAAACGAACAATTTCATGGGTTTTAAGGCGTACTAAAATCGCAGAAATTAATAGGCCTATCGGTTCGGATATATAAAATCATCCAAAAAGGGACCGACGAGTCGCAGTTTATTTGTTTTTAATGAAGGCGTAATACTAAAATTATTTTAATGAAACACACATACACAAAACACATGCCAGAATTCATTTATTGATTTCAATGAAGAAATTCAATGACAGAGAAGAACGACATAAAAGTGTAAAAGTATAAAACATTTCATTCTACATCATAATGTACAAAGTAATATTTCTTAGTGTAATCCACATTTCATTATCACAACATTACGAAGTATAGAATAATAATGCAATGATAATAATAACATTTCATGTAGTTTCCTATTTAGCTATAAAGGCGCACTGTTAGTATTCTCCACACTCAATTGGGTAAAAGTGCACCATGATGAGGGTAATTATGTGTCCAACCATAACTGGGCATTTCTTTTGGGCATTTTTGTTTATTCAGTGTGATGCAATTTTTTTACAGTACAGTTGTTTTCAGCACTGGATGCCTTCAAGAAATACTAAGGATCTCAGCTCTTTAAAATGAAGATCATATAGTAACAATCACACGATAATATAATCGGCTAGTTGCATTTGAATTCTTAATACAATATTCAATAAATGTATTCAGTCGATGGTGGTATTTTATAGCAGAGCACCTGTATTACGACAAAGCTGTGCATGCATACGGTTAATATATTCATTATATAAGCATGGTGAGTGAAGTACAAATTTGAATAAAGAGACCCGCCAGAGAGTGATAAGGAGACACACACATTATTTACAATAGTGTATTATATGCATTTATGGTGTAACCCTATCTTAACTGGGCTATTTCAGACCAACATATTCTGGGGGAAGGGGTCAATTAGACCCCTCCCCCCCTCAGATCTCGGCCGTTGATTACGCGATCGCCGCAAAAATTTGCACGCGCATAAAGCTAGCCGGACGTAAACGACAAGACTGTATAGTAAAATTTTCAGAACAATTAATAGCTCATATTCTTTTTATTAATTATGCAAATAAGCGTATAAAATTCGCCTTGTTTTTTGTGTGTATGTTTTTGCCTTTAACTCACTTTATATAACAAGTAGAATGCTAATTTTTGGTGAACATATGAATTTTTACATTTCTGACAAAAATCTACAAAAATTGCTGAAAATTTTTTTCCTATACATGTACATGTATGTATCTCATGTTTAAAAAATTCTTGTGTATTTCTATGTTTTTTCAAACCTTTGTTTTTTTCGATTAACTTTGTCGGGGAACCTTTTGCGATCATAAATAACATAAAATGAATTAATTCTAAACCAACAAAAGTAAAAATAATCATACATTTATAATGTTTGGTTGAAAAAAAAGAATGTTTATCCCGACTAAATGATAAAACTAAGAAATCACACGTTAATGGACACACTTTTGCATACTCATTTACAGCCACACACATGTTATTCTTATGTTTCGTACGCATAACAAACAGTTGATCGGAGAAAGCAAACTCAAATTTTCATTTCCCTGAGAAAATAATAAAATCAATAAAAAATGAAATCACTTTTTTAAAATAAAATCCCATAAGCTCTTGAAGGCCACACTCAGAAGGTTTGAAAGGAATGTACAAGGGAACGTCATTGTTCGGAAAATATGAACAATTGCAGCTGGTTCATTAGCATGTTATTATTACGTAAATAGATATATTTGTATTAATAAATCTTGCTCATTAGCATAGGGGCCTGCAGTGTAACTTTCTCTCTGTATATAGCGTGTTCAGTTACCATGACAGTCATCCCTTGTGTGCCCGAGTCTCTGAATGGGTGATCGTAAAAGTAGCACGACTCTGCTATAGTTACTCAATGTCTGTGATGCGGACCCGGGGTACGGACTATTGTAGTGCAGGCCTGGTGCGGACCAATGAAAGTCATGAGTAACTGAAAACGGTATTATACGTCCAGAAGATATTCATTTTGTTCATTAAATGTCAAGAGTTATTTGAGAAGCTCGCTGAATTCTGAAATAGATATCTTTAAGGTCATTAATTGTCATCATCTAATAAAATGGGAGCGCACTTGGGATTTCCCTTTGCACACCGTTCATATCCATCGGATGTGCGCTCGGTGTCCCACTTGCTGCATGAGAAGTTAATGTGTGATCTACATCTCCTTTGGTCGGATATGACAAGCTGTTCTGGAGATGAAGCACCTTAAGCTGGTCCAGTGGATGCAGCCTGTGGAGGATAAGGTGCAGCTGGGTATGTACCAGTGGCAGCGGTGGGATTGTAACCTGGTTGTAGAGGAGGAGTAGGATATACACCTGCTGGTGGAGGAGCCTGTCCAGAGTGGTAAGGATAGGGGTGTTGTGAAGGGTACGGGGTACAACCAGCTGCTGCAGGTGGTGGTACTTGTCCAGCCGAATATGGATTACTCTGCGGAGGGTATGGGGTATTACTAGCAGCAGGTGCAGGTGGAGACAACCCAGATGGGTCACAACTTGAAACAGGAGCCCCATCCGCATTGGTATGAATGTAGACAGGTACTTTCTGATCTTCAGATGATGCCATCGGAAATTGATTTGGACCTCCACCGTCAGCCCCAAGAGACACTGCATTGTATTGCTGTGGAGGTTTGGGCTTCTTCTTGCATCGTCTACTGCACGGTTTCTTGCACGCGATGTAACAACCGGCGCATAGTGTAATCGGAAGTAGTATAACTGCTAGAAGACTACCTGCAAACTCACCATTACTCATCTCTACTTTGGGTTTGCACGAGTCTGGAGAAAATGGATAAGCCAAAAACAAAATACAAATCATTTTTATTATCATTACAGAAACGTCACATCAAAGATAAACAAAAAAACAGAAGCCTTATATTAAATCTACAAATGATGAAATATCATATTCGCAAAAAAAAACAATTTTGCGACGGGTAAGTGAATTCAATATACTGACATCTTCAACTGATTCCATGCAAGAAAATTGTTTAAGGGTGAGTGTAAGTGTGTGTTTATGAATATCCAACTATTTCTAATGTGATCGGGCACCCGATCAAAATTAATTTCTATGTAAAATGGGAAAAAATGGAATAGCTACATTCACTGTGGAGGCTTTACCAAAACCTAAATGAGGCTTTGATAACATTCTTTATTTTCTACAACAACGTACACGCATATTAATAATCACCTAAATCCCGGGAACAGCAGATGCTGAGAGAGTCTTGTGACACGCTGCATTCTTCACTTGAATATGCGGTGTACAACTCATCGCAGGAAGGTATATCCTCCTCATCCCCAGTGCACTGGGCAATGTAAAGTCTACTGAGTGCACCAGACGGTGGGCCAAAGTAATCACTGTTATAGATGTAGGGTTGGGATGTATTGAATCCGAGTTGACGACATGCTACCACCGCTTCTTTTATCTGGAACCCAACAAGACAGAATGGTGTCCAACGAAGTCCAGAATACAGTTCAAGACGCCCTCTGCGGTGATCCAAGCCATCGGCTAATCTGAGTCCACCAGTTGGGAAGAACTCTATCGAAGAGAAGAATCAAGTTATAGATGAGATGGAGGGAAATGCAAGGGGGGGGGGGGGAGAAGTCGATAATCAGTAATATTGGTTTATTTTGTGTACGTATTACTCGTAACTTGATGATTCGGATTGACATCAAACGCAATGCAAAAAAAGTCCAGTTTCCAAATCTAAAGGCCTAGGATATTTTTACCAAATTTCTCAAAGTGAAAGAGAAAGATATATCACATTTGGTTTTTAAATAGTATGGACCTACTCATTAGATTTACCAGAACAAAGGACTATCACCAATGTATATATTTATTGACCCTGTACATTAATCTCAACGTTAGGAGGTTGATCGAGCAATAACTTAGCTTAAGGAAAATCGAGAATGTCTTATGTGCAACATGACATGAACAATGTAATATGGGTAATATGATATAGAACATACTATTGATCACGTTACCATAGTATGCATGTTAATTAATACATATATTTTCAAAACAAGGGGAAAAAATTAGGAAAGATATCGGCGGAAGAATTTAGATTAGTCCCAACCTCCTTTGCAAAAGATGGCAAAGTCTTCATCATGTGTGTAAAACGGCACAGGGTTCCAGTCGAAACTATTGCATTCAGTAAGTCTGTCTTCGCCTCCACGACAGATCATCCATGTCACCAGAACCTTCTCCGAGTCAGATGGTGTGAGGATTCTTTTATCCCGTACAAATTCGGCCTCTGTGAAAGGTAGACCAAGCTGTCGACATGCCACTCGAGAAGGAGATCCTCGTAAGTTTTTATTCGATATTGTCATCCATGTTGAGTTATAGTAGATCTCTAGACGTCCGTATAATGCCGTACCGTTAACTAGGCGCAAGTCGCCTTCACCTGTAAAAAAATAATAAAATGAAAATATCAGAGGGAATGTTGTGGCATGAAAATCATTCTACATTGTGTAGGCCTAAGGGCACCAATGAGAAATCCAAAAGAAAGGTACCTCTGGATAACCCGCCAATGTAATGACTATAGAAGATTAGAAACTGTTCCTTGCATTCGTGAAAACTTCCTCTTTTCACTAGTCAATGTTCTTGGAGAAGAAAAAAAAACACTAATTGCTAAAATTTATATTGTTGTCTTAATTTCGGTGACAATTACATCATCTGTTGCCAAAGAAAAATCCTTTTCATTGTAAGGAAAAAAGAACTTTCTGCCCTTTTCGATAAATCTTGGATCTGCAACTGATCGACAATGATTTAGCATCATGTGAAAAAAGAAGATGCTAGTTATACCATCATGACGTGGACAAATATTTATCATGGTATATATTTATCATCAGGAATTCCTAAATCAATAGAGTTTTGATCAATCGAACAGGAACTGTCAATAAGTACTATCTTCTATGATGGAGGTAATATACGAGTATGGGGTCCACAACTATGGTTGTTCCAGTATGAAGCCACAGGCGGTTACATTGAGGCTGACTAGAACGCAGCAAAAAATCCATGACATATGATTCAGTATACGAGCCCTGCAGTGGCGTTGGAAGGAGGCAAGGAAGAAAAAAACAATGCAATTGAAATGGAAGCTCTAGATGACATCAGAAGTGAGCAGAGGAGGTTTAAAGCCCTGTCTAAGGAATAGAGGCTTGGGAGGAAAAGGGAAAGGACGGGCTAAGCAACTACAGAAATTCTACGAAGACCCTTTTGCCTTCAATAAAGCTCTTTTCATCTCTGTGAAATCTGGTGAACTGACGGCCACTAGTAATAGAGGAGTTTCAAGACCATCTGAGAATCACCTACTATGACAGTACGAGGAACCCCTGCCTCCTATGGAAAACTTGGTACGTCGAACTTTTCCAGGCGAAAACTTTGACATTGACCCTCCACGCCTATCTGAGGTAGAATTTTCAAGAAGGCAAGGTCTGGCTCATCCCCAGGTCCTAACGGTGTGTTATATAAAGTATTTAAATACTGTACCAGCATCAGGAGGCTATTGTGGGACTCGATCTTGAGGGTACTGTGGATAAATAACGTGGTACAAAAGGAGTGGAACAAAGCTGAAGGAGTGTATATATACCGAAAGAAATGATGCTGAGACGATTGAATCATTCTGTCCAATATCTTTCCTTAATATTAACGGGATGATCATGATGGGAATCCTTGCTGAGTGTCTTTCCAAGTTCCTTCTTGTGAATGGATTTTTTGACACAGCTGTTCAGAAGGCAGGATTTTCAGGGGTTTTTGGGCTGCGATGAACACTCTGCAATGATATGGCACACGATCCAAGAGGCAAAGAGGAAGAGGATGGATATATCAGGTCTATGGCTGGACTCGGCCAATGCACACTGTTTATTGCCACACTCAATGATATGGTTTACCTTGGACTTCTTTTCTACATTCCTCAGAAACTTGGTGATTTACTAAAGTGTTACTTTCAGGATTTTAAGATGAGATTTTCCACCAAGGAACATACAACAGCCTCCCAGCGACTTGAGGTAGGCATCCCGATGGGGTGTGTTATTTAACCGATTTTATTAGTAATGGCAATGGAAGTCATAACTAGAGCTGCATGTTCCTGTTTTAGAGGTGTTGAGATCGAACCTGGACTCGAGCTGCCACCAATACGAGCTTTCATGGGTAATACTCAATCCATGCACAGCCAATACACAGAATGCTCTGGAGCGTCTAGATTAATTCGAAAAGCTGGTGCAGGATAAAGTTCAAACCTAAGAAGGAAAGGAAAGGTTGATAACAGGACCATTTTAATGTTGGTGGTGAGGCCATTCCATCGATATCGGATGACTCTTTTAAGAGCTTAGGTCGCTGGTTCACGAAGGAGCTATTTGACAAGAAATAGTTAAACTTGGTCCGAACGATGGCAGAGGATGGACTAACCCTAACCCTAACCCTTCCAAATAAACTCAGCTGTGGCGCCTAAAGGTCAGTCTCTTCCTAAGAATCATGTGGCCATTGATGATGTATGAGATTACAATGACGCATGTTGAGAGGATGGAGCAAAGAATCTCAGTGCACGTCTGGAAAGGGTTTGGCATCCCTCTTTGCTCAACGAACATAAGCTTTTACGGCATCTACCCCTGAGTGCACTTACAGAGGAATTTAAGGTTAAAAGGGTTCACATGTGTACTCAACCCTAAGGGACTCCTGCAACCAGCTTATTAAGGGGACTGTGCCAGACATTTGCATAGGACGCAAATGGAATGTCCAGCAAGAAAATTAGGAAATAGAGTCTCGGCTGAGGCACAAGGATATGGTTGGGCTTGTGCAAACCAATAGAGCAGGAATGTGTATGAATCCATTTCTTCCTCTCAAGGGCGGGAATAACCAACAGAAGGAAGTTGGTTTTGGACTTGGTGGAAATTGCTACAAGGTCCTCTGCCTGGATTTGGAACAGATATAAAGCCAACTTAGCAAACGAGCAACTGGAGGTGGCATCTCGTCCTGATGCTGCTGGCCCGCCTCCTGCCACATAGCCATATCGAGGATAATGGGCCGAAATGGCAGGCAGGAGGACCTCGACTGAGGATCCAGCTATTCTGGAGGACATTTCTCTGCACAAATTGTGATTGTATTATCCCAATGGATCCCTGATACCAGAGTTATATCTATGATATGGGGCCCAAAAAATATCACCTCTCCAGATATAATTTCGTGATTTGCTCATTTTACTGGATAATTAAAATTGAGCTGAATTTCATAGATTTAAATCTGAACATGCTAAATGATAATGTGAGCTAGCTGTTAGAAGTTATTCTAAACTTCTGTAATAGCCTCTGGTGATCCTCATACTAGGGGATGAAAACCCCGATGGAAGGCCAAGAGGATGTAGAACCATCTGCAAATGCCCGGTACAGTTTGATCATGCGCATATTAGAATTTTGTTCAAAACTTTCGTCCTCATAGCCTTGCCTTGTGTGTTTTTAATCTCCAATTTATATGATCGCACTTACTATCAGCTAAACTTCTTCCAAGAAATGCAGCGAGGCAGACGATTAATAGATGGAAACGAGGCGAAGATTCCATTTTCAACCTTCAATCAGTCGGCTTGAGATAGATGACTTCATGAATGCTGTAGGAATTGATAAATTTTTGCCGTTATAGATCAACCGTTGACTGTAAAAAATAAAAAAATTGTAAATGTATAATCACAGGTATTCTTACTTATCTGTCTATAATAAGCCTATATGAATGAAGTAAAAGAAAAATGAATGAGGACGACTGCGCTGTTTAAGTTTTTAATTTTTTTAAACAACGCAAAAAGATACAACGCAGTCAAACAATCGAATATTCTTCAAGAACTAAAAAGAGGCAGCATCGGAGAGGCTTAGAGGAGTGTATTTATCAATTTAGTAATAGCAAAATATGATTCTCTTTATATATTTTGTCTAACCCAAGACATAAAAATGTAGTCTGGATGACACAAACTCTCCAGTAAATGTATGGTTTCAATACAGTGGCGGCAAAGCCTAGCTATACACACACTACACACACACACACACACACATTTTATATTATTGTTCGGAATTTTGGATAATACAATATTTCAGTATTTACGAATTTGACAATTAGGACCCCCTTGCTTGAACCTTAAAATGTTAAAGTAATAAAATTACGTGTGTGTAGGGAGGAATGAAACTTTGTTTCACATGACAATGACGAGAAAATCAAAATATTTTTTTGTCATATGATAAAATACAAAAGAAATAGTGAGTGGATGATGTCATCGGTCCCTTCATTTCCATATCGAACAGGATGTGCATTAAATAATTGTTTTGAAAAATTAATCGAAACTTTAAAATGTTATTACTTTCTTATTTTACATCCGATTTTGATGAATTTTTTCAGTGTTATGCTTGTTTGATTTTTCTCTTTCTATTTGTTGGGGTGGACTTGTCCTTCAAACGTCTGCCATCATCGTAAGGATGCCCCAAATCCGGTGAAAGATCAAAATCAGCTGTAATATCCTTACTGAAATCGGAAAAGATCAGAATCCCACGGTGTGTACACACTGTTAAATTTGATCGAACCTTATTGTGAATCACTTGTATGGGATGCAAGCCCCTGTAACTCAGTTTCAATACGTATAGAGGCAACATTACAAAGCTATACAGTGCGTATCAAAAAAAAGTTTACACTTAGAAAAAATCCTGTAAAATTATATATTTGTAAAATCCTGATAATTTTTCCACATTTTAACATTGGTACAGATCCATTTAAGCAAATGATGATGTAACTTCCAAAAAATATTTCCGCTTGAGTGAGCACCACTTACTTTTGAAAAGTTAGTGAAAAATGATTTGCGCAGAACTTTGAAATAGTTATGTGAATAAAAGTAGACCTTAATCATGAAGAACACGTATAATTCTGCTAGTAAATTGATTTGAAGATATGTTTTACCTTTTTAAATTTGTTTCCTTGCCCAAAACACTTCGAAGAGTGCATTGCGCCCCACCCCACTCTCTCACACACCGAGGCCATCGTGACGATATTGCTTTACACTGAGCTGTGATTTACATGAAATGGCTTGGGCTTGATTTTCGTTTTGTTAATCATTCTCAAGCTTGGGAAAAGTGTAGAGAAACAAGTATGAAATGAAATGTAAACCCACTTTCAATGATAAAAACTTAGTGGGAAAAATGCTGGATGTCTGATATAAACTTTTGTTCAGATTCAGTTATGTCCTCAGATCCAGCTGACACAAAAAGGGTAAAAGGTTGTGCTTACTGAGTGTTGAAATTTCAATTTGGATGGCAAAATTGTTACAAATTGCTTGAATGTATCCGTTTTATTTCAATTGACTAAAAGTGGAAGGGAAATGTATGAGAAATGTTTCGCAGAGTAAGTTTGATTTCGCCATTTCCCCTTGACACAGCGTGCAAACAAACATTTCTGCGCAAACAGATTTCTGCGAGCTTTACAAAAATGGACAGCGCTCACTCAAGTGTACTCAAGTGTAACATTCTGTCAAAACTTTTATTTTCATTGGATAGATGAGACCCAAATCCAAGATTATATGTGAAAAAATTACCCACATGTTGCATATATTTTAATTCCCAGGGCTTTTTCAAAGTGTAAACTTTTTTTTGATACGCACCGTAGTATAAAAGAGTGATGGAAGACAGTTATACAAAATATCGAAGGTGACAACGAAATAGTGACACAAATTAGAATAAAGGGTAGTAGTAATAATACAAAAATTAAAAAGATAATATGGTTACAATAACTGTGATAATGAGTGAGAAACAGAGAGGAAAATGAAGGAAGAGAGGAGGGTGCAGGTACAATTGGAGGTGCAAAGAGGAGCATGATATGGCAGGTGTGGGAACAGGTCGGTAGCTAGGCATATATTAACAGTGGGAATGATATTTTCGCATAACCCACCATATGAGCGCACTGTGTGACAGACATTGTTCTAATTTACACTAAATACATATCTGCATATATATATATCCACACGGGAAAATTATTCTGTACATGAAAATCTATTTACGTCATATACTGAAATACAAGATGAATAGGTAACTTACCTGCTAAGCGGAGAGTCAACCCATGTCCGCTATTGCAAGCCCTATAAACGCTATCACTATCCTATTATACATGTATACATATTTCCAGATATCCATTGATACATAGGTACATGATCATCATCATTACACACCGTGATCAAACATCATGATATGCCCATCTCAACTTTATGCGCGATGGGTTCCCATGAACATGATGAAGGCTGCATATATACAAGCAGAACTAATGAATCATGGAGCTACTGATCCGATCATAGATGAACGAGCGATGCCTTGACATAATTTATCACAAGCAGCCCTGGCGCCGTTCAGTTCATTATAATAATTGTCTGTTTCCAGTCTCTTCTCCTGTGGATCCATTATCTCCTTTTTTTGTTCATCTTCTACCCATCAGTCTCTATCTTCTGCCTATATACAGCGAATGATTTCTCCTAGGGAATTACCGTAAATCTGATGAAATATTCATGTGTTCCTGTCTCTTCGTTGCGCTTCGTTGGTACAGACACGATTTCGTTTTTCTTCAGGGCAATGATTTGCACTTATAGGTATAAAGGTGATTAACATGATGTAGGAGGATATGGTGAGAACCTGGGGTGAGAACATTGAGCTACTCCATTGTGAGAAGGAGGAGCAGAAGAAGAGGGAGAGGATGGGGGATGAAGAGGGGATAAGGCCCGGAAAAAGGAGCAGGCGCGGTTCTAGACTAGGGCTTCTGCCATGGGGACTTGAGATATTTTTGACATTTGTTTATATCATTCAATAGTTAGTAAGCTATTATCAAGGATCATACTCGGTAAGGACTACATCAGGAGAACCACGTGCCATACCTGATTGTGGATATTTTGGTATTTAGGTTGGTGGCTAGCTAGTTGGCAATCTTTTACGCGTGCGTCAAGACTAAGAACACAAGCAATGGTCTGGTGAGGGGATGCATCGCATTCGAAAACTATTTTATCGCCTGCTCATAAGGCCTGGTCCTAATGGCCGGCGGATACCAAACGTTTTCATAATACAGCGAACTAGCAAAATTTTGCAGGTGGCTCCATCCGTTTTCATCCGCTTCAGAAAAGGAAAAAAATAGCGAAAATTTGCGGAAACATAACGGAAAATAACGACGTGGCCCGTGGGTAAGTAGCGCGGATGTTAAACGGATGTTCATCGGAAAACTAGCGGATAAAAACGGATAGAAGTGGATGACAGCTCCGGAGAGGTTACGTTACCACATAGAGATGTATCTCTATGGGTTACCGATGGTTTTGAATACTTCATTTACGAGATATACGATTACATCCTTTCTATTTTGCTACTAACGGTATCTACGTTCCATGTATTTTATCTTTCCTCCCTCTTTCCTCTGTTCAGCTGCAGTGGATGTGAGTTGCGAGGACGTCCAGCCAGGATGCCTAGAGAATACAGCAGACGTGTAACGGGTGATAACAGACACGGAACTTTTTCTTGCTCGTGATATGCTGCGGAGTTACATCGTACACGGCGGAAAGTTCATTTGTTCTCACGGCCTGGTCCCACTAGCGGACACAAAACGTATTCATAACGGATACAGCGGACAAGCAGAATCTTTGGGTCGCTCCAGACAATGGACAAAATGGGCGAACAATGAAATCACAGTGGAAGGCGGTGGAAGGCGCGCCGTCCACTGTGATTTCATTGTTCGCGGCGGATGCTCGATGGACATAGAGCGTGATGAAACACGTACGCGAAGAGTACACAACGGATGCATAGCGTTTTAAAACGGATGGCAAGATTTTTTTTTCTGTTTTACATCCTCTTTGCATCCTTGAGTGCAGTGGGACCGAAACTTTACTAAGATTCCGAATGGAAGTGAAAATGCTGCTGCTCACAACTTCTTGTAACTATATACGGCGTACTGTAGGATATAGGTGCTAGGTAGGCTACCTCCTGGATATAAAGAACGTTATAGTTCATTGTTAAAACTAACTAGGATTTTTTCCTTCCCCCACTTTCGATCCCTCCAAGTCTCTCCTCCTATTTCTATATATTTCAAAAGCTCGCACACTCTTTTAGTAAATTCAATTAAGTATTGCTTTTTTCTAATCAAATTATTTCTCAAAGTATTTGCTTCAATCAAAACGAATGCCCATGGGGATTTTCAGTGGTAAAATAGCAGAAAAAAATATCATTTATGATACGCTCCCCTAAATAATATATAAAATAGTTTTAAAAAAGGGGGCTGGCGAGTTACGTTTTCTTTTTTTTAACGAAGGCGTGATAGAAAAATCATTATTACACAAATGCCAGAATTGATTTTTTAATTTCAATGAAAAAAATAATGAAAGAGAAGACTGAGTAATATTTCATTTCAGTGTTATGATATCGACAATTCAGTATAGAATAATAATGATAATAATACAAGTTCATATATATTTCATATAGTTGCCTTATCAAGGCGCACTGTTATCATTCTACAGCTGCTGTTTTTAGCCATTGGTACATTTAAGAAACAATCTCTACCCGTTTTTATTTCTCATTAATTATATTGATATAGTAACAATCACATTATACTGAAATTCAATGAATTAATTGCATGTGACTTTTAAAATCAGTATTCAATTTCAATCATTATATTCAGTTTTTTTCATATTTTTCCAGCTGATTGTGTCCAATTTTTCATTTTCGAATTTTTCAATTTTTCATTTTCGAATTTTTCAATTTTTATATACAAGTCATGATTATTTTCATTCAATAATACATAAAATTGAAAAAAATATATATACATTCATCGACAGTGATACTCTATAACAGAGCACCTGCATCAACTGTGAAGACTAGTGATTATGTATAAGCATGGTAAGTAAAGTTCAAATTGAACAGAGAGAAAAGAGCCTCAGAATTTATTAAAAAAACAAATATTTGTAACCATTGTAATTATGTCATAATATGCATTGATATAGCTAAAATCGTCATTAGAATTTATTGCAGTATGATGGCATTCTCTTTAATTTGTTATCCAATATCAGGGTCAGATGTACATTGTAGTAAATGGATTCAATCGTAGAAAAATGTTCTACGATCATTGCTAAGCTTTGTGTTACGGGCCCCAGACTGACCCGAGACTGACTTTTTTTTAAAAACAGATCACCTGTGGGCATGAGCTTCTCAGCGTGAATTTTGTGCCGTCGTCTGTACGTGTCGTGGTTAATGACAGCTCTTTTTTCTTTTTGCAATCGCAACGGGGATAGACTCTAGACCATAGTATATGCATTGAAAAATGTCCGTCAAATACAATGAAGAACTGAGAGGTCTTTGTCGAAAATTGGTGAACCGGGACAGCAGGGTTCCGTAACACAAAAGGTTTGTGATGGATTGCAAACATGAAAGAACCGCACTGATTGGTCCCTGGTCAGTATTTTAAACCAAATGCGCGTGTAACATTGATATTGATTGGTGAGTTCATTTAGCGATTGATCGCTAATCTTTGTGTTACGGAGCCCTGGGGGCCGTTTCATAAAGCTGTCCGTAAGTTAAGAGCGACTTTAAGAACGACTGGTGAACCTTTCATACGCGCTAAACCATCACCAATAATATACTATTTGCCACTATAGAAAGGATCAGCAGTCGTTCTTAAAGTCGCTCTTAACTTACGAACAGCTTTATGAAACACCCACCAGATCCCAAGATTCAGAGCTGACGAAGAATTGGAAATATGTCGTTTACACAGACTCACGGACGAAACTGCTGTTTTGATTCACCGATTTTCGACAAAGACTGCTTTGTGATAAAGGCTTTTTGACATCAGTTTCTATACGTTCCAGAAAGCGTCTGTGTAGTGTTGCGAAAACTCCCTGATATGATGTTTATCAAGACAAAGTAATAAAACTTACAAATTGCACATCAATAGACACAGTTCTCACACTCAAATATCTGACGGGTCTCGCCATAACAAACAGTGGGTGCCTCGGATAAGGTATACTCACAATTTCATTTCCCTGAGTTAGCAGTAAAAATAAATTCATCTCTCTTGATCGAAATCCCATTAGCTTTTGAATAACAGCTTCGGGAGGTTTGAAGAGAATAAATCTGTAAACATCATTGTCATGAACATTTGCCCATTCTATGTGCAGTAAAAGTGTACAACCTGCCGATTTGCACCTTACATCAAAACAATGATGTTCAGTGATGCATGGTCTTGGAAATCCAATCCAGGATTACTTAAAACATTGATGATATGCCTAATTTCAAACGAAACTCATCGAAACTTTCAAACAAAAATATGAAAGTTGTGTTCGCCTATTGTTACTGATACAACGTTGTGATAATAACATGTCCAGATACATATTTTGTTTCTTTAGTGTTAAAAATTATTTACACCGATGCTAAAATAGATCTCAGTATGGTCATCACCATCATTTAATAAGGTGGAGGCGCACTCGGAATTTCCCCTTGCCCACTGTTCAAATCCATTGGAGGTGTGCACAGTGTTCCACTGGCTGTATGAGAGGGTAAAGAATGATTTACACCTCCTTTGGTCGGATACGGCTGTTCTGCAGATGAAGAACCATTAGCTGGCCCTGTGGGTGCAGCCGGGGCAGAATAAGGTGGAGGTGGATACGTATCGGTGGCAGCGGTGGGATTGTAACCTGGTTGTAGAGGAGGTGGTGCAGGATATGCACCTGCTGTTGGAGGATCCTGTCCAGAGGGATACGGATTGGTCTGCAGAGGGTATGGGGTATTACCGGCAACAGGTGCAGGGGGAGACGACGCAGGTGGGTCACCACTTGTAGCAGGTGTCCCATCAGCTTTGGTATGAATGTATACAGGTAGTTTCTGATCTGTGGATGATGCCACTTCTGGGTATTGATTTTGACCTCCACTCGCAACCGTGAGGGACACTGCATTGTAATGCTGATGAGGTTTGGGCTTCTTCTTACATCTACAGCATGGTTTCTTGCACGTGATGCAAAAACCAGCGCATAACGCCATTGAAAATAGTACAAGTGCTATAAGACTGCCTGCTATCTCGCCCGGGGTCTCGCCATCACCCACCTCTACTGGATCGGGGTTGCACGAATCTGGGCAAAAAGTGAATAAGTAAAACACAAATGCATAATTATTTTGATTATCATTACAAAACATCACACCAAACATAAAAAAAAAAATGAATAAGCAGAAGCCTTATATTACATCTATAAATGATAAACGATCATATGCACTTATGTTAGGTATATATGCATTAACATGTATTCAATCGAAAATAAAATGAAATATGATAAACTGTTGAGGTCGTTAGTTCAATTTGACCAACCATAATTTATATGGGACCATTTTTTCTCTATATTTACCTTTTTACAATCATTGCACATTTTAGAAGACGGGTAAATTAAGTGAATTCAATATGCTTACATTTTTAACTTATTCCATGCAATAAAAGTACGCGAGAGTGAGTGTATGTGTGTATTTAAGAATATTCAAATATTTCTATTTTGCACCGCACACGATCAAAATAAATTTCTGTGTAAATGGAAAATGTACCCATTAAAAGGCATTTCATAATCCTTGACATCGCAACTCTTTTATAGGGCGTATATTCATATTATGTAGATGAATTGCATAGCTAAATCCATCGGAAGGGGGGAGGGGTATACCAAAACCTAAAATAGGCTTTGATATCATTCCTTATTTCCTATAACAACGTTCACGTTAATTACCTGGTTCCTGGGAGCAGCAGATGCTGACAGAGCCTTCTGTCACGCTACATTCTTCTGGATATGCAATGTACAACTCATCGCAGGAAGGAATATCCTCCTCATCCCCAGTGCACTGGGCAATGTAAAGACTGCTACTGTAGGGACCAGACGGTGGGCCAAAGTAGTCATCGTTATAGATGTAAGGTTGGGATGTATTGAATCCTAGTTGACGACATGCCACCACCGCTTCTGGTCCCTGGAATCCAGCACGGCAGAGTGGTGTCCAACGAAGCCCAGAATACAGTTCAAGGCGCCCTCTACGGTGATCCGAACCATCGGCTAATCTGAGCACACCAGTTGGGATGAACTCTATCGAAGAGAACAATCAAGTTGTGAAAGGAGATGGAGGGAAATACAGAGGAGGAAGAGAGAGAGAGAGAGAGGGGGGAGTTGATGATCAGCAAATTGATTTTCTACGCGCGTAAAATCTAAAGAATCGAGTTGATATCAAACGCACCTTTAAATGCAAAAAGTCGATCCAGTTACCAAATCGAA
The DNA here is from genome assembly GCF_018143015.1 of Lytechinus variegatus. Taxonomy (NCBI): domain Eukaryota; kingdom Metazoa; phylum Echinodermata; class Echinoidea; order Temnopleuroida; family Toxopneustidae; genus Lytechinus; species Lytechinus variegatus. The sequence goes on from NC_054741.1 coordinate 51,666,528, forward strand.
TAGCCCGGGTCGAAAAGGCCTAAAAAATACATTGATCAAATTTCTCAAACTGAAAAAGAAAGATGTATTATAATGTTTTATAATAGGATACTCATTATAATGATTAGAATATAGAACTTCATCCTTAATACATACATGTATTTATCATGACCCTGTGCCATGTACATTGATCAAATTATCACAAGGCATGGTGCCCAAAATAGTATTATGGTAACTTTGCCATCTGATTGTAACTAACATGGCAACAGAGGTTAACAGTCAATCATAATCAAGGATTACAGGGAAGTTATCATTGAATGGCAAAGTTACTATAATACTATCAACGGACCCCGATCGAGCAACATCTTTTTGTTCCTCTACCAGATTTTAGCTGAAGGAAAATTGAAAATATCATGATGCAGTGTGCATAAAGTTGACAGCCCATCCTCTAGATCACGGCATCATTATGCACTAAAATATGTCAATAAATACATCAAAATAAGAGGAACATTAGAAAGATATATCAGCGGAAGAAGTGTAAGGAAATTAGCCCAACCTCCTTTGCAAAGGATGGCCAGGTCTTCATCGTGTGTGTGAAACGGAACAGGGTTCCAGCCGAACCTATCGCATTCAGTAAGTCTGTCTTCGTCTCCTTGACAGACCATCCACGTCACCAGAACCTTCTCCGAGTCAGATGGTGTGAGGTTTCTTTTATCTCGTACAAAGTCTGCCTCCGTGAAGGGTAGACCGAGCTGTCGACATGCCACTCGAGAAGAAAACCCTCTCAATGTTTTATTCGATATTGTCATCCATGTTGAGTTGTAGTAGATCTCTAGACGTCCGGAATATGTACCGTTAACTAGCCGCAAATCCCCTTCACCTGCAAATATATATTTGATATCAAATTAATTAGGAATTAATGAATTTTTTGCAAATATACCAGAAATGAATGGATAAGTGGCAGAATAAATTATGCATTCATTTATTCAATCCATTAATTCAGAATTCACAATATTGAATTCGGTTTAATATTGACTTTTCGTTTAATGGTACTGATAAAAACATAAAAAAAAGAATATGTAAGACTCACGCTAATGCTGATGGGTGCCCGAGGGGGGGGGAGTCAAATATATTGCCGTACACATGTGTGACCGGAAAAAACGCTTTTAAACATTGTTAAATGGGGTTTTTATTCAGTTTTGGACGCGGGCCGCGCGTGCACTCGTTAAGGCTTAAAAAAACCCCCACCGATTTAAAAAAAAGTGGTTTTGAAAGACTCAGCTGGTCAGTGGTCAATCGCGGGGTGAAAAGTATTTAGGGTATGTATTTTCCCCCAAAGTTTTTTCACCGGGGTCATATTCTGGCGACAACTTGTTTAGGGGCCAAAATGTGTAAATAAAGCCCGCGAAAACTCTTTAGGGGGGTATTTTGCATAAATTTGACTGCCCCCCCGGATGGGTGATTATTCACAACTCTAGAGATTAAAAATAGATGCTTAAAGATAGCATATGTTACAAGCCCAAAATTTGGATTCAAATTTAAGTCTACGATTTGAGCTCAAATACTTCAACAAAGAAATCTTAAGATTGGGGTGGCTTTTTATATAAGCTTCGTTTGTCTTTCTGCTGAATTTCCTGACAATAGCATAGACCCATATTACTGCTTTACTCATTTTTAATTCTAATTGAATACTTAGCATGATTTGCAAAATAACATTGACCTGAATTGAAATGAGATTTAAATCTACACATGCTAAATGGGAAATTGAGGTAGTTGTTAGAAGTTATTTTAAAATAGTCCCTGGCTATTTAAGTACCAGGAGATCGAAAAAAAAACCGACAGAAGATAAAGAGGATGAAGATCCACCCGAGCATGCAATTAAGGTCTAGTCTGATTAATGGCGCTCAAATCTGAATTTCTTTGAAACCTTTCGACCTTGTAGCCTTGCGTTGTGTTTCAGAAATCTCCATTTAATATGATCACACAAAGCTTACCTTGAGCCAAAATTCTTTCAATGAATACAGCGAGACAGACGATAAAAAGATGGAAATAATGCGTAGATTCCATTTTCAACCTTCGATCAGTCGACTTGAGAGTGATGACTTCATCAATATTAAAGGGGTTAATCAGCTCTTGCTGTGACAAATCAAGCATTGACCATGTTGACTGTAAGTGTAAAAAATAAAACAGTTCAATTGCACCACGACAACCTAAATTCAAATAGTCTTACTTGTCTGCTTATAATTGTATGAATAGCTAAAAGGAGAATGTTTAAAGCTTCAATCAATACATACAATCCGGCCAGATAATCGAACTTTCATCCAATAACTAGATCGAGGCAGCATTAGAGGGTTAGATGAGTTTATTTCTAAATTCAGTAATAACAATCAAAATATGATTCCCCTTATGCATCTTGTCTAATCCGAGAGCCTCAGATATTTGTTTCCATTTTTATCATAGTGTTTACTGATACGATTGTTGAGCATGAACAGTGAATTAGAATTTCTTTCTCAATTTCAAGTCTCTTTTATCTTCTTTACTTCACGTCTGTCTTCATAAATCTTATATGATTAAGAATTCTATTTGTAGATTTTAATGCAGTACCACAAACTCACCCTTTATATCTTTAGGTCTGTCCAAAACATTTTAAGTAGATTTCCCAGTTACAATGATTGACATAAAAATCTAACTTATTTGCTATAGATTTTGAAAATTACAAACTACCTTTCTGCTCGGTTGGTACTGAGTTTATCAATTTACAATATGTTCATAGTATTGTGCCTATGCCCGTTGTAGACAACATTGAGGTTTATTTTCAATAAGAGCAGCATATCTATAATGCTTTGTATTAACACTAATTGTTAATATTGATAGATTGAATGCAAGATATCACTCTTTAGAAATTCACTTATATAATGCTTATCAACGTTAGTTGCAATAATATCTGGGGTCCGTTGCGCAAAGAGTTGCGTTTAAACGCAAGTCAAAAAATCAATCGCAACTCCAAAATGCGCCCTGTTGATTGGTTGAAAATCAAGTTGTGCATGATTTTTTAGAGTTGCGATTGATTGCAACTCTTTGTGCAACGGGCCCCTGATCAGAGTGTTCTTTCATTTTTACTAATGCTATGTTGGCCTCACATACTAGTGTTTGTGACTTGCTGGACACCAGTCTGACATAATAATGTACCAATTTTGTAATATCATTTTAGAGATTAAAAAATACATACCGTATCCCGTACGAAATTCGAAGTAAATAGGGTCTATTAAATTACATGACCTAACTATATCAGTCATATCAATTTTGGTCACCAAATTAAACTGCCATAATTTGACTTATATGACCAAATATGCTACTGCATGTGATATCGTGTCGTATGAATATATTGTGGGCCTACACCGATTTGCTCAGTAGGCTATAGTAATTTCATAAACTTGTAGTCTGAATGGCACGAACTCTCCAGTTATACGGTTCCAACACAATATGGCAAGCCTATATATACAGACATTGAATTCATGCATGTCATGTCTTGAGAGTTATGGTGAATATAATAATTTTCCAGTCCAACTGTTTGGACATATCCCCTCTCTATATATCTTTGTATCCCTATTCCTGGATCTCCGCATCTCTAATTTTCTCCCTTCTTTACCTTAAAATTGTCTGCCTCCATAACGTCTGCTGCATGTCAACGTTAGCATGGTAATTCCGGTAAAAATTAAAACCAGCTGTCATTATATAGCTAGAGTAGTGCTGCCAGATTAAAGTTGATTTATACTATACATATCTGCATATGTTATAAGTATGTCCACCCGGGAAAGTCGTATTCTGTACATTTATATCCAGATATACATGCATAATCTATTGTGTCTATGTTATACTGAAATATAAGATCAATTATGAGATATCTTACCTGCTAGAATCAGAACCCGTGACCGCTATTGACTTGCAAGCACTAAAAACGCCACCAATCCTTAGAACTCTACATGTATACATATATATAGGTATATACATATAAGCATATAGGTATAACATCATCATCACACACCGTGATCGCATATCTGCTGCTCAACTATATACGCAATGGGTTCCCACGAAGGCCGCATACAGGCAGAACGAATGAATCATAGATGAACGGACGAAGCCTTGACCTTATTTATCACACGCAGCCCTCATTATAATAATTCTCTGCTTCCCGCCTCTTCTCCTGCGGATCTACTCTTCTTTTTTTTCTTCATCTTCTATCCTACCCACCAGCCTCTATCGTCTGCCTATTATTATATGCGAATGGTTGCTCCTGGAATTATCATAAGCCGAATTAAATATTCATGTTTTCTTGTCTCTTTGTTAATAGAAAACACGGCCATGACGGCGGAATCAGAATTTGCAAGAATAGCTGAAGGATCGAGTTTGTGGATAAGCGTGAGGCCGGACAAGCAGCGGAAGAGGAAAAGGAAGAAAAGGAGGAGGAGTAAGAAGAAGAGGGGAAGAGAGGGAGGAGGTAAAGAGAATCGAGAGAGGGGAGGGGGGGGGTCGGGGAGATGAAAAGGGTAAAAGGCATAAAGACTTGAAACACGGAACCTAATCATTCGTCAGCCCCCCTCTCTCCCCATAATCTCTCTCTCTCTTTCTTACATCTTCCCCCTCTCTTAGACACATTCACATACACATACACACGCACACCCACGCCCCCACACACACCATCCCTAACGCACAAATCCATACCTTTTTTATATAAAATCCAATGAATCAGATTAAGTTGATTTTTTGTTCTCTGTATGGCGGGTTTACAAGACAGAACTGATAGTCTATGGTAATAATATACAGTATACACTAACTCGACATCTTCCTTAGATTTTCAACATTTTTTCCCAACAATTTTTAACTTGACATCACTTGCTATGATGCAGTTATGTTGATGTATCCAATAAATATATGTCGGCCCCAAATGTTAGGATGTAATATATTCAAACACACATTAAAATAACCGCTATCAAAAGCAAATGTATTTATTCGTGTTGATCTTTTTTATTTTTGCGTATAGCGTTGGTAGTATAAGGACATGGTTAATGATATTAGACTATATCAATATTGGGTTGTTTCAGACTTTCAGCTTGCATGTGCAAGTAAACCATAATGTGCCAACATAAGGTATACATAAGCAGGTTATTATTTAAAATTAATTTGATAAAAAGGGCCTTCTCGATTGATTTCAAGAAATCTACATGTAAGGCCGTAAATGCAGTTGTTGTGTTTTGACGGATATGGGTTTCAAATATAGGCCTACTCTATTTTTTTTCTATAAAAGGGTATTTTGGAATGATTATCATATGTTGATTTGAAAGAATCAAGATCATCTAACAGCTATGAAAGATGGAGGTAAGAAGACTCGCCTCTTCAATTTTACCACAGCTCTTATCATTTAACCACTGCTCTTAGCATTTTACCACCGCTCTTATCATTTTACCAACACTCATCTAATTTTACCACTGCTGTTATTATCATGATTTTTCTACCCCCTATCATGCACCTCTCTTTTCATTACACCCCATTTCGTGTTATTCTTTCACCTACTTTACGTTACCATTTATCATTTTCCCATCTATCTTACTATATTGATGGTCTCCCACATTTCAAAATGTACTATGTTGATATATGTATGTATATATATATATGATTTTTTTCTGCTATTTTTTGTAACATTTAAATAAAAATATCAGGTATAAATATATTTTAATTAGATTATTAGATTGTATATATGTATATGTTATTAATTAGATCATTTACTTATGTTATGCTAAGAAAAAAAAATGATTTCACTTGTATATGATTTTATTGGAATGTGGAAATGTTGTTTCATCATGACTTTATTCAAGTTCAAAGACACTCATACAAAATATATACATGAAGAGACCAGGTCCATCGTTTCGATTCCAAACGGTTGGCAGGTCAGATGTTACATAGATTACAAAACAGGTAATACGTATACAAATGTAAAATTGTTGAGAGTAACGTAAATGTAGGAATTAGTTAAAGCTGTCGTAGATACCACGTTGAAAAAAAAAAAAACTTAATCGATTTCCTAAAATTGAAAGTAAAATATGTAAAGTACATTGCCTTACGCAAAAAAAAACATAGTCAAGTAAATCATCTTGGGCCCTTAGGGATGGTTACGGGTCCAAGTGACGTACCTCCCCCCAAGTTCGTTCTTTTCTTGCGTAGAATATCGAAAAAGAGGAGAGTATGGCGAGTTTAGAAAGAGTATGGAAGAATTTGGTTGGTTGGAAATTTGAGGTTGTTGTTCTGAGGAGTTTTTTAAGACGGTGTTTATTATTCCGGTCAACTAGGCCCCTTGTCCCGACTTCTACAGCGTAAAATGACACCATGTACCCCTTTTCCTTGATATCCCTGACGATCGATTCATACTTTGTGACTTTCCTTTGGTGTGCGTCATCAATGTTGGTTTCAAATGGGATTGTCAATTCGGTGATAATTATCTCTTTCTGATCTTCCCGTAAAATTACTAAATCTGGACGCAAAGTGGTTGTGAGAATGTGGGGAGGTATGGTGCCCCCGGCAATTGAATGCCCTTCTAAATCCGTATAAATTTTCCCGTTGGTAAAATTTTCAAGAAATGCTTTGAGCATGAACCTCAAAATGTTATTATGACGCCACTCGTATCTCTCAAGGAAGACTGGGCAGTTTGAGAGTATATGATGGAGAGTGCCTGTGGTACCAGGACAGAATATACATTTATCATTTAGGCGTTTACCCCAGGTATGCAAGTTTGTGTAAGAGGGCAAAGAGTCAATACATGCATTCACAACAAAACTTAAAACTCGTTTTGGGAGATTATACATAATAGATTTCCAAGTTAGGTTTTCATTTTCCAGTAATAACAAGGAGGCAAATTTTCCCTGGACCAAGAGTGGCTCCACTCTATCAGACCAATATTTAACAGTGTCTTCCTCTATTATCTTCTTAACGGTTTTCTTCACAGTATGCCATGTACTGGTCTCAACATTGATAGCATTTTCGACTCGGCGATGGGTTTCGTTACATTGTACGACAGTTGATTGTTTACGTGACCATTGTGATTCTCTTTCAATAGCAGAGTCAATCGCTTCATTAACTACTGAATCTGCTTTAACTCTCGATCTGCTAAAAGCGGTGGATTGGGATTGCCGGTAAATGTCGGATAATCTCGGGATATTGAGGCCTTGAGGTAAGTGGACCATAGCAATGTTGGCACCTCGGGAAGGGATACCTAACCAAATTTTCAGGTATTTATCGGTTAGAACGTCGAGTTTATCTAAGTGGGTCTTTTGTAATGTATGAACTGTGAGCAAAAAGCGGATAGAATTGAGTAAGTATCGTGAGTAAATGGCAACTTTGAACTCAGGACGAAGAGATAATTCGTCTACTCTTTGGATTCTGTCAGTAATTTCCTTATGGACAAAATCATATACTTCAGATGGTTTGCCACTGAAACAGATATTTGATCCCAGAAATTTGTGCGGCTTTTCTCTGATTGAACGGATACTTTCTGTGCCGATTGAGAACTTGATTTCTTTCGGGGTACCTCCACAAATTGACAGACTGCAACATTTGGAAGGTTTTAATTTAAGTCCCATCGACGATGTGTATGAATGTAATTGATCAATTATCTTTTGATGTTGAACTTTATTATTGGTTATTAAATTAAAATCGTCGGCGTACGGAGTTGTTATGATCCTGTTGTCATTCAGGTCATATCCCAGACTATCTTTCATTTGACCGAGGTATTCAATGAGGGGGTTAAAACATGACAAGAAGATAATAGGTGAAAGGGGATCTCCCTGGAACACACCTTTTTTTAACATAAAAGTTTCAGATGACCATTTATTGCCTTTTACATTACCTTGCAATCTACCATATAAATTACAAATATACACTGACAGATTATTAGGCACATGAAATCGACGTAGGGAATGGGAAATTAGCTCGTGAGATACACTACCAAAAGCATCAGCTAAGTCAAAGAACGTGACATGTACAGTACGTTTCCTAGCTTTACTATGTGACATTATTTCATGAAGGACTTGATTGTGTTCCACGCAACCATTGATACCATTAATAAATGCCTTCTGAACATTATGGTCTATGTAATTATTTGTAGTTAGGTAGTCAACTAAACGATTTGCTAGTATTTGATGGAAAACTTTACTTACACAAGAAGTTAACGAGATCATTCTGAAATTTTCTGGTGCATTGGTATCCCCGCCCTTGTGTATGAGCGTTACTTGACAACGGGACCAGCTCTCAGGGGGGTCGTGTGTTTCGAGAAGAAGTTGAGAAAATAGGGTGGCCAAAAAATGATGAACACACGGGGTATTTTTTAACAAACCATACATAAGGCCGTCTGGCCCGGGAGCAGAAGATGCCTTCTTGGCATATAATACCGATTTCACTTGCTTAGGGGTAACCGGGGTTAAATCAAAATCATGGTTTGAATCATTAACATCAATATAGGGAAACCAATTACATCTATTAAAGTCAATCTGCTCTGTTTGAGAATATTTTCTTGGGTAGTACTCGTCCGCGATTTCTTTCGAGAAAGAAACGGTAGGCGTGGTTTTGTTAAAGTCTCCATTACATACTTGTTTCGAAAAGTTCCAAAAGTCATTTCTGTATCTTTTTTCTTGATAAGCTGCGGTCTTTTCGGCTTTTCTCTTGTCAGATCGCTTTTTCAGAAAAGATACTGCTTTAACGGCCGATCGGAAGTTTTTCCTGTCCTCGTCCGTGCCCTCTCTGCTGAATGCTTTTCGGCGAAGAGAGTTTTTTCTTTTCCGCGCATCGGCGAGGGTTTTTGGTTCATGCTGGACATATTCCTGGGAGTTGTTTTCTTGAACGAAGTCAGGTTGCGAAGCGAAGTAATCGAAGACGGTACGACTGAAAGAATCGGCGGCCTCCTTTGGGGTCTGGATACGATGATTTAAGTCCTCATGAATGGGAGTTATCCGTTCTTTCAATTCATTGTTCTTTTGCTGCCATTCATTTCTCACGTACTGCGGAATGATGAAGCGGGTGAAAGCTTCTGAATGGGCAATATGAACAATGAGTAGCCAAAAGCAGAGATGCATTATACCGTGGGAACCCATTGGCTTACGATTGATGATCACGTGGTCAATTGGTGGCGCCAACTTTGATAACAGCTGAAAAGCCAGCGGACTGTAGACGATCGGCTAGTGAGGAAGGTCCCCAAGTAAACGTCTTGAACGCACGTTATGTTCGGTACAGTATTCGGATGAGAAATGTAAAATAATATGACATCGGTTCTCCAATAACGGCTGATAATATTTCAATATCAACGACTGCTAGAAATACTGAGTCACTCACCAAAACGATGATAACATTGACAGTGATGGTGGACGCGGCCAAATCTGGAATTTTAAGCAAAATTTGCAGCGGTGAAAAACCTTTTCCGAGATTGCCGTTGCGCCCTCTTACAATCAAATCAAATATTCTATCACCTTTCTTATCATTTGATCCATTACAACTTTTTCATTTTACCACGCCTCTTATCACTCTACCCCACTTTTAACTTTCTCTCTTATAATCATACCCCCACTCTTAATATTCTAACACACATTTTATCATTCTACCCCCCTCTCTAGTCATTCAATAACCTCTCTCTTAAAACTATATATTTTTATCATTTGTGTCAACTTACACTATCATCATTCGATAAAACATTTACATACATATTCATTCAACAGATTGTTTATTCTTTTTATTTACAGCTAAACCATTGTTTAGTCTTGTTTAATATTAAATTATATCCATAGAATATGTGACAAATTGACTTCAATTCTCACGTAAGTACATGCATTTCTTTTTAACTTCACAGATTTACTTCATTGCAAGTAAAAGCAATTTCCTCAATTAACCAACCACCTTATGGCAAACTGGCAATGTATCAAGACTGGGAACATTGTCTATACTTACACTTCAAGGGACAAATTATAGGCATGAAAATGGTTGCTATCAATTTGGATAACAAAATCACACCTGCACATAATGAAAAAAAGAAAGAAGAAAGATGCAATGTTTGCTAACTAAAGGATAGTTTGCGATTGCACCTTAAAGCTGATGTGATTTGTCTACCTGACTCAAAAAAGAGTTTGTAAATCTGACTTTGATCGATAATCCCTCGTCGGCTTCAGTGAATATTAATGTGATTGATACCAATGAATAGATCATTTTATTCTCTTTAAAATGATACGCTACATGGTATGATTGTGTTCATGATTATGGAGGTTCAGTGCCTTGAAATTTGGGGCAAGGTCAAAATTCAAAGTTGCAAATGACACAATGTTGAAAGTCACTGTTCTTTTTTTCAATGGTGATAAGAGAGTTTCTCAGAGGTTTCTTTTGTTTTCAACTTTTCATGCACCTTAACATCAACATTAACATGGAGATCTGCAAGATAACATGGTTTGAGTCGAGGTTTGAAATACCCATATATGTTTGTTTGTTATGTGTTTGCTTGTGCAGGTGTGTTTGATTCCATGTTAAAGTCGATGTTAGGTGCATGAAAACAAAAGAAACGCTGAGAAACTAACTCATCACCACAGAAAAAAAACAGTGACTTTCAATATTGTGACATTTTGCAACTTTTGAATTTTGACTTTGCCCCACATTTCAAGGCACTGCACCTCCATGTGAACGATAATCATATCATGTAGGGTATCATTTCAAAGAGAATTAAATGATCTTCTGAATGATATCAAATATGCATTGTGTAAAATTGGGAGTTGGGAGAAATTAATGGCCAAACTCAGATTTCCAAACTTTTTTGAGGAGCTTCTTTTCAGCACCAGTATCATAATACAGTGATTCTGACGCTCGTCTTGAAAAAAAAAGGGTTGCAGGTTCACTTCCCAGCCTTACCACTGATTTTACTTTTCTCTTTGGGCAGTTAAGCCATATGAAGCAACACTCAGTGACTCATCCCAGGTGAGATGAATGGGGTACTCAGCAAAATTAATTTCTGATTGCACTCACTCCTGGATATCTGAGGCTAAAGCTGGGGTGATATGCATGTATTATTATGACAGAAACTCCCGAACACCATATGGCCACATGAAGGGTCATTTTGGAGTTTGGACAAATACCGATCACAAAAATATGCACGTGTCACTAATGGTAAATGACAAATTAATTTGCAATTCAATATTTTTGAATAATTAATTTCAATAAAAGATGTTTTAACAAATAATATGAATACAAATGTTTAAAACATGTGTGAAGGCAAAGTATTTAATCCTTAGTCCCACAATTTGTGGGTCATCCAGGGGGGTGTTTCACAAAGATTTAAGTATGACTTAGAGTCGCACTTAAATACCGAGTTGCGTACGGTATGAAAGGCTTGACCGCATTGGTCAGATCGTGTCATGAGGACGCGCACTAATGCGTATCTATCAATAAGATCGCGCGTTGCATATCATGTACGCGTCGGCATTTAAGTGCGACTTAAGTCATGCTTAAATCTTTGTGAAACACCCCCCAGAATAAGACAAGCAAGAAACCATCATGTTACATGCATGACAGGGGTGATGGACCATCAAGATTTGAGTGAGGTAAATAAATTCAAGAAACAACGAAAATCTAAATGATTCTTGTGCTTAACAAGAAACATAAAAAAATGTCTGATTTCATGACAATTTTAGGTGATCATCAATCACAACATAAAAATTCATAATAAATTTGATATTAATATTTTCATGAATAAAAAACGAGTTGCCACTATATCACTTAATAACATGACATTTCTCATGTAAAAATATATATAGAAGCTTTAGATTAGCGAAAGGAAAATAATGAAGATTTTGCAAGTTGTCAATAAAATGTCATTTTTCTCGACAGACGTGCAAGCTTGCCAACATGTGAGGAGGCATTTTGATCATTCAATTTCAAGCTGGTTGATTGGTGTGCTTTAATATCATGACAAAATAATCACAGAAATCAATATTCCTTCACTATGTGATCTGAAAATCTGAATATCTCCACAATAATCTTCTTTACAGTACAATTACTTATTTGCCGTGCATTAAGAAGGCATAGAACAGCAATACAAAAAAAAATGCATGTCACATTGTCACTAACAAAATATATCCACATTTTATACACCTTTCCTGAACATATTTACATCATTTCAGTGAAGAACTCAAGCAGTGGAACACATCGATGCAGTATGAGAATTCATGTTGATTCTGTGTCCTATCATATCATGTAAAGATTGTCTATTATCAAAACTCATTATTCTAATCACCGAGGAACACATAATTCACATTCAAGTTCATTTCGTGAGTATGTACAAATGACATACAGACTAGACTCTGAACATTCAGGATTTTTAAAGAGGGTCAATACCATAAATAGAAGACATAATCTAGAAACTGTGCAGCTGCTTCTGTGTACAATGGTGATTATGATGATGATAAGGATGATGATGATTATGATGAGGATAATAATGAAGATGATGATGATGATGGAGATGATGGTGATGATAAGGATGATGGGGAGGAGGATGATGTTGATAAGGATGATAATGACAAATCATTCAGTATGGGGGTGTTTACAGGCAAGATGTCACTAAAAATCATAAAAAAATAGGAAACTCATCCAGATTAGCACCTTTCAGTACAAAAAAGTTGTATGTTACAAAAGAAGGAACTCTCACATCTGTTGCATATTTTGAAGACTTGAAAGAAGCCAGTGGAGAGTAGGAGGGTTGTGCTGGGGGATGGAAGATGCACTGAATCATGCAAAATGGAGGAAGGGGGCAAGGGTTGTTACCATGAGTGTGGCTGAAATCCAGCAATTCCCGTTTGATAGGATTAAAACTGGATTGATAACTTTAGACTACCGTAAGGGCACTAGTATTCAACCCGTTTGGAGAGTTTCCTCATATTTATAGAAATATAGAATTTACCTGAATTTCAGACCCGTCTTATTTCCAAGAGCAAATGCTGGTTATTCTTTTTCCGTAATTTTTTTTCTTCAACCAGTCGACTGTGTGCGCAGGCGATCAAATTATACGGCAATGATTTTTGGCACTAGTATTCAATCCGTTGGCACTTGGATTCAACCTAGCGATGAAAGATGGCCGTCTCTCAATCTGCCTTTGTCCCATCCGACTATGGACTAGACCATTTGAGATGAGACCAAACAGGGAATTAATCAAAGCCAGAGACTTACATGTAGATCTAGATCTGATTTAGCAATCTAAACCCTTTTGAAATTTGCTATCTATCCTCACTAGGTTGAATACTAGTGCCATTCAGTGCAAAAGGCCATCGCCGCATAATTCGATCCTCCGCGCATACAGTCGACAGATTGATAAAGAAATTATCGACAACAGATTACCCTGGAAATAACAGAGGTATGAAATTAAGATAAATTCCCTATTTCTAAATACTTTCGGAAATATGTAAAAATCTTTGAATTATGCTGGGTTGAATACTAGTGCCCTTACGGTACTGACTGACTGACGTGCACTGAATGTTCACACTAAAACATCCACTTTAATAGGATTTGACATCTTATAGTTTTTTCCCCCTTCAAGTGGAATGATGTATCATCATCCTATAATATGGGTGTCTGGCTACAACATTATGTACTTATTAAGTTTTTGATTGAATATCAGCAAAACATCAAATATTTGTCTTTCATGAGGCAGGCACCTCACAAATGAGCCATGAGCACAAGATGCAACAATTAATTTCTTTACCTTAATCACAATTAAGACGGTGATCACTGAACATCTGTAAAAATGATCAGGAATGAACAAGATTTCTGCATGGTCACAGAAATGTTTTCATGGTCTTTAAAAGTCTTCATGGGCAATTTTTTTTAAATTAATTCCCGAACGAAGCACACATCCTATGCCATGCTTGCAAGCGTGGACCACTATGAATAAACTTGAATCTTGGTTATTACTGGGTTTATGATATTTACAAGCATCATACCATCGATACCACATCGCTATGGGACTGAATAAACCAACAACCAAAAATGAAAGAAAAACAAAAGAAAGGTAAACCAAAACAGATAAAGATAGGAAAACATAAAGGAAAAAATAGTGCAGCAATAAGTTATCATTATAAGTGTGGCGACATGAGCATTCAGTTAATGAGAAAACATGCAGTACGTAATCTTTTTTTCTTTGAATCACTGAAAATTTAAGTCACGTGTAGTCGATTTTATACTTTATAAATTATGCTTTATGCATGAGTTTCTTCTGGCAAGGGATTGATGCACATGACCAAATTCCCAAGATGATACTAAATCCTCAGTCTACTAGCTAATTTTTTTTTTCAACAAAAGTTCATATTTTCTTACCTGTCGAGTATAACACATCAATTGTTATTTCAATTGGCATCTCTTTAAGATGATCAAGTTTTTCTTGTGTGGCTGTTTTTTAATCCTAATGCTAGAAAAAGCTATTTGAATATCCATCTAGAGATTTCTTTTAACACTTCTTACAACATTCAGATTACATCATAGTCTGATGAAGTGTCTACTATCTTTACACTCGACTGCTCGGAACACTACTTCAATAGACCAACTTTCACAATGGTCATCTTGATCAAGACATCTTAAAGGGCTCTGTGATGCGACATACTACTAGGCAGGATAAAGTTTCACATTTCTTTCTTCAATGGCAATTTACAGACCAGGTCTCCATGTCATCAAGCCCAGTTTTGAATAATAGACTTGCAATTTATACACTACTTCCTCGGCACAGAACATTATTTTATCATGCAGATTGTTTATCAAGGCATCATATTCAAGCTGACAGAAATTTCAAGTTTTACAAACATAAAAAAAATAATAGGATGGGACTGAAGAAGGAAATTCTCCTCCACTCCTTTGCATAATCATACCAACGGATTGAGAGTTCATAGGTCTTGAGGGCCCCTGTCTTACAATGGGTTGTAATAGATTCAAATCAAACTCAGATTGCAATCGATTTTAAAATTCCCATCTCTCAACTATACAAATTCGAATCAACTGCAGCTCGAGTTTGAATATAATGCAACTCTATCTCAGGTAGGTCCCAGATGTAGCTTGACATCTTCAGTGTTGTAATGAAGAGACGTCACTGGACCCTTCATTGTTAGACCAGGCTCAAAGAAGAAAGCTTACTCCATCATTCTCATTCTGCCCTCTGAGAGCAAGAGAGTCGTCGTCCAGAGATCGGAGTAAAGAATCCTCGTCATCAGCCATGAAGGATCCTAAAGATGCACTGGATGTGGAAGGTTTGTAGGTCACCAACTCGTTCCCTGAAATGGAAATCAGAATAATTGTATACTACTAGCTTATTAATAAACATTCTGATTTAGATTTATGCATATATCTGCATAGTGAAGAGTCTAATTAATCACTTCTTCAACTTAAATAAAGATGGGAAGAGGATTTCACAATTGATGAATTTGACGTGCATACCGATTCTCGGCAACCAAAATCTTAAAGGGTGGAAAATGCCCTCCCCCCTTGCTCGTAAGCATGGCTGAAAAGGACCAGCCTAGTTAGGATTGATATAATCATACTTATATCAGACCAAGATGTATAACATTGTATTCTGATCGATTAATCATATTCAAATATGTTTAGATAAAAATAATCACCCAAGTCGAAGCAATTTTTAGGCCAAATTATGCAAAACTTGCGTAACATGCCTGTTTTAAGTTGAATTCCTCCTTAGTAAAATAGGTTCAGTGGCAGCAGAAGATTTGAATTAGTCAAAGACACAAGAAGTTTTAATCTTCGTCTAAAATTAAAGATCGCTAGAAAATACCTAGAAAATAACAAGTTTAGTGACATCGTGCAAACCAAATTTATGAAAATAATTCACTAACCTGTAGACATCACATCATTTTCACCATTATCTTCATTTTGAAGACTCTCCTGGAAAAAAATACAGAAGAAAAGATTTGAATATCCCAATGTAAAAGTACGTATATAAATCTGAAATACTGTTGCATGATTTAAAAGACAGAATGTCAATGTATCATAATAAATTGTGTTGAACAATGTTTAGGATATCTGACTTTCTTTAAAAGTATGCAGTTATTTGCATCTGCAGAGTGTGCTTTTAAAGCAAACCCCTTTGCATATTACACTGAGACAAGCATTTTCAAGAGGCATCAAAGGTACTGACTAACCCAAACAAGAAAATTAAGAAGTAATATATAACATGCCATAGTTTAGTTTCTTTGATATCAGTTTTGAATTTAAGTGTCAATATTACGAGGAAGCTCAAATAAAAAGTTTTACTCCCACACAGAGTCTAGCATGAATCGTTGTCACAAATTTTGTTAGAGCTGTGGAATGGAAAAATTGTAACTGGAATCTAATCGCAGGACAGATTCGGAGTGTTTCGACACAATTAACCCAGGCATAGCCTTGAATATAATTGATCTAACTTACAAAATTGGTAAGAGGAAGCGTCAGGGAGTCTGGCTCATAAAATAATTGGAAATCCTGTAAAGAAAAAATAAGAAAAATAAAATGAAAATCATGATAATTTGATTTTCTAAAATATCTACTACATATATGTGGGGATGGTAGTATGTTAAAGCAAAGAAAAAAATACATTAACCCCCCATTTTTTTTTAAAAGAAAATACATACAAAAAAGAGCCCTAGCTGAAATCATTATCCTCAGCAGTTATCATACTCATCACCATAATCAATCATCTCATAGTCATTAATATCATCATCATAATCAACATTTCATAATCTTCATATCGTAATCATCAACATCATCAGAATCATCATCATAATCCTCATCATCTTAATCATCATCTCATAATCATTATCATCATTATCATCATCATTATCACCACCACCATCATCATCACCATCATCATCACCATCATCAACATCATCATCATCATCATCACTATCATAACAATCAGAAGAACCATCATCATCATCATGTTCTCATCATCATCATCATCATCTCATAATCATTAACATCATCATCAACAACATCATCAACATCATCATCCTCCTCCTCCTAATCATCATAAACTTGTAAGAAGTTGTAAAATGGAATTGACAATGAACATGCAAAGAGGTGTCCCTTCAGTACTTACACTCAGAAGATCGCCAAGTTCAAGGTTGAGAGATGGATTACTTTGAATCATTTGCTTGAAATCATTCAGATTGGACTGCACCGTGCTGAGTTGGTCTCCCAGGTCTTGCCTAGACCAGAAATATCAAAACCACAAGAAATCACATAATAATCTCATCCTAACTTACAGAGACACTGCCTGTAAAGCAGGATTGACAAGTGGAATGCCTCTGGCAGTCTCACCTGCATTACACGATTCAATATAGCAGCAGTGCTGACTTTGAAAATGACTGTTAAATAATTATTCACAAAAAATAACTATTCATATGATAATAAGACTATATTCATGTACCCTAAATGACTCTCGACCTTGATTGTGTGACCTAAGACCCGTGCAAAACAATTACCTTTTCATCCTTGTTTCATGAACTAGATCCATAAACTTTCAAAGTTATGAAGGCAATTCAACAATATTCACAAAATGCCTAAGTTCATTGACCTTAAATGACCGTTGACCTTGGTCATGTGACCTGAAACTCTTGCAGGATGTTCAATGATACTTGATTACTCTTATATCTAAGATTTATGAACTAGATCTGTAAACTTTCAAGGTTATGATAGCAATTCAACAATTACCCCCCATGTGAGCAAAATTTGTGGACCCTAAATGACCTCTGACCTTGGCCATGTGACACAAAAATCAGGCAGAATGTTTAGTGATACACCATTACCCTTATGTCCAAGTTTCATGAACAAGATCCATAAAATTCAAAGTTATGATGGCAATCAACTATTACCCCAACATGACCAAAATTTGTTGACCCTGAAGGCCTGAATGACCTTTGATCTTGGTCATGTGACCCAAAACTCATGAGGGATGTTCACCTTCATTACATGTACATTGTTTGCGCAAATATTCTCTAAGTTCATTGATTAGGAACTTACACTAATCATGTGGTCTGCACTTACAATTTTCCGCATATCATTCGCGTGTGAAGTATGCTTAGCCTATGCGCAAAATATGAGCGACCCTGTCCTGAACTGCGAGCCACTACCGGTGGGGGGGGGGTGGATGCCTACTTTTTCTTGTGCCACAATTTTTCTATTTCGATGCCACGCTGTGGCACGACTAGGTTGCGCATAGTTCACTAATTTGTAATGCATGCCACACACCTATCCACAAGCTGGCACGCAGAGTTCGCGCAATGCGTGTGTCGACTGAGGTCAAGTCCACAAACCTTGCTTTGGATACACATGAAAAAAAAATCAACAAAAATTAAGAAAGCAAGAGCTGAAGAAGAATATGGCATAACAAACTTACTTCTGCTCTTCGTTTGACAACATACGCTGTACCAACACTTTCTTCTCATTCTGCTTCTTCTCATTCTGGGGTGAAGGTCTTGTAAGGACGAGCTGCCCTTCTCCGAGACCAAATGTTCCGTCCTGAACAAGAGCCGATGTTGAGACTTCATCTGTTAATGGGTTATCAAGTCCTGTCGCTCCTGCATCCTCCAGACCAACGACTTCAGCAGGGGCATTGTCAGCCATGTCTAGCCATCCCATATCATCATTACCAGGAGTCAGAGGGTATGTCACATCAGGACTTAATGCGGTCAGCACGGGGATGTTAGAAGCATGTGATCCAACGCTTTCTGGCTGAACATTTCCTGCCACACTGTCAGGGCTTGCCAACGATGCAGAGGCAGCCTGGATGGCCATGGTGCCCTGGTTACTTTGACTCAAGAGTTCTGTGGTCTTATTGTCCTGGGAACCTTGGACAGCTTCACCTTGTAAGATAGGGTTTATCACAGTACCTGACGGGATGTTGGATGGAATCAAATCATCCTCATCTAGCCCTTCATCAAACAATTCAGTGACCTTTGACTCAGACGGGGCATTTCCTATCAAGTCTTTGAGTGGAGGTCCATCTGATCGACTCAAGAAATCTAGATTGCCGTCCTACAAGGAAAAAAATAAGAAGGTATGAAAATAAATACATCACAATTACTTCTACACTTGGATTGTTTCAAAATGTCAATATCAAATGCTAATTTAAGATTTGGAAAATGCTCTCAAATTATCCTTATTGAATGTGTCCTAAAATAAATATGATGTGGATGATATAAAATATGTTTCCTTGGATATTTTTGCGAATATACATTAAAAACAATTTTTATTAGGTGCCTGATCAAAATTGCATTGCATTTTTTTTTTACACCTCTTCAGGTTATAATCTTTGTCTGATACTGTACGAGCTCGAAGGGCCCTTTATTAAAGGGGAACTCCGGGCTGAATATAATCATATCTGAACAAATGAGTAAAATTCACAGAGTAAAATGCTGAAAATTTCATCAAAATCAGATAGCAAATAAAAAGTTATTGAATTTTAAAATTTAGCAATATTTTGTGAAAACAGTTATATGCATGTCATCTTGAATATTCATGAGGTAGGCTAATGATGTCACATCCCCACTTTCCTTTTTCTTTAATATGTTATTTAATACATGAATTCATAATTACTTAATTTTTTTTTATACATGTATGAATGATACATCTCCCTTAAAATAAAAAAGTTGCAGCAATGGATATCTAATGCATTACATGTAAATCAGTTATCAATGGAATTTTTTTTCTTCTATTTTTCAGAGGACAAAATTTTACAAATAAACTAATTTCATGTAATAAAATACAACACAACAAATGAGGATACACGTATGACATCATCAGTTTGCTGTGCAGCGCTGGTTGGTCGCTCTTACAGGCTCCTGCATTTTTTTACTAATTTTTTCAGTTTATAAATGATTTTATATCATCAAAGTGGTATCAGGGGAATTGTAATGAGCTTTAGGCTAGGATACAGAAGGATGGAGAATCTGACATTTTCTTGCATTTTTGGGCCGTTTTGCTGACAATTTTGTATCAGATTTCCATCACTCTGCAGAGTACTACACACAGCTACTCATGCTATTCTCAGACAGAAGGGACTTTTCAAGCTGTGCACTCAAGGAAGACTCTACTTGGAAGCGAAAATGGGGCCACTCTATTGTTCCCGTTTTGGGACCATTTGACTGTACCATCATTGGCCTGGGTTTGAGACTCATTCAATATTCTGCTGTATTCTTACATGGATTGTGTTCCTATTACTACAGCCCATATGAATGTGAAGTGGAAAATGAAGTCTGCATTCAAATAAGTCTCTTAACCTGCGCCATGAACCATGTCCAATGCACTTGTACGTTGAGCCACAAACTACATATCATCAACCAAGCTCCCGTTATTGGAAATACGAAAAAGGGAGATGAAGAAAGCGTGGGAAAAGAGGTGGTAGTAGAATTGACTGCGGCCATATTATCCATGTTGCCAATGCCCAAAACAGACTCTTGGTACAACAGTAACCAGTTCGTCCAGCGGAACTGGTGCGAATCCCTTTACAGGCTCATGGAAACCTCGACAACCGCGGATCAAGATTTGTCACTGGAACTCCCATTCAATGAAACAATTGTAATCTCTGATTTCACTATAGATAATGATTTGGATATACTGATTATCACAGAGTCGTGGTTGAAAGGGGATTCCCTTGATTACACCGATTATAGCAGATGTTACTGTAACTGTACCGAACTATCAAGTATCGCATGTCCATCGTACTCGTCAGCCTACCAGCCTCTTATTTTACCCTTCTTCAGCAAATTCAAAACACAGCTGCCTGTCTTATCACTCACACGAGAAAGCACGATCACATCACTCCTGTCTTGCAAACACTACATTGGTTACATATCCCTCATAGAATTCAATTCAAAATACTTTTTCTCACATACAAGGTAATTCATAGTCTTGCATCATCTCACAAAGATATCCTATAAGTACCTCCATGCCTCTCCGCTCATCATCAAAACTGCAACTTGCACCTGGCCCTCATGCTCGTACCCGTTATGGTGATCGTGCTTTCTCGGTGTGTGCCCCTGCTCTCTGGAATAATCTCCCTGCCCACATTTAGAATACTCCTACTGTCAATGTGTTTAAAAATCGACTCAAAACCCATCTTTTTAATCAACTAAACAAGCTGTTGAATTGACCATTTATCTGTTATCTTTCTATTGATTTGTTGTTATATGATTGATATTTCATTGCCTCTTTTACACTAATAATTACCAGTTATCTGTTATTTTCTTGCTATTTCATTTATTGATTTGTTGTTATATATGATTGGCATTATTAACCTCGTAATGTTGTGCACATAGAATTCATACTTTGTTTCTATTTAAAGGGGAATCCAGCCCAGGGGTGTGAGTGGTCACAAATAAAAAGATCTGAAAAAAGCTGAAGAGTTTTGAAAAAGTCTCAAAAGGAAAGAGCTCCCATACTTTTTGCACAGAGGAAAGCAAAAAATAAGCTGAAATTAAGCAGAAAATAAAAACAAAAAAAATCTGAAATCAGATAAAAATCTGAACTCTCACACCCCTGATCCAGCCCCGGTCATAATATTTTGTGTTTGAAAGGAGAAAAATTAATTACACAGTATGGTGAAAGTTTGAAAGAAATCGGACAAGCAATAAGAAAGTTATGGCTTTTTAAAAATTGAGATCTCTAAGACTATTTAGATTTCAAATTGGCAACTAGGTAAGTAAACTATGACAAGATTCAAGGACAACTTTCCCATAGGCCATGTACTTTATTATCAGTGATGTGTGGTTTTCTCCCAAGTACCCATTCCCCTGGGGCTGTGATCTAAATATAACCTAGGTTGTATATTGTTTTATGTCCTCATGAAAGAAAAATATAATTCGAAGTGAAGCGTTCGAAAAAAAATACCAGAATTCAATTTTTTTTCACAAAGAATGAACAAAAAAAAGAAGATTCAATGGCCAATTGACCATAGTAAGAGTGGAGTGCTACCTTGATCAGACACTTGAGCATTCACGCAATTTCTTCTCATGATAAACTAACTAACCCCTTACATCAAGAGTAATATAGTTACTTACAACATCTTGTGGGTTTTTCATAAAGCTGTTCGTAAGTTAACAATGACTGGTGATCCTTTCTTGTGGTAAATAATCACCACAAAAATTTAACGGTGAATACCATTTACCACAAGAAAGGATCACCAGTTGCTCTTAACTTACCAACAGCTTTATGAAACGGCCCCCTGAGACAAAATGTAAGTGAAGAAACCTTTACCTGCTTGAGATTTCTGATTTGTAATCCTTCCAGAGCAGAGCTTGCAGGATGCGTACGAGTAAACTTAGCTTTACTTGGAGGAGACGTATCAGGTAATCCTTCAATCATCAACTGATTCATTCTGAATTACAAAGAAAACCAACAAATACAAACTGAGAAACAAATATATATATAAAACAATCTAAACAAACCTGAAATGGCTTGGCTATTTCAAAGGTTTTAGGGAAGGTCCCCCCCCCCCCACCCTGATCGTGGGTACCACTTGTGGCTCCTGACTGAAATTTGCTACCTTTATCCTTAACATTAACCACACTACAAACTTTCACAAAAAATCCCCAAATAATTATTTTCTATGTATCAATTTGCAGATGTATGCATGAAAAGAATTGTTTGCATATGAATAATACATCAATATAAAATTTTCTGAGGGGTTGAGATGTTATATGTTAATATCATTATAAATGATTTTATAAGTAAAGTTATAAAAGACAAAGTTTTCCTTCTCTTATTTTCCTTTCTTTTTTTCTTCAGAATTTCTTCTGTATATTTTTTTTCCTGAACTTGTTGTTCTGAATCGCCTTTTTTTTAAATATGAAAATCATATTTTGAACAATCAAGCAGAACTTTGAATGAAAAATAACTACTCTTTTGTGAATATGACTTATTGACTTAGATATGCACACATATCTAAGATTGCCCAACATGAACCAATCTGGAAGAGAGAGAGAGGTAATTGCTTTGTGAAGTCTATCAAAAAATGATATTGTAGAAAGGGAAAAAGGGAGAAAGAGAAGGGGGGGGGGCATGGCGGGTTTCAAATTAAACAAAATTCCAACTACAACGCCTTGTGAAGTGCAGTGTCTCTGTACGTACGGTCTCTTCCTTGTGCTTCCAACTTTTGGTTTTGGCTGGACCAGGGTGATGAGAAAATGGATGAGTCTGTTGACTATCTTCTGCTGTTTGTCATGCTTTTGACGTAGTCCAACGACCTCACGCCACAGTGCAGCGTTTTCACTGAGGAAACAACAAAAGAAACGAGGCATTTATAGAGTGACTTTCACATTCTTTTATATAATGATATTATATAATCTTCTTTCAATCAAGGAGAAAGTTTTTAAGCTGTCAAGCCTCTGTTAGTAAAAGGAAAAATTACAGAAACTTTGAAGAACACTTGACAAAATTTCATAAAAAGATAACACTGTATCATGAGTATCAGCACGAAGGATTATCCTTTGTTCATGGGGGAGCGGACATCTGACTAAACATTTTTTAAGTTCTAGAAAGCGTTCTGTGTCACTGTGCGAAAATTCTGTTACTGTTCAGAACCAATTAAATTTCTATTCCTGTGAATTTGTGAAAATTCTTGAATGCTACCTGAAGAAATCACTGTAGCATCGTGTAGACTGTAACAGTTTACTTTTTTAACACTTCACTAAAAGTCACCAGATAATGTTAGCATGATTGGTGGAATGTCAAATGATGTCTTCACTTAGATGAAAGACATTTTTGCCCAGTTTCATGCCAATTAGCTACCCCAAACTTTTGAAGCAATCATTCAACTTCAACCACTTGATCATAATGAATATATATTCATGCTTACACTTTCATTGATTCTAGTTTGGATGTAATGTCATCCTGCTTCCCCTTCATTTCTCTAACATTGGAGAGAATCTTGCCGACATCATTGGGTTTAAGTTTAGACTCATCTTTACCGGACACCTGCCAAGAAAACATTCCACAATGGACAAAAATTAATAATCAATTAATGGAGAATACACATATGTTGCCGGATCTACATCTAAAACATTTCATTCAATAGCGTGAAATTTGTTTGCCATTAAGTATCCTGTAACATACCTTCTAGCATTCAAATCATTACCCCAGAATCATCATGCATATGTATATGCTATTTTAGTCTGTAACAAATGGCACGACATACGTGCAGCATTGACTGAATAGTGCAGTAAATGTTGGTAATAAGAGGACTTTGGGTTCTTGTATGGTGCCCATATTCACTTGTAACATTGGCACCCCGATGTTCTACAATTACTGCCCAGGTGTCATTCAAGGCCAAATCCCCCCCCCAAAAAAAAAAAATTACAATGCAAAAATAGAAAACTGCTTCATTAGTTCAGGCTTGAAAATAGGGGGCAATATCCATTTTTGCAAAAGAAAAAAAATTAAGAACTGTAGCACAGGAACTGAGAGGCCAATTCCAATTGTTTCAACCATGCTAGGCACAATTTAAAATTCATGTGTATTATATGTGAATCAATTCTGAGAAAGTAAGGCACTTTCTGCCAAAAAAATCTTAGGAATCTTGGTTGCTTCACAGTGGGAGGATCTCCATAACAAAATTAACATTGGCATTCTTGACATGTCAATACTCAGAACTTCATCGTTTGACCAAACTTTCAATGAATCATTGGTCCTTTTTGCCTGATATCCCACAATCTAACTTGTTCCGAGGGTATATATCCCTTTATTGCTAGAAAGTTTTGTTGTAAGATCCCCCACATTTTTTTAATTTTTGTTATTAATGTGTGACTATACAGCATTATGAAATGCCTTCAAATAAATTGAAAATTGAAGTACCTTTCTCTTGATTAATTCCAGTTGCTTGATTTCTCCTTTCAAGAAATGAGGATGTTGGAATTCAATGTCGGTTCGTTCCGTTTTTAGCGCGCCATCATCCAAGTGTGCCTTCTTCCTGAAGCCGTCTGAAGTAAGACAATACAAACACAGAAATCCACAATGAGAACAAGAGAATGAGAATTCGGTAGAGTTTTCAAATGATTGGTAAGGAACAAATGACTACCTCCCTTCCGTAAAAAGCTACAGGTGTTCACGATTTACATTAAAGTGATTGGTTAACATTGGTTTGACTTTTAAAAAATCAGAGCTAGAAGGTCACACTTGTCACCTGTGTCTGTGATATGTTACAAAAATGAAGCCCAAAAAATTGCGTTCGAAAAATAATTATTTAGTGCTTCAAAAATTGAAATATAAAGTGACCGGAAACACCATCTTAATTTCATCCCATACACTTATGTGTACTATTTAGGCGTCTATAAGACGCCTATTTAAAAAATCAGGGTTTGCCTTGTAGTTTTAGCTTTTCATTCTCAATAAAGGGTGTTTTCAGGGTTTACTAGTTCTAATACATGCACTTGTACACATGTTTCATCTTGGTTTGAGAATTTTTTAAATCGGCTGCTCACAAAGTTAAACAATACCTTTAAGAAAAGGTTATACCCGGTTGTACCCAATCTTATTTTTTTCAGAAAGTCAAGAAAAAAAAACAAGTTATCACAATCATTTCCTCTGAATAGTTACAAACATGTGGTACCTACATGTAGTCTAATCACATATCTTCCTGACTAGCATCTTAAGGAATTTTTTTTTAAATAGTCCAATTCCCTGTTAAATAAAGGTTAGTCTCTGGTAACTTTGCTATTCAATGTTAATTCACATGGAATCCTTGATTTTGACTGGCTGTTGAGCTTCACGCATGCGCTTTGCCATAGCATCTGAGAAAGTGCGCTTACTACTGCGAATGCGCGTTGTTTATCAAATACTTGACGTGCAACTCTACTGTCTGATTGGCTGGAAGTTGGATTGAGCTTGCGATCCAGTCATAAGGATTCGACATGTCAAATGCTTCCGATTTTTCTTGCGACTTGTCTCTGATCGGTCTGCAACGCTCAAGCTGACAAGAGCTGTGAGGTAACATCTCCCCTCACTCAGTCGCAAGCCAGTCGGCGACCAATCGGGTCGTAAGGTGTGCGGTGGCCTTTAGAAACACACACTTTTTATTACTCACACATGTTGAGCTGACGAATGAAACTAGCCATGTTATTGTGCTTGAAGTATTGGGGGAGAAGAAGCTGAGCAAAGATGACCTGATCTTGGACAATGAAACTGTTCCCTTCCTATAAAAACAAAACAAAACAGAAAAAAGACTAAAAGTAAAATAAACATTCAAGAGAGCAGCATGAAGGTTGAGGTTCACAATACAATGTGCCTTAAAGTGCCCAGTAGGTTGATCAGTGCCCCATCTTACAAAGAGTTATGATTCATCATCATCATCATCTGGTACAGCAAGCTTTTGTTATATATTATGTTATGCAGTATGAATTTAACTTCCTGTTATCCTTCCAGTCATTCACCCTCACTTGTTTACAAACTCTCCCAATGTCGTCTAAGAATCCCAAACCCCCTTAACTGCTAAGCCTTGACCATAAAAAGACCAACCCTAAGTGACGTCAGCTAACTTCATGGAAGAAGTATGACTCACACTCCAGCCCCAGTCACTTGCACAGAGCATCACCACACCCCTTATACCAGAGAAAGTTTGATAGACAGTGACCTGTAGACCAATCAGATCAAGTTTATATCACTCCCACCTTAAATTGTTACACCCCAAAACAAAGGATATAAATAAGACTTCTTGATTATTAGAGATAGAATAGAGAATACCAACCCTAGAATACTGACTTCAAGACTTAGACGTCCATCCAGTATTAATATTAACTTCACTCTGAGTCTTAATCTTATACTTTGAAACTATTATATTCATCGTCTCCTGTTATATCTGAATCTTCATGTACTTCGAACTGTAGCTGAATATTGATGATTTAATACCTAGTAATTTAAACTGCATAACTTTCATCAAGTTTCCTTATTACGCTTCCCTCCAATAATCACCGATCCCAACATAACACTTTGGTACAGGAAGAAGGCGGTGGCCTGTAATTCCCAGTCACTCCATCTATGGTTTTAGTCTGGTGAATTTAATTACTGTACGCATGCTGAGGAGTGGGAGTCAAGTTAGATCAAAGCGATAATCCCACCAATATCTATCTACATGCCTTTTAAACGATTCTGTTGATGGCAAGATAACTATACTTTCAGGGAGGCTATTCCATTCATCAATCACTCTTCTGCTAAGACTTGCTGCGAATGTCCAGGGTGATCAAATCAACCACATCTTTATGGAAATCCATCAGTGTCATATTTTTTTCAAAGGAGCACACACACCAAATTGTCAAGAAATCGATGAATTCATAAATATATATCGTATCTAAAATTTTTTTTGAACAAACATGTATTATATATCTTGAGCTTGGTGGCTTTTCATCATGTCCATGCATAGTTCTAATTGATTGAATCACGTAACTCTTTGTAAGACGTTTCTCAACACCTGGACAAGTTAGTCACATCTTTATCCACCAACCACAGAGTTAGTTCCAATCTTCCTAAACCCGTTTCACGAAAGGCTTCCTTATTAGAATACCTTGATATCGATACTATTGGAATTTGGAGATAGATCTAGAAAAGAGCAGACAAGACATTATAATAGCGCACACATTGTTCTTCGCCAACGTTACAGACGCGTGCGTCGCTTAACGTTGGCGAAGAACAATAACAGTTACAATAGGAAACAAGATGGCGGCGTAAACATCGGGCAAGTCTCTTCCGTCTTTTCACAATATTTTTCTCATTTTTTAATGAATCCAGCGTTCTCGCCAGGATTTTTCTTACGCGTGTCGCAAACCCGCCGATTCGGTGGTGGCCGATTTTACACGTGATGTTTTGATTTTCACATGTGCTTTGATGATTTGATCCCGGTAAAGTCAAGTTTCATTGCCAATCCGCGAAGTTCACTGTAATATTGTTCTAATCGGCGGCGCACACCAATACCTAACTTATAGTTGATATCGGCAAAATGTTGAAATGTTAAGTTGCTGTTTATCTAAAAATGTATGGGTCTTTTTGTCTGGAAATGTTTTAAAGTGTTTTGAGCTGTATTGACTTAAAATATATTTGAAATACCTTTCGTTATGGACTCCCGTTCTCCGAGAAGAAATATAAATCACGCATCAGGACATGTTTTAACATTGTTTTGAGGTGCTTGAGTTGAAATATATTTGATATGCCTTTCGTTACGGACTCCCGTTCTCCAAGAGTAAATATAAATCACGCATTTTTCTGACAACCGCGGGAAAGAAAAATAAAAGAAAATAGAAGTCACAAATATCTCAGATTAATGAACGATCTATTAGGAATGTTTTAAAATTGTTTTGAGGTCCTAACGAGTTAAAATATATTTTATATACCTTTCGCTTTGAACTCTCTCAGAAATAAAATTCACACATTTATTCTGACAACAGCGGAAATGAAAATAAAAGAACAGAAGTCACAAACATCTAAGATTAATGAACGATCTATCGGGACATGTTTTAACATTGTTTTGAGGTGTTAATGAATTAAAATATATTTGATATATCTTTCAGTACGGACTCCCGTTCTCCGAGAAGAAATATAAATCACGCATCTATCAGGACATGTTTTAACATTGTTTTGAGGTGCTTGAGTTGAAATATATTTGATATGCCTTTCGTTACGGACTCCCGTTCTCCAAGAGTAAATATAAATCACGCATTTTTCTGACAACCGCGGGAAAGAAAAATAAAAGAAAATAGAAGTCACAAATATCTCAGATTAATGAACGATCTATTAGGAATGTTTTAAAATTGTTTTGAGGTCCTAACGAGTTAAAATATATTTTATATACCTTTCGCTATGAACTCTCTAAGAATAAAAATCACACATTTATTCTGACAACAGCGGAATTGAAAATAAAAGAACAGAAGTCACAAACATCTAAGTTTAATGAACGATCTATCGGGACATGTTTTAACATTGTTTTGAGGTGTTAATGAAATAAAATATATTTGATATATCTTTCAGTACGGACTCCCGTTCCCTGAAAGGAAATATAAATCACGCATCTATCAGGACATGTTTTAACATTGTTTTGAGGTGTTTGAGTTAAAATATATTTGATATGCCTTTTGTTATGTACTCCCGTTTTCCAAAAATAAATATAAATCACGCATTTTTCTGACAACCGCGGGAAAGAAAATAAAACAAAATAGAAGTCTCAAAAGCTCAGATTAATGAACGATCGATTACATGTAGGTATGTTTTAAAATTGTTTTGATGTCCTTACGAGTTACATGTAAGATATATGTTATATACCTTTCGTTTTGAACTCTCTAAGAAATAAAAATCACACATTTATTCTGACAACAGCGGAATTGAAAATAAAAGAACAGAAGTCACAAACATCTAAGTTTAATGAACGATCTATCGGGACATGTTTTAACATTGTTTTGAGGTGTTTGAGATGCCTTTCGGTATGGACTCCCGTTCTCCGAGAAGAAATATAAAACACGCAATTTTCTGACAACAGCGGGAAAGAAAAGACAAGATAGAAGTCACAAACATCTCAACGATCGATTAGGTATGTTTTAAAATTGTTTTGAGGTCCTAACGAGTTTAAATATATTTTATATACCTTTCGCTTTGAACTCTCTCAGAAATAAATTCATACATTTATTCTGACAACAGCGGAAATGAAAACAAAAGAACAGAGTCACAAACATCTAAGATTATTGAACGATCTATCTCAGGACATGTTTTAACATTGTTTTAAGGTGTTAATGATTTAAAATATATCTGATATACCTTACGGTATGGACTCCCGTTCTCCGAGAAGAAATATAAAACACGCAATTTTCTGACAACCGCGGGAAAGAAAATAAGACAAGATAGAAGTCACAAACATCTCAACGATCGATTAGGTATGTTTTAAAATTGTTTTGAGGTCCTAACGAGTTTAAATATATTTTATATACCTTTCGATTTGAACTCTCTCAGAAATAAAATTCACACATTTATTCTGACAACAGCGGAAATGAAAATAAAAGAACAGAAGTCACAAACATCTAAGATTAATGAACGATCTATCTCAGGACATGTTTTAACATTGTTTTGAGGTGTTGATGAATCAAAATATATTTATTATATCTTTCAGTACGGACTCCCGTTCCCCGAAAGGAAATATAAATCACGCATCTATCAGGACATGTTTTAACATTGTTTTGAGGTGTTTGAGTTGAAATATATTTGATATGCCTTTTGTTATGTACTCCCGTTTTCCAAAAATAAATATAAATCACGCATTTTTCTGACAACCGCGGAAGGAAAATAAAACAAAATAGAAGTCACAAAAATCTCAGATTAATGAACGATCGATAAGGTATGTTTTTTAAAATTGTTTTGAGGTCCTAACGAGTTTAAATATATTTTATATACCTTTCGCTTTGAACTCTCTCAGAAATAAAATTCACACATTTATTCTGACAACAGCGGAAATGAAAATAAAAGAACAGAAGTCACAAACATCTAAGATTAATGAACGATCTATCTCAGGACATGTTTTAACATTATTTTAGGGTGTTAATGATTTGAAATATATTTGATATACATTTCGTTACAGACTCCCGTTCTCCGAGAAGAAATATACAGCATGTAATTTCCTGACAACAGCGGAAATGAAAATAAAAGAACAAAAGTCACAAACATTTTAGATTAATGAACGATCTATCAGGACATGTTTTAACATTGTTTTGATGTGTTGATGAATTAAAATGTATTTAATATACTTTTCGGTACGGACTCCCGTTCTCCAAAAATAAATATAAATCACGCATTTTTAGGCTGACAACCGCGGGAAAGAAAATAAAACGAAATAGAAGTCACAAAAATGTCAGATTAATGAACGATCCATTAGGAATGTTTTAAAAAATTTTGAGGTCCTAACGAGTTAAAATATATTTTATATACCTTTAGGCTTTTGCTATGAACTCTTTAAGAAATAAAAAAAAATGAAGCTACAGCCAAAGCAAGTGATACCTCCTTCGTCATATAAGGTACATTGCGTAATACCTTGGGTGAAGCAGCTGGGATAGATCTGTCATCAGGACACTCGACAACAAATTTAGATAATCTGCCAAGATTTGCTGAACCATTAAATCAGGTAAACATGAGATGAAAATCGTTTCTCTTGGGTATCATTTGGGCAGCCACTGAGGTCATTTTAAAACATGAGCCATGAGAGCGATTGCTTTGGGTGGTGACGGACATTTCATTGATTTTTTTTCAATCAGCGACTATACAAATAAAAAAAATTATAAAAATTCTAATAACTTTAAAGTCTTTGATGGATTTTCGTAAAACTTTCATCATTTTTGGTCACTTGAAAATGACACCTACGTATATCACGAACGTGTGTTTTCAGTAAGTTAATTTTCAGTTGGGAAATATTGGAAATATACAAAATCACTTATTCATTTTTACCATGCTTTATTTTTTTTCAGGTTGAGACTTCGAAAATGTGTTGACCATTTTCATCATTTTGCAATTCAAATTCCCTTTAGAGAGATGTTGCAAAGTCTTAGGCATATTTCTGATCTGTACGATGCAGGATCTAGGGGCGGGGGAGTTGGCATGACATATCGATTAAAAATACCTAAACATCGATCTCACGCCACCCCCCCCAGAACATCAATCAATAGAACTGTACACACATGTGAAAAACAATACAAGAAATTATAGTCTGTTTTAGATGAAAGAATAAAAAATAAATGGTGAATCCAGCAATTAGCTGTCATACAAATAACATCTCGCTCCCGGGATCTCGCTTTTTTCCTTTCACAAAATCATCCACATGTATATCGCAAACCGTTTTAACATTCATTCACATTTTCTAATATCAAGAATTAATTTCTTGATGTCAAGTATTAATTTCTTGATATTAAGAATTCATTTCTGATTTCGAGGGTCAATGTATTGCAAGAAATTCTGATTTTCAATCAGAAATTCTTGATATCAAGAAATTCATTCTTGATATCAAGATCTTCATTTTCATTGCTGATTTTGTGCATGCATCAATATATTGCAAGAAATCATTCTGATTTTTATTCACAAATGAATTATTGATATCAAGAAATTAATTCTTGATATCAAGGTCTTCATTTTAGTTTCTGATTTCGTGCATCAATATATTACAAGAAATAATTCTGATTTTTATTCAGAAATTAATTCTTGATATCAAGAAATGAATTCTTGATATCAAGAAAATCATTCTGATACTTATTCAGGAATCAATTCTTGATATCAAGAATTCATTTTCATTTCTGATTTCGAGCGTCAATGTATTGCAAAAAATCAATCTGATTTTTTTAAAGAAATGAATTCTTGATATCCAGAAATTATTTTTTTTATATCAAGTAATGAATTCTTGATATCACAAGAAATAAATCTTTGATATCAAGAATTCATTTCTGAATTCGATCGTCAATTTATTGAAAAAAAATCATTCTGATTATTAATCAGTAATGAATTCTTGATATCAAGTTAGAAATTAATTCTTAATATAAAAATAAATGTTTTTTGGTATCAAGAATTAATTTCTTGATATCAAGAAATCGTTTTATGATATCAAGAAATGAGTTCTTGATATCAAGAAATGAATTCAAGAAATTAATTCTTGATATCAATAAATCTAATAATTTTTTATATCAGAAAATGTTAAAATAGCTTGCCATACGCATGTCGCTGGCCGGCCAAGCCTCACGTACGTGAATCCCTCCAACTCAGTGTAAAAAGTGGGCGGAGCTAAATTGGATTTTCGCGCCTAGCAACCCCGTTAGCAACGCATGTAAGCATCGTTCTGCTCACTCTCCATAATGTCTGCGATATTAAAATCCTAAAAACCAATAGAATCGTTAAAATTTAGTAAGGCTATGAATGTTTATCATTTACATTGACTATCGGTGTACAAACTCATACCGAATTTACCAGCAAGTGACGGTTATATTACGAATTATCAGCAATTTTAATGAGTGATACAAAGTGCCAAAATTTATGAGAATATAGTGTAAATTTTGTATAGCATTTCAAAATCCTTAATTTAAATATTTTCATAATTTTTCATTGCTTTAAAAAACATCTTATCACATTTAGTATAATTTTCCCGAACTGATAACGTTGATAGATTACTGTTTCTCGGCTTTATGAGGAAATGGCAGGCCTTCAAAATCAGGTTAATTTTTGTTATATTTCTAAAAGAAAATTGTTAGATTCGAACTACTATACCAACTGTTTGCCAGAAGGAGGGTTATCATCTCATAATTTTGTGTAAATGATACATTACAATATATTTTAGGAGTGTAGTAATCCATGTTAGATAACATTTTTTAGGATGAGTTTCGTAATGAAGAGAAAAATCAAGTTCATTCTTAGCACGCGAGCCGCAGAACGATAATTTTTAGCGCGCGTAGACATGGCTGATCCCCTGGTGTGTCGCGCGGGATTATCTAGTCCCATACTGGTGTCGGGTGGTATATTCCACGTACCTTTTCCCCTTGCAGTGACCATTGTAGAGTTACATGTATATAGTGCTTCATTTTGATACTCAATCTGTGAAATACCGATATCGAAAAATGCTCGGAATATACCTGACACATATTAATGATTTCATTTTCGAGAATTATTTCTTTCCTGCATGAATCACAAAACGTCAATCTTATAGGCAAGGCTCGACATTAGCGGTGGCCCGGTGGCCCGGGGCCACCAAAAATTCATCTCGGGCAACCATTATTGAAAAAATGTTAAGTTTTGGTGGCCCGAATCGGGCAACCAATAATTTTCAAAGTAGCGCAATTTTTCTCCCGATTTTGCATGCATTTATCAACCTTCTACAGTTAAAATTGCAAGCCAATTCGTCATGCGCCTTTTTTGTTAATCTACACACAAATACACACACACAAAGAGTGCCTAGTCATGACAGTATGTAGGCCTACCGCTAGCATACAGTAACTATTATTCAGCCGGCCGTGCCGGCTGTCTCGCTGAGCTTTGCATGCATGAAACCAATGCAGCTAGCTAGCTAGCTAGCTGTGCACGAGCAGACTATTCAGACCCAGGGAGCTGCGATACGAAATGTTACTGCTAAGAAATCTTCCCCAGAACTTTGGAAATCTACGTCAAAGTCACATTTTACACCAATGAAATGCCCTTCTACAGTCCATATTACTGAAACCTGATTAATTGAAAGCATTAAAAGGAGGAATTATGACCTCTCTTTTGACTCAAAAAGACCGATTTCCAAATGCATTAATACACATAGGTGAGTACATCACAGTCCCATATGTGCATTTGTATGTATGTTGATATTTGGTTTATTTCGAAGCTGTGTCTCTTTGAGCCAAAAATAAATAGGCCGCTCTTTCTTTCTTGTTTACAAATGACTTCTTAAACCTCTCTTAAGGAAGAAATTACTTTGGGAAGGCATTTCATTGATATGACATGTGATTTTTTTTCCATCATTTTGTCAAATATAGGGAAGGAATTGTCTCACTGTTTTTTCCAGATAACTTTTGCCATTTTATTTTTTTCTTTCATTTTTTTCAGTGATTAAACCATTTATACCCCTTCCCATTGAAAATACCTGATTAAAGAACATGTTTCTACTGAATAATAATAATTTTCCCCATTTTTTTATAATTTTGTTTTATTTATTTTTCTTAAATTTTCTTTTGTTTTTCTCAAAATTTTTTTTATGACCTGTTCTTTGTTTTTTCTTTCTTTATTTTTTCTTTTGTTTTATGCAAAGTAAAATAACAGCAAGCACGATTTATATACAAGATGTACAAAGAATAGTGGTACGTGTTAGTGATTGCAGAATACTTCAGTTTGTTTTATTCATTTTTAATTAATGTTTTTCTTTATATTTTTCGGGCCACCAAACTTTATTAGTGGGCCACCAAAAAAAATTATTTGAAGGTTTTGGTGGCCCGAACGGGCCACCACCAAAAAAAGTTAATGTGGAGCCTTGTTATAGGTCAAGAATCATGATAGAAATTGTCAAGATTTGGAAAATATCATGTTAAGTTTGCCCAATGTCATCAGTATCTCACTGTATGTTAAACAGAAAATAAAGAACAACTGTATTTTTTGTAAATTCCACGGCCGCCTCACGAACTTAAAGAGATAGTATATACAGAAGAAGAGGAAGGGCGGGAGCCGGGTTCATGGTGTCTCAAGTGGATCGGGAGAAAGGGGGGGGGGTCCTTTTCCCACTCTCTTTCAAATAACCTTATTTTCTAATATTAATTCCTGTTGTTTATCGTGGAATTTTACCTGTTATCATAATTATAATTCTATACAATATGAGGATCCTACTATAAGTTTTCAAGCTGTCCTGTTCAAGATTACTGATTTTTTTCTGCGGGTCCCATTAGCCCCTTTTTCATCAATCATCTTCTTGGTGTCTCTGCTACCAAGATTGACTAGGGAGTGGAGGGAGGGGGGGGGGGCGGGCATAAGTTATCATCACTCACTTTCGCCCCAGACAAGTGCCTGTTTGATATATTTTATTGCAAGATCGAGCTTCTCTTTTCCTCCTATCTCCCTGTTCTCTCTTTTTTTTTTGTTTTTGTGTTTGTGACATTTTATATCTCAAAGATCAGCTCTCCCAATCTAAATTTCAACCGTCTCATATTATTCCTTCCCTTCTGTTATGGTCAAGCTCTCCTTTAATAAAACTAACCTATTAAAATTTGCCCCTCTTATTTCTACCGGCCTGCAATCTCATTTTGGTCCTTTAGTCAGTATCCCTCATCGACCCCTCCCCATTGCAACTCACCATGATTTTAAGTCATTATCACGAGAGCATGGATAGGAATATTGCAGATCTATAAAATTGCTATTACTTTGATTTTAAAATAATTTGAGTACCCCCCCCGGCGGCCATGCACGTCGGTTTCATATATGTCGCATGATGGTATAGGTGGCCGTGGAATTTACAAAATATACACTTGTTCTATATTTTCTGTTTAACATATACCGTGAGATACTGATGACATTGGGCAAACTTAACAAGATATTTCCCAAACCTTGATAATGTTGTAATTTTATACAGTCAATGTTACACATTCTTGACACTAGGCAGTTTGACTTTTTTGTAATTCAGGAAAGAAATAATAATTACCGAAAATGAAATAATTTATGTGTCAGGTATATTCCAAGCATTTTTAGATATCGGTAAACTATTAATTTCACAGATTGAGTATCAAAATTAAACACTAAAACTGCACAGTGGTCATCGCAAGGGGAAAAGGTACGTGGAATATACAACCCGACGCGGTATCGGACTGGATAATCCGAACGGACAGTCAAGGCGATCAGCCCTGTCTGCACACGCTAAAATTTATTATTCTGCGGCTCGCGTGCTAAGAATGAACCTATTTTTTCTCTTCATTACGAAACTCATACTGAAAAATGTTATCCAACATGGATTGCTACACTCATAAGTTTTATTGATATGTATCATTTACACAACATTATGAGATGATAACCCTTCTTCGGGAGAACAATGGTATAGTAGCTCGAATCTAACGATTTTCTTTTAGAAATATAACAAAAATTAACCTGATTTCGAAAGCCCGACATTCCATTTTAAGCGATGGAGAAAATAGCCTACCAACGTTATCAGTTCGGGAAAATTATAGTTAAAGTAATAAGATGTTTTTTAAAACAATGAAAAATTGTGAAGATATTGAAAATAACGATTTTGAAATGCTATATGAAATTTACGCTATATTTTCATAAATTTTGGCATATTGTATCACTCATCAAAATTACTGGTAATTCGAAATCTTATCCACACTTGCTTGTAAATCTGATATAGGTTGATACACTGATAGTCAATGTAAATGATAAGTATTCATAGCCTTACTAAATTTTAATGATTCCATTAGTTTTTAGGATTTTAATATCGCATACATTTA
Organism: Lytechinus variegatus; assembly: GCF_018143015.1. Classification (NCBI taxonomy): domain Eukaryota; kingdom Metazoa; phylum Echinodermata; class Echinoidea; order Temnopleuroida; family Toxopneustidae; genus Lytechinus; species Lytechinus variegatus. The sequence continues at coordinate 51,703,508 of NC_054741.1, forward strand.
GGAGAGTGAGCAAGACGGTGCTCACATGCGTCGCTCACAAGATTGCTTGGCGACCTACCGCGAGAGGGCTTTTATAATGGCGGGCTCCACTGAGTTGATACATAGCCTATAGGTGGTTCACGTACGTGGCCTATTACAGTTCATACATCCAAGAATTTCAACAATTATTTCGTTGTTACATGACAGCAGAAATTGAGAATGAACGTTAAGAATATACTTAGCAAGTAATTACCAGGAAAATTATATGGAACAATTCATTTTAAAATCAAAATTTCTTGAAAGTTATCAGAATACGGTATCATGTAAAAATGAAGTTACGTCGCATCGCGGACAATTCAGTTCCAAACATTGCGTGCAGGTCCGGCCGCGCTCTGGCTCAGCTAGCTACCCGCGCGCGCCAGCGGGCTGGCAAAGCTAGCGTGGCTGGGTGGCTGGCTAGCCGGCTGGAAGTGGAAATGCGCCAGTGTCTATGCATGGATATTATCCGGTCAAGTGATAAGATCGTAGTTTGTCTGTTGCCGAAATGATTCTGAAACATTCTATATTCTTGAGGATTGATGATGAATGATGCAACAATTATTTTCGATGATTTTCCCTCACTTTTTATAATTTTTTTTTTTGCCCGTGTCGCTCACTTTTTGCGCGTGACGCACCAGGAGCTTGTGGAATTTGCGTGTGTCGCATGCGACGCGTGTGTTCTACACTGGCGATAACGTTGAATGAATCCTTGTTTAAAAATAATAAGAGCGTAGAAATGTCTGATTCTGAAAATAAAGTTTTATCCCAATTCCCTGGCTTCATTGAGAGTATTAAAGCCTATGTTAGTAAATGATTTTTACTCTCTAAAAGCCTCCTGGGGCCGATTGCACGAAAGGGTCTTTGCAAGGACCGTCTTTCGTGTCGCCCATCTTTTATGATGCGCCATGTGAAACGCATTTTAAATCAATCATCTGCAAACATATTCTATTCGTCCGTTAAACATAATATTTGTTTATAAAATGATGTAATATATTATGAAATTGTATAAAATTTGATTTAAAAGCAAGCTAACGAATCTAATTTTATCATAAATTTCAGAAACACCCCGCTTATAGCGTATCCTAAAAGATGGGCGACACGAAAGACGGTCCTTGGAAAGACCCTTTCATGCAATCGGCCCCAGGCTACCCGGGCGGTCAGCTGGGATAGCATGACCGGGGCTTCCTGGACCAGAGTCGCGCGTCGCGTCGGGGCTACAGTACGGGTCTACTCACATCGCTCCAATGGATAAGTTCATCAGTGACTTCGTCATCCACCAACAGCCATAACTTCGAAAGAAAAGCTGGGCATGACGGTTGAGCTATGCTGCTTTGAGCCGACCCCGTAAGGCCAGTTTCTTCAGATGCCATGGTGTAATGAGCATTCACATCCAGACTTGCATAGACGAAAAATTCTCTTATGAATGCTTGATCAAGAGGGAAATAAAGTATCGTGACTAATCACTCAATCAGCCGCCATGTTTGTGATGGATAATATAATTTACACGCGCGTACACATTGCGCGCACGTACCGATCAACGGATGGCAAGCCTTTTAAAATTTATTTCTTTCAAGAATTCATTCTTCTTCTGGAAACAGTTCTTCTCGATATCAAGAATTCATTAATCACATTGGCGGCGGAAGCCAAACATTTTCGGGGGGGGGGCCTACCTGAAATTTTTTGATGGACACAGGGAACTAAATTGACAAGCCCCCCCCCCCCAAGAAAAAAAGGTTAGAGGGGATCGCACAAATTTTAGACAAGCAAAAAAAAAATAAAATAACAAATAAAGGTTATCAACCTAAAGTTTAGGGGGGACCACTGTGGGGGGGGGGCACGTGAATTTATGGGGGACGCAGGAAACAAAATTGACAAGCAAAAAAAAGAAAAAAAGAAGGTTATCAACAACAATTTAAGGGGGGCACCCCCACCTCAAATTTAGGGGGCAGGTCCCCCCGTTTCCCTACTTCCGCCGCCTATGATTAATCAAGAATATTCTTTTTTATATCAAGAATGCATTTCTTCATAGCAAGAATTTCCATCAAGATTCTTTAGATGTACCGGCCCCGCGTACCAGCCCGGGGTACCGCGGTACAAAATATAATAAGTTACATCTATTGGAGTAATTATTAATATAGGGGCCTACATATACAGGGGGGGGCAGTCAAATGTATTGTGTACACATGCTTGCATAGGCGGCGGAAGCGGGGGGGGGACAGACAGGTCCCCCCTAAATTTGAGGTGGGGGGAGGTTCCCCTAATTTTTTTTGAGAACCTTTTTTTTTGCTTGTCAAAAGATTTGGTGGTCCATCATAAAACTTTGGTTGATAACTAATCTTTTTTTGGTAGTCAAATTTTTTTACCTGTCTCCATCCAAAAATTTCAGATGGACCCCCCCCCAAAAAAAAAAATGTCTTTCCTTCCGCCGCCAATGCATGCGTGGCCAAATTATTCCAATAACACCCCCAAAACGAGTGCAAAATAACCCCCTAAAGAAGTTGTCGCCAGAAAATTACCCCGGCCGGTGAAAAAGTTTTTGGGAAAAAAAACATACCCTTACTTAACACGTTTGGCTAGTCTTAAGAAAAAAGCTTTGGAAAACAAAACATACCCTAAATACGTTTGACCTTGCGATTTACCATTGACCAGTCTTTAAAAACTATGTACCCTTATTTTTGGTCCCGCGTGCACATGTGTACAGCAATATATTGACTGCCCCCCTAGGGATCCATCGTTCGCCAATAATAGGGGTGGGGCCGGATTTTTTTTATCTTTGAAGGGTATTTATTCCTATCATCATAGTCACTTTCAAGCTTTATTTATATAAATCAACATAAATATATCATAATCTCATAAGCCTTATTGAATAGTGCGACCGCGAGCTGGTTTTTTTTATTTTATGCATTTTATCCTAATTAAAACTTAAACATTCTGGGCAATGTTTGTGATCTTAAATGAAATGTGTATATCCAACTAGACAATTACTGCGAGCGCGAAGCGCGAGGATAATTTTGTTTATTTACGTTTTGATCTGATCACTCAGTGGGCGCATTCAGTTGCCAGTTATGCTGACCAAGGAGAGAAATTTTAAGGACAGTGCATGCCATTAAACGAATATGCATTTCACTGATCAAATAAATGTGAGCACGAAGCGCGAGCTGAAACAATGATATTCAGAACTAAAAATAGGACATTATATAAGCAAATTTTTGTAATCATGTTACGTACCTGTCTCAATAAACAAACAATGCGAGCTCGAAGCGCGAGCTGAAATTTTTGTATGTATATATGACCCCAAATAGGAATATTTTAAGGACTGTTTGGGGGAATTCATCAAAACCATACATTTCTCATTTTTTTAGCATTAAAATCTCAAAACATGAAGCACTTTTTGTAGTCATTGTAATCTCACTATTTAAATATTGCAGCGCGAGCTGAAATTCTTTTTAAAATTCATACCTGAATTATCCTAAGGCTAGTTTTTAAGAATTTACTATAAGACCTATGCATGCGAGCAAGAAGCGCGAGCTGAAAATTTTTGATATCCAGGATAGCAAACGGGACATTTTGAGGACTTTTGAATTGAATTTGAATTGAATTGACTGTTTTTAGCACAGGCGTAAGTCATTGCTTCAAACCTACTGTTCAGGGGGGATGATCTATTGTTCCACCCCCCCGAACAGTAGGTGTGACGCAAAGATATACGCTAGTGGTTTTTAGGAATTCAGGAAGAGCAGACATATCTCACCGATCCACTAATGCGAACGTAAGCAGGGGTTGGAAATGTTTTATATTTAGATTTTAAAAGGGGCAATCATTAATTAAGTAGTCATGAACAAGAAGCTGTCACTACATAAAATAATAATAATAAGTTGAAGCGAACAATTTCTCAGAATCAGTGGTGGATCCAGAATTTGAAAATGGGGAGGGGCCGAGAAATTGGGGGAGGGGAGCCACTAACATTTTCCAATTCTAACATGTTGGGGTTTTTATTAAGTTAAAGAGGATACAACCTAAACCCCTATGATGAAACGTCAAAAATCTTGCTCACCCAACCATGAACATACGTTATCAAAATTTTGTGTGGAGTGGCTTAATGATGGATATTAAAAAAATCATTAGCTCCATAAGATTCACCAAAAACAACCTTCGTCCGACTTTGTATTTGCCCAATCTGAAAAACGACTCCTGTGACTTTAAAAAGATTGTCACTTTGAATTCAATCTTTGATTCCTCATGCATGACTCAACCGATCAATCTCATTTTTTTCACATGCAGGAGTTACTTAAATCACCTGTGAAATATTACATCTCATTTTTTTTCGTTTAAAAGATACAGCACGTGCATGCCCCCCTGAGATTTGGTGTGCCCCCCAGGTGCCCCCCTGAACAAATTGGCAGAGCAAAAAAAAGAGAAAAGGTATAAAGAAGAAAAGAAGAAAGACAGAAGAAAAAAAAGAAGAGGAAAATAAGAGGAGGAAGACGAGTGAAGGAAATAATGTGAGGGGAAGACTTTCCAAAAAAAATCAGTTTCATGTTACCAAATAAGATTTTTGCTTGCGCTTTGCGCCAGAATTGCCTGTTCGATGAGATTCATATCTTGCTCAATAGGCTGATATGGAGCAAGTTTTGAAGTCAATATACAAAACGTATTTTAGCTCGGACATAGAGCTTTCATTATTTTTTTTTCATTTACAAATTTAAGTGCTCTGTAAAATGTCTGTTTTATGGTCTACATATCAGCATTTTTAGCTCACGCTGCGTGGCCACATTGTTTGATTTGCCAAGTTCATAATTGTCTACGTTTATTAGGTCTAAATCTAAAACATGCGCGATAGCCTGCATGTTCTTTATTCAAAATGTACTTAAATTATCCAGTTTCACATCAGAATATCAATAATTGTCTGCTCACGCTTCACGATCGCATTATTATTGATACCCAATTACCTATATCCTATTCATGATCTACAAAATTACAAAATATGAATAGAGTGTCCCGCTTTTAGGTCTAAAATCTCAATTTTCTTCCTCTCATGCTTCGCGCTCGCATCAATTGTTTAGTTACATACCTATCCCATTTATAAATACAAAAAGTGCTTAGAATGACCATATTTAGGTCGGAATGTAAAAAAAATCGCGCTTCGCGCTCGCATTATTGAAATATATACCGTCTTCGTGGGTAACTATATATAAGCAGTCCTTAACAGGTCCCTTTTCGATAATGCTAGAATAGTTAATAAAAATTTCTGCTCGCACTTGGCGTTCGCAGTAACCATCTAGTTACAAATGAATTCTGTTCAGGATTACACATAACATTGCCCAGAATATTAAATTTTCAGGACAAAATACATGAAGGTAAAAAAAAATACGCTCGCGCTTCGCACTCGCACTTTTTATAAGGCTTATGAGATGTTGCTTTGTAAGAATAAAACTAAGAAGTGACTGATCGGGGAAACTATATGTGAAGATAATTTTGGGCACCGTCCCACAGTGGGCCAGAATGAACCCAAAGTGCGACAAAACCCTTTTTTCACATATTTATACGATTAAATTTGGTAGATAGGGGTAATTTCACCCGTAGAATTCAATAAAAGTATTTTCAAATATTGATGACGTCATTAAAATACTGTTTTCTGATTGGCTGTTAACATTTGAGAAGAAATTACATGTTTCTAATTCTACAATAATTTTCAAATTTTCAGAAACTAGTTTTAGAGAAATTTCAGCAATAAGGAAGCATATTAACAAAGAGCAAACACATAAACAGGCAAACAAACAAAAAAAAGTCTGTGCTCGGGGTACAAACAATTCAATTTGTGACTTGAGTATCGCTTAACCCTAAAAAGACTGGGGGCTGATTCAGCCCCCCTCGACATTTTTCGCGATAAATCCGCCGCGCAAAATTTTTTGACCGCGTCGCTCACTGACTTTTTACTTTCAAGTCTCGGGCAACTTTTGAGACCAAAATTGTGACCCCGGGTACTCGGTTCCGAAATTACGCAACATTTTGTAAGTGCATGCAGACCCCAAATTACTCAAAAACGTGAATTTGTGTACAAATCCAATGCAAATAGTGTTTTCAGCCAAAATTCATAAATCAATGTATCATTATTTTTCCTTTTACTGCTTAAAATCAATTAATTAAGCCCCTGACAATTTACATTGAAAAAACAATAAAAAAACAAAAATTCGAAAAACAAAGAAATACATAAGAAATTTAGAAAACAATAGAAAACATAAGAAAATAAATGTGATGTTGAAATTTTTTAAAAATAAATTTGATCAGATGCCTATCTAGAGTATGTGAAACAAAAATAAGCAATTCAGGGGCATTATTTTATTAATTAGAGCAAATTTATGGTTTTACGCATAAATTAGCATCATTAATGAGACATGAGATTTTTTGAAGAATTTGATGTTATAGTTTTGTAGGTAATGCCAAGGGTAATGCGTGTGCCAATTTTCGTCGCGATCGCGCGATCGACGGCCGAGATCATAAGGGGGGGGGGGGCTGAATCAGCCCCCCCGTCTTCTTAGGCGTCGAAATAGCCCAGTCTATTTAGGGTTAAAGAGGGCGCCCTACCATGAATCCGGAATTGTAAAATTCAAAGTGAAATTGTAAAAAAAATGCAAAGGGGTATTTTTATTCAATGGGTACAATGATTAACCACACCTACATGAATTAAAATGGATTGATGCCAGTATTGGACAGTGAAATCTTTAAAATAATTATCCCAATGATAAATAATAGAGGCCGGGTCCTCTGCAGGTTAATCGGTACAAGGCCTACCTATATATTTCACCAAGAACAGCGTATACAAAGTTATTCCGAAACAGAGTCTCTCTCTTTTATCTCAACAACCATTATGTCTTTGGTGAGAGGATCTTTTAGCATACAATGTATGCTAAAAGATCCTCTCACCAAAGACATAATGGTTGTACTTTGAACATCAGGAGGAAGAGGCTGTGCTTGTTGTACTCTTAAAAATTTGCTACTAATCACAATGTCACTTGTTACCATTAGTCTGTGGAATACATATAAAGTCAATAAGAGTCATAGACCAATCAATCCTTGAAATGATAATTATGCACTTCCTTCTTGATTGATTTTAACAATAATTTATAGCAAATTTAGAATGAGCCAAGAGATAAACGAATTCATACGTGTATGTGAAGTTACAAACCCTTCATTTTTTTTCTTTTTTTTTTTTTTTGGGGGGGGATAAATACTAATAATGATAATGCAACTTTATACATGTATAGATCCCACGTATCTGTCATTTTCATTTTTTGGCAGAAAACTGAGTGAAACCAATCACATCCCTAGTCATGTGTGTTATAGCGATATACAGTAGGACTTGCTTTATGATAGCGATATACAGTAGGACTTGGTTTATGAACAACAAAACAAATTAATAATCTTACCCGGGAATCTTACCTTAAGAATTAATCTTCTCAGAATGACAGCATATATGCAACACGGGATGGAACAGTTTGACATCAAAATGAAGTTGTTTTACATGTATACTATATAGTTAGTGGAAGTGGAAATGGCAGCTTGTCTTAACGTATGTCTAACGAAAATATTTTAGGAAGATACCAGTCTAAAGAACCAGACACCTGAGCCAGACACCCCCCCCCCCTCTCTCTCTCTCTCTCTCTCTCTCCCACCACGCGACGGTGAGTTTCACAGAGATACGGTCTTATACGGTCCCGAAGGGAGCGGGGAGTTTGTTTAATGTCACCCGCAACGTTCGGCACGCGCATAATGGGACACTAACTTGGAACGACTTTTTGTGATAAATACGGCGAACATGTGGTTGGAAAATTAGTTATATCTCCAGAAAATGCACGTATCTGCAGCTAAATTTGGTATCATTGTAAAGCATGAACTATAACAAAGACCGTCATGGTATTTATAGCGCAGCAATCGGCAGCAATTTGTAAAAGAAATGCTCATGAAAAAAAAAATTGCTAAAACCCCCCATTGTCAAATGGTTTCGTCCAAAATTACCTCTGAAGGGATCATCATTTTATCTTGAAAATTTTTGATCACTTAAAACAATCATTCATCAAAAAGTACCGTGAATTAGAAATAAATTAAGCTATCCGTTTTGTTGAAACAGTGAAATATCTAAAAACGTGTCATTTTCACATGCGGTAGCCGTAAAGGGTCATTTTTCCGGTAATATTGAATAAAATGGGCAACTAATAATCAATTTCATGGATAAATATTGTATGGAGACATCCTACAGGTTCTTATCTTTGCTTAGAACATGAAAAAAACAAAATTTGTTTCATGACCAAAAACCAGTTTTGGCGCACTTTTGCTCTCTCCTGGCCCACTGTGCGTCCCCTATTGGCGAAAGTCGGATCCGCCCTTGTGACACATACACACACACCGAAAAAAATGGTGCCCCCCTGAAAAAGCAAGGACCACCCCCCAGTGCCCCCCACCCAGGAAAAAATCCTAGCTAGCTACGCCACTGGGGGGGGGGGATGCAGTAAACACAGGCAAAAGTAATTGAATCGCACTTATTGTCTCCTATATATAGGTCTTAGTTGGGGTAGTTTTTGCAGGCCCTTAGAACACATGGGGGGGGGGAGGCAAAATCTTGAAGGGGCACAAAATAATTTTGTGTCAGACAGAACATGCAGAATAAGATCCTTGGAAAGGGTAAGAATTAGAAGCGCTCTGTGCGGGGGTAAAATATAATATTTTCTGAACATCATGTCAAAATATGTTTATGTTTATAAACAGAGAGATTTATATTCAAGGTAACAATTTTTCTCATTTGCTTCACTCCCTCACAACTTAAAAAATTGTTGACCCATATGGCATCTTCTCGGGCCCCCAAAATATTTTTGTCATTACGTCTTATCCTATACTAGGTCTGAATATACACACATACACATTCGCCTCAAGAGGGTTGTGTGTCCTTCGCGCGCTCACTGTAAGTGACTTTTTTCTGTTTTATTGGGCGTTGCAAGTTTATTTTCTTTCCCGAAATCAAGCATGATATAGTTAAAAGTGATAAATCAATTATAAAATTGCTGCTTTTGCTTCATAATTTTTTCGATTGATTGCAAATATTTTCTTGCAACACCCTTTTAGGCCTACAATTTTTGTTCTATGACTTGTCCCCATGGCGTGACCGGCACGGTACGCCACTAAAGGGCAAAAGTATACATTTTTTGATAGGAGGAAAACGAGACAAATATCACGAGTATTTGAACTTGTTAAATGTTCAAGTACTGTACAGTTGATATTTTCGGATTTCGCAGGATTTCCTGGAATTGTTCAATTTCCCGGAAATGGTGTGGAAAAGATCTGGGGCGGGAAATTTCCTTCAAAGTGGACATAGATCACACAGTCATGAAGCATGATGATCTCACAGAGCCAATAGAGAAACAGCGCCAGCTCTAGTAGGTGTCAAGACATGCAACATATTTATCATCATGACGTCAGTGTGCATATGAAGGTGTACAATCATACTCAGCTGAGTGATATTCTGGTATTTTGCCTGTAATTTTGTATCAGTAAATCTCAACAGCGCCAAATCGAAAGCAGAACAAGTAGGGTATAAACTTGCTCTGTCGATTTAGAGGATAGAGTACTATTCAACGTGATCGCCACAAGAGAACGATTCTGTTTTTAAAAGGAAGTAGGAAAACTGCGGGGAGAATTGTCCAGATCCAGTGTTGGGAGCTGGGAGGCCCGACCCACCTCGGACTCGAGTCGGAGCGAGATCGCTCGTCGTGTAAAACCTGCACTTGCATTTGTGAGTTGTGCGGTTCTTGGCTTGTATTTTTGTAACGTGGTTTAATTCTACGAGAAAGTGAATTGAATCGGTTCCACTTTAAAGCCATACACCTTCATTTTCCCTCTCGTAAACAGTTTTTGTTGCTCGGCCTAAGGCTAAGACTAAGTAAGGCCTAAATAACTGAAAAAATGAGTGGATTCAGTATATTCGGGAACAAGAAGAAGAAGGAGCCGGCTGTTTCTTCTGCAGAAGCTATCCAGAAACTGAGAGCAACAGAAGAAATGCTTATGAAAAAGCAAGAGTTCTTAGAAGGAAAAGTAGCAAAGGAACTTCTAATAGCAAAACAGAATGGAACAAAAAATAAGAGAGGTAAGAGTCAAAGAGCAGCTAGCAGTTTGAAGTTGAAGAGAATGTGTGTGTAGTTTTAGGAGGAGGGCACTTGTGTTGTTTCGTGTTGCAAATTTTGAAGTTTTATTATCAAACCATCATATACATGTAAGTTAGATATACACAAATACAATCACAAATTATCAGGATTGTAGAAAGGCCCCTTTATAGTGTGCCTAAACTACATGACATAACTAAAACTAAATCATTGTTTATGATATCGGAAGACCATTTAATGAAAGCTGTTGGAATTGGGTCTGAAAATTTGTCAAATGTTTGGTTGGATGGAGCACTGCTTTTCACAAATGATAGAATGGGGAGCTGGATTAGCCTTGAGAGGACTCCGTGATCATATTTTAAAAATGATTTTGATATTGTCATTTGATCATAAACCCTTGAACCCCCTCCCATAAGAGACACATGCACATGTAAACAAAGATGGATTTCCCTAGAAAATCAATCTTTGAACATAGAAGTCACGTAAATTTGTGTGATTTCACTTATTTATACACCTTCATATGTCTAATGCGTAAGAAGGTGCATAAAATGAATTGATAAAAAGGTGGAAAATTAGAGGTTTCTTACCAGACCAATCTCGTGTAGCCAGGAGGCTTCTAGAGAGTAAAAATCATTTACAGGTACATGTACTAATGTAAGGTTACTCTCAACAAAGCCAGGTCTTCCTTTCTATTCATTTGCATGTACCACCAAAAAACCTGAAACTCACCCCCAAGATTTCTACTTTCTTTCTAAAAGATCTACATGTAGCCCTTAATCATGTACATGGGATACAACTTCATTTCCAACATTTCTACGCTATGGATTTTATTTTTAAACAAGAATTCATTAAAAAAAATGAGAAAAATATCATGAAAAGACGGAAGAGACTTGCCTGATGTTTACGCCGCCATCTTGTTTCCTATTGTTCCCAAAGTCGTTACGAGACGCAAGCGTCCATATCGTTATTAATATTTATATTTCCTCTTGGCATTAATTGCCAAAAAACAGAAAAAATCAAGTTAAAAGGAACAAAAACAGTGACTTATCTTGGCTCTCGTGCAACTTCACTTCCTGTTTTATCCGAACTTAATACATAAACATATGGCCATTGAGTCCCCTGTACAGATTGCGCTAGAACTTCGGACTCTATATTTGGTGAGTGAAGCCAACGGAGTTCAGCTGAACAACCAACATAACAGAGACCAAAGCTTTTGGTCTACATGTATACGTACCCTTGAAGTTTTGCATTAATTTGTTTGTATATCCAACTTCCCATTTTGTTATCTCATATAGTTGCTATTCAGGCACTGAAGAGGAAGAAAAAGTACGAGAAGCAACTGGCCCAAGTTGATGGAACATTGACTACAATAGAAACACAGAGAGATGCACTAGAAAGTGCTCATTCAAATGCAGAGGTCCTCAAGAATATGAAATATGCAAGCTCGGCATTAAAAACAGCACATAAAGAAATGTAAGTTTCACTTTTATCAAGGCTCCAGATTAACTTTTTTTGGTGGTGGCCCGTTCGGGCCACCAAAACCTTCAAATAATTTTTTTTGGTGGCCCACTAATAAAGTTTGGTGGCCCGAAAAATATAAAGAAAAACATTAATTAAAAATGAATAAAACAAACTGAAGTATTCTGCAATCACTAACACGTACCACTATTCTTTGTACATCTTGTATATAAATCGTGCTTGCTGTTATTTTACTTTGCATAAAACAAAAGAAAAAATAAAGAAAGAAAAAACAAAGAACAGGTCATAAAAAAATTTTGAGAAAAACAAAAGAAAATTTAAGAAAAATAAATAAAACAAAATTATAAAAAAATTGGGAAAATTATTATTATTCAGTAGAAACATGTTCTTTAATCAGGTATTTTCAATGGGAAGGGGTATAAATGGTTTAATCACTGAAAAAAATGAAAGAAAAAAATAAAATGGCAAAAGTTATCTGGAAAAAAACAGTGAGACAATTCCTTCCCTATATTTGACAAAATGATGGAAAAAAAATCACATGTCATATCAATGAAATGCCTTCCCAAAGTAATTTCTTCCTTAAGAGAGGTTTAAGAAGTCATTTGTAAACAAGAAAGAAAGAGCGGCCTATTTATTTTTGGCTCAAAGAGACACAGCTTCGAAATAAACCAAATATCAACATACATACAAATGCACATATGGGACTGTGATGTACTCACCTATGTGTATTAATGCATTTGGAAATCGGTCTTTTTGAGTCAAAAGAGAGGTCATAATTCCTCCTTTTAATGCTTTCAATTAATCAGGTTTCAGTAATATGGACTGTAGAAGGGCATTTCATTGGTGTAAAATGTGACTTTGACGTAGATTTCCAAAGTTCTGGGGAAGATTTCTTAGCAGTAACATTTTGTATCGCAGCTCCCTGGGTCAGAATAGTGTGCTCGTGCACAGCTAGCTAGCTAGCTAGCTGCATTGGTTTCATGCATGCAAAGCTCAGCGAGACAGCCGGCACGGCCGGCTGAATAATAGTTACTGTATGCTAGCGGTAGGCCTACATACTGTCATGACTAGGCACTCTTTGTGTGTGTGTATTTGTGTGTAGATTAACAAAAAAGGCGCATGACGAATTGGCTTGCAATTTTAACTGTAGAAGGTTGATAAATGCATGCAAAATCGGGAGAAAAATTGCGCTACTTTGAAAATTATTGGTTGCCCGATTCGGGCCACCAAAACTTAACATTTTTTCAATAATGGTTGCCCGAGATGAATTTTTGGTGGCCCGGGCCACCGGGCCACCGCTAATGTCGAGCCTTGCTTTTATTGTATAGATTCAATGTTTAGTAAAAAGGGATGACATGGTGTTGCCAAATCAGATTGCTTCAGTTACTGCTAATGACTGCACATTTTGGATTTGTGCGGGGGGGGGGGGGACTTCCATTGACGGGTGGATACCATGCGTGACCATGGGTTTTGAAAAGCACCCTGAACAAGTATTTTCCATATTCTGTTAATGCACCCCTTAACAAGAATGTGCGTGTGCAACCCTACCTGAACATGAATCCTGTACGTATTTGCTAATTTCTCAGCAATTACACAATTTCTTCAAGAATCCTTTTTCACATATTTTTTATTTATACAAACAGACTCTTTGGTGGTCATTTCATTGGATTCTGTACGAACTCAATTTGATATGTAGTTACCACAACTGGCATTTACCTTTAATGTTACGAAAATATTAAAATAAAGAATTTAACTATTAAAAAAAGCTAATACTGCTAATTGTTTTGGAGTACTGCTGCAGTGTTTCTATTGACTGAAAGAGGACTGTGATATTATTTTGCTCTTTTTGTGTGTTTTAGGGGTGTTGAAGATGTGGACGATTTAATGGCCGATGTCCATGAACAAATGGATATAGCAAATGAGATTACAGATGCCATCTCAAATCCAATAGGTTTTGGAGCAGATGACATTGATGAGGTAAGATTTAGCTCCTGTTTTTTTTAGCCAGTCAGTGTGTAGAGCTCATACAATGTAGTTACATGTACATGTAGCTCATACATTGTACTGGCCTGGTCACACCGCCCGATCGTTGTTGGAGTGGTAGTGGAGCGGAGAGAAAAAATCATCACTGCTCGCTACCGTTCACCATTTTCGATTTCGATTGTTTTTATTTTGTTTTTTGATTTTTTCCCCAATTTTGTGAGCGAAGTTCGACCCTCTCTCACTTCCGCTCCACGACCGCTCCAACAACGCTCAGGCGGTGTGACCACTGACCAGGCCTTGCTGTCTGTATGTTGAGACTAGCATAATACATCTGGGCTTGAACATGAAACCAATACCAATCCACAAGAGATTTTTTTATATGTGTTTACAGACATTTTTGATAAGTTGGAAACGTTAATTTTTTTTTAGCGTTTTTGATTTTTGCTCGAGAATACATGTACATGTACATTTGTACATGTAGAACACTTATGCTTGACTCACTTGATAGAATATTACACATGTAGTAAAGTGTTCTGACTATATACATGTACACTGCATTCTCAACGTGCATTGAAACATTATCTTTCTACATTTTAATCATATTTTTTAAACATTTATTCATTTATTTATTTTTAATTCTTTGTTTTAATCATTTGTTTCAATTTCATTTATTTATTATTATCTGTTTTATTTTTCATTAATTATTGCTATAATTATTACTACTACTATTGTCATTATTATCGTTATTATCATCTTTATCATTACTTTTATTATTATCATCATATTATTTATTCATTATTATTGTCATTATTATTAGTTTTGTTTGTATTGGTGGGGGGGGGGGTATTTTCTAATATTTGTGCACTCATACTGCAACATACTATTTGCCATGTCATGTTTAATAAAGCAGGAAGTGATGGATATGGTTTCCAGTGAGCTTGCAATTTCATCTAAGATATCAATCTATATCATATCCAAGTCAACTACACTATGTAGCACATACATACATGTACTTTTTATTGCATTGTTGTTTTTTCTTTCTTTCTAATGCTTTCCCTAGTTTGATGTCCTTCATCATATTTAATGTTACTAACTCCTACATTTGTAGTATTTTTTTTTTTTTTTTTGGGGGGGGGCAAAATGATTTCTGATTCGTTGCTTACATGTATACATGTAATTTGTTGATAATATGATTAGGAAAATGCATACAAATGTGTGACTGAGTTTAATTTGTTTTTAGCCAATCAGTTGCAAGGATTTTGGTAGCTTATAACAAATGCAAATGACAATTGTCAGAGAACCCCCCCCCCCCTCTGTTTGAATTTGTTTCACGAATGCCCCTGTACATTGACCATTCCTGAATATCTGTAGTCTTACATTAACTGTGAAGTACATGTACATGTACAGTACATATAGAACTCATTTATGAGAAAATCTGCTTGTCCATTTTTAAAAGCCCCTTTCACAATTGGTGTGCGACTGCTTATGACTGTTGCAATTGTGTGCAACATGTATTGTGACCAAATGTTCGTAAACGGTTGCAAGAGTGATTGTGAAAGCCCCTTCACATATGTACCTCATTATACAATTTGTATGTGATGATACAATACTTCTTTTTTAAACATGTGTAAGTCTATTATTTAGCCCACCTACATGTACATTGTACTATCAGTGCAGAAAATCAGAAATCATTTCAATACATTCCCTAAACACAAACTGTACATTTACTCATGCAATTAAAAATAGTTGTGAAGGATAAGCAGGTTGAATACATGTAGATCTGCAGGTAATTAGATTTGTATAGAATTTTAATCATATTATTGGGTTAATGCAGAGGAATACATGTATTTTGTCTCGAAGGATCTTTTTTTTGCTGATTCTGTTTTGTGTGTGTTATGTAATACATTTTGGAGTGAACTCAACAATAATTTACTTTGGCTGTTTACATATAAGTGGTTTTAAGTGGTTTTTATGTGCCATTCGTGTAAGTGTAGTTTGTTATAGCTAACTTTTGTATTATCATTTGAATTATTGATGACTGTACATTTCATTAAAACTTGGTATATTCTTATTGTTGAATTTAGGATGAGTTGAATGCAGAACTTGAAGAATTAGAGCAAGAAGATTTTGATGAGAAGATGCTTGACGTTGAGATAGAATTACCACAAGTACCAAGTGCATCATTACCAGCTACTAAAAGTAAGTTTTTTAAACCATATTTTGAATAGTCCTTTCAATTAATGAAATTGAAGCATAGTAATAACCCTTTAAAAAGATTCACTTATGCAGCTAATGCAATTCCAAGGTGATGTTTCGTAGTGCTTTCCCTACCTAAACTTTAAAAAAATTGTAAGTAAAATTCCCTGGTATTTCTGATTTTCCTAGTATTTGAACTTCTGTATTAAAGTGGGATTCAGTTTCCATCGTTGATGAACAGGATTAACAAAATTTTGAAAAATTATAGACTTTGGATTGAAATGCTTGTTAGCAATCTTTTTCGATGTACATACATGTACATGTAGATCATATTTCATCTTAAGCTGAAGCAAATTAAATGTATCGAGAATCTGATGTAGCACACAAACATGTTGCAGTTGTTGATTACACCCCCCCCTTCCTGGATAACGATATGCTATGCATCAGTATTGGAGGTCGCAGTGAAACTGAAAAATTACATGGGGGCTTGGTCCAATTTTGCCCCTGAAATGCTCGAAAGAGCCCAGGAAATTAAAAAAATTAGGAGCCCTGTTACCGGGCCCTGGAAAATCCCATTCACTGCCGTCTTATAGCTTACGTCCAATGTAGCAGATTCAGGCTGTATGTTGTGAAATGTAGCCTGAAAAATAATTCTCCCCCTCAGACAATTGACGGCAATTGTTTGTAAACTGGGGATGGCCCCTTACTGAGTCTAATCACTGTCCCCTCCCCCCCGCCAGTTCATAACATTAACAAAACCACTACTAGCACAATAATATTTGATGCATTTTGTGTCTGTAGTTTGTGCACAGCTATATTTCTGGTTTGAAAGGTTGCCACATCACATGTATAATTTTATTTATTTTTGTTGAAATTTTATGTCCCCCATCTTGTGTTCGGAAAGTGTGTGTATATGAAAATTTCATTTTGGGGGGTTTGGACTTCATTCTTTTCAGTTGATTGTTTTTTTTTTCTTCACAGTTCTTGTTTAACGGATTTGAATGTACATTTGATAGGAAGGTGTAAAAAATTGAATTGAATTTATTTTATAGAACCATTTGTTCTTTACTGGTAATGTAAAACAAAAACAAGTGATTCATACACAATATAACAAGATATCAATACATTCAGTCATATACACATACAAAATGACATTATGTATAGTTCAATTCATAATTGATCAATATTTATATATTTATATTTATTTGAATACAGTTTTCCGAAGGCTTTTCAAATCTAGTGGAGAGGTCCTTGAGTATGATTTTGTTTCCACCTCAGAATTATGTAGAGATGTATTGTTTGCTTCAAATGTAAAAAACAAACACAAAAACAAAACACATAAAACACACATTTAAAGGCAATTTGCCAACTTTTTATTTACAAAAAAAAACCAAATATTCCATATCTGAATTGAAATGGAATTGTAAAAGAAGAATTTCCAATGAATCTGAATCATATAAAATCAGAATTTTGGCGAATCGTTATAGCGCTAGCTTGTGCACACAAAAGCAGATTTTACATAATGTGTACATGTATCTGTGCCATCCCCGTTCATGTACAGGTATCTTTCTATGAATTTTAACCCGTTGCTTACGGGAACCGGGTGGTCCCTGTGTTAAACATATGGGATTCGAAGAATCTCAGAGGCGACGGGTTAAGTATTAACTCCCTGTGCATCTCTTGTTTTATTTTACTTGCAGAGAAAGTTGCTCAAGAAGAGGAAGATGACATGAGAGAGCTTGAACAGTGGGCCATGTAGAAATCGTCTCATCCATTGATTATACCCTATTCTGCTTTCTTTAGAGGATCAATCAACAAACGCAACCATTTGACAACAGAATTCTGCTGGGCCCTGTCTTACAAAGAGTTATGTTTGATCTGATCAAGCGTAACTCTATGGATATCCATCAGTGTAATAATTTTTTCTACAGGAAATTTGCACAATGTCCCTTGTAAACAAAGAGAAGCACAGTGAATTTTCAAGAAAACAATGAATGCATGAATATGCATCATACATGTAGCTAGAAAATATTTTGAACAAACATGCATAATAGATGTTGACGTTGCTGGCCGTTCATAGTTGTGATTGATCGGATCAATCCTAACTCTTTGTAAGATGGGGCCCAGGCTTTGGATACGGGCAACCAGGCTTCAAAAGGCAATATGTTCACTTGGTAACTATTGAACTCTATGATTCCCATAGGGACAACCAGTTTCCAAAGGCCAAGGGGTTCATCTACATGTATTGTCTACTGAATTCTGTAATTCCCATCTAGGGTTTGGACAGGGCAACCAATTTCCAAAAGGCAATGGGTTAATCTATTGACTTCTGATTTCTGTGTTTCCTGTTGGCTTTTACTTAGAAAGAACAACTGGCTTCCAAAAGGCAATGGGTTAATCTATTGTCTACTGAATAGTGTGATGCCATTAGATTTACAAAGGGACATTCTCTAGGTAATAACCTGTCGACTACTGAATTCCGTGATTCCCATAGTCTTTGCATAGGAATAATCAGTAGGCAATGGGTTTAAACCATTGTCTTATGTGATTCCATTGGATTTGAATAAGAAAAACATGCAGTAGGCAATGGGTTTAACATGTTGACTTGTGAATTCTGTAACACCCATAGGCTTACCACAGGGATAAGCAGTAGGCAGTGGGTTAACCCATTAACTTCTGAATTCTGTGATTCCAATGGGCTTTGCACAGGGTATGAATGTATGAATGTATTTTGGTATTGTGATTCATTGATGACTTGGCTCTATGTCAAGGCCATTATTCCCCGCATGTAGAGAAAAATAAATGCAGTTGTTTGATCCTCTTTATTATCTTCTTTAAAAAAAGTATATGAATTTGTTTAGTGATAATGGTTATCATGGTTTTGGACACTGGAATGTAGTTTTAATAGAGTAGAGGGGGAGTTTGCCAACAAAAAGAAATGTGCGAAGCATTCTTCATGAGGAAAACAGAAGCTGCTATGTTTGTAAATGTGTAGTGAACATGTTGGCTATTTGTACAGATATAAATTTATTTTATCAATAATAGCTTCCTTGAAATATATGACTTGATAGGTTTAAAAGAAATGAGGGAAGGGGGGGGGTGTTGCAATTTTCTGTGAAATTCTTTCCAGACCTACATTTTGCTGTACGTGTTCATTCTACCCTGTTAATGTTATGAACAATGTTTTGTTTTGAAATTATCACGTAGGAGATTATTCATGAATTTACACCACTCTGCCTTGTCAAAAGGTATTATTCTTTTATTTACACTTGACTTTCATGTACATGTATGGTAAAGTGATTCATTGTATTATTTTGGTTTTTACCGGTAATTAGTAGTGTTGTATTGTCATAAAGTACTAGGAACATTACGTTTGCAATCGATGCATTTCTGCTAATATTAGAATATGTACATGTACATGTAATAAATAAGGACTCATATGACCTTGTTCAAAACATGACCCTGATTTCTAACATTGCTACATGTATTATGTTGTCTAGTTTAAAAGAAAATTCTAGAAAGAAAAAAATGCTCTTTCCTCATTTCATTTATTAACCAAGCTTAACAGTGGAAATTATACTCTTAACAATGGCAACTACATGTAGGCCCTACTGGTATTCTTTTCAATGCACTGATTACTTGATGTCAAAAAAGCCTTATCCAGTTGGTGCAACAATGTTTCATTAGTGGTGAAAAATTAATCTCAGAATCTATCCGATATTGTATGAGAAGTGTTATGAAGCAGAGCAAATGTCCGGACAGATACATGAACTACTGTACAGTTAAGCATGCAAAGGTCGAAGGAATTTTTCATGCCCGGTGGTTGTTTCATAAAGCTGTTTGTAAGTTACGAGTGACTTTACAAACTACTGGGGGGTGTTTCACAAAGATTTAAGTATGACTTAGAGTCGCACTTAAATGTCTAGTTGCGCGCAGTATAAAAGGCATGACAGCATTGGTCAGATCATGCCAAGAGGACGCGCACTACTGCATATTGATCAATAAGATTGCGCGTTGCATATCATGTACGCGTCGACATTTAAGTGCGACCTAAGTCATACTTAAATCTTTGTGAAACACCCCCCAGGTGATTCTTTCTCAGGAGCTATATCAACACCTATTAAAAATTTGGTGCACATAATTCAGCTCAAGAAAGGATCACCGGTCGTTAATACGAACAGCTTTATGAAACACCCACCTGGGTGGTGTTATGTTGGTAAGGTATGCACAAATAAAACAAATGGGTACCCGGCAAGATTAATTCCTTGAATGCACTGAGCGCTGAAAGGCAGCTCGAGCTAAAGCCAGGGTAATAACGATAATAAACAATGCGCCTCGGAATAGATTATTTCTAGATAGATGGCGCTTTATATATGCCTATTATTACTATGGAACGTGTTCTTAGGTACAAAGTCAGCTAGATAGGAATTCATCTCATCTAGTGCAAGAACTCGTCACCAGTTGTGCATGAGTTCATGCTTAACTTTTAAATGGCTTCGTGAAACAGCTCCCAGGTTATGCAAAATATGGTACACTGTATTTACTTCCTGTTTAAGTGGACTTTCCTTTTTAAGTGAAATTCCTTTAAGTGAAAGATATTTCTGTTGTCTTAACTCCCAAGAGATTTGACTGGGCAGATTCACCTGTATTCACATTGTACACATCTTTATGATCAGCACTCGGTCTTATGGAACCTGTTTTCAGATGGTATACCGTAAATGTGAAATGTATCATACTCCATGTATCTACAGTATATGTGTGATGGCTTTTTTTGTTGGATATTTTGAAACATTCACTTTTCAAAGTTTTGGAAGATTGAAGTTATGTACATGTATTTTTTTCTACCATATCCCAATTAATATGTGTGATTGAGTTATACTACTAGAAGAAAATAAACCATCCATCGTATAGCTATATTGTTGCTATGTATTATTTGTATGATATATTTAGAAGCTGTAATACAAGTACATTGTAATATAACACACCATCATTTCAGTTGCATAGATTTCCATTAGTGCTTCTCCTCAAAAGAGGCCTTTTTAATAGTGTTGCCTTTGATTAATAGTGGATTCAGTGCTTTTATACAGTAAGGTACCGTATTCACCAAAAGTTTACCTCTTTAGATGATTTTCAAGTTTTTAACATCCAAGATCTGTGTAATAGAATTGAGATATCATAGTATAATCAAATTCAGTGTATAGGGTAACACAAATTTGGAATAATAATCATCAATTATTTCAAAAATAGTCAACATGTGCCCCTCTTATATTTTTGCCAGCACTTAACCACATACACATACTTTTTCATTATTGTATTTTTGTTTGCATAGAATTATATTCAATTAACCATGATACATGTTTAATGATATAGAATAGGGGATACCATTTGGTACATGTTAAAATAGCACTGTCATTTCTTTCTGTTAACTCAAAATTTCACTAGATATGGTATGATTACTTGTAAATAAATAATCTTTATAATGTGACATGTTTGTGAAGTGGTTTTTTTTATGAACGTCTTGACAAATAATTGTAATATGGATCGCCTGATGAGTTCATATTTTTATTTACGTTTTTAAAGGTCAAGTCCACCTCAGAAAAAAATTGATTTGAATCAATAGAGAAAAATCAGACAAGCACAATGCTGAAAATTTCATCAAAATCGGATGTAAAATAAGAAAGATGACATTTCAAAGTTTCGCTTATTTTTAACAAAATAGTTATATGAACGAGCCTGTTACGTCCAAATGAGAGAGTTGATGACGTCACTCACTCACTATTTCTTTTGTTTTTTATTGTTTGAATTATACAATATTTCAATTTCTACAAATTTGATGATTAGGACCTCCTTGCCTGAAGTACAAAATGTTAAAATAATGGAATTCCACGTTTTAAGGGAGGAATGAAACTTCATTTCACATGACAATGACGAGAAAATCAAAATGTTTCATATAATAAAATACAAAAGAAATAGTGAGTGATGTCATTAGTTCCCTCATTTGCATACTGACTGAGATGTGCATATAACTGTTTTGTGAAATGAAGCGAAACTTTAAAATGTCAACTTTCTAATTTACATCCGATTTTGATGAAATTTTCAGTGTTATGCTTGTTGAATTTTTCTCTTTTTATTCAAATCAAATTTTTGGTGGACTTGTCCTTTAATAGCTGAAGTGGGAAAAAGCATGATTCATGAAAGCAATTAAAAACTTGATAAATTTGAATGTAGACAACTTTAAATACACCTGGAAAACTTGGGCTTCATGCTCATTTATTTCATTCATCTCTGTATTGCGTTTCCCTTTTTTGCATCCCCCCTCATTTTTGTCGCATTTCTCTTTCTCTCTTTTTACGTTTATATCTGTTCATTCTCTAACCTTAGACTCGATCATGTCTCCCTCTCTTTCTATCTCCTCTCTATCATTGTTTCCCTTAACACTTTAATAGTTTCATTTATTTTCTCCTCCCCAAAAGTTGGAACTTTAGAGGTACCCTCTACCCCCATCCCAAAAAAGTTGGAACTTTAGAGGTATGCTCTACCCCCCCCAGCAGCTTTATGAACACCCAACTGGTATGCCATTTAGTTAAGAATGACTAAGAATAAAATATTTTTTAAAACAAATATTACAGTTTGGACCAACAAAGATAACTTCTATAGCCAAGTAAACTGCACCCTTGTTAGCTTGACATTTACTGCAACAACATTTAGTTTTGTAGATAAGGGATTTTATCATTTTGGACATATGAAGATTTTAATTGAATTTTCCAGACTATGTACAATATTCCTTCATTCCTACCTTGGGGCATTTATATGTCTTATAATCCTGATCGAGCTTCTCGTAATGGACAAAAAAGTGAAATTTGCTATTCTGATATATTAATAAAGTATTCTTTGTATTTATTATATTCAAATCACAATTCATGCATGAGATACAATTATACGATTCACCATTCCCTATACAAACAATATTAAACCAGGCTTCAATATGAAATCATGTGTTTTGAAATTTGAAAGACCTAGAAAGAATAAATCCATGTCTTCAACTGCAATATATATATGAGGATAATGTCTTTTCATAAATAGTCCATTCACAAAAAATCACAATGATATAGATTGAGTAATGCGCAGTCACATTTCATTTACGATGTACGTACAGCGAGTCAAAAACAGCTGTTTTCAACTCACTGTGCGTACACCGGAAGGGAAATGTAACTGCAGCGTAGGAATTAAAACAGACAGAATGAAATAACTGCATTTGAATACTTGTAGAGACATACATCTAAAATCATGGTTACAAAGTTTGAAATGTTTTATGGCTAGTAGCTCCCATAACACATGCTTACCAACTAAATCCATACACCAAGGGCCCATCTGACAAAGAGTTGAGATTGATTCGATCAATCGCAACTATGGAAAGCCAGCAAAGTCGACATATAAAATGCATGTTTGTTCAAGAAATTTCTTGATACATAAATATATCCATAACTTCATTGATTTCAATTTGGTGTGTTCTCCTTTGTTTAAAAAGGACACTTTGCAAATTTCCTGTAGAAAAAATGACACTGATGGATTTCCATAGTTACGACTGATTGGATCAATTGTAACTATTTGTTTTTTTCTGGATTGTATATTGATTTCAATGCAATCAATCATAAAAAGTTGTTCTATGATCAATTGCTGAGCTTTGTGAAAGGGGTCATTTGAATAAATAGTGTAATTAAGTGAAAATTTGAAATATATAAACCGTTCTTCAGAAACAATGAGATCATCAAACACTGATTTGCGTACAACTCAATTTCACCATTCCACGACACAATGCAAATTTCAAAATGTTACTTTCTCACGATTTCTTATCAGGTTTCGATAATTTTATAATGCTTTGCTTATGAAATCCAAGTCTTATGGATCTATTAAAATAATTATCTTGATTTGCCAGTACCACTTTGAAATATTTATTTTAATGCTGGAAATAAATGATGACTGTCCAATATGATAAAAACACAAATAAGCTGTAGCATTATCAGTTGTTTTTCAAGGATATGTAACTACATTAAATAGGTAAATTGCCAATTTGTCTTCTGCCAACTCATCCACTCACATGGTCTACTTTTATTTAGTCTAATGCCATTCCGTCCATCAATAATTGGTCGAACAACCATTTGGTCTAATAGCAATTTCGTCTCATATCCATTTCATTTTCATTCATTTTGCACAATTTAGCACTTAGTTCATTTAGATCAAATGGTATATGGACTAAATGGCTATTGGACCAACTGGTTATTAACACGGAATGGCATTAGACTAAATGAAAGTAGACCTTGTGGTGATAGGACGAGCTGATGGTAGACCAAATGATAGTAGACAAGTTGGCAATTGGACAAATTGGAATTAGAGGAATTGGAAATAAACCCAAGTATCACCTACTTAGAGGCAGAAATACATAAAAGGTAAGATAATGTAGTTTCAACAAACAATTGTTTCATGAGAAAGTCTTTAAAACAAAATTAATTGTCATCCTATTATCATAGATCTAAATCTAGTACATTGAAATAACTTGTCTTTGTGAAATCATGAAATATTAGCTGAAAACTGACAACACTTGTGATCACCAACACAGAAAATGCATATGTTGGATTAACATTGCTTGGAAAAATACCCAATATCTATAAATAGAATTCCTCGTTTTGGAGGGAGGCCCATATCATACACAATATTATTTGAGATTATCCTCATAATATTAGTCATATTATCCCAATATCTCATCAGTAGTATAAATAGACAATTTATTTCCTGAACATGTCAAGATTATTTTGAGTATTGTACATACCATTGTAGCCCTCATGCTGTTTATTCACACCATGCACATCATGCAAATAATGTAAAAAAAAAAGATAGATGCATAATATTAGCATATCATACTCAATCATGATAGAGCTAGGTACACAAGGAACTGATAAGCATGAATAAGGTATACATTTTCAGGCAAACTAAAATGACAAAAAATTAGTATTACAATAGTCAATAACAAAACTAGATGACGTTATTTCAAAGTACTTAAACCAGTTACAACTGGAAACATGCGAAGATCAACTTTTTAGTTTAACAGAACATGTGTGGCAACACAATCACTTACAGATTAGAAATTAATCAATTACATGTTTTATGCAACTTAAATCTTATACAATAATCTGGTTTGAATGAATATATAGGTGCAGTCCAAAGACAACATATGTGTAAATTATAAGATACATGTATTTCCTCTTCAAATTTAAAAGCAATACTTAGTAACATGTTACAATATCGCTTAAAATTGAAAATTGAGAAATGGATAAAGGCAATGTCTTCTTGCATATATAAAAAAAGCATGTTGTATACAGAACATCAGTAAGTAACACTACATGTATACGTATGTCACATTTTAATAAACTATGCAGTAAAATGACATTCTCCAGCATAACAATTATGCCACAATGTAATATATATATACTACATTCATGCACGGTTATTATTGTACTGATGAATTCAATGCAGCATACTCTTATACATGCAAGTGAAAAAAACATATTTTTATCTATGTGAGAAACTTAAATCAATTTTTTTTAATTTTTAATTTCTCTTTTTTAGCAATGCTAAAAACCACACATGGAATCCAATTAAGAATAGAAACAATGTCTGATTGAAGATAAAGACTAATTTACAGTACAGTTTATAGTGCTCTTTCTGACTCTACATTGGCAATTGTTAAAACCACTGTTTGAAAATGTAAATTTAGCAAATTAAGCCGATTTTCAATATAATTTTGCCATTGTCAATTAATTTGACTCATCCATATTTGATTTTTTTCATAGTATGAAAATGTACTGAAAATTTAATGATTGTTGTCAATATGACTCATATCCATATTTTATTTTTTTTTTAGTATAAAAATGTATTGAAAATTAATGATTGTTGCCAATTTGGAAAGCAAGGCCAGACTGATATCTAGTTTATCTACCTTACCTCTATGGGCCAATGAAAGTAAATAAAGGCAGATCACACTATTATCATCCTCATGTCATTTTGAAAAAAAAAAAAATTGAGAATCAAAGTGCTGGATGTTAGTATCTTTAAAAAATGACTTTCCTGTCTCTTTTATACACTCAGCAAAAAAGTTCTTGGACACTTATAAAAGTTAAAATATTCCATATAGATATTTGATTAAAGGCAAATTATTGTATGTCAACATGACCAGACAATATTTCTCCTCCAGTATGACATGAAATTTTTATGTGAACAGTCATGCATGGGTGGTTAAATGCTTTAAACAATAGCAATGTCTGTAAAAGAAAATTGCAAGAAATGGATCAGTCAGTGCATGGCTGGTTACAGGCATTAAACAATAGCAATGTCAGTAAAAGAAAATTGCAAGAAAACGATCAGCCATTCTTTCAGTTGTGAAAGTTTATGTGGCAACAATATCCATTTAACGATGAAAGCAAAGTTAAAGTCAAATATCACTCTAAAAGTGAAGAGAAAGTTATCCAATATCTATATGGAATATATTACCGGGTAACTTTTATAAGTGTCCAAGAACTTTTTTTGCTGAGTGTATATAAATGACCATTTGTCACTTCAACAAAATAAACAAAATAAAATAAGAAAAAAATCTACATACAGATATACAAAAAATATATACATACATGTGAATTTAATGACCAAGTACCAAGTAAAAAAAAAAGAAAAAGGAGATGCGTTAACCAAAATATGCATCTCATGAGTTTCTTGTATCATGATGGGTTTTTTTTAAGATACTGGGTAACATGAATCCCTGTTAATTACCTAAATATGCACCAATAACTTTTGTAATATGCTGCTAAAAAGCATGAGAGTCCAAAGACAAGATTATATTTATTACACAATTACATTATTGTGCCCAACAATAATAAACTGGGTCTGTTTCTTATTTTATGGGAAAAAAGTGAATGTGATGATAGCAGAATCAGTTACAATTACCTTTGAAACTCTATAATATATCATCTTCAATAAAATTGTGAACTGGCCTATAATGAGTTGTAAAGTACCCCAAGAAGTTGTGTTGGACATTCCTTCTAAAGCAATATACTTTATACCAGTTTGAATAAGTTATCCATGAACAGTATAATATACTCCTACTGAGACCATTTGGTATCCTGGTATTTTGTTGAGGGATGGGAAATGAACTAAAAGTATTTTTAGATAAAGTAAAGGGGTATGTCATAGGGCGGGGTTACATATATGCCGAAAGTGGAGTGAAGCCGGCGTCGAAGGCTGCTCAACTTATATGTATCATCTCTCTCTTTTCGATTGCCGTGCTGACACCGCCTCGGACTGAGTTCACCTTTGGAAGTGGTTTGAATGCACCTTCAATCCTGCGATCGGTATTCGGACTCAAGACGGCTTGACCACTGAACTATATATATAGCGAACAATAGTTACAGCTAACAAACAATAGAAAAGGTTGACATAAAAGTCAAGTGACATGTGTCACGTTAATAGACAACGTGAGACCGGCTCATGTGTATCAGGGGGTTAATAATCCCAAGGTGCCTTCAGTCCACTTCTGGCGTATGTGTACCACCACCAAATTGCAGGCGTGAAGGTGGACCCAAACCTGACGCATGTGTATCAGGGGGTATAGTACATTACCATACATTTTCTCCTTTTCAATTTTTCGTTATCACTTGGGAAAAGGTTGCCCATTGTGAATCGCGTTATTTCTAAATTCACAAATTACTTCCACTCATTTGGTTAATCATTTATTCTAAATCATTTTCTTGGGGGGGGGGCTGGGTAGGAGGCTGCCCTAGTACATAAAAAATATATATTTTCAAAATCATAAATGTGTGTCACTGCTATTCACTTCACTAACATGGCATCAAGAATCTATCATTTGCCTATATAGAATTACTCTGCAGAGGATGAAGAGCTTCAACATGATCTATCAATAAGTACTGCTACTATCATCTACTTCCCAATGCTGAACACTAATGATAAGAATTGTTCGTAATTGATCGTGATCCATCCGTTCCTGTTCGTGTCAAATGCCTGGAATGAATTGGTCAAACTCTACAAGAGAAAGAGATAGAAAATAAGCATCGGGAAATTCTTGGATAAAAATCAATACAATGTTACTTTATAGAACATCTTTATAGAATTTCTCTGATAAATTTGTGGAAATGCAATCTCCCTTACTACATATCATGGAGTACATCAGAATTCAACAATTTTGTATACAGAATTCTGATGCTTACGTATCGGTACATTTCAATATACTGCTTATACAAATTTTTTGTATTTCAGTGTTTGTTAGTAAAATTTTCATTATCAATTATGAATGCAAATACTGACTACACTGGTAATATTATTTTCTCTAACTCAGTGCTACTACACATTCAAAAAAGTAATATCACTAAGCGCTTTCAACACAAATATTTCATTACCCCTGTCAGTAAATTCTGGCTTGCCCGCACACAAATGCATGTAATGTTATTTATAAAATGTACAAGTGTAAACAAACCTGTATTACACAGCAGCATTGAATGAAATCATCAAAAGCTATTGATCCTTTCCCACTCCGATCAAACTTGCGAATCAGTAAGTGATAAAGCCTGTCTGATAACCGATATCCTAGAAGAAAAACACAAATTGAATAGGTTTAGATACATAATAATGGTACCAACAATAAAGAGTATATCATGAATAAGATTTATCTGATTCATGATTTAATAAGCATATGTTCTTTTTTATGATTAAAATGATATGGAGAATATCAATAAAAAGGAGACCAAACTTTGATATTTTATGAGAATATTATTCAATCGATAAACATGAAAATAATATTTATACCTAAAAGTATACATGTACTAGTAGCTTATTAGCATTCCAAAGTTCAATGACCTGCAAGTAGCATCACTGAACAAGACTGCATCATTAACTTCTTAGCATGTAGCATGTGTCTTTGAAGTATGGGATTATGCACTTGATCTGTCAATATCACCCCCAAAAGAGTGTTTATGCATTTAAAACATTGATCTGACTTAACTCAATGTATTTGAAACAGATTGTTCTTCTATGTACACTAATGGCATACATGTATACAAAGGTGGTAAGATTTTCGGTTACACTTCGTAATTCCGAAACAAGTAAATTGCCTATACCTCGATGTTCATTAATCCGAAAACATAAAAGGGTTTGTTAATCCGAACATTTGTGGCATTATTCCGAAAGTTCGATAATCCGAAAACGAAATATGGTTCGATGTTCCTAAGGTCCGTTAATCCGAAAACGAAATAAGGTTCGTTAATCATTACGTTTTCGGACTAACGAACCTTCGGAATAATAAACTTCACTTTGTTTTTCGGACTTACGAACCTTCGGAAATACGAACCTTCGGAATAATGAACCTTCGGAATATTTGAGCCTTCGGAATAACTAAGCTTTGGAATTACGAATGTATGCAAGATTTTCAATACACGTATTTGTATTCTTTTCAATTTTTATTGTTCATTTTGCCCAATTTTTCTTGATTGTGAAGAAAAAGTATTTTCTATAAAGAATGTATACAAATATACTAGGCTTTGGGAAAGTAGGAGTGGAGATTTCCATTCCTAGCATTTCCTATTGTCCCATTCCTATTGCAATGTGGGCAATAGACAAGTAAGAGTATGGTTCATGAATTGGTATAATAAAGTGAAACACCGAGTTTAAATTTTCATAGAATTTCTTAAATTCTCATGAAATGGATGAATGAAATTTCATACCAAATGTTGTGAGGGCTTGTTTAAGTTCATTCATGTCTATGCTTCCCGAGCCATCCCTGTCATAGCTTTTGAACGTGTTCTGCCAGTCAGTGACGTACTTCCACAGCGCACCAAACTCCTGGAAGGTTATGGTACCTGAATGGTCTCTATCAAACATGGTAATCATCAGACGAATTGTCTCAGGGTTAAAAGGGGTCCATGTTCCTGTCAAAAAAAAAAGATAAGTGAGATTTTGTCGTGTGAGGACAGTTCTCATTTCCATGAAATAATTTATGACTGCTGGATAATTGCACCACAATTTCAAGAAGCATGTTCATTATTAAAAATCATTTCATACTGAGTTTTTATTACTTCAATGTATTATCATTTGAGAGTTCTTTTTATTGTTGGTGGAATTTGTCTTGTGTTGTCTTACTGGTGATGCCCAAAATCAAGAAAACCTGTTTTTTATTTCCTTTCTTAGATTCTGGCCCATGCTTATTGTGGGCCGATATTTAAATTGAAAAGAAAGTGAAAGGTTCAAAGAAAATTGGCATATTTTTTAATCAAACATGATTTTCTTAATCAAACTTGAAAATTGATTGATTATAGGCCTCTATATATTATATATCATAAAGAATAACTACAAGGAAATGAATTAAAACATTTTGTTTTAATCCATGATCTCATGTTGATCCCATTTATTCATCAGAGAGGGATGAATGAATAGGTCATCCTGAACAAAAGAAAATCCTGCAGATTTATGCCCTTGGCTGAACGTGAATAGCTACAATTTGCACCGCTTGAATAGATAAACCTTGTTCTGAGTTAAACCGGACTACACATACTACTCAAAATACAAAACTTGCTCATATCATTGTGATCATTGGACGTTATCACATAAAATTTCATTTAGTTGTAGAAAATAAATAGTATTTTCAGGTGTAAAACAATAAATATGATATTGTAATTTTAATATCATACCCATCTAGAGTGCAATTAACATTTTTTTTGTGGGACATGCTATACTATGCTGCATAAATATGTTGAACAACTCATGATCTCATGTCATCAAATGAAGACATTCCCATTCACAGATTTGATTATCAAAATTATCCTTTTTATCAGTCACAGGTAGCGAGGAAGGAAAAGGTCCCAACAAAAATTGCAGGTAAATGTGAGACAGTTCTTTGATTTTCATTTGATAACAAATGCCATCATGTAATATGGGGCATTTATATACAGCACCATCTATCTAGAAATAATCTATTCCAAGGTATAAAGCTCATATATATTATTATTACCCCAACTTATGCTCAGCTGCCTTTCAGCGCCCAGTGCATTCAAGGAATTAATCTTGTCGGGTACCTATTTACCTCACCTGGGTAGAGTGCAGCATATTGTGGAAACATTTCTTGCTAAAGGGAAACACTCCATGGCTGGGAATTGAAACCATGTCCCTCTGATTTGAAAGACAAGAATCTTAAGCAAGATCACGACGCCCCCATTTAAAGATTATACATGAAGAAAAAAGAAAAACTAATATTTTTAAACACTGAATAAGGATCTTTGCTTTATCATCAGTATATTTACGTCAACTTAAACATACCATTTGATAATGCTTTCTGTAGTTCTTGTGCTGATATATGGCCACTGCGGTCCGTGTCTACCCTGTTAAAAAAAAATAACACAAACTCCTCACCATTAACAATTCGCAAAATCAGTGACCATACTTGTCTAAATGTAATATTCAAAACCTTAAAATTATTACAATTTTGTGAAATGCAAAGAAAATTTACTTGATTATTCAGTTTCACAAAATCATGACAGACAAGATACATGTATCAATACTCCTACTAAAAATTTAACTAAACTGGGTATCAAAAGAAAATTGTCAAACCTCACAAGTGCACTACACAAATTCCACTCAGTCAAAATGAACAAAATGTTGACACAGGCTAGCTTCAATAATCTCTACTAAGCACATGTTCATAATTGAGAGATTGGTTTAATCACAAAGAGGCTGTAGCCCCTTAAATCAATTGGTTCCAGAATCCAAAGTCACAAAATGGCAATAGAAAGACCAATGAAAATGACATTGCGATATGCATGCTGTCGTCTTGGTGAAATACATATTTTAGAAATTGAGGCACAGGAAATACTATTTTTTTGCATGATGAATTGAGTGCATAGCTTTAGGACCCCTTCTACATCAGGCGGTGCTGCACCATCATGAGTTTGCTCAATCTTGAGATTTTAGCACGAACGGCCCTCTTTGCAATTAATCTCGAGATCCAAGAAACCCCGTCTCCACCATCGCAAGAAGAGCGACTCCTGCTTGAGCGAGGCATCAATGCATTATGGTCTGACGCCGTGAATAAATAATCCCGAGTGCGTCTGCACCTTCGTAAAATAGCGTGCTATTTTGCAAATAATCCAAAGTTGACTGGGGATTGCAATCTCGAGATTAATCCTACGAATTAGCACGATAATTGCATCTCCATTACGAGTAATCTCGAGATTGTTCAGATCGGGATAATTTGCCAGATCAGAAATAGCGTGCTAATTTGAAAACTCGGGATGGTGCAGATGGCCCTATTGGGCGGCGAAATCAAGAGGTGTTCGGCAGTAGAGGCACACAGCCAATATGGGAGACTCTCTCCAATATGGGAGATTGTATGGGAACCAATTTTCCTCCCATATAGGAGACTTGCTTTGCAAAAGAACAAAAAAAAAACCCACCAACAAAAGCGTAATTTTGTCCACTCAAAATTTTGTCTCACTGAGCTGAGGTACAGAAACCAATTTGTTTTGAGAGTGGATGACAACAAAAATCCTTATCAAAACAAATATAGACAGTGAAGTATTAATGTAGACAGGGAAATTAGGTAATTTTTCATGAGGAATCTGCTTATTTATCACATTTTAAATTTATTTGCTGGGCCAAGCTAATCAATTTGTAGCAAATGTACATGTAAACAAAGGAAATTGGTCTCCCAAAGTGGAGACTGTCTCTGAAATTGGATAACCGAAATCTTTACCAGTCTCTGATATTGGAGATAATCTCTCTGTCATAGTCATGGGAGACAGTCTCCCATATTGGCCGTGCGCCTCTACTGTTCGGATTAAACAGCGGGATTTTCGCATTAAGAAAATATGGAAAGAGTTATGCACCCCCACTAAAAATAACAAAAGATTGTTGAGACTTCCGGTTCACTTCAGATTTTTTTATCACTTATTTTACTATTGCTTACCTTGGTTGGGACTCGAACTCTCCTCGAATTATCTATACTGTAGTCAAGACCTTTCCCACTATGCTAGCGAGAAGCGCTGATACTGGAAAGGGTATTTTAACGATTATCAGCCCATAGTTCGACTAGTCTTGACTCACACACCTTTTACTGACTAAATAAACCAATGTCTACGGACAATACACGGATTAGATCCTGCTCGAAATTTGACGGAAGCCATATTTTGGTATGTATTTCCACTTCCCCATCATATAAGTTCTATATTAGGGCTAGATATATTATTCTGAACCTTCTACATGTTTTTATTTTCAATTTTAGTGGGGGGGGTGCATATGCAACTCTTAAAATATGATTACGCAAGTTTTGCAATGTTTTCTTCTTGGTTAATGGTCTTTAGATCTACTTTAGAATGTTTGCCACAAATTAATGAAAGATAATTTGTTCAAATATTAAAATTTGCATAGTTTTTACCGTTTGAAAACAAAATGCATAGCTTAATTTAGGCCCCCCCCCCATCATACAACCTACAAGTACAAGCGATGTTTTCGAACAAACATGGATATGAACAGGTGGGCCTAGGCTATGTAATTTTTGACAGCAGATTGACCAATTCCAACACTGAAACAGACTGGAGGGAAATAATCACAATAAAACCTCTTTACATTCTTTCATAAAAATTCAAACAGACATAAACATCGTACAACTCACTTCTGAAAAATATTCCAAAGGAAATTTTGGTCAGGCACTGCCATTTTTACCCTCCGTCTGTAACCGCAACGTAAATATCAATTCAATTGTGAATGCAATTGGAATGAAATGACATCATGGATAAAAAAGCTACAATACGGCCAGCACCACGGGTACGGTATATCACGTACGCGTACGCCGATTGCTGCATGCTGCGACTGACCGCGCCCCACCCACTATTTCGTGGGGTCATAAAACATTTCTTTTTTCTTTGGGCGTTGTGGCGTGCACCTGTAATCAAGCTGTCGGGAAGTTACCCGGGGGGGCCACTTCCATTCACAAGTGGATACCATGCGCGACCATGGGGTCTCGAAAAGCACCCTAAACACGTAATTTCCATATTCTGAAAATACACCCCTTAACAAGTATTGGCGTGTGAAACCCTACCCTTAACAAGTATTGGAAACAAAACGATATGCTCTTGGCAAATATTCCCTGAAATGAACCCCTAAACGAGTACCCAGGACCAAAATCCAATTGAAACCAGTTGGATTTCCAACTGGTTTCAATTGGTTTCAATTGGTTTCAACTGGTTTCAATTGGTTTTAACTGGAATTTAACAATTTCCAGTTGAAACCAGTTGGGCAACTGGAAATCCTAACTGGAACCAGTTGGGCAACTGGAAATCCTAACTGGAACCAGTTGGGTAAATGGAAATGACTTCCAACTGGAAATGATTTCTAACTGGAACCAGTTGGGTAACTGGAAATCCTAACTGGAACCAGTTGGGCAACTGGAAATCCTAACTGGAACCAGTTGGGTAACTGGAAATGACTTCCAACTAGAAATGATTTCTAACTGGAACCAGTTGGGTAACTGGAAATCCTAACTGGAACCAGTTGGGCAACTGGAAATCCTAACTGGAACCAGTTGGGTAACTGGAAATGACTTCCAACTGGAAATGATTTCTAACTGGAACCAGTTGGGTAACTGGAGATGACTTCTAACTGGAAAGATGGGTAACTGAATTCTAATTGGAACCAGTTGGGTAACTGGAAATAAAACTGGAACCAGTTGGGTAACTGGAAATCCTAACTGGATCCAGTTGGGTAACTGGAAAATTTCCAATTGGAAACCAATTGGAAATTTTCCAGTTACCCAACTGGATCCAATTGAAACCAGTTAATTTGCATATTTTCTGCCAGTGTGCACAGATTAATGTTTTATGAGATTCATCATAATTTACAATGTATCTATTTAATTTTTTTCAATTTGAAGTTCCACACTTTTTTCAGATAAGTGTTTCCAATACTTAGCAGTGAAAACCATGTTCATAAATGTTATAGATTATAATTAAAACAGATTAAAAAATAATTAGTACACCACTAACTGTTACCAAATTATATCAAATAAAAATACATATTTTTAAGAACTCCAATATGAACATAACATATGAAAGTCTGTATTTTATCAATGCCCTTTACATTGGTATTAATAGACAAATAACACTGCTTCTGTGTTGGCATGAGCAATAGTTAGTGCAAATGCTAATTAGTTTGTAACTAATTAAGTTCATTCCAACTGGAAGTTCCAATTGGATCCAGTTGAAAACCAATTGGTTTCAACTGGTTCCAGTTGAAAACCAGTTGCCTCCAATTGGTTTCAACTGGAACCAATTGAAACCAGTTGCCTCCAATTGGATTCAACTGGTTTTAATAGGGAAATTGGAACAACTGGAACCAATTGAAAACCAATTGAAACCAATAGCCAACTGGTTCCAGTTGCCCAATTGGTTTTAACTGGAACCAGTTGGCAACTGGTTTTCAATTGGTTTTTCTCTAATGGGTTTCAACTGGATTTTGGTCCTGGGATACAGGAATGTTTTATTGTTACGGGTCCTTCGGTCGTCGGCTTTACCTTATTTGGTTTAGTACGACCCCATCTTCTACACCTCGCGCAAATCGGACTCTAAACACGAAGTGTTGGGGCAAAAAGGACATCCTTTATAAAACATTTGAATTTTGTTTTATCATCCCCGCAAATTCGACCCTAAACACGTTATTTTCCTAGTGAAATAGATACCCTTTTTTCATTATTTTTGTGTTTTTGACACCTTATCACGTTACATACGTAACGTGCCCTATCGTGAAAAAGACATCCTTTTTACGTGTTTTTTTGGTCGCGCATGGTATCCACTCGTCAATGTAAGTGGCCCCTCCGGGGGAGGTTACCATTTGATGCAAAGGTTCGAGCCCTGTCATGTCTTTCGGAGACCCCCTCTGGGGGGGGGGGCACTTCCATTCACGAGGGGATACCATGCGCGACCATGGGGTCTCGAAAAGAACCCTAAATACGTATTTTCTAGATTCTGAAAATGCACCCCTAAACATGTATTGGCGTGTGAAACCCTATACATATAAGCCTAAACCCTTAACAAGTATTGCAAAAAAAAAACAACAGTGGCGTACCTAGGATTTTCCACAGGGGGGGGGGGGCAAAACCTTCCGCCAAAAAAAATGACAAGCAAAAACGAAAAAAAGGTCTTTGATCACAAATAAAGGATTTCGTACCAGAAAAAAAATTGACAAGCAAAAAAAAACTCTTCAAGCTCGTCAGGGGGGGGGGGGGGGCAGGGATACATCTTTTGCATGGGTTGTGGCTCGTCAGGGGGGTACGCTAGTGAAACAAAACGATACGTTAAATATTCCCTGAAATGAACCCCTAAACAAGTATAGCGATATTTTATTGTTATGTCACGGCCGCCCGTCGATCGTCGGTTTTACCTTTACACATCATTAATTGTGGTTTAGTGTACGGCCCCACCTTCCGAACTTCGCAAAAATCGGACTCTAAAAAAGTATTGATGGGCCAAAAAGGACATCCTTTACAACGCATTTTAATTTTGTTTTATCACCCCCCGCAAATTTGACCCTAAACACGTAGCTTTCCTAGCGAATAGATACCCTTTTTTCATTATTTTTGTGTTTTTGACACCCTTATCACGTTACGTACGTAACCTATCGTGTATAAAAGACATCCTTTTTACGTGTTTTTGGGGTCGCGCATGGTATCCACTCGATCGTCAATGTAAGTGCCCCCCTGGGTCCCAGACGTACATGTATATAATCATATCTAATTGATACACGTCTGATCTCATGACAAAACTCAAATACACACACAATCTCTATCTTGAATATTGCAATGATTTTGGAGCTCGTTTTCCCAGAACAGAAATTTCCATGCAAGCGGTCCACATTTTATATCATACAGTAGGCCTAAATGTGTGTGTTTTTCATTTTTATTTGCGAATATTTGGCATAGTTTTGCTGGGTTGAAAGTGCATGGGGGGGGGGGGGGTTCACAGCCATTAGTGGACAGCATCCGCAAAAATAAAAACGCGGAAAATAAGGTCTTTTCGCAGCTATAACAGAACGCAAAGAGAATGTAACAACGCCTTAAATGAGAACACCCCCCAAAAAAGCCATATTTTGCCACGATTGTGACTGTAAGTCCAGTCTGGACCGAATCCGCTAATATCAACTTTACCCACAGAGGTATCCACCTCTATGACTATTATAGTAATAGAGGTGGATACCTACCGTAAACAGGACAAAATAAAAACACAGCGTATATTTTTAATGCCCGAGGGGGCTAGTCAAATGTATTGATGTACACATGCATGCGTGACTAAATTATTTCCAAAAGTTTTTCTCTGTGTGCAAAATAACCCCCTAAACAATTTTTCGCAGGCTTCATTTAAACAATTTGGCCCCTATACAATTTGTCGCCAGAATATGACCACTATGAACAAGTTTTGTCTATATACTTGACAATTAAGAAAAGCTTAAATCTGGGGCCCGTTTCCAGCCTATAGGGTCGTTGCTTACAATCGGGAAGAACCCGAACACTTTTCAGAAACAAGGAGGAATTAATGTGCTCGGGGAAAAAGCTTGCAGAAAAACATACTCTAAACACATTTGGCTTGTCTTAAAAAAAGCTTTAAAAAAACAAACAAACCCAAAATACTTTTGATCATTGACCAGTTTTTCAAAACAATCTTTTTTTTAAAAAAAAATCGATGTTTTTGACACCCTTAACGAGTGCACGCGCGGCCCGCGTCCAGAACTGAAAAAATAAACACCACGCATGTGTATAGCAATATATTTGACTGTCCCCCCTCCCCCGGGGTTTAATGCTTGCGAAAGCTGCCCCCACTGTCGTTCTCAAGCCCAAACTTTGAAAAGGAGAGTGAGACCCCCGTGGACACAGAACTCGTTTTATGAAATAAAATGTTAAATTAAATTCGCTTATTAACGCTCGATCGCATGTATTTTACTAATATTTTACTAATCAGTTACAACTTTACAAGCGTGATATGCAAAATACATGGAAAATTTTAAAACAAGCAATGAATATATCAAATAATAAATCCAATATTACAAAAATTAGATCTGGCGATGTCATTTTTGAAGATTCTCGCCAAATTTGTAATATCCTGAATAATCACTTTTCTTCAATTGGGGAAAATCTTGCAAGTAATATTCCTCCCGCAGCAAAACACTTTTCTGAATTTTTAGGACCACCAAATTCTAATTCAATATTTCTCGCTCCAACTTATAATCAGGAGATAATTAATATTGTTTCTGATTTCAGTTCTAAAAAAGTACAGGACATGATGACATCAATAATTTTCTTCTTAAGGGGGTAATATCGTCAATTGCGGATCCCCTAACTCATATATTCAATCTGTCACTTCTTAACGGCATTGTTCCCGAGAGCATGAAAATAGCAAAAGTCATTCCTTTGTTTAAAAAGGGTGACAAATTAGATGTTAATAATTACCGCCCAATTTCTTTGTTATCCACATTGTCGAAAATACTAGAAAAGATTATTTATAAAAGAACTATTAATTTTCTCAAATCAAATAATATACTTTCAAATTCCCAATTTGGATTTAGGGAAAAGCATAGCACTACACATGCATTATTGAGTTTCATTGAAAAAGCGGCACATTCAATCGATAAATCTTCTCATTTAATTGGTTTGTTCCTGGACTTCTCCAAGGCCTTCGACACCATTAATCATGATATTTTACTAAACAAATTACATCATTATGGAGTGCATGGGAAGGCCTTGGAGTGGTTCAGGAGCTACCTCTTGAATAGGAAGCAATATGTCTTTTTAAACGGATGCAATTCTCAAATGAAAAAAAATAATTGTGGAGTTCCACAGGGTAGTCTTTTAGGCCCGATTTTGTTTATAGTTTATATTAATGATTTTTGTAGATCATCAGATGTTCTTTCTTTCATTCTCTTTGCGGACGACTCTAACTTATTTTTTTCACATAAAAATCCTCTTCACCTTGCTAATACAATCAACTCTGAACTAAAAAAAGTCACCCAATGGATAAGAGCAAATAAATTGTCAATAAATTTACAAAAAACAAAATATATGTTGTTTAGCAACTCTATTAATACACTTCCTGTTGATATTATTTTGGATGGAACTCCCTTGGAAAATGTATCCCATATTAAGTTTCTTGGAATAACAGTCGATAATAAGCTCTCATGGAAATTCCACATAGATAACATATGTAAAACTATTTCACGCAACATTGGTATAATTAACAAGCTTAAATTTTGTTTGCCATTATCGTCCCTGCTTACATTATATTCATCCCTTATATTACCTTATTTAAATTATGGAATTTTAGCGTGGGGCAACACACATCAAACACTCTTAGACAAATTACTCCTATTACAAAAGAAGTCTCTTCGTGTCATATGTCACAAAGCATATTTGTCTCATACTGACCCATTATTTTTGGAACATAAAATATTGAAATTAAAGACTTGTATTTGTTCAATCTCGGTCAGTTTATGTACAATAACAATAACAACCTCCCAAATGTATTTCATTCAATGTTTCCAAAAAATCAATCCATTCATAACTATCCAACAAGGCGATTGGGTGAATTCCATTTACCACTTCTAAGAACTTTGCTGGCTCAGAACACATTTATATATGAGGGACCGAAGTTATGGAACTCACTTCATAATGATATAAGAACTGCAAAATCTTTGAACTCTTTTAAGACTAAATTCAAATTATCTCTATTAAAATCTTATAATGTATCCTCAAATTAAATCTTATTCATCATCTCTGTCAAGAGGCTAGTCATCATTTTTACTATAAAGACTATAATTAAAACATAAATCATCCCTTTTTTTAATTGAAAAAAAAATCTGACACAAGTCCTTCCCAATTGTGCTCGGTTTTTAACCTCATATATTATTTGTGTCTATCCTCTCATCTTTTTTCTCTTTCCTGTCCGCTTATCCGCCTTCCTACCGCTTATTTATTTACGGCATCAATCACATTTTTCGCGCATTTTATTCTTTCCAGGTCATTCTATATATTTTTTCTCCTTATTTACATTGAATCCAGTTTGCTTGAGTCCACGATGGCATGTGTTCTATCTACGTTTAGCAGCACCCATCCTTCTTCTCAGGGCATTCTCCCCTTTCTCTTTTCTTTTTTTTGGGGGGGGGGGTGGGAAGGGTGGATATATTTTTGGATATATTTTAGGACGGTTTGTTTTGTCCTATACAAACTATATTTTTTGATATCTTCGTATTTTATATTTTGTAAGTATTATTTCTCATTTATTTTTTTTCTCATTTGATTACATATGTCTGCATTTGTACTCTGTTAATGGTTTTGTTATGTATTTTTGAGGGGCCCACATTGTACAAGCATTGCTTTTTAGTGGGTCCCTCCATTTCCATCTTAATTTAATTTCTATTGAAAAATAGTATACTTATTTAAAACCTCCAATGTGTTGCCCAAATCGTGTAAGTTTTTTTTTTCACAACATATGTATTATTATTTTTGTTTCTTTGCAATGGATACAAATACTTATTTTTATATATATGGTATACAATTTGTTTTTGTTTGATGGAAGTGAAATAAATAAAATTGAATTGAATTGAATGTAGATGATCCATTAAATTCGCGAGTATACTCTTTCAATCCTGCATAGTGTGTTGTTCGCGGTACATAGGCGCAGAACTCGAATTTGAATGGAAATGAAATAAAAGAATTGAATTGAATCTCTGCCAATGTTAATAACTTCATTTTATATACCTGGATTGAATTAAAGACTTTATTATTGTACATAAATAGCAATGTCCTTATTAAGTAAAACCCATCTGTCACTGTACAATAAGAACTCCTTGATAATTTGTGAGGAGCAAGCCGTCTAAGTGCTTTTCAAGATCCTTTCACCAGAGACATGAGAGTGATACATATATATATATTCTTATTTATTTCTATTACCTTTTTGTAAATTGTAATGTACGTAGGAAACGTTTTCTTTTTGAAGTGGAAATTAAGATAAAATAAATGAAATGAAATAATTAGAACATCCGATTCGATCTTCCTTCGTTGCCCATGGCACTACTATGAGCGGATGATGTAATCCTGACGGGTTCCTTCACTTTCAACCTATCCGTCGCTCTATCCTGATTGCAGGAACCCGAATTTTCGACTGCCGATGATATGGTCTTAATCCTGTTATCTGGCCCCACGTTGTTCACACCTCGGCGAACTGCAAGGGCCTGTTCGGGATAAAATGGAGAAATTTTTTAAGGATTAATCGTATAAAGGATGCCGGGGAGACACGCCTTCCTTAGTGGCTCCTGAGACTATTGATTAGCAAACCTTTGTTACCGGACGCGCACGACGGAATTAAGAACGCAGTAAATGTATTGAAAAAGAACAACTGGAGGATCTTTGTCGAAAATTGGTGAACCGGAAAGAAGAATTGTCCCAAATTTCGGAGCTGTCGAAAAAATATGTCGTCCCAAGACGAAAGTGATGTCTTGATTCACCAATTTTCGACAAAGACTTTCTTGGTTGCTCTTTGTCATGAAGGCATTTGAAAATAAATTGTCTTTGTTCTTGAATCTGTCGTGCATCTTGGAGCGAATATATATCAAACAAATATGCAAAATCATCAAACGCGCGAATATCTTGGAGCGAATATATATCTAAAAAGTACGCAAAATCATCAACGATAAAATCCAGTAGGTATGAAATCGTGAATTTTGGCATTAACCCTTATTCATGCAGTGCGGATTAAAAGCTATCATAGTGATATCTAAGGAGATGAAAGTGGTCTTCTAAGAATACATTTGAATAAGCTGATATATGTTATAAAGTCTCCTTCATCAGGTAACAGAAGATACAATATAAATACACCAGCGGCGGACTGTACCAAATGCACTAAATCAGAAGCAGAAGAATTTGTTCATAATTGAGCAAAATTCAACCTTTTTGTCAATTCACATGTACATGACTTTTAGTCTAGTTTAAAATAACTTGCACAAATATGAAAAAAGAATTAATTGAGTCCCAATCAAACATATATAAATGAATGAATACAAACTTGCATTACTAAATACATAGCTGACTAACCAGATACATAATAATAAAAATACATAAATGAATAAATAAATAAACAAAAAATAAATAAATAAATAAACGAATAAATACACAATTACAACAAAATAAAGAAACATAGTTTTTTAAAACATTTTTCCAAACTGACCTTCGGAAAGAAGAGAAGACACAGCGTGGTGGTTGCGCACAGGAGCATGAATGAAGCCACCAAACCATACGCAACAGCCAAATTACCCACTTTGAATATACTGAGTGGTACTGCCACAGCACAACAAATGGCAACGTTATAAATAGAAAGGCCCACGTGGTAACTGTCATTCAAGGCTGGCACATTAATATTCCTGTATCAAGATCATAAGGGAAATGTCGTAAAGTATATTGCTTAAACTTTCCAACGTAATCTTTCTCACACATATTCATATCAAATTTACAATGAGGACAGTATCCATGGTATAAATAAACAAACATTCATATTAAATGTGCATGATCCATAGGGATAGATAGGCCTGCAACCAGAAAATGGGCCTGTAGGATCATCGGTTACAATGGTGCTCTAGATTTTATACCCTCTTTTAAAAATCAAACGTTATTTCTTTCATATATATTCTCTCATTTAAAATCACAAGAATGAATTTTAAAAAATGTGATACTCAAAATGGCGGGATAGGGGACACCCTCTATACGCTTGGTTGCGAGAGGAGGAGGGGGGGGGGGGGGGTAATTTTGAAAAAAAAATGTCACATTTAAAAAATAACATGAACATATCATTCTATTTCATCCTGATTCTTTTTTTTTCTCTCCATCCATGCATCTGTTTACAGTGCACAGAATGAACGATTTCATTCGATATACCAATGATAAAATTACGAGAAAAAAATTGAATTGATGGTCATTTTGTGTGTATACGATAATCACAACAACCATCACCATGATCACCACCACTTTATACTCTCTCCTTATCATCATGATCATACTTGTCGTACGATTCATTACAATCATAACAATGTTCTACCGTAAATTATGAGGGGAGGCGATGATAAAACAGACCATTCCCACCTAAAATATTTGGGGGATATACCTCCTCTACCCCCCGTATCTACAACAATCATGTTTACTTCGAAATACTTAAATATATATCACCTCGTCTGCCAAGCGAGGAATGCACCGAAAATCATAACGAATAGTTTAATAACCATCAGCATTGTCAGCCAGACTGTCTCTCGTGTAGACACACAGGCCTTGTGAAAATCCACAAATACAACATCATTTCGGATATCCTCTGCCGTCTGTCGAATTGAAACATAAATCTTGAATATGGTCATCACGAGTAGATATGAAATCATTGATTGAAACGAAATTTATTTCAATCTCTGTCTACAAAATTACAAAATAAGGCAATTAAAAAAAGATAATGAAATGAAAAGGGGATCACTTCGAGAGCATGGCTTGTTTATCTAGGTCAATTCGAAAAATAAATATAGACATAAAAGATGTCTCTGTACAATATACAAAAGAACAGAAGCAACACATTTTTACAATATGTAATATAAATGCCATTTTAATAAATAATACATTTTGGCGTGATTTCTTTGTTTACTATAGATACAAAAAGGGACAAAATGAAGCAAAAGGCAAGATATGAGAAGACAAGACAAGACAACAGAACAACAAAACACGACAAACAGGTTGCAACAAAACGACATAAAACAAAGCGGCACAATGCCGATTGAAAGTCGTGTTATATTTGAAAAGTAGTAATAAAGAATCATTACATAATCATCATCATTCAGTTTGTTGCACGCCTATCTTAGTATTTTTTTTCTCAAGAGTCGATATGAACTTTAAGGGCGCTGGAGCAACGCTTTAGATCTTTTATAAGATCATTAATATGATATCTAACAATGGACTAGACTCAATCTATTGTCAGCACAAATCTAAAACATGTCAAAGGCTGGAAATCTAGGGTGGGGTTAACCAAGTTCACCTGTGATTTCCGTGTAGATTCCTCTATGATGTAGTAGCTGTCGATAATTTCTCTTAAAATGAGGATGATTAGATCG
The DNA here is from genome assembly GCF_018143015.1 of Lytechinus variegatus. Taxonomy (NCBI): domain Eukaryota; kingdom Metazoa; phylum Echinodermata; class Echinoidea; order Temnopleuroida; family Toxopneustidae; genus Lytechinus; species Lytechinus variegatus. The sequence goes on from NC_054741.1 coordinate 51,747,550, forward strand.
ATGATGAAGAATACCAGTATGATAGCAAATAACTGAACATCCTTGATGACCTATGAGATGTAATAGATAATCTGAGTTTTCAATATTGTCATCAGAAATGGGATAAGATCGCAATAACTGTCGCTGTTACGTTGTCACATTGCTAAACATTAGCTATAAGACTAAAAGGTAGTTTTCATGAATTAAAATTGATAGGATTGCAATTTTCGATTTTAATGAAAGTTTGTTGTTTATTATCTTACCTTTGTAAGAACTTCAAGCCTGCAATATGAAAGCAATCATATGCCACTATTTTATCACCTTAAAATATATTCGTTCGTTCAATGACACGCGTGACAAACAACTTCTTGCTCGAGTATTTAATATCCTAATATTCTAAAATAATTATTTAGAGGGGTCCACACAATACAAGCACTGCTTTTTAGTGGATCCCTCCATTTTCACAGAATTTTTATTTTAAAATGGTTATGATATTGGCTTATATATATTCTGTTTTGCTTTACTTCGTTTTATAGATAAATATCAAATACTGTACATGCCTGAATTTATTTTATCTGTATAAGTTCATTGTAACTATTTTGATCACATTATTTTGTTCTTCTGTTGAAAATGAAAAATAATAAATTGAATTGATATTAAAAATTGAATATCAATTTGAAGCCTCGTTCAAACATGATTTGATTTGATTTATTTTATTTCCACATTTCATAACAAAAACAAAGTATATACAAGTATAATAATTTTTTCAATATTACATAATAGGCAAATATTTTTTCAAACATAATGAATAATGTACATAAATCATTATAAAATATCAACTGTACTGTGAAAATTATATCTATACATACATTTTTCTTTAATTACTGAACATACATGTATAGAAATGCATGCACATCTTATTTTATTTGAAACACGTAGCACTTTTTTTTTTTGGGGGGGGGGGATTCCGGGGCAAGCCGAGGGGGGGGGAGTTACCTTGCGCTGCGTTTTCTTGTACACGATTATAGTGTAAACTCTCCACATTTTAGTGAACATTCCGCCGAAGGCGAGTGTGAAGGCTATTGTAATTGTCCATAAACGGGCCTGGGGGTAAAGAAGAGAAACAAATGAGACCAAAATGTGAACATTCCTGCTGGAAAGCAAACAGTGTCACACAGTGGTGATCACAGTGTAATCAGTGTGCTCACTTAGTAGACTATGTGAAAATATGATCCACAGTGTGAAAATGGTACAATTTTACAGTGTAAAGAAATTTCACACTGTGGCTTTATTTATGGTGGAGATGTCCAGTGTGTTGGAATAGTAGACTTAGGCCCGTATTCTGTAGACCATGGTCTAACTCTGCTAAAATTATGGGAAGCCACAAGTGTCAACATGTTTAATAAGTTGTTTGTTTACTGTGCTCTTTCCTGATTCATCAATGGTGAAGACAATCATCTATTCATACTTCCTAGACGATTATGAATGATTTGAGAGCCAAATGAGCTGAAATACGATATCTCTACTGGCAGTGAGTTATTAAACAATAGTGACTATCCATACTTAAACCACAACTATAAACCTCAGTTTAAGTTAAACCCGACTTCAGAATACGGGCCTACGTGAATATGATCGTGATTCACACTGTTGAAATGCTCAAATTGAACAGCGTGAAGGTGATTTCACATCGTGTTCCACACTGTGAACACACTAAGAACACACTGTGTTCTTACACACTGTGGAACACTGTTCTCTTTCAAGTAGGGGTGATCGATATATGTTTCTTGAATGTTAGATGAAGTGCATCTCATAACTCCTACAGAAATTGAATGAAAAATGGTTTAGATGGATCAGATATCGATCTTAACTATACAGTATAGTCCCACAGGAGGGAGAATGAGAGGGAAAATTGCTACGTGCTGGATTTTAAAGGTATTGTTTAACTTTGTGAGCAGCCGATTTAAAAAATTCTCAAACCAAGATGAAACATGTGTACTAGTGCATGTATTAGAACTAATAAACCCTGAAAACAACCATTATTGAGAATGAAAAGCTAAAACTACAAGGCAAACCCCGATTTTGTAAATAGGCGTCTTATAGACGCCTAAATAGTACACATAAGTGTATGGGATGAAATTCAGATGGTGTTTCCGGTCACTTTATATTTCAATTTTTGAAGCACTAAATAATTACTTTCGAACGCAATTTTTTCTGGGCTTCATTTTTGTAACATATTACAGACACAGGTGACAAGTGTGACCTTCTAGCTCAGATTTTTTAAAAGTCAAACCAATGTTAACCAATCACTTTAATGTATTTCTTGCAATCAAGTTTTATCATACAGTAATAAAGTACCCATCAACTTTCAGTCATAGAAAGTAATACGCTGTCGTTCAATGAAAAAAAAATGACAAAATGGATTAAATAAAAGGGGTGGGGGCTAATACTCTCTGCCTATTTTTTGTATTCCTTGATCAGATTAATAGTAAATATTTGTTTTGATGACCATAAATGCAAATAATTATGTTTATTTACCGTACAGATGTACTTTCTGGTGACGTCACTCATTCCGTCATAATCAAGTCCAAACAGTACGGCTGATAAATATGCGATGATGATTCCTATGACGATCAGATTGTTCATTCTTGGACTGGACATCTTAATCACTCTAGATGAAATAAAGTACCAATCCCATTAATATTTTTATTTACTTCTAGAGCACAAACTTCATCAGGAAACTTATGTTTGCAAACACGTACTAACAATCGCTCTTATCCTGTAATTTCGGATATTGCTGAAACGTGAAGTCAATATTTCTACTCAAACGTATGTTATTTAAAAAAACCCCAAAACTATCCTCTTATAATCATTGGCAAAGGAGTGATGCTCCATTTTTCTAATATCATTTTTTCCTAACTGAATCTAAGATTGCTCATAGAATGATAATTGTGTGAACAGATTATCCCTGATAATGATTTTTTTTAAATGAATATTCTACAAGTATTGTTGAATTCGCTTTCCTCCGAACAGTCATTTTTTCATACTCGCGCCTTTCATTGTGAAGGAGTTGTCTATACATGTATATTAAAGAATAAAATTAAAGTATATATTGCCGATTGTTAAGAAATATGAACGATTTTGATTAAACGTTTTATACATCGCCATACCTTATATTTCTGTAGGCTATGTTGAAAACTAGAAAAGAAATAGCGAGGACAACACCGGCAGTAGCAAGGGTACCGACGACAATTACTTCAAGACGAGGTACCCCCTGATAGATTCGGATGATACGTGTCTTATCATGATCTGATGGCGGCTCCCCATCTGGTTGGTATAAAAATCAAACAAATTGCAAATTCATAAAATGCAATTGACATGACATCTCTTGGCTTAGTACTAAGGAGCTCAACGATTTTATATGTCATTCCATAATCAGGAGGTTATCCCCATCATGCAGGCATCCCTCAAAAGTAAATAAATTACATATGAATTACAGATCAAATTTTAGAGCTCCGCTGAACTACTCCGAAATTCGTAAAGCTTGACATCGTCGTCTGACACTCTGACAGCTTGAAAAACAAACGATTACTGCTCTTCACTGTGATATGAAGACGCGCATGGAAATAATATTGGCATTAACTTAGAATAGAGTGAATGTTTGCTGACATCTTTTTACTTAAAAAAAAAAAAACTGAACAGAGTTTATTGTAATTTTTCCCGATTCTACTTTCTTACATTTTACTTTCACTTTATATTTATTGTATTAACAATGCTACCCTATTTCATCACTTTCTTTCATTCTCACTTAACATCTATAGTTTTTCAATTTTCAATAATAATCAATTTGATATTTCCTTCAAAAAACGGCTATACATTGACTGAAAAGAGTACAAGAAACTGATCATAACCATGACAATAACTGTACAGTTTAAGATGTTATTTCAGTTTCAGAGTAATTTGATTCCAAGATTGAAGTGTTGTTCCAATAGTCGACATATATTTCTGTGTTATAACATCCCAACATTTCTTATGTAGTTGACGTGCGCACGATGAACAGTACTTAAAAAATAAAAATAGTTTTAGTATTGTGGATATAAAAAAAGAGGATATAAACCTTCAGCTATTGTAAAAAAATAAAATAAAGTTAACTTTAAAGTTCTCTAAGCTCGAAAAAAACGTATTAGCTCCTCAAAAAGTCAGGATTCTCAAGGAAAAATAAATCCATTATGCATACGAAAATGGAGATATTACCAATTAAGACATCAGGCAGTTGAAATTTGCATCGTATAGAAAAATATCCCCTAAAGGTCAAAATGCAATAGTATTTGAAACCCCATTAGCACTTTAATAAAACTGCTTTCAGTCGTGTAAACACATAAAAACAAATTTCCTTCAAGTAATACGTGGGCAAACAAAATGAAATAAAAAATGGAACCTAGTCTGATTTTATTACGAGATTTATGACTTACCGTTGTTTATCCATATGTCCGTTCTTGGGTATAACCAGGTAATTGATTTTCCTCTCTGTGCAGTTCCAATTACCCTCTCAGAGCCATCTGAATAATTAATAAATAGTTATTTATTTGTTTTTGATTTATCTGAATGACAAAACTTACGTTGATAATAAACAAGAGTTAATTTTCATATCCTATGTATGAAATGTAGTCAGGCACAGTTTTCTTGAACGTAAACTCATGAATTTTGTTTTTCTCTGTATTCTTTTAATCCAAATGAACGAGATCAAATACAACATACAAGTTCTGACTTCAAAATACATTTGTAATATTAACCAATGTATGTTAAGGCCCGCACACCTTTCAAATTTTATGTTTTTCAATGGATATACAAACCTCTATTCTGTTCAACGAGAAAGACACCAATTCGATCGCCAACAGGTGAAAAGCTTACCGGACCCTGAATAATAAGAAGAATAAAAACGAATGTCAACCAAGAATTTAATTGCTCAATATTGAGACTCATATTCACCCAGGAAATTCGACATCGCTTTTCATAATCTCAAATCGATTTGATTCACAGGAAAAGTGCATTCATATTGAATGCAATTATACAAAATATCACCGAGTATATCAACAGTAGAGAATAATGTATCGATCAATTTTAATGCATACCTGCTAACATTCATAATTGCAAAATCTAGACAACTAAAAGCTGGGGGCAGAATGCGCCCCCGACGGGGTCTAGGGGCAGAGCCCCATGCAGGGGTCAAGCAGGCAGTGCTCTCTGAAGCACCTGAATTTTAGCAACTTTACCCCCCAAAAGACAAGGGTTGTTAAAAATAGTGAGGACGGGGGGGGGGGGCAAGAATGGGCCACTGGCGATTATTTTTCTTAATTTTATTTCCTACATGAAATTCTAGAAATCAGGACATCCTGATTTTCGGCCTTTTTGAAAAATCGGGACAGTTGGCAAGTCTGGGAATTAAATTAGGACTCAAATCGAACTCTTTTTCTCCATCCAAGCTTCTTCAGCTCGGCTAGGACACACATATACCGCGCATCCTCCACTAACCGTTACTCAATACTTTTTCTTGAATGTAACATTAGGTGTCACGCGTGTAAAAAATTCCCATAGACTTGTGTGTTAAAATGGCACTTTTGAAAAATTCATAAAAAAATAAACGTGAAACTAGAGGGTCGAATGTTTACCACCGTTGGATAGGATATATATCTGACATTCCATATCTGACCAGAGAAGGGTATCGTAGCTAGCTCATTTTAAAAATAAATCGCCATTTATGAAGATAACTATGAAGGGATCAAATTTATCAACTCAAAGAGTAACATAGCCCTAATTCTTCCGCCAGTCAAGAAATAGTTCCAAAGTCATTGATATATCTTTCCAATTTGGGCAAAGGAAGTTCAGTAGTTACCATTTCTAGAATCAGTATTAGATTTTCAATTATGTTCATACACTTTTGTCAATCAGCAATATCAAATTGAAAAAAATCGAATGGGTTGGGTCGAACGAACATCTGTAGCCTTCCTGTTGTAATAAGGCTAATGAAACCTCCAAACTATTCGTTCAAGAATTATCTATAAATGAAATTCATAGAGATTATCATATCAAGTACGAAGCGGCGAATCCATGAAGAGTTCTCGAAGCGCATGCTCGAATGATAGAAATTTAACATACTGACTCGTAGATAACTCTGGATTGATCACTTACTGATGTATTGATATTATTTAGAAATGTAGTAAGGTGAGATACAAATCTTTACATAAAGGTTTAGTTCTCGAGGTTGTGCATGTTTATAATTTATGAGTGTGTGTGGGGCTGTTGTTTGTGTGGTTGGGTGTGTGGGTGTGTGTGTGATGGTGAAAAATATATGGGTGTGTAGTGTAAGAGAAAAAGAGAGGGGCGCTGACTGAATATGTTTTTATTTGTGGATTATTGTGTGTGTACTGACAGATATCATACATTACAATTTAAATAATGGTTGATGGCTTTTAATAGAGGAGGTGCTGGCCTTTAATAATTATATCAAATTATACTTTACAAGACCAAGGAAACAAATCCTCACCGACACGCCATCGAACTCAGTTTGCTCGATTTTGGCCTTGAAAATATCTACCATATCTTCATCACCGTATGTATACTGTTCAAGTGTACGTGGTGCTATGTCGGATATGGATGCATTGAGTCCTAATGCAATCGCCCACATCGCATCATGAGCGTTTGCCGCCACATCCTGTCCATTGAGATCAATCACGTGACCCAAGATGGCTGCCATGTCATCGCGGAACTGCTGAGGGGTCTGTAATTATTAAATACAACATTCACAGCTACTACACTTGATACATTAGAAAAAATATTGTCGAAAATCAAGTGTCTCGTAATTTTACATTTGATTCAATAAATTCAAATTGAAACGAAAATTGAACGAAGAAACACTTTTTTTTGCACCAAAAATCCAAACCTTTCAAAATTTCTAGAACATAGAATAGCAAAGAAGAAGGGTAGGCTTACAATGTATTAAGATATTTATTCGTCTTACTTTCTGCACATACATTTTGTCTTACAAGTGTGATTTCCCATTTTACAAATGCAAATCAATTAATCATAAACCATTGTTACAGTAGGAAAAGAAACCCAGCAAATATCTAGTTACGTATTGAACGAAAGACAAGGAGAACCCCTGAAAAAGCAGGGCTTGTAAGGCCTTTTTTTCCATTAAGGTCAAGTTCTTTTTTTCTTCCATTTTGAATACACATAAGATATTTTCAGTTTCCTATGCAAAAACAGACAAATAAAAAACAAACACATCTTCATTGGTTCTTTTCTGTGTTCCATAATATGTAAACTGATCAATTTCTCCATATATATACTCACACGACCTGTAATGGTCGGTTCTTCTTTTCTACCATTCATACTCCATGTAGCCGTGAGATAACCCTCGCTGGCCAGTAAGATTTGATGAGGAGAACAGTCTACCTCACTCGGATCCACACGGTGCTGCCAATCAGGTGTGTAATATCCAACCAAGAACCACACATAAGAGGCGCCATAAAGATCGTGCTTGTATGCCTTTATTGCCATGCATAGAGTTAAAAATACCACACTGTAAATATCAGATTGACATTCATACGGAATTCAAGTTGCAAACATGAAAAGTACTACCTTTTCTAATCAACTTTTTTATATTACGCCCGTCCTAGACGGGATGTATTATGGTATCCTGCTCTCCGTCTGTCTGTCTGTCTGTCTTTCCGTTAACTTTTCATTTTCCTGATAACTTCAGTTTTATTAAGTGTATCATACTAGCATGAATTTCAGGAATTATACTGATTTTAATGCCAAAGGTCAAAGTCACAGTGCCATGCTTTTATCTCACCCTTCTGAAGTCCTTGTAAACGCGATAACTTCAGTTTAACTTAAGCTAGGCTCATATAATTTAGTGTGTTATGATACTAGCATGAATTTCAGGAATCGTCACGATTTTTAGGTCAAAAAGGTCAAGGTCACAGCGACATGCTTTCCTCTTACCGTTCTTAAGTCCTTGTAAACGTAATTACTTTAGTTTAACTTAACCTAGGCTCATATAATTTGGTTTGTATGATATCAGTATGGATCTAAGGAAGCCTATTGATTTTTAGGTCAAAGGTCAAAGGTCAGGTCGCCACCTTTCACTTATCTTGCTTGACTTCATATTCCGCGTTACAGGTGGGCGTATTATGTGCTCGCCCTAAAGCGACACTCTAGCTTGTTTAAATTAATGTAATCCTTCTTGAGCCCTTGCCGCAATTAAGGAATCCTTTGCTGTGTATACGCTGTATTAGTCAACGGGATACCTTTCTTAAATCGCGCGTTATCAAAAATTTCCGTTTCCAATTTTATTGCCAGGCCTACTCAAAATGTTAGCTTTTTTCGTACTTTGACGAATTCACTCCTGACGAGTTAGGTACAAGTTTATCGTTATGATTGACATGTTTGTGATGTTTTTAACTCCGTATAATGCAATGTGAATTTTTTGGTATTATGTGAACGGAAAATAAATGAATACAATTATTTAAAAACACACAAATTTTGATCAAAAGCAACATTAGGACTGCTGCACATTTAAGTAAATCTATCCTTAATGAAAAGAAACGGTCAAGTAATGTAGACAAGAATTATCATCACCCCATTCATGCCATTGGAAATAAGCCATCTCGGCTTACATGTGCTATTCTGTCAAGGTATTTTCGATACATTATCACGACACTGTTTCTATCTGAATATTCATGATCTAACTTTGGTTAAGAAAATCGTCACATCTTACTTTTTTATATTTTCTGGAGGTTAATGTTAGGGATTGCGATAAAAAGATGAATAGAGAAGATAGAGACTGGATGTAGAGGGGGGGGGGGGGGGAAAGAGATAGAAAGGGAGGGAGGGCGAGTGGGGGAAAGAGAGAGAGAGAGAAATGATATCATTACTAGTGGAAATACTCAGATGCCATCGAATTTACATTTCATCAAATTTCATCACTTGTTCCCAAATTTCTTCCAATTAATTTAACAAGAACATTCGCTTATCGATTGGGAAGTATGTAACCATGCCAACAAATCCATTGAAAATATTAAAAAGATGACATTTATAAAGACTTAATTAAACCAAGGAGCTATTTACAATAGCTCCATGATTAAACGAATTGGTACCTCCTTCATATGTCATTTCTATAACACAGGAAAAAGGTTAGCTCAAACCCTTTTCAATCTCTTGCCCCACGTGTTTGGAACACGCTCTCTCCAATTTTACGCAACGTTAACTCACTTGACATAATAAAAAAGCATTAGAATCACACCTATATTATTTGTATCTGAACTTGCTTTATATATCAAAAACCCAATTCTATATAAATGTTGCAATATACGTCAATCTTCATCAGTAGTATTATGTAGAACCTTATTATTTTCTTCGTGGCGTTAACATGGTTAAGCGCTTGTGAAGCAGTTTACAGGCAAGCCTTGAAAAATATAAGCTGAAGTATCAAATATTATCATACATTCTCATGTAATGCAACTATACCTAAGTAAGCGAAAAATATTAACTTCCAAATCGCTATAGTCCTTCTTATATTCCATATTGAATATGGTATTATGATTGTAACAAATAGATGATTCTGGTTTATAAAAAGTTCCGAACATCTTTCCATTTAATGATTTTTAACCTGGAAATTTATATACATGACATGTATATAAATTTCCAGGTTAAAAATGAACAGATCATTGGATATATACATTGTATATATCCAATGATCAGTTCATTAATCATCAAGAAGCCAAAACTTTTTGAAGAAAGGATGATATACTAAATTATATTTAATTTATACGTTCATCCATTGCTAATATAGGAAGCTTTATTACCTCACAAAAGACTTTCCGTGCTGTATTCTCGTAGAAATTACCCACAATTATTCGAACATCCTTTTGCTGTGGAGAGAATATAGAACGTACATGTTATGAGAGTAGATTAAAATGAATTAATACATTGAAAAATCATGAAAAGGATTACCATAAAAGAAACATCTTTCAGTGCCCTTCAAAAGATGATGGGTTATTTTTGTATTACAGATATTCCTCCAAACATTCGATTTAAAAAGATTTTAGCGTGATCCAGTTTTATGGCCGTCTTTCGTGAACACAGCAACGAATCACGATTTTTTTTTAGCAATGGGATTATTAGAATACAAATTGATATCTTCATTGTTCTAACGCCATGAACGCTTTAACATACATGTACTGAAATAAGTCAAGATGAACCCATCGACAATAAAACAAAAACTTATTTCGGGGTACATGCCTGAAAGTAAAAATAAACATATCAGTATAGCAAGGAGTTCGTAACCCAATAGCCAGAATGTTATGTAAATAGATGAACTACAAATAACCGAATAAGGAAAATTTACATTGATGTCACATTGTATTATGCAACCGCATCATGATATATATGAATTAGACATAATGAAACAAACCATATACGGTAATGTAATAGTTATCAATATATATTTATGTTCGGAATCAACTCCAATAAACTTTGAAATCACAAATTAAAAAAAAGATCTACAAAGATGCTCTTTTTGATATAAAACTTTATAATATATACTATAGTATATTTGATTACACTATTATGGAAAATATCCAGGGGGCCGTTTCATAAAGCTGTTCGTAAGTTAAGAGCAACTTTAAGAATGACTGGTGATCCTTTTTTGGGGTAAATAATATACACAAAACCGTTCATTGGCGAGGGTTTTGCGCGTAAGAAAGGATCACCAATCGTTCTCAAAGTCGCTCTTAACTTACGAACAGCTTTATGAAACACCCACCAGGTATATGACATCTGCTGAATATGGGGCAAGGTTACCCCCCCCCCATAAGTAAAAAAATATATACAGGTTTAGAATATTAGAACTAATAGAACTTAATGCTGAAGATTCTTTGGTCGTTAAGAGCCAAATCCCATAGAAAAGGTTGGTAGTGACGTCATCGTTACAGTACCAGATAACAAGGCATAGAAATATAAATTTAGATCCTGACCTTTAACCGTTGAATTGCGTCCGATGGATCGTGTGTGAACGACTCCGATGCAAGAACAGACATATTTCTTTGTTCACATATAGCCTGAAGATTTGATGATACCTGCAGTACAAACATGTATACGTGTATATCAAGACTCCGGAGCCTTTAAAGTGCCATCGAATTGACGACTTGGCGACATAGTTTATCTTGCCATTTCGACAGGGCGTCGATCCATTTTTCAGATTGGGGGGGGGGCAAAATCATGAATCAATTTTCCAAAGGCGCTCGATCACACAAACACACACATATGCCTATATATGTGTACATTTATATATGTATATATAGACACACACACACACACATATATATATATGTATATATAATATATATATATATATATATACATACATATCTCACCACATGCCAGCAGATTAATGCGAGCGCGAAGCGCGAGCTGAAAATTTTGATATTTCGATCTGAAAAAAAAATTGAGTTTAATGGACGTTTTTAATAAAGAACAAGATATATATATCCAACAAAAGATTAATGCAAATCGAAGTGGGAGTTCTTTTGAGGTTTAGAACTGAAAACGGGACCATATTCACCTATTAATCATGGAAAGTATGGGTTTTTGTTACAAAAATGATGCGAGCGCGAAGCGCGAGCTGAAATTTTTTATATTCCAATATGAAAAGTGGACATTTTGAGCACGATTCTAGACAAAGAACGAGTTGTATATCTCAATCTCGCTTGCTGATTTCTGTGTAACATTACAATCTTATTTTATTTTTAGCACATGCGGAATTATTGGGGGGGGGCAAAATGATATGTTTGCCCCCCCAATATTTTCATTGGTGGGGCGATCGCCCCCCTGCCCCCCCATAATCGACGCCTCTGCATGTCGACATAATAACCTTATTGTGTCGACATGGCGAGATACGTTATCTAGCCAAGTCGACTTATAAAAGGTCATATGTCGACATGGCGAGATAGGTTATCTTGCCAAGTTGACTTATAAAAAGCTATTATGTAAACATGGCGCAATACTTTATCTTGCCAAGTCGACATATAAAAAGTTATATGTCAACATGGCGAGATTTACCCGGGCCTTGGACTCTCGCCGGGCCTTGGACACTTCATATCTTGCCATGTCGACAGATAATGTTTTATAAGTCGACTTGGGAAGATAAAATATCTCGCTATGTTAACATATAATGTTTTATAAGTCAACTTGGCGAGATAACGTATCTCGCCATGTCGACATAATAAGGTTATTTCATTTCATTCATTCATTTATTGATTCCACTTTTAAAACAAATGTCATAATATACATAAAAAATGTGTTCATAAACATAGTGTACCAATGATAAAATTAAGTATCTAACATAAGTATTTAAGCATAAGGTACACTACAAAATGTAAAAAAAGTGAGGATTATGTTGACTTGTCAAGATAAAGTATCTCGCCAAGCCGTCAAGTCGATGGCACTTTAAAGGCTCCGTACAAGATACTTCTATACAGTATAGTAGCTAGGTCCTGTCCCATTTTCTTGTTTAGTACATGTAATTCAGCGGTACAATCTAAATATTTTTGCCGACATCAGTGTAAATGGATGCATGTCAACATCTCATACTCGATCGAATTAGAGGCAATAACTGCATTATAATACTCAATTTCTTCAATATTTATGACAGGATATTGCAAGGTCTGCATAAAGAACTTGGGGCACAATTATTCTTAAAAAGGCTTATTCGAATTCGACTTTATTACTGACCTGAGGTTTCCCATTATTTATTCCATTTTTTTGCCGGTCAGGAAAGTTATTGGATTCTATTTATCTTATTCATCTCCCGTAGAATGCGTATGCACGCATTCTACACATTTGCCATCACAGGGTCTTGGGGCCATATAAAGGATGACCTTCCTTAAAATAATTTTATCTCTTTTCGTATTTAAATGAAAAAAAATATCAATGCTCTCAAAGTGTCACAGGTTGGGCAGTTCGTTAAGTAAAACAATAATGGGCAAAACGGGGGGGGGGGGGGGGGGATCGGGCGTACACAAGTTTCTCTCTTATTTCATGAAATAATCATACACGTGGTCTTATACCTATTTAATCACCTTTAGCCTTATGTCTAATTGGTCTAATTTTCCCCCTTTTTCTTATTAATAGGTGACAATGGTCTGGCTTAACTGAAAATCATACAAAATTATAAATGGGCTAAATGGCAATTAGACCAAATATTTAGTCTACTACATTATTGGGCTAAATGGCAATTAGACCAAATAGTCTACTACATTATTGGGCTAAATGGCAATTAGACCAAATAGTCTACTACATTATTGGGCTAAATGGCAATTAGACCAAATAGTCTACTACATTATTGGGCTAAATGGCAATTAGACCAAATATTTAGTCTACTACATTATTGGGCTAAATGGCAATTAGACCAAATATTTAGTCTACTACATTATTGGGCTAAATGGCAATTAGACCAAATATTTAGTCTACTACATTATTGGGCTAAATGGCAATTAGACCAAATATTTAGTCTACTACATTATTGGGCTAAATGGCAATTAGACCAAATATTTAGTCTACTACATTATTGGGCTAAATGGCAATTAGACCAAATATTTAGTCTACTACATTATTGGGTTAAATGGCAGTTAGACCAAATAGTCTACTACATTATTGGAGACGAAGGAGTATTAGACCATGTGAGATGAAGAGGGTAAAGACCAAACGGCAATTCACCATTCTGATCACAAGCGTAATAAAGCCCAAAATTTTAAGGGGCCAGGGCCCCGTTGCAAAAAGAGTTGCAATCAAACGCAACTCTAAAAATCATGCGCAACTTGATATTTAACCAATCAACAGCGCGTATTTTGGACTTTTTATTTTTTTTGATTTGCGTTTAAACTCAACTCTTTCTGCAACGGACCCCAGATATGGCGTATCGGGCAAAATTCATTAAAAAAAAATTCGAGTGAGCAAAAAAGGTCGTCGCCCTTTTTATATGAAAAATACAATAATCAAATTTTGTGCAGATTTTGACTTAATATTCAGAAAATAATAGAATGTTTCACGCTATTTCTTCACATTTTCTCTTTTTTTCTTGGCCGTGAACCCCCATCTTCTCCATCTGTACGCCACCTACTCGGACATGCCGTTTTACGCTGACGTCCGTCGTACGAATAGACGATAAGCTGGTGCATTATGTAAACGGGGTTAATCAGACGAATGGCGTATACCATATAGTATACTACTCGGCGATGAAAATAAGCTCCATGTCATGTGGTATCTTTCCTTATTAATTGATTAATTCAAGTTGTTTCATTCACCAACCTTTCCGTATAGCGGAAAGTCGGGCAGCATGAAAGTTTTTTTTGTAAAAACGTCGCGGTTCGAAGAAACTATTCATTTGTTTGCCAATTTGTGCTCAAAGCAAGTCACCTTACAAGCGGAAATATATACTGTCCTTGACATTAGTACCTAAATGAGTAGAGATTTATTAAAGCGAAGTATAAAATATGACATTAGAGGTTAATTGAATGGAAGCGGCAAGGACTCCGAGAGATAGTTTGTTAAGACATGAATCCCCAGTGAGGTATGACCGTCTTTATTGTCAGTCTCAATCTCCATTGAATATACATATGAATGACATCAATTGCCCATAATGCAATTAGAATTATCCAGTATTTGTTATGATTGGAATGTGTTTTTTTTCGTGTATTCTTAAGCTCGAATTTTTCTAAAGAAAAACAAAAGTCCTATAAAAAGATTTCGCTATAATCGGACTATTCATTGGTCAGATGCGTCAAAATGAAATGTCAATTAGGTCTTGTTTATCAGCTTTATCATGTTGTGGGAATATTGTGGCATTTTGCGTTATTTTTGCGAGGCATAAAGGTAGCATGAATAATGAGATAATGGTTTGACTTTCCGACTCCTTTTATCCCATGGTTACAAAGGAACTTTCAAATTCTCAATTCTAAAAAGCATTCGGTAAATTCTTTAAGCTTTTTGCTAAATTTGAATGTAATGACGTTGGATCATGGGCAATTCTACAAACATGTACACCTTATACTCCAAATCATTTGGGACCTCCCTGAAATAATTTTTTATCTGTTTAAAGTTAATATATATTTTCTTTAACCACCGTTTCTTTAAAATACTCGTGGTTATGATCATTTTGAGATTGAATGTCAGAATGGACGGCCAGTTAAGTAAAGTGTGGGTCTAAAGCACATAAATAAATAATATAGGATTTGTACAGGGCACGTATCCACCTTGGTAGGTGCTCAAGGCGCTCCACATGAAATTCCCTTAATGATTAAAATGGCTTGCAGTGTCAGAAGTATGACAAAGTCGACGTAGATTATTGGGAAGTATTGTTTGGCAGAATAGATTTGACCAACTTTGGTATAGTATCTCTTTTAGTTATGGTTGATTCCTTATGCAAAACTGTTTTCTTTGAAGTTTTCTGTTTCACATGTAGGCTATATTATACGACGGTTCGTACTTTTTCAATCTAGATGACCGTTATTAGTTTTGCCTTCTGCTTCATGTATCCCATTTATCTCATTATTAAAGAAAAATACATTCACTCTACCACGGTATGGCTTGGCGTGTGTTCATTAACTTCATCCAAAAAAAAGGTACCTCCATCTCTCTACCATGTCTACCGCTCCATCTATAATCTTAAGTTCTAGCACAGCAAGCTCCTTTATTTCTCTTTTAAAAGCATATAATGCCTAGACGCATTTTGACTTGAGAAATATGATGAACTGCAGGGAGTTGGATCACTTGTAATAATTCATTTGAATAGTGTTCAAGAGTAAGAGCTCATTGAGTGGTCTCTATATATATATGATATACCCAAACCATGCACGTTTTTACGACATACGTAATGATCAGTAAGTGATTCCTTTCAAGTCATTGTGCCGATTCGAATGTAAGGCCTAGAAATTCTCATATACCTCCCTACTCATCTTCTGAAAATTGAATTTCGAAATGGATCTTTATAGGGTACAATGAATCGGAAAAGATAAATAGCCCCGAAGCTTTCCCATTTGAAAATCGATACATATGATTCTTTTGTTATCTAGCCATCTTACAAAATGTAAAACATTATTATTTATGAAATCTATTTCTGGAGTTCTCGGGGACGAAAAGAAGTTACTGTGTGCACCTTTTTAAAGTGTGTTTAGAATTTGTAGTCGAAGAAGCAATCGGAGAACCGACATTGTCTCTGAGGATGCTGAAAGGCAGTCCGCTTGGCAGTGGTAAATGTCTTTCTGAAACCTGCAGCTTACGGGACCTTTGCCATTTGCCATCCCCGACATACACTGATAGAAAATTCATCCTTAAAATAAAAGAAGTTCCTGCAGCAGAGTCTCGAGAACACCTGTAATCTTACCAGATTGCGTAATCTTACAGGAAATTGGTATTTGGTGTATGGAACCTTTCAATTTTCCTTAAAGAAAACTCCCTTTTCCCCATTTTAAACAGACCTGTTCTGTTAAAGTACAGAAAAAATCCTGTTTTATGAATTTACAGAATGATTCTGTTATTGCTTTCTGCAAAATCTTCTGTTTTTTCAGTAAAATCAGGTTTTTTTTTTTTAACAGTGTACATAGAACATCACTTACTTACCCCAGCATGGAGTGCGTTGGTCTCGTAAATGATCGCAACTTTGGTCCATCCATACTGCTGCATGATAGCTAGTTGGACCAGATTGATCTCTGTTGCACTTGCAATGGTACGAAAGAAGTATGGAAAGAGGCCCCGGTCCGAGAGCGTGATCGATGAGGACGCGTAAGCCATCTGCCAAGAGGAAAATCAAAATCACAGAATTGATAATAACACGTCCATCAATATATACTGAGTATTATAGGCTTGATAAAGAGAATACATTCGTCGGGTAAAAATCGAAACTGTTGGTGATCGATAGATCCGAAAGTAGTCTGCACATGCCTCAGCTCACAGGCCTGAAATCACAAAATTGGGTTGGGTTAGCTTTGAAACCACGCATGCGTTAAAAGTTTTGATTATTTATGTAATCAGACCCAAGATAATTCACCCAATGGGTTGATTGTACCTTTTATGTTCTGTTCTATGATCAAAATATTGCTGAAGAAGCTGCCTCAAAGTCATTTGGAAGTGTTGATAATGAAACCCTTTTATTGTGTGCTAAAATCTATAGGATTCATTAAAATCACAAATATTTGCTCTATTTTAAAACCATGCATGCACCGCCACTACTGAAGTACGCGTTTAGGGCTGATGTTTGGGAAAAATCTTGGACAATATTTCAAGCTAGGTGTCAATCAATTCTCTTGGAAGTCACGGATACGTATCTGAGACGTCTCCTCAGTTGCGGTGAATTAAGCCTCTGAAACAATTTTGTTGTAACGTCTCAGCGACTGCATCACAAACATATCTCCGCAACCGGTGGAGACGCCTGACCTGTCGGAGTTGTCTCTTAATAACCCGGTAAATAACTCGCTAGTTAACGTGGTTAAAGGGGAATGAAACCTTCGGAACAAATAGGCTTGTGTCGAAACAGAAAAATTAAAGAATAAGAACAATGAAAGTTTGAGAAGCATCGGACAAATAATGAGAAAGCTATGAGCATTTGAATATTCCAATCACTAATGCTATGGAGATTTTCCCATTGGCAATGCGACAAGGATGTGTGATGTCACATGTGAACAACTTTCCCTTTGATGGACTATAAAATACCCCCAAAATGTCTCTTTTTGCTTTTTATTAAGGTGATACAAACTCTTTATCGATGATATATTTAAAAAAATCTACCGATGGATTTGATAAAAGAAGAAGCTTTTGAAATTGAAATATATACAAAAGTAATGGGAAGAGTTGTACACAAGTGACATCACACATCTTTGTTGCATAGCCAATGTGAGGATCTCCATAGCATTAGTGATCGCAATATTCAAATGCTCTTAACTTTCTCATTATTTGTCCGATTTTTCTCAAACTTTCGTTGATCTGATTCTTTTATTTTTCTGTTTTCACACAAGCTATCTTGTTCCAAAGGTTTCATTCTCCTTTAAGCCCAGTAAGATACGATCAATTTGCGGAAATTTCCAGCTGACAGGCATACATGACATAAGAATTTAACCATAAATAATTAATGTAGCCAAAAAAAGAGACACTTTTAAACCTCCTCTAAGAATAAAAATCGATTTAGGGAGAAGAAACCCCGTGATAATAAAGACTCGAATTGAAGAAAGAATATCGTTTTGTCTTTTACCCCTCTTTTCTTTTTAAATTCGTTCAGCCGTTCCCGTGAGAATCCTGATTTAATTTGGTGACAATAAAATATGAATACATGCATCTTTATAACCTTTTCAGCAATTATAATGATTAGTCAGTATTCAAACATGCTAGCTGCTAACCATAATGGGTATTGAGTCTTTCACCGACATTTCTCATTTTTCTTTCTTCTTCATAAATCTTTATTGTGGGGGTTTTCTAATTAAAGTGGATGTCCAACTATTTGATGTATGACTGCTTCTAAATCTATGCAATGACCTCCTGTAATTATGAAAGAAGTAGTATTGTCATCTTCACAGATACGCCTGGGGCTGTTTCATAAATCAGTTGTGTCTGATGGTTACATACTCTTGGTGCGAAATCAGAGATTAATCTTTTCGGTTCCTCTGAGTAGAAATTTCATTCAGATCTGTGTAGATGAATATTTTTTTGTTAAAGGACAAGTCCACCCTTACAAAAACTTGATTTGAATAAAAAGAGAAAAATTCAACAAGAATAACACTGAAAATTTCATCAAGATCGGATGTAAAATAAGAAAGTTATGACATTTTAAAGTTTCGCTTTATTTCACAAATTAAACAGTTATACACATGATGATGACATCACTCACTCACTATTTCATTTGTATTTTATTTTATGAAATATGAAATATTTTGATTTGTGAAGTGAAGTTTTATTCCTCCCCTGAACACGTGGAATTTCACTATTTTAACATTTTGTGCTTCAGGCAATGAGGCCCTAATCATCAAAGTCGTAAAAATTGATATATTGTTTAAGTCAAACAATAAAAAACAAAAGAAATAGTGAGTGAGTGACATCATCGACTCTCTCATTTGGATGTAACTGGCTCGTTCATATAAATATTTTGCTAGAAATAATCGAAATTTCGAAATGTCATAACTTTCTTATCTTACATCCGATTTGATGAAATTTTCAGCATTGATTCAAATCAACATTTTTCTGAGGTGGACTTGACCTTTAAAAACAAGCATCTGAATGCCTGCAAGTTTGTCTAAATTTGATCAGGTTTCTCAAAAATACACTCACACTACAAAAATTGGTTATCTCGAGTAGCTCAAGATAAGGACTCCAGTTGTGCGTGAAATAATGTCGAAGTATAACAGGATTTGGGATAAAACATTTAGGATGAATAACACGACTTACATAAAGTTACGTCGCTTAGCATCCTTATGTAAATAAACTCACACCCACACGTACACACACACACACAAACATATATATATACAGTTGAGGCCGAAAGTTTACATACACCCTTGGAATTCAGTGAAATTTGTTCACTTGCCAAACATCATTAAATTTACTATATCTTCGGAAATATAAATACTACCATGAAGAATTTGGTATCAAATGAAAGAGCATATTGAGCTCTTCCACATGAATGGAATACCGTTGAGATCAAAGTATATTTCAGGTGGAATTTTCTTTCAAGAAAAAAAGTAATATTAATGCCATTGTATTCTATTGTTAGTTTTTATATTTTCAAACATTGTTTCATAAAAATATATAAATGTCAAATCTATGATTGATATTACATTTTCTATCATGATATGTCACCACTGAACAAAAATGTGTAATCTGAAATGTTTGTTTTGAGAAGTAACTAGCACAAATATGAAATGTTTTTGTCAAGATTTTATTTTTAATTTGTCTAAAATATGAAGATTTTTGGGAAAAATTTTCACCTAAATATTTTTCAGCTCCTGGTGACAAAGCATCGTGATGAAGGGGCATGACATACTCATTAATTTGATATCAAATTTGTCATGATAGCACAAATATTTTATAAGATACAGTAAATTATATGACGTTTGACAGATGTCAGCTTTTCTTTGAATTTCCTGGGGTATTTAAACTTCTGGCCTCAACTGTATATATATATGTAAAGGGATGTAAAGGTGCGTGGGCGTTGAATATTTGCGTGTGTATATAATTAATATATATATATATATATATATATATATATATATATATATATATATATATATATATATAATGTACATGTATATATACATATATATATGTATATATAATTATATACACACGCAAATATTCAACGCCCACTCACCTTTACATCCCTTTACATAAACACATGCATACGCAACCTATATCATGCTCAACCTCATCCACTCTAACATAAACACAACCATAATGTACAACCACCGACAGAAATAGTCCATATTCACAAAATACTAACCATCACAAACGCACACGCATCCGCTTATCCTTACACACTACGCCTAACATGCCTACGCCAAATAGAATGCACTATTGATCTTTCGTCATACAACACATAGAAACACATACACGCCTACACACATCCACCCTCACACGTACCCCATGCACGCATATGCCCACGTAAAACGCACACACACATACCATATGCACGTGCACGCACATAGAAATGCATGCACCCCTACATATGCTTACTTACATTCACTCACACACAAAAAGCGCACACCCACAAAATGCCATAAAACTCACACAAATTCATACGCACACACGTACATGCTCCCTATATCATTACGAGTGAGTGGGTTCTCTAGTGGTTCTGACTCTCGCCTTTTAAACATGTTAAACAGAAGATGGTGGGTTCGAATCCTACACTCTTAAAACAGATCAGTCAAATTGACTAGACCAGTAGTCAGCTGGGAGAAACTGATTTGGCAATCACTTATAGTCACATTTCTGACATATATTCTAGTCAGAAATCACTCTGTTCTAGTAAGATATGACTAGAAAATAGTCAAATATGAATAGAATAACAGTTGCACCCAGCTGACCCTATTAACTAGTCATTTTTGACTGATTTGTTTTTAGAGTGTAGCCATGGCGTGTTTTCCTTGAGCAAGAAATTTATCTACACTCCGCTGTACTCGACCCAGGTGAGGTAAATGGTTACCGGCAGGAAGTAATTCCTCAAAAAGCTGTGCGCACCAGAATCTGTAGACTAGCTTAGCCGGGGTAATATAGGAGCGCCTGGGCGCCTTGAGCACCTAGCAAAGGTGGATACGTGCGCTGTACAAATCCTATATTATTATTATTATTACTATTATTATTATCATTATTATTACTATTATTATTATTATCATTATTACTATTATTATTATTATGCTTACCCTCATCCTCTCTCACACAAATAACAAAATATCTCAATCTCACACAAACTCTCTCACATTTCCCAAACTCACACATACCCATACGCCTAAAACACACGTACCCTACCATGTTCCCGCCCCCATCCTCACACACTCAATCCCACGCGTGTACTTCCCCACACAATATAAGTCTCCCTCGAATGTAACATGAAAGTTTCGAATGTCGTTAGCCTATCGGATTCCCGATAAATGCTGTAACGGTGTTTTTATTCAGCTTGATTGATCAGTTCTTCTGTGAGAGAATGTTTTGAATGCGAATGGAACCATGCATCCCTTCTCTACACCGAACTTCGACGGTGTCGACAATTTCCGCCAACAAACTAAAAAACAAATATATTACCTCTGGGAAATGAACGAATGATTTTATCTTTCCTGAGTCAGAAGTGCACACTGTTTTGCTATGATATTTGCTTAACCTAATTCAACTTATTTTTTAATTCATATTTCACCTACGCCATCACAATGACATAAAAACATCATTTAATTCAGGTGATATCGCATAATATAAGACTCTTTACTTTTTTTTCCATTTGACAACTCACTACATCTAATTCATTCAACATGCTAAAACATTTCATTTCCAAAAATATCTGAGAAGCTAAATAGGAAATTTCAACAGCAGGCGAGAAAGAAGAGACAAAGAATCATAATCTTAATAGGGAATGCCAACATATTGAGGAGAACTAAAGACTAAAGACTTTTAAAGAAGATTAAGAAAATAACTGGTAAGCGTGTGTCAAGAATATGTATCTTAAAAGGTGAAAGGGACTAGACCTACATTGATAAAGAAGACACTGCAAGAGTATACATGTGATCTGTACAAAAAGAATGCTAGTATAACCCAACAGTATGTACCTCAAAATGTTGAGGACGAACCAAAATAATGTTTAAAGGGGTGGTCCGGGCTGAAAGTATTTATACCTTAATAAATAGAGTAAAATTCACTGAGCAAAATGCCGAAAATTTCATCAAAATCGGATAATGAATAAAAAAGTTATTGAATTCTAAATTTAAGCAATATTTTGTGAAAACAGTCGTCATGAATATTCATAAGGTGGGCTGATAATGTCACATCCCCACTTATTCTTTTGTATTTTATTTTAGGAAATCAGGTTTATTAAATTTTTTTCCTCCAAGAACTAGAAAATCTGTGGATTGACAACTGATTAAGTGCATTAGATATTTATCGCTGCAACGAATGTCATTATAAGGGAGACATATTATTCACACAAGTATGAAATAATGAAAAAAAAATATGATTTTATGTAATAACATAAGAAAACGGAAAGTAAGGATTTGACATCATCAGCCCACCTAATGAATATTCATGACGACTGTTTTCATGAAATATTGCTTAAATTTAAAATTCAATAACTTTGTTATTTGTTATCCAATTTTGATGAAATTTTCGGCATTTTGCTCAGTGAATTCTACTCTATGTATCAAGATATAAATATTTTCAACCCGGACCATCCCTTTAAGAGAGTGTGGTGAGGAAAGCTATAGAAGAAATTCACGATGGAAAGATGGCATATCAATAGAACTCTTGAAAGCTGGGGAGAAGAAGCCATGCAAGGTATTCACAAGTCAATGTCAAACCATCTGGAAAACCATTGTGAGGCCCAATGAATGGAAAATATCAGTGTTCATACCAATCCACAAGACAGGCGATCAATCAGAATGCTCAAATTACAGAACCATTGCTCTTATATCTACCACACATAGGCAAAATTCTGCTCAAAGGGGAACCCATCCTTGGTAATAAATATTGTTGCGTTGGAAGGAAGAAAATAAATCAAACAGAATGGTGAAAGTTCGAGAGAAATAGAACAAACAACAAGAAAGTTATGGCTGCTTTAAAATTGAGATTCCTAGATTATGTAGATTTCAGATTGGCAACTGTGTAAGTAAATTATGACAAAAGGCGAGGACAACTTTCCCATATTCCACGTACTTTTGTCAGGGATTTGTGGCTTTCTCCCAAGTACCCATTCCCCTGGGGGCAGTAATCTAAAAATAATCCAGGTAGTTTGTTTTATGTCCTCATGAAAGAAAAATATAATTGGAAGTAAAGCTTTTGAAAACAGACATTTTCGCCATTTTATGTATTTGAGTACATGGAAGAGTAGTCCTTGCCTTACATCCACGGAAATATTTCCGTGCTTACATCACTATGACATCACGTATGCGGCCAATTTGAAGTCTCCATATTTATAGTGATTGCTAATATTTACAATTTTTGAAAATTCATAACTTTCGTATTGTTTGTTCGACATTATTTAAACTTTCACCTATCCACTTGGCTGATTTTTCTCTGATTTTTTTTTCATTTGGGTTGGATCCTTGTTAAGATAATACAGAAACGAATGGAACCAATCATCAAACACGAACTCCCCGATGATTAGGCTGGCTTCCGGAAATGTAGAGGAACAAGAGATCAGATAGCAAACCTGAGATGGACAATGGAAAAAAACAAGGCAGTATCAACAAGATGTATTTATGTTCAAGTTATATATTACAGCAATTAAAGATTTTGACCGTGTGGATCATAACTCAAACGAAATGTATTGCATACTATGGGAGTACCTTAACATCTCACTCTACCTATTAGAAATCTTTATACTGACCAAGAGGCGACCATAAGATCTGAATTTGGAGAAACAAAGTAGCTTAACATAGAGAAAGGCGTGAGACAGGGGTGCAGTTTATCTCCGTACCTTTTCAATCTATACGGTCAGCATATCATGAGACAAGCTGGACTTGAGGAAACAAATACAGGCATCGCAGTAGTGGGACAGAACTGTCAACACTCTATTTTATGCAGATGACACAATATTACTTGCAGAGAACGAGGAGGATTTGAGGTTATTAGTTTTAAAAGTACAAGCAAAAAGTCGAAAATTTGGACTACACCTCATGAAGAAAACAACATTTATGTCTACTGGCAAGCTCACAATCTTTGTACAATGAAACTTTGAAGTTGTAAATAGTTTTGTATTTCCTGGATCCGAAGGAGAAAAAAAGATGGTGGCCGCGTCTCAGAAATAGGGTGGCGAATCGTTCTCGGAGAAAACTGCAATGGCTGGACTCAACATGGACCTACTAACAGGTCCATAGACTCAGCAAGCAAATGATGGATAGAGATATTAGCAAGAAACAAAGGTAAAGATGACAAATACATTAGTATTTCCCGTTGTAAATTATGGAAGCGAATGCTGGAGGCAGTCAACAGGGCAGAGATGAAGAAATTAGATGCATTTGAGCTATGTGTTGGCATAGGATGTAAAAGATTTTTGGACTGAAAAGAGATAGTCCATCCTCGAAGAAATAAAAACCGAGCTACACCCTGTAGGCTACAGTTGCAAAACATATATTTTGGACACATTATCATATCACAAGGTATGGAGCAGGACATCATGCTTGGGAAGGTACAAGGCAGATGGAGAAGAGATAGACGGAGGATTAGAAGGCTGGAAGGAATTACTAAAGGAAATCTGGGATAGAACAGCATGGAGAAAGTTGTCTCGACCAGGAGTCGAGATCGACTCAATAACACTCAGTCCTTTTACAGAGCATAGTTAACGCCTCTATGCACTTCCAAAGAGTCTTGGATTGCATTTAAGTCTGAGATTGTTAAAAAAATAAATGCTCCTGCAGGATAAACATTATACCTAGTAAACATTAAATGCCCATCAAATATGATGATAATTGGATGTAAAAAGGGGAGAAAGTTAGAAAATCAAAGATAACTTTGCTAATAATCTCAGAATGTTAAAAAAATGATCTCTGCTTCAGATATCCAGCTTCATATTATTTCCGGTAATGGCCAGGTGATGATGCAGCAGATATCAAACAAAGAAATATTACCTTTTATCCACTTTTACGATTCAACATTCAGTCTGGGGTCAGATTAAAGATTGACATTCAAATCAATTAAAAGGGTATTTGAAAGAGACCTAACGTGTTTCATACACAAAAAGAAAAAAAAAAGTGGTTCGGTTGGAACTTTTTATGCTTGCAAGCTTTAAGACACTATACATGAATTTTTAATAAAATAATAAATAACATTATAAAATATCACAAGGATACGCAATATAGTATACGAGTTGATGAGTTGGAGGTGACTAATGGAGGAAGCCGAGAGGAGCAGCATTCACGCACTTCAGGAGCCCGTAACACAAAGCGTAGCAGTCATCTTAGAAGATTGTTTTTTAAGAGTTATTACATTGAATACAATGTACAATCAATCGTAAAAATCAAGCGTACGATCAATGACTGATCTTTGTGTTATGGGACCCTGGTTTGCAAATTTGTCGTTATTCTGTGGTCGGTATGCTTGCTAAGAATGCAATGTTGTACGAGTGACAAAAACTCTTTAACATTAAAAACATTAAAAACATTACAAATTAAATGAAATGCATAAAGGACAGAGAATGAATATAAGACGGTAAGAATTGTTCATTTAAAAACAGCTGCCTTGGAGGAGAGGAGTCTGATAGTACTTAGTGCATAATTTTGATGGTGGCAAAAGTGAAAGCATGAGGGTGAGGGGTGTCAACTTTTGTTGAGTTTGTCAACTAAAGATGGCAACGGAATAGTTGAAATTATGTTTGCTCTGGCTTGAGGTTGTCGATAAGTGTGTTTACCACGAAGAGATAATTATGTTAGTGTGTCTTCTCCCCGAGATGAACATGTCTTACAGAGAGGGGGACTTGAAAATGGCTGCATATTTCTCTCTCCCCTCTGTTCTCGGTTGGTAAATACTCACCTTGCATTTGTGTACTGGGTCCCGTAACACAAAGGTTAGCGATTGATCGTATACGCATGATTTTTACGATTTATTGTACATTGTGGTCCATGCAATTAATCATTGTAAAGATATTCTTCTGCGATGATTGCTCAACTTTGTGTTACTTGCTCCTGATGCAATTACGTCCCAAAATTATTTTGTATTCTTTCGAGATTATTAATTTTCATGCTGACATACTGTAATATATGGAATACTGGATCACAATATTCTAAAGTTTGTTGTATTAAACACATATACATATTGTTACCAAATCTCTCAAATGTAAATTGAATTTCTTCAACTTTCTAACAAAGCATCTTTTGACGAAGTCATCGACTTGTCATGGTCGGAATCCCAGGGGGGACAGGGGGACGTGTCCTTCTTCTAAAAATAGTAGGGGGACACAATATCAAATGTCCCCCTACTATTTTTGGTCTTTTCTTATGGAGAAATATATGCAACATTCACAATCGAAATAATACATGTATTTTGTAATATATTTTGTAGTAAATGACCTTAAATTCTGGATAAAACCCTTTTTACCTCATTCAAAATTTTAAAGGTTAAAATGACCTTAGATTTTGGGTGACAACCTTTCCAGCCTCTGGTCCCCCTAACTTTGGGGACAGGTTTCCGAAAATGCGACTTGTAAATTCCGTTTTAGATCATCAGATTGCATGATAACTCAAAGAATTTTAATACTTTGTACACTAGTAATAATAAATTACGAATCCATGAAATGCAGCATAGTAAGAACACACGTCCCCTCAAAAATAGATAAATAATTTTCGAAAAGGTAAGAGAAACGTATGATAATAAAGACCAAATATTGAAAAACGAATATTCTCTATTTATTCGATAAGTTCTCCCTTTCTCCGACCATGAATACATGTATCCTAATGGCCTTCAAAGCAATCAAAACGTTAACGGTCAGACGGTAATTAAAAGATATCGATAGATGCAGAAAGCAACAACTGAAATTAAAATAAAATAAAAGCAAAATACAATGATGAAGATTCGTTTCATTAATGATTCATTTATAAACCATTAACTCTTCATGAAGATTACACAAACTAAAATAGCCTAACACCTTATAGTAGAACATGTGGAAAGAATACCGCACATTGAAAGGGTTCAAAGTAAAGTATACAATGATATATGAAAATCATAGTAATGACAATAGTAACAGTTATGATGGTGTTCTTGACAGTGATGACAAATTATGAAAATGGAATTACAACACGTGAACATGACTATGATTAATAATGATAATAATAATACTGATAATAACAATGATGATGATGATGATTATGATAATAATAATAATACAATGATGATGGTAATGAATGATGATGATGATATTAGATAATACTAATAATAACAATGATAATATAAGAGCATCATATGGAATAACCAGACCATAATTATTAGATTAGACTAATCCTTACTCACCTCGATAAACTTCCATAATCCAGTGACTTGTGCCAGTTGAACAGTGACAGATGATAATATTTCTCCTACCAGTGCTATCTTTGTAGGAGGCGTGTACAAATGATGGAACAGGGCATTCAGGGCGTGTCCATTAGATGCCTATACATTGAAAAAAAACCCGAACAAAACAGGATAATCTCTTTCCATCCTGATATTTCTTACGAATATTTGACCAATATAATATGTACTCGGTACAATTCTGCATCATAGTAATTAAGAAACATGAAATAATATACTTTAATAATGTCGGGATTATCAACATCCTCTATCTCTTTTCATTCGTTTGCGACTTAGAATATTTAATATTTTGTTATTAATATTTCCAATCGCCTTTCAGACTACATCATGTTCAACTTCATTTCAGAGTATTCCAATCAATTATAAAAACGAATTTCCGTCATTTTCATCTGTCGGTACGAATATCGAATCCATGATGATTATATTTGCACGAAGGTAATGATGACATGAAGCAACAAAAATCGGATCTTGGAAATAACAAGTATGTAATCACAGAGAAAAGACTTCCAGGCATACTTAGTAAACCCCTTCTCAATTTACATATCACCTTGTTAAAACTATTCCAATCACAAGTCTTAATAATAATTTTAAAAACTCATTTGCATTGAAATAGGATTTTGTGAATTGAAAACGATTTCATGAATCGATATATTATCCTTATAATTTTCCACATTTATGTAACTTTTTTTGCCATCGGTTTACGCGGATATTATATCAAAGATTTTGTCATGTACTAGTATATTTTATTTTAAAAATCCTGGAATTTATAGAGTAATATACAGAACTCCTGCAAAAATGTAATCTTACCAGTGTTGTAATAAATACGTGTTATATCAAAAAATAATAATAGAACTTTTGTTATTGTTTTAAAATGTTGTCAATCGTTTTAAAACGTTTTTTCCCCGATGAGTGATGCAATTTTCTGTAAATCAATTAAACTATACAGTATGATTTGAGCTCTTGAAGTTTTAAGCACACCTTTGGAGTAAGTAAGAGATGACAAGATTTTTTTTACTGAATTTCCAACAGAAAAGTCTAAATTTCCCCAAAATAAAAAAATCATGGAAATTAAATACTTTAGTTTATTTCTCATACATGTACATGTAGTCCCTGGGTATTTTGAGTCTTGTCAATCCAGGGGTGGGGCCGACAGGAATTTTCACAATGTTAGAAAATGGTCTATGGTGTTTCAAATTCCATTAAACCAATATATTTTATATCATTTGAATCAATTATGCCAAGTTTAGTGCATGAAATACAAATTTGGGTTTGTATCTATAAATATAGCCCTTAAACGGTTTATTTTCTAACTGAGGAATTCTGATCAAATACATTTCAGAAAAAAATCAGTATAAAAATATATTTAGTGTTTTTTATACTGTTGTAGAGTTTATTATCGTTTACTGGTAATAAAATGATACAGATAAAAAAAAATTTCGAGAATTTACATGGGATATATACATGAAATCACGTTTCTTGAGCAATCTGGGGTCTGACATGCATGCATCCCAAAATAGTCGTGAATGATATGGCGTGGATATTGTCGTGTTATGGATTTATCATAGAAAATTTTGATAGAGTCATTAAGGTCCCCTGGGACTATTCGGATTAAGGCTTAATAGCTGATTATCTTATATCGTTTAAAGTTCTTTTCTTCGTATTTACAAACGCAAATTAAATTTCACCCGCTTTCGTGTGTACCTCAAGAGTACGATGCCAGTTTTACAGTCTATTTTTAAAATATCATGATGACTGTGCAACACTTCCATAAATTATTCAAGTACTATACTTTTACATACATTTGAGCTTATTTTACACAGTGTTTCTAATTCCCTGTCCAAAAGTGAGCATAGTACTCGGATACGTTTGTTAAAATGAGAATATTCTTATGGATTGATGTGCACAACTGAGCAGGGAGGAAAGGAACATGGCCGTGTACAAAAACGTAAAAATGACCACATGATTGTGATTTTCCGTATGATCACCCCCCCCCCCCATTTTGAAAACCGTTCCGCGTCCCCTGCTTTGTCCCCATCATCCTCATGGACAGACATGTGGTATTACCCAAGAATCATATACCACGTGTTAACATAACTGATGCAGAAATAAAGAAATGATAGCAAATTAAACATAACAGACATGAACTCATCTCATTTGACCTTTTGACCCCATCATCCACATAAACACACATGTGGCATTACCCAGTGATTATTATGTACCAAGTATGGACTAATCGATGCAGAAATAAAGAAATGAGAGCAACAACTTTAATATTTTGGAACAAACTAATGGACTAACAGACCAACAGAAAAGTGATTACTAGTTCAGGCGATACAAAAATTGGCCAAACGTATAAAAAAGTGTTAGATATAATTCCATTTAGAAATGAATAATATTTTATGGAAATTAGTCCACTTTATAAGATAACAGCTCTTCTGATTAAGAAAAAGTTACTTAATATTACTTAAGTCCCGAGCGAGAAAAAAAATCACATTTTCATGAGAATCTAACTTTGAGATTGATTTTGACAAGGTATTTAGGAAATAACATCACATCTTTTCTTAGGGGCCAGTGCTATGCGGATTGGGTCCGGAGTACTAGTGGCGGCACCAGGATTTTTACCCGAGGGGAGGAAAAATAACATTTGGGTGCCAACACAATATGTTTGCCTATTTCATAAATTCGAGCAAGACACATGAGCTGATTTTTTTCAATGTAGGCATAATTGACTTGAAAAGGGACTTGTTAAAGACTAGCTGTTTGCATTGGATCATGAAGATCATGTCTCACCAAATGAATAATGCGAGCACGAAGCGCGAGGTGAATATTTTTGATCTCCTGAGATGATACCTGGACGTTCTATAGATACTTTTTGTTATCATGAACTGGATGGCTATCTAAAGCCCCTTTCACAATTGACGTACGACCATTTGCGACCTTTTGGTCGTGCGACAGGCTGCAACAGGCATCAATCGTTGGTCATCTCATAAGATCGCACAGAGGCTTTCACAGTTGCAACAGCTGTCGTACAACAAAAACAACCAGTAAACCCCGTTGCACGAGTAAGTCGCATATTCTCTTATTGTGTTCGTGCGATCACATGCGAGTGTTACACGAGGGATTGCGAGTGGAACAGTCGCATACATGCGAATGAAACGGTAGTGCAATGTTGTAAGCCGTTGCGATCGGTCTTGCAACAGTCTTATGGCCCATATTGTTATCGCATCCAGTTTCAAGACAGGTCTCTGTACATGTAGGTCGCTTGCACATGTACAAGTGTTGTACGATCTCCAGTCAAGTAAATGCGACTACTTAGTCGTGCCACCTCTCGCACCAAGTCGTACAACGTTGAACAACACTCGCACGATGATCGCCCGACCGATGGTACGACCCCGGCTACGGCCTGATGCGAGTGAATCGATCGTATTTGATCGCGTTCGGATTTTGAACATGTTCAAAGTTCAGATGTGACCAGTCACGACCACTTCGAGTTCGTGCGACCGTCTACAACGACTGCGCAAGACACCAAGAGATCGATCGTGCAACAACAAGAAAAAACAGTTGCAGGCGGTCGTAAACTGGTCGGACGTCAATTGTGAAAGGGGCTGAACGGTCGCATCCGTGCGAATGCAACGGTAGTGGAATGTTGTAAGCCGTAATTTCGATCGGTCTTGCAACAGTCTTATATGATAGCACCCTATCGCAAGACTGGTCTCTGTAGGTCTCTAGCACATGTGCAAGTGTTGTACGACCTCCAGTCGATTAAGTGCGACTATACTTAGTTGTGCCACCTCTCGCACCAAGTCGTGCAACGTTGAACATCACTCACACGATGATCGTCCGACCGATGGTACGACCTGATGCGAGTGAATCAATCGTATTTGATCGCGTTTGGATTTTGAACATGTTCAAAGTTCAGATGCGACCAGTCACGACCACTTCCGACCACCTCGAGTTCGTGCGATCGTCTACAACGACTGCGAGTGCTCGCAAGACACCGAGGGATCGATCGTGCAACAACAAGAAAAAACTGTTGCAGGTGGTCTTAAACACGTCGTACGTCAATTGTGAAAGGGGCTTAACTAAACAATGATGCGAGCGCTAGCCGAAAATGAAAATTATGAATACGCAGGATGTGTATCTCGCTAAAACGAAAAATAAGAACACGAGAAGCATATTGACTTGAACACTAGATTTTTATGCCCAATGTGAACAAATAATTTACTTATGTCAGTCAGCTGTTACTGAAATTTTGGATTTTGCAAAAAGACCTAAAAGATTTATGTTGACGTATATTGTTGGGAGCTTACAGTGAATGGATGAGAAGGCGTAAAGCTATACTTTTAGAGCCCTTTAGGCGAGCGGCGAGAGGCCAAAATTTGGGACTTTAATCCCCCCGACTGGATCAAAGCAAAAACATGCATCATTTTGAAGGAAATTTTCTGAATTTTTCAGAACTGAGAGTTAAAAGTGTCGCAGAGTGTAGCTTCACCATGGAAACCAGCCTTGAATAGACCACGCCCATTTTTGTGATAAATGCAAAGCAGCAACTTATTATTTAGATTTGTTAATTAATTATCCTAATTTATATATAAATATAGAATTTTCAAGGATAAATTCACTACAGATTGAATGATATGATAATGCCTAGCAACCAAATATATATTTCATACATATTTAATTTCAAAACTGTTGCCTAGCAACAATATTTTCCCTAGCAACCATATTCACTTTTCAATATTCTTTAATTTTTTTACCAGATTAATTCATTTTATAATTTTTTAAAGTTTTTAATTTGTAAAAACTAATGAAAAAGGTAAATTTTGATGAAAAAGTGATAAAAGAGGAAGACTAGGATGTATAATGCATATATGATCATGAAAAGTTACATTATTGCCGTGTCTGATTAACCCCTGCCTGCGACGGATATCACTAAATATATATGTTTGCGTGTATTTACAACTATATGCATCATTTAATGGATATAGTAATATTGTTATAAATCAAATAGATACCCTAATGTGTCATGTTATCTGTTCTAATCTAAATATTTGAGTATTCACAGATTTTTCTGTTACCTATGGAAACCATTTTATGTTGCCTAGCAACAGTATTTTCCCTAGCAACCAGCACTTTTTGGCGATATTTCAAGCCTGTAACCTCTCAAAATTCTCTTGTTTGGTCCTCAAAATGCATCTTATACTATTCTAAGCATTTATTGTGGTAATGACAATTAATTTCAGCCATCTGGCCAGGAAGTCAGCATATTGAGAGGGGGCATGGCTGTATACAGAAATCTTTTCCTTGGGGGTGGCAAGAAAGTCTACAAGAAACAAAGCGAGGAAGCAAAGCGACTGAGTTTGGCAATAGGGATGCTTTTTCATAGTAAATGGCACGATATCATACACACTGTTGGTGAATTTTGAGAAAATTTTCAGTTAGATATACCCTGTGTCAAGTTATCTGTACAATCTAAATAATTCAGTATTCATAGAATTTTCTGTTACGTATGGAAACCATTACGTTGCCTAGCAACAGCATTTTACCTAGCAACCATCACTTTTTGGCGATATTTCAAGCCTGCAACCTTCCCAAATTCCCTTTTTTTGGCCTCAAAATGCATCTTGTACTATTCTAAGCATTTATTGTGGTGATGACAATTAATTTCAGCCATCTGGCCAGGAAGTCAGCATATTGAGAGAGGGCATGGCTGTATACAGAAAACTTTTCCTTGGGGGTGGCAAGAAAATCTCCAAGAAACAAAGTGAGGAAGCAAAGCGACTGAGTTTGGCAAGGGATGCTTATCATGCACGCTTTTGGTGAATTTTGTGAAAATCTTCAGTTAGATACCCTGTGTCAAGTTATTTGTTCTAATCTAAATAATTCAGTATTCATAGAATTTTCTGTTACCTATGGAAACCATTACATTGCCTAGCAACAGCAGTTTACCTAGCAACCATCACTTTTTGGTGATATTTTAAGCCTGCAACCTCCCAAAATTCCCTTTTTGGTCCTCAAAATGCATCTTATACTATTCTTAGCATTGATTGTGGTGATGACAATTAATTTCAGCCATCTGGCTAGGCAGTCGGCATATTGAAAGAGGGCATGCCTGTGTGTATACAGAAAACTTTTCTTTGGAGTGGCAAGCCGACTAAAAGTCTCTGATAAACAAAGCGAGGAAGCAAAGCGACCGAGTTTGGCAATGGACGCTTATTCATAGTAAATGGAAGGATATAATGCACACTTTTGGTGAATATTGTGAAAATTTTCAGTTTAAGAATGTATCTTTTTGCTGCATACGGCCATGTTAGAGGAATTGGGCATTATTAACAGTATCATTTAGTTTGTTATTTGGAACATTTTATCATACATTTTTGGAAAAGTAAATATATATCCAAGACCAACCACTAAGTCTTAAAGTGTATCAAAGACCAGCCAATAAGTCTTAGAGTGCCTGCCATTTGAAAACGGAATTATTTACCTTGTGGAAAATATTATTCCTATACTGTAGTGATTGTGAACTCTAAAGCTAAGTACTTTTATTTATGAGGTTCCTTCTAAAATATGTAAATCACAATGATCTATCAAAGTTTCTATCTGCAATTCTGGCAACTCTGTACATTGTGAACTCAAAAACTAATTACTTTATGAGGTTCCTACTAAAATATGTAAATCAAAATGAACTATCAGTTTCTATCTGCAATTCTGGCAATTTTTCTGTGTTGCTGGAAGTTTTATTTTTCTTTTTTTGTTGTTGTTATTATACCAATGGATGGGCAATAGGGCAGTTAACACAGTAGTATACTTGCAGACCTTCAAACAGGATTGCTGGTTTATCTGCACAACCTGATGAAAAAACCTTTTCAATGATCACCTGCCATGATTTAAACACAGATCAAGAGATCCTCAGTATGTCGTATATACCAACTAGACAACAAAAATTACTGTGCCTGTTGCTCACTAGAACCGATTAATCTCTGTACATTAGTGGGCATTACATTACTGATTCCAGCAGTTAATTAGCAGGTCAAATATCTTTTCAAGTAGAATAAATTAGGAGTAGGCCCTGTTATTGTCTCATCAAGATAAATGGCAAAGTCCTAACCATTGAACTAATGAGCATTCCCATTTAAGTTCTTTCTATAAACCTCCAAACCAATCTCTCTCCCTTTCTCGAGAAGCCACCTCCGATCGAGAAAATGTAATTATTGGGGATTTCAACAGTCACAGCATTATCTGGGGGTATGGAGGAACCAACGAGATGGAGAACTTGTGGAGAACTGGTCAGATGCAAATCAGATTGCATCACCCAACAAAATGTGACAAGGTTGTGCTTGACCCTCTCCCGCACACTCAACATCAACCTATTGGGCTGAAGGTGAATGAAGGCATCACTCTACGCACAATTCCCTTTCACAGATGTTTCACCCTGAAGAAAGCAATCTGGGAGCAGTTTGTCATAGATCTGGATAACTATCCACAGGATCTTCCAGCACTCCCTACTCATTACGACACATTTGGAAAGCTATTGAAGAAATTATCACCGAAGAATATTCCACGAGGATGCAGTACAAACTATTCTCCGGGCTTGACGAATGATGAAGCTGCTGTACAGTAAATATTTCAGGAGCTTTGAGAATGACCCCTTTGTTGCCGATACACTTGAATGTGGGGGAAATTGACAACTGCCATTATGGATAATAAAAAAGAAAGTGACAGTGATTTAATAAATCAATGGACACGACTCACAACAGCAGAAAAGCCGGGAAAACGATTCGGATCCTTAAAAAACGATTCAATATATATAATATATATACCCCTAGTGACCACCGACCAAGTGGCCCACTATCTTCTTGTGTACAGTCAAGGTAACCCTATTTATTGCCCACGAAGGGCCAACCTCCCTAAATAAAAGTGCAGTTACAGTCTCCCAACTAAGAGTCATTTAAATGCACAAGACCATTCAGCCTGAACGTCTTGTCTGCTTGTGCTAGGCTATCAAAGGGAATAATTAAGAGCAACAAGGCACCTGGATTAGATGATGTCCACTGTGAGCAGATCACCCTTCTTGGACCAATGGCTGCTGACATGTTAAACCACTGTTTGCATGAAGAAGAAAAAAAACAATGGCAAGAGGAAATTTAGGGTAGTTGCCAAAGTCGAGCCAGGCAAAGACCCAATCAGAGTTACAGAAAAATCTCTCTACTCTGTCACACATACAAGCCCTTTAAAAAGCTCCTGCTTAACCGCATTGTTCCCTTTGTGACTGAGTTCTTCATTCCAGTAGGCAAGATTCAGGCCAGGAAAGTCCTTTACTTATCAAGTACTGAATCTGACTCGGTACATCAGATGGTTTGAGGAAGGTCTGAAAACTAGAGCAGCCTTTGTTAACTTAACTGCAGCTTATGAAAAGTTAATCATGGGGTAGGCCTTCATACGAGGAAAGTCATTGTGATGACAAAGGAAGTCAAGTTGACAAGGCTAATTAAAAAAATGCTGAAACCGGTTGTGAATCTCAGTGGCTCCAGCAGCAAATGGTGGAGGCAGAAAAATGGTCTCCCACAAAGAAGTGTCCTCCCCCAACTCTTTAACTTCTACACAGACGACCAAGTAATCCGTCTGTCAGCAACCATAAAGAGTATTATGATCTTTACCTATTGTGTGGCACAGCCCCCCAGATATAGAGGTATCAGCATGGGTGGAAAAAAGAGCAAAAAAGATGTCCTTCTTCTTCCACTCTCTAACTTTGAACCTGACACAAAGAGACTGGAATCAAGACAATTTCCTTCACTAGACTGAATCCCTTGATAGTTATGCACAAAGTCAAAGGATTGCCCTATGGACAAACCACCTCAAGCCTGTGACGCAAAAGCTTTCCATGTGACCTACGAATCACGTCCCAGGTTCAAATGACGATTGGCCATCCTGGCTATGTCTTACATGGCTATGTCTTACATATGGTCTTAGAACAAAAAGGTGCAAAGTCCTTAATATGCGGTTCGGGGCTACAGCAGGGATGCAGACACTATCTACGACTGAGGAGAGGATCAGACAGTGCATCACCTTTTGGTCTGCCCCCCCCCCCACTCCTACTTGAGCCGTGCGCTGCCAAAGATATGGAGTCACTGAACCCAAAAGCCAGATCTTCCTTGAACCCTCGACTACAAAGGACTTGTGTCGTTACCCGATAAGATGGGCACAGATCAAATGTTGCCCTTTAAAATCATTCAGTATTCTATGACCAAATGGGAGCTTAGGTGTGCAGGAGTTTGTCTCTCCAAAAGGTGGGTTTTTAAGGGGGGAGGGGGTATGTGAATATTGGGTAAGATTGTTAGCATCGAATATCTTTGCTCTTTCACTGACAAATTGTTAGTTTCACCTTAAAACACTAACATTCAGAATATAGGCACCGTTTTCAGCAAAGTTTTAGCCTCACCATGGACCTAGGTCCATGGCCTAACCGACAACCCCATCAGGAACCAATTAAGTCCCTGTTCCCTCCCCCATCCAACAACCTATGACCAAATAATCATTTCTGACCAAATGTCAGATTACCATAAATAGGTGTCTTCTACCAGTCAGATAATTAATGACACACTTTTTCTTAGCTCATTAAAGATGTCATGTCCTGATAATGGTACAAGATCTACATGTAGCTTTCCTGTGAAAAGAATAGAGTGCAGTGGCAAAGGCAGTGGCAGTTCAAAGCTCTGGTAGGAGGGGTATGCCAAAAAAGTGTTGTATATCCTAATACAGTTGCAGGAAGTTTCTTCATTCCTATTGTAGCCCCATAGGCGGTTCAACAAGATCAAGTAGGCCATTCTTCACTTGGACCCGGAGAGTGATGTACTAAGTCCATAGGTGAGATTGTGCATCACAGACTGGAGATTGTTAGACCAGTGGGTGATGCTTTTATGCAAGCAGAGTCATCAAGGGACTCTATTGAGCAAAGAAAACTGTGTCTAGATTTGAGTCTCGCTGCAGGCTCATGATTGACGAGTGGAATACTATGTTCTTGATTGTTTTTTTTCTTTCATCTGTGCTGATGACTTCTCTTCTGACGTACAGTGGGGGCAATAATACATAGTAGGTAAAGATTACTCACTTCTTTTAGTCACAGGCATTCAGTGATGGCTCTGCAAGATTTGGGGTCAATATTTAGCACCAAGTGCTGCGTACTCAGCAGTGCAGAAGCATAAAGTCAGAGCTGTGGTACAGAGAGATTTGGCATCTATCAATTCCCCATATGTTTCCCAGCTTCTTAAGAATGATATTCCTTTGCTCCAAATTTCGCATTGTTTTGGCAGCATGTTCTTTGTATGCAAAAAGAACGGTCTACAATGACGCCAAGGTAGGTTGGCTTGTTACCACCTGACCCTCAGTTTTTGATCTGCTCCCTGTTCTTAAGGTGGAATACACTAAGTTTGAGTTTTTCTGGATCGGAACAGAGATGATTTATAGCACAGTAAGGAGTTAGACTTGCCAGATCATCACTGAGTCCGTTTTGGCACACTGAGGAGTGATTATTACTTTAGAGATTATTGTTCAATTCAATGTTTTTCTACTCCATTCAAGTAGTGATCCAAAATTATGGCAGTAATTTAAATGTTCCAGCCTTATTATTTGAACAAATCATCATTACAAATGCAGATGCATTTGTATTATTAGTATCAGCATGTTTTACCAATACTGTAGGGGTATCATCCCAATTACATCAGCTACAGATTTTTTTCTCAGAAATATTTCTTATACCATGGATGTGTTTTAAGATTTACATTGATCTAAATCTCCATGGAACGAACAGTAGCGTTAGTTTAAGCCCAACAATCATGACAATATAGGCATGTGTACCTGTTTTCTGGAGCTTTACCCATATCAACGTCCTTTACATATGTATGCATGTTGAGAGGAATCCTTGTCTTTTCTTTCAGACATCTTTTTTTAAATGAGTATTTAAGGCATCAGTTTTTTCCATCGGAGTCACTGACACTATCGCTGTAGCAGAAAATACCCGAAGGACAACATCAAAGACTACATAAGCTGATATACCTCCTCTCTATATTCTGGGACTTTTGTTGTATGCCCCACCCTGGTTGTCTCTATTCAGCAGATGTGTGCAAACCTCATGACATATTACATAATGACACTTACACATAGAAAACATCTCCCACTTTAGTAAGCCTCTCTATCCTTAATGGTTTTCTTGTCCTTTTCTTGGCCTGATCAGGAATGATAGCTCAGTCGATAGAGCGGGGGTTTCGGATTCCGGTGACCTGGATTTCATTCTCACTTGGTGCATTAGTGCTCTTTTTTAAGGCGCATCCTCATTATATCCTCATTACCAGGTCCTGGAGAGGACATTAAGCCGTCGGTCCTCTGGTTGTTTGCTTACAAGCATTCATGCTTTCTTAGCAATCGGGTAAAAAATACCATATTAAGGCTTAAGATCCCAAGTTTTCATACTTTCATCCTTCTGATTTCTTGACAGTTATCAGATTGAAAGTGACATAATAAATTCCCTGTGATTAAACTTCTGACACATATTAATAGTATCAAAGTTTCAAAAGAAACTTGTCGAACTCACAGCCTTGGCATCTTTGGGCTACAACCTCAACACAGACACATCCTTGGAAGATGGACATGCATCGGTGATTAGGTACTATTTGACAAGAGAGATCCATTTGTTAACCATTCCATATTCACTCAAAGGAAGTGATCTACATGTAAATATGCAGCCAAAAGCCTTTGCCAATGACCTTATTGAGTACTAGTACAGGAGGGCCCTGAAATTGAAAAAAATATCTGTACAAGCCTTATGTGAAGGCCCACTGTATGATCAAAGTTTTAATCAGGGACTGTGCCTAAATAGTAGTGTTGTCCATTTTATCAAAGCATCAATGCTATACCTATACTGTAGCAAACTAAAAAAAAAAAAAAAATGCTTTGTACCCAGCAGCTATTTCAGTTTCAGTTTATGAATCATACAAACCGTATTATTCTATTTTTATCTGCAAAAACATTTAAATTTCTCTTTGAAGCTGCTCTTTTTTAAACGATAAAGTTTAAATACCATGCCCATGTTAAGAATAGGTAGACAAGCAATATACATACAAGGATAGATGATTTTTCTTTAGAAATAAGAGAAATGAAGCGATGTCCTTCAATTTATCATTGCCATTATGCATGTAGGTATATTATTGTACAAATGGTACTGTGCACCTAAAAGTGGATTATTTCCCCCCAAATTGGTTAGGGGGAAAACATATCGTTGCTAAGGTAAATAGTGTTCCTAGGCAATGAAATTGTGTCAGTACATAATGGTAAACTCCGGAATATTGTTTGCCTATCGATAACAAACTATGATATGTTAGTTCTCTCAATATTTTTACTCTAAGGCACAACTTCGTCCACACATTTAGCCGAGATAAAGAGTTGTAACATAGCCGTTGCTAGGGAATATTGTTTCTGGGCAACACATTTGACGCCATGGAAGCTATAAGGTAGACAATTTGTTGAATGACGACTGAAAACGAGTTTTTAGCATCTAAAATGATAATTGTGTCAGTATTATTGCTCATAATGGACTATTTTCCACAGATTTGTCCAGGGAAAAGAGTGTTAATATAGTCGTTGCTATGGAAAATAGTCGTTGCTAGGCAACAAATTGGTATCCATGGATAATGTGAAATGGTCATTTTGTTGTTTTCTATTGAAGACAAGATAATTGATCAGGAATTATTCACTCAATTGACTTTTTCACCACAAAATATTATAAAGTATGTTACTTGTACGTACATGTATCTGTATCAATGTAGTCAAAATGAACAATAAAATGGCGATTTGTACGATGTGAAGGGGTGTGTCCGGTAGTGCATTAAAAATTAATTTGAGGTTCTCAATAGCTTAAATGGGGGTTTTCAGTTCTTTTTATTATTTTTAAATAATAATTTATGTAATTTCTTTGGTGTAACTTACTTGGTTTGATTCAACCTAGTTAAAAAGTTAAAAGTTAGGTTTGAAATGGAAAAATAAGTTGTTAATTTAAGGAGCTAAATGGTTGCTAAGGAAAGTTATGTTGCTAGGCAACACTTTCTGAGAAAATGTTCATAAAATTCATGCTCAGTTGTTTTTCAGTAATTCTTCTTACAATATATAGTAGATCTATCCTTTGAAAATAAGAAACAATATCTGATAATCTAAATTAATGAGTAAAAAATCAATATTCGTGATAAATATTCAATAAGTATCTAAAATGGGCGTGGCTTGTTCAAGGCTGGTTTCCATAGTGATGCTACACATTACGGCATTTTTAATACCCAATTCCGGAAAATTCAGGAAATTTCCTTTAATTTGATGTATGATTTTGCTTTGATCCAGCCGGGGGGATTAAAGTCAAGAAATAAGGCACTTTTTGGCTTCTGGCCGCTCACCTATTTGGCTTAGGATTATTTTTCGTCCTGATTGCGACCATTATTGCATAAAGTTTAACTAGCTTATAATAGACGCAATCCACTTTTCTTCCCCGTTCTTTTAATATTTCAGTCCTTGGCGGCCCGGTCGCGTTGAGTTCTTTTCTTTTTTTCTTGTCTTTTACTTCACATTCTGATTTTTTTAATATAGCCTTTGGCTCTACCTTCATTTCCCATTTCTTTTTGCCTCTTTCCATTTTCCCGCCATTTTTGACTGTGCCATTGAGTCATATATTTTTTATTTTATATCCCTCTCTTGCTAATCATGCTAATGTATTAGTATTTCAGGACAGTTTGCACTTTCTAAAATGCTCTTTCGTTCCTTTTCCCACTTTCCTTCCATTTTCTCTAATTATGTTCTTTCTGTCCGTTACTTTTCACTTTTTCTATCTATCTATCTATCTATCTTTCTTTCTTTCTTTCCCTTTCCCTCTTGCTCCCTTTTCTCTTTTTCGTTTTTTTATTTTCCCGGTGAAATCCGCCAGGGGGCAGCTTTCCCCCGCCTCTTACGTCACTGCTGTCAATGGCTGTTAGAGCAGTTCACAACAGGATGACTTCAAATATCCCATTTCTAATTCAGTAATTCAAAGCCCAAGCGACAGTTGATAGTGTCGTAAATACTTAAATCCTTTAATGGAGCATGTAGCCTTATATACAATTAAAATGAATATGATTTTTTTTTGGTGGTCCATAGATGAAAATTGGGTAAAAATATTATATGAGGGTAATTATGTATCCAACCAACATTGGGTATTTCTTTGGGGTATTTTTATTTATCCAGTGTGATGAAAATTTTGCCCATTCTAAAGTAATTGCTGCTTATTTTTTAACCTTACTGGACATTATAATGCTTCCCGCATTGGTAAAATACTGCCCCATATTGGAGACATTACCCTCGTGCTGGTTAAGATGTTTACGGAAACAGAAACTCAATATAATACTAATAATAATAGCTCATGCAAAAGGATTGCTGCAAACAGAAATCAATACTGATAATATTCCGCTTTTACAGAGCACTTAAAACATCGGAACGACGTCTCTAA
The DNA here is from genome assembly GCF_018143015.1 of Lytechinus variegatus. Classification (NCBI taxonomy): domain Eukaryota; kingdom Metazoa; phylum Echinodermata; class Echinoidea; order Temnopleuroida; family Toxopneustidae; genus Lytechinus; species Lytechinus variegatus. The sequence goes on from NC_054741.1 coordinate 51,789,842, forward strand.
TCGCTTTAAAATATTATTACCTCGGTCATTTGAATCCTGCTTTGCCCGCTCACTTTCTTATTATGTGTGGACACCATAAGAGGCTTTCGGATTAATTTGTGAAAATATGCAAGGAACTGCACCATAATTAGTCAGCATTTGCTTAATGCACGTTTGATTTAATAAGAGACGACGAATTTGCTGTTGTTTGAAAATTGCTAAATGTTCTGGTAATTTCATTTCCGTGAGTGTATGCAAAAACACCACGGTAAGTTAAGAAGAGAACTGATACAACGAAACGGTTAAGCCAATTTACCTAACTTTACAACGATAAGTTTATTTTAAATGGATGCATTATATGCACCACCAACAAAGTTGTTAGTAACGGCCGGAATAACATCGTCCGTGTACTGATATATAGGTCAGATAGTTTGTCCAAAGGTATATTTTCTGCTTGGTGGTCTTCTTCAAATTCTGTGTTACAAAGTGACTGAAATGAAACACGAATGGTTTATCATGTTATGCAATATCGGCTGTCATATTAATGTCCCAACATTGTGACGCAAAGTCAAAATATTTCCATTTTGGTTCCCCTTTCCACAAAATTCCGCTGCCATATCAATGTCCCAACTTTGTCACACCAAGTTATAATTTGATTCGTTACTATTTTTGCTCATGAAATGAAATGAAGATTCCTTTTATTCTCTTGAATAAAGTAGAAAGAAAAACTCCATTTTGGTTCCCGTTTCTACAAGTGTAATTGTATAAATCAATTACAGTCGTGTATCTGCCACTCATTGTATATAATAATTTGTTGTTTGATTGCAAAACCATGCATGGTTCGACGGTGGAGGGGGCCTGTTGGGTTTAAGCCCCCCCCCCCCCCAAAAAAAAAAAAAAAAAAAAAAATTCACACCCTCTCCCTAAAATTTTGTTCTACCACAATATAAAATGTATATACATTATATGGATTGGATTATACATGGCCTAAAAGTTTTACTGTTCAAATTAGAAAATTTCTAGCTCGGTACACTCTTTTATATGCTCCGTTTTATAAATGAAGTGCTCAAAGCGCTAAATCCTACTTTGAAAATTGTCGTTATGATCCATGCAAGAAAACAAAAAAGTAAGAAAAAAGTAAATGGAGAAGACAAAAATATGACATAGTTTGACATGTTATGTCAAAAATCTATCACAAAATTAGATTTGAATGTTAAAAAGACGAACATTTTTGCTCACTCGCGACTTTCAAGGAATTTTGACCTATCAGATAAGCCATATTATTTGGCCACGTTGAAGCAGTGTCACGACACGTTTAACCACTTACCCTTTTCACGCTCTGCATGCATATTCGATTATTTAATAAGGCTCATGATTATATTCTTAATTCAAAATTAGAGTTTATCACGCTCCTCGCACCTTTTGATCACGTGATGCACCAGGCATATCAGTTGATTTCAGCGGCAGGAAAGATGTTGAAATGATATAAATTGCAATTGAATCAATTTATGCATTTGCATTTATTTCTCTTACCGATTTAGCAAAAATGATATCTTTAAAATCTACACTCTATGAATATTTTATTGTTATTATTATTAGTAGTAGTATTCTGTATAAAAAATGAAATAAAAACACTTTAAAACGGTTTTATATATATAAGATGGAGGGCGAAAACAAGTAGTAAAAGAATTAAAACAAGTTATTTCATTTTCTTTCATTCATTAATCATTATTTTATACATTCCAAATACGTAGATCGTATCATACGAAATGACAGACTGAAGTAGCAAATATAATAGAAATTGACTATCAGAATGAATGAAATCTGAAAAAATTGCTGCTCAAAATGCAAAATACATAGGCCTATTAATTATTATTATTATAATTGTTATTATTATTATTATTATCATTATTATCATCATTACTATCATTATTATTTCATTACTATTATTATTATCATTATTATTATTATCATTATTATTATTATCATTTTTATTATTATTATTTTCACTATTATTATTATTATTGTTATTTAGTTAAAGCGGAAAACACATAATGCCTATTCTACGGGGATGACATTTTCTAGATCAAATCGCAGAAAGTGCAACAAACCATTAATCATACATAAATCGTATCTTAAGTAAGGTGGTATCAAATACCTTGGAATCATTGTAGACGAGTATGAGGTGGTGATCGGGAAGGATGTCGGTGCGGTCGTTGATGAGATCAATGGCCATCGATACGGAGATGAGAGATTGGTTGCCATAGTTTTCAATCCAGCCACCGGGTGATAGAGGAAACAAACCAGCTATGTACAAAGGTGTCTTGCTCTCTGCGAATGAGCCATCGAATGAAAGTAAAAACCAACATGAAAAAACATGATGTAGAATGGTATGGAGTAAGTTCATCGTCACTATCCTGCTTACTCTGCAGAGAGGAAGGATACAGGTATGCCAACTCCACACCGAGCATCTGATTCTGAGCAACGATTTACTTTACTTCTCAAATAAAACAGGCTGATGCGAAAGAAAGCGTAAACCCAAGATATTAGAATCTTTATACGCACGCGCTGTAGTACTCCACCAGTCCATCTGTTTGTCGTTTTTTGCAAAGTTGTTTTTCTTCTCTTTTTGAAATATGAAAATGGCTAAAAATTAAAAGTAAAAAAACACTATACAAGAACCTCAGAGTTAACCAACAAAGGAAAATATACAACATTGAATATGTTCTGGAATCCTGATGAAACTGTTTAGGCCTTTTCTTTAAAACAATTACTTCAATGAAAATCAAGTTGCGCACATTCTCACGTCACCGATTATCATCAAAATTTAGTTAGTATTGTTAACTTTTAACCGCCTGTTTGCATTCAAAATATCACTATTTTAACAATGATTGACATCACTTTCTTTTGGCCCCACCCTATTGCTCAACCGCGTAGCCAGGATTTCATTTCGGAGGGGGCGGTAAATGCACGCGAAGCGTGCCAACACTTACAGAGCGCGCGAAGCGAGCTCCCTAGGGGTTGGGTGCAGGGAGGGGGAGTTTCCCCCTCCCGCGCGAAGCGCGAAGCTTTTGGTGTTTCATAAATTAAAATGAAAAGGAGCCGTCTCTCTTGTCTCTAGTGCCTATTTCAGCTCCAATTTAGTTGACTCATTGTGATTTTGAATATTGTTTTCATGAATCTAATTTGTTTTCAAAAAGTGATTGTGAACGCACAAAAAAGGAATACATTGGAGGAAATTAAAATAATAATACCCTCGCGCGAAGCGCGGAAGCTAAAGCGTTTTATCAGTTTTTTTGCCATGAAAAGGGTCCCGACTAAAGGGTCTTCTCAAAGATATATTGAATACTTCCCTTGGAAAGATCAGATTTGATTACAAACAATTTAGCGACAGTGCATATCTTTAACTCGCAAAATAGAGGAGAAGAAGTGTATATATGCCGGGAGAAAGATATTCAGTCCCGCGCAGACAATGAAACTCTGAAATTTCAAAGGGCGGACGTTTCATCAAAATAATGCAGATACGTCTAATACCACCATCGGCTCTAATTAAAATGATTTTCTAAGATTATTGAACTTCTTTATGAGGAAATAGTGCGCAAAAAGTTGAAACTTCTGTGATTTATTGAAATTGAATTAAAAAAAAAAGAGGATTCCTAATTAATTTTCTTTGACTTATCATCCTGAAGTGCTTCATTTTGAATAATAAAGAAACTTAAGTGTCATTCAAAATTTCAAACTGAGGGCGCAAAACAGGGCAGGAGATGAATGTGAAGGGAAATGACATGAAGTTTAATAGAATTTGATAAAAAAAATATTGTACTTCTTTATTTAATACGACGCGAATTTTAGGAATCTGTTTGCCCCAGAATTATGGTTGTTTGGTAATGAGCTGAAAAGCAGGAGAAGTTGACTTTATGGAGGTTGCGGCAGAAATTGATATAAAATTTTACCCGCCCGGAGCCGACCCGACCAGAAGTTGAACGATCAATTAAAAAAAAAGATAACTTCATATACTTTGGCGTAGCCTTACTCTAATTCCATGCCCTAATGGATACATTTGAACTTAACCGGTAAGAAACACATATACCTGAGGTGGAAAAACAGGGTTAGAGAAAGGGTGGGGAAACAATGGAGAATTGCAATATTGTCATTTAACCGCGCGCAGCGCGGAAGAAAAATTCATATATAAATTTAAAGCAAGAGTGATGGAGTTTCTCTTTTAAGAAAAAAAAGAATAAAAAGAAAAACAAAACACAAAGTTACCTTTCTTCCCTTTCCTCCCTTCCCTTTTTCTTTTCTCCTCTCTTTTTTCCCTTCTTTTTTTTCTTTTTGGGGACGTTTTTTTTTTGGGGGGGGCGACCGCCCCCACCGCCCCCCTGGCTACGCGCCTGCTATTGCTCAACTGCTTACTTCATTTTTGCATTTCATTTGACTAAATTTTCTCCTTTTCTCGAATAAATAAATAAAATAATAATAACGTTTTATTTACCCAGGATAGCCACTTCAGTTAGGAAACTGCTCTACCAGCGGGCCTGCATATGTTAGTATTACCTTTCTCCAGTCTAAATGCTGAGCGCATAGCAAGAAGGCAGAAGGTTCCATTTTTAGAGTAAGTCTTTGGTATGACTCGGCCGAGGATCGAACCTACGACCTCCCGTTCATGAGGCGGACGCTCTACGACTGAGCCACCATGCCCGAAATATACAAATTATAGCGATTTAGGATCTAGATTACTAGTTTACTACTAACCAAAATAGACCTTTATTTTATAATCAGACCCAGTTTTCATGAAGAGTGAAAGTTGAAACTCCAATCAGTACGGTAGCTGAATTCCGCCACTTTTTTTCTTCCTAAATTACGGCGTTATAACGCCCTAAATTACGGCGTTATAACGCCGTAATAGGGCGTTATAACGCCCTAAGTAAATTACGGCGTTATAACGCTCTAAATTACGGCGTTATAACGCCCTATTACGGCGTTATAACGCCCTAATTTACGGCGTTATAACGCCCTAATTTACGGCGTTATAACGCCCTAAATTACGGCGTTATAACGCTCTAAATTACGGCGTTATAACGCCCTATTACGGCGTTATAACGCCCTATTACGGCGTTATAACGCCCTAATTTACGGCGTTATAACGCCCTAATTTACGGCGTTATAACGCCCTAAATAAATTACGGCGTTATAACGCCCTAAATAAATTACGGCGTTATAACGCCGTAATTTAGGAAGAAAAAAAGTGGCGGAAATCAGCCACCGTAAATCAGTCATAGTACTCTTGTTGATCATATTAGGATAGTGATTTTTTAGATATCCGATGGTTAGGTCCTACGAAAATGAAAACAAAATGCAATTTAGATGCAAATGATCATCTCCCAATCATTTTTATGAAGAACACAAATCAAAATATCCAGTCGAATATGAATCTTGACAACTTTTATCCCCATAATTAGAAGAGGATCTGTTCCGGAGATTGAACTAAAAATAAATTATGATATCACTTATACACTGACAAGGACGATTAATGGAATGGGTGTGTTTGGAGAGGTTGAGGAGAGAAGGGGCTAGAAGTTTAGGTCCCTCTATTTGAACTGTCACATATATATAAAATTGCTTGCCTGAATGCCACTCATCGAAGACAATACGCAGCAGTGGCGTAGACAGGTCCTTAGACCTGGGGGGGATGATCCCTAGCTGGGTCATACTTTATATATATATATATATCATTAATATATAAATATAAAGAATGAAGGAGATAACGTACTCGATAAAAACAAAATATCATGGGCCAAAGCAGACGAGTTAAAGATAACAAAATAACACGATCTGCCTCATGGATTATCTCGTGTGTGTTTTAATCACTTTGCTTTTAGCAATAAACAGGGCATCCAGTCATAAACAAACTTCCTTGCACATTTTTCATGGCAGTAATCTTTTGTTTGATTAATGACAATGAGTAAAGATGATCATAAGAGAAATGTCATTTGTCGGATGTCTAGTTATCATCTTGGTCATGACAGTCCTGCTAAACATGATCTAGAATAACTAGTATTCCTTATTTTACTAGTATAGTAGTATACTCTTTTAAAAGTAGCGATATTGTTAATGATCAAACGAATGAATCAACAACTAAAGGAATAAACAAATAAACAGCCAAATAACTAAAAAAATATCAATTACAATTATAGTAATAGGGGTAAAATAAAAAAAAGATCAACATTATATTTCTTATCCACGTGCAGATATGCGGACACTAAAATGATAAGCACACTCTGTTTGAAATTACCATGATTACAAAGGTCTGATTGAATTAAGTATGGAAATGAAATAAACCTCACCGGGTTGTCGGAAGTAAACTGTATAGATAGTAACTTGTTATAATTTCGATTCATTTCTTATTATGTACCTTGTTATGATGATTATGATAAAAACATAGGTAAGGAAATGTAACAGTTTATAACCTTCAAACCTAGAAGACTGCGCACGTACAGAATTCTTATCCATGGATTGATTCAATCTGCCTTCGTGAATTAAGGCATGTCTATATATTGGATGATTCTACCTTCTTTGAAAAGCGCAAAGTACTCTGAAAAAATTAGTGAAATAGTTCACTCTTTAAGGAGTGAATATATGAAAGAGTGAAAAAAACCTCGGATATATCACTGAGGCCATCCAAAATTTGCACTTTCATTCCAAAATCATTCATTTACTAATTCGCTCCTTAGAGACTGAAAATTTTCACCTTTCCTTTGCAAAGTAGGGGTTGAGGACATGGCCAGCAGGGAAAAGGGTCAGTGTATGTGTATAGGTAATTTCTTATTAATTCGTTTGAACAGTGTTAATGTGTTATGAAAGCAATTGCTCTGAAAGGGAGTGATTAAGCGACACTTTCTTAAATCTGTAATGAAATATTTTGAACTTATCTCCTTTGCAAATACATAATTATTATAAGGAAATGTACTTGGTGAAACTCTGAATAACGATCCTTAAATGTATATGACGACGCAAGACAGTTATTACTTAAAACTTGCAAGTTGTAAATGCACTGTATAAGATGATTGACTCTGAATAAACATGATAAAAGTCCAATTTTGATCATGTTTGTCATTGCTGTACGTTATGATTATTACTGCTATTATTATTGATTGATTTTCACTAGCATTCATTGCTTTATTACTGTATAGTTTTGCTTCTTCCCCCCACAAAAACCTGGGGGGATGATTGTACACACCATCCCCCCACCTAAAATTCTGGGGGGATGCATCCCCCCGCTATCTACGCCCCTGATACGCAGGTTGGAAGAATCATAACGCTTCATACATGTCAGATAATTTTCAGTGATTGATTATCATTGTGTAGGGCCCTAATTATACGAGATTAAGCAAATCGTGTGTTATGTTAATAAATTTCATGTGCATACTCTGGGGGTGCTTTCGGGGCCTGGGTACCCTGGGTAGGCGAAAAGGGGGCGCCAAAAGGAGAGGAAAAGAAAAGAGGGAGAAAAAAAGGACGGAAAGAAGTGAAAGAGAAAAAGAAAAGAAAAGAAAGACAGAAAAAGAAGAGGGGGCGAATTAATAATAATAATATTCCGCACGTATATAGCGCTTAATACATAGGAACGACGTCTCTATAAGCGCTTTACAGACATATTATTAATAATAATAATAATACACAGTTCTTGTATAGCGCATCACATTATGAATAATGTCTCTATGCGCTTCCAAATGACTTGGATATTATCACCCCAGCTGTAGCTTGGCAGCCGTGCACGCGCATTTCAAGGATCAGGAATAAATTCCTGCCAGGTACACATTCACCTCACCAGGGGTGAGTGCAGCACAATGTGGATGAATTTCTTACTGAAGGAAATTACGCCATGGCTGGGATTCGAACCCACGACCCTCTTACAAAGTCAGAAGACTATCCACGTGGCCCCAACGCTCCACTTACCCCGGTCATGCCCACATACAATGTATGCACCATCTCCACTCCTTGGGGAGCATTCCAACAAGAGTTCCAATACTCAATAATTGCTAGGCATACTACATAAAATTATAGGCTTTCACATCCTACCGGGTACCCATTTAACACCTGGGTGGTGAGTGGCAAAGTGTGGATTAACGCCCTGTATGCCAAAGGACATTCGAACACACGACCCTCTGATTACAAGGCGAGAGTTAGAACCGCTACACTACGACATTTCCCATTGAAGTTGGACATACATAGTGTCTTGAGTTTAATATAGAGGGGGCGCCGAATTTACCTTCGATCTGGAAGCGCCGAAGTGATGTTCTACCTAGCATGCTACGGGTGCCGGATCAGAGTAATATAGGGGGCTCAGAATTTATGTTGGACGAAGGGGGGGGGGGGCGGCGGCGCTGAATTGATGTTCATCCTAGGGGGGGGGGGGGCAAAATGATGTTCTGTTCTGGGAGTCGAATTGGAGTTTGATCCCACGCAATAGGGGGCGCCGAAAATAATTGTGTTCGATGGGGGGGGGGGGGCGCTGAATTGGCCGACTTAAGGGATCCCGAAATAATGTTCTACCAAGGGGCGCCGATTTGATGTTCGACATAGGAGCACCAATTTGATGTTTGTCCTGAGGCGCCAAATTCACTGATGTTCAACCGAAGGAGGTGGACGCCAAATTCATATTCGGCTTTTGGGGCGCCATTTGATTGGGCGCCAATTCATGTTTCACATGAGTTTGGCGCTCGCATCAAATGCATAGTTTCATGCCCATCATCATGATCTTGTTCATGATTAGTGCTTTCGAAAGTCAACATTTCAGGTCAGGATATCAAAAATTGTCATCTCGCGCTTTTCGCTCGCATATACCCATCCTATTCATGCATAAAATGATTTCTTAGATATCTATCCCGTTCATGATAACCTACTCAATTGTCCAAATTTTAGGTCAGAATACCACAATTTTTAAGCTCGGGCTCGCATCGATGCTTTTTATCCTGTTCATGGTTACAAAAGTGCTTAGAATTTCCAGTTTTGGATTGGAAATTTAAAAAAAATTGTCAGCTCGCACTTCGCGCTGGCATAAAATGTTGAGATAGATACTCATTATTCTGTTCTTGATACTTTTAGTGCTTATAGATTTTCCAAATTTGAGGTAAGAATATCAATCTTTTTTCAGCTCGCGTTTCGCGCTCGCATCAATATTGTTCAGATATACGTATACCCATCATGTTCACGGTACTTGGTTGCAAAAAGTGCATAGGAAGTCCGATCGGGAAACATGTAGATGAAAATATCCCTCCCCCTATTGGCGAAAACCGGATCCACCCCTGGTATAGAAATTACAGCTCCCGCACACATAATTTTAGTTAGGCATACTATTCTGATGACAAGTTAAACAAAAAAATTGATATTCCAAATTGCTCAAGATTCTATGCTTTCTGGTCGCATTTATTCTTTTCAAAAAGTGGTATTACAACATATTCGTGGATATAATTTTTTTTTATGAAGACATAAAAAAGTGGTCTTCGATTGCCTCTTTTCACGTGATTATAAAATAAGAAATCCAACATTCATTTAAGGCACCTATGATTGCCTGGCGGAGGGGGGGGGGCATTTTCCGAAAAGTTCAAAGGGGCGTCAAAATTAGGTTGGGCCCCCGTGGTGCAAAATCCTGGATACGCGCCTGCATGGTAAATCTCGTAAATAAAGTATTCAAAACCCCCGGTTACCCCTTTGGAGCTGCCATCCATTTTCATCCGCAAAGATTCCGATGAACAACCTTTTAACATCCGCGCTAAATACTACCCACGTTCGTTATTTTCGCAATTTTTTTGTTATATGGAGCGGATGAAAACAGATGGAGCCACCCGCGAAATTGTGCTTGTCCGCTGTGTCCTCTATGAATACGTTTTGTATCCGTCGGCCGGTGGGCCCAGACCATAGAGATATATATATCTCTATGGGCCAAACTTTTAGGAACGGGGGAGAATGGGTCGGTCGGTCGGTCAAGAAAGGTGAAAATGACGGAAATTATTTATCATAAAAATTATAAATATATAAAATATATATCATAATTTTTGAACTGCTGGCAAGGCATGAAACATGTGAAAAGGAAGGAAAGGTCCCTTGGGGCGGCACGCACCCGCACTGCGATTATACGAAGTGCCCCAGGGACTGAGGGTTGTTGTAATCTTCCTTTAATCCAATTTGAACAATAATCATAATTCAATCCGTCTTAAAAGTTCACATTGAACATCGAGATTCCCTTTTTTTATCGAATATACGAATGCTTCTAGTAAGAATACCCGTGAATACCCATTGAAGATAATTTTAAAAAAATGTACACCTAGATACTAATAATACATATAGCATTTCCATTTATTTGAAAGCAGGATAAAAGAGTGTTGTTGATTAAAGGCCTTGCTCACCGTGACGGGCATAGGTGCAGCGGCCGGGGATCGAACCCCAGACTTTCCATGTTGCCTCAGACCATTCATTCACGTTTTCTCTGTTAGCGGTGTGGCGCCCTCTACGTTCGTTAATGCAGATGAAAGAAAGAAACACGGAAGATGATTTTGTAATAACATTCGTGATCAGCGCCTTGTTTTGTTGATTTTGTGTTCTTATTATTTCATAACTGGTCACCAAGTACATCTGGATGGTTTTATTTGCCACGAAGACAAGTTAATTTGAGTAAATAATTTCCTTCCTTGATGATTTTCGGCAGCGAATTTCTACTCGAAAACGTCATCGTCGGGCCACCGTCACTCGTCACGTCAGGCAACTGCAGCAATTCAACTCCCGCGTGACGCCCCGTGTTTGGATCGGAGCTGTATCGTTGTAGGCAGTACCAGTGCCGGTGCATGTAGAATATGCGTACCAGCACGGACTGGTACATCATCAACAGGCAACAACAAATTCGGAACAGTAAACAAAGCTGTTTCTTTGGACTTTGATTCATTTCTCAGCTCACACTCGCAGTCAAGTTTCGGCAAACATGCTCCATTTAACAGGCAAGGATTTGTTAGATTTTTTTTGCAGTTGGATTAAATCTTGATAAGACTAGTATTAAAGAGGTCTTCATGCTAAAGAAGACTTGCCTGTTTATCAAGCCAGGCTAAAAAAATTGGCAAATTTTCTCTGCACGATATAGATGAGTGAGACTTGAATTACATTTAGGATCAGAGTAAACTTCAAATAAATTAATGGCGAAGAGGCGTCTTTATAATACACAATACAGGTACATGTACGTGTACTTAGCCTGGCCTGGGGCGCTGTGGGGAGTGAAAGTTATATACTGTACGTACTCACTCCCCACTAACGCCACTCATTCAATGAACAAGGTTATAATATAACCTTGTTCTCAGTTATATCTCCATGTGTGGTAAAATAAGTGTGGCAATGTTTGGCTTATTTTCTCTTTTTCTTTGGGACAAATGCTTGATTTTTTTACACTGACAGTTTTCATTACACCTATTACTCATACTACTTGGCTCTTATTTAAATTTGATTCTTTAAATCATTTTTTTCTTAATTAAAAATAGAGATCAAAAAATGAAAATTTTCTTGCCATATTACTTTCCACCAATAGAGGGCGTACACAAAAATATCCCCAAAATTCAAGTTTTTGAGCGCTCTGGTGAATACAAAAATTATTCCCAAGTTACTAATGAAAAATAAATTGCAACTGTATGAAAATTAGTAATTTTGGTCACAAAAGTGATAGTTTAATGATTTTTTGAAGTGCGTGCTCTGTACAACATTGGCATACCATAGTCCTACATGTACCTGTAGATTCACCACAGACAGGGTGGTAGCAGTGAACAAGTGACTAACGCCTGGATTCACCGTACATGCCTTTGCGTGTAGGACAGGATTACCCATGGTGAACCTAGACCTAAATCACCAATTTTAGTTATAGTTTTTCGCCCAAAGTTATGTACATGGGCAAGTTTTATGTTTACCCCCATTTAATTACATTTTTATGTTTACCCCCATTTAATTACATTTTTCTTACTTTTCATTAAATAAATAGTCGTAAAATTGAAAGAAGTTAAGAGCAAGAGCGTTCACTTACCCTGTTACACCCACAAATGTAATAATCGCCCACAAATGTAATAACGCCCACAAATGTAATAACACTTTACCCACAAATGTAATAACGCCCACAAATGTAATAACACTTTACCCACAAATGTAATAATTTTTGATCGCCCACAAATGTAATAACACTTTACCCACAAATGTAATAACGCCCACAAATGTAATAACACTTTACCCACAAATGTAATAATGCACTTTACCCACAAATGTAATAATGACTTTACCTACAAATGTAATAAATTTGAAGTGATTTTTGGCGAATTCGTTCTAAACTAATGTCCTATAGTAATGCGTTCATATAGCACAAAAGTTCAAAGTCTTTTTTCCAGACCCGGTTAATGAAATATTACAGTACAAGTCCAAGTCTTTTTCCAGACCCGGTTTTTCAAAATTATAATATACGTCCAAAGTCTTTTTACCGGATCCGGTTGTTTCAAAATTATAATATACGTCCAAAGTCTTTTTTCCAGACCCGGTTAATTCAAAAATTATAATGCAAGTCCAAAGTCTTTTTTTTTTCAGACCCGGTCGTTTCAAAAGTTATAATATACGTCGGTGAGGGGTAAAGACAACACTCTAAGCCCAAGCATTTTAAGTGGGTTTAATTTTGAAGATTGGTCTCAGCTGTCAATTTTTTCAATATTTCTTTATCTTTTAAATAACCGGGTCCAGACGAAAGACTAAGCATAATACTCGTATTATTCCACAAGAATAAGAATTTGAGTCTTTTGTTTTTAGGATTGCTTAAATCATTTTTAAATCACCGGGTCTGGAATAAAGACAACGCTCTAAACGTGTGCTTTTCTACATGCATGGTCTTAATTTGGAGGATTGTTGGTTCTTAGATTCGTTGTTGGGGGTTGAGTTTTATTGATTTTTTATTCCTGAAATAATTATGTCTGGAGGAAAGTCGATCTTCGATAATCGGTCTTCATGTTGTTCCACAGTAATTAGATTATTGGATATTCGTTTTAGAATATTTGTAAAAACTATTTTATTTTTCAAATAGTAACCAAGTCTGGAGAAAGGATGTCTGCTTTACCCACGCGTTATTACAATGTTTTGTAGGGGTAGTAGTATTATTTTTAAAAAAGACATATTTTTACTGGGTGAAACTTTGGAAATTTGGTCTTAGATTCGAAGTTTTTCAGTTACTTTTTTTTAATAGCCGGGTCTGGAGGAAAGAGTACGTTTTAAAACTCGTGTTATTCCACGAGAATAAGAATATAAGGTCTTATGTTAGAAGATTTTTTTTTCGTAACTGTTTTAGGTCTGGAATAAAGACAACACTCTAAACCTCTTTTAAAACAGGTTCTTAGGTTGAAGGTTTGTTTGGTCTTAAACTTGGATTTTTTAAAATTCTTTTCTATTAGCGTTTTTAAGAAAAAATGGGATGAAAGACTACGCTATATATCCAGCATTAATAAGATTATGGGGTCTTTATACTGTTTTTAAACTGTTATTCATAATGTTTAAATAACAGGTAACCGGGTCTGGAGAAAAGACTACGCTTGATTCTCAATTTACTCTTAGTGCATATATTCACAATATACACCGTATAAGTTAAAACAACAACAAAGACATTTATTCCACCAGTTTTAATTATCTGGGTCTGGAGAAAAGACTAAGCTCGATTCCATTTTTTTCCACAGGAATATCATTATCGTATCTTAGTTTGGACTTATATTATAAATTTTGAAATAACTGGGTCAGGAAAAAGACTTTGCACTTATTAAAATTCTTGAAACAACCTGGTCTGGAAAAAAGACTTTGGGTTTATATTATAATTTTTAAACAACCGGGTCTGGAAAAGACTTTGGATTTACATTATAATTTTTTAAACAACCGGGTCTGGAAAAAAGACTTTGGATTTATATCACAATTTTTTAAACAACCGGGTCTGGAAAAAAAGACTTTGGACTTTTATTATATTTTTTTAAACAACCGGGTCTGGAAAAAAGACTTTGGATTTATATTATAATTTTTGAAACAACCGGGTCTGGAAAAAAGACTTTGGATTTATATCACAATTTTTTAAACAACCGGGTCTGGAAAAAAGACTTTGGATTTATATTATAATTTTTGAAACAACCGGGTCTGGAAAGAAGACTTTGGACTTGTACTTTGATGTTTTATTAACCCGGTCTGAAAAAAAGACTTTGCACTTTTGTGCTATATGATTACTATAGGATTTTAGTTTAGAACGGATTCGCCAAAAATCCCTTAAAATTTATTACATTTGTGGGTAAAGTCATTATTACATTTGTGGGCGATCAAAAATTATTACATTTGTGGGTAAAGTGTTATTACATTTGTGGGCGTTATTACATTTGTGGGTAAAGTGTTATTACATTTGTGGGCGTTATTACATTTGTGGGCGTTATTACATTTGTGGGTGCAACATACCCCTGTCTGTTTATTCCGCCATTTTGATTTCTTTTGTTATGATACCTAGATACACACGCGGTAACACGCGTGCAGAGCTGCAACTTAGATTTTAAAAATATAAAAATCACGATTCGTAAAATATTTGTTTCGGTTGATAAATATCATAAAACAATTTATATGATATTTATCGATAAAAAAAATATTTTGCGATTCCTGATATCTATCGGCAGATGCAAATATTTTTTTAATCCAAGTTGGCAGTTTGACTGCCAACTTGGATTAAATAAATACTTGCATCTTGGATGAAATAAATACTTGCATCTACTTGATAGGTGAATGAACTTTCCTACATGTAGATTTCTTGTGTGGAGAAATCTCTGAAAACTGAGACAGTCCCTGTAAACTGGGATGATCCCAATTTTCTGACCAGCACCTCTACTGGTAGTCGAGAACTACGAAGGTGCGGCAAATAACGTCACTGCATCTTACCCGGTATTTAAAGTCTTTGCACGCTGCCTGTGCCCTAGGTCGGCTCAAGACAAATTTCTTTCATTAAAAAAATGGGAGTGAGCGCCATGGTTTCTTGCGCAAATACAGAACTTCAGGGGTGGGTATGAAAGTGAATTTATAGTGATTAAAACTTGTGCAGCATCTGAGAACTTAAAAAATAATGTGAGACTGTGAGCATGGTAATAGAATTGTGTTCCATTACTAGTACATAATTGATCACTTTTTTACAACTCCCACGCAAGTTTTATACAGATGCTACTGCCTACCGTGTACATGGTCATGGAATTCATTACACGTGCACTGACTTGACCGGGCGTGTACATGTACATGTACCCGAAATGAGCCTAGTATTTCATTTATAAATATTTACTGTATTTGTTGATTTTTTTTCTTCATTTTAATGTATGTTTTAAATTATCATTTTTTTCTTTTACTGTAGGTCAGCTGTTGGTTTTTCTGATGGTGATTCCATTGTTCATACAATCTGTGCTTTCAATCAGCTTAGGTAAGGAAATGTATACAAAGTATAATAGCCCTTTCATATTGCGCTTTTCACCGGCAAAGTTCACCAGCGAGGAGGAAAGTGTCCAGTATGAAAGGTACACAGGAGAACTTCACCGGTGAACTTCTCCACCTCTAGAGGTGGAGAAGTTCGCCGGTGAAAAGGCCAGTATGTAAGCAAACCGGTGAACTTCTCCTTGTTTAATGACGTCAGAGGTCAATTTTTTTCTCTCCCAAAGTCCCCTGTACTGAGATTCTGCGCGTGAGCAAGCTCAGCTGAATGCTATGGCCAAGTAGATACCCTCGAACATATTTTTTTTTACTAACAATATTTATTTAAAAACACTTTTTACATGTATAAAATGCGCTAAAATATAAAAACAAGGTGATATTGTTTGTTTTTCTCTTAATACTTTCAAAATATGTTGTAATTCATTTCTTTGATACCTTTTTGTAAAAGGTAAGAAGTGATGTTTACAATTTTCTTTCGTTTTCTTCTGCAAACGCCCGTTGACTTTCGCCAGGGAAGAAATGTCAGTGCGAAAGGATACATTTTTTTCCTTCGCCGGTGAAGTGAGGAATGCGAGGCGGAAAACTTCGCCGGCGAAGTTCACTGGTGAAAAATGAAGAGGGCAGTATGAAAGGGGTATAATTTACAAGTGATCCTTGCAATGATTGAGAAAAAAAAAACACCCTTAAACCTACATGGAGAAATGTATGTTGTCATGAAATCAAATTAGATGATCTGTCAGTCTTTATCATCGTGAGAATAATGATGACTACATGTATTTTGATGATGTTATATTAATTAGGACTGAATATGATGATTGTGATGATGATTATAAGAATATTGATGTGATCATGCTGATGATTAAAATGATGATAGGTACATGTACATGGCATATTGGCATGATGATAATGTTGACAGTATGATGATGAAAATGTTAGTTGATGATATGGCATTATGATAATGTTGATGGTGTGCCATTAGTCTGCTGGGCAAACCCTTTACTTGAAATAAAAGGGTCTGAATGTGCAGCCTACTCATGCCTTGTGTACTGAAGGCTCTATTGGAACAGCAAGATTTGTATTTGATAGTCTTGTGTGGAGGCACACTTGTTGATCAAAGTTTTCAATGAGGGTCTGTGCCTGCAGACAAGTATGCCATGGCATGAAAATGTATGGAGTTTTACATGCACTATCATTTTAATACAGGTCTTAGAATTTGTTATTTTGGGGGCAATGAATGCTACTGAGCATTTCATAAAAGGCTTGTCAAACGTTTTATCCAACAAACTCCGCTTTATCCAACATTTATCATAGTAAGAGTGCCTCTCTACCAATCACAATCAAGGAAAAATTGTCAGATCTGAGAACTTCATCATGAAAGTTTGTCTGTGTTTGATGAATATAAAGAAAATTTAAACTTTTGCTCGCAACACAAAGTAAAAAATCGGTAGAGTTACCCTGAAACTTTTGGCTGCTAACTGCTGCCTTCTTCAGCAATGACCGAAGTGATTCGACCAAATGATGTACATGTACCGATCGATAATCGGGTCGTAGACACTCGGAAGCTTGTATCGCCCTCAGTCTCTATTGACAGCAGGTTTGAATGCCCGGATGTAAATCACTTCTTTCACACCTCTGTCATCGTTGGTCATGGCGTTGTGACAAAAGGTTAAATTTTACTTTTGATCTGACAACTTGTTGGACAGAAATATAGATAAAATGCTGGTATACCTTAGGGCACCAAGGCCAAAATCTGTTGTTTTTTTCAAATAATTTCTGAATGGCAAATGGGGAATGTACTAAAATGTACATGTTGATCCTCTCCTTAATTTGAGAAAATATTCTAAATTGATTAAATCTATAAGTAATCAGTTCAGCTGATTTAAAGAATGTCTTTTTCTGTATATTTGCACGTTTTGTGTCTGTTAGCTCCTTTGGCAGCATGTCCAGCGGACGATCCAGATAGACGTGAGCAGCAAGGGGAGATAACCAGCCCTAATTACCCTGATGAGTACCCAAATGGTGCCCAGTGCAAGTGGCGTATTTATCATGACCCGGATGAAGTTGTGACTATCAGGTAGGCTTACTTAAAATTTACTACACGTTTATGACCATCAATAATCGATAGCTTTTTTTCACAACAGGGTGTTTACACTGGACTATCCTTAACCCATACTAAATGTTTTCCTACTCACACGTCCTGCTTTTAATACATGGGCCAATTTTTTTTGCCTAACTCCTGTTAAGGACAATGCTTCCTGTCTTCAAATGAAATTCAGTTGTCCCTAACAAGTGGCCTTCAGATGGGGCTAACTTGGTATTTAGCCCCTATTGTATGGAGATTTGAGGAAAATTTTGCCTGTGAGAAAAGGGTAGGCCTATAATGTGTAGTGTTTACAGTGACAGTCAAAGCGAAATTTACAGTTGTGGGAGAGAAAAAGTTACTGTGAACTTTCACATGCCTTTCCATTATTTGGGAAATACATGTAATTTCATATAATTAAAGGGGAAGATAATCCTGAAGAAAAGTTTGTTGTAAAACTAGCAAAAATATAATGAAAAATATTGGTGAGGGTTTGAGGAAAAAACCATTAAAGATTAAAAAAGTTATCAGAATAATAAAGCTTTTGATTTGTGCCATCATAAATGAGAAGCTGTTCTTTAATATAATATGCATGCATTTCAATTTTTTAATTGTTTGTGATGACTTATCATTGCTTTCATTGTTTTATGGTATTATGCTCGATGTCTGGCTGTCCATTAACTTTTCTTTGTAAACGCAATATTAAACTTCAGTTTAACTTAACATAGGTTCATATAATTTGGAGTTTGGTGTGTAAGATACTAGCATGGCTCCCAGGAAACCTATTGATTTTGAGGTCTACATGTAAAGGTCAAAGGTTAAGGTTACTTTCATCTTACATTTCTGAAGTCCTTGTAAACGCGATAATTTGGTGTGTATGGTACTAGCATGGATCACAGGACTTCTATTGATTTTGAGGTCAAATGGTCAAAGGTCAACTCGCAACTTTCCACTTTTCTTGCTTTCATGACCAAAACATGTACATGTAAGTTAATACACCTGCCTGTAGCATGGAAAATGGAGTTACATGATGTACATGTAACTCCATTTTCCATGCTACAGGCAGGTGTATTACATGTGTGTGCTCGCACCAGCGACACTCTTGTTAGGAATGGGTGTGAAATGATTTGTCTACAATGTATATACTGAATGTACAGTCAAAGCCATTTTCAGTTTTCTGAGAAAATGACATTTCATTTATTTTTTTTACCATATATGTACATGTATGAGATGTACATGTACATGCATGTATTACATGTAGGGAAGCTGCTTGCATATTTATTAAAAATAATTGAAATTCGAATAACTTTTCTTTATATTCTTTGATGGATTTTTATCAAACCTTCGGCAATATTTTTTACTATTTTTTCTGCTATAGTACTACAAAAATGTCAGGGTGAACTTCCCCTGATAAAGAGATCAATTAGTAGGACTGATCTTTTTAAATAGATACTGTACATGTACCATAATTTTCCATGTTTAGCCAATACTGTTATGTGTAGCCCCATTCATGCTTTTTTGTGTGCACTCCATGTGACACACCAGAATTGAGTCCTTCGGTTTCTTTTTTTTTTTGTGCTGATTTCAAAAATATTTTCATGTACATTTAATATCACAATCTTGTTTGCATAGTGTGACATTTACATGTACATGTTTGGTTTTTGAAGAGCTACTGTAAATGTACACTGTATGAAAGCATTTAATAACTTTGACTGGAACTGTGAACATAATGGTACTACATGTACATGTACATGTGCTGAGCTTTGTTGATTTCCCTGGTTCATATTTGGAATAAAGCTCGAAATACATTTATGACTTTACATTGTGCTCAGACACAATGCTATGTGTTTTGAATTAAGTCTTGAAAATAAGTGTTTGTAATAAAATGTTTTGTGCTCAAAGTATACAGTTTTAATGTCATACATTGTAATTATTCATCATGATGTCATGCGGTCATGAGTCGTGTCAAATGACGTCATGAGTTTGTCTGTGTACATGTAACCATGTAGACAAATTAATTTGTAAACTAAGAAAACATTGATTGGTATGCATTATGGTTTTTGCCCCGTGTCCCTGCCCACACTCCCCAAACGAATGTCTCTTGCCTCTGCAATTTTTTTTTCCGGTTTGCAATAATAACCTCATATCCTATTAACTTTTTTTGTTGCCGAGCTCTGTTGCACCATTTCTGAACAAGCCAAAAATTGCAACTCCAAAGTTTGCAGAGTTTCTTTGGTATGCATACATTTACATTACATGGTTGTACTTTAACATAATGAGCTTGTCGATCTGTACTTGTATGTTTGACAAGTATTCTGAGTCCTGTCACATGCTCCAAAAGATAAAAGATCCAGTAGCATGCAGACTGTCAACAAAAGTTTGAAGGCTCATCAGTGTTTATTGTTGTTATATCATTTTCCTCTGCTTAGTCTGTACCCGCCTACATGTATAAAGGAAGTATTAGTCCAAAGTTCAGTGCTGGAAGTGTGTACAGTTTAATACGCCCCTCAACTTTTTTTTTTCATTTTTGGGGTGAAGATAAAGTGCATGTATGAGAAATAGAGAATATTCTGTTATCTTCACAATTTTGTCTCACCTGCATGTACAGGTACATGTACAAGTATGTACCAGAAGTGGGATATACATTGTACAATATGTTGGTGCCTTTTTTTTTGGGGGGGGGCAGTCTGACTTGCACTTGTGAAATGATGCGTGATTTTGGAACTATGTATCCTGGTCCGGTGGTCACATATTTGGTCTCAAAAGTTGTGCAAGACTTGAAAGAAAATAGTCATGGCACAGTGTGTCCCAAGGTTTTTAATTTATGGTACAGATGTATCAATAAAAATGTTGACCAGAATTACTTTTATGAGGGTTAATCGACACACCAAGATCCCGTTGAATGAAAGTTGCCATTATTGTAACTACATGTACATGTACCATTGCAACAAATCTCAATGGCCAAACAGAATCAATGATTCCATGAAAGATATCATTGGAAGGCACATTTACTATTTAGTAACTTTTCTGTACATGTATGCCTTGCATGCAGAGCCACAGATGAGGAGATCCAGGAAATTCACAGCAGTGACAATGCATTTTCTAATTCAAATGTGCATGTAAATTGTAGGTTAACTTTGCATGATGTACTTTTTTTGATAGATCAATTGAATTAGAGGCACAGTACATGTATGGTTTAATCACATGTACATGTATGCCAATATTTTTTAAAGGTACATGTAGTGTAGAAAATATACATTCATCTGATTCATGTAGGGGAGAGTGGGGTTAGGTAGATGAGGCCACGGGGTATTAAGGCCACCTAATAGTTATTAGCTCACTGCTCAAGAATGTGTCAAATGGATTGCTGTTTGTGTAATAGTATTTAATACCCCTTTCATAAACCCAATTATGCGGCTAATAGCAGCATAATTTGGTCGTAAAATCAGAGGAGGACCAGAGTTATCCGCATTATTTTGATGCTGCTATTATCCGCATAATAGCAGCATCGGGACCAGATTTTGACTTTATGAACGCATTTCCAAATAATGCGGAAAATTGCCATGGTGCGGTCACAAGGTCACCCTTTTCCAACACAACCGCATCGAAGGGGCGTGTGCGGTTGCCATGACGATTATCCTCCTTTTTCAGGACGGGCGCTCGTAAAAATAGTGCGGATTATTTTCGGAGTTTATGAACGCAATTTTTATTGAATTATCCGCATTACTCTCAGGCGGCTAATTGGAGGATGGGTTTATGGAAAGGGTATTAGACAGTTCCTTAGCATAGATTCTGAGCGTTGTCTTGCAGCCCAGTGTGCATTGCGACAGGCAGCCTTATTTACCTGTGGCATATTTACCCCACTATCCCCTACAATGTTCAAGATATGGTTGTTAAAATGTTTAATGATTTTAGGGCTACTGTATCAAACCAACTGAACTGTTTTCACTTTGAATGCAGCAATATAAAAAAACATGTTTAAATCAGGCAGCCTAATTTGCCCCATTCCTTTGGGGCAAATAGGCCACATGTACATGTATTAAAGGTCACCCGACAAAATTATTTAATGGCTCATTACTATGCAAATAATTAGTTCTAACATTTTTAATGGATAATGTTGGTCTACTCTAGATCTAGTAGACATTGAATCATGTTTCTACTGCATTATAATAATCAAAAAGATATAATTGGAATTATAAAAAAGTGGGCTTTATTTACCCCACTCTCCCCTACATGTACATGTAAACATAGTCATGCCATGAGCATTGTACTTGTACACAATTGGGGAGTAAATAGTATTGCCACTCATGAGAAAGACAACTAACGTCAGTATTGAAAGGATTTCAGTTTTATTGTTCACAAAAGGCCAGCTGAAGCACTGTAATACTGTAGGCCAGTTTACTTTGTGTGCATGTACAAATGATTGCAGCATGAAGATTGAAATTGAAAGTTATTGGCAGTTATACTCAAGGAAGTTAGACGTTGATATGTGCAACAAAAATGATTTTAAAAAAATGATCAAACAAGCTAAGGCACAGAATTCCATTGAAATTGGATAGCCGATAGCCTGTATGTATACATGTAATGTTTAGTTATTTTTATTGGGGTGTAGGGTACTTGCCCCTTAAGGGAATAATAAACATTGAGTGATTTGTGATGTGCATTGTATACGGTACTGATACAATATAGTTTGATAATTTTTTCATGTATACCCACCCAGTTGGTGTGTCCGGATGATTGATAGTTACTGTAACAGCCATTTGAAAAAAAATAATGAGCAAAGTTTCATCAATTTTTAGAAAGTTACCACAATTGAATTTATATTTTTGTGCAATCCACCAATTTAAAGTGTTTGGACACCCGACCCCCCCATCCTACATGTACATCTTACTATACAAACAAGAAAATTGAAATTTCCATTTGATTTTTTACTCAAGATTAAATGTACAGCCACATTAAACATGTACTTTGTGTAGTTTCAAAGATTACTTGTATTACACGTGTACATGTACATGTTTAAAATACAATGTACATGTACAAAGTATTACAAATATTAAAATAATTTGCACAGTTTGAAATCATCTGATACATGTACATCATGTAGGCCTACATGTACATGTATGTTCTTTACCTACATGTATATACATATATTAAATGTTATAAGCATGTATTAAAGTACACGTACTTGTTGTAATGTACAGTTACAGCATAGAGTTATTACAGCTCTTGTAACTTTCTGATCAAAAGGGATTTTCCCCTTATACAGTGTACGTAATTGTTTACAAAGAATGTGTATCTACATGTACATGTGCAGTACATGTATGTGTACATGTATACGTGTATACTTTACATCATGTATACATGTTCATGTAGTGAGATCAGAGAAACTTTGCTGTACATAGCACTGTACATGTATGATGTATGTGTACATGTATATTTTATGAAATATGAGCCATGATCGTTACTGTTTTTCTGTAAGGAATGTGGAAGATACATGTATATCTGGAGAAGGAAGGGAAATTAAATAAGTGAAAGTAAGTACATACATGTACAAAATGTATGTGTAGAGTCACATGTACTATATTTATCTTGATAAACGTTGACATACATGTACATGTATTATTATACGTACAGTAGAGCATGTAGAGTACATTTCACCTAAATCTTCATAGCATTTCATGATCCACCGTACAGTTGTATTTACCCAGTATGCCTTCATGTACATGCAGAGGCATGAGGGTGGGGGAGTGTCATTTTGGCACCCCACCCATAATTTCTGAGACTGAAAAAAAAATCATTGCAAATTGGCCATAGAATGTATAGGCACTAGTCTAATACTCACAGAATACATGACATATCCTCCCTGTCCATGATTAGAACAAAAGTAATTAAATGTCCCAATTTTCAGGTCTGAATATCAGCTTTGTCAGCATACTCTCTTTATTTGCTTATGGGCAATTCCATGGAAAATGTTCACTTAAGAGAAAAAATGAAGTTTCAGATTTCACTTAAGCAGTCAAATTTTCTTAAAAAGTAATCTATAAAGTCTCAATTTCCAATAAATAAATCGCAATATTGATAAAATTTTGTATTTTTTTCCATCATCAAAAAAATAGACTAGTAAATTGCAAGATGTAAAAAATGTGGCTATTTTTAAACAATTCATCATTCCTGTCTCTACTAAAAGCAAACAAGGTCCCAGAGGTCTCTTTTAACTTTTGAATAATTGATTAATGTTTAAATCAACAGAAAATAATTGTTAAATTTTATGTCATTCATCAATTTTAGAGAAATCTGTCTTCAGATTTGTGTGATTTCTTTACCATTATCAGTGTCATGTCCGTTACGTTTTTCACTTAAAGTTTTCACAGCTTACAGGAAACTTGTCTAAAGGTACTGCAGATTCAGATTCTATGTTAGAATTAAACCGCCTACCATGTGTAGCAATCATTTTTCCTTACCACTTCTCATTTTCATAAAAATGGCGTAACGGACATGACAATTCGCGTAACGGACATGACGCCTTACGTGTATATATGGCAAAAGGCATCATTCACAAAAACAAAATATTAGGCTCAGTGTCACAGACCGAGGTCAGTCTCAATTGTTTGAGGATAGCTGAATGTAATATTTCCTAGAATCTGCATGTCATTCAAGCTATTTTTAGAAGTTGGTGAATGATGAAAGTTCAGCTCTTGTTCTGGTGGATTTTTCTGAGAATTA
The DNA here is from genome assembly GCF_018143015.1 of Lytechinus variegatus. Lineage (NCBI taxonomy): Eukaryota > Metazoa > Echinodermata > Echinoidea > Temnopleuroida > Toxopneustidae > Lytechinus > Lytechinus variegatus. The sequence continues at coordinate 51,814,116 of NC_054741.1, forward strand.
ACGGTATGCCACATAATATTAGGATAAGATGCAGCTAGATCTGGCAACATACTCAGATCACAATCTGCATCATTTGTGTTTGAACAAACTTTTGATTATCTTAGGTTTTTGCACTGACAGTTTGGAGCATGATAAAACTCCAACTTGTGAATTCATGATCCTTGATGATATAACATGTACTTCAAAGTATCTGACTTTCACCAACCTCTACATGTACTTCTTCAGTGATGGCATGGGCTCACATTTAAAAACAAGTTTGTATTCGGATATCTGTGTTACATGATGTAGCTTGAATTCATGAATCTACAGTGGCATTTCTTTGCAGTATCACAAAGCAAAGGGGCTGTGGAAAGAATGTGGCACCATCAATAAATTATGTCATCATAGTATTTTGGTCAGCCATAATCACAATTTGAATGATGTATCTTCAATTGTACTCAAGCAGCGCGGACAATGTAACGAAATTATACAGCCACATTTGTCAGCGAGCAAGATTGTAAGATTTAGAACATCCAAGATTTGATGAAAGGATGATTATACTCAGGATGATAGTTATTTTGAATGAAAAAAAATCTCAGAAGCATATTTACAAACATTCCGATTACCTTTAAACTCATACATAATCGATAATGAAAGACCGGTTTCCAGGTACTGCTATTAAATTTTTATCAAAATACTTTTTAACACCATTTTTTGTAATCTTAAAACTGGCATTAATACTAGTACATGTTCTTTATCATACAATACATTCCATAATATGTTCATCTTGGATTTATACACGTCTGGTACATTTTGTTTTCTTCTCACAAAAATGAGATTTGGTCTCAGTGTGCAGTAGTGGTATGATAAACATTGTATTCAATATAGAATTATCACTAAGGCTATATAGCTATTAAATTGATGATACCTGCTAATAATATCTACATATTTTTCTTTAGAGTGTTAGTAGAGGTACTTTGCTGTTACATAATTACTTTCATTATTCATATTTCTTTCATTTTCAAACTAAGAAGTGCTGATGAAGTTCATTTCGTAAGGGTGTCATGTCCGTTACGCTAGTATATTATCAAATATTAAGGCATGAATAAAAAATAATCTTTTCTATCAACTTTTTCTCCTTTAATTATGTGTGGTGGATGATAGTAACAGGAAAATACTCATTAACTGTTGTTAACCGGTGTAAAATAATTTTTTTAAATATTTTTTTGTTTTATAAATATTGTACAAAAAGACCCCCTCTCAAATTGCAAAATAATAGGAGATATTACAGATTACCAGTTATGATATGTGTCTCCAACCTCTAGCCTTAACATGTAAACAATTAGACTTGTACCATATCTTGTAATAAAATAATTATATTCGCTTACAAAAAGTGGACGAAACTGTCATGTCCGTTACGCTACATTTTGAGCTAGGAATACAGAATGCACTGCAAAACTGTTGTTAAACACCATTTTATAGATAAAGCATGATCATAAGGTTAAATTAACACCAACATTAGGTGCATGCAATCTAAGAATTCACAGGAATTTTGATAAGCAGTAGGAGGTAAAAATGCTTCGTCCATTTCGTGTCATGTCCGTTACGCTAACAAAGAGTGCAATTTCTCCGCAACTGTTCAACGAAAGGATTTGAAATTTTATGTGTATGTAACAGATACATAAATGTGTCTGATAAGCTTAGCAATAATTATCAGAAGACTGCTAATTCTACTGTATAAACTTTTGAATTACAAAAAATTGTCTGAACGTCATGTCCGTTACGCTGGAATTGACCTTATGTAGGCATCTTATTTTTGGGTTACAATCAAAGGTTTTTTAATTCATGACCCTTTTCAGGTCATTGTTAAAAAAAATCAGCTTGATCCATCATTTCATTAGTTTTCTGACAAAAAATCTTCTTGCTCACAATAAAAGTGCTTAAATTTCCCCTTTTCAGGTCAGTTTTTGAAAAATAATCATGAAAAAAATACTAATCTGCTCTTGATAGCCACTAAATTATATCCTGTACATTTACATGAATTCTTGCAAACACCACTTCAAATAAAAACTTTGCCGTATGAAGATATGAATTTAAGGCCTGGTACATATAATTTGTGTAAAGGTGCAAGAAAGTATTTATAAGAAAACCTTCAAACTAGTTACATGTATTTCTCATTTTCTCTTTTGTATTCTTGCAGCTTTACAGTGTTTGGGGTTGAGGACACCGATGGGGGTGACTGTTCCTCAGATTATCTTGTTATTGAGGACAAGAAGCAGACTAGGAAGTACTGTGGATATGACCGCCCTGCTCCGTACATCTCTGACCCAACCACCGGGAGCAAGACCATCATCATCAGATTTGAATCGGATCAACGCGTAACCGGGATCGGCTTCCTGCTGAAGTATTATAAAAGTAGGTGTTTAGATTTTAACGAGGGCCCAGTGACACGAAGATGCAATCAATTGCAGGTTTTATGATTTTGATTGGTCAAAGAATACTGTATGTACCTGCTACATGTACTGCCATATGATTGGCCATTGTACATGTACTGTATATATGCTGCGATTGATCACCACTTTTACATTACCGGGTCAATGAGAGTGTTTCTTGAAGCTACATGTATTCATCCGTGAATTTCAGTGACAAATGGTATAAGCTTCTGAAATCCTTGCATTTTATTGACCCAAAGCATTTGTTTTTCCAGCTGAAATCACTGACATAGTGCTTCACAAAACCTACAGCAAGCTTAATACATGTACGATGTAGTACTGGTCAAGAGAAGAACATTTGTTATCATGAATCATGATAAAGTGTACATGTTTGTCATACAGTATAAGATTTAAAATGCTGATGTAGATTCATCATGCTTTGAAGAGGTAACACTTTCATTGTATGCCTGGAGTTAACAGCATAGAATATTTAATTATCAGGCCCCTTTATTCATCTGGACCCCTTCCATGCTTACTGATCTTAGCAATTGTACATAAAACATTAAAAAAGTTTTTCAATTTTCACTTTTGTTCTCTTTCTTGTGGGAGGAGAGGGAGGCTAAGATAGTGAACAGGTTAAGTCTGGTTTGGTCATTGTTAAATACAAGAATTTGACCAATGCTACCAGTTTACATAGCCTACAGTTGTTTTCCCCATTTTTGTCTCACCTGCATAGCAGACCGAGACTATAGGCACTGCTTTTCCAATGGCTATGGCATTTAGTCCTTAGTGTTTTCTTCTGTGAATAATTATTCATTAGCTGTTCTCAAAGGCAGCACTGCGGCTATATCGAATTGCGTAATGCAGGCGAGACTGCCAGAGGTGTCCCAAATGTTATTATTACATGTACATGTAGAATTCAATTACAATTCTGAGCAAATAATGTTTGGTGTTGTTTTGTTCTGGGAAATCCCCTCAAGTGCTGGAGATTCCCCCGAAGTGCATGCCACTTTCCTGATTCATTACAAGATTTTATGCTCTGGCCTAACATACATGTCGTTAAAGTGGAGGATAGTTTTACTGGATAAATTTGACAATCCAGAAAAGAAATATTGATCGTTTGCTCTATCTAAAAAAAAATATATGGCATTTCTTTTCATTTTGATATGAAAACTTTTACCAAACTTGGAATGAGCTGAAATTTCAGGATATTTTTTCTTTGTAGTATTCTGATACTACATGTAAATAACGTTCCATTCTTTTAAAAGCCTTTTAATAGTTTAGTGGCCATCAATTTTTTTTTTTACAACCATCAGATTTTAATGAAAATTTGAATAAATGACATTACTATCCGCTCTCAGGGATGTTTCTATTTTTCATCGAAAATGACATTTCAAGCATCTACAAATTTAAGGATTTACCTGTACATGTACATACATGTACATGTATACATGTACATTTATATCAATATTAGTATAATAGATGATAATATAATTTTTGTAAGGTTATTGATGGTACGTTATTTACATGTACCTGTATATACATTTATGTTCCAGTATTATATTAGATTCACATACTGTTTTAAAATAGACGGAGTTAAACATTCCATCACTTTTGTTTTGATTATTGAGCTCACAATATTTGTCTTGCCTGCAATGTAGCAGAGCAAGACTATAGGCGCCACTTGTCCAACAGCGGAGTCAACATCAGATCCTAATTAACGGTTAAGTTTGCAACTTTGACATAATGGTTATATAGTATTGCTGAATATCCTGCCAGACTTTAGGTCACATGACCAAGATCAATGAACTTAGACCATGTTGGGGGAATTAATATCAAAACCTTAACCTAAGCCTAAGGTTCAGTTTTTGAAATGTCATCATAACTTGGAAAGTATGTGGACTTAGTTCATAAAACATCAAGTACATGTACATGTATTACTGGCTAAGTGGATATCTTGCCTGAGTTCAAGGTCACATGACCAAGGTCATTTTGGGTCAATAAACTAGAATATGTTGGGGGAATGAAAACGAAATCTTAACCCAGGTTAAGTTTTTTAGATGTCATATCTCTGAAAGTATTGTATCTAGTTCACAAAACTTGGACATACACTGTAAGAGTAATCAAGTAACATTGAACATCCTGTGTGAGTTTCAGGTCACATGACTATTAAGGTTAGTGAACTTTGGCTGTGATGGGGGTATTTGTTGATTTGCCATCATAACTTAGAAAGTTCATAGATCTAGTTCATGAAATGGACATAAGGGTAATCAAGTATCATTGTTAGTCTTGCACAAGTCTTCGGTCACATGATCAAGGTCAAATGTTATTTAGAGTCAATGAAAAATTTTTTTAATGATTTTTTTTAATGATTATTCTATAGTCATTTTCAAAGTCAGCACTGCTGCCATATTGAATACCTTAATGCATGCCCTCTTTCTGTCGTCAACAGGTCAGCAGAATTTGGAGTCGTGTCCTGATGTAGACTCTGACTTCCTCTGTCAGAACCACAGATGTATACCTAGGGAGTGGGTATGCAATCAAATGAACGAATGTGGGGATTATAGTGACGAGGCTGTGGATATTTGTCATTCAGGTAAGAATAAGAACAGTGATATTTTAGATTGGGGGTGTCAAGCTTGTGCCTACCCAGTATTAGAAGACATCTTACAAAAAATTCAGAGCTGCGTCTATCCCGTGGAAATCCCGCTGGAGCGTCGTGGCCCAGTGGATTAGTCTCTGGAGTCTGGACTTTGAAACAGAGGGTCATGGGTTCAAATCCTAGCCATGGCGTAATTTCCTTCAGCAAGGAATTCATCCACAGTGTGCTGCACTCAACCCAGGTGATACCATTTGTATGACGCTATTTCCTTAAATGCCCCAAATGTTCCAAGTTTAAAAGTAACAAAGAATATTTCTCCTTTCCAAGTCATATTTAATTTTAGTGTATTAAATGATACCTACACAATTTTTAACTCTAAGCTTTAGGTGTGGCAAAAAGACAATGCCATGTAAGTGTCTATCAATATGCAGTTGCATCTGAATATACTTTGAATTGTCCATTTGATGACTTTAATTTATAAGAGAATAATTCCTGAAACTTGACACACATCTGAACAAAATTGTCATTCTTTGCAGAACCCTCACAATCTCCTGCAACAGGAACCCCCACCTGCCCACCCCACACCATCTACTGCCTGAAGAACGATGGCACCACGTCACAGTGCCTTCCAGAAGACAAGAAGTGCGACGGTAACAAGGACTGCTACGGCAATGAGGACGAAATAGGATGTCAGGTCACCTGTGTCCACGAGATGCCCCCTCCGTCTGGCTCGTTCTCTTCGCCAAACTTTCCGGGCAACTACCAGAACAACCTGGATTGCCGTTGGACGCTCATCGTTAGCGAGGGTAACATCATCCAACTGCGGTTTGTGGCGTTTGACGTTGAGCAGGGCTATCGGCGTGACTACGTGACTGTCTATGATGGAGGTTCCATTTCGGCAGTGAGTGTTTAATTTCTGTCAATTCACTGCAATATCAAGTCAGATTTGTTCATTCAGCCTGGCTCATACCTTTCAGTCGGGCTGCTTATTGCCACGTCAAGTGAAAAAAGGCAATGTGCAGCCTAATGCAGTATGCCATGCATCAAAATTTACGAATGCAATCACACTCATTTCTACGAGCTCAGCACTTTAAAGATAAATTCCAGTTGTGGTAATGATTTCAAAATGAGTTTGTACAGAATCTAATGAAATGACCACCAAAGTGTCTTTTTGTGTAGATAAAAAATATGTGCCAAAGGATTCTGGAAGAAATTGTGTAATTGCTGAGAAATTAACAAATATGCACGGGATTCGGGTCAAGCGTCGGGCCGACATTCGAAGCAACTGTCCTACGTGCACTTATCTGTGTTGGTGATCTTCAGTGTGAACATTTTTCAGTGTAGATTTCAAGATTTCACAAAGTTCAGTTTATGTAACTGTACCAGATCTAGATGCTCGATGATATAGTGACAAGTAAGCTTTGTTTCACACACTATCGTCAAATCAGTGTTGACGGCAACTACTTTTGTTTAGTTTTTAAGCGTGGATTTTCCTTGTAATACAAAGATGTGGATGGACACAACAGGTGACATTTGCTTTTATTTTTTCTTCTATTTAGGATGTGATTGGTTATTACTACGGCTACGAGCCTTCCAGTAGTCACTACCCACCCACCGTTATAGAGGGAAGTGGCAATCGTCTCTATGTCACTTTCGTAACAGATGGAACCTCCACCAATACAGGGTTTAATGCAACCTACCAGAGTAAAGGCAAGTGGGATACTTTGTTATATGCGTCTTGTTATGTCAAAAGCAGACAGAAGTCATGCTCTTTTTTCACTTGTTACGTAGTTAATCTGATTTACCATTTTATAAGCTTTAATTTGATATTTAGCACAAGCTTGGGGATAAAGTATTGAAATATTGGCCTTAAACCTGCTAAGGCAAATTTTTTTGAGAAAAAACAAATTTTACGAAGAAACCCTGTCAAATTTTGGCCAAGGTTTTGGCTTCAATTTTTTTTTAAATTGTCAAATTCGGCTTCATTCTGGTAAAGATCTCAGTAGTCCTTTATGAAAATATATCATCATGTAAATAAGTTTATTTCAGATTTCTACTCAATTTAAATTCCTGTTTTGAATCATTTCGATCATAAATCACAGCAGAATCAAGAATAAAATTTAAACTTTGCTCATCTATAGGTAAATAATTTTACAATGCTAATGTGTAATGTATTTGAGATCTGGCAATGACATCATAGGTATTAATTTTTGTTGAATGCAGTTAGAAGACAATCTAGATAGTTTGTGTGTGTCTGCAGATTTCCATGCATTCATTAAGCTATTTAAAGCAAATACAATATATTTGAATATATATTTTATTACAGGTGACTGCATTGATGGTCAACGTATATGTAGTGCTACGGATACCAACTGCTACGCTCAAAATGAACGATGTGACGGAAAGTTGACGTGTCTGAAAGGAGAGGATGAGCAAGGATGCAGTAAGTGTCTAATCCCTTGAATAGGATGTAAAAGCACAAAACTCCCTCCATTGAAAATCTTCCATATGCTCATTTAGGCTTTTCAAAAATCATTTTGAAAAGAGTCTTTAATGCTATTCATGATCTGTGTAGAAATCTAAGAGCAAGAAGGGCTTTCAATGATATTTCCCTGTATAAAAACAAAGAAATACATAAGAACTTAAAAACTATGAAATACATGTTTTGTCAGTTTGTTGTAGATATTTGTTAGAAATATATAAAAAGAAATCTACACCAAAAAGTTGCATTCTACTAGCTATATTTTGTGAGTTAAAGGCAAAAACATACACAATAATCCACATGCAGGCTTAATTTCCTAGGCCTATAATTAATATCAGCTGCTTAGATCTAAAGGGTCGGGGGATCAAATTGACACCCCCGTACATCCTGTCTGAAATAGCCCAGTTGAATTAGGGTAAAACCGTTTCACTCCCAAATGTTGTCCTATCATTCTATGTTTTATAAGGGGTCTCCAGGGAATCTTTCAAAAACATATCAAGCAATTCAAAGAGGATGGAGAATTCAGCCAAATTTACTAGTTCTTTCATTATCATCCTGATTTTAAAACACTTCACTACCCAAAAGAATGGCATTGGCAGCCCATATCTGAGTTCCTGTTTCTATATGTTTCCTTTATGACATCACAATTGGGTTGTATATTCCATTTATGAACTTGTAAGCTGTTCACATTTTGGAGTTGCTGATTGTAGACAGACTTGGCTTCCAAGCTGTGTCTTGTGTTGTATTCTCAAAAGAGGTATCCATTGTACCATGGTACAAAACCATGGCAGATTTCTTTTGATATCGCGCTTCAATTATGTGCCCTTTGACAAAAGCGCGGATTGGTAAATGTATTTTCCTAGTGCACTTGATTGCATAACCATAATTATGTACACAAATGTGCATTGTCCATAGTTTTGTACCATGGTGCAATTGAAACTTCTTTTGAGAATAAGGGCCAATGTGGATGCATACTGACACATTTGGTTCTGTGACATTTCCTCCAGCGACAATTGCTCTGCAGCAAATTCCGCACATTATAATGACCAACTTCAACCCTGGATTTAACACTATACCCAATCCTAAACCTAACCATAAACCAAACATAAAACCCTATTGCAACCTTGACCCTATATCTATAGATGAAACAAAGCTTGGAGCGATTGTCATCGGAGCAAGTGTCGCGTCACTGATATATCTATGCTGCCATCATCTTCATGCACGCACAGTGAAATCATCAGACTGAACCATCTTTTGAAGACGGTTGTTTCATACTGTCCTTATTGCCTGAAATAACGTTTTTTGAAGCAGTCATTGAACTTTGACCTTTGTTGATAATGAATGTCATCCTCGGACACACACAGAGAATTCACACTGAACCATCTTTGGAAAACGGTAGGCGGTAGTTTCAAGCTGTCCTCATTGCCTGATGGTGGAAGTAGTTATTGACCTTTGATTTTTGTGCCTTTTTTTTGATGAATAGATGAATGTCCAGAAGGTGAGATCCCATGTTCGGATGAGACGCCAGTCCGATGCTACAGCAGCGCTGAAAGGTGTAATGGTCAACCACGCTGCGCAGGTAAGTCTCCACGCAAAGGGAAACTCCTTATAAGTTTGCTTCAAAATATTCAGGAAAAAATGTTTTATTGAAAAGTTATCCTGCATAGGATTATTTTCCAGATGATCTTGCAGTCAAAATGAAGCAAAGATTATTTGAAATGTTGGCCCAATCATTTGTTTGAAAATCCTTATTTTATTGAGCGAAATAGAAATCTGAAAACTACTCCAAAAATTCATTTTACACAATGGATCCTGCGCACGGCAGCCACTGTGCAGCACCAGATCAACGTTGCTCTATTTCTTCAATTGTTGAGCGTTATTCAGGTAGCAGCAGCTCCCATCTTTAATGTCTTTTTTTGGTCTGATGCGGCCGGGGCTTGAAATCCTGACTTCCCTGTGCATGTATGTAAATCACAGCAAGATAGTGTTAATTTATAATCATTCGGCTGATCGGAAAGTCCTGTAGCATACACCGATTCTCGGGTGTATTGAAGTCGACATTTCCCAGCCACATTTAGAGTATATCTGTCGCAATTAATTTCATGACCAGGGCTCCGTAACACAAAGATTAGCGATCAATCGCTAAATGAACTGACCAATCACTATCAATGTTACACGTGCATTAGGTTTGAAATACTGACCAGGGACCAATCAGTGCGGTTCTTTCGTATTTGCAATTCATCGCAAACCTTTGTGTTACGGAGCCCAGGGTTAATGTTAATCTTTCAACAATTTACTCTGAAGATGAAGTTTATTTTAGGTTGTCAGATTTCAATTTTTGGCGAAAAATTCTTAAAGTGATAGCTAAATGTGAACGGCATTGCACATAGGAATCAGTCTATGCTCATTAGGCTGTGAGAGTTGGATATCAGCAGTTTGATTGAAAATTGGTTGATTTGGTTGGGAATATTTGCATGTTGATAGAAAACGACATAATCTACATGTCTAAGCTAAGAGGCTAAATTTCACTCTAATTATTTTTAATTTGGCTGTAAATTTATAAATATAGCCCACAACTAGTAAGCTTTTATTTGGGATTCTGACTAATTGCACTCAAATAGTGGTATCCTAATACTTTCCCATGTTTCCCTGATTTCAGAATTTCTCATGTATTTCTTTTTTTAACAACTTTTTTTTCACAAGAAATTGTCTTAGATTCTGCCCCCAAAATGTTAATGAACTCCACCCCTCTTTAAAATTCTTGATTTTGACAGGTAAGGAGGATGAGTTGGACTGTCCAGCATCACTGTGTGGTGGAGAACATGGTCTCTTTCTTTGTGGATCAAAAAAGTGTATCAAGGAGAACTGGATATGTGACTCCAACGTGGACTGCCCGGATAGCACAGATGAAATGAATTGTCGTAAGTAGCCATCCTCTCCACAACAAAAAGTTAAAAGTCTGTATTAAGTGTGGAAAATCTCAAGATTACTCATTTTCATTATTTTTATTTAATTGTCAGATTAAAATATAAAACATGTTTGTCATGAAAAATGGGATCTAAAATATGTGAAATTGGGGTATGATGATGATGCCAACATAAGCTTAAAGGACAAGTCCACCCCAACAAAAATTTGATTTGAATAAAAAGAGAAAAATTCAACAAGCATAACACTGAAAATTTCATCAAAATCGGATGTAAAATAAGAAAGTTATGGCATTTTAAAGTTTCGCTTCATTACACAAAACAGTTATATGCACATCTCGGTCGGTATGCAAATGAGGGAACGGATGACATCACACACTCACTATTTCTTTTGTATTTTATTTTATGAAATATGAAATATTTTTATTTTCTCGTCATTGTCATGTGAAATGAAGTTTCATTCCTCCCTAAACACGTGGAATTCCATTATTTTAACATATTGTGCTTCAGGCAAGGAGGTCCTATTCGTCAAATTCGTAAAAATTGAAATATTGTATAATTCAAACAATAAAAAACAAAAGAAATAGTGAGTGAGTGACATCATCGACTCTCTCATTTGGATGTTACTGGCTCGTTCGTATAACTAGTTTGTTAAAAATAAGCGAAACTTTGGAATGTCATAACTTTCTTATTTTACATCCGATTTTGATGAAATTTTGAGCTTTGTACTTGTCTGATTTTTCTCTATTGATTCAAATCAACATTTTTCTGAGGTGGACTTGACCTTTAAACCTATGCATGCCACACACCATGCAGCACCTCCTCCAGTGCCAAGACCTTGAAGATCAAGGTCAAGATGTCCAGATGGCTGCAAATGAGAAGGCTCTCTACAATGTGCTAACATTTAAGACCAAATATCTGACAAATCCATGCAGATGTTGACAGAATAGAAGAATTAGTCAGTATTGTCTCACCTGCATAGCAGAGTGAGACTATAGGCGCTGCTTTTCCGACGGCGACGGCGGCGTCAACATCAAATCTTAACCTAAGGTTAAGTTTTTGACATGACATCATAACTTAGAAAGTATATGGACCTAGTTCATGAAACTTGGCCATAAGGTTAATCAAGTATTACTGAACATCCTATTAGAGTTTCATATCACATGACCAAGGTCAAAGGTCATTTAGGGTCAATGAACTTAGACCATGTTGGGGGAATCAACATCAAAATCTTAACCTGAGGTTAAGTTTTTGAAATGTCATCATAAGTTAGAAAATATATGGACCTAGTTCATTTAACTTGGACATAAGCTTAATCAAGTATCACCAAACATCATGCATGAATTTCAGGTCACATGACCAAGGTAAAAGGTCATTTAGGGTCAATGAACTTTGGCCGAATTGGGGATATCTGTTGAATTCCCATCATAACTTTGAAAGTTTATGGATCTGATTCATGAAACTTGGACATAATAGTAATCAAGTATCACTGAACATCCTGTGCAAGTTTCAGGTCACATGATCAAGGTCAAAGGTCATTTAGGGTCAATGAACTTTGGCCGAATTGGGGGTATTTGTTGAATTACCATCATAACTTTCAAAGTATGTTGGTCTAGTTCATGAAACTTGGCCATTAGGTTAATCAAGTATTACTGAACATCCTATTAGAGTTTCATATCACATGACCAAGGTCAAAGGTCATTTAGGGTCAATGAACTTAGACCATGTTGGGGGAATCAACATCAAAATCTTAACCTGAGGTTAAGTTTTTGAAATGTCATCATAAGTTAGAAAATATATGGACCTAGTTCATTTAACTTGGACATAAGCTTAATCAAGTATCACCAAACATCGTGCATGAATTTCAGGTCACATGACCAAGGTAAAAGGTCATTTAGGGTCAATGAACTTTGGCCGATTTGGGGGTATCTGTTGAAGTACAATCAAAACTTTAAAAATTTTTGGATCTGATTCATGAAACTTGGACATAATAGTAATCAAGTATCACTGAACATCCTGTGCAAGTTTCAGGTCACATGATCAAGGTCAAAGGTCATTTAGGGTCAATGAACTTTGGCCGAATTGGGGGTATTTGTTGAATTACCATCATAACTTTCAAAGTATGTTGGTCTAGTTCATAAAACTTGGACATAAGAGTAATCAAGTATCACTGAACATCCTGTGCACATTTTAGGTCACATGACCAAGGTAAAAGGTCAATGAACTTTTGCAATAATGGGTGTATCTGTTGAATTACCATCACAACTTTGCAAGTTTATTGATCTGACTTTTGAAACTTGGACATAAGAGTAATCAAGTATCACTGAATATCCTGTGCAAGTTTCCGGTCACATGATCAAGGTCAAAGGTCATGTGAGGTCAATGAACTTTGGCCACATCGGGGGTATTTGTTTAATTACCATCCTATCTCTGTAAAGTGTATTGGTCTAGGTCATAAAACGTGGAAATAAGAGTAACCAAGTATCACTGAACATCTTGTGCGAGTTATATTAGTTTTCAAAGTCAGCACTGCTGCGATGTTGAATCACGTGATGCAGGTGAGACGGCCACAGGCATTCCACTTGTTTAGGGTGTGGTTTTATTCTCTATTACCGTAATCCTTGGTTTTCTTCTTTTCTGCTTGTTTCAGCAATGTCCCCCAAGGTAATAACAGCAGCTGTTGTTGGTTCCATAGTTTGCGGTCTCCTGCTTGTAGCTGCCCTCAGCTGTACCTGTAAACTCTACCAGCTTTACCATAGCGACCCCCATCCCCCTACCCACACCTCGCCCCTCAGTGAGATCGAAGATGAGCTCATGAGACGAGAGGCTCCGCCCTCTTATACTGCCAGCATGTCCTCACCGCACTTCGACGAGGCCCAGCGAGCCTTCATTGAGAGTCTGCAAGCCGCTGCCCAAGCCAGGACAAGTAGTAACAGATCTGGAAGGTCATCGAGAAGGCGGAACAACAGTCAGCCAGACAGAGGGGCTGCTCAGCAGCAAAACACACCTGGAGCCAGCTCTCCGGATAGTGTGAACACAACTCAGGACACTATCTCTACCACAGCCAGTACTCCTGGCAGCCCTGATCCAGACAATACTCCATCATCGGAACCAGTCGATGATAGTTCCTCCCCTTATACAGAAATCACAGAGCTGCAGCAAACACAAAACGTGGGTGGCGATACAGCGAGCAGTTGTACAACAGATACCGATTCCGATACGAACGCAGAAGCAGAGCTGGAGCAAAGAGATCATAATATCATTAGGGCAGCGACCAATATACGTCGCATGAGGTTGGCAGGAGGTATTCAGAATATTGTTGATTCTGTGACAAACCGACAGAGAGAAGGTGTAGGGGAAGACGAGACAAGGCGGCGATCGAGTAGCGGTTTGCAGAACATTATCGAGCGGGTCAATCGCACCAGGGAAAACCAGCAAAGAGGGGAGGATGGCACCAGCGGGCCAAACTCGCCGACCGGTGTTTCTCCTCCCTTGCCTGTACCGGATGGGACGCGTACTCCACCCAACACGCAGGAAAGCTCGGTCACCAGTGAAGACGACCATTCCCCTGAATGGGACAATGAACTGAACCACCATTCAACATCGTCCGCGGATGGGAATGCGGGTGCACAGAGCGTGCCTGATTCTGCAGATCAAAATATTTCATCGTGCGGTGCCTCAAACAAGCCTAGCTCCAACTCACTACAGCCACCTCCATCTCCTTCACCTAGCTCAAAAAGTGACGATGCTCCCCTTGATCTTTCAAATTCACATGTTTTAAATGAGGAGGACTCGACTCTTATAAACGATGAAGAGGAAATGCTCTTGGCCAAATGATTTTTCTGAATCATCGCCCAACTTCACAGAGTACATTTTACTTCAAGTGCTTTCAGATGCTGCTGTTGTTCTGTAGTTCAGTATTCATCAAACCATCCTCGAAACAATCTGAAAGACACTCTTGCTCGGGATCATGTTGAATTTCTCTCCAGTTTGTACATTTCACTTTTCTATCACTTATATACTTGATGAAATCAAACCACCATCGTGATATCACTGATCACCGAGACAAAAAAAAATTGGCAGTGATCTAAAATACTTATGGAGGTTTGCCAGAGTAATTTGATATCTTTCAAAAGGAAGAAATCTATATGCATAATTCTAATGCAAATTTTTAGTCGTTTTATAATTTTTGTTCGCAGGGAGAGCTTTTAAAAAGCCTGCATGTGTTATTTACTGTAGATAAGTTGAACAGAGAGATGCCGAATGATACTTTTTTGTTTTTTGTGTTTTAACATTGTACTATGATTATGGCATCTACCAGTTCGTAGTACGTTCTTTTTGCTTTACTCTTTCTTTTTTTGGGGAGGGGTATCAATGGCCTTTTATTGTGACATTCATATGCATGTCTAAACTGCTTTTGAAAATCCTACCTGGATTTATATCTTGTCCCAACGGTAGTATGGAAACTTGATATGTAAACATTCTGTCTGGTTCAATTGTTTGGATTCACACATTTTATACTGCATTTAATTTGGGAAAATATTTGATGTCTCTCTACCCCAATAAATCTCCCACGAAGCACATTGCATGTAGTTTATATGGTGCTTAGTGTGTCAATTGGCTTTATAATCATTACCTCACTGTAAATAGGACAAAAAAATGGAAATAAAAATAAACCCTTTATAGCAGTTGAGATATTTTCTTTGGAGCGAATTTGTTGAAACTTGATAAATGAAGTACTAGTTATCTACATATATTCTCATATATTTCACGTGGTCATAATACTTGGTGTGTTTCACATGCATTTTATCATGGCAAATGCTGTATTTATAGATTGTTTGCACAAATATCATTGGCATCTTTGCTTGTAAGCAGTGTATTTATCAAATCAAATTAAAGAAGATTTGCTCATTCTACACAGAAAAACTTAAATGTAATAATGTTTTATATTATGGACTTGTGAAGTTTAAAACTTAGGTAAGCAGAGTATGCACTATTTATTCCTGAGTGAGTATCACACCTTCATTATTTTCCCCTCTTATTCTATGAATCTCTTCTAACATTTAATGAAGTAATGAACACAAAATATTTTGGTTGCAGTTTGTTTACCAGAAAATGCAGTAGTTAAATGAGTTAAAGTGATAAAGTTTGCCATATCCCAGTCATTTGTAGATTGTTTCAGAACATTATGAAATGCTTTATGAAACATGCTATCTGATTATACAGTTGTTCTCAAAAGTTAGTCAACCCCACAACAAAAAGCACTTTTTCATGCTGAGTTGTGAATGTAGACAACATCACTACAATGTTCGGCGAGCCCAGAGAAACAAACTTTATTGAATGTAATATTTTATCACTTGACTTCACAATGCTATATCGCAAACTAATGACAGAACCTGAACACACATGTAGGCCCATATTCTGAAGTCGGGTTTAACTTAAACTCAGGTTTAAAGTTGTGGTTTTAGTATGGAAAACCAATTGTTGCATAAATCACTGAGAGTAGAG
The DNA here is from genome assembly GCF_018143015.1 of Lytechinus variegatus. NCBI lineage: Eukaryota > Metazoa > Echinodermata > Echinoidea > Temnopleuroida > Toxopneustidae > Lytechinus > Lytechinus variegatus. Next base: position 51,830,043 of record NC_054741.1, read on the forward strand.
ATATCATACCTCAGCTCATTTTGGCTCTCAAATCATTCATAATTATCTAGGGAGTCTAAATAGATGATTGTCTTCACCATCGATGAATCAGGAAAGAGCACAGTTAACATAAGAAACATACAATTTAATAATAATTTTGATTCTTTTGGCTTCCCATACTTAAACCACAACTTTAAACCTGGGTTTAAGTTAAACCCGACTTCAGAATATGGGCCAGTCAGTGTATATCTTCATTTTCTGGTGGGGTTCACTATTAAACATTTGAGCTGTACTATATGTTCTCTCATGGGAATGATTGGGATTATTACTCAACCAATGAAAAAGAAAAAAAAACATTGTGCCTTTGTGTATGATAGAATTCTTGCTCTGCTTCTAGCCTTTACAAACATATAGTGGCATTCTCATGATTTTTCTGTCAATAACAACCAACACGATGAAGTCGTTCCTTCAATGTAATACAAGATTGAACGCAAAATTTGATCCAAGCTGCTGTATGAAAAAAAGTGAGAATGATATGCAATATCCGTGTACTTCAGACTCTTCAAACCTATGAGGCAATTTGCACTTGAGGAGTTTGCACTTCCTGTATTCAGGTATGGTAAAAATATATGTTCCTGTAGATATGATTGCAAAAAAAAGTTTTTATTTGTCTAAGACTGTTTTGTTCTAAACCATCTCCTCGTTTCACTACCATATAGTGGGTTGACTTTTACATGTACATGTAGATGGTATTTTGCCTGTATTTTTTTAGCCTTATCCCATCACAGGTGGATGCAGGAAGCATTATGTAATTGCTTTTTTCTGTATGTATTGTTTTTCAATGCCATGACAACCAACGAGCCATTCTACAGGTCAACTCCTATCTTTGTCCAAGTAAGCATAGAGGAGTAATTGTGTCCTGACAAGGTTTGAGGGTATTAAGCTCAAAGAACATAGAGGTCATTATATACATAGAATGCATCATTCTCACAATGACTGAAGAGTAGTTTAAGATCTCAACTCCAAACTTGGCTCTTGTATTCATATTCAAGTGATGATTATCTGAGTAGCTTTTGGAGATTTGAGGTCATTAAACATCTTGTTCATGCTATGAACAAGTCTTTCCAGAAAACATCCTAAAATTTGGCTCATTTATTTTGGATGTCATGAGGGAATAACAATAATCCGATCCGATTTGAAGTTAATAAGGTCAAAGGTCATGGGTTATTCCATTCATGAGAATGGCCCATTCTCGCAAACTAAATAAAAATCCTATTTGATGGCTCATGTATGTATTTGGAAGTGTTGGTGCTCTGATGTGATTTTGGGTAATTTGGTCAGAGGTCAAAGAGGTCACGGCTTGTTACATTATTTTATATATGTTTATAGATGAATAAGAATTAGGCTTTGTTCATTGGTTCATGGGGGAGTGATCATCTGATGTGAGTGAAATATATTTTCAGATCTGGCAATGATTTTCATGTATACTTAAATCAAATTTTGACCAATGCAGTCAAGAGCCCATCTATTTTTGTACTTTCGGTCGTTTTCCCTTCAGTGATAAGATACAATTGTCTCGAGTTTGATAACGTATATTTTTCATTTAAATTAAGATTATAGGTCTTTTGCCTGTCATATTAGAAGAAAGTTTTTACTGTGCAATTGAAACTGTTAGAGAAGAACCATTTTGTAATGTGAAACAACATTATATTGATCATGTGAATGTGAGAATAATATTTAGTAATAATGGTTTTGTGATTTTGTAGATTTAATCTGGACAAGAATTCTAATTTCTCTTTGATGCTGCCTATAGTACATGAATCAAAAGAGGAATTATTTCTCTTAGAAACACCATAATAACTAATTTGACCTGGCATTAATTGTCATCAATTTTTAAGATTTTCTTGAAAGCCTCAGATTAAAATGCTAAATTTCCAGAAGGTAAGCCTAAAGAATATTTAAGTGAGTTATGATGCTTACTTACAAACTATTTCATTTCATTTTACATGGAAAAAATAAAAATAAATTACTATGCATATTTAATGGTAACAGCAAGCATGGGATATTGTGTGCCTAATTATATAAACATGGAAGCTTTGTTTGTTAGAGTTCCCATTTTTAGAGTTAGAGACAACAAAAGAAGAGATTTCCACAGCAAACTCTTTGCTTTAACATGAACTGCAATGATAATAGATTTATGTATAAAACAAATGGTTCTGTGTGTTACATGGTTGACTGCATTATAATTTTAGGTGCACCAGTAAGTACTAATCTAACACAACAGTGACAGGTATCTGTGTGTAATAATCCTGTAGCAGTTATTCAACTTTTGTTAATGAATGTCAGATTGCGTGTGGGGGGGGGGGGTAAGTAACCTGATAGATATCTGGCATTTCTTGAGTTGGTAGTTCCAGAAATGTCTGTAATGTTCTGATAATTGGAAATTATTGATTTGTTTCACAAGGAGTGAGTATCTCGTTGATATTGATAACTACCATGTGATGGGTGATTCCAAAGCATGGCTTCAAAGGGAAACTTTCCTCCATTGGATCCCATGTGCTTTAACTGTTGACAATAGGTAAATTTTGGTAACAAATTACTTTGGTCATTTATTTTTATTGAATAACTGGAATGTTTGCAAGCATACCAGAGAGTACCCTATGGTTCCTTGGCGAACATTGCACTGCAAAAACTCTGGTGTTGATATAACACCAGCCCGGAATCTATATCTGTCCACACCAGAGAAGTGTTAAACAACACCAGTTTCGTTTTGGTCTAACACCAGATAGGTGTTTATACAACACTAATTAGTATTAAAGCAAATTTGGTTTGATTCCAAACTGGTGTTGTTTCAATACTTCTCTTGTGTGGACATATATAGATTCCAGGCTGGTGGTAAATCAACATCGTAGTTTTTGCAGTGTGTGGATAAGGAACCAAAGCCCATTTGAGTAGTGTAGGATTTGATGCCATTCAAAATGGCCACTATATTTTGGCCTTATGTCATACTTTGGAAAATACCTAACGCACATATTTTGTGAAACAATGCCAAGGAAGGATATATCACCTTAAATTGTTGTTTTCCCTGTTTGATATTATGCTTCTACATCAGTACTATGACTTAGTATCTACATTTTGATGTACCAATTAAAACTGCCAATCACATAGGAAGTGCCGGAAGGACACCTTTTGCCTTTGGTGCCAGTTATGTGAGGACACCTTACAATTCTGTATTTGAAATTGATTGCAAATTTGTGTACCTGCTTTGTCATTGATTTAAGTTGACAATTAATTGCATGATTTGATTTGAATTTCAATTGTATTGTTAATTTGATTGTAAGATTGATTGTATCTTTATGTGATGCCGGGCTCTGATTTAGTTGTGAGGTTTGAAAATACCTTACTTTTGATATAAATACCCTATAAGTATTATTCTTGACTCCAAAGTACTCTTAAGTGGTATCTGGATACACATTTCGTTTATTTATAGCAAGGGTTGGCCAACAGAAAGGAGTTGCTCACTTTTGGGCCATTTCGTTACCAAACTTATCAGTAGGCCATCACCTAGTAGGCTAGTACAGATTCTGAAAACCAAATAAATTAAGTTCTCCATTGTGCGTAAACTCTAAATTAAAGTAACACCCCAACTTTCAATGTATTTCATTTATAGAACATTTATGAAATATCCTTTTGTCAAAATCAAGTTTTTATTTAGTTAAAGCCTTTTATCATTAACCCTGGATAACGTTGCTTTGATTGTTTGATGTTTGCATGCCTTTGCGATCCTTATTTTCAGAGAAAAAAGTGGAACCAAAAAGTATTTTTTTAAGAATACTCTAACTAGAAGCTGCGTATTACCCTTTTTACTCTCAAAATGCACTTTCCCCATTGTACAATTATATTGATAACTTATTGAATTCTTTCTCATGTCACTTTTTGAAATGAAAATTACAAAAACACTAGTAGGTACAGAGTTTAAGCAAAAAGGTGCATGAATTTGTTAACTTTCATTTCATCTTTATTTCTTTTTTCCTCCTACACTTAGGAAGTTTTACCCTGTTTTGTTACAGTTTACCATAAAGTAACACTGATTCTCAGTGAAGCCCTACAAAGTGCAAGAATTCCTATTTCTGAAAACGAAATGTAAACTACTCTGTATTTAAGCTTTTGTTTATACCAATTTTTAAATATTGATTATTCAGATATTTTATATGTTTTTACATATTTCATTGCTTTGTGTTGTATATGATTTTGTTCATAAAATGATTAAAGCTTTGTACATTTTAAACGGTTGATTAAAGCATTTTTGGTTTGCTTTAGAACTTAAAGAAGAATATATTTATATGAATATATATATATCTATATATAAAACAGAGATAGGTGAAAGTTTATCATCTATAGTATGAGTTTGGATTGTAATGTCCTTTCCCAGAAATTTTGTGTAAAAAATAAATATGAATATGATAAAATGGAAACAAATATCTGCATGTTTTCTCTTTCTTTATGATTTTAGTGATTTAGAAATAAAACATATAGAACTAGTGATGTCAAATAAGACATTTGATGGTTTGAGGCCCCCCTCCTCCCCTACAACAATTTTTTTTTCTTCAAACTTCTGTGAAACAGAAAATATTTGGCCTATGCAAAACGGGAGAGGGCAGAAACTCATTTTGGGAAAGAGCATGGGTATATTCTTCAGCACACAAGGGTAAAATTTCCATTGAAAATTCAATGGAAGCTGATCAGTACACATCTAGTCTTGACTTATAACTTTTTTTGAGATACATTATCAATCTCAAATTATTTGCATTTGATTCTTTACACAAAACCAAGGAGGGGGGGGGGGGTTCTTAGGACTATCTACAATTTTCAACAAGTTGTTGCTAACAAATTTACAAAATATACTGTAGCAATGATATTAAGAAGACAGTCTGCTGTGCAAACCTTTCACTCAAGTTAAGGGATCTTCATGCAGAGCCTACAATGACTTTGTTTACTACGAAGGCACTCTCGCTCAAGTTGAACAGCCATTGTTATGTGCTAGTCTTTGTGTGAAGACCCACTTGTTGATGAAATTTTCATTCAGGGTCTGTGCCTGCAGACTAGTAAGGAGCTACTTTGGGTGGGCTGAGTAGGAGCAGTAAAAAGGTGAATTCCTCCTTGTATGGGGGTGCAAGTTGCCCCCCCCCCCGAAAAAAGTGTACACCAGATCTTTCTAGTGTATTTCAATTTCAGAATTATTTAAAGGTCAAGTCCACCTCAGAAAAATGTTGATTTGAATCAATAGAGAAAAATCAGACGAGCACAATGCTGAAAATTTCATCAAAATCGGATGTAAAATAAGAAAGTTATAGCATTTCAAAGTTTCGCTTATTTTTAACAAAATAGTTATATGAACGAGCCAGTTACATCCAAATGAGAGAGTCGATGATGTCACTCACTCACTATTTCTTTTGTTTTTTATTGTTTGAATAATAAAATATTTCAATTTTTACGAATTCGACGATTAGGACCTCTTTGCCTGAAGCACAAAATGTTAAAATCATGGAATTCCACGTGTTCAGAGAGGAATGAAACTTCCATTTCACATGACAATGACGAAAAAATCAAAATATTTCATATAAAAATAGTGAGTGATGTCATCAGTTCCTCATTTGCATACCGACCGAGATGTGCATATAACTATTTTGTGAAATGAAGTGAAACTTTTAAATGCCATAACTTTATTATTTTACATCCGATTTTGATGAAATTTTCAGTGTTATGCTTGTTGAATTTTTCTCTTTTTATTCAAATCAAGTTTTCGTTGGGATGGACTTGTCCTTTAAAGATGCCTTTGTGCTAAACTTGGTCAAATAATACATTGGTCACATTTCCTATATACGGCGGCCGTACGCCGCGGCGAGTCGAAAGCAGCATTTTTTTATAACATTTCTTGTCCGAATTCATATAGGTGGTTTTAATAAAGATTGATAAAACGGCTATTTTCGACTCGCCGTATGACCGCCGTACAGCAAATGTGACCAAGGTATAACTTCCTTGCTTATGTGCGTTATTATTATCTAGTATTTTCATGTTTTCTCGCCCACATTGGAAAGTTTTTCTATGTAGGACCTTCAGCCATAGGACACTGATTTCGATTTGGTGCAGAAAGTTGATTTCAGAAAAACTACAAACCAACAGATTAGGCGTGTGAAAACAAATGTGGTATGGTGTATGGGTATAATTTGGCATGAGGATTTTTGTCTATATTACACCCCCCACTCTCATGCACATTCAATGTTAAGAGTGAAAGGGAGAAGGCAGGATAGTTATAGTTTATAGCCGCTTTTCAACATTGAAATCTTCAGCAAGGGTAAGTTTTTGAAATATCATAACTTAAAAAGTATATGGACGTAGTTCATGAAACTTAGACATAAGGTTAATCAAGTATTACTGAACATCCTGCTTGAGTTTCAGGTCACATGACCAAGGTCAAATGTGATTAAGGGTCAATTAACTCAGACCATGTAGAGGGAATCAATAATGAAATCTTTACACAGTTAAGTTTTTGGAATGTCATCATAACGCAGAAAGTAGGCCTATATGGACCTAGTTCTTGAAACTTAGACATAAGGGTTATCAAGTATGTTTTGCACACGTCTTAGGTCACATGATTATTGTCAAAGTCATGTTGGGTCAATGGACATAGTATTTTATTTATTGTCATATGAGTGTTTTCTTTTGTGATTTCAATAGCTGCATGTTTTTAAAGTCAGCACTGCTTCTATATTGAATCGCGTAATGCAGGCGAGACTGCCAGAGGCGTTCCACTTGTTACATATTGCACCAATAATGACGAGGGTCTTCATGTTCAATAAAATTTGCAGGGTGATACTAAATGGGGGGGGGGGGTGACTGCAAGTTTGATTCTTATTATAGTGGACAGAAAATAAAGAGGGGTGGAGGAGGAAGGCGATGGGCAGATTGCTCCCTTTCATTTTTATATGATGATTTTGATGATGGTTTAGGCTATGGTGATGATGGTGATGACGACGACGATTATGACTATGATGATGATGCCATGATGGTGGTGGGGTAATGATGTGGATGGTGGTGGGGATGATGATGATGATAATGATTATTATGATTAATTTGCTGATGTATATTACAGTGATGGCAATCACTTGATCATGCACGATGATGATGGTGACAGTTCGGTTAACGTTGTTTAACCCTTTGTGCGCTGATGTTGCAATTTCTTACATTCGTACAATTAAATTCAACAATTGTAATAAGCTAAATAAAAGGCAGTAGTTCTTGGATAACATCTATATAACGATAATAAGTATAATTAGTGCAATATTGATATTCTGAATTAAAGAAAATAACATGGAAACAAAACAATTAACCAAAAAAATTAATTCAGCGTGAAAAGAGTTAAAGCTGGTTGTTTTATGACATTGCAACTTTTTTTTACGTCGACATGCATGGATATTACATATCTCCGTCATTCACTTGAGATCACGATTACCCTCATCGTTGATCATGTTGTATGTTCGGCTCAACTACTCTCTAACCCAACGAACAGGTAAATAAAACACCAGCATCCAGATCGTATATCTTGTAAACAAGTCGAAAACGCATGCCATAATGCAGCCGACGGGTATCCGATGCGCATCGGGTACGAGCAAGCACCGATGGAAGCCAATTTCGTAATTGATTATTCGGATAGCCCGTAGTCATCCGATATAATTTGACTTGAAACCAGAAACCGGTTTTATCTCCCTCTCCCCGCCGGGTGGGGGTGTTTGGCCGTGGGACTGGGATGCCGTCCAGTCGTTTATTTTAAGGTTGCACACCTCTCACAACAATGAGAGGTTGGCAGATTATGAAGGGAAGAGAGGTTTAGGTAACAATGCTGAAGATTCATATACAATTTCCTTCGCCACCGGGTCCTGGAAGATAATCGATAGTTTCATAACGTAGATCTCTTCCAATTCTAAATTTGATCACCCGACTTCTTTTTCATTTTTCCTCTACCAGTGCATTTTCTTCTTTCATTTTTTTTTTTTACCACACATCCGATATCTTTTCAAGAAGTCACTGTACGAGAACGGGTCATTTCCCTAGACTTCATAGCTATTTCGATACATCTAGCAATTAGTTAATTTGTGTTTGAGTTTGAAATTATTCGCTTTATTTTATACTATATGAATTGTTATAAGATTATTTGCAAATTGCATATATCAATTATGGAGGCGCGATAGCTCAGTCGGTAGAGCGGGGGTTTCGGATTCCGGTGACCCGGGTTCGATTCCCAAGTGGTGCGCTAGTGCCCTTTGGTAAGGCATTTATCCCCATTGCCAGGTCCCTCGGAGAGGACCTTAAGCCGTTGGTCCCCTGGTTCCTTGCTCACAGGCACTCGTGCTTTCTTAGCAGTCAGGTAAAGAAACCTCGGTATAACAATAATTGCAATTTACGGAACAATGTAGGCTTGGAATAATGAATCAAGCTTGGGGTAAATCAGTTTAAAAGAAATTGTTTATAGTATTCAGTATGTTATGTACAACCCACTTAATTCACTTCAAAAATTGGTCAGCACCTACAGATTCTGAAAATGACGTGTTGCAGAAAGTATAATTTGCATTCTTATGTAGAAAAAATAACCTAACTGGCATGATACCTGCGTCATCACATGCCAAGGACTGATATCTTTAAGGGCGATTCCAGGCTAGAAAAAAATCAGCCATTTTCACAACATTTTTCAACCTGCTGTCCAAACGAAAGAAGAACTTCAATTTGCTTTCTGGTAATATTAAACATGACAAAATTGACAATAAAACAAATATGCTGTCCATATGTGAATTAGAGCTTAAAATGTTGCGTGTCGTACGGGACATTTCTGCGTCCCGTACGACACACAACATTTTCACCTATAATTTACCCATAATCATTTTTTTTGTATTGGTTATTAGTTTTTCACATGACTACCCACTACAGCTATATCAGTGACAAAAAAATAACATTTTGTTGCTTGAGCGTTTGGCTAGGAAATCCAAAATTGTCAAAATGTCCCGTACGATACGTATGGAATCGCCTTTAAGTGGCATGAAAGAAAAAAAAAACGACATCGAAGACAGCATTAGTACGAAAGCTTTGTAGAGGAAAAATGTTCTAAACTTGACATGTAACTTTATTATTGTGAAAAACAAATCGAATATTACATTCCTTGAACATTTCTTCAATATTCAAAGGGGTACTCCAGGCTGAAAAGAATATGATTTGAGCAGATAAAAAATAGACAAACAAAGCACTGAAAAATTGATCAAAATCAGACAAGGAATAACAAAGTTATGGGATTCAAAAAAAATTGCATTAGTTCAGTAAAACAGTTCTAGGCATGTCTTCATAAATATATAATGAGCAAAATGATGATGTCATATCCCCGCTTGTTCTTTCGTATTTTATTGCATGAAATTACGTTTATTCATTTTTTTTCCCAATAACTTAAACAATTTGATTGACAACTGATTTAAAACATTAGATTTTCATTGCTGCAACTAATTTGATAAGAATTTATACACATCATTCACATATATATGAAAATGAATTAATCATGAGTTCATGTAATAACATAAGACAACGGATAGTGGGAATGTGATATCATCAGCCCACTTAATGAATATTCATGATGACTTGCATATAATTGTTTTCACAAAATATTGTTAATCTTTAGAATTCAATAAATTCGTTATTTGTAATCGGATTTTGGTGAAATTTTCGCCATTTTGCTTTGTGAATTGTACTCTATTTTCTTGGATATAGATATTTTCAGCCCGGAGTACCCCTTTAACATGATAATAACAAAGATGAGAAATATGAAGGTTTACTTATAATGCAGAAAATTTTGCCTAGTGTTTCCATGTCCCCTGGAACCTATGGTGCTGAGATAATGAATATATATAAATGAATAAATAAAATTAGAATCTCTCATTTTGTTATGATTATGGTTGCATACAAAAAGAGAACCATTCTATACGGCTAAAATATTAATAAAGGTGTAAAGCATAGCATTGAAACGGATAGGACAACACTCAGAGGCACTCCCGTTGCTAGGCAACTGTTTCCGAGCAAGGAGATTGAATGGCCAGGGGCTGGAGTGGTGTAAATTAACCCTATCGAGAAGGTGAAGTTCAGGAGAAGTACAGGAGGATATTTTGAAGCACGGTGTCTTTAAACCATGACCACGAAGAGTCCTGGAAGGTATTGTCAAGAAAGGAAAGTCGAAGGAGCTTCAAAATGGCATCCATTTCAATAACATCAACACTGTGTGTCTTTGCTTTAGTCAACCCAGTGGCGTAAAGTGAATTTAAAAAAAATGACAGAACATTGCATACGGGGGGGGGGACAAGTAGTCACGAGGGACCGAAGAGAGCGAGCAACCAAAAATTGACTTTTTCAAAATGAAAATCTAATTTTGTGACATATAATAATTTCCCATTTCCTCTTTCTTTTTTTTCTCGATCATGAACCCTTATTTATTAATTTATTAATTCATTTATTCTGTTTATTTATTGTTAATATTTTTCGGGGGAGGGGGCAACAGTCCCCAGCCCCCTTTCTGTTCACCAGAGAGTCATCTAAACTAATAGTGATTAGTAGACAACGTCGCGTTGGTTTGTCGTTTACTTTCCAACGTATGGGCAAAAATGAACATACATTTTAATTGACTAATGCCTAACCTTTCATACTAATTTTGTCTTTTTTTGACAGGGAATGGACTGATTATAATACTCTTCAGCAAAGTAAAATTTGCCCATTAACATTATCATCCATACCCATATCCCCTACGCCCCTCTAAAGTACATAATGCCTGCAGTCCGTTGTGGTTTAGCATTGGGAGCTAAGATTGAGGGAATCAGCACGCACTGCACTAACAGGTACGGCAAGTGGGACCCACCTGAGGGAGTTCAAGGGTCGAAACTCCTCATACACCTTAATCTCATTGCGAAGAGATTACCGACCACACAATGTATAAATGCAATCTCGCTAATGGAATATAAAAATATATAAAACACATTTCCTTGATTTACAAATTGTCATCAACATCAACATAAATTACAATGTACAGGATTGTGTGGATGATCATGAGAGCAAAAAAAAAAAAACATTTCGCTAGCATCAATATTTAGTGAGGGATTTGTATTCTATACAAACTAAAACGTGAAATGTAATTCACCTGAGCAATAAAGACTGTTTCACAAATTTGTCAGCACAACTTCTTGGCAAGCTGTATAGTTTGTCAGTGGAATTGTAATGTAGTTAAGGCCTGGTCACACCGCCCGAACGTTGTTGGAGCGGTCGTAGACAGGAGAGAACAAAAAATCATCACTGCTCGCTACCGTTCACCATTTTCGATTTCGATTTTTTTTTCTTTTCGATTTTTTCCCCAATTTTGTGAGCGAAATTCGACCTTCCCTACCTACCGCTCCACGACCGCTCCAACAACGCTCGGGCGGTGTGACCAAGCCTTAATTTTTTTTAATGACTGGCAAAATCAAAGCTCTGGCGCCCTCCATTGTCCATGTAATAAAGAAAATGTACGTATACAAGCATTTGGAACCTACTTTATATAATTATGATACACGATTCTATTGACATGACAGTGTGTCTGTACCAGGTATGATCTATTAAACTTCTGAAAGAAAACGGAACTGTGTAAAACATTACAAAAACCAACAATTTATAGTGCCTATATCATGAGCTTTAGCAAGATCCTAACACTATAACCATTGACGGAAAGCAAATTTATGTTGGTTATCTGTTACATCAACAAGTTACATCGGTTAAGAACGTCACCTGGGTTCACGTCGCTGGATTAGATGGCAGTGTAGATATGCCGTAGCATACTAACAATGTCAAAGGTCAAAATTCATGATATACCCGAGGCGGTTCCTCAATGTCAATAGTATGTCGACAATGTCTAGGCTAGGTGAAAATGAAATATGAACCCTTAAGAGCCCGAGCCATCAACGATGAGCGGCTTTGTGGAGCATTTTTCCAGATGAAATACAGAGATTTCGCTTTAGGATATAGAACTGGAGTAAAACGCATGGATATAGGCAAGAGGATATATATATATATATATATATATATATATATATATATATATATATATATATATATATATATATATATATACTTAAGGTTGTGTTGTTATATTGTCCTATAAGTGCATATTAAAGGACAAGTCCACCCCAACAAAGAGTTGATTTGAATAAAAGGAGAAAAATCCAACAAGTACTGAAAATTTCATCAAAATCGGATATAAAATAAGAAAGTTATGACATGTTAAATTTTCGCTTAATTTCAAAAAACAGTTATATGAACATGCTGGTCGGTATGCAAATGAGGAGACTGATGACGTCATTCACTCACTTTTTATTTTGTATTTCATTATAAGAAATAAGAAATATTCTCATTTTCTCCTCATTGTCAAGTGAAATAACGATTAATTCCTCCCTGTACATGTGGAACTAGCATTGTTTAATACTACATGGTTCAGTCAAGTTTGTCCTTATTGTAAAATCTGTAAAAAAATGAAATATTGTATAATTCAAACAATAAAAAACAAAAGAAATAGTGAGTGAGGGACATCATCGACGGTCTCATTTGCAAGTCACTGAATTGTGCATACCACTGTTTTGTGAAATCTAAGCGAAACCTCTAAAATGTTATAACTTTCTTGTTTTACATCCGATATTGATGAAATTTCCAGCGTTCTGCTAGCTTGATTTTTCTTTATTTATTCAAATCAACATTTTTCTGGGGTGGACTTGACCTGAAAGATGGAAAGGAAGGTGGTGGGTTTGAGATCATGTATAGGCATAAGAACATTCAAGATTTTCATATAGGAGACTTGAACCGATTGTCTACTGATTGCACTCATAAAGATTTTTTCATCTTACCTTTTCCAAATCGTACACAGTCAATTACAAAATAATACTTGTGCTTTTAGTTGTGTTTCTTTTTCTTATTGCGGATAATGTAACTTCTAGAATATTTTCCTCCAAATTAGCCCGAACACAAATTGTGAAACAATTGATTTGTGTTGCTGATTTTTTTTTAAGTTCTAGAAATACTTGATTTTATTATTTTTCAAATGAAAATGTAGAAATAGATTGAGTCTGGAACGCAATTAATATGGAGGTGGCTGGTTTGAGTTCATAAAACACTGCAATGTTCTTCGTACTACTAAAGAGACTTAAATGGATTGTCAACTGATTGCACTCATACTGTCATAAGATTTTTTGTTACGTTTTCAAATTATTCAAAAAAATTAGAAACGTGAAAAATTGCACAGTAAAAGGATGCTTTCCAAAATTTGCATTTTTTATACCTACAAAAGTGCAAAGTTTTTTTTTCTTAATTAGAAAAAAGGTGACTTCTAGCAATTATTTCCTCCAAATCAGCCCGAAGATAATTATGATACAAGTAGGTCTCTCTTTATCAATGTTTCGGAAATATTCATATTCCAATAGAGTGGGTTTCAAAGCTGTATAAATACTTGATGATTTTTTGTTTTCCAAATGAAAGTGAGGAAATCGAGTGAGTCTGAAACTCAACTAGCAAGGAGGGCGAGACTGAGATATAAGTACTTGTCACTTGTGGTATTCATCTACCGTAGATCTGTGATGATTGCGGTGACGGATAGTAACCAACAAAATATCAGAGGCTGTCCGATCGCAGTGCTTCCTTGCTAAATCACTTTAGTATTATTCAAGAGAATCGGGCTAGCATTTCAAGACAGTCATATCATTCGGAAGATTGGCTGGGATCAGAAGGAGATATGCGATAAAAAGAAAACACAAATGGGAAATGTATTTATGGCAAAGAAGGGCCGGCAGTCCATTTAGGAAGCTAAAACATCGATCTCTCCCATGGATGCATCGTAATGGTTCTTTTTTATGAATGAGATCATGCTTCGGTCAATCAAGATTTCAAGGTCAAATCGTTCATTCCATTAAGAATGCATTGAATAAAGATACCCTAGTTCTATCTCGTTTTCAATGTCAACATTCTTCTTTCCAAAATTTTACTAAGTTGATATTCAGCCCCTCCCCCCGCGCTCTAGCGGGACTGAATATGAATACCTTCACAACACTCATTTGCCTGGATATATACTTTACCCAAATATGATTTTGTTTGGAGACAAATAAAATTGAGGATGAACGCATAGTCTAAAATATATTTAAAAAAACACATAATTGTACTGATGTGTTTCTATACGTGAATGCTTTTCTAGACGAAGTTACACCTAGAGTAAATAATCTTTATAAGGATAAGTTCTTCGAAAAAATTTTATAATCGTGGCTTCCTTTGGCCGAGAAGGGGGGGGGGGTGGTTTGAGGAACCCGACATCTCTATTCAATAGCCTTCATTTTTAAATTTCCTTTTTCGTTCAGACCCCTTTTCCTCCTCTCTTTTCATTTTTCTCAGACAACCTTAAATGACCCCACTTCTGTAACCAGCCCGTGCCCCCCACCCCTTGAGAGCCATAATCACAATTTGTCATGTAAATTTCCTTTTTTTACCAAAGTATGCCCCCCTGAAAGTATGCATTAATTTTTATTTTTTTAAGGGGGGGGGGGGCTTGCTTGTCAAATTTTCATCGGGAAAATGTTCCCCTCCCCCTTTAGGAAAATCCTGGATTCGCCTCTGACAGAGACCCTATCTTCTTGGTTACACAAATCGAAATGATCCCTCTACTAAAACTCTTGAAACTACACCACGTCTCTTTGAATCATTGTCAACGACTTCGATGGGGATTACTGCACCCAATCCTATCTCGATATTGGAGTGCATTTCAAGGATGATTCACAAGAAAGCTATGTTTGCGTTACCTTGCACGGTATACACATTGAAATTTTATTATTTCACATGTTTGTATCAACAGTATCATAATCTATAGCCTTAATCAAATTATAAAAACAAATATTGCCTAATCGAGTAATCTTCGTCTGATTTTTTCTTTGCTCACTCGCTCGCAAAATTGA
Source organism: Lytechinus variegatus (assembly GCF_018143015.1). Classification (NCBI taxonomy): domain Eukaryota; kingdom Metazoa; phylum Echinodermata; class Echinoidea; order Temnopleuroida; family Toxopneustidae; genus Lytechinus; species Lytechinus variegatus. Next base: position 51,845,060 of record NC_054741.1, read on the forward strand.
ATTAGAAGTAGAAAGATCATTTGAATGCAACAAGAAGAGGCACAATTTTTCGCAGTTTTGGCCCAGAAAATTATTGTAAACCTTCGATAAATAAAACATATTCGTAAATGAAAAGGAAAACGATAAACCCCAAAATTGTAGCCCACTTAAAAACGTTTTGACATCATTGAGATATCTGGTAATCATTTCACCATAATCCATGTGTAGAAATTAAAGCGCTGTCACAACCCAAACATCATGGTAGGGTTCTTCACGAGTGATCAGTGACTTTCTATCACATTACGTTATACAAGCCATTCTGCATGATTTTAATAACTGACTCCTAATTTTAAGAATGCAAGGATAGTGGAAATATATATCGCCTCGTGTATGACGTGTGCTATGTATTTCCTGATTTTCAGTGATCAAATTTAGCATAATTGTATGAAAAAGGAAGCCTAACAGCATGTTCAAAATGATGTACACCATCATACCATTGTCTCCTATTCAACTTTCTCCTACTTACCTTCCATAGTCTACCAAAGTCATCAAAATAACCACTTTCATCATCAACGCCATCGAGATCCTCCTCCTCCTCCTCATTTTCATCCTTATTCTATAATATAAAAAATCAAATTGTCTTCATTTAGATTGCCATTACCTTGACCCTTTATTATTCATCAAGATGATCACAATGATCACAATCATCATCGTCTTCACCATTGATTTCCGACGTCATATTTCTGGGCGACAACGCAATGAAGTAAGGTTGTCTCCAATACAACATCCATGACTCGTCCTTGGACTCGAAACATAAGGATACATCACCATGACATTTAATCACCCTGTTTTCAATAGCCGTTTTCAGTAATTGAATACAATCGACTATCACAACAAGCACAGCAATTACGTCGAGCATTGATTACCTGGTAACATTGCAAGAGGAGAGAGAGAGTGATAATTATCTCCGGCTCCAAGCGATTTATGTAATAATTGGTCGCGCCTTTTAACTTTTGGCGTCACACACTGAATAAAAAGCAATCAAGTCTTTAACCCGATGATTATAAATGCCAAAATTATAAAATCATGCTTCGACCAATTTCGTGACTCATTTATAAAGAGTATTTATGAAACAAATGCTGTTGGCAACTTTGTCAAAATCGGCACTTCAATTATTTCAACATTAATCTGCCTTTTCTTCAGACAAAATAAGTAAAAAAACCCGGAATGTTTTTAAGCGCTTTACCTGCATGATGACACACGTCATGAATTCAGGAATGGATTTGCATGAACATGTTTAAGTCTATTCTGTTGTCATCTAGGCCTTTTCGATCAGATTTTTTGCCATAATCAATACCAGTATCGTAAATATTCTACTTCAATCGTCAATTATCAATGTGGATATGGTTCAATTGTTCAGCAGTGATCTAATTAGGCCTAACTGATAGTAGTCCGTGTTCTTAACCAAATCCCTCGGAAGATTTTAAGTCTATTTTAAACATTCATGAATTTTAATATTTAAAACCCAGACCAGACTAAAAGTGAAATTGAAAAAAAATCATATACCAACCGATAGCTTATAGACTGCTTAACACAGCAATGCATTCATGCATTTTTACCGCTTTCAAGCTGAGTATTTTGCTTATAAAGAATAACTCAAATTATTACTTCGAAAATATGCTTTCTTGTAGTGCTTTAACCGGACTCGAGACCGTGACGTCATGTTGTGCTGGGAGCGTTGTGATTGGCTTTTACATAAAAATAAATGTTAACGTTTCTGCTTTTCAGATTCTGAATTCGATTTTTTTTACTTGCAGAAAAAAATGGAACGATAAATGATCCAGTTCTCAAATGGATTATATCCTATGTTGTATTATTGAGTTGAGAAATGAAATAAACTTGAAACCGGCAACTCTTCAATAATTTTTTGTGAGATTTTTTGTTTGGCTCTTATTGGGCCTAGATTGCTATGTCAGGAAAAGTTGTTACACATAATCTGAATGCAGATATAATTGGAAAGCTGCGCCAAATAATTGGGAAAGAAAAGATATGATATGCTCTAATGTATAAAAAAAACCTATAATTCTTCACTAAGTTATTTTGATTTCTTTGTTTGGCTCTTATTGGGCCTAAATTGCTATGTCAGGAAAAGTTGTTACACATAATTTGAATGGAGATATAATTGGAAAGCTGGGACAAATAAGCAGAAAATAAAATATGTTATAACAATAATAAAAAGCTTCTGATTGCATCAAATTAAGCTTACAGGAAAAATATTTATGACATCTCTTTTTTGATAGAAATAAAGAAATAAAAATAGGAAAATCACCCAGTTTGTTTGCATGTGTACAAAATATAGAATCACAATGCTTCTAACAAAACATGGCGTCATGGTCTCGAGGCTGGTGAAAGCAAGTGCAAAAAAAGCATATTTTCGAAGCATGATAATTGTAGTTCTCAAGCCAAATAATCAGCTGGTAAGCGGTGAAAATGCCTGAAGCTTGCTTTTCTTTGTTAAGTAGCTTATAAACATTCGACTGGTATATGATTTGTCAAATTCATTTTTTGGTCCGGTTTGGGTCTGTAAGGAATGGGTTACAATCGCCATCATCACGATCAACATACCCAACATTACCATTATTCATTGTTAGCACCGTCTTCATCAAGTTCGTTTCGTAAAAGTTTACATCGTGAGTTTGCCATTATGACAAGTACCATGGAAAGCTTGATTGTGATTGGCTGCTGAGCCGTTATTATGACAGCCATGATAACAAAGTTATAACATTCCTAAGTCCTTTATGGAACGGGCCCATGCAGCATCACCACCACCACCGCCAGCAGCACCACATCAACACCACCACCATCACCACCACCACCACCATCACCATCATCATCATCGTCATTATCATCATCACCATCATCACCATCACCATCATCATCATCATCATCATACCAACACGACCACAATCATCATTTTAAATAATAATGTCTCGAAGTTAATCACACTTTGAAAAAAACTAAACTTCTCGTCCATAATAAAATGGCAGACGTTTTGAATGTTAGGTATTGGGCCACTAACCACGACGTCATCATTAACGTGATTATAAATTCATATCGATTTCTCTATCCTAGGCAGTCATCACAATACTGCATGCAATAATTATTTCTCTTTCCGAAGTACCGCTTCCGATTAACTTCGTTTGTTGTTACGTGAAAAGTGCATTCTGGTCGATATTGTGACATACATGTTGGTCTGAACGACCAGGCACGGATGGGGGGGGGTTCATGAAAGCTGTTAGCACTGGCTCAATTGTCAGCTTTGAGAGTTGCAATGGTTGCCATAGTAACTTTAGTAAGATTCAGAGTCAAGTGCCTCCCAGCCAATAAAAAAACCGAGGATTTCACTGACAAATTACTAAATGAAGACAACTTTCATGAAACGTCCTCTAGAGAGATAGAGCAGGTCTCCCCTGATAGACCCATTTGCTCGTTAATTTTATTTTTCAACTGCTACCCATAAGTGGTCAAAAGTGCTCCCCTTATCAAACCTAGATCCACCCCTACATGCGATCGGACTTTTCATCAAGACCCCACCCCCACCCCTTCCCCCCCAAAAAAAGACCTCTGGGATATTTGCCCCCACTCTAGTTGCTTCTGACGCGTCTCGTGACAGCTATTTCATGTATAAATCGGTCGAGCATGCACATCCATGCTGTATACAATGGAAACTTATTCGAACCAAAGATACGCGAGGGCAGTGCTTCCCGACTCTGTTTCTTCTGCACGCTCTATATCAAACACTAAACAACAACAAAAAAGACAACAAAAATAACAACAAAAAAACAAAAAAATAAAACAACAATGGATGTGATTCGTAATTTCTCTTTCAAACACCTCAGAATTTAAACATGCTTTACATTGTCTTCATGATTATGTACATGATTCAGAGAATACAAAAAGTAATGCTTTAAAGTAGTAGCAAAAAATATTCAAAATAAATATCCAAGTGTCCTGAGCTTGGAAAAGACTACGAAACGTAATTGAACTAAATGACTTTCAATAAGATTTGTTTATCTTTCTGACTCTGGAAATTATTTGAAATCTTATAGAACAAGATACGAGCGATCACGAAAACAAGATGAAAGCATTGACAATGATGATATCAAGTTTTTACCATGGCCCCGGTATGGGAAGCGGGGCGCCCCAAGATTTTCTGGGGGTGCTACATAACTATGTTGTACACCATACGCAGCACCCCTGGATATTGGGTTGAAGAGAGAACATGTAAAGATTTGACATTACAAGAATCTTCTTGATTTTTCGGAGTGATTTTTTTTTGGCTTGTCAATGTTTATCTCACAAAAATCACCTTCATTTTAAAGTGAAAACTTTGGATGGAAAAACAAATCATGGATACAAGATACCCCGTCCAAAACAGCAAATTATATCATGTTTTTTTCAATCTGCTATAGGCCAAGATAAATTATATACCTTTTCATCAATCAAAATAACTTGATAATTGTGTCAATTACTTTGATGTAGTAATATTATTCATAACAAGGTAGCATAGGGTAACAAAAGGCGCTGATCCGAGGGGGTACTAAGAGGGCTATGGTGCCCCCGCGCCCTCGAGGCAATTTGTCTGTTGTATTACTTATGGGGAAAACGTTCTTCATAAAAGTGCCCCGGCTGGGTTGGTATTGTTTCTGGTAAATCCTTGAGTACCATGGGTTACAAGGTTTCCATGGCTATAGTTATGACCAAGCTAGTTTAATTACTCGGGAGTGATGTGAATGAATCTAACTGAGAGAAATAATTAATAGATAAAAAAATAAATAATAATAGGATGTGTCGATATAAATATATAGAAGTCCCGAGTATGAATATATAGAAATGTCAGAAATGTAAGTATTGTCCCTTTTTCGATTGTGGAAGTAAAATAATATATTTTTAAGTTTTACAGAAACTACCATTTCGACATCGATATGATTTGAAAAACATAAGGTAGGAAGAAAATGTCTATCATTTTTGGTAAACATGTCCCTATAAACATGATAAAAATGTTCACTATCGTTTGTTATCATAGTAATAATGAAGATTATGTCATCGAACTCGGTTGAAGAAAATAATTGATTTACAACATGTTTTTTTTATTATTTCATGCAGTGATGTGCATAATTGACTAATATACAGTACAAAAACAAGAGCCTTTGAAGTCAAAGACCCAATATTCTTTATCATATAAATGTTCATTTCTATTTTCCATAAAGAATTTCGTCATCCTTTAAAACATTTATAAAAATCGTAATTAAGTTAAAGAGCAATTGTCATATTTTGAATATTTTATGAGATTATACGAGCAGTTTTATTTAGCAAACTCTTGTAAAAATACAAAATGAATCGTCAGTGAGTATACAACATCTTCGGAGACATTCAACCCGTAGTATGCAATGCATATCATTAATTTTGTGAAATTTTGCGAAATCAAAAACTTTATTTTTTACATCTTACTTCAGTCTTCCGATTTCGATGATTTTTTGTCTAAAGCATGTTTGATATTTCTTCATCACTTTCAATCGATTTGATTTTGGTGCCAGCTTTGTCTATAAAAAAAAATATTTCCACGGCGGATCTAAGGAAATTATGATCATGAATTTCTGAGATATGTTTTGTGCGAAAGACAGTAAACTCTTGTTATCTATCCTCAGTCAGAGATAACCAAACACAAAAAATTAGGCGTCAGGAATTCCCCAGCAAATATACACAATATCACCATTCTACCAACAATATTGATGAATCCATTTAATCATTTCATTTTATCATTTCAGGTGCGAGACATATATAAAAATCATACATTCTTAGAAGACATTTTGTATTTACAATCATGTACACATTATGTGCAAAAAGATAATATAAAAACTTTTCTTCCATCATAGCAGATCACATTGTACGTGGATTTATGTTATATACAAACACAAGTAGAATAGGAAGCCATTAAAAAAAATCAACTATTTCTAAAGAATGGTTTTTACTTTTGCTATAATAATCGCAGTCTGACGGCTGATGTTATAAGTAGTACTATAACACTCAATAAAATGCTATTGCTAATTGTTATCTTTATTTTTGGGTCGGCACTGGATCTTGTATCCCCGGAGTTCTCAGTGTATTGTACTTCAAAAGGGCTTTCATCCGAGCAATATAGTAATGGACTTTGGAATGATGTAGCTCTCAGGGACTCCTTATTCGGAGTTTGCCCGTCGCTGGGGCGTTGTCCAGTAAAGAGTAGGACGCCCATCTCAGCGTCTGATACTGTCTTTATCAGTTCGAACTCCGTGTGAGGTAAGCTGACTCCTATGACGTCGCATCCGCCTGCTGACGTAACATCGAGGGTCCGCCCGATCTTCCATGCGCCGCGCTTTCCGCATTGGACGTTCTTGGAGTTGAATCGCTCGACTTCCTTGTCGCACTGCGGTGTGAGGTACATGGCGAGACTGGTGAATTTATAATTTGTGGCGCCCTCTACTATGGCCGACGGCTCACCTGCTGTTCGGGTTCCCTTGACCGACACAGTGTACTTGGGAAACTGACACAGCGGGTCGCGGTAGTAATGGTAGTGGCCTTCCCACGTTTGATTATCGAAAAAGATGAGGTGGCGGGTTAAGAAGTAGATGTGTCGAACCTCGCAGTGGATGCTGACCCAGCCTCCGGCTAAGGCTATGTTTTTGTGTTGTATCCGGGGTAGAATTGGAGGCGCATGCTCACGTGCGTTGTAGACGATTCGACACACAGTACAGTATTCCTGAAATGACAAATAGAATAAATATTTAGATACATAAAAAATTGTATGATATTGTTATTGACTATAAAGGCTTACTCGGGGAATGTATCATAATATGAAAGTACCTTTAAAAAATATTGAAATTTATCTGATTATCAACAGCAAGAAGATCCAAAATAACGCAAAATACAAGATTATACAAGAAAATCATAATCCTCATGCTTAGAAATATGACTATAACAGTTAATGACTATTCATCAATTCTACAACTCCAGAGTATCAGGCTCTGACAGAGGATCTTTACGTGGATTTCATGGCTGTCATCACATAAAAAATTCTTGAGGAAGAAGACAAGTCTGTAACTAATAGACAGAGACGTCGAACAACGTGAAATTGTTAAAGCTAATCATTAAAGGAGATTATCTAAGTCCCACCAAAAGCCATTATTGACAGACTTCGGATCGATGAAAACATTGCTTTAAAAGAAAATGTCCCGTATTGGTTAATTTAGACATGAACAGGTATTGTCAGCCTGTATGCGTGGCCGAAGCCTAAAGCTATAGGAACATGAGAAGATATAACTACGCGGTCTTTACTAGCGAATGTCAAGGGGTTAATCATGGCAACGTCGTGCCAATTTTTCGGCAGCGCCAACATCGACAGAATCAATTCATCGAGTATTGATGCACACCAATGAGCTTGTTCCGGATTGCCAGAAAATTACTACCCCACGAATCCACCAAAGCTTTGAGTGCCCTACGACAACGTGAAAACCTTGCTTTTATTTGAAAACCTCCCTGTCATACGAAAAAAAGCATCTTTAAAATGCTTACGAAATTTTAACAGTAACCGAAAGGGCCCTTGCGGACAATGCAAGTGCCGAAGTTGATGCTGAAAATTGATTAATTAACGTGTTTTTTTTTATTTCTTAAATAGGCCTGATTAACATAATTAACTTTCGTGGTTAGCTAATCGGAACATCTCCTTACAAACGATCGAATGTTTGATAAAATTTAAATATGTCTATAACTGCTTTGTTTACTGCCCATTTGGTCTCCTCTCAAGGGGGTCTTATCTCGTTATTTCTGCAACCAGTTCGTCTGATAACCTTTCAGTCTGATTGCTACTGGTTCGAACTCCATTTGACATATAGTGAAAAAAAACCAAACATGCAGACGATGTGAAAACTAGACCAACTGTCGCGAAAGATAGCATCAGACTAAATGAGAATTACACTTGGTGGGTATAACACTAATTGCATAAAAACTGAAAGGGGTGTGTGAGGGTCGAGAAAAGAGTACAAATGCAATCATGTGCAGTAGCGACATGGGGAGGATGTTAGCCAATATCCCCAACCCCATGCAGCCAGCTCTTGAATTACCATCCAACGGTACACATGGTACATGCAATTTTTCCTTCACCACTCTACCTCCAAACTAGCCCTACCCCCTCCTACTTAATAAAAAATAAAGTCAACCACCGCGGTGACACGACATTTGCTCCTGCGACAATTGCTCCGGTCTTAATATCTTAGAAGGCTTAGGGTTAGAGTTAGGATTGTAATAGAGTTTTTGGTTCAGAATGATGTAAATATTATGATAAGGGTTTATTTATTTTTAGAGGTTATGTTTCATGTTTTGCTTAATGTGCAGATTCTCCATCGGAGCAATTGTCGCCGGAGCAAATGTCATGGAACCGCTACCGCCACTGAAAACATAAGAATGTGAGCCAGTGATCCCTTCTCCCTGAGTGCCAGGGGTAACCACATTGTTTGGAGGGTTGGCAATGTAAGATCTAAATGAGATGTGAAGTGGTTCTACGCGATACCATGGGTGCGTGGAGAGCGAGATAAGATGGAGAGTGATTGGGGGCATGAGTGAGATGTAGGGAGGGGAGGAGGGAAAATATCAAAAGTCACAGAAAAAAAAAATTAAGTGAGGGGTAGAAGGGAGAACGAAAGTGAGAAGATAGAGGAAGAAAGAGTAAGAGAAAGAGAGAGAGAGGGGGGAGAGCCATGTTGAAATCATGGTACGAGATACTTGAGACAAATATAGCCGAGGGGAAAGTCTGCCAGTATAGTGCGCGTAAGATCAAAGGGGATGGAGTGAGATAAAAATACGAATAGGAAGGAAGTGGGCCTATCGCAAAAACACATAAAGAGAAATATAAAATGCCGTTATTCACGCACTGATTAGCAAATGCGCACAAGTATATTTTTTATGAATGAATGGATCGCCCGCATCCTTGTCGAATTATGTGCCCACCGTTCCTCAATTTCTTGCTGTAAATTACGTTCAGTTTAAGATATAATTAAAACAATGAAAAACGCAAACACAATCTCAGCAGATTGGTGAATACCGATACCTTTTTTTTACCCGACATAGCATAATGGCAATGAGAACAAACCGGATATATATTGGTCAGGATTTGACGAGCGGCTCTAGGCGGGGCAGTAATACAATGCTAATGCTTCGTCTCCCGATGGGGGCATAAAGCTCACCCCAATAAAATGAAGAGTGGATGCAGATAATGACCACTTCAACCAGTTCCCATGCAAGACCCACTCAATGAGACCTGAATGAAACCGTATACTGCAGATCTAGTTTTTCCGGAACTTTTTCATTTTTTTTTTGTATTTCCCCTTTTTTCGAGCCCCTTTTCATCCGTCCTAAATGCTGACGAGACATCAGTCATCGTGCTGCCTTCGCTTCTCCTACTCGGAGACAATAAGACACGTTTTGTGTTTTTGCTTTCTTGTCCAATTTAACACATTATGATCAAAATAATGAAGACATGAAGGAAATCAAAGACGATCCAATTTCGCCTCTCAGTTTCTCACATGACGCGATCATGTATCGCGTAACCGCTCGGAGCCCCGAGACAAATGATGCAAAATAATGATCCCCTTAAATATGGGCTTGTTTCCGAGATGAATGAACACATCACATTCACCCCCACATCTGCCAGGCTGTGGCCTCGAAAACGGCGGTCACAGACAAACTGGTTTATCGATTGATTATTCAATTTTCTTTGTAGATTTCAAAAACATTAACATTTCAGAAAGATACTTTACATGGAGAGAAAGAAAACCACGGGAGATAATGTTGACTATGAGGACAAAGATAAAGTAAGGAGTTATCATTGGGTGCATGAAGGTGACTAATGACAATTTCACAATTTTGACAACTCTTGTGTCATTTGTATTCTGAGTGTTGGTTACGGGCATTGCTAGGAAAAAAGAAGAAAAAGAAGCAGCAGCAGAAGAAGAAGAAGCGGGAGAAGAAGAAGAATAGGAAAGAAGAAGAAGAAGGGGAGGAGGAGGAGGAGAAGAAGAAGAAGAATAAGAAAAGAAGAAAAAGAAGAAGAAGAATAAGAAAAGAAGAAGAAGAAGAACGGGAGAAGAAGAAGAAGACGAAGAAAAGACAGAAGAAAAAGAAAGAAAGTAAGTAAGAAAGAAAAAGAAAGAAAGAAAGAAAGAAGAAAAGAAGGAAAGGGAAAAGAAGATATAGTGGCATTAATGGTAGCAGCGGGAGAAGTATTGTTGCAGCATTACTAGATCTTTAAAAAAATGTTCTTGAAGAAGGAAACATCATCGCATATCCAAAACATACAGGACAGGCGTAAAAAGTGGAACGAATAGATGTTACCCATTTCATCATACAAATTAGATGGATGTCATATGCAAAATTATATAAGAACGACAAAAAATAGAGAGAGAGAAAAACGACATAAATCGAATCTAAAGAGTCGCAGAATACTCTCCGGGGCAAGTAAAAAAAATAATGAAATCACATTATTTGTGAATTCAGAGCGAAGATGTCTCTTACATCGGAAGCGTAGGGTATTCAATCATGCAAATGTCTCTCCCCCCCAAAAAGCATTAAAAATTCATCCCTCACTTTCTCCTTCACAAGTATTCTTATATTTTATTGCAAAAGTTGCAAAAATCGTGCTTCTGACTAGAACATGGCTTTGATCCAGAACACCACCCCCAGAGGACATTCTACCTTTAACATCTCCGAGTTCTGTATTAAGATATATCATGTAGACAAGTCATCCGCTATAAACGTGGCTCAAATTAGCTAGAAATCGTAACAGATGTACAAATCTGGGTCTTTGCCCTCTTTTACACAACGCCAGTGGCAAGATATTATTTTTACCAATAGCGAAAAAGAATCACTCCACCCACGATCATGACGCTTGCCAACATTTAAGACGGCAGTGCGTCTTCTAGTTCTAATTTCATTTCAAAGTAAAACAATTCACTCACCTTAAATCTAATAACACAAATAGCTTCAACTCACAATATTATTGTCTCCACCGAACATGTCTAGAATTTTACTTATCTAAAACGGAAATATTACAGTCTATTCGCCAAATGATGTTCGGTATAGAGACACAATTTTCCAAATTAGGTTAAGTACATGCACATTAATTAGGTCGCTGATAATACAATCGCATTTAGATTTTCGCCACGGGCTTGTTAAATCTGTGCCGCCTTTGCCGCTTTGTTCAAGCAAAAGTAACGAGAAAACCCCCCGGCATATCCAGGCTGATAGGTTTAAAATGATCGATACATACTGTTAATTTAAAAAAAGGATCCTAAAAAGAACCTTAAAGAATACAACCCTCCTCTTCCAAAATGTCTAATCACTGATAATTTTTCAACATTAAAAAAAATGATATCACAGAGTTTTCGCAGCAGTTTTCACCCGATAATTTAAATGTTTATATAGGATCTCTTAGTCAGTTGCAGCAGTATAGAAATACTATAATAATTGTAATCGTATGGTTATAAAACCCAGAAGAGATGAATATTCTTTGATTCTGTCAATCGAACATCGCTGTGACAAAAATACAAGTCAGCCACGAAAGATGTAGCTCTTCTTTTATTAATCGCACATTCTGTTCAAAGTCAAGACAAAAATGAATGATGAACTTGAGACAAAATGATGAAGGACAACACAATCATCATTCAACGCGCGCCACGCCATTCTGGGTAAACGGGCGCCACGTGTTGAAGATAATATTTCTACATCTTAGGGAATGTCCCCACTGCCAGTATATATTTTCAGTTCCCCGTGTATTATTCAGGCATTCGTATGCAAATTCAAATCCTTTTGTAATTCCGTATTGTACAGTTAACGGGGTGCTACTCAAAACTGTCTCATAATTACGACATAAAGATTTAGCAACTTTCCTCCTTAATAATCGTGTCAACTTTGTTCTTTTTGTCTTCTGTTCTTACTATATAACCTTTTCACAACGCTTTCAATAGATTAATATGATTTTTGACAACTCGGAGAAAAGATGGAGTCATTTTTCTTTTCATATCAAGATATAAGAAAAGGTATACCCATCGAAAGGAGTTACCGTAACGGAAACAGGGATGCAGAAAGAGCTTTACGAATCTAAGAGACACAGTTATCGTGCGGGCAGTGCGAACACGCCAATACATTTTAAAATAGCTCGACCCCATTAACCTCATTCGTTCGTCTGCAATTAATTCGTCTCCGCGAAGTCTTGTTCTCACACCCATTATTTCTCATCTTTACCATAATCTCCTCTCTTGGTGCTTCTGTTTCTTCATCAAAAATATTGTTTTCCCTATTCATCACGACGACATGATTAATTGACGTATTGCGCCCTCCGAGATATGAATTATGATTTAGTTAGTTTTGTGACAAAATGGGGACTGTGTTTACTCACACGGTGTCAATTGACCCCCATGTAGTCTGCAAAATACGGATTTTGGTCACATTTTGCCCGCGGCTGCGAACCCCAATTTGATATAGTCTCCCAACAAGACTTGTCACATTTTACGATAAGTTTTACTTTTCATGACATCTATCATATAGAGGAAATGTAGGTTTTTGTTATAGGTTAAATGGGGAGCAAAATGGCCAACACGTGTCCCATTGAAGATATGTTATTAACTGGTTAGTCTTAAAATCTACCTTTTGAGATGACTATCAGGATAGAGGATAAAATTGCCAATAATTTTTATTTGTGTATAGAAGCTGAAATGCTCAGGGGGTATACACAGCAAAAACTGTGGTGTTAACTGGTGTACATAGAGGACCACACCAGTTATTTTACATCGGTGTTAAATTGGTGTGAGTTTTACACCTACAGGTGTTATTACAAAACCTTTGGTTGTTACGTTTACACTCTTTGGTGTTATGTTCAATCTTTAGGGTGTAATTTTAACACCTCAGGGTGTGGTCCTCTATTAACACCAATTGGTGTCAGTTTTAATACCACAGTTTTTACAGTGTAGAAATGTACCTGTTTTGGAACTTGGTACCGAAATTATTGCAATTATGAATGTATTGAGTAGTGAATGTGTGTTGTCATGTAAGTGGGTCTACATTGCAAGACTACACTGCTGACAATGCTGCATTATGGGTGATGGACCTGGCTAGATATGAGTAGTTTGGGACTTGAGGCGGGTATCTTTGGGCTGTTTGCTTGTATGCCCTTTAAATAGACTATGTTCTCAACATCTTTATTTTTTTCTCGTATAACTGCAGCTTCTTCTAATCTTCGTCTTGACTCCTACAAAAATCTTTCCTTCCGATATTGAGGACTTTTCAAGAGTATGAAAGCCCTAGCTATATGTCAACGAATAATTTTAGTTTTACTTTAATTCACGAGGTATACATGGTCATGATGGTGGATCGTTTTTATTTCAATGCCCCTAGTATTTTCTTTTTGAATAATATTTGCCCTTTTTTAAGAATCATTTTTATCAAATGAATTCATCTAAGGCAGATATTAACACACTCAAATAAATAATCAAAACTTATCACAAAATATAAGGACAGACTAAAAACACATATAACACTGATTCATATTTATATGGCTTTAGTGCAATCCTGAATGTTATATGAAGCAACCTTAGAAAGTGATCTGATTTGTGAGTTTCAACGATTTGTAAGAAGCATTTTGTAACTGTTTTTATTTTGCCATTCCTTACCCTTGTTGGTATGATTTAGCTGCATTTGTCATGTTTGTTTTGAAATCGTAAGAATGCATTTCCTACAGATTTGAAGGATATTTCTGTTGCGATCAAAGCTAAAGTAGGTCTGTAATGAGAGACAATGCTGTCAAGTTTAATAGCTTCAGAGTGCAAACATTAGCCAAGAGCGACGTCACTGACATGAATATTCATGACTGCAGGTTGGCGCCCCTGGTAATCGGTCGCAATATTACTCGGCGAGCAAGAGAAAGTATCGATAGCAAGAGATAGTCTGCACGAAATGAAGTTAGACGTGCCCGACTGACTGGTCACCACGACTTGCTAAATAAAGACATCGAGTCAGGAATGATGCTATCGCAGTATGAAAGCAACTGAACTCGGAGCATACAAGTCATGTATGCGGGGTAGATACTCATCAACCGGCGAATTACATTACGTCACAATGAGAATCAGCGATAATTAATATTTTCCGTATTATGAGGCATCGTCTTGAGACTAGCAAGAAACATCAAACTTTGGGTTTGAGGAAGTGTAGCTTTGCTTAGAGCAAAGATTTCTCGTTTCTTGTTCAACCGCCAGTTGACATCTTGGAAGAAGCATCAATGTAGTTCGAATAATATTTGTTGAAAAACAATCTGGGTTAGGTTAGAGGATGTCAAAGGTTTATGGCAACGTGATCTAAAGATACAAACAGAAGTGTTCACCCGATGGTTTCACCCCAAGAATATTTGTATAAAAAGAGGCTTCAGCAGCCTAAGTATCTTGTTTTTTTTCTGACTTTGGATACAAACTTATCTAAAAGGTTTGTGAAACCCATTTCTTCAGGTAGTCGCGGTATCCTATCCGCCGCTCTCCCCCACTCCGAGTCGTTTGTGTAATGAGGAAACTATTATGTTAAAGGACGCTAAAAATGTTTTTACTGTTTTGACAAATTTGCTAGAAGTGAGCGTGCTAAAATCAACAATTTTGAGATAATTGATTAATTTTGTGATTAATTTGGTTCGTACACGGTCGAATAGGCCATATACATACCAAAACAAATTCAATAAAGTTATGACACTCGAAAATAAAATTAAACAATTGTTACGAGAATTGATGTCTATGTCTCTCCCTTTCTGAACCTGCCTGGGACCATCTATTCCCCCCCTCTCTCTCTCACACACACACACACACATCCACACCCACCCTCACCGACAAGCATACATGCTATTATTACTACATATACCATTGTACTCAAGCACCTGTTTTTTTTTTCTCCATCATATACATGGTATGCCTAAGAATCCCGTCAAATGCCACCTTCAAAATTCAAAACTCGATTCTCAAATTTGAATTATTAATATTGGATGAAGTAAACTTGAATATAGATATTCTAGTTAATCTTTATTGTATATGTTGTAATCCTTGTGTACCTATATTTATGTTGTTTCGTTGGTGATGTCATTTGTTTTTTCAATTTGGTAAAACAGGGTCCATGACGATAACCACCAATTTGGTGATCTCTATGTACGTATCATAGATGTGCAGTTTCAACAAAGATGATTGGACCAAACTGGTCAAGATGTCTGAGGCATGTTTATGATTCAAGACCGCAAATACAGAGACACAATTATTCAGGCCTTTGACTTAATAAAGTGCAATACAACCCTAAATTAGATTTGAAAAATCAGGTTAACGACTTTTCTGATTTCAATACAAGAAAACTTCAGCAAAATAATACCGCCAGTGATACAATATCATCTTATTGACCGTCGCGACGGCCTTATCATCCACGTTGAATTTTGTTATCAATGATTCTGTTAACAAACCCAGAGTTACACGTGGCGCCGTTTCGGAATAAACCGCGTGATTATAACCTCTTGGTCAATTAGGGCGCTGATATGGGCAGCACTCAAGTTCGTGCGTCAGTGTTGATTGCTGCTATTATTATGACGTCATATTTCAGAAGATTGACCTCCGAATAAACAAAATATATTTTATTTATGAAATACAAGGAAGATATCAGAATATTATCGAAGAAAATACTTTGTTCTTTGACAAAGATTTAGTCATGTATAATCTTGCTTCTATAACGATAAAAAAATCATACGTCTTTGGACAGCCGGTTACGAACATTCTTGCTCTCGTTTACAATAGAATGTATAAGAAACCGCATGTGCACATATTATCACATATTAATTAACAAAGACGCGAAAATATTGCCATCAAAACTACCTTCTTTCTGAGAATGGGTATTGAATTTAGCGCATATCTCCAGTTTTATATAATCTCCTATTCCTTTCAATACTCATTACATAGTTGGGGTAATATTAACAATGGTAAATAGCAAACAATGTTGATTAGTGCATGGGTCCGTGAAAATTATATCCATCGTCTTTTATTTCAAATTATTTGCAGGTGCATCACACATGATAACCCAACGTGGGGGTATATTTTTCTCTTTCCTCTCCTCGAAGGGCTTTTTGAAACACATCCCCAACCAAAGCGAGACAATATCGTATCCTAGTCTTTTTATCATCAGTTGGATCGTGTGCGCTTGATGATTTTTTCCCCTCTCCTATCCCACCCAGCCCAAACGCTCCTCAACAATAGCCATCATTTTTTTGCGGATGGAAATTAATTTTAATCCGATTTTTCTTCTCGGTTTCAGTTTGGAGGGTAATAGAAGCCGCGGGCGGTAGACATTTATTTGCCTTTAGTCCCAGGTACCGGTGGCGATGAATGTCCCTTTCTTCTTCGCCGCCTGTCATCGGGGCAAGCCAGGACCGACAGGCTTTTCAGCCCGTCTAATCTGGCGTGGTATATTTTGTAATATTATTATTAATTTTGTGCCGCTGCCATTGAGCAAATAGACGCCCGACTTAGCACTGTATTCTACCCTTCTTATTCTACTGCTAATCACAATTGGAACACTTAATCAATCGCGAATGAATTCAATAAGAGCTCTGCAAATGCTGGGCTGTTAAGATGATGATTAATGTGTGCTCTTGTTGCTTTCTGGTCGAGGTCTAAATTTTCTAGTTCATTGACATCATCCGACACCTTCTAGGCTTGTTTGTTTCTTCTTTTCTCTTTCTCATCACATCATTGCTTGCTCGGACACGATGATTAGATGTAGCCGCACTTTATGATTGGTCGTTCAACCAACCTAAAATGGAGCGATCTAAACTTCAAAAGGAGGCGCCGCTTGCCAAATATCCACAATGGATCTTTTCAGAGATGTTTTGAATGGTAAAATCTTCACAAAGAGATGTTTTTCGACGCAAACATTTATATTGATGTTTCATGCGTTTTGTGCTAATCTTCTGTGGATTTTTGAGGCATAAATAATTACCCTGAATGGTATTAAGATACCACAGGCCCAGAGGGTCTAAAATGTTCACGATGTAATCCAGAAAATATCAGCATCAAATAAATGAGAGAAGTACATTTACCTTTTTATCAGATAAATCAAGACTTATTTTTCATATTTATGTATTTATTGTATAAAATCAATCTCAAATCAATCAAAATATTTACAAGTAATCCATAATTGGAAATGATAAATCAAGACTTATTTTTCATATCATGTGTTTCGGAAAATGATAACTTAATTGTCTCAGGTTTTAATATTATCTAGCCAACATCATAACACGTGACGAGAATAATCTATTTAACGGCCAATTATAACTTGGTCATGATTGTGAACATAGGGGCCTGACACCATTTGTTAATATTTACAAACGACTTAATACATAATTGTTGTATTTTCTGCACACATAATACAGGTAGCCACAATCACGATATATACTTTTTGTACAGATATGTTAAGCAAATTATTTAACCAAATGGCATCTTACTCCTTTACATATCGATAGGATAGGAATTGCAAGACATTTTAATTAAAATAGTACAAACATTCTACATATCGAATTGAGAGTAATGATTAAAATGTAAAGGCCTGCACAAATTGACTTCTAATTTCCAGAAACGTCTCCCCTCCATTTTTTAAATACAGTTTTGAAGTTTAGATATTTACACTGTCCTACTACTTGTTAAATGATCTTGAATGAGTCTGTTTATCATCTCAACTTAAGATTTCCCCATATCTTTTACCCCAAGTACCCGTCTCATTCAGTCGATATATTTTGGAAGACACCATGAAGGACAACAGACAACAGTGCTGGCTAATAAAAGGGAAATCAAATGTCGCTTTTGCCTCAGATCCGTCTCTACAAACGGACAGGACTATTTCAACTTCTCGATGATCAATATTCCCACAGAAAGGTTGTAGATTCACGTCGAAGACTCGAAGTGCTTTGAAACCAATAAAGGCCTTCGACTGCGGAGTAGAACGCTTAAAGAATTCTGGTAGAGTAAGTGCAAAGCGCTATTATAAGTAACTATAAATATTATATTACCACGCTATGTCAATCTGTATCGGATATTCATCAATGAATGGGGTCTTTGAGAATACAGAATCTGGGGGACTGTTTCATGAAGCGATTTCCAGTGGTTTTTCTGCTATCTGATCAAGGTGAATTTTGAAATGTAGTTGTTTGTCATGTTTCTACTTTGGAATTCAAAGGAAATAGCTCATAACATTTCCACTTAACACTTAAAAACTGACATCTGCTCTTGATAAAAGCAGCTGATCGTCCTGTTTCTGCTTTGGATTTAAAACAAAATAGCTAGAACATTTCTTTTTAAATATTGAAAAAAATGTATTACATTGATGATAATCATAAGTCTCAATGAATTAGTAAGTACTTGATCGGGTTAAGATTCTGATGTACGTATGTCTCATTGATGTTGGGTACATATTCATCCAGTAAATGTTGAAAAGAAGGCAACACTTTCAGCGAAACTCAAGTCCGTCCATCGGTTAAACTTATATTTCTTGAAACATCCCCCCCCCCCCAGTAGCGTATTCCGGTTTACTGTGGGTAACCATGCACGAAAAAGAACGAATCGGACCATGTATTCGTGGCGTGCAGAAGTATATCCATGCACAAAAATAAATAATGTGGGACCAAGTCAAGCGAGTAACAACACACACGTATGCTATCTGTTGCTCGTATGTATTGAAGATAAATCTGACAAGCAGAATGAAACAAAACCAGAAAAAAATGACTTACATATTTTCTTAAAATAATATGTGAAGGAATTTAACAAAATCGTTTCATAGAATGTAATGCAATGCAATATCATGAATCGTGAACGTCATTCAAGAACGGCGCCTACTATACTTCATAAGAGCAATCAGCGTTTTACAATTCATTTCCATATACTGAATTTAAAATTCAATATCAGAGTTAAAAACAAAAACATCAGAATACATACGGAATGTTAACATTTCATTTCCTACAGTCGTTTGTTGTTTTTTTTAACCGGTTTTGGATTCTGCTTTGCTCACGACATGTAAATTCCAAAACCATATCAGACTTTGGGTATATCAATATCTCACATATCATCACATCCTCTGTAAATGCTACATACGTGGGTGGATTTCTTTTTGAGAAAACCATCTTGAACATGATAAAAATACTCGCTCGTAACTCTGTTAAATATTTCGAACAGTTCAATAAAACTTCTCTTCCCTCACTGTCAGCCAAACAGACAGGATCATTTAATGTGATCCGTGTTAAGAGTGGTCGGATGCCATGTCGGTAACTCGACAACTCGACATCGTCTTCCATTTCATGTTCCCAGTCGAGGCAGTATGAGCAGTTTACAGTTGTACATGTCGAAGACCTGCAAAGTTCGAGTCGAGTGGGGTCCTTACAGAATATACCGTGGAGTGGAATTGCCGCTGTAATTCCAGATCCCATAAAGCCGCGGGTCATAAAAGCTGAAATGCCTCATCCCACTGCTGCCACCAAAACTGTATCGTGCATTTTAGAACATTCCGTAATTTCACATCTGATTCCGCATTTTCACGTTGACTCCACTTAGTCCATTCGAAAGGGGTTGTACTCTGCACTAATTTTAAGACAAGTCATTGACAATAGCAGTGGTAACATCCCCCGATGGAAACGCACGTTTCTCGGCTGTGTCGCGCCCTGAGGAGGTAACATCTCTCCTAATTCTGGATCTAAGTTTGGTATAGATGCTCAAACCAATGCGTGTTTACCTCCCGGAATTAGCCAGGCTACAGGCAGTGAATGTCTTATTTTCTAAGACGTTGGGGATATCTTCATGAGACCTATGAAGAGGATGGAAATGCCTACACCATCAATGAAATTTCTCTCCTAACTTGCCTTCATGTTCAAGGGTGTATAGGCCATTGTATTTTGTGTTTTACATACGTCATGTACATGTACATCCCCCAATAATATATATAACTGGGACATTTATATGTAGCTGTTTGTATACAAACAACGCATAACTTTTGGTCTGGCATCTGTTATTGCGCAAAACATATACAAACTTGTAAAGGAGAATAGGAATGAAATTCATACACTCCTCTTTATATTTTGATAAATGCAGTTCTAAGATGAGATACAAATGCTTTTAACGATAAGAATATCCATCAACAAAGAACATAGATGAAGTTTAGCTGATGAGAATTTAAATGATTAACCCTATCCAGGCCAGGGTATTTTGGGAGTTCCTATATGGCCAGGGGGGGAGCCTCCCACGCCCCCCCCCCCTAAGATCTCCGCCGTCGACCACGTCGACCACGGGTTGCCTGGGACATAATCTACAAAATTGTATAGTAATTTATTTCATGCGAATCGCTATTAAGTGATAATGCTAATTTATCAACATGTGTGTCTCCACGCAGAGACTAGCACATACAAAACTTACTGTTTCAATTTGGCAATTCAATTCACAAGGCATGAGTAGGCTGCACATTCAGAGTCTTAACTCTAGTCAAGGGTTTGCACAGCAGACTAGGTCAATGGTAAAGCAACCCTAAGGGGATAAACTGGTCGACAACACTATCATGACTATTATAATCATGAAAATTACACATGAAAATTTATTCACATCCTAAATATGCCCAGGGATTTTTTTTATCTGAGATTCCTCTCGCACATAGACCATCAACGAACGCTCTAAACTGAAGTACAATTACGACCTCTTTTAATATATGTACACACACACACACACACACACACATATATATATATATATATATATATATATATATATATATATATATATATATATATATATATATAACATATATATATGTATATTTATGAATATGGCATGTTTACAAAGCTGCGTTGATTGTGTACGACGCCTTTGACAAATTTTGTTATCATACATGTAATATCTACACCACGTAGACGATAGTCGGTCCCGTTACATAAGAAATACTTTTTCAGGAGCAGAATAGTAACTTTACCATTTAATGGCATCTTTCATGAAATCCCTTATTCTGATTGGATGTTGAGCAATGTTGCTATGGTAGTTACCATAAGATTGCAAACTAAAATATTAATAAGAAATACTTTTTGGAGGCAGAATAGTAATTTTGCCATTCCATGGTAACTTTCAAGGTATACATTTATTTGAGAGGATTTTGAACAATGTTGCAATGACAATTACCATTACCATTACCAACGGGGCTACGATAAAAAAAACGCACAAAAAACAAACAAAATGATCCTTAAGATTCGTGATTATATTGATAGTTAAAAGTAACACTGCTATGAATGATGCAATTAACAAAATGAACAACGAAATGTTATTCCCTTCTTTACATTTTCTTCTCAACTTAATGATGGTTTATAGAATAAAATAGGTGAAACGCTCAATATGACCGATTTGGTTATATCTTAGCAGGTGCATTATTACCACACGGCCACCGATACATGTATATCTCTAAGTGTTTTTTTTTCTGTAGGTAGTGGGGGCGGTCCATTCATCCAATACAAAATAGTTTTGGTAGATCAGGTAGTAAACCTTTTCTGCTTTCTATTTGGAGTGGTCAAAGAGGGGAAGTAATGTGCTACTCGTCTTCTCATCAAATATCATTGAAGCGAAATGCTACAGCGCCCCTTCATCTGCAAATCATGCAGAAAAGTCGTTCTGAATTCAAAGAGTTTACCCCCTACGGATCGGAAATGTGGTTTCAAACAGACAACCTAGGGGTAATGATCGCGGGTATGCACTACCATGACTAGACTACCATGGATACGATGGATGAACCTGACAATAGGCCATCAATCGGAAGTCCAGCGGTATCGTATT
Organism: Lytechinus variegatus; assembly: GCF_018143015.1. NCBI lineage: Eukaryota > Metazoa > Echinodermata > Echinoidea > Temnopleuroida > Toxopneustidae > Lytechinus > Lytechinus variegatus. The sequence continues at coordinate 51,866,983 of NC_054741.1, forward strand.
TCGGTGACCCAGGTTCGAATCTAGGTCATTGTACTATTTACTTTTGGTATGTAATCGATCTGTATCACCAGCCCCCTGGAAGGATCTACAGATGTTGGGCAACTGGTGTCAAACGTTATCATTCATGCTTTCTAGGCAGTCTGGTAAATATAACAATCCGTTTATCGAGATAAGCAATTTTAATTTCAACACCTTTGCAACATTAGCCCTCATTTTATCAAAATAGGCACAGCAAGTTTCCTACATTAAAACCTGCCAATACCTCTAACATCAAATTCGTGGTCACGAAAAAGGTGATTTAGCCCAGATTTGTTTTGTATATTCATGTTTCAGAATTTTGCTTGTAAAAGATTAATATTTCTAAAATGGTTTCGTTTCGATAATCATATTCATTACCTCCGAGTAATATTGTATTTGAGTTACTCAAGAATGTTACAGTTGCACCATTCTGTTGAAAGGCAAAAGAGAGAATCTTATCAATTCCATAAATTTATGAGTAAGCTTACCGATCTCCCCAAAGAGAAGCATGATTATACAAGGATACATTCACAATCTAATTCATTGAAGCTAATAGATTCCCTCTGAACACGCAAAAAATGAGAAAAATATATATATCTTTGCAAATTTTTCACGAGTGAATTTATGAAACGCTGATCAACTGTTGAAAATGTAAAGAATCATCTGCTTGGATATATCATAAATCTTAACATGATATCACGAGGTGTTTCTTCTTGCCTGAAAGTATCCCGACACAACAGCAGGGCATTCAACTCCATGGTTTGAAAAGGGCATTCACCATATTGTACAAAGGAATAATATTTTACGATAAGCACTTAAACTTCCTCTATCACCAGATTACTACCAACCGCAAATCCTTCTTTTCTCCAGGTCCCTATATTATTATGCGAACATGGTGCATGATGATTATGCTATTATGGTAATGACATTTCTCCAAGAGTTTAGATAAGCATTACAATTTTAAAACAGATAAAATGAATCACATTATATCTGAAACAAAACTGTATCACATACTTTTGCCATGGTTGTCACGGTTGTTGGTAAATTAATTACATGGTGTCGACTTCAAAGTATTTTTTCGTACCTTATGTTTTGAGGTAATTTATACCGCGCGTTGTAATTCTTTCATTCATCTGGAAGGATACTTGATAAAGCATCTTTCAACGAATGACTATTGGGTTATTGATCTCACAATTATCATCAATAGATAATATTTTGCGTATGAAATTTTACTCATACAGCCAAAAGTCATCTTTGGTACCTTGTGTTCAAAAGGGCACCTCATTCAAAGGGTATGACATCTAATCTCACGGGCATCTTGGATACCCTGACTCTTGAAGATCATCTTCATCTGAAGACAGGAAGAGGATAAAGGGTGACTGTCCTGTCCATAATGCACTTTTTTAAAGTCAACCCATCCTTCGGCCAATCTGAAGGGAGACCCGAATAACTCCAACATTTGTACAGCTCTGGCACTTATGAGTCATGGAATTAATCTTCCAGCTCTGTAACTTTTGAATATTGGTATGTATCCAAGTTCAGAAGAACTCTGCCATATCACCACCTTCATTACGTGCCATTTAGGAGGAAGTACGGCAGTGTGGCCACATGGCAATGATCGAACGCTACCAACTCGACTATGGTTTTCCCCCGACCAACTAATGTTGAATCAAATTCTGATTTTATTAGTCATGATGGGCCAATAATCGTTGGGGCGTAGATAGTGCCGATGGTGTAATGTCATTTTCTCCTCCGCTACTACTACTATACCTGAACGAAACCATTGAGCGAGCCATGCTTTTAAATTTGGCATTCTCGCGGGGATACATCTATCTCCAAAACGTATTGACGGACGACTTGAAAGCTGTTCACACATTCGGACGGGTGAAGAGTCAATACGAGAAAGAGTGGTTCTCGACCCTTATTATGCTAGAACAGTCATGCTGGTAAAACACGCAGCACCATACTAACGCACGTATGAGAAGGGGTTGGGAACTTTCCAAAAGCGTTTTCTTGACCGTATGCATATGGTGATGCCAGGTGTGTGTGAACCCAGCTCACGAAATCATTGTAGAGACGAGAACTTACTGATCGAATGTTGCCAATAAGCCAAAAGCCAACATGGCCAACATGACGCGTCCCTTGAACTTTGAAGAAAGATGTAGTCATGAATGAAAACCTCGACTAGAAGGTCATAACCGGTCAGAAGAGTACTGTTAGTACACAGACATTCTTCATGTTCATGATGAACCAAGAAGTAGAATAATAAAATAAGAAGAAATGTATATTAGGTAAAAAAAGAAGAGATTGGTGGAAAACAAGGGATACTAGAGATGGAGAAATACTAGTCTAAAATGAGAAGGGAAGAATATGAGAAAAAATAACGAACAAAAAGAAGATGAAAAAGGGGAAAAATGAGGGAAGAAGAGACAAGTGAAAAGGAAGAATGCAATAAAGACATAGAAGGATAAAGGAAGGCAAACTTCATACAAACATAATTAAGGAAATAAAGAAATGGGAATGAAACTTGTACATAATTCAATTCAATTCAACATTATATCATTCATTACGCATTCGTCAATTCAGATGTTATCATTTACTTTAAAATACTAAGAATGAGAAAGATATATCTATAATCAAAATTGGATGAAGACAAAATGAAATCCCACTTTCCAGAACGCTATGCAAGCATTTCAATCATCAGCACGCAATCAATATCTCTATACGGTAATCTCCCAATTTCGCGTCGTTATATGCCGACATTCCTTGACATCTCGATGCCATTTATTCATCTTTAATTCCTCGTTTCTATCCAGCGGAAAATTCATTTTCACAAACGGAAATTGTATCAGTGATAATTCTATTGTCATTATATGAATTCGAAACAACAAACCAAGGAACTAGTCAATGCCAGCCTCAATGCCGACTTTGCCGGCCTAGTCATTGGCCTCGTGATCCAGTGTACTAGGTCTATGGGAGAGAGTTTACTCTTGCGGCCTCGCGACTATAAGAAAGTCCCGGCTTTGACTACTACAATTCTGCAATCAACCAATTTACCTCCGAAAATGATATTGAAAAAAAAAATAGTGGGTTAACATCTACCTTAGATCGGCATAGGTATGGTGTTTAGACAAATACTGTCATTAATATTTCCATCTTTAGCTACTTTGGTAGAAATCTCCAGAATTCGGAGAACATACCAACAATGTCTCTATTGATTTACTATGAACTACGGTTTGGCGCAGCCATTTGCTATATTATAGACTGCGCAGAGAGAGAAAAAATAATAAACTGAGAATTTGCTTGCACCGATTGTCACCGATATCTGTTCATCTTATAGTAGGTTTTAGTTCCACGTTATTATGGTTATGAGAAATAGCAATTGGTATGCCCCCTCTATTGTCGCTCACTGGCCCTAACTCAATATATTGCCATCTTTTACTGTATAGGAAAAGATAAGCAGCGGAGAGATCAAGTTCAGATCAAATTAATCCTTGCGATACATCAAATTAGATGTTTAATCATTATTTATCATTTTCTTATAGAATTGAAAAAATACAATGGTGATCAAGGAGCATATAACTTTTTTGACCATCAAAAGCATAGACTTTTCCCTTTGAGGATCACATTTTTTTTCTCCCTTCCTCTCCTTCTATCTTTCTTTTCCTTTCTGTGTGTGTGTCTCTCTCTCCTCCATCATCATTCTCACTATTATATTCTTCATCTTCCAGTCAAAGAATCTGGAAAGCATCTCTGATTACGATGGCAACATGGTTTCCTTGACCACAAACCACATGAAGTGATCAGAAGTCGAGGGAGAGGAACATCCTACTCATGGCCTGCCTCTGGCACTTTATTGACAAGTTGGTCACCACTGACGAGGATATTAATAAACTTTTCTTTCTCTGCCCCTCTCTTTCTATCTCTATCCTTCTCTCTCGCTCTCACAAATATTATGTTCAAACTATGGACCTAAAAGTAGGTCCATAGTTCAAACACACACTACTTACTATCTCTCTCCCCTTCTCTCTCTCTTTTCACTGTCTAACTCTCTCTTTCTGTTGCCTCTCTGCTTCTGTTTCCTCAGTCACTCCCCTTTCTGTCCCCTGTCTTCTTTTACCCTGATTATTAATTACTCTTTATTTTCTTTTTTCTTTTTTACATTTCTCCCCTTGTATCATTTTCTCTACCTCCCGCATCTCTTACCTCCACTTTTTTTTATTCTCCCCCTTCTTCTTATTTTCCTCTTCCTCTTCCTCCTCCTCCTCCTCCTTCTTCTTCTTCTTCTTCTGCTTCTTCGCTCTTCATTATCATGATCATGATCATGATCATCATCATCTTCTTCATCTTCATCTTTTTCTTCTTCTCCTTCATCATCATCTCCTTGATCATCATCATCATCATCATCTTCTTCTTCTTCTTCTTGAATAAATGAATCAATTTTTATTTATTATCCAATGCAATGATAACACCAATTTACGAGTTTACAAACAATCAGTTATGGATACAAAGAAAAGCAAGGATAATAGGAACCAGAAAATATCATTCATGAATGCTTGTCAAGTCTGGCCCCTTCTATATATAGTCCAGATATTTCTTCTTCTTCTTCTTCTTTAACTTCTACTTCTTCTCCTCCTCCTCTCTCATTTTCTGCTTCATCCTCCTCCTTCTTTCACTTCTTCTTCTCCTTCTTCTACTCCTCTTCCTCTCTCTCTCTTGTTCTCCGCCCCCTTTCTCTCTCCATTTTTCTATCACCACCCCTCTCTCTTAGAGTCTCTTTCTACCACATCCAATCAATAAGATCATAATTTTGCACACCATTTTCAATATCCGTCTTGCCTTTGGGTCAGAGGATGGTTGTATTGATGACTTCTTCAAGATCATTGCTGTTACTGGGGTTACTCGGCGATTCTTCATCACTTTCTACGTCTTCAACCCCAAGGAGGTGAACAGTCTAAACACTTGAGTCATTGCTTCAAGATAGGGACAGTCCTGCATTTATATTTGCTCAGTAAGATATTGTGAACTATATTAATCATGGTGGAAATGAAACACATGCATTTCTCGTTTAATCTTTATTGATTCCATCACCCCATACCGTGATAACAGTTTCGTTCTAATATGAATTCAACTTTTGATTAGTTTGCTCTAATCAAATACCAAGCACAATTACATAATTTTCAGGTAATCATAACATTTCAAAAGCAGCAGTATATTTTAAATCTACTTATAATATTTATATCTTAATACACAGAGTAGACTTCATTGAGCAAAACGCCGAAAATTTCATCAAATGGATAACAAATAATAAATTTATTGAAGTTTAAAGTATTTTGTGAAAGCAGTCGTTATGAATATTCATTAGGCGAGCTGATGATGTCACATCTCCACTTTCCGTTTTCTTATGTTATTACACAAAATCATAATTTTTCATTATTTCATACTTGTGTGAATAATATGTCTCCCTTATAATGAAATAAGTTGCAGCAATAAATATCTAATGCACTAAGTCAGTTGTCAATCCAATTTTTCTAGTTCTTGGAGGAAAAAATTTGAATGAACCTTATTTCATATAATAAAATACAAAAGAACAAGTGGAGACGTGACATCATCAGCCCACCTCATGAATGTTCATGACGACTGTTTTTACAAAATATTACTAAACTTTAAAATTCAATAACTTTGCTATTTGTTGTGCGATTTGACGAAATTTTCGGTTCTTTGCTCAGTGAGTTATATTCTATTTATTAAGCTATAAATACTTTCAGCCTGGACCACCCCTTTAATAATATGTAACTTTCGTATTCATGAAAGCAAGTGAATATGCAGTACATAATTATGCAATATTACAAAAGGAAATCTCTATTTTTTATTAATGAAGTTGAAACTAAAAAGATTTGCTATTGTCACATTCAAATGAAAAAAACCCCAAGAGTTTTGATAAATGTAGTAGTAGCATATTTTACTGAGAATTAGTTGAAAAGACTTGCTATCAACAAGTCTAACTATTCTCTAGGAAATTGCAAAAGAGACAGAATAGGAAATTCCCAAACCTTGGTGCATTAATGTAATAAAAAAGACATGTGTAGTTTTCAACATGAAATCATGCCTAATCACGTTTACACCCTTATCTTCATCGGATCATAAAGTTCGATCTCTTCAGGCTAAAAGATATAGACTTTCACTCATGTTTTATCATTCTTTAACGTCTCAAGTGTGGAAAAATGATGTACATTATATTCTTTTAACTCTGAAAATGGAAATTTACATCAATATCAGCAAGCCAAATACTTAAAAAGTCTCCATTTCATAACTGGCGACCCTCCAAAACAGATCCGGCTTTACGCGCTACTTTACATTGAGTACATGTATGATAGAAAGAACGGTTCAGACCAGCTAAAGCCGCGCTGTGCCCTGACCCCGAGGGCATTGAGGGAAGAGCGAGGAAAAAAGGACAGAAAACACCATGTAATTAAATAGTGGATAGTGAGTATTAAAGCCGAACCTGTCTGTCATGATATTAATGTTCCGAGGAAACTGTGAATTTATCAAACAATGTGTTCAGACGAATGCGAGAATAGTAAAGAACTGTGAAGAAAAAATGTGTGAACTTTCGAGTCGTATGCTGTGGCTGATTGATGCCAGCGATAACAGGTAACAGACTTAAATCTCACAGCACGAGATAATCATTTCATGATAAAAAAAAACTTGATTAGGGTTCGAAATATACATATTTCCTAATTTTTCGCTCAGAATTAACTGAAAAATGTTACAGAAAAGAGAGCGAACAAACAAAAAAGGAGCTGAGTTTTTTCTTCAATATTTGCAATTTTGATAGTGCCATTTCAATTATTTCACAAAGTTCAAATGTACGCTTTTTGTATTTTTTGTGAATAATGTACAGAAGATTGGCTACGCTCCGAAAATACAACAGTAGAAGTCTATAATTATTAGATACCACACTCCATGAAAGAAGATTATTGACTGGTAGAGTGTGTACGTCATATGCACTACGAAAGATTAATCCTTATTACGAAGATGATAAATTTGAGTGTGAACATTTGTCCTCTGTGTAGTTTGGAATTACCCCCTTCTTAGTATGGGCGGCACGTACGCACTGCAGCGTGTGCCGTGCAATCCGATATAGTTCTTGAAAAAAGGGAGAAAGCTATATGAAGAATGGAAGACATAGAACGTGCATACATTGGAGAATGGCATACAAAGATCCAGAGAGAGCAAGAGAAAAATGTAGATAAAGAAATAGGGGGTAAAGAAAAAAGGAAGGAGGAAAGACAGAAAGAAAGAAAAATAGAGAGAGATATAAAGAAAGAAAGAAAGAGAGGAAGGGAGGGATTGAGAGGGGAAGGAATTCGTAAATTGAGGGAAGTATAAGTAAATTGAATGTAAAAATTGACTTAGAAATTACTTAAGAAACAAGAATTCCAATCAATATCAAAAATTTCGAGAAACTTATTCGAAAGAAACAGAAAATGAGAAAGACGAACAATCAACTGCATGGTCCGGGAAGAGTGAGGAGAGATGTGGAGATTGGGTTAGAGGGTGCATAACAAAAATTAACTTCATGTACGTCAGAAGAAAAGAGGGGGACTACTGTAGAATTGCTAGATTTGATGATCCGTATTATTTTGTATTCGTATCAGACATGTCAGAGGCTCTAGTTGGACCGTGATCATATCATACGTCTACCACGCAACGACTGAAACAACACCGTCAAAATCAAATCACGGCTCCGAGATTGAGTTATGATGGCGTTGATGAGGTCCGCAGAGTACCCGTCCATGGCGATGATGAGTGCTCCAGCATGCTCATAATCAAAATGATGGAGATTCGAGTTTCATAATAGCGTGGCTGATTACAGTGCATTTGGATTATGCGCGCCTACATTCGATTTGAAAGTTTTTAAGGGCTGTGTTTGACACGATCTCATTGTATATAGATATTTCTCTGTTTCATTCTAACATGTCAACAAGTCAACCTAGGATGAAAGCTGAATTACATTTTGAAAAATTCTGAGAAAAAGAAAACCTTATGTTTTGATGAACCCAAATATGTTTACAAGTCACAGGTAAATTTCTTCCCTCACAAAGTGGATACTGCAAATAGCCAAAATATTGGTTGGTATAAACATCTGACCTGACGAGGCATTTGTTTTCCCTCAAAAAGTAATTTTGTTCTAAAACCACTGATTATTTTGTGATAAGTATGATCACTATTTTCAAAAAGTATAAATACAAAATTGTATTGATATTCATCCTTCTTCCTCATATATTATTCATTTCTCTTACATTAAAGGCATTTATCAGTGGGTTAGAACTTAGAACCCTGTCTTTTAGTTGGCAACCATTGTAATCGGACATTAAAAAAGCTGTCCCAGATAAGGCTTTACTAGAGAGGAACTATTTCAAGTGCAAGATTTTAAACCCCCATACCATTTTAATACCCCTGATCAGCAATATGGGCGGGGGGGATGATCCGACCCGCTTCCCGTAACCGTGCTTACCTCGCTATCGTCATCGTATCTTCTCAAGGGCGTCTGGTATCCTTTCGATCTGTAGATCACCCTCTGTCCAAAGTCCGTGTGGATATCTCCTAAGTAGAGTGACTCCGACCTTCGGACAATGCCCGTGTTCTCCACTCGTCTCTGGTATACCTCCTGGCGTATCATCTGGAGTTCGTTCATGGTGAATCCCAAACCTGGCGTACAGTCTATCTGGATGACGTCTCGTGAGTTATCAAGAACGACGTACTTCCTGAAGACAGTAGACAGTATAAATGCCATGAAAGAGGAACACATCTGGTGGAACGGTATGGGCCTACATCGAGAATATATTTCTTCTTCACCAGAATATAAAAAATACTTGATTAAAAAAAAAGCTTAAGCGACGGTGTTTCTCCAAACTATGAATTCACGTACTGGTACGTCGAGCCTACTTGTTTCAAAACCGGCCATTTCACTGTTTGAGCATTGATCAAAACTAAATCCTGCCAGATTTGCCTGACTCTAGCCTTTTACTTGAGGACAGTCTGGATATGAATGGGTTTCTCAGAAATATTAGTGAGAAAGGATTTTTAATGATTTTATACACATAAATCACTTGAAATAATTTTATTTTCATCTTCAATGAAATTGGTTTTGTTATAGTGAATCAATCGACTGATCATGGACGAGAAGTAAGGATAACATCGTATTTTGATATTGAGGTATAGGCCTTTTAAGCTTTTAAAAGTGCTTGTAAAAGTGCTTATTAAAGGTGAGTTCTTCACTAATAAACATTCCCAATGGCAATGATGTTAAATTTTGACGATACCTGAATATAGCAAGCGGTTGGTTCGGTTCCACCATTCCCGGACAGCTACCATTTAATTGACGAGCCAGCATCATGGCGAATCTGTCCTGGAACACTGTCAATGTCACCTTCTCCAACTCGTACATGGCTTCGTTTGCCCCGTCAAGAGTAAAAGTCAGTCCACCGACGGTGAGCTGGCCCCGGATCCGATAGGAATAGGCCGGTGACTGGCACTGGTGGTCCGAGTAGTAGAACTGGTAGAAGGTGAAACTGTGGTCTGAATGAAACTTGTACCGGCGGGTGAGGTAGGAAGGTCCTGGTCTCGTTTCGCAGCTGTGATTGGAAAGAGAAAATTATAAACCAGATGAAATTACTATACAATTTTCTCCCATTTTGGTTTGATTATTACGTTAAACATTGCTACAGCTGTCATAAGGTATGGTCACTTGCATCAGGATTAATACCAAGCTTCAAATTAACTCCGTTAGATATCTATTTCTATACATCGCGAACCACACATTAACAAAAGTATAATCAAGTAGGCTGACAATAGCATACATTTGTACAAGCATGACACCACCTACACACAAACACGCACGCATCCACATAACTTTTCTTTGGAAAGAAATTTAAAAAAAGCCATGCTCATTTGGATAGATTTATAAGAGCTGAGTTTGTGGTCGTAATTATTTCTAAATTAATATCGATATCATAGTGTAAGTGGGGAGTGAATATGTGCGTGTGGAGGGGAGGGGAGGGGAGAACGTTATTTAGCTCTTCAACCAACATTGTTTGCATTGTCATTTCAATCACCAACAAAGACCAGCCCCCCCCCCCTGTATGCCACCCCTCTTCTCTAGCTCCCTATTAATTTCAAACTCTTTCTACCCGCTCTGTCTGCACCGTAAAAACTGTGGTGTTAAAACTGACACCCATTGGAGTTAATAGAGGACCACACCCTCAGGTGTTAAAATAACACCCTAGAGATTGAACATAACACCAAAGAGTGTAAATGTAACAACCATAGGTGTTGTAATACCACCTATAGGTGTAAAACTAACACCACCAATTTAACACCGGTGTAAGATAACTGGTGTGGTCCTCTATGTACACCGGACACACCACAATTTTGCTGTGTGGGAAAACTGATAACCACTAAACGGGGGCATCTTTTATTTGCTACAATTTGGTTTTTTAATCGTCTCTGGAAATCCTTTCACTGTGCTAGACAAAGAACAAATATGTCGGCTAATGTCAGGGAAAATCGTTCATATTGGCGCGAAAAACTTAAGTCACACGGTTGATTAGGGCGATCGTTCATCCCAGTGACGAGGCAAGTTCATTATCCTCATTCCAACTGTCATGATTTTATGGTCTTTCCATTCAGACACTTTGTTGTTTTGAATATTTTTTTTTCTTATTGAACACGCTGATGATCAAACAGATTACAAATCTGAATTTAACGTTAGGTCCCATGTTATTTCAAACAAAAATGTTCCATAGGTTTGTTGGTCTATCAATATCAATAATATTTTATGAAAAAAACAAAAATAACCTATCACAGTGCGATCTTCGAGACTACTTCAACTAGTCATTTTGACAGACGCAGTATCGATTGGTCGAGATAAATAATATAGATAACAATGTTAGATTTGAAGCAGAAAATCCACTCTGTAAAAATGTGAAAAAAGAAGCAAGAAGTAAATAAAAAAGGATTTGAGGAGGTCTTTTTCAGACAAAATTGTAGATGTCCTCAGGAAGGCTTTTCCACAATGTATTACCTGCATGAAAAAGGTATCTTCCCCCTCTCTCAAGATTTCTGAGATTTACTAACTAGAAATTTTTTGCACCTCGACGCAGAACGCTTTCAAGAACATAGAAAATATATTTTCAAATGCCCTTCATGACTAAGATCACTAAGAAGTCAACAGTGTCAAAAAATTGGTAAATCAAGACACCAGTTAGGTACATCCTTGACTCTGCATGGACAAACGACATACATATATAGGCTTATTCGCATTTTTCGTCAGTTCCGAAACTCAGGACGAAATTGCTGTTCCGTTTCTCAAATTTTAGACAAAGTCCTCCTAGCTGTTCATTGTCATTTGACAGGCATTTTCAATATATTTTCTGTGCTCTTGAATTTGTTCTGGGTCGCAGTGCGGAAATTCCCTTATGGTTTTCAAGGGAACAAGATGCTGATGAGCGTAGAGGCCTGGTTGATCTGGAGTAATTGATAAAAAGTAGATTGTGCAATCTAATTAAGATATCAACTCATCGCTCGCTTAGCACAGCTTCCAAATGTCAGGGAACAACTGACCAGCAAACGTCACTGGTGTAAATGGAGTCTGAACAGTGACCAAGGGGGGGGGGCAGCTCTCGGTTTTCTCTAGCTTTTTTTAAATTGCCTATCGTATGACGCTAAATACACTTAAAATGTATAAAATTTATCATTTTACATTTATTTACATGACTTTAATGCATTTACTTATACAGATCACATTGTGGAAATAGATTATATGAATTATTACAAAATCCAAAAGGTAGTTATGTACTGACTATAACGGGACTAATTTCTCAAACGTCGTAAAATGCAGTGTGCAATGGTAACGAGGTGTTATGATATAAGTGTATAAAACGAACACACGTTGAATTACCGTTTTACATTCAAATTGATTTGGATGAGAGTCCGCGAAACTGCATGGCATTACACAGACGGATTAAATTAATGTTGCGGAAAGAGGACGGCAATTTAATTAAGACAAGGGACATTCCAAGGTAGTCTACATTCATTCAAGATTGGAACTTACCGGTGGACTAATTCATCAAAGATAACCAAACCCTTTCCAGATTAACGCATACAGATTTAAATAATTCCTCAGACATTCCAATACATTTACCAAAGACTATTTTTTTCATCAAGTAAAAAAAGAAGGAAATGCTAATTCCTAGCGTTTGTTGTTTGATTTTGTTATATTAGTTTGCAATGAAAAAAAAAACACTATAATTCATAATAAGACTGGGTGATGTGTTTTTAATTTGAAAATGGATGCTGGTCGTAAAATGCCTTCTTTACATCACGTTAAAGGTAAATGCTAGTTTTGGTAACGATATCAAAATGAGTTCGTACAGAATCCAATGAAATGACCACTAAAGTGTCTGTTTGTATAAATAAAACGCATGTGCCAAAGGATTCTGGAAGAAATCGTGTAATTGCTGAGAAATCAGCAAATAAGCACGGGATTCGGGTAGGGCGTCGGGCCCGACGCCCTATAAGCAATAATTTTACATTGTCCCACGTGCGCTTATCTGTGTAGGGGATTTTCGGTGTGAACATTTTTAAGCATAAATTTCAAGATTTCACAAAGTCCAATTAATGTAACTGTACCAGATCTAGATCCTTGATGATATACTGGCAATTAAGCCTTGTTTTACAGACTTTCTCATGAAATCAGTGTTACTGCAACTACTGGAATTTCTCTTAAAGCATCATGGATATGCAGGTCATATTTTGCCAACTGTACCTGGACCAAGAATTTACAACACTTATCGAATTGATCTCTTTTCTTCTATCCTTATTCCCCTCCTCTCTTTCCCTCTCTGCACCCCTCTCCCTTATTTCGTAACACCTCTGTGTCACGGATTTATTTTCAGCGCCCACGAACTTTACTTTCCATAACTTAAATCCTAAAATGACCATGTACCTGAGGACTACTGTATATGCTACAGTTAAGGATCACTGCTGACCTTGGTCGAGTCATGAAAAGCTGAGTTTGGACTTAGGGCGAAATGATTATATGATATAGCAAGAAATATGCAAGGGGGTTTCACACCGTTCCAATGTATTGAACATCAAAATTATGAAATCTCCCGTGCCTTTAGACAATCTGGTCCCCATTCAAAACCACACGCAGTAATACGTATCTCTTAAAATAATTTGTAAAAAGTTTTATGGAACTTTTCGATAACTTGTTGCATTTATCCCATTAAAATTTATCCAAATTGCCAAAAAATACTCAATAAACCTCCTCAATTGAATAATAGCAAAATTAATTTTACACACTCATTCTAATGGATGATTAATAAAGTCCAGTTCGGTTTCGGTGCTGTTTTTGTGGCACTTTCTAACTAGTGGCTCCAAGCAGGCCACTCCCTGCTTCAGGTATGCCCTGACGTTTTATATCATGTGTCACGTGGCAAAATTGTGACCACGTGACATTTGACACTTTTTCACTTCCTATTCATGAATCGCAAGATCTTTAAATTATATATATATATATATATCTTGAATTTTTAAGGAGCGAAGGTGGGAACATAGGTAAAAAAAACTGGTAAAGGGATCAATTACTCATTATCAAATAAATTAAAATTAAATCAATTCATTTCAAGTTAATCTACAAATCAAGTTGATCGATTCTATTAATCTTGATTTCGTAGTCGGGTATGAATCCTGTTTTTGTTGTCACTCGATAACATTGTTTTTGGAAGCATTCGTCACGGCTATTACATTCGTCACATATTCTTATTCTTTTGGGACTGTGTGAAGTATGCACAGTAAAAATGTGTCTTGCGAGGCTATACAAACCTATATATTTTCTCTTTCAGACGAAAGATTTTTGCGTAGAGATGCACGGCGTACATTATACAGATGTATAGATTAATACGATGTTTTCTCTCGATTACCCATGATTTAACATTTATCAGTCGTTTTAATATAGGTTGTATACTGCAAAAATAACACATGAGCTTTAATAAGTAAGAACTTTTTGAATGATTTCATCCACACGACTTACAAAACTGTTCATTACCCAAGGAGAAAAATGCACTCTCTGTGTGTTAAATCATGTTTATGCTTTTGATGTAATATTGAGAATGGCATTATCATGACTACTGAAAGGTCTTCGATAACTCAATTTAGATAATTCAACATTTTTTTTAAAGCACGAATTTCGAATTGCCATGGTGAGGATGTGTTGTTTTCATGACCGAATAAATAAAGAACCAAACGGTGGATGATAAATCAAGTCCACTTATGTTAAAGGCTTTAATCAACCATTGAAATTGATAAGGTTTCTTGATAATTTGATTTTCTTGATTACCGAGAATGTCAAAGTTGATTACAGCCTCACATGAATCTGATGCTAAACCTCCATCTCATATATTGGTTTATCATTTCGGTATAACCCGAGGCCATCATCAAATGATAAACATGGTTCAGATTGAGAAGGGGAGAGGAGGGTGGGATGGGGGCATATCTACTTGTCCGATTCCTTTCTTGCAATTTCCATGATAAATACTACAAAATATATGTCTCGAAATTTGACCCATCTGGTAGCTTTCATGCAAGAATACACCTGCTATTTCACGCTTCCCTGGTATGAATCAACCCACAGTGCTCCATTTGGAAAGACTTTAGTCTTGCAAATGGAGACATACCTTTCCAAAACTCAAGTCATCATAATGATGAACCACGATTCATGCAGATAAGCATCGTGATTAAAAGTTTTTACTATTCTTTTTTCTAATATATAAAGATTTTAATTGTTTGTCCTACATATTTCCATTTTCTTCTTCAAAAACCTTTCATATTCGATTACAGGTATATTAATGTTTCCAAAGTCCAAGTTGATAATAATTGGGAAAATGCGCCCAAGTTTCACATTGAAAATGTCATCAATAAATAGAATATGAAAAAAAAGAGAAAGTTCCTGCTGCATTTCACGAAAGTCGCTGTTTCAAGTTTAATTCCTCGTGATGTCTTGTCATCTCAAAAAGAAACTGCCAATAATGTATAGATTATCATTAAACATATCTACGTCTTCATCATGAGACTAACGTCCCTATAAACAGATGTTTGCCAGCCCGAGGGGTGAATGAACCTGAACTATATTCAATTTGATATCAAGACCAGAAAATAGAATCGTCTTAGCATGCTTAGGGAGAGAGAAGACGGCAGGAAATGACCAGAGAAAAAATACTATGTTATTACAAGACCAGACTTTACCGAGCAGGTAGATTTGCTAATCAAGAAGAGAGAATGTTATTTTTTCATTTGTATGATATCATAAAATCATAATCAAGGTAAAATTGCAATAAGAGAATGGTATTTTGATTTTGATGGTTGAAAGGGGAAGTAATTGTTTTCGAACCTTATGGGAAGAGTATCTCCATGCGATTCCCTTTATTAAGACTTTTTGTTTAATACCTCTGTCACATTTACTCTACGGCGGCCGTACGGCGAGTCGAAAACAGCCGTTATACCATTTGTTGTACCAGCTAAATATAGGTGGTTTGAATAAAAATGAATAAAACGGCTGTTTTCGACTCGCCGTATGGCCACCGTAGAGTAAATGTGACTGAGGTATAAACGATAATTCAGGAGATAGAAATAAGAAGAGAATCGTGCATCAGCTGAAAGCTTTCAAGTTTGATTCCATTTCCGGGATGATCGCTCCTGTGGAAAAGCTGCACATTGCATAAGTTAACTTATAGCCTTTATGTTCTATCTTTTCCCTAATCCTTCCACCCTGAACCAAGCCCGGGAATATTGGCCCAATATAAGAATAGTCATGATCGTGTCATTCAACATAACATTCACTCTTTTAATTTGCCCTATTTTAAACACCTCGTCGCTCTTCTTTCCTCTGCATGTATTCTTTTAAGCCGAAGTGTGTCAATCTAATATGATTTCTGCCGTCTGGGACCGAAATTTAATGTCACTACCCGAAAGATATGAGCAAGGAATGGAACCTCTCCATCAGTTTGTATCTTCCCCACGTAACTTGGATTACAGGCCAGTTGCTATGTGTCCGGGCAATTGATTAAAAAAAAATCATTTGGAAAAGTTAACAAGTAAATTTCCATCAATTTCTATTGTATTTACGCAATTATCATAGAGAACAAAACTGAAGTTCAAAACTATTGAATTCTTATTTTGTGTGTGTGAGCAATTCAAAGCCAAAATGAAAGCTTCAAAACTTTAAAGTGTCGGGACATTCCACCCCATCCTATAATTAGCGGTGTTGGCCGCTTCATGCATGTTCTCACTATACCACCCCCTCCAGAATTACATAAGTTTTCTTTTAATATACACTGTAAAAACGCTGTTTAAAATTTTAAGCACGTTGTTTGAGCCCGTCACTCTAACAACTAATCTTTAAACAAAGTGTTTAAACTTTTTAAACAGGTTGTTTAAAAAGTTTGTACCTTTTTAACAACTTGATCACGCTAACGTTCTGGAGAAATGCACTTCCAAAATAATCAAGGACCTTGGAACGATTTTGAAAGTAGAGTCGAAAGGGGAATTGGGGCTGACGATTAAAAATTCTCCAAGTTTTACTGAAAAAGGGTCCCTGCTTCTCGCCCCTCCCCTTCCTTCCTCCTCCAGCCTTCCACATCTCAACTACTAGCAAATTGCCGTCGATCTCCGCATGCGATGACCTCTTGATACAACGGAGCATATACCGAACGACCTCACCTAATGAATTATGACATCCTTCAGCGATCGAAACAGTTGTCGAGCCTCGTGTGACAGATGCATTCCGAAGACCCTATCAAGAGGTTTTTCGTTTACAGGCAGTTGGTCTACTTTCAAATTTGGTCCGATATTCTACGCTACATTATTTTGCTCTAACACCATGGATACCCACTTAGTCTAATTTATAGTTTTCCACTTTCATTTGTCTACTTTCAATATGTTCTAATATCCATTTGGAATATGCTACATGTGGTCCATATACCCACTTAGTCTATTTCTAGTTTTCCACTTTGGTCGACTTTCAATATGTTCTAATATCCATTTGGAATAAGCTATATTTGGTCTATGTCAACTTAGTCCAGTTTCTAGTTTATCTAGTTTCCACTTCTTCAACTTATTACGGCCTATATTTTACTTTGTTAAATGAAAAAAAAAATGGTTCACTACAGTTCATCAATAACAATGTTGCCCAAGCATGCCAAGTGCTGTTTGAGCAAGTGGATATTGGACGAAATGGGTTTAGCCCAACTGAAAATTAGATAAAATGGCAAATGATTTCAATGGTGAATAGACGAGCTAGTTGCAGACGACAGTAGGATTAGATCATGGGATGAGACCAAACGGAAATTAGACGAAATGGGTGTAGACCAATCGGCAATAAATACCAATCACTAAAAAATATCAAATATTCCATCAAGTTTCCATTCCGAATTGGATCCGGCTTCACCACGGTCGTGTTCGTACGAAAGAAGCCAGAAATACCTCGGCATGAACATTTCGAGTATAATAAATTAAAATGTCATTATGTCACCAATCAGATCACCATGTGTTTGTGTATGAGAAGAAAAACATCTGATGGAATAGAACGAATATTGACATTCAAAGGTATGTTGCATAGAGTGTGTAAACATGACAAAATGCAGTGCAATATGACGATTATATATTTTACTAAGAATGCTAGGTAAATTGTCATTTGATAGCCACGGAGCTACTAGTTTAGTCATATTTTTAACGACAGTTATGGCGTGAATATAGGAGAAAAAAGAACAAATCCGGAGAACAACGCACGGTAAAAACAAACATCAAGAGAAAAAAATTTATGCGCAAGAGACATGAAAGATAGAGACTAAATACGATTTGTATGATTATAAGTGAATTCAGAAGTGAATAACTAATGTCCACAATACATACCATATTGTGCACAATTATCAATTTGCATGATTTGTTTACATTATTACTTTCTGAACAGTGAATATTCAATGCGACTTTTGTCCATTCAACTCAAGGGCGTGACCGAACATAAACTTGTGTAAGTATATCATTCATCCGAGTTTCATCTAAATTCACATCATTTTCATCAGATTAACATATAATCGCAAACGACCTTATCAACGCACCGTAGTTTTAAAAAGTCTATGATTAATTCTATATTGGTGCTAGTATCTTTCGAGTATTTGGTATTAATGTCAGAATCATGTTGCAATATCCACGATGCTATATACAGGGTAAGGCAATGTCCAACCCCACATTCTCAAAGGATGAATACATATTTCATGCCTGCTGATCATTAATGTCAGTCGTATAATTTTCGTGCGTTAATCAATGTTAACAGCTGAATTGAAGACCAAACTCATTCTTGATTCATTCTTTGATTGACACGACCTGAACCAACTCATGTTCTTGATGGTATTCATCTTCTGACGTCACAATTACTGTGGATGTTTCTTCGTTTGGCAAGCAAGATCATTTTCTCGTAACTTTATTTGAAAACACCAGACAGTAAAAACGATTTATACAAGCCGGGTTTTCACACGAACTGATTCAATTTTAATTAAATTATTAAAACTTTATTGCTTCAAAGCTGATTATTGTTGATTAAATGTTAAGGAATGAAAATAGAAATATCATTAAACTCTAAAAGAACAACCAAAAAATCATATAGTAAATCAGCTTGTATATTTGTTCAAATGTTGTTTTACTGTGCATGCAAAACTGGCCTGGACTCGAGAAAAAAAAAACCAAGATACCACTCATAAATAGTAGCATAAATCATAAAAAATACTTTGACCATTCAGATAACAAGTAACAGATAGACAACAGTTACTTTGATTGTAACACCAACCATATTTTGGGGAAATCATGGGCGTTGTCATTGGGCCTTTTCACACGTGAATCTTCAATCATAATTGTGATGATGATTTCTATTGTAATCGTGACTGTGATTAGCGTTCTAATCATGTTCTAGTTTGGTTTCACACGTGCTAGACATTCGTCATTAGCCATATTTTTCACTAGAATCATCATTCAAATTACGATATATTTTACCGTGTGAAAGGACGAAATGTAAGATGTCGACTAGACACGACTAAAAGATGCTCGACAATGTTGTTTTTTGTTGTTGATAATAATGTAAACCGTTTATTCAATTTATCTGTCGGTACAGGCTCTGCCGATGAAACATTCAAATGTAACAGGATTATGAGGCAATATCACACTCTTTGAAGATACCGCATCAAAGTACAGTGAACCCAAGAGAAGGTGATCGTTGAAGACTTTCTGGAAGAGAGAGAGAGGTGGAGTGGTGGGAATCGTCTTCGTTTCTGTATCGACCCTATAATACTAGAACATGGTTTCTGTAATTCTCTTTTTGTTCACAAATCCTTGACTTTCGCTCTGTATTTAAATATATATTTTTTACAAATAAATCCTTTGTTTTTCACCTATATAGTTGCCATTATGATCAGCCATGCATGACTGATTGTGAATCACTAAATAAAAAACATGCAAGTTTTCAGACCTTTCTGTGACCGTTGAAGCGTAAATTGCAAGGCTTGAAAGATTACTCTCCTTTTCATTCCTTCAAAAAATACCTATTGAAATACCAAGGATTGTATATAAAAATAAATCTTATGCCTTAGACTGAACGCTCGTATTTTCGTAGGCACATAGCTATTGATTTACAATTATCATCATCATTGCTTCACCCTCTTCTCTTCCACTCCCCTCCCTCCATCTCGGATGCGATCTTACATGTATGATGGAACGTGATGGAAGGCCGATCCGATGAAGTAGTCACGTACTCGGGATCATTACACACGTGATACCGGGATGAAAATTGTCATAATGCGTGAAACAGATAAAAGAAACACCGTGTAACGGTGTAACCAATTTGAAAATGTGTCCAATCCCCGTCTTATGGCTCATGGGAATCGGGACATCATGTTTAACAATATCACAACTTCAGAAGCGTATAATTCGGGACTGAAATTATTTGAATGTTATTGGTATTTGAAGTCGCCTTTTATTGCAATTCTTTCTGCAACGAAACCTTGTTGTCGAATAGTGTTACTTTTTTTTAAGATGTAGGCGAAATATATGAGAAATATATAAAAGAAAAAAATTAAACAATCAGATGCAAGTGTATCATTATAAGAGCAATGGCGATGATTTTTTTTTTTTTGGGGGGGGGGGCGTGTATCAGGAGAGCAAAGCATACCCAATAACCCGTTTTATCAACTTGTTCATGTTGCTATTGGATATATTCCAAATAGTTTGTATTATATACTTGCATGGTGGTTGTATTAAACATAATAGATACATTAATTGTTATTTCAAATCAACAAAGTTTTGAAATGTCATAAATGTATTATTTTACCTGTATGAGTCTGATTGGTCGCTCGGCATCTATTCTAATAAACCTGTTAAGTGGCTTGACTTTAAAGACGTTATACCATAAAATACAGTATGTTGTTCTTGGAGTACTATTATTCAACATGTTCAAATTTGTGGCGTACTTTTCACTACATAATACTTGAACTGGGGAAAAAACCTCCCTGACAAAATGTGTCGACAAAAGTGTAACTGTTTCAAAATGTTTGGCCCGTCGAGCAGGGGGAAGTAATGCCGTTCTCACATCACGAGAGGAACTTTGCCCCAGGACCGGCGGGGGACCAAATTAAGTTAAGGGGTTCTAAAAGATGCCGAAATCCGTGGGTCTTTACTTCGCAGCGAGACGTCTTTAGTGTAAGATGAAGAACCAACCGGCCCATTATCACCGCACGAGATTGAGAGAGGAAATGGAAACATGGATCAGGTATTTCTTCTAAACTTTATTAGAGTCAGAGTCAGGTTCATTTTCATTTCTTTCCCGTTTACGATCACAACAATCGAAACTAAAAATAAAGATCCAAATAACTTTATTATATGGTGTTAGATCTAATGGCAATCGCACCTTATAATGTTTACTTATGAGATTAATGATAGAAATTCATTCAAGAATTAAAAGATTCAATACCAAGATAGATTGGCGAATTTAACTTGGAACATTATTTTTACATTTTGGCCGCGTTCGTACACTCTTAAATTAGTTGGGCAAAAAATGCCCAAGTTTTAGCCAACCCTGAACAACATATTGTCCATACAACTATCTGCCCAAATCGGGTAGTAAAAATAACAATTGGGTATAAAAATTTGCTCAATTGGATGATAATAATTGCCCAGCATAACATATTTTTTACCAACATATATTACCCAACACAGTGGACAGTATGTTGCCCAACATTTTAAGTGTGCGTAACGTGTCCGACTGACATTTTAAGTGTGCGTAACGTGTCCGACTGTTTACCATCTATTAAATTAACTTCATCCGAATCTCAATGTTGCCACGGTATGAAAAGGTCTCATCTTATTTCCTTACACCAGGAAGACTATTGGAAATATTGTTGCCCATATCCGATGTCTTAGCCGATCCGCTTTTGGGCAACGATATCGATTGGGCGCGTTCACGTCACGATAAGATATCATATATGCTTCCTCCTTCTCCTCGGTACAACCACGAACGTGTCGCATCCTGACTTCTTAACTCGTCGATCCCATACTGACTTACCCCAGGGTGACGAGATAGAGATGATGAACGAAGGAAGATTCGATTTTTTTTATTCGATTTGTGACCACATAACGCTCCAAGTGAGATTCTTAAAAGATTAGTTAATTATGCAACCGTTCTCTATACCAGAGAAAACTTGTAATGCGTGATCATGGTGATCATTCTAGGTTTTCCTCTCCTCTAATACCATGATGCTAAGCGTCGTACCATCGAATTTTGCTGATAAACGGGTTCAAACTGCCAGGGAACATGGATGGGGGCTTGGACGTGAACAATTCCATAAAGATAGTGAAAGAATCGTGAAGAACTCAATTGTACGCGAACGGAATCCCCATATAAAATAGTAACAATTGCTTTCGATTTATTGAAGAACTTTTATGGGGAGGATCTGAGTGGACTTGACCTGAAGGACGATATCTATGCATGTACGCTCGAGAAAGATATGGATTAATTTGTTAGTTCTTACCAAAGGTCAATTCCAGCGTAACGGACATGACGTTCAGACAAATTTTTGTAATTCAAAGGTTTATACAGTAGAATTAGCAGTCTTTTGATAATTGTTACTAAGCTTATCAGACGCATTTAAGTATCAGTTACATACACATAAAATTTCAAATCGTTTCGTTGAACAGTTGCGGAGAAATTGCACTCTTTGTGAGCGTAACGGACATGACACGAAATGGACGAAGCATTTTTACCTCCTATTGCTTATCAAAATTCCTGTGAATTCTTAGATTGCATGCACCTGAAGTTGGTGTTAATTTAACCTTAAGATCATGCTCTATCCATAAAATGGTGTTTAACAACAGTTTTGCAGTGCATTCTGTATTCCTAGCTCAAAATGTAGCGTAACGGACATGACAGTTTCGTCCACTTTTTGTAAGCGAATATAGTTATTTTATTACAATATATGGTATAAGTCTAATTGTTTACATGCTAAGGCTAGAGGTTAGAGACACATATCATAACTGGTAATCTGTAATATCTCCTATTATTTTGCGATTTGAGAGGGGGTCTTTTTGTACAATATTTATAAAACAAAAAAATATTTAGAAAAATTTATTTTACACCGGTTAACAACAGTTAATGACTATTTTCCAGTTACTACCATCCACCACACCTAATTAAAGGAGAAAAAGTTGATAGAAAAGATTATTTTTTATTCATGCCCTAATATTTGATAATATACGAGCGTAACGGACATGACACCCTTACGAAGTGAACTTCATCAGCACTTCTTAGTTTGAAAAATGAAAGAAATATGAAAAATGAATGTAATTATGTAACAGCAAAGTACCTTTACTAACACTCAAAAGAAAAATATGAAGATATTATTAGCAGGTATCATTAATTTAATAGCTATAGCCTAATTGAATACAATGTTAATCATACCACTACGGCACACTGAGAAGACCAAATCTCATTTTTTGTGAGAAGAAAACAAAGTGTACCAGACCTGTATAAATCCAAGAAGAACATATTATGGAATGTATTGTACTGTATGATAAAGAACATGTACTACTATTAATGTCAGTTTTAAGATTACAAAAAATGGTATTAAAAAGTGTTTTAATAAAAATTTAATAGCAGTACCTGGAAACCGGTCTTTCATCATAGATTATGTATGAGTTGAAAGGTAATCGGAATGTTTGTAAATAGCTTCTGAGATTTTTTTCATTCGAAATAACTATCATCCTGAGTATAATCATCCTTTCATCAAATATTGGATGTTCTAAATCTTACGAACTTGCTTGCTGACAAATGTGGCTGTATCAAATTTCGTTGTATTGTCCGCGCTCCTTGTGTACAATTGAAGATACATCATTCAAATCGTGATTATGGCTGACCAAAATACTATGACATAATTTATTGATCGCGCCACATTCTTTCGACGGCCCCTTTGCTTTGTGATACTGCAAAGAAGTGCCACTGTAGATTCATGGATTCATAGAGCTACATCATGTAACACAGATATCGGAATACAAACTTGCTTTTAAATGTGAGCCCATGCCATCACTGAAGAAGTACTTTGGTGAAAGTCAAATACATTGAAGTAATATCATCATTGATCATGAATTCACAAGTTGGAGTTTTATCATGCTCCAAACTGTCAGTGCAAAAACCTAAGATAATCAAATGTTTGTTCAAACACAAATGATGCAGACTGTGATCTGAGTATGTTGCCAGATCTAGCTGCATCTTATCCTAATATTATGTGGCATACCGTTAATTCTCAGAAAAATCTACCAGAACAAGAGCTGACCTTTCATCATTCACCAACTTCTAAAAATAGCTTGAATGACATGCAGATTATAGGACTTGTTACATCCAGCTATCCTCAAACAATTGAGACTGACCTCAGTCTGTGACACTGAGCCTAATATTTTGTTTTTGTGAATGCTGCCATTTGCCATATATAAGGCGTCATGTCCGTTACGCGAATTGTCATGTCCGTTACACCATTTTTATGAAAATGAGAAGTGGTAAGGGAAAATGATTGCTACACATGGTAGGGGGTTTAATTCTAACATAGAATCTGAATCTGCAGTACCTTTAGACAAATTTCCTGTAAGCTGTGAAAACTTTAAATGAAAAACGTAACGGACATGACACTGATAATGGTAAAGAAATCACACAAATCTGAAGACAGATTTCTCTAAAATTGATGAATGGCATAAAATTTAACGATTATTTTCAGTTGATTTAAACATTGATCAACTATTCAAAAGTTAAAAGAGACCTCTTGGACCTTGTTTGCTTTTAGTAGAGACAGGAAAGATGAATTGTTTAAAAATAGCAAATTTTTTTACATTCTGCAATTTACTATTCTATTTTTTTGATGATGGAAAAAACTACAAAATTTTATCAATATTGCGATTTTTCTATTGGAAATTGAGACTTTATAGATTACTTTTTAAGAAAATTTGACTGCTTAAGTGAAATCTGAAACTTCATTTTTTCTCCAAAGTGAACATTTTCCATGGAATTGCCCCATTTGAAGAGAAAATCTTATTTTCCGCGGTGTAAAACTGACTGGGATTGATGCCAGCGCATGGAGTCAAAACTCCTCCGAGTCAAAGTGACTCGATTTCCGGGTTACCTTGATTCGTTCCCAGTCAAATTAAATCGGAATCTGAGTCACTTTGAAATGGAGTAAAGTTTGTCCTCTTTCTGGCACCATTGAGGAATATGGACCTAAACTGACTGGAGTGATCTGAATGGCCAATGTATCTAATCTTAACCTGATATGAACTGACCGGCATACTACAAGAACTCTAGTATTTATTTAAACACCAGCCCATATTGTGACCACACCAGTGAAGTGTTAATTTGAGGCTAACACCAAAAAGGTAATAAAACAACACCAGTCAGCGTTCAAACACTATACACTGTAAAAAAAATGAAGTGCTAATTTAGCACTTACAGTGGTGACTGCACTACGAGGGTTGATTTTCTAGTTCAAATTATAGCATATCAGCGCTCGTAGTGCAGTCACTATACAAACACTGCAGGTGCTAAATTAGCACTTCATTTTTTACAGTGTTTATTTCGCGTTTAAACTGGTGCTGTTACAACACTTATCCTGAATGTGCATATATATACCGTGTGACCTTACGTGGTACAACTGAGTCTTCCTCGACCAAACCCCAGCTTATCATTACCATGTCTTGCCGGAACTGAGCAGAAAACTTTAAAAATGGGTAAATATTTGTATAATATACACTCTAAAAAATGAAGTGCTTATTTAACACTTAATGTCCTTGAATTGTGACTGCACTTTGAGTGCTGGTTTTTTAGTTCAAATTTGAATGACTAAATCAGCACTCAAAGTGTAGTCACTATACAAGGACATTAAGTGCTAAATTAGCACTTAATTTTTTTAGAGTGTATCAGTGCTTCAACATTACCCTTTATACCTATGATGAACTGAACCACTTTCATTCATTACAGTCAACGATCTCCATAAATCCGTAATGATGAATACATGAGTACATAACATATCTAAACCATTTTCTATGGTAAAATTTGCGACATCAATAATTAATATACACTACAGCAAACATTTTTTTTTTCAAATCTTTAATCTCTCCTCAAAACGTCATGCCGTATTTTTGGTATTTCAACAACAATGTCAAATCTGACTGATCATTTTTTTTAACGGCTTGGTTCGGGGTCGTGGAAGGGTTATCAAATTTATTATATCTATTTTAATGGATTTATAAGCCAATGTTTCAGCACATGGGTCAAATCACATGACAGAGATTCGCTTATATTTTCATAATATACCGTGTCCTTTTTTAATCATATGAAATATTTAGATTTCCCACGCAGAATTCAAAGGATGAAAAAGACCTACGGAGCTCCTAAAAGTAATGCGCTCCATAGTGTTGGGGTCACAGAATGGCACACAGGACGAACCCTCTATTTCTTTTTCAAAGCGATGTCAAATAACAAACCAGTCAATCAATGATTACAACAGCTTTTCCATGTTCCAAAATACCTTTGTCAGATTTACTTTTCTCCACTAACATTGACCGAAGTTTCGTTAATCTTTAACGAAAGTTAGTATTGGCTGTGAAGTTAACAAAATAGAAAATAACAGTGAACTTTGTGAAGCGCGTTGGAACAAACTCTGGCATTGCATGCATGCAAACATAATATCAACCATGTCAGCTCGGGGTTTTGTCCCTTTTATTGCACGGTCTTGTGAACTTCAAATAGATTTTAACAGATTTCCGAGTTGCCTCGCCGTAAACATCACATTTCTTTGTTTGCTTTGAAATGAATGCTGTTTTCTGTCCAACTATGTCAAAAAAAATGAGTCATGTGAACGGAGTCGAAATTTTCCTGTTTGGTTTCATCTTTGAAGGTACATTCAAGCTTCTCGAATAACGAAAAGCATCTTAATATTCATGTAGTACGAACTACTTGCTGCCACTACAATGGAAGCAGACGGCAGAGGGGAAAGACCTTATAGCTAATGAGATATTGGGTTTACTTCAGATTGTCATATGGAAACTAAAAAAAAAGTCAGCAAGAAACTAATAAACCGTTAAATTCATCACGATAATCGATGATGCTGGAAAACTTACAGACCTGTCCTTTACTTAACGCAGTCCCATGCAATCATGGCAATTGCGAAATAAAACCCTCTAATCAGGGCATCCAATGTCTAATTGACGCCCCAGATAAAGAAATCCTCGTGACATTTAGGAAAGGAATTAAAACGAATTTATATCCACCGTAACATGTATGTGTTTGTCTCTCCGCCGCAATAACGCGCAATCAACTTCCAATTTAGATTCTTCAGATCTCGTTCAGGAACGATTATCGAAAAATGGTACAGTATACAATTAAAATGGGAAACTCCAAAGAAATCAGGTAAAATGGTCAGTTTGGTAGACTCGTCTCTGCTTTTTGTTGAAGGGTGCGTTGAAGTTCAACAATTTGGATGATGTTATCGTTTTTAAGATGCAGAAGTGTCGTTGGCATGGATATAATAGTTTGTACGATCACATGCAAATCCATCTTGGTTTATTTACCAACTTACATCAATCATTTTCATTCTACCAGACAAATTGCCATTTCTCAGGTTAGGAGCCATACATTTAAAGAGTTTATTTGTACGGGATATATCAGTTTTCATAGTAAAAACCGATTATTTCCTGACGAGACGCTTTACATATCGAAGAGCGCTGACCGCCGGAAGAGATCAATACGGGGTGTCGCGATTGACCAGTAAGCCAGGTACCCAGAAGGGGTAGCGATCAAACCCTCCAGTTGAAACATTACCCCTCGCACACTTCCTCAAGACCTCTACAAAGCGGTGACTGACAATTCATGGAGAGGATGATTGCTTTGGTGTCCTTCCTTTAACCCTATTACTACATCCTTGTGTAAATATCACTACTTTGAAAATAGATGCAAATACTTAAATATATTTTCATAATGAGAAAATATTCACGAACTCCATAACCCGCCATTTATTTCTATTCTCTACTTATATTTATTATAACTTCGTTCCCCTTATTCTTCCATTTTCTTTTCTTCATCTTTATTTCATATTCTATTTCTACTCTTCATCCTTTAAAGATTAGTCATTTTCTTCTTCTCCTTCCTTTTTTATGTCTCCTTAAACTCTCTCTCTCTCTCTCTCTCGTCCTCTCCTTCTACCCATCCCCTACCCAAACCCTCATATTCATGCATCCATCTTTTCAATATTCATTACAACGAATTACTGAGATTATCCCGTGAGTGTAGACCAATCATGGTCTCATTTATACCCTCCGTCTTCCCTTGCCACTTTCTAATCCTATCCAACAATTTGTCTTTTTTCTCAATCGCCATTTCTGCCGACCTTGACGGCTGTACAGGGGGGAGGGGGGTGGACAGGGGACGACCCCTCCCAGGATTTGTTGATTCTCCAAAAAAGAGAGAGAGGGGATGTGAAAGGGGAGAAGAAGATTTAGTATGAACAGAAAATGATACGGATGTGTAATAAACTCTAAACCATGCCTAAAACAAAATAAAAAAAAAAACTGCCGTCAAACTGTCACAGATATAGGTAGTCTTGCCTGCCTCTTTATCCTGGCGCCGCACATGCCCAAAGTTTATACCCCCTCCTCCCCGACCCCTTCTTTTCCTCCCCCCCTCCCTCCGCTAATCATCCACAATTGTCTCTCTCGCTCCCTCTTCTTCGAACTGATCACCTGAGCTCAGATCATGTGGATGCTAGGTCGGTTATTGTTGTTATCATTTGAGGAGGACCGGAGGGTTCGGGCTGCACGCTCTAATTAAAATCCCCGCTCCAATAGGCCCTAATCCAAGGTATACCATGGCGGACGCGTATTACTTTCTTTCTCCTCCTTTGACGAGGAATGATTAGCTATATAGCAATGCACGTTTCAGTGTTCTCAATAGTTTACTATCATTTTCATTTACCGGCTTTCTTTCGCGTTTGTTTTAATCCGACAAAATTATTGTTGATCAGGGCAATTACCTACGGTTTACTATAGAGGTATGAATATGTATAAGCGAATCCGCCAAGTTTCCATTTACCGAGACTTGACGTAAGGATTGAACACGGTTGCTCTTTTTTTCAACTAATGGTAGCAAATAAAAGGGCAAATATTAAAACATGCGGTCAGCCCCCTGCGCCCCCCCCCCCCCGCAACAAGATGATGATGATGATGATGGGTTCTTGTATAGCGTCGGTATCCGCATCAGCTTGGCGCTCATGGCGCTTGCTCAAAAATAGGAAATATCTCACAAATTTCAATGTTTTCAAACAGTGCTTATATAGGATCATCGTTCTGATGATGATATACGATCGAAATGCGCAGAACGAGTTTCATCTCTGATATAAGTAACAATTTGTTAATTATTCAAAACTTGGCATTCCATAGAATAGAAGTATGAACTAAATCACTTCTTAAGCCTTGTGTTACACCTTGAGCAAACCCAAGGCCCGTATTCTGAAGTCAGGTTTAACTTACAGACCATGGTCTAACTCTGTGCTAAAGTTATGAGGAGCCAATATTTCAAAAATTCTGTTTATATTTCATATTTCTTATGTTGAGTACTTTGTTTCCTCTTGCTTTTATAATAAGAAAATACCCCAGTTATCATTCCCAGACAATTATGAACAATCTGGGTGTGATAGGAGTTGATAAATTGAATATACTGTTAAGGATTTGTGCCTCAATTGGCTCTCCATAGTTAAACCACAACTTTGATTTAAACCCGAGTTCATCAGGAAACTAATCATATCGTCACACAGGGTACACAGGGAAGGTCATAAAACGAAGGTAAAAGGGAATAGGAAGAGGGAACCCAAATAAATGGTGGAAAGTTTTTACAAGGAACGATCGATATCTACTCAGAAAGATTTACCCCCTCTCCCTTTATAGTTCAAATGATATTTGAAATTAGGCTAACCTCTATCGAAGCCGAAATGTCATGTTGCCCAACTATTAGTGAAGTGTAACGAATTAACAAACTTGGTAAGTCTGGAAGGCAATACGGTAAAAGTGGGTTTTTAATTTCAATCTTGTGGAAAGGTGAGAGGCAGGATATCTTTTAAATCTCCTGAAGCCACATGATCGCTGAATAAAAGATGGAGGAAAAAATCCGTGATGTTGAACAGGTCACAGCAAATTACGCATGTAAGCCCTGATGGCATGCCGCTGATCATGCTGGTAAAATCATATATTTTCATATATCTTTGGCTCAAGTTAAATGCTCACACAACCGTCGGGCCCGAAGAAGAAATGCTTGTAGCTAAACGGACTGATTTCGAGAATTAATCCTTGAGTGAAATCTAAAGACCAATCACGACATTTGAACACCCCCTGACCCACTTACCACCATTGTGGGGTTCTGATATCGTCACGTAATGGCAATGTGTTAACTGGACTAAAATATTCACGGCACCCAACATGGACCGCTACGGGAAGGACCGTGATAATGCACGAACTCGCGGTCATGATTTTCTGCCAGATTGATTTCTTGATCATGAGTTATGATTAAATCGGGATTAAATCATAAGTCATATGATGATGTTTGTAATAGAAAGTTTAGTTACAGAACCACAAGAGGAGGGGACAATGGCGTATAAACAGGGTCTAAATGGGGGGGGGGGAGTGATTCCATATCGGCTTATTTAGGTAGGTCTTATTCTACATTTAAAAACAACATAAAGAAATTCACGTTTTGGCATCGCCCTCTCAATAATACCAAAGTGTAATAAATTTGATAGCAGTTAGTTTCAGACAAACATGTAAAACCTTATTTATTTGATCCCTTTCACATGACAAACTATTAGAATATTGCACTTCCCCACAGTCGCAAAAGACAAGCATGACAAGTAAACATACATCATATATCAAACAAATCTATCATCCTCAAATTCAAACGCTTGTCCCAACATAGAAGACGTAGATACAATTTATTAGACTTGGAGACACAAAGGCTACCCCCTTAATGAAAGAATGATATTCCCTCACCGATGACAGCCGAGATGATATTATATATTTGTCTATCCTTTATTGATGTTTTGATTTCAATAAGTGTTTGTGGATCATTTATTATGTGCATCACCCGTGGAGATTCCCAACTTCAATCGACCCCGATCAATGGATTTTTCTTTCTGTTGTATTTGGTTTTGTCTCCATCTCTCTCTCTCTCTTCGTCAGTTCATCAATTTGGAAGGTCAAAATCCTTGAACATGTTGAAGGAATTCAGGAACATGTTGGTTACTGCTGGGATATCAAAATCTGGCATTATTATTTGATTACAAAATTGAAAACAGTGATACCACACTAACAGTGCCTATAGATCTTTTTCATGACTTCGAAATCATAAATCAAAGTTTTAATATATTTCTATTTACACTTATAACCATTCGATACATGTATGGTATGTAAGTTTATCTCAACCCAGACAAAATACACGAGAGGCGAGTAAATGCAGTTTCCGTGGAGTTTAATAAATTGTTTCTGAAAAGCATCTTCCAAATGATGTATACCGAAATGTAAAATGATGTGTCATCAAATAAAGCCAAAATAATATAATGCAACACTTAAAACATAATAATACATGTATAAACGTAATTATGTGCACTTTTCGGGTTGATGTACATGTACTTTAAAATGGGATTTGTCATTGAACATTGGAGGTCTCAAAGATATAGATTTGCTGGTCCTGTTAATGATCTCGTATGTTTTGTTCGATAGTTCGAAAAATAAAGATAAATATACTTTTCCAGGCCACACCGACACAAATAAAAGCTATTATAAAGAGCACTTAGAGAATTTATAAAAGGAGATGAAAGCATGTTGGTATACTCATGATTCTAGTAGTGTTCTGCTTATAAATATCAGGATTTTTTTTGAGAGATTTGTTATATCAACAATTTTGTTAAATTCGTCTACATACATTATACGTGCCAATTTTGTCTTGTTGGAGCTCTTTGAATTAGAAAAATCGTCAAAAGCTAATCGTGCTCTTAAATTAGGCTAACATTCTCCCTATTTTCGTTTTACTAGAACTTGGTCAGTGGTAGACGCATTTGTAAGAAATTCTTAAACTTAAGCATATATTTGTTTTAAGCTATATATACAAAGTGTAACTTTATAATTAAGAAGGACATTATGAGGAAGCGAAAATGCCTTCCACCAATGGAAGTGCGGGGGGAGGGTCTTGTAAAAACACGCAGTTTTACGGAGTTCTTTTTATGCTGTCATGTTCATGATGGTTGACGAAGTAGAAAATATATAGTGATTCTATTTCTTTCTTACCAAAACAGGCGTACAGATAAGGAGGGGGGGTTGGGTTGGAACCCCCACAAAATGTCACCACCAAGAAAATAAAAATGAGAAAAAGAAAGAAATGGAACGGAAAGGTGATGAAATATGATATCATTCTCTGAATATTACGTGAAAACCTATCTCAAAATTTGATTTGGTCAATATTTTGTTGATATTAATTTTTGCCCATACACCATGTCTAGCCCCCCCCCCCTCAAAATTGTGGCTTATTACGCTCCTATTTACAGGAACCATGAACGGTGGTTTATAAACTTTCTCCTCGGCTGACAGATTATCCTTGAAATGTCTTCAAGTCAAACGAGTAGGTGTCGCTCCTAATCTCTGATATTAGAGACAATTATTTTTGCAAAAATCCGTCGCTTTTGTGGGCGAGTGGCTTAAGACGGATCGACGAGAGATGGTCATTTTTCTGATAGTTTCATTTTCAACGTTAAGCCTCCCCGAATGTCAGAGAGCATATTTGTTTACAGCAGTGTGTTTGTGAAGATTTAAGGAGACGGATTTAGGACATCAAAACATCTTAGAGATTCGCTGAGCCTGTTCTTTTGTTTTCTTCAGAAATGAGGCTTAACGTGTCTCGGCATGTGGATATATTTACTCGCGAAAGTGTTATTTGGTATTTCGTGACTGGGGAATTCGATGAAGTGCATTGCCAGGCATGTGTCAATTTGGAAATCGCATCAAAACAACTGCATAGGCCCATGCACAAATTGTACATACCGAGACTGGTAAAACATCTTGCAGATCCACAAGGGGTTAGATGGAATTTCGATGCATATACACCGGTTAAGACCTACCTCTCTCTCTCACGTCCATGGCACACTCACACCATGTGTCCTCACACGGTGTCTCCATTCACCTTCTACTACTCTGACAGTAGGTCCATGGTGTCGCCAACAAACTACCGACTCTAAACCCGACTTTGGTCAGGCTGATCTCGGTTCATGAGCAGTAGACTATAAAATGATAATTGGACCAGAGATTCAGTGACGTACAGATGGGGGTCTTGGGGCGCTTGACCCCAAAACTTTTTTCACGACCAAGATTTTAAAAAAAGAGAAAAGGAAAGAGAAAAGAAGGAAATATGATAATCATTTTCGGAATTTTATATACAAATCTATCACAAAATTGGATTTTGTAATGAAAATGTTGAAATTTTTACTCGCTCGCTTCGCTTTGACTCATTACCCCACTGACAATATTAGACCAAGAGTATAGACCAAGCGGTAATTAGACTCGACAGAGAACTGTGCATTAGCCAAGGTGGTATTAGACTATCTGCTTGTAAACCAACTGAAGATAAATCTTTCTTTTGCATCAAATATATCCTACAGAGGAAATGTAAAATTGTTTTTGGGAATTTTGATATTAGACCAAAACGTCACTGGCAACTGCCAACATTTTGTTCAAAACAAGAAATATAAAATGATACAAAACAAAAATTATAATTCATGATAAAATTATATAAAAAATCACCCCTTTAAGAATAGAGAGTTGGGCGCATTGTTAACACTCTCATTACCATATCACCGATATCGTGCTAATAATGATTTCTGATATTAAACCAATATGTTCAGATCTCTCTAAATTTCACTCCTGATTTTGGATGAATTTGCCACCGTTGTTTAATCGAGTTCTTTTTTAATACCTTTTTTTTATTCAAATAACGTTGCTGTTGGGGTGAACTTCAAGATCCGAGGAATTGCCAGCAACCTGGTATGGGCATGAAGGTTCAATCCAGACATACCCTCAGTACTAGCTCTATTTCCCGCCCGATGAGCAATTTACGTTCGCTGTCGTCTCAGTGCTAGATATCTGAAATTACTTGAACCTCATTTTGGTAATGACCTCTAATGACCTTGAAGGTCCTAACGATTTAATGATTGACCTAGCTTCTTTCAATACCCTTATTCCAGCCCTAGGCTGTCCACTTAATTCTGATTTGCGCATACTACTCTGAATTTGTTCCTGTCATTCGTAGGCACTTCGGCTTTTGGCATTTTAATCTAGAGAAAATGATTTCTTTCATCGATTGCTATAACAAACATTAGGAATAAAATATTATTTAGTCCCCCTGTTTTGATTCCTAAATAAACCTCTACAAAGAATGATAAAAGAAAATAATTATTAAATAGAGGGGATAGAGAAATAAATGTTCTTGCGCATCAGCATTTCAAATGTTTACTCTGAAAGTGCTGATTCTAGTAGAATTCCTATATCATGTGTTGCTGTTAGTATAAAAATTCTGTGTGATAAACAACTATACCACGTTTTCTCCCCCCCCCAAAAAAAAAGATAGCATTAAACAACCAACAGACCAAAGCAAAGGGGATATGCGGATAAAAGAAAATGACGGTCGATAAAACCGAAGTGCATGCGATTGGTGAAAACAAGATAAATCGAACAGCAGAATATGAATGAAATACGGATTGGCTACATCAGAACTTGACTTAGGTTTCACTGGAAGGTATAAAAGAAAGAGAAAATTGACTGAAATTACAAAAGACTTTTCGGTGGAAATGCCAATCAATCGCCAAGCTCGTTCTGTATTTCGTCCTGTTGCATCGCTTGTTATAGCTCTATGTTTTGAGCATAGTATGGGGAGAGAACGTAAAGTGGCGAGAGAACGGAGGTGTAATGGTGAGAATGGTTTATTGATCTTGAAATGAATTCAAATATATTTCATAAAAACAAATAAACAGATAACATAAGTGTACATTTACCCCACCCTACCCCACCTCCACTGAACCTTGTTTTTTTGTTAACGTATGAATTCAAACTCTCATTGTACATGTTATACCTGACTTCTGTAATACTCGGATTGTGAAATTTGTTATACTTTACTTCATGTTTAAGTTTATTGCTTGTTTATTACTTGATGATAAAAAAAACGTTTATCTTTTCACAGCCCTTTGCCTACCAGTGGCTCATAATTATAGTACCTTAAGTTTTCCTACCCGATTTGTCCGGTTTGTTCTGTACTTTTAGGGAGGAGGAGGATGAAGATCAGGAGGAAGAAGTGGGAGAGGAGAAGAAGGATGATGAGGAAGAGGAAGAAATGGAAGATGGTGAAGGAAAATAATAAGGAACAGGAAAATCAAGCTAAGAGGGCGAGAAGGGAAAACCCGATGAATCAGGGCGGTGGGGGGGGGGAGGGGTGAGGAAGATGGAGGGTAACGGGGATGGAGTCGAAGGGTGGAACAGAATAGGAGAATGAGGAGGGGGTGAAAAAGGGAAGAGTAGATGAGGAATCCAAGAAAAAAAGGAAGATGCAGGTCCATCCGAATCAAACTTTCTCCTCACACTCACGACCCGATCCATCTTGCCTCAAACACTTGTCGCCGGCATAAATCACCCAAATTCTCTCAACAAAACTGGGATAAATCACCGTCACTGATCCCGAAGCGCGAAGAAAATCAAGAAGGGAGACGAGTAAATCATCTCGGAAGAGGATTTGTGAATTTCTCACGATGATGTTGAACATGCTAATTTTATAAACAGCTTTTGGAGTATATAAACAATTATTTAAACAAGAAAGACATATTTTGAGAGGACGCCTCTGAAGAAGTCCCGTATGCAACCCCTCCCCCATCCCTTCTTGGGCATGTTGGGGGAGGGTGTTTGGGAGCTCAAAGTATATCCATATACCTCCGCTCGTCGTTGTATTTATTATCATGCGGGTTATCATGTCGCACATCTTCTTCTACTTTGAACATCCATTAAGAGGAGTAATCGTGTGAATCATAACATACTATCAATGAAGAAGTATCATACTGTACCCCAGATCCTCCAATATAGGTTTTACTTGTGAAAAGAGGTATTTATAAACCGATTATTAGCTTTCAACTTATTTTTTTCCTAAATTTATTTTTCTATAATATTCTCCATGTGTTCACTTACATTGATTTTGTGAATCTATAATGGAGTCATCATTTTTATTATTCTGATCTACACGGTATATTTCTTCAAATTGTTTTTTCCTGGTTGTATTTACCCTCATTTTCTCTCTTCTTTGTGTATCACAAACGGAGATTATTTACCAAAAAAGTATTCCAGGTGATTAACTTTATGAACCTTTTTTTGTCAATTTTAATCCAATTTTATCCATTTCAATTCCACAAACGAGATAAATAGATAATAGATATCACTTGATTGATTAATCCATCAAACAGTAATAGAAGTTTTATCGTTTCATCTAATGCGTTGTCGTTCAATGGTTTTGTAATAGGTTTATAATCATGATCCACCCTACATTCTTTTGCGGGGCTATTATTGCTCGCGGAGGGGCGAAAAAATAAAACCAATAAATTGGGAGGAATTTATTGTTACCCCGAGGATGGATTCGTGCATTCATTTTGGAATGACAATAGCGATACAGATATAAGTCTATAATGAAAGGGGTTGCTTATCATCGCAAGTAACCTGTTACAGATCAGGGGCAACACACAGCTGAGCAATAATATTGTAGATAATTTTTATACGATTGATTGCATTGACTGTAGCGTAAGTATACAAATAATCGTAAAAATCAAGCGTACTATTTGTCGCTAACCTTTGTCTTTTGGGATCGGGGCTTTGGGACAGGTTTTACCTGTTATTCAAATAACAGGGGTATAGGGATTTCCCCTTGATGATGAAATTGAATACGAAAGAGAATAAGATATGATAATAAAACTCCATAGAACGACAAATCGAGTGAAATTCTACGCTTTGAAATTTAGAAATTAATACATAGTGAGTCATATAACGTTTTGGTTTGGAGAAATGGAGCTATTCATTTTTCATAAACAAGGTGTCAATCTTATGTAGTAATGGTCCTCATTATTTTTTCCTATTTTCAACTTGTAATTATGTGCATATTATAGAAATATATAAATAAATATATATTATGTTATAATTATCATAAATTATGATTATTGTTATTGTTTAAATTACTATTACTATTATCTTTATTATTAATATTATTGATTTTATTAATAATATTATTTTTATAATTGATATTATTATTATCATTTATTATTAATCAATATAATAATTATTGATATCAGTACTGCTATCATCATTGTCGTCATTATCATTACCGTTACTGTTATCAATATTATCGTCATCATGTTTGACATTGTAATAAAACACAGGCCTATTTCCAATCCATTCAGCTTGACCATCATATAAAAAAATGCACCTTATTCTGCCATGTCGATGGAGTGTGGTAAGTCAGAGAAGAATGTGGACGAAATAAGATCGAAAAAAAATATATTGATAGGTGCATTGACCTGATGAGGTCCATATACCATACTGACTGAACACAAGTAAGCACTCAATTAAGGTGGTATTCTTTGTATTGTTGACGTTAAGCGACATATTGTTAAAAAGAAAAAAAACCCGCGGAAGTCAAGCAAGAGACAGCGGTAGATTAAAAGCTCCAAAGACGACTTGGATAGATAACAAAGAATCTAAAAAAAATCTTTCAGAAAGGAATTCCACCTGAGAAGGGATAGCTTCGGATTTCACCGAATCAATTCTCTCCCGATTCCAACTCCAAAGTAACAATAGATTGGTTTTTGACAAGATATAATCCATCTCTTTCAAACGGGAATCCCTATATATATATACATATATATTTTATTTTAAGAAAGAGAAATCGGATATCGCAAGTCGGTCGAGTAGATTAGATTTAATGTGACAATGTTAAATAGGTAGAAAGCAACCAGATTTTTTTTTCTTTTTCCTTTTCTTCCTTTTTTTAGCAAAGAGGACAGGTAAATTGCTGCCCAGAAATAAATTCGTGCACGTTGTCATCTTTGAAGGAACATCAACATACAATGACATTTTCAACTTGAAAATCTCGATTCTCTTGAAAATAAACACCGCTCCCCATTGTCTAATTGTCCTTGGTTAAGACAATGTCTGGTCATTCACATTGAATTTCACTTTATCTGTTTATATTAGCAAATTATTAAGTCAACAATTAGATAATATCGATACATCATCTTTATTTATTTGGTACTGGTATATGTGTAATGAAAGTTGCTTTTCGTTTTATTTCCGTCATAAAAACAAACACAACAAGCAAAGAAACACAAATGCCCGTATTCTAAAGTCAGGTTTAACTTAGACCATGGTCTACCTCTGTGCTAAAATTATGGGAAGCCAAAAGTGTCATATTTTTTATTAAGTTGTATGCTTTTGTATGTTAATTGTGCTCTTTCCTGATCCATCAATGGTGAAGACAATCACCTATCTATACTTCCTTGACAATTATGAATGATTTTGAGAGCCAACCACAATAAGAACCACAATTTTAAACCTGAGTTTAAGTTAAACCCGACTTCAGAATACGGGCCAAAGAATAACATTAACATACATAATGAAATAAATTCTTGACAATTCTTGATAAAACACAAAAGATGAAAGACCAAAGATAAAAGACAGTTGGATAACCCATCGTCAGCTGCACCAATTTCGTCAACATACTTTAAAAATAATTGCAGTTATTATATTTTTATTGCATGTTACCCATTGCACTTGGGAGGGGCGCATGCCTATTAAATTTTATTCTCATTGATTACCATGACAACGTATTTACGCCAGTAAGTGATGTACGATCGACGGCACTGATGATGACCTAGACCGTGAACTTTGAACTTAAGGTTATCTTAAACCCTAATAGCAAACATTATTCGAGTTCTACATCCGGTTTTCATTTTCTCTTTTTCAGTCGTTGACAGACCTCAAGATGATCAAAACATCAAATAAAGATTTTATCAAGTTTTCATATTGCTCATTTAGGGCAATGCGAACTTAAATTTGACAAAAAATACCATTCTACATGTACAGTATTTATACACGTTTTGGGCGTTACTCAGGATAGCGCAACGAGACAACGAAGTTCGCTTTAATAACACGTTTTAGAACTTTGTAAAGAATATATGTATGATGGTACTCCCTTTTTATAGTACTGATATAAAAACCAACATATCCTTGAAATTTTTGCCCAATTTATTTTCCCACTCTCATATTCAGCTTGATATTTTGTATTTCTTATTGAGTTTTTTCTCTTTTTTCAGTCATGGCTTGTCCATTTTTCCATTTATCTCTATTTCTTTAATCATTTTCATATTCGTAACAATTAATTTATTCAGAATCCTTTTTACATCATGCTATTTGTTTTTATTTTGTTTTGGTCTGCATTGTTATTTGTTTCATATCTTTGTCACTAGGCAAATATCAATTATTTTGTTTCTATTATTAGGGGGTCTTATTACACACGCTATATTTTAGTGAATCCCCCACTTAAACAACTATCAAATACAGTTGTATTTGATGATTACATGCTATATATGTTGCTTCTCTTGGAAGTAAAATTTTTAGATTTTTCAAGTTTTAATATGATGGATAATTTTTATCATTTATTTAAAAAAATCATTTGTTTAATAAATGGTGTGTACCTATTCTATGGCAGAAAAACTGAGATTATAGTTTACTAAAGTTCATCCCCAAATTTTTGTTTACAGTATTAAATGGAAAAAAATTAGTGACATCAATTATATTGGACGTCATAAGTCAGTTTAAAATGAACGATGATTATAACAAGGATGACAGTTTAATATGGCTGTTTGTTTTTGAGTGAAAATGATTAGATATAAAACGCACAATCTGTCCATTAACAACGAAAACTATGACATTTCACTTTCTTTATAAATCCTACAAAATACTATCCCCAATATGGATCTCAGGTTGTAAATTAAATTGGTTTCAATGTCATGATGCTCCCAATAAACAAAGATTTTACGATTGTTAGTCGAGCTTCTCATAAAGTTGTATGATGCAAATACAAGAGGAGTTCGCAAAGTCCCTCAAATCAGTCCCAACAGAAGAATACTAATAAAACAGAACTTGATTGTTGAACTTTGGCTATCGAAATGCTGTTGTTTTTTGACGGTGGAATGTAGGTGGTCCCAGGGGATAAATCTGGGTGAGATGGAGAGTACAGATTCATACATCATCATCTCTGTCGGTGTTATGATTTATGAAGTGAGTGTATATCATCAATCAACGTACGGAGGGGCACGGTGGAGGGATGGAAGGGGGGGGGGGGGGGGTAGATTGAGGGAAGGAGACGTGCAGGGGCGTTTCCGGGATATATTTTAGGGACTATTTAATATTTAGTCTGAGCAATTACCATGATAACATGGGAAAGGGGTGATAGTGGGTGATATCAAACGAAGGTGCCATAGCTCAGTCCGTAGAGCAGGGGGTTCGGATTCCGGTGATTCGGGTTCGAGTCCCACACGGTGCGCTAGTGCCCTTTGTCAAGGCATTAATCCTCATTACCAGGTCCCTCGGAGAGGACATTAAGCCGTCCTCCGGTTGCTTGCCTACAAGCATTTAAGCTTCCTCAGCAATCAGGTAAAACAAAATCACCACTATCTATCCTATATGTATTTTTTCATGAACTAAATCGGTTTACAATCTAAACCCTGTAAAATAATTAATCGAGCTCACCGAATCATGACCAACTTAACTGTCATGAGATGTGTCGAGGTTATGAAATAATCTTTATATTAACATTAATGACGCTTATTAAATTAAGTACCAAAACATAATTTTGTCAAAATCATAGATAACCTTTAGCAACATTCCTACCGAATCATTTTGCCGAAATCCATTTCGTGGAATTATGGTAGTTTGAAAAAGTGGATATG
Source organism: Lytechinus variegatus (assembly GCF_018143015.1). Lineage (NCBI taxonomy): Eukaryota > Metazoa > Echinodermata > Echinoidea > Temnopleuroida > Toxopneustidae > Lytechinus > Lytechinus variegatus. Next base: position 51,907,704 of record NC_054741.1, read on the forward strand.
ACGATTTCGTGTGTGTGATTATTATAACACAAGTAAACTTTATCTCAAGATTCGGCTAAGTTTCTCCAGTTTATGAACACAAACCCACGCACCCACACCCACATTCTCCTGGCAAACACACAGAAGTACACACCTATCTATCGGTCAAGAGAACACGACACCCAAGTAGAGGCCTTATTGAAAGCTCACTCATCGCCCTACCAACACTGAATACCGGCTCAAGTGAGATTTAAAGGCCGGCCTACCCCTCGAGATTAAGGGGTGAAAAGTTGCCCCTCCTCGGAAGAGGAGGTCCCCTGACCCATTTATCCGTCCCTTCAAGAATTATGTCTGCCTCTTCTGCAAAATAGGTCAACGTTATAGAAGAATGCCGTTGGTTGACAGGAGAGAACTAAGACAAAACTCGCAAATCGATACGTTGACATTTTTGTTCCAGTTTTCTTTCCATCATAATAATCAATGGGTAAACTTTTTCTTTTAAATTAACATAAATCATGCTCTATTTGTTCATACTTTTACTCGTTTTTGTTAATGTTTTACTTGTTCTTTTCATTAAATGCGATGTAATGACAAAAGCGTTTATCTTATAAAAACACTAAATAATAGTCATTTAAAGATTGATTGAATTAAGATATATCAAATATTCAATTGCCAATATACAAAAATCCAATCTGGCTAAACATTTAAATAAAATAAATCCATAATTACTTTGCATCGGAGAAGAGCAAAGGAGAGAAAGAAAGGAGAGATCCGCCAAAGAAGTGCGAAGACCAAACATGATTTACATAATGCGTCTACATCTTATGCTGATAGCGAAGGCATTTAACTTGGAAAACACTATCATAACCTTTCCTTTTTTTGTGAATATGTCATTATGATAAATTTAGTGATCATCAACGATCATGTATCACATACAAATCACAAAAGGTCCGCTACCATTTTACAAAAAGAACGGTTTCTAGTAGGTTTAGCGAGGACAACGTCTTGCCGTTTATTTCGATCGGCCCATATCCAGAGACCCTTACAATTATGCGAGGGTTCGAAAAATGATCCATGGGATCCACTCAAGCCCCCCTTGTCTCAATAAGTAGCGCTTTGTGATTCAAAATTATAGTGTGAGGAGGGGAACCACAAGAAATTGACATGTCGAACTGCCCCCCAAGGATTATCTCACTCTGAACTATAGTGTTGAAGGCCAGCTCTTTTGTTCATTTCGACATTAACACATTCAACAGTGATTCATAGCACATTAAAATTCATGTGAGCGTATGCTTGTTTCTGTACTCAATCTTCAAAAAAAAAAATAACTTGATCAAAATAAATGATGGTTCGGTTTGGCACCAGACATGATTTATGAAGAATTGCAAGGTACAAATAAATCAACCCTTCGGGTATGCCGATGGTCTTGGTGTTATGGTGTGGGAAATACAATATCATGATTTATTTTCATGATATCATTTTACCCGCGATACTCATTATTTTTGTAAGTGCTAATCATTGTCTAGGTGGATATCTTCATCAGCATCTCAATCGAACATTTCAAATAGATATTAAGTATCGCCTCGCCTCTATAAATATTCATGAATTGATGATGACAATAATAAATTGCAATTATGATTTAACAAGTTTTTCAAAGAATCATAAAATAATATATTTAGTAAAATGATGACATGAATGGTGGTATGGCGGGCAATGTATTATTCGAGAGAGGGGGTCCCTGATTGCATAAGTATACGTCAATGATTGAAAGACAGTGGAGAAGAAGATCAGAGATGGTCGGAGATTGCGTACATCATAACCGATCTCTCCCCTTGGCTAATCTTGTTTCAAATTCTCTTTCTTTGTTAATATTTCTAAAGTGTTATCTTTTAAGAATCTTTTCAACACACTGCGAACACTCCTATGTACACTCTAAAAAATATTGGGTAAAATGCTCCATGATGGTGATTATGTCTAACCAACATTGGGCATTCTTATTCATCCAGTGTGATGAAAATTTGCCCATTCTGCAGTTCTGAAGTAATAGCTGTTTATCTTTTTAAACCTTACTCATGCTTCCCGCATTAGGTAAAATGCTGTCCCAAATTGGTTGGACACACAATTACCCCCATGCTGTTTAAATTTTACCCGATAATTTTTTAAAGTGTGCAAGTGATTTTACTTTCATCCATTAATTTTTCATACCAGATCATCGTTACGCACGTCACAGTGACCTATAACGTACGACTGTGAACACAACTCACCTGCTAGACACCCACTCTCCATGTAGATCTGGAGGGGTGACGGCTTCGATTCCCTGACCTCCTTGTAACCTGCGTAACCGCCTTCTGCATTCGGATCCTGGTCCCCAATTGGGTCCATTCAAATCTGGACTCATTAGACCATTGGACCTCGCCGTCTGGACAACAATCATTTCTGTCACAGCTAGAAAAACGACAAAAAAATGAAAACACTGTTATAAAGATTGTTTGATCGGTCTCAATATGAGTGTAAATGACTGCTGTTTGTATGAAGTCAGACCAAGAGTTACACTTGGATGATTCATGCATTGTAAAACCCATCATGCCCATGGTGTATGTTTCTTTTAATATACAGAAGATTTAGATATCATAAAAGAAGTTGCACTAAAAAATAAAGTGCTAAATGGGCACTTTTAAGAGCTCGTATAAAGACTATACTTCAGGTGCTGATTTTAGGCTTTTTGAGGTGCTCAATGTCGCACATCAGGTGCTGTTTAAACTGCAAATGAGCACATGAAGAGCGGTCACTAAAACGAACTACTTAGAGTCCTGTCGACTGTGTCTCTTGAACTCTGCATGTAAAATGTGATCGTTTCCTGACATAGCATTACATCTGCCTCATCCATTTATGCCATAATTCAAGACTGGCTATTACGGTAACGTAATTTTTTTTTATAGATTTATAGTAAAATTTACTTGCTTTCAGTACATGATATCATAAATGCACCTCTACTGATGTTAAACAATCATCTGGCAGATCGGGGAAAATGCGACGATATCTGCCTTCAATTCGTTAGTCCATGGCAAGCACAGAATGTAAAATAGGGATCCCTGGGCCATGGAAGTATTGTGAACGGTAAGTGAAGAATTGCTCCCTTGATCATGTTGATCATGTTGATTCCCGATGTGCCGTGCAATACCAGGTGGGTGTTTCACAAAGCTGTTCGTAAGTTAAGAGAGACTTTAATAAGAACGACTGGTGATCCCTTCTTGCGGTAAGTGGTATATTGAATCGGCGATGGTTTAGCGCGTAAGAAAGGATCACCAGTCGTTCTTAAAGTCGCTCTTAACTTACGAAACGGCCCCAGGGACCCGTTGCAGAAAGAGTTGCAATCAATCGCAACTCTAAATATCATGCGCAACTTGATTTTCAACCAATCAACAGCGCGCATTTGGGACTTGCGATTGATTTTTTGGCTTGCGTTTAAACGCAACTCTTTCTGCAACGGACCCCTGTTTACATACTTTTTCTCCCAAATGTTATTCGGTTTTCTGTTTAAAACCACTGTATATATAAAATATCACCGTGGTATGCAAGGTATACCTTGTAGAATATATGCATGTTTGATCATAGTCAGGTCCAGATTTGAGAAAAGTAGACTGCCTTAGGCAAATTGTGTTAATGCTGAATTGAGAAGTGCTTTAACATAATTTGAGGGCGCTGAGCCCAAATTTGCTGTTTGCCAACCTTGATTTTGATGTTAAAATCCTCAAATTGGCAAAAACAAAATGGCCGCCATTCTACACCCATTTTTACTCTATTCTGACCCCCAAAACTTGTAGCAAAAATGCTTGTCAACGGTTTTTGGTACTATTTGATCTAAAAAATAACATACTAAAAATCCACCAAAATCCGTATCCGGAAAAGTGGTTATTTTCAAGATGGCGTCTAAGATGGCCGCCATTAACTGAAAATTAAAATAACCGGCACTTTATCTACCCTAGACACCTTTTCCGGTGCATACATGTATTCAATGGTGGAAGGCAAAAAAGGAAACCGTAACATAAACATACAAGGGTACCTGAAAATCCAAGTTTGCGCAAAAATAGCTGCCATATGGCCTAAAAATTCTTAATTCATCTTTTACGTATTTTAGTGTCTTTTATTTGGGTTGTATTCATTGGTGATTTTAAGGGTCACGAAGTAAACCAGGAAAAGTTACAAGGACAGTCAACAGTCCACTATATCCAAAAATCCAAGATGGCTTTCAAAACTGGAGTCTAAAATAGCTGTTGTTATCTAAAAACCCCCAAACCTGACATAGTTTGTTTAATACCAGCCTTGGGCATATGATGTTGGTGTCTAACCCATGGTTTAATGGGTCAAGAAATACGTTGGGACAAGTAGAAAGACAGTCTATGGTCCTCCATGTCCAAAAATCCATGATGGTTTGCAAAAATGGAGTATAAATGTCTGTCGTTAATTACAAACCGACACAATTTGTTTAATAACCGCCTGGAGAATATGATTTTTTTAGTACATTGCATGGTTTAAAAGGTCAAGTATTAGATTGGGACAAGTTACAAGGACAGTTAGTGGTTCCATTATGTCCAAATATCCATAATGGCTTCCAAAAATGGAGTCTATATAGGCCGTTCTCACCGAAAAAACTGATATAGTTTGTTTAGTATCAGCCCGGGGTATATGATTTTGGTGTTTAATCCATTGTTTAAAGGGTCAAGTAATAAATAAAGACAAGTTACAAGGACAGTCAAAGATCCAGCATGTCCAAGAACCCAAAAAGGCTTCCAAAATTGCGGGTCTAAAATGGCTATTGTTACCTAAAAACTGTCATAGTTTGTTTAATATCTGCCTGGGGTATATGATTATGTTGTCTAACCCTTGGTTTAAATGGTCAAGTAATACATTAGGATAAGTTACAAGGGCAATCAATGGTCCTGTATGTCTAAAAATCCAAGTTGGCTTCCAATTAAGGAGACTAAAATGGCTGCTGATACTTAAAAATTGACATAATCTATTTAAAATCCATTTGGGAAATATGATGTTGGTGTCTACACTATGGTTTCAAGGGTTGAATAAATACCTTTTGATTAGTTACAATGGTATGAAGCGGTCCATTTTGCTTTCGAAGTGAGTCTTAAAAGACTTCCATCAGCTAAACATAGTCATAATTAGGTGAACAAAATTTACACTACATGCATTGTGGTTTGAAGGCTGAAATAATAAATCGGAACAAATAAAAAAAGATGGTCAGTTTCCTTTTCATCGTAAAAAGTCCAAAGCGACTTCTAAAATTGCGTGAAAATGACTGCTGTCCCCTTATCATGAAACCCTAGGATAGTCCTGAGCACAAAAATGACGTATCAGTGAATTATGGAAAATGACGTATCAGTGAATTATGGAAATTTTTAGGTGAAAGAGTACCTTATTTTTTAAAGTTTGTTTTTGAATGTTTACTTATCGGTGCACTACCACCTAATTATGTCACTAATTCTTGTAAAACATATTTTCATGAGTCTTAGAAACAGAGACACCAAAATAGCGGCACTAGATGGGATATGAAGTATATTGTCATTTTTGTAACAATGGTGGCCAAATTGAATGTATTTTTGGAGCGTTCTTCCATTTTCTGACAACATGGGCAACAGTGGTTCCCTGTAATCTGTCTTCACCTATATCATATGACCCTTGAAATCATGAGAAAGGCCCGAAAATGTTCTTACATTGTAGGTAGATAGTATATGAAATTTGCAGCCAGGTTTTTAAGAAATAGCAAGTATTTTTCAAGCCATCATTATTTTTTTGGGGGGGGGGCAAAACTGCACCACCGATAAACCTTAATATTTTTCCAATGTGATTTTTCCCTTTGGAATCATGATTTTTTATATGTTTTATTTTATTCTCGGTAGACCCAAAGTTATTTCTACTAGGTGGATATTATATGAATTTGGACCATTTCAAAGTTACAACGTCCATTATAGACGCCATTTTGGAAGGTAATCTTGAATTCTCTGACACACTCATTGACTATCTTGTAAACATGTCCTGATTCATTATTTGCCTTGAAAGCTTTTTGATGATTTTGATTTTGAGGATTTACTTCATTTTTGGAGTTGATGGTACGACTGCCGTTGTGGACGCTATGTTGGATTTCCAGGTATCCTTGACAACGTTTTGTAACTATAACCTGTGTCAATAGACTTTGTTTAATCCTAACATGCCTAAGTTTCATGAATTAAACATCTAAACCCTAAAAGTTATGAAATTTCAAAAACTTAATATCGGTTAAGATTTGATGTTGACTTCGCCGCCGCCGTCGGAAAAGCGACGTCCATGTCTTGCTTCTGCTATGTATGCAAGGAAAAAATGGATCTATAGAATAGAAATAGAAATAGATCCCAATTTTTTAAATACAATCACCCATGAAAATTGTTTAATATGGGAAACTACATTAAAAATGCCGCCATTTTGTTTTTTGCCGATTTGAGGATGAAAACGTCGGAATCATGTTTGGCAAACAGCATTTTTGGGTTCAGCACCCCTGAATTACCTTAAAACAATTGATAAATCAGCATTAACACAAAATGCCTAAAGCACTTTTTCTGAGCACATTTTTAAAAATCTGGACCTGACTACATGTGCATTGTCACCTCGGAAAATAATATCCCCGACGCGTTATTGTCATCACTCTTCTCTTATGAACGGGTGCAGAATTCGAACAGTTAATTGGAAAAGATTACGATCAAAATTTATTTTCCAAAAAAAGTCTACATTCTCCTAACGGAATTCCCAAACCACGAAATTCTCTCACCGTGAGACAACAGAATAAAACAAAATTCTATCTCACCTCCCCGAAAATAGTCAACCCCAAAATATTTGAGCTAAAATCACTTTCAGTGAGTGATAAGCCAGACTGTTGCCACTCTATCTTCATGAATTTAAGATACATCACTCTTTTTTGGTTCGCCATACTCCTAAATCACCAGGGAACATAGCAATCTATATTTTATCTCCATTTTTTTTCTATTAGCCCTTTATTTCCTTAGTTCCATCGCTGCAATGTCTCCATCTAATCGTTCAATCTCGATTCGGACGAAGTGTTCGGTAAAGACCTTTTCCCCGGCCCCTGCATTGGGACTCGATCACACCTGTGGGAACTATACAAGCTTTCGTACGCCTGTGTGAATAGAAGGGGCGGTACCTCAGCGGGTGTCTGTTCTGATGTGAACATGTGACCCACACTGTCAAAATGCTCAGATTTAAACGCTGTCGAAATTTCTCAGTGTAAATGTGAATTTACATTGTGTTTCACACTGTGAACAAAATGTGGGACACTGTGGAACATTGTTTTCCAACAGGGTAAAACCCCGCGCACTTTCATTAAAAACTGAGTTGTACACTCCATTAAAAAATGAAAGTTCAACTTTCTTAGCAGGCTTACCCGTATATTTCATTTCATTTCTCAATGAATTCAGCATATTTGTATTAATAAACATGTTAGCAGACTATCCAATATCTGCCAACACAAATCGAACAAAGTCCCTTCAAAATTACTTTTACACTCATTTTGATTTTTGTAACTTTTCAACTTAAGGCGTCCCTTCTGTTCTTGCCATCGCCATGTGTCAGCACGTCGTAAGAAACTCATTTGTTTCAGGAGAAATATTTCCATACCCCTGAGCTTCGGGTTGGATTATGACAAAAATAGGTGCTGTAATTCAGAACCAATCTTGGCCCAAGTGTCAATAAAGGTCAGTGGGTAATACGACAATTCAAATCCATTGAATTTTGAACTTGATATCAATGGTGAAAGTCACGTGTTCAGGTTATCTTCAGAAGAGGGTTTGGGAATGTAAGCCCCGTATTCTTTGTGTTTGGGGACATAAAAGACGTCCAACCCACTTTTAAAGTCAAATTGACTTTTATTCAGGTTATATGAAACGACATCTTTCGCTTGCAATAACTAGTGTAAGAGAAAATCATTCACAATTTGAGAAGAATTTAAAGAAAAATTATTATATAATAAAGTTATCTTTAATATGATTGGGTTCTACATAGTTTCCAGCATGGGATTTAAACTGGAGTTAATAAAAAAAAATGCAATTTCAACTTCAAAGCAGCTTATTTTGGAGCCATCCTTGCACACATGAATAATGTTATTAACATCTTCTTAGAATAAGTTAATAGTGTCAAATTAAATCATGGTCTCACTCGCCTCGACATTCAATAATATTGATTTTCCCGTTCAAGTTCAAGTATTCCGTCAGCTCGTTGCGTCTACATATTTACTCTATTTAAGACACCATAACAATCTCACTTCATCTCTCATCATTCAACCACTTCGACTGCGCGCCAAAGTAGCTCCTCCACATGCCAGAAGGCACATTGTGCGATAAAATGTCAACATTATTGCAGAGAGAAAACAAACATAACAAAACGCATCATGTGTCGTCACTAAAAATGCAGACATGAAACACAACAATCCTTAATTTGATATCAGGCGTGAGAACATTTTGAAAAATACATTTTAGAGTGAAGTTCTCTTCAGGTTATATTTTCACTCCTCCCGGGTAGAGGAGGTTAATCCTGGAGGAGTGACGTTCGATGTCAGAGGCGTCACGTGATGTCATGACAGTGACTAGGGAGGGTGGTAGGAGAGGGAATAGAGTGACGAGGTGAAAGAGATGGGGGAAAACTGGAGCAAAGAACGATATAGGAGACGGGAGAGGAACTAGATGGAGACAGTTGTGAAACGACTAAATAACCCGGGAGGGGGAAAAGAAGACTAGCGGGATATGTTTTATGCAACAAAATGAAAATACTTGCATTCCATTTGAGATAATGAACAAACATCAATATGGAATTTGTGACAGAAAGCATATCAAATGAAGAAAAAAAATAGATTCGTGCGACTATGATGCGTCACATAATGGTGAGTAGTGAGAGAAAACAAAGAAAACTTAAAGGGAACTCAATATACTCAGCCAAAATTTGATTATGAAAAGAGGATGGTCCTGATCGTTTATATTACTTCTTGGTCTACAAGCAGATGGTCTACTTCTAAGATATAGTCTAATGCCACATGGACTGAACCAATTAGGACTACTACTATCAATTTGGTCTAATTGCCGTTTGGTCTACTCTATACACCATCATAATCATAATAATATAGATATATTTACCCAGGGTAGCCATTTCAGTTTCGAAAACTGTTCTACCAGCGGGCCCTGCTATTATTATTACTCCGGATTTAGCTGAGCTGCCTAAGCGCTCAAGCATTCAATAAATTTCTTCCTACTGGGTACCCATTCACCTTACCTGGGTTGAGTGTAGCACAATGTGGATGAGTTTCTTGCTGAAGGAAATTACGCCATGGCTGGGATTCGAACCCACGACCCTCTGTTTCAAAGTCAGAAGACTAATCCACTGGGCCACAACGCTCAATACTCATGACCATGGATTTTACTTTCCTGGACCACCATTCTCTAACACGTATGTGTACATTCAGAAGTAGGGAGGGTGGGGCAAAGTAAGAAATATTCTGCATGTTGTGAGGTATCTAAACAAGAAAGGAAAACAACAGAATGTCACATTCTGATAGTCATACAGCGCGTCCCTACATTCCGAACGCGGAAACGAGCGGTCTCGAGATCGCACATCTATTTTGGAAGAAAAAAATGTGGATAATTTCGCTCTTAATTAAGCGCTTCCTTTTTGTATGATTATGGAAATTTAGAAATATTCATATTTTCACATTAATGGCGAAAAAAAAGACAGGAGATGAATGTGCAGCGATGTATAATTAAGTTCCATCGAAGTACTTTTGCAAAAACTGCTTGCTGAAAAGCAAAAATAGCACATGCGGACTTGGGGAGTGGCGGTAGTGTAAACCCACTCTGACCAAAAGAGCGGACATTTTGTGTCAATTTGAAATACTTTTCATATTCTAAACCAATGTATACTTTAAAACTAATTAGAAAAAAGGTGTTGGGAAACAAAGGGGAAAGCCATTTTCTATATTATTCCCGCGTGGAGCGCGAAAGCAAAATTTTGTACGAAGAGAAAAAAGAACATTGCGTTTAGGATTTTATTATTTTGACAAAAATACGAAGGAAAGACAATAAAGCTTTAACCTTCTTTCCTTTTCTCCTTTGGCTTTTTCCCCCTCTCCTTTTACCGCTTCTCTTATTTTCTTTTTGGGCACGTTTTTTTTTTTTTTGGGGGGGGGTGTTGCACCCACAAATGTAATAACGCCCACAAATGTAATAACACTTTACCCACAAATGTAATAACGCCCACAAATGTAATAACACTTTACCCACAAATGTAATAATTTTTGATCGCCCACAAATGTAATAATGACTTTACCCACAAATGTAATAAATTTGAAGGGATTTTTGGCGAATCCGTTCTAAACTAAAATCCTATAGTAATGCGTTCATATAGCACAAAAGTGTAAAGTCTTTTTTTCAGACCGGGTTAATACAACATCAAAGTACAAGTCCAAAGTTTTTTTTCCAGACCCGGTTGTTTAAAAAATTATAATATAAATCCAAAGTCTTTTTTCCAGACCCGGTTGTTTCAAGAATTTTAATAAGTCCAAAGTCTTTTTCCAGACCCAGTTATTTCAAAATTTATAATATAAGTCTAAACTAAGATACGATATTATGATATTCCTGTGGAAAATTCTTGCCAAATCCATCTTCACTTTCGAAGGCCCTCGACTTTGGGGCACTCTTGATAATACTATCAAAGATTCCCCAAGCCTAAATTCTTTTAAATTTAAGTTGAAAAAGTTTCTCCAAGACACTCGTTAGTTTTTTTAACTCTTCATCACTCATACATTATATTTTTCATATATACTCAGCACTACGAGCAGTGAAATATGATATTTTTCGTTCTCCTGTTCTGTAAATTCGCCTTGAGTGTTGGGGCAAGAATCTGGAGACCACTGATCTTGCTATTTTCTCTCTTTTTCTATTTCTTTCTTTTTATTTCTTTTAAATTATTCATTCAGATAGATTTAAGTTCAAATGTCTACTATGTTGGGTTTGTGCTTTTGTTTATATTCTTCATACGTGTGTTATAGGAGGCTGCATCCTACAAGCTTCGCTTTTTAGCAGCCTCCTCCGTTTCCGACCTGTTATCTTGATTATTATACATAATAAGTTTCTTTGTTTTATTGATTATAATTATATCAAGATGTATGTAACAAAACTATTGCAAATGTTAATGATTGTTGGAAATGGAAAATAAATGAAATGAATGAAATGAAAAATGGGAATCGAGCTTAGTCTTTTCTCCAGACCCGGTTACCTGTTATTCAAACATTATGAATAACAGTTTAAAAACAGTATAAAGACCCCATAATAATAACCGGTGTGTTGGGGTTCAAACCCCGGCCGCGTCAGACCAAAAGACGTTAAAAGATGGGAGTTGCTGCTACCCTTTTTGGCGTTCAACCATTAAAGGGATAGAGCCTCGTCGATCTGGCGCTGCACAGTGGCTGCCGGGCCCACGATCAACTGGGCAAAGCAAATTTTCGGAGTATTTCATTCTATTTCGAACAATAAATTATGGATTTTCATTTTCATCTTATTAATGCTGGATTTAGCGTAGTCTTTCAGCCCGACCATTTTTTTCTTCAAAAAAAAAACGCTAATAGTAAGAATTAAAAAAATCAAAGTCTAAGACCAAACAAACCTTCAACCTAAGAACCTGTTTTAAAAGAGGTTTAGAGTGTTGTCTTTATTCCAGACCTAAAACAGTTACGAAAAAAAATCTTCTGACATAAGACCTTATATTATATTCTCGTGGAATAACACGAGTTTTAAACCGTACTCTTTCCTCCAGATCCGGCTATTAAAAAAAGTAACTGAAAAACTTCAAATCTAAGACCAAATTTCCAAAGTTTCACCCAGTAAAAATATGTCTTTTTTTTAAATAATACTACTACCCCTACAAAACATTGTAATAACGCGTGGGTAAGGCAGACATCCTTTCTCCAGACTTGGTTACTATTTGAAAAATAAAATAGTTTTTACAAATATTATAAAACGAATACCCAATAATCTAATTACTGTGGAACAACATGAAGACCGATTGTCGAAGGTCGACTTTCCTCCAGACACAATTATTTCAGGAATAAAAAATCAATAAAACTCAACCCCCATCAACGAATCTAAGAACCAACAATCCTCCAAATTAAGACCATGCATGTAGAAAAGCTCATGTTTAGAGCGTTGTCTTTATTCCAGACCCGGTGATTTAAAAATGATTTAAACAATCCTAAAAACAAGGTCTCATATTCTTATTCTTGTGGAATAACACGAGAATTATGCTTTGTCTTTCGTCTGGACCCGGTTATTTAAAAGATAAAGAAATATTGAAAAAATGACAGCTGAGACCAATCTTCAAAATTAAACCCACTTAAAATGCTTGGGCTAAGAGTGTTGTCTTTACCCCTCACCGACGTATATTATAAATTTTGAAACGACCGGGTCTGAAAAAAGACTTTGGATTTGCATTATAATTTTTGAATTAACCGGGTCTGGAAAAAAAACTTTGGACGTATATTATAATTTTGAAACAACCGGGTCTGGTAAAAAGACTTTGGACGTATATTATAATTTTGAAAAACCGGGTCTGGAAAAAGACTTGGACTTGTACTGTAATATTTCATTAACCGGGTCTGGAAAAAAGACTTTGAACTTTTGTGCTATATGAACGCATTACTATAGGATATTAGTTTAGAACGAATTCGCCAAAAATCACTTCAAATTCATTACATTTGTGGGTAAAGTCATTATTTCATTTGTGGGTAAAGTGCATTATTACATTTGTGGGTAAAGTGTTATTACATTTGTGGGCGTTATTACATTTGTGGGTAAAGTGTTATTACATTTGTGGGCGATCAAAAATTATTACATTTGTGGGTAAAGTGTTATTACATTTGTGGGCGTTATTACATTTGTGGGTAAAGTGTTATTACATTTGTGGGCGTTATTACATTTGTGGGCGATTATTACATTTGTGGGTGTAACAGGGGGGTGGGGGCGACTGCCCCCCTGTGACATCTTTATTTTTCCTCCGAGAATAGTAGGTCTATTGATCATGTTGCTAAGATTGACAGAACGAATGTGTGTGTGACGGGGATGGAGAAAGGGTTATTTTAAATGAAATTTCACGTACATGCGAGTAGTAATAATTCTTGAGAAGGAAGCGTGGCATTCGTTTTGGAATGCAAGGTGGAGTCAACAAAGGAAACAAGCGGGTGGCAAGGTTATGAGCTATAGTAGAGATGGGGTCTGTGAAAGTCTTGCCTTTGGATGTAGCTAATAATGTTTCTATTTTAATTTGTTACGAATTGAGTTTGTCAGTTAAGTCTGGATCGCGGCACGAAGAACCCCGTTGCTTCCAGCTTACACAGTGGGATCCATCCAGAGTTTACCTTGCTAAAAACCCCGTCACAGCTCATAGGTTAAGTTGATTAACCCCCTAAAACCTTAAGGAACTCTTTGACGTTTAGCGGTGTCATCCGCTCCCAGCATTGTCTCCCAGAAGATTGGGGACTTAAGGAATCCTTGGGGTTTCGCTGAAGATAGCATCTTCGTTCTCTGAAATATGGATGAGTATTATTTTGTGTTGCTTCAAAGCTTTCAGCAAGGCTCTGAGAATGCGTATGACTCGCGGAGATATCGCAAGAGCTGCGATAAGATGTAGGGCAGCCGAGACAATGGAGAAAACATGAAGGAGTGAATGAGTAAGAACATGGAGAAGGAACTCCAGATGGGCGTGGGACATGTACAGTGGTGCTCAAAAGTTAGTGAACTCCGTCAGAAAATGAACATAATTTTATTTAGAAGTGTTCAAGTTCTCCCAAGTGAAATATAAAATTCAGTAAAGATTGTTTCTCTGGCCGGGGCTCGCAGAACGTTGTCATGTTGTCGTCTACATTCAACCATAGACCGAGTAGGTCCATGATTCAACGCAAGAGTACATGTTGTGGTGAGGTTCGCGAACTTCTGAGCACAACTGTGACAGCGGAGACGGAATGGGGGCTGGTTTGATGACATGGGCGATTATAGGGGGGGGCATATAGTAGAATGCTGTAAACGACTTTAAAAAAATGAAAACAACCACCAAACTGTTTGTTTATTAAAGATATTAAAATGAATTATATGAAAGCAAATCAAGTGAAACGTGAAATCAAGAAACGTGAAACTTTGCCCCTTTGATTAAGACACATTTTTTGGAAACTACTTAATAGAATAGTAACTCACACGTTGCCTGTCTATACAAATCCTCACCGAAACTATGTTTTTGTTGTTCAAAGGTAAAACGAAAAATTGAAAATAAAGGAATAAAGAATAGAACGGTCGTTTCGTTTAATATACATCTCGAATTTCAAATAAAATGATAAAAAGTAACCTCACAAAACGTACTACATGTGTAATGTAATTACAACATTATGCTGCTTACCGTCAAGTTCTGCCCTTTCTACTATATGCGAACAAGATACGTTTCGATTCCAGCTCCACTCGACTCTCTGCTAAGTAGGCATCCAGGTTTTGAGGCCAAGAGTAGAGCAGGGCCCCCAACATAAGACTTATTTTCTCTTACCTTTCGTTCGAAAGTAAAGATCTTCTTTGGCCCGGAGCAAGATTCTATCCCCTTAGGGTAAACGATATGAAGGTGCCTTTAAAGAAGATTAAACATTTTACATTGTCGTAACTGGCAAGCCTTTAATTTCGTTATTTCCGATAAGCTTTACCTTGTTTAGAATAGTCCATCGATCTCTCTGGGTATGCATTCGCCTCACATATTCATTAACTCGTACATTAGCTGGTGACAGAATTTTTACGGTGTCAGCTTTAAATCCTGGAACGACCTGCCACTAATAATTAGACAGTCTCCAACATTAGCAATTTTCAAAAATTCATTAAAAACTCATCTCTTTCGTACTTTGTAGTTTTTAAAATATATATTTAATTAATTAATTGTAAGCGCTTTGGGCCCAATGGGAAAAGCGCAGTACAAATAATAAGTAAGTAATAATAATAATAATAATAATAATAATGATAATAATATACATGTATAAGTGCGATTTCTTTTTTAATCAAGCAACCCATTACACAACCCTCTTGCTTACAACTCGGTCACATTAACTCTACGGCGCCCATACGCATGATACGGCGAGTCGAATACAGTCGTTTCATTCATTTTTATTCAAACTGCATGGTATGTAGCTGGTACCAAAAAAAAAAACATGTTAAAAGGGCTGTTTTCGACTCGCCGTACGCCCACCGCGCACCGTCAAAAAGATGTGACTGAGGTATTAGGCTCCCTGAAGTTTTTATGTACTATAATAGATCTTTAATGGCTTTTAAGCCTTTGGTTATGTCATGTCTAATCTTTAATCGATATGATTTACAAAACAAATACTAAATAGGCCCAAGTTGCAAATATGTTTCCGTTTTCTATTGAACACATTTCCTCCCTCGCACAAAGCCTCCATTTAGCAAATGAAAAAAATATATTGTGTCGCCACAATCTCCAAGTTAAGTCCCTGTCATACATAATTAGGACCGAATGGAAATCAATTCTTACAATACAATCCTATATGAAAACGAAGAGCCAATAATAGACAGGGCAGGGGGGGGGGGGGTGCTGTCCCTCTAGTTCAACGACCAAAGGAAAAAAAGGGAAGAAAGCAAAAGAAAGCCAAAAGGGGGGTATGTGATTTTATTTGTAATCAATGTGCAATACTACATCAAAAATCTTACCACAAAATTACACATTTAAAATGTTGGGCAACATACTGTACACTGTGTTGGGTTATAATGTATGTTGGATATTTCGGGAAAATATTATCTAATTGAGTAACTTTATTATCCAATTATTAGTTTTTATTACCCAATTTGGGCAGATTTTAACCAAAAGTTGTGTGGAAAGTATGTTGCACAGGGTTGGTTAAAAGTTGGGCATTTTTCCCCCAACTATTTTAAGAGTGTAACTTTTTAATTTTTAGAAAGGCCAAAATATGCTCCCACAAACGCCATCAGGCCATGTCGTGCCCCCTCAAAATATTTGACTCCTACGCCAGTGCCGTAAGCGTTTCATGGAAGGGCTTGTCGGATGTTTTATCCGACAGAGTATGTTTTATCCGACATTTACCATAGTAGAAGTCGACTAGTATCAGTCGGACACATGCCCTAAAAAACGAAAAAATCAACTTTTAGCGGCCAATCGGAAAAAATGTGGGTGGAAATATTTGCATCCCCCTATTGGCGAAAGCTGGATCCGCCCCTGCCTGTGCTTTTCAGCCAATCAAAATCAAGGAAAGTTGTCAGACGACAAAATAATGTTGATGAAAATTTCTGAGGTCACATTTCCACATTACATGACCAATGGATCCTATAACATTTTATCGCTTTTCAATTTGAGATGACACAATTTTTCATTTTTTAAGACGACCCCCTCCCCCCAAAAAAAAATAAAATCATGTATTTGCACTAGGCTATTATATCCAATCTTGATTAGAATGTCAACGGTAATTTATTCTGAATGTTAAGTAAACTATACTGAACAATTTTACCATTTAGTCTATTACATGTTTTGGGATATGCTTTGGGTTTTTCGTCTCGAAAGAAGTGTGACTATTTTTATGAACAATTCGAGTGATTTAGGCGGAAGTAAAAATGATGAGTGGATATGCGAAATGAAACCTCACTCATATCTGCTAAGCTTTACAATAATTGTCGTGTGTAATATCCCCACGCAGCGCCAAATGAGCATCCACCGATATAGGCCTACTTCTTCGAAAGTGACGAAAGAGCGACACATCCCTTTTTCGGGGTCAATGTTTTGTTCGGTTTGTAGTACATGTTGTAGCTATATTCAAGGGGATTACGGAGAGTTGTTAATGGACTCCTGGTCTATCTAATTTCTAGAGTTTGTGAAAACATGACAAGTGGTTGTTAATTAATAAGCAAGAAAAACCCAATGGATATCGATCACAGGCGTAAATTAGGGAGATCGATACCGGGCGCTCGTTTTCCATTTTGGAGTAAGAGCCGGGTGCCTCCTATTGGAGGATAGTCAGGGACACACGAGGATGTTGATTAAATTCACACGTTTCGATTCACATGGGAAGAGATTCCCGCGGTTGCATTATTATGCCATTTAGACATTAACAAATCATGATTGTCTTTTATGACAATTTATTGAATTGTTTTGATAATCATTCCCGCTCAACGTTAGTGGACTCTCGTATGTCCGCGTAATAGGTGAAAAGAGCAACAGCAATGCTGGTTGACGTCAATTCAGGGAATTGTGAGAGCCGATATTCATGAAAAAATAATCTATCATGTAAAATCAAAATTACATTGAAAATCTACTGGGTAATAGAAGTGAATATACTACATTCAAAAGACAGATTTTTTTTCAAAAGAAGATATAATTGATAACAATATACACAGAAATCGGTTTACGCTTATGCTTCAAGGCGCTATTAAGAAAATAAGATATAGAAATATGAAAATAAAAGAACATTTTACGAATGAATAATAAAGAACAAATAATATGAATGTAAAAACATCACTTTAATATAAATCAATTTTGTAGGAGAAAAAAGTCGAAATTTTAACATAGGCCTACTACTTGTATATTAAGGATTAATTTGATCATAATCATCTCCTTTCCTGAAAACCAAACGTGTCAATGATGCAAAATACATTCAAAGTAGCGTAAAAAACACAACAAACTACGTGCATAAGTCGGCCTCGAAACTCTTAATCTTTACTCAACGTGACACAAAAAAACTATGCATTCTTGTGAGAAAAAGGGGGGATTTAGTCAGGGCCAACAGCGAAAGTGTCATCATCATCATCATCTGCTGTAATCTTCAAATGGCTCTGCAGCCTATCTCGAAGATGAAATTAAACTCGGACGCACGTTATGAGGAGGAGTGAGGGATATTTTCAAGGTGATTTTTCAGAAGCTTTTGGAAGCCGTCAAGCGAAACTGCATTAACTATTTGGAGAGGCAGTTTCTTCCATCCAGGTACTGATCGTGGGCAAAGGCAATTGTCTCTTGGACAATATGTCTGAAAACACTTGTTGTGATTTATCCTAGTGACAGTGGTGCTGTCTTGGGGTATTGCAGCAAGGTCATTCACAATCCTACTATACACCATGCTGAGTCTGCTTAGAGTGCGTCGAGAGAATTATTCCACATGGAGTTGCATTTGAACATCTTGACATTGGTGGCGAATGGTAAATTATGCAAAGTAAGACCTTGAATGGAGATATGCAATGCACAACATCATCATGATCACGAACGGCAGTTCAGATGGAACGGTGGGTGATTTGCTGTAGTAATGAGGGGGGGGGGGTAGGAGTGTGATTATACACTCTATCAATGAAGTGCTAATTCAATTCAATTCAAAATGGTTGCAAAAACCTTACATTTAAAACAATATCATTAATAACAAGGTAAAAATAACTTTAAGTGCTACGAACAAAGTTCAATATAGAGATATATAAGAAACAGAAAGTACATCATAGATTTAAATCGATACTCATTGATCAAATAGGAAAATATGCAAAATACATAATATACCTAAATAAAATGAATAGAAAATAAAAATATGTCCTTGTATAGTGACTGCACGTTGAGTGCTGATTTTCTAGATCAAAATTGAATGACTAAATTAGCACTGAAAGTGCAGTCACTATACAAGGCCATTAATTGCTAGATTGACACTTCATTTTTTTAGAGTGTAGGAGGTAATATTCATGTACATAGTAAACACTAAGAAACACTGATTCAAACAATAACAAACAAAAGAAAAAGTGAGTGAGGTGACAGACATCATCGACTTTATCATTTCCATGTCACTGAATTGAGCATAAAATTGTTTTGTGAAAAACAAGCGAAACTTTAAATTGTCGTAACTTTCTTATTTTACATCCGATTTTGATGATATTTTCAGCGTTGTTCTCATTTGATTTTTCGCTCTTGATCAAATTCAACGTTTTTCTGGAGTGGACTTGACCTTTAACGTCAAGTATTATCAACAAAAGGGCGAAAAAATTAGCCTTTTCGAGTGCAAATGGGTATTTCTTGGAGCAAATGATAATAAAAAAGAAAGTGCATATTAGCAGTCTTTTTCCAACTAGGCCGTGCAAGATTACACCAGCACAAGGTGCTACCGAACCATTGTTTTATTCAGGGTGCAAACATTCCTTTGTGTACATCGTGAGCCTTTTGATTATTTGCCCCTGACCAGAACCATTTCTTACAACATTTAAGAAAGTTCAATTGTTTCGAGGCAGGTTTCAGGGGCGGATCCAGCTTTCGCCAATAGGGGGGGGGGGGGCGAAAAAATATTTTGATCAACATTTTTCTCGATTGGCCGCTACAATCTGGCTTTTTTGTTTTTCAGGGGGTAGTCATAACTAAAGACTGAAGTTTTAAGTATATGTTATGCGAGCTAAAAATCTTTGATAATTTATGTCCTTAGAACTGAAGATTCAGAGCAGTTTTTATAATCATGAACAAAGATAAGTATCCAACTAAACAATGCGAGCGCGAAGCGCGAGCCGAAATTTTATCATATAGTAACGTGAAAAGTGACTCAATTAGGACTGTTTTAGTGATTAATGAAGAGGATACAAGTATCACCAATTAAATAATGAGAGTGCGAAGCGCGAGTTCAAAATTTCTGATATTCCGACCTGAAAAAATGAACAGTCTAAGCGCGTTTTTATTTAAATAAACAAGCTGTGTGTCTCAAACAATTAAATGCGAGCGCGAAGCATGAGCTTAATTTTTTGATATACTGACATGATAAAGGAGCATTTTGACAAATTTTGGTAAGAATTTCCAAAGAGCATAGGTTTCTCACAAATCAAACAATGCGAGCGCGCAGCGCGAGCTGAACATTTTGATACACATTAACAATTTGTGTAAATCAAACAAAATAATGAAAGCTTGATGTGCGAGCTAAAAAAATTGTGTGCAAATTGATATCAGAACTGGATATATTGTATATATATTAGTGTCATTTAACCCTCTTGAATGGGATTCATTACACAGGCAATGCGAGCGCGAAGCGCGAGCGAAAAATTTTATATAAAGTCTATTTTCCAATTCTTCCCCTCACCTTTTTTGTTTCCTTTCGGGGTCGGGCCGGTCGTTACGAGGCTGTAAATTACACATCATGGGTAAAATACCTCTTTCTTACTTTTCTTTCTGTTTTTCGTAGTTTCTATCAAGGTAAAGAGTACACTTTTTTTCTGCAGGTTGTCAAAAAATAGGGGGAGGGTCGGGGCCGGCTCGGCCCCTCCTGGATCCGCGCCTGGGTTTTAAGTAAATGATACCCCTAAAAAAAAAATGCACTCATATCCTCTCTATTATCTCCTTCTTTCTTCTATTTATCGTCATGATCTTATCCCTGCTATTCCACTCAGTTGATCCATGGCGGTCGCCATTGAAATCAATATTTAAATCTCATTCTGTTTTCTTCATTTATTTTCTTTCATCTATATTTTTTGTTGGAAGGGTAGAAAAGATTGGTTTACAGATCCACAGGGAAACCATGCCACCTCCATGAAAGAAAGGTGAAAAAAAATCGGATTATCATTTTACTCTTGTGCATGTTTTTTTTTCAAATGAGAGAATTGAGAAGAGAAAAGGTGGTGGCGAAATGGAGGATCAATTAAAATGAGATAGCGAGTGACCTCGTCGGAGATGGTATGAAAGAGAAAAAGAGAATGAAGACCGACACATGAATTAATTCAATCTAAAATGATAGTTTCCGTATACCAGAATAGATAATGAAGAGATCAGAGGGGAGAGAGAAGGAGAGAAGTCGGGTGAGACCAACCTGGTGGGTCTTTCATTAAAGCTGTTGGTAAGTTAAGGTGACTTTAAGAACGACTGGTGATCCTTTTTTGTGATGAACGCTAATCATTGTCGATGGTGTAGCGCGTAATAAAGGTTCACCAGTCGCTCTTAACTGAAACAGCTCTATGAAACACCCCCAGGGATTCCAACATCATCTTACATTAAGAATGTAGTTAGACGGACCAATTTTAGAGGACAAGCACATTGATATTAGCAAAGAGAAGACATGTAGACGTATAGTTAGAATTACTAACCATTTTCGAGAAAAAAGAAGAATTTCATGATGTAGGATACACTTTGAATTCATCGTAACCATGGTAACTGTTACTCATTTACTCACTTTATCATACACATGGGGGCAGAAGGAAAATGAAGCGTGGCAAAGGAGACATGCCCCAATTCTGCCCGAAGATTTTTGATGATGGAATTTTTTTCCTTTCGTGTGACATTCTTTTGCTACGATTATATTCTATTGGGCAATGAGCTTTTTTTTCATGTAAAACCCAAAATGGATACAATTTTTGATGGAAGAAATGACTGCTAGATAAAATACTGCATGGACTGGCCGTCCAATGGCATTATGGACAACGTGTATTCCTTTTGGGAGGATAGAAATCTCAATTAGGCAATCGCGTAACTGATTACTTATGAATATTTTTTTAATGAAATGAGTGATGTTTATCAAAATTTGAAATACAACATTTCTCTACTGGTACCACGATTGCATCTACATTTTTAAAAATTATTATTATCATTCTTCATGAAATCCTGCTTGCCCATTTCCTTCTCATTTTATTTTGCATTGTTAGGTCGTCTCGACCTATATAATCCATACTAGGTATATTCTTGGAGGGTTTAAGGCACTTTATGAGATTTCCAAAGTTCTTTTATCTTAAGCCGCATGTAACAATACAATGAGATGTCCTTCTATTTCCTTTATTCACCCCATTGTCTTCTTCGTCATGCTGCCCAAGCCATGTAAGAGGCCGTTGGTCCGAATCCGAGCGAGACTAAGCCCAGACAGGGTCTCCGGATTTGGTCCAAAATACAGAAGTCACAGAAATTGTTCGTTCCTGTTGGTTTCACCATTATCTGTATGTTACCCTTATCAACATGATGTTATTTGTTTATCGTGTAACTGACATACAAGTTATATGGGCAACCTGGAAACAAAGAAGAATTTTCCAGACTAAACAAAAAGCGCAACAAACAAACAAATAACTTTCGATTTTTAAAAATTTGCTATTTCTTGTATGTGTTTAGAATACTTGGAGTAAAATTTATTACCCGCCATAAGCATGATAAGTCATTTTTTCAATAATCTAGCTGAAAATGATTATGATGAAATGCAGGCGCGGTTCTGGATTATTGTGGCTTTATTTATTATTTTTTTAAGGTTTAAGGTCCCCAAAACACCCCTTCCCCGTAGAACCGCGCCTATAAAGAGGGTGTTTTCGGAGCCTCAAACCTCAAACTTAATTTATAGAAGAATAAATAAAATAATGATGATCAGGGGCGGATCCAAGAGGGGGCTGAGCCGGCCCCGCCCTAGCCTCTTGTCGAGGCCCTGGCAGCTGCTTCCCGAGCGAAGCGAGGGATTTCCTAATTCGCGAAGCGAATTAGGCCTGCCTCGCGGCGCTCTGCATCGCTCTCTCCATTGGTCCGCCATGTTCGCTCGGAAAGCAGCCGACAGGGCCTCGACAAGAAGCTAGCCCCGCCCCCTATTTTTTGACAACCTGCAGGAAAACGTGTACCCTTTAACTTGATAGAAACTATGAAAAACAGAAAGAAAAGTAAGAAAGAATAATTACACCCATGTGTAATTTACAGCCTCGTAACGGCCGGCCCGACCCCGAAAGGAAACAAGAAAAAGGTGAGGGGAAGAATTGGAAAATAGACTTTATGTAAAAAAATTCGCTCGCGCTTCGCGCTCGCATTGCATGTGTAATGAATCCCATTCAAGAGGATTAAATGACACTTAATATATCCAGTTCTGAAATCAATTTGCACACAATATTTTAGCTCGCACATCAAGCTTTCATTATTTTGTTTGATTTACACAAATTGTTATATCAAAATTTTCAGCTCGCGCTGCGCGCTCGTATTATTTGATTTGTGAAATACCAATCCTCTTTGGAAATCACATTCAATATTTCAATGCAGCAACATTACATCATATCCACGTCAGAGGTGAAAGGTGTACAAAATGATATTATCAGTATCGTCTTATTTTACAGATGTAAGAACTTGGTAATGAACACGAAACGATGTAGCACTGAACACTTTAAAGAAACGGCGAGGGAAGAACACCTATGTTCCCATTG
This sequence comes from Lytechinus variegatus, assembly GCF_018143015.1. Classification (NCBI taxonomy): domain Eukaryota; kingdom Metazoa; phylum Echinodermata; class Echinoidea; order Temnopleuroida; family Toxopneustidae; genus Lytechinus; species Lytechinus variegatus. The sequence goes on from NC_054741.1 coordinate 51,930,920, forward strand.
ACACGATCGTCATGTCGGATGGTTGACGATATATGCACGATACAAGGTAAAGTTTGCAACATCATAGTTTCTGTAAAGGGTCTTTCAAACTTTAAAGTGAATTAAGGTATATCCTGATGTTTCGTCACATAAAATGAAAGATCGACTAAGCTTCATATTATCTTCTTGTAACGGAAAAGGGATGTTTAAGTACAGGTATATGCTGAAAATGCTCGCTATCATAACTATCTCAGAACCGTATTTCCAATGTACAAATTTACGAAAAGGTAGGAATATTTAAATTTAGATCAAGACACTCCTCAACCACACGGGCCTATGGCAAAAAACGTGTGATTGAACTCATTTGTTTTCCCTTTTCCATTAACTAGAAAACTGATGGAAAACTAGATTTATTTGAATAAAAAAGATTAGGCTGGAAATAATACTATTCAAAAGCTAAGAGTGGCGCAATTCTGGTGCATTTTATCCCCCCCCCCAACGAATCTTGTCGTACGCAGTCTAGTATATTTTGGCTCGAATGTGTGCTAATTCGCTAAATTATGTGAGTAGATCTGTTGTTGGAGTGAAACGTGTCTTTATCGTGGCATCGCCAGTCCTCTCTGTGCACACCTGAAACCCCTTGATCTGGTCACTGAGGTATTTCACTTCACAGATGTAGGACGATGCCCTCAATCTCATCTCAAATGAACTTTTAAAGGACTTACTGTTATAGGGATTCATGGAATTGAAAATGTTTGGCTTTCTCTTTTCTTTTCCTTGTTTTGCACCCCTTTCTTTTCGAACGCAGTTCTGAAAGTGTTATGCAGTGTTATGCAGAAGGTATCATAAAACAGCAGAACTCGGTATTTGAAAATCTATAATATCTTTGAATTGAGGATTTTTCATTAGTTCTGAAAGCATATACTGAATGTTCATATAAATAAATTGTGTTGACTAACTTGACTGACCGGGAATACCAGACAGATTTCTCCATAGTCTGCAGTGTTATACAGATGGTTTCATAAAACAGCAGAACTCGCTATTTGAAAATATATAATATCTTTGAATTGAGGATTTTTTTATTCACTAAAACCCATCATCATTTGAGCCATCGAAATGACATTTCTAAACACTGGAAGCTTGGCTACACTGTTAAAAAAAACCCTGATTTTACAGAGAAAAAAGAGAGAAGATTTTGCAGAAAGCAATAACAGAATCATTCTGTAAATTCAGGATTTTTCTGCAATTTAACAGAACATGTCTGTTTAGAAAGGGGAAAATGGTGTTTTCTTAAAGAAAGTTTGTAAGGTTCCAGATACCAAATACCAATTTCCTGTAAGATTACGCAATCTGGTAAGATTAAAGGTGTTCTCGAGACTTTGCTGCAGGAACTTCTTTTTTTAGGATAAATTTTTTAACAGTGTTGATGTACCTTCCCTTTAAGGGACTTGGGGGTATTAATTCCAACATGATACTATAGGAAATACACAATAAAAAGATTAACAAGAATAGTACAATGCCACCGAATAAAGGAGATCCATGTGCTTAATGGACATTTGGACATCTGAGCTGACATCACAATGTAAAGAAAATGAGTAAACAAGATTTGCTCGAAGTGAGAGAATACTCCTTGAGCATTTCAATGACAATGTGGTATCATCACGACGAAAAGAAAATATATTCATTTTAGGTGTAAAATGGCGTCTGTACAATGATTCAACTGTTATTTCCTAACAGTGTGCTTAAAATGGAAGTGCATGGACAGTGTTTAAGATAAACATGCTATTAAATATATCTACTTAAAATGTTAACAAGGGTTGCTATCGTTTAAATAATAATAATAATATTCCGCATTTATATAGTGCTTAACACATCGGAACGACGTCTCTAATATAAGCGCTTTACACAATATACATATTACCCCGGTCATCGGGTCCTTACATGCCCGCATACAATGTATGCACCTTCTCCACTCCCTGGGGAGCATTCCACATGAGTTCCAAGACTCAGTTGCTAGGCATACTACATAGGCTTTCACATCCTACCGGGTACCCATTTAACACCTGGGTGGAGAGTGTTAAATTGGGGATTGACTCCTTGCCAAAGGACGCTAGTCCATGCTGGGTTTCGAACACACGACCCTCTGATTACAAGGCGAGAGTATAAGGACCGCTACACCATGGCGCTTAAATCGGCAATGAGAATATCAACTGTATCTCGTCCCGTTCTTTTCTGCTTAAATCGATCCCCTTTACGGTATTGCTGTTCATTTTTATCAATTAACAATAGTGTATTGCTCTATCATATCTATCCACCTAATTTTTTAAACACACCTAGCCAGGTCTTATCCTCATGCAAACTTTATGTTCTTCCCTCATATTATGACAAAGAAATTTGAAAACTGGTTTAAGTATAAAAGCTATAACGAGGAGAAAATGAGCTTAAAACCTTTCACAATTATCACCGTCCCGATTTAATATCCAAATCCATGGAGAATACTCGGGCTGTTTTAAGAGCAGCATGATTTGTGCTCATCTCCATCGAATCAATCTCCCACTGGAAACAAGAAAGAAGAGGGTTGGAGGCAGAAGAGGTGACGGCGCAAAGAACCGTCGCTTAAATATCGAATTACCCGATAGATGAGAAAAAAAAATCATCAAGACTAGGAACGATGAGTGCCGTTTTAAAACAAGTGGGGCATAAAAATATTTGCTGTAATATGAAATATATCTAGGCGGGTAATAAGGCTTTGCGGGGATGGAGGTGGTGGGGACGGAGAGGGGTGGTGTATCTGAAGCGGAGGGATCGCTCGATGTTCAGAGGGATAAGGAAAACAAGAGGGATGAAAACCGAAGAATAAACAGAACAAGATATGGAAATGATATTGATACACAAATGTTTTCGAGAGGTATTACTGTACCTAGAGAGGAAACGAGACGTTGCGCCCTCGAGGGAAACAACAATATCAAGGCCAGGTAGGTCTCCACGGAAACAACATGGACTTGGGGCACAAATATACGATATGTTATTCCTGGGTTTCATTTTTAGTTCAACATTTTTAGTCAAGTTCAAGCCAGGGTGTAAGGAACACTCGACTTCCATATCATCAAAATAGCACCCATAAGTGACATCATAGAATATACCCCCTCTCAACCGTTTCAGAGCAGATGGTTAAGAACTTGGTTTGGTAAGTTTTACGGAACGAAAATGTCATTTTATGGTTATATTGCATGAAAACTTATGGGTGTTGCAAGAAAGCTATTAAAATTGATGTTAAACGTCAAATGCACATTTGCAGTTTACTGGAAAACTCTCAATGCGAAAATATGCGATCGATTTGCATGATCACAAATTTAGGGTCTTGAGATTCAACGTAAATTTAAACTTAGCTGTTGTGCCCTCCCCCTCTTCATCGTTCTTTCACCTTATGTCTTTCTCTCTCCTACTTTTTTCTTTATCTCTTTAATAAGGATCGCAAAACAGGGGGAGGGGGTGGACTGGGGCTTCAACCCCCCCCCCCAAATTTTTTCTCCAAAATCATGTACATAACGTAAAAATGGTCATCTGATTGTGATATTTTGCATAGTCGACCCCTCATTCGGCTCAGCCCCCCCCCCCTCTCCCCCACCCCTTTCAAAACCGTCCAACGACCCTGAACAAGCAGGTTTAATCTACACAAGCACCAACACATATCCACACAATGCACACACGAGGTTTCCTCTCAAGAAGTAGCCGGCGGCTACCTAGCGGCACACCTGAATACAGAGTCTCTACGTTTTTGCTCATAGCCTATATATCCCCTTTATTCACCTTTTATCTACCACTTTAAATCATAAGGATTCCCCCATAGTTCCGATTGATGTTCTCTCAAATTTTGTTGACACCGTAAGACCTTTTCCATATTTATTTTTTGCTGGAGATTCTTTACTTATCATGAGGTATTTGAATGAAGTAGTGTGTCTTCTACTAAGCTTTTGACACACGAAATGCGACCAATTATCCAATGATCAGGTTGACAGTGAGAAATATCGAATTCCCTGTGTTGTTCGCAACACCACAACATCAGGGATCATTTGCGTGGATAAGGAGCGCATCCTCCGTTTAACCCCGCCCCTATTAAACATTTCAACCCACACCTTTTTTTAAATTCCAATTGCAGTGCAATGTATTTATATATATGCAATTGCATCGTCAGTGTATTTCCAAATACATCATTTGCCAACGACCATGAACATGATGGTAATTGATTAAAAAAAAATCGCCCTATTTTGTTTAAGTTCGACGCCATACAAAACTACACAGGAAGTGATAGCCAACGAGTGTATATTAGAGACTCCTTTCTTGATATCGTTTACATAAATGTGTTTCATCTTTCCATGCATGCATGCACGAAGGGTAAACATCTCATTAATGGGCCATAATTATTAACTCTAAAATGACATTCAAACGAAAATAATACCACATGTACCATGTGTATGCTGAAAGTTAATTAAAAGCAAGATACTCACCTAAAATAACAAAATATAGATTGATAATCCAAATCATCTTGGCAGCATTAAATATATTCCAGTTGGGAGTTAGTAAATATCCGCTGTCAGTTTTGACAGGATCCAGTGAGAAAACTGGACGAGTCCTGTAAATATGCATCTCCGCGGAAACCTTTTATCCAATCACCGCTCTTGTTTATCAATCACGTGGTATTTCGGAAGACACCGTTTCGTTCATACCGAAGCGAAATAAACGGATAAATGAGCACTACGCATATCGCCCGTGTCGCTTGTCGCACATTATCATGAATACATATCAAATCATGAAATCGAATATGGAGAATGGTTCAAATTTGGCATTTCGTGTGAGATGATCCGTGAGTAATTAACAGAAACGTGGGGGACTGGATTTAAAAAAATTAGAACTCCACGGGGGTTTTCCTTTGGTGCAATCACGCAGCTGCACGAAGTCAGAGATCCAAAATTATCACCTCCAAATGAATTAGCCTTCTAAAGTAGATGCAATCTTGCATTAATGGACGCTTCCCTCGCGTCTAATGCCACACTCCCAGGCTCCTCTTTATTGTTAAAATGGTGAGAAAATATAGATTTCGAAGCTGTTGCAGCGATCCTCCTTAAAACGCAAAGAAAAAATCCGGCTGATAATATCAGATGGATGGAGTCATTCACGGCAGAAAATATTATAACATTCTCAATTTTCACGCTTCAAGTTGGAGAAAAGTCGCACGTATGATTTGGATTATAAGGGTTTTAAAGTTTAAAAGGATCGTGAACTTTTCTTATTCTTCTTATTACAGGAGAAGTCGCTAAATGTTTGATTTTCACACTCTTAATGAGCTCATGAATCATACTTTAATGAAGTCTATGATGAAGCACCTGCGCAAATTTCAGTTCAGATGCCCTCTTTTCAAGCGTTTAATATCGTAGATGATTGCTCAGAAATCAAGTGGTGACTATTGTACCTCAAAATATATACTTTCCATATCGAACACAATCATTAATTCTTTATGGATTATTATCTGATTATCGGTATTCCTTTGAGAAAAGAATTATGTCTTATTTTATCCAAATCTCATCAAGTCATATCTGAAGGTCTACGAGCCAATGCTGGATTGGAGATGAATAAAAAGAGAAATCAAAATCACTCATCAAGAAGTTTCCTTTAGTTTAAAATCTCAGAATCAAGAACAGCACGATCAATAAAAACACATGTCGCTTCTTCCATTTGACTTGATCAAGTCTGGATGATGTTAAATTGGAGGTGGAAACGAGGAGGAAATAGAACGAAACGGGAATCGGTCGATTGGAGATGGGCAAGTATCCAGGGTTGTTTCGCCTTACACCACGGCTCGACTCGGGATTGTCCGTTTATTCACAAAACAACGTCACAGATCACATCATTGGAGAGCATCGAGGGAGAAACTCCTAGAGTGGATTCCTTTACAGATCCACTTGAGATGAAGTAACGAATTAAATATCTTCTCTGATACAAGCAACATGCGACTTCTACGGTGTTTCGCTCCTCAACCTCCCTTGATCACAATGAACTTTCCATAGCTGCCTCGCTTCGTCTCTGTCACAGTCAAAGATCTTGATCTCGGAATCGTGAACGAACTAGGTAGTCGATCTCGTCAGCAATCAAAATCTGAGTACATTGGGCTATGTTTGTGGGCACTCTGGTATAGCTTTCTTTCTCCTCAGTTCAACTCAAGTATAATGAAATGCCCCTTTGGTGTTTACCTCTCTTCCCTATCCACTCCTCATCTTCCTCCCCATGTCACCCTCCGAATCTACCTCTCGATTTCCTCTCCGCGAAATAAGAACCGTCAAAGACGTCTAAATGGCGTTTTACGGCAGGTGTTTTCCCATGACTGGCCGCATCTCATTGGCGACTTCTTGATAGGGTATTTACTCCACTTAGCACACCTGCCCCGTGTTTGACTTTCTTTGGCGAATGTAAATAACACACCAAGCCTCTCACGAACCTTTGCAGCCGCGACCCAGCTACCGGATGGACGGCTCAACTGAAGTGCTCTTGAATTAAAATGAAGGTGTTACACCGACATCACTGTCACGCGAATATTCATCGAGGTCAAATGCGGAGTAGATGACGATGAGCTTTCGGTGAAACAAACGCAATCCTAACACTGACGTATCGAAAACAATCTAAAAATCCAAGGAAGATTCCCTGAGTAATGTATGACATGTAAAAAGATTCTGTCGGAAACAGCCTTCATTTGACGGAACAGAGAATACAAAACTGTTTTGTAATGTATCCAGTTTCTTCAAGTAGACTTCTCCTAATTCCCTCCTTGGCTTAAGATTAGAACACAAAGCGCTGTATTTTTTTCTTTCTTTTTCCGTCGTATTCTTTTTTTAAAACGAGCGCTAAGAATATTTCAGTACCTACTCACGCTCCAGTGGCCTGGCGTGACGACGACGACGACCCGAGACTCTGAATGGTTGTGAACATATCATAAGCAAGATAAGTGTTGCGGGTAAATAATCATTACGTCGCACGTCCCACGGCTCTGTGAAGCCGCACGCGCGTGGAAGCTCAGCCCAAATGAGCTGAAAAAGCAAGGGGACGCGGGAAAAACAGAAGAAAAAACGCCACAACAGGGCTGCTTCAACCATGGAGCTCTGTTAATAGCTCTATGCTTCAACCATGAACCATCCAATTGCATGGGTTGAACTTCACAAAGATAGCCTCTTGATGAAAATCCTTTGATATGATGACGATCGTGCATGAGAAGGTTCTCTTTACTCGCTTTCTTACCCTACGCCCTTCTCTTTTAATTTTCCCTTGAGGTCAGCTCTGGATGACGGGAAGCCGGGCATCACCCCGAGCGAACTTCTGAACTTTGCTCAGGATTTGTAATTTCTCGAGGGATAACTTCTTCCACCCTTTCGTTCGGATCAACTCCTCCCAATCGCATACTACTTACATATTCATATTGATTATGACCATTATCTATTTTCACAATTATTAGGCCTTCCATGTGCAGTTTACGTAGGTTTTTTTTCCTTTGTGATGTGTAATTATCACCTCTCACCCCCCCCCTCTCTCTGTCTTTCTCTGACCCTCCCAATTTTCAGTGAATGGGGGGGGGATGTTTACCATTTTACATACATGTATGCAAAACCTATACTTCATCTCATTCCAAAATTACCATTTTGACTGCCTTTTGATTTGAATGTGTTATATTTGTATAATATGATTATAATAAATGTTAATGTATTGTGATTGACCTCATAACCTGCCATGCGTTAAGCGGAGAACCATGAACCTGGAATATGTGTCGACATTTACTTTATCTTGGACTCAATAAAGAGATGATTTAAATTGAATCTGTTTCCATACATAATGTTTTCTTTTAAAGCAATCCTTTTCTCTATTCTCCTGTTTTCGGAGGTAGGTGTGTGTGTGTGTGTGTGTGTGTGTGTGGGGGGGGGGGGGGTTCGCATTCGTATCGACGAACTCTGACGCATGCATCATATTATTTCTTTTCATGTTTTAAAATTTCATCTACTTGTTTGTTTTTAATCTTCTTCTCCACTGCACTGGGATGTTTTCATAATTCGGAATAATGTAATTTTTCATCCAATGCTTGTTCATTAGCCATGTTAACGAGATTAATTTATACCGTTAGTATGTTAAATCTCGTCGATAATATGAAGTTATTTGAAAGGAGACGACCACGGGTTGAAGAGCTAATCGAATGTCGGACAGGACGAATGAATGCATTGTTGAGATGGCGAATGAAAACACGACGGGAAAGCAGAGAACCAACAAGACAAAGACCAAAACAAACAATGACTGGCAACGAGGAACATACCTTGGCAGACTAATTTCGAAATAATTTCATATTAAGCCAAGTGCACACAAGAAAACACCTTTCAAAGTCAACCTGCTTCCTCCCATCCACTTTCCTCGTAATTTTTCCCATCATCTTGTTGTCATGACAACGAATTTCATAAGTGGGGGCCTAATCGCGTTTGTCCCGCCAATTTCACAAAGCTCCTGAAAACATTAAAGTTCTTGCGAGGTCGAATCGTGCTCATATACCCGTCGAACATGGAGCCATGACCTTGCTTGCTCATTAATGTTGTACGTGAAAGAAGAGACATTGGATGTTGGCACGACGAAAATTAAAGCAGAGTGCTTTTAAGATGGAGAAAGAGGAAATTAGGGATGAAAACGGGAGAGAGGTACGTTCCTGGAAAGAATGAGTATATTCTTGGATGTAAATTACAGAATACCATACATATTCTGATAGTACTGACGCTGAGTTACTTCTTGTGAGAAAGTGTTAGGCGATAAACATCAAGATTTGCCAAAGTCATCCTGTACCTATAACCCGGACCTATGATAAATTACTCTTTGGACACATTCAAAATAAAATTTAAAAAAATCGTGATGATGAGTCTTTTCTTCTGTTATTAGATATGAAAGACTGGAAACGATTTTGCTTAAAGTTGATGATACCTCCCGAATAAGCATTTTCGACGCTATGATTTGTACATAATCAGATAATTACCCACACATTATGTTTGGATATATTGCAGAACCAAAAAGAAGAACAGACTGTTGCTAATTTGATTTGGTGTCCTGTCGACATAAAACCCTTTAGTGTTGGTGTTAGGTCAATGTTTACATGAGTAATAACACCAAAAATAAAATGAAGATGGTTCTGACAAATAACTAACTCATGTAAGTGTTGAGCCATCAACATTGTAAATCTGGTTTTATTTGTGCAATATCAGAAAAAGTTTTAAGCTAGAAATGCAATCCAAATTGTGCTTCTAACACCATGTCCATCATAAACACCGGACTTGAAATTACCTATTCAACCTAGGATGACACAGAAGGGAAACACTTCAAGGACTTCGGTTTCTTTGTCTCTCTCCCTGTCTGATATATCAGCCATGTTAATAGGCTGAATTTAAAGTTGGGGGTGTCATAATTAGGGCAACACAAATTAACAAGACTATTAAAATTGTATTTGCGTTAGATTTCGGTATAGTAGATTATTCCATTTTGCTAATATCATGCTAAAATGGTCAATGTTCCACTCGGGAAAAGGCCATCAGTGAGTGACCCACGAACCTGATCGTAAGGTAAAGATCACACCTGTTGAAGCGTCGGTCAATGTGAAGTTATCCCCGTGTTTGTATACAAACTGCGCGGTCAATCGTCACAGGCACACCAAGATAACCGACTCCTAAACGACTGATGGCATGTCATTGGAAATAATGTTATAGATTCCATCGGTCCTGGTGGGTTTCATTGGTTTGACTGCAACACAGCAAGGGAGGGTGTGGATTGACAGAATTGAAAGGGGCAAGAGGACCGACGATTGAAGAGAAAGGGAGTGGATTACTGTAGATGAAGGGTACAGTAAAGAGAGAGAGAGGGAGAGAGTGGGGAGGGGTGTGGATGGGAGAGAGAGTGGTGGTATAAGTGGGGATAAGGGGGGGGGGGGTGTTTATGATGTGAGATCCATAGCATGGCTTCATTAGACGGCAATCATAGAGGGATGGGCTTAACATAATATTTTTGAGCCCCCCCCCATCCTCATTAGCGATGTACTTTCTACTTCTATGTTATAATCAAAGATTAATACATCCATTATCAATGATCCCTCTGTCATTTGAGTAGGCCATTAGATCATAAGTGTAGATGTAATCACAAATGGTATCAGTCATGATGAAATTTCATTTTCCCCCCATCAAGCTACAGAATTGGCGTATACATGTATACAGTCATAAACAAAGATCGTACCATTTGGAACATAGGATGCACCTTTTGTTTCAAATAATTATTTGATTGAAAGAGAGAGAGAGAGAAAAAAAAGATACGAATTATTTTATAGTTCGCCGCAGATAGGGCCTCCTTATCAAAACTCCTCATTGTCAATGTAGGGATATCATCAGTAGATGGCGACATACCACTCCTCTACCAGCGTGCTATTGACTGTATGGTCAACACTCGCCCATTATCCCTTCTCCCTTCCGTCCTCATTCGCGCTCTCTCCCTGTCCCATCTAAACGTTCTCTCTTTCTTCCGACCCCTCACTTACCCCCCCCCCCCGCCTGTATTCTCTCGCCATTTATAATTATTCTGCCTCTGTAAAAGAAACATGCTGCATTGTGACAATAAATTTTTTTCAGAAAAGTAAAACAAAGAAACTCATATAAATGAAAATTTAAATAAAATGCTAAATCAAAAACATAAATGAAATGAGACAATGGAATAGCCAAGTTTTATTTCATTATAGTTAACATCGAATGGTCACCATCACATAAAGACACAATACACATTGGGGGATATCAACTTCAGTGTTGACCTTTTGGTGCTGGTGTTAAGTCAATGTTTACATGAGTATAACACCAAACGTAAAATGAAGATGGTTCTGACAAATCACTCACTAGGTATTGGGGCGTCAACATTGGGATCTGGTTTTATTTGTGTAAACTCAGAATAAGTTGTAAAGCTAGGGCATTCAAATTATGTTCTGACACCAAGTCCATCACCAACACCGGACTTGGAATTACCTATTCAACTGAGGAGGATACAGAAGGGAAACACTTCTTCAAGGACTTTGGTTTCTTTGTCCCTCTCTCTCCCTTTGATCCTTGCCTGATATATCAGCCAGGTTCATAGGCTGTATCTAATACTCTATAAATAATCACACATGTAACCCATTAATTTGTTGACATGGCCCTATCACAAGTAAGTCAAAATAGAAGTTGTATATTCAAATAAAATAGTTCTCAAATTGGATAGATAGTAATTTGGACAAAAAGGAAGCATGAAAAATATTAAAATATGAACTGTACAACATCATCGAACATCAGTATCAAGGGTACAGCTAAAACTACACAAATGCAAATGTTATTATATTTAATACATAAATATATAATTACATATATATATTGTAACGGGCCTCTCCCTGATTCAAACTAGGATTTTAAGTTTACCTAATTTTATATTAAGAATCAACTCGAGTCCCTCTATATCTCTACTTCTATTTACCTTTTTATCTTGTCTGTCTCCCTCTCTCTTTCTCTTCCTGCTCACTCGAGTAATTCACTATTGTGCTATACCAGTTTCACTTTGTAAGTTATATTTTCAAGGTAACCAAATTGAGATTCTGATTATCTTTATGTCTGGAGTATGAACACGAACTATGGTCTGGATTGTGTGTATAATTTTATTCAGCCGTGTTTGCTTAGTGCAAAAAGGCTTGGTTTTGGAAACACTGTATGAACACTCTTATATGTAAACAAAGCGGACGCGGAACGACGCGCCGTTCCGGTTCACATAATCTAACTATAAATCGTAAAAAAAATACTTCAAAAAGAATTATTATAAAATGTATGTGCCTATGATAAATGTATAGTATCAGAAATGAGAACAAATTACTTACCTTCATTATGCTATCCCTCACTTGTGATTACTTAAGAAGTCGAAATAGTTGAATTTACACTTCTTTTGCCGTTAACTTAGGATCGGATTGTTAGTTCAAACAGCGCACGCGCAAACTAAGAAAGATGACTACGGATCCTCATATTGTTCTTTAAATAATTGTTTATTATAATTAAATGTCTTTACAAATAAGAGATTGAAATAAAAATGTCTTATTACATTGTATAAAATAATAATGCAAACTTTTGCTATGTTTTTATTACTATAGCAGTTACAATTTTTGTATAAATAAGCATTTTAATTGGATTTTGTAACTTTCGAGGTCCGTTGGTTCTATAGGCGCGCCGCTCTCCTGTACAGCATCGCACTGCGGCTACGCGCATAGGCTTTCCCCCACGTACGCATTGAGCGCATATATAGAAGTGAATTTTCATAATTCGGGCAGACTAGTTTCTGACACGGCCCCAACTACTTAAACTGGCCAACGTACCTTTGTACACAACTCAACTCAAACTAGCCAGACGGAACTCTTGTTTCTTTATTATTGCCTAAACAAATTAGGTAATTAACTAATTCCCAAGTACTTTTTTTTAAACAACTAAGAATATACCCGAATAAATCATTCAAATATTGAACTATTGATTAATCACCAACAACGATATTTATTATCAAGTTTATTTGAAATATAGAAATATTAGTCCCCTATCTTAAAGAATTAATAAAGAATGAAATACATGTATTAGAGTTGATTAATGATAATACATAAATCTGAAATAACAATTTGTAACAGTGGCGAAATAATTGTTTGATGTACAGAATGATGAATTATTAAAATTATAATTTTTGTTTTTCTTGTTGAACCTGAAATCTTGTCTCCAAACCACTGTGTCTTCTTTTCTTAAGTGTTCCATTGCCTGTAATTCTAAAATCATATACTTTGATTGAAACGAACAAAAATAATTTATCACAAACACCACCTCCTTTCATATTTCCATCTATTTTTCTCTCTTCATCTCTCCCCTCCACCTCACCCTTTTTAACTGTCTTACCGCTCGGACTATCCTGAAAATATTAAACATCTTATTTTCTGCTAAGGGGTGATATGGCCACCAATACCCGGTCAAGAGTGAAAGGGAGTGGGGGTGGTGTGGTCGAAACCGTAGAGGGCGACGGTGACGGCCGGTACAAAACTGGTGTCAGAAGTGGGATGGAAATACAGGTAGAAAGTAATGGAACTGAAGAAGATGCTACCAAATTGATCATAAATAATTCAGGAGAACAAGTTGAACTTAAACAGAATTTGAATGAGTGTAAGAAAATCGAGTCAGAATGTGACTCAACTGATTCTGAGACTGAAAAAGCCACTCGTAGGAAAGCTAAGTCAAGAAATAATCGTAGTATGCAAAGTAGAATTCTCTCAAGACTTTCCAATTAATGGAACAAATGACTACTTTGACTAGAAGAACTAAAACGAAGCGAAGCATTGATTCTGACGCTTCTAGTGAAGAAATGAGTGATACGAGTTCTATTGATAGTGAGATAACCTTGAACTACGACAAACCCACTACCAACAAAACCAACGAAGAAAACGAAACGAAGTCTTCTGGACTTCAAAAGGACATAACAAGCCCTACTAAACCTAAACTGGAACAGAATTCTAACCCAAAACCTAATCAAACCGCGAACAGCTCACGTCCCAACATAATGCCCGATAAATATGACGGTAGTGCGGATTGGAACGAGTATGAAACTCACTTCGATTCGTGCAAATTGATCAATGACTGGAACAATGAACAAGCAGTCAAATACTTGTCCGCTAGTCTTAGGGGACCAGCCCTGAAGTTACTAAATGAAAGAAAGCCAACAAACTGGACTTATGATGCTTTGAAAAATAGGCTATCCCAAAGATTCTCTTCCTCTAAGCAATCAGAAAGTTACCTAATGGAACTGCGTGGTCGCAAAAGAAGACCAAATGAATCTCTCCAAGAACTTGGGAGAAATATTAGGGAATTGGCAACAAAAGCCTACCCCGATTTTGACTTTGACGGAATAGACCGTCTTGCTAAAATCCACTTCATGGATTCAATTCAGAGCCCTGAAATTCGAACCGGCATCTTCCATGCCAAATCAAAAACTTTGGATGAAATGATTGAAGCTGCAATCACAACAGAAACGTTTCTGATAACAGAATCTGAGCGTTCTTGGAAAAAGAACACTCATAATAGAGTTGTAGGAAAGGAAGACACAAGTCAAAATGACTTGCAGAGAAAAATCGACATTGCTGTAGAACAAGCTTTGCTTAAGCATGATAAACCGCAATATTCTGGCAACAGACGGGCCAGAACTAATGACCAATCTCGAACAATCACGTGCTACTTTTGTCAGAAACCTGGTCATATTGCAAGGGATTGCTTTATGAAGCCCTCTGACATTCATCAGGCACGATCTAATGAACAACAACGAAGTCAACCTCGAGGTCATTTAAACGACATAGGGCCACCCATGGGGGCATTGGCGCGCCCAAACCGACGTTAGGACCGGCCCCAACACCTACGAGTGAGAACTATGATAGAATGACCGCAGAAAAACTTCCTTTCAACAGCTCAAACTGTAATGGTTTATTTGTTAAAGTTAGGATCCATGACAATGATTATAGATTTCTGATTGATACTTAGCGATCTCCACGAACCCCTCAGAAGATCGTACACTATGATCGACTGAAACCCTACAATGGACCTGAACTTGACGCTTGGAAGAAACCAAGAACCCCAAGAACTCTCACTCAGAACTCTGTCGCTACAGATACCCCCAACAGAACTTTGGACGGAAATAGGCGTTACCCACAAAGAAACAGACAACCCCCAGATTATTTTTACTAAAATATTATTAAACACTGAATAAATCTCTGTGTCATTACCTTAGATCGTCATGACGTTTGATTGCGAATTTTGCAGTTACAAAACAGCCCACAAAGAAGTCCTGGGAAGGCACATGATGAGGAAACATGAACGACAAGTAGTAAAAGGCAGCAAGGCTAGCCGTCATCACAGGAGCCGATCCCCACACAGGAAGACACCTCCTCACACGTCCAGATCCTTTACAAGAGTAAACCGCTTAACCAGCTTGAGTCCAGATCCTACAGTACGCCACCCCACTCGTCCCACCCTCCCAAAGTTCCGAAGAGCCCTCCGTCTCCCCTCATTAACCCCTCCCAGGATGATTTCCCCCATCAAAGATCCGGTTTCCTTAGATGACTCCGACGACGATAGCATGTCCATTCATATTGACACTCCAGCTCCTGAACCCACCAGCACCCATGCTCCTACCCCCGCAGAACCCGAGAAAGACGCTCCGACTCCCTCTCTCCCTGATGTTCCAGCAGTCGCCAAATCCACTAATCCGACTCCCTCTCTCCCTGATGTTCCAGCAGTCGCCAAGTCCACTAACTTGAATCCGACCCCAGCCCGCGAAGAAGACGCCATCAGCCTCGTAGCACAGACCGAGTGGGAGGAGGTCTTCGAAGATGTGAGCACGCAAACTACCGACCCTGAAGATCACATTTCTAAGCTCATGGAAAAGTGTCGGATTTCTTTGTCCAAGAACCCTAATAGTTCCCACTCATGCGGCGAGTCCCAGAGCTATTTTCATAACTTACAGAATAAAGAAAGCGTCACTCGGGTTGTTGAAACCCTTCATCTTCCCGGAGGAGGCTTTTATACTCGTTTTGAGTATAAGGTACGCAAATTCTGAAGCCTCCTCCAACCTATCTCTAACGTTTCCTCCTTGCACTCTCGCACGCTATCTCTGTCCTTTCGTTCTTTTCTCTCCGTTTCAATAATTCGAGTAAAGTTTTGACATGTCAATTTTATTATGTACATTTAAATATATATATATATGAATGTTTTCTGCTCTCTCTGTCATCTTCTTTTCCTATCACCTTCTTCCTGCTGTTCTCTTAATTCTTTCCTTTCCTTTCTCAAACAAAACAAAAACTTTGTAACGCCACTGATAGGAATATGATGATAAATGTTATTTCTAAGTTTATTGCACACTTTGGTAAAGACTTCATTGGGAGGCCGAAAATATTAGACATAATTTTTCGAGGTGAATTGACACCTCAGAGAATATTGGTCAACATTTGGCAGAAGAAGAAATGCTAATGAGTATTTGAATAAATGATTGATTGATTGTGAGGCGGTGATTGATTGATGAAATGATGATAGGACGGTTCCTATCGGGTGATGTTATATGTAAGTTTGTATATAAGGAAATTAAGAAGTTGTACTTAAAAGCATCTCTTGTATCTGCCAAATAGACTGTTCAATATGCCATTTGGAATTCTTGGCGATTCGAGTTTGTTAATTGCCAAAAATGAAAGTTTTGTCTGTAAGGTGTTTTTTTTTTTATATGAAGTCTCTATTATGTGAGCATTCTATATACAAGTACGTTTTAAAATGCGAGGACGCATTTTTAGAGGGAAGGAGGCTGTGTAACGGGCCTCTCCCTGATTCAAACTAGGATTTTAAGTTTACCTAATTTTATATTAAGAATCAACTCGAGTCCCTCTATATCTCTACTTCTATTTACCTTTTTATCTTGTCTGTCTCCCTCTCTCTTTCTCTTCCTGCTCACTCGAGTAATTCACTATTGTGCTATACCAGTTTCACTTTGTAAGTTATATTTTCAAGGTAACCAAATTGAGATTCTGATTATCTTTATGTCTGGAGTATGAACACGAACTATGGTCTGGATTGTGTGTATAATTTTATTCAGCCGTGTTTGCTTAGTGCAAAAAGGCTTGGTTTTGGAAACACTGTATGAACACTCTTATATGTAAACAAAGCGGACGCGGAACGACGCGCCGTTCCGGTTCACATAATCCAACTATAAATCGTAAAAAAATACTTCAAAAAGAATTATTATAAAATGTATGTGCCTATGATAAATGTATAGTATCAGAAATGAGAACAAATTACTTACCTTCATTATGCTATCCCTCACTTGTGATTACTTAAGAAGTCGAAATAGTTGAATTTACACTTCTTTTGCCGTTAACTTAGGATCGGATTGTTAGTTCAAACAGCGCACGCGCAAACTAAGAAAGATGACTACGGATCCTCATATTGTTCTTTAAATAATTGTTTATTATAATTAAATGTCTTTACAAATAAGAGATTGAAATAAAAATGTCTTATTACATTGTATAAAATAATAATGCAAACTTTTGCTATGTTTTTATTACTATAGCAGTTACAATTTTTGTATAAATAAGCATTTTAATTGGATTTTGTAACTTTCGAGGTCCGTTGGTTCTATAGGCGCGCCGCTCTCCTGTACAGCATCGCACTGCGGCTACGCGCATAGGCTTTCCCCCACGTACGCATTGAGCGCATATATAGAAGTGAATTTTCATAATTCGGGGCAGACTAGTTTCTGACACGGCCCCAACTACTTAAACTGGCCAACGTACCTTTGTACACAACTCAACTCAAACTAGCCAGACGGAACTCTTGTTTCTTTATTATTGCCTAAACAAATTAGGTAATTAACTAATTCCCAAGTACTTTTTTTTAAACAACTAAGAATATACCCGAATAAATCATTCAAATATTGAACTATTGATTAATCACCAACAACGATATTTATTATCAAGTTTATTTGAAATATAGAAATATTAGTCCCCTATCTTAAAGAATTAATAAAGAATGAAATACATGTATTAGAGTTGATTAATGATAATACATAAATCTGAAATAACAATTTGTAACAGTGGCGAAATAATTGTTTGATGTACAGAATGATGAATTATTAAAATTATAATTTTTGTTTTTCTTGTTGAACCTGAAATCTTGTCTCCAAACCATTGTGTCTTCTTTTCTTAAGTGTTCCATTGCCTGTAATTCTAAAATCATATACTTTGATTGAAACGAACAAAAATAATTTATCACAAACACCACCTCCTTTCATATTTCCATCTATTTTTCTCTCTTCATCTCTCCCTCCACCTCACCCTTTTTAACTGTCTTACCGCTCGGACTATCCTGAAAATATTAAACATCTTATTTTCTGCTAAGGGGTGATATGGCCACCAATACCCGGTCAAGAGTGAAAGGGAGTGGGGGTGGTGTGGTCGAAACCGTAGAGGGCGACGGTGACGGCCGGTACAATATATACATATATATTGCAACATATACCCTGTATGAGGTAAAAACACGCAAGAATATCAGAAAGGAAACATTTCATGACCTATTAAACATACAACTACATGTAGATATACTGCTTTGTAAAAAGAATTAAATCAATGTATTTTCTGTGACGTTCATGAAATATTATACACAACCATCTGTATGATTATCACTTAAATAATAAATGACTGCACAATTTACGATCCTCATCATCTAATCTCTTACAAATTCCAGTTGCTAAGAAATCATGCGGCGAAGAGGCCTTTGCTCATGCAGGACCTAGCCTGTGGAATTCTCTCCCACAGAGTTTGAAAACCCAGACTTCAGTGACCACCTTCAAGGGCAACCCGAATAAGAGTATTTTTGGTGGACATCGACTTATTGTTCAGACATGAATTATATGTAAATAGTTTTTGTTGTTCTGCCCTGAAGCGCCTTGAGCACCTAATTAAGATGGAAAGTGCGCTATACAAATCTCATGTACTATATTATTATCAATTCATTAATGAATCGCCTAATGACTTCTTTAGAAATTGAAATTTCCTCTTGAATGATATCAAAGAGTGCCAAGGATAAACCTAACAAGGGTTGAAATCAACATAACCAAACACAAGTTCGCCTGGTTTTTGTTGTTGTTTTTTCTACATCCAGTGCATGCTGATAACGTATTTTTTCATATTTTCATATCTGAGTTGTTGAAAACTCAACCATATGCTTGGTCCTTGATTTGAAATGGTACTTTAGCATACAGTGTATTTACAGTTGAGGCCGAAAGTTTACATACACCCATGGAATTCAGTGAAATTTGTTCGCTTGACAGACATCGTAACATTTAATATATCTTCAGAAATATAAATGCTACCATGACAAATTTGGTATCAAATGAAAGGGCATATTAAGCTCATTCACATGATTGGGATGCCATTGGGATTAAAGTATATTTCAGGTAAAATTTTCTTTGAAGGAAAAAGTAATATTCATGCCAAATGTATGATATTTTATTATATTTTCAAAAATTGTTTCATAGAAATATATGATTTATATTACACTTTCTATCATGATATGCCACCAATGAACAAAAAATTGTAATCTGAAATGTTTGTGTTGAGAAATAATTAGCACAAATATGAAAAGTTTTTGTCAAGTTTTTATTTTTAATTTGTCTAAAATATGAAGATTCTTGAGGAAAAAAATGACACCTAAATATTTTTCAGTTCCTTATACCAAAGCAATGTGATGAAGGGGTATGACATACTCATTTGTTTGATATCAAATTCGTCAAGATAGCACAAATATTTCATAAGATACAGTAAATTCTTTTGTTCGAATTTCCTGGGTGTATGTAAACTTCTGGCCTCAACTGTATATGCAGTATCTGCAATATTATTTCAATATGAGATTTCAAGCAATACACAATGGTGATGAAATTCCTAAACAGTTGAGAAAACATCTTTCTCTGCTAACTACTTATGCAAAATTTCAAGTAACAGACTTTTACACTTTAATACACAGATAACATGGCAGCTTTTTTGAAAGACAAGTAGAATTTCATGGTCACTAACTATAAATAATATGGATGTAAGCTATGCCACCATGAAACATACATCGTATATCTCTGGAAAAATTTCCCCAAACCGTTTGTTCTAAGTTGTAAAATGTGATACAACAGGTGTATAGAACATTCCATGGGCGAAACAGGAAAACCAAGCTACATGTACCTACATGTATAGTAGTACAAACATACATGTACATGTAGGTTTTGTCCAATACCACATTATCATACAAAAATAAGTATTTACTTCATTCACACACACAGTCCACATATCAGCATACATTGTAAAAACAATAAATACCGTAATAATAACAACAAGTCAAATAAAGTCAATGCATGTGGAAGACTGGAAGGCCCTCAAAAATTTCGCAAGTAGATTATCATTATGAAATGAACAGTTTTAATAAACACAATCTTGGTATTTTTTTGCTCAGGCAGATGTAATCACTTCCAGATGAGTGAAAGCAGAAAGGATGTGCCATGCCCATGACACCTTTTGTTACAGAAATGTCCTCTTTAAGGATGTACTGAGGGCTTTTGAGATCTACAAATTTCATCATGATTATTTGGCTCTGGTCATGTAATTGCGCTTGAGTGGAATCGAGACGTGCTTTTCAGTGAACTTTGTATTAAGCTTAATTTGTTGAGTATCGAATTCTATGGTTCAAGTAGGCAATGAGTTTACCTGATGACTACCGAATACTGGGCCCCATCTTACAAAGAGTTGCAATTGATCAAATCGCAACTACATGTATGGACGGCCAGCAACGTCAACCTGTATTATGTATGTTTGTTCAAAATATTTTCTAGTTATATGATGTATATTCATACATTAATTATTTTCTTAAATATTCACTCTGCTTCTCTTCATTTACAAAGGACATTTTTCTGTGCAAATTTTCTGTAGAAAAATTTATGACACTGATTGTGCAAATTTCCTAAAGAAAAATTTATAACACTGATAGATTTCCTTAGAGTTACGATTGATTGGATCAATCGCAACTCTTTATAAGAAGGGCCCCAGAAATCCATGAATTTGCACAGGGACAGACCTGCCAACATTAATATCCCCCTTACACGTTTACTCGCAATCCAATCAATCAATAAGAAAACGGTTGAAAATCTGCAATCTTTCAATTAAAAAATCAGTCAATTTTGAGGTAGTTTCAATGACAATCAGCGCATCTTGCATGCATATATTACGAAGAGCACTAATCATCGGCTTTGGACAAGAATACATAACCACTCAGTTACAATAACCCATGCATACCAGTAAAGAATTCAATAAAGAAGCCATCCACTTGCCTAGTAAACAAGTTTTGTTCAACTATCATCATACTTATCCTTGATATCCTGCGGAATATCAACCTTGAGTGGAATAACTATGTAGTTCTCTGGTCCAAGATCGGTCTCAAAATGGTAATTTGGGGCCAGGTATTCTTTCTCCCCCTTCACCCCTGCTTCAGTCCATGTATGTCCATCACCCGAGAAGAGTTCTAAGATCCGTATCTCACAGTAGAGGAACAGTCTTGTCTCCCAGTCCTTCTGAGGCTGAGGAAGCTCCCTGAACTTCTGATAGCTCATGAAGGTCGGTGCCTGGTGATCGGCGATGGCGTCGATGAAACGGACGTCGGACTTCTCTTCAAAATACTCAACTGGTTTGGTGGTGATGATGTCCCAGTGGGCTTGGACGGCAGGCAATGCCTCAGGGTAGCAAGCATGAATGAATGATAGAAGACCTTCCCATGTTGCAGGAACGGTTGGAACTGATGTCAGATTCCCATGACTGGATGAGGTACATGAGGACTGGAAAGATTCTTGGGTTGGGGTTAGTAAGACTAGCCAGTAGCATGCCTTTTGTTTAAATAGCTGAAATGAAAATGAAATTAGAAAGGGAGGTAGAGTAGCACCACTTATTGTTAAAAAAACCCGATATGAAAATGAAATTAGCGAGAGAAAATAAAACAAAAGTCAATTTTAAGTGTAAAACTTATTTCCTCCTTTTGTAATAGTACGCTATCATTACATCCGTAACAAATTCTATGACACCTATTTAGTACCAGTGACTCTATAATTTCAAAAGTAAAGTAGTGTGTAAGAAATTTGTATTTGTTGATTCAAAACAGCTCTTGAGGTGATATGATGAGTCTGTTTTAAAAATATCACCAGTCGAGAAGAGCTGCATGAGTCAACAGTCAAGTTGGGTTTAGCATGCAGTGACTATCCCCTAGCCAAAGCCATATTTTTCTGTACCTTTTTTAATAAAAAAACGTCTTTACACTTTGGAAGAGGTACATGTACATCATTCTCAATTCTTTGTTAGATGTGATGTTACACAAATAACATACTAAATGTACGTTGTTGCATGTGCCTTTGAATTAAAGAACGTCTGAAATGTACTCAATTAAAGACAGATCTAGATCTACACACTAACCACCTCCCCCCCCCCTGGACAGATGTTCTATTCAGGTTTACGAGGTTGCCTGGCATTTAACTTCTAACTGAAGTTTCAGCTAGAAAATCTAGACAAGTCAAGACTAGAGTCTAGAATAGACTCAAGTATAGAGACTGACACTGTAACACAATCACAACTGTGTAACAGCTAACAAGCGAGTTTTAGTTTTGTTTTGTTTCCCCTTAAAATTAACCCAGGACTCATCCATGTAATATTAGGCAGACATGGGTACTCTCCAAAATGGGGTACAATGGGGTCGCAATAGCACTCCAAATAAAAAGGGAAAAAATAAATTATGCCCTTAGATGTACCTCGATTATTTTGGATGAAGGTATATCGTGACACAGAATCCTGACATCGAGGCACAAACTGGACCCTCAAAACAAGGAAAAAGTTAGACCTCTATGTCGCGTTCGTTTTTGGTATCGATCGGCCATTTTGTTTTCAATTTTGAAAGGAGAATGAGTGAGACAGAACTTTTCCTTTCTGAGGGTCTAGTTTGTGCCTCGATGTCAGGATTTTGTGTCACGATAGACCTTCATCCATTATATTATAATCGAGGTAAGTGCATAATTTATTTTACCCCTTTTATTTGGGGTGCTATTGCGACCCCATTTTGGAGAGTATCCTCTAACCTCTGCCTAATATTGCATGGAAGAGCTCCTGGGGCCCGTTTCTCAACACCGTCATAAGTCTAACTTCTTGACTAAATCGGAGATAGTGAGCTACTTGTCCGCTAACCGTTTCACGAAGCCCTCTTTACCAAGATCGGGTACAACAACCTCACTAAATATTTATGACACCTCCGAACCTGTCCTAACTTCTTTCTTAATGACGTAGTGGCATCACGTGGGTAGACTATGACATGCAAAAGTGCTTATAAATTTTAAAATTATAATCTTACGTAATCAATCATAGAGGTTGAAATTACATCACAAAACAAGTGGGATAATGCATTCAATGATAATTGTAATACAAATAAACTAGAAAAACTGTTGTTAAACGCCACAAAACCATTCATTTTGAAATAGTAAAATGATTTAATCGATAAAGATTCTACCACGTCAGGCCATCCATAACTGAACTCGTATTTGTTGTTTTCAGACCCCTATTAACAGTTGGATAAATTCTATCTCTAATTTATGCATATAATTTGTCAAATATCGTATGTTTCGGTATCAATAATTAAAAATGTTTCGTTAAATTATATTTTGATGACGTTTAGAATCATAAAAGACCGTATAATTATCATCATTTTACAAAGAAAAAACCATTATGGTTTACTTTCGTAAACTATTGAAATTGGATATCCCGGGGGTACACATCTCAACGTCCACAAGTGATTTTTTAGTCATGAAATGAATTATTCATAATTTAATTTTGTCTGCAATTGAATGCTCCAGTCTTCATGGTCTAGGTATGTATGATGCATAATTCACGTGTGCTATTATTTTGAAAAGATTTATTTCCCAATTTATCACAATATTTGCAATTTTGTCATAATTTTTAATTTTGAAAATTATGATATTTTGTGACTAAGGCTACGTCTCGTCTGCTCTTTTTACCGATAGTATCGATATCAAGGTATTCTAGTTAGGAAGCCTTTCGAGAAACAGGTTTAGTAAGATTGGAACTAACTCCGTGGTTGGTGGATAAAGATATGACTAACTTGTCCATGTGTTGAGAAACGGGCCCCTGGGCTCCAACCTGCTTTACAGGCCAGAGCTAAAGCTCCCTGGCCCCACTTGTTCACTGCTACCACCCTGCCTGTGGGGAATCTAGAAGTAGGACTATGGTATGCCAATGTTGTACAGAGCACACACTTTAAAAAATCATTAAAATATCACTTTTGTGACCAAAATTACTAATTTCCATACAGTTGCAATTTATTTTTCATTAGTAAGTTGAGAATAATTTTTTCATTCACCAGAGCGCTCAAAAACTTGAATTTTGGGCATATATTTGTGTACGCCCTCTATTGGTGGAAAGTAATATGGCAAGAAAATTTTCATTTTTTGATCTCTATTTTTAATTAACTCATTGAGTGCTTCGTGCACGCTACGTATCCTACTATAACATGCCACACTCGTGCTCGCACGCCTACTATTGATTGCTTTGTGCTTGCATTGTTTCCTACCCTCGCCTGCTTCGTGCATGACTGCGCACATTCGGAATAACAATCATTGTTACGCTGTTTTGCATTGTATTGCGCATCGCATGCACGCCGTAATTAGCACTATTGTGTGCAGTGTGAACTCTGCTTTCTGACAGATAAACTTACTCACGCGGTTTACATTCGACTTTTTCGAGTATTTCTACATTTTTTACAAGATATGGCTCCGCCTCTGAGAGAGAAGAGACCTAGGTTTTTGATCCATACAAAACACTCCACAAAATGGAACTACTTGATACAACTCATATTTTAGCGATAAAGATAATAACCAATCCACATAATGAGGACATCATTATAAGGGGTATGAAATTTCCTACAACTTTACTACACAATATTTTGTGGATAAACTAATCGTTAGAGAGTTACAAGCAATTGTAATCATGACTATTGGAAGGAGTGAATACGACTCGCGATCCCAAAATCAATGTGGCACAGGGGGGTTTTGTGGCTGGCACAGGGGATTAGCATCGGATTAGCACTGTGGCATTGGCTTAGTAGTGTGCGTGGCATGTTAAGAGTTAAGAAAAAAATGATTTAAAGAATCAAATTTAAATAAGAGCCAAGTTGTATGAATAATAGATGTAATGGAAACTGTCAGTGTAGAAAAATCAAGCATTTGCCCCAAAGAAAAAATAAGCCAAACATTGCCACCCTTATTTTGCCACACATGGAGATATAACTGAGAACAAGGTTATATTATAACCTTGTTCATTGAATGAGTGCCTGGCCCTGGCCCGGGTTACCTTAGGCTTAGGCTTATATTTTTTAAAATATGACCAGCACTCAGCAGTGCAATTACCTTCATATGTATGTACTCCGGAAGAAATCCCAGCTTAAGAAGCATTGCGTAGGGGTCATGAATATGTTCAATCAAAGCACCATGAACTGTATCAGGGCCAAATAAGAATACTGTTTTGCGACCAGGAACATCGGAGAGATTCACCGGGGGAACGTCGGCGCCTCTTGTTGTGCAAATCCGCCCGTACACTTGTACATGATTGCTGGCAGTTTCAATTTCTCTTCTCGTCGGTAGATCAGAATCATGAGAATCCGAGATCAAACCCCTGTCAATTTTAGTTCTCATGAACCTTTCTAGATCACTAAGAGAAATCTGGCGTCTAAAAGAACGTATTTCTGCTTGAGATGCTGGCTTTCTGTCCATAGTTACCGTGCACCCCATTTCTGTTGTCCATACCTGCACGTACTCTCTACAATTCGACGTCGTCTCTAGCTGAATTATCAGGTGACAAAGTCACATGACAAAGTGTGATCTTCCGCTGGACCATACGGGGCCGATTGCACGAAAGGGTCTTTCCAAGGACCGTCTTTCGTATCGCCCATCTTAATGATGCGCTGTTTGCGGGATATTTCTGAAATGTATGATAAACAAATAAAATTTGCTAACTAGCATATAAATCAATTGGCATACAATTTTATGATATATATCATATCCTTTTATAAACAAAGATTTTGTTCACTTTAACGGATGAACATGATGAATAAAATATTTTTGCAGATAATTTATTTAAAATGCGTTTCACATGGCGCATCATAATAAATGGGCGACACGAAAGACGGTTCTTGCAAGGACCCTTTCGTGCAATCGGCTCATGATTTCAATAATGTCTGTTTGCCTTTCATTTACAAAAAAATGAAATTATTATTTTTTTTTAATAGTAGGTAAATTCTGTTTGTTCAATTTGTCGAAATTTGAATTTTCGCTTGACACTACTGAAATTGTTCACATGTATATCATATTCATAATCATAATCCCGGTGCACTAGTTATGCTTTCTAAGTTGCTATCCATTGTTTTATTCAAGTCCTTAAAAATGTATTAATGTTTTTATCGTTGCAAATAAATGTACTTCTATTCATTCATAGATGTATAATACATCTCTATGATCACTCGAGACCCCGTATTTTACATATTGTCTTGCTCTGGGAAGGTGCAAGGAGGAAAAATCGCTTGCGGAATATCGTGAATATGATATTTTATAATTTTTAATCAGAAATTACCATGACACAAAAAAGGCTATTTCAATTTTATGGTGAGAATATATGTCTGTACCCAATTCCCCTTTAGACATAATTGTCGTTTTTATTGCTTTACCCCCCCCCCGACGAAATACGTTCCACAGCCCCTGATCCAACGTGCTATAATTTTCATGAAATTTGTCGTGTTAAGGATACCGAAACGACTCTAAGGTTTAACACTTTTACGTATTGTTTTTAGCCCATCTTCAAAAGATGAGGCATCCCTCCAAATTCCTCAGTAGAAAACCTGTTTACTTCCAACAATGTCAATTCACCCTTGAAATAATGTACATGACCCATACATATTGGTTGATATTTAATTCGGGACTTAAATTCTATACAATGTATACGATTCAGGATAGGTACTATAGGGGAAGGCGGGGTAAACTTTGTGACACTTAATGCTTTTTGCATGTTAGAATTGATATGATTAATAATCTTGTAGAAATAATTACCTGGCCTTAAAATTTAATTCTTCTAAAATATTTTTCACCTATAAATAATTTTCTACCCCCACACTAAAAGTAATTGTCACCTTTGAAAAAGGCGATGTCAAATGGCTCAACTTGCCCCACCTGTGGGGTCAGTTGAGCCACCTTCTGGGGTAAATATTGAGCCACAAAAACTATGTACAAAATGTATGGGGGAAGAACCAGCATGTCTTTTTTTTATTAAAAGTTTTTCACTTGCTAATTCTCTATAAATACTAGCATCCAAAAAATGAAAATAACGGTCACGTAAATTGGCCCTTCTGCCTGCATATCAATGTTTTTTTTAAGGTTTGTTTGTTTCGTTATATGCATTACCATAAGAATTACCATGGCTTAACTTACCCCATGTTGGCTTGCTCAACTTGGCCCAGTAAAAAGTATTTTTTGTATCAAAGTTGAAAATAATGTGGTGGGGTTATGGGTCATCAATACATGACACCACCACAATGTCTGACTCATTCATTATTGGCCTAGGGCTGGTGGCTTAACTATGCTCTAACCCCTATGCTCAACTTGCCAAGCCTTCCCCTACAGGGGGGGGGGGGACAGACGCTCCCATCGTTTTTTGTTGAAAACATGACGCCACCTTCACCATCCATGTCGAAATGCCATGGCACGCCACTGATAAGATTGAAAATGTTTCAGAAAGGGGGCAACAACTAGTCTTTTAAAATATACATTTTGAGATAACTTCAACATTATTAGCCCACAATATTTTTCATACAGAGAAGCATTGAGCTCAGAATATAAATGCAGAATGCAGCTGGATTATGCTGGGTCAGATGCGAGTGGTTGATGACTAAAGGTGGCGCTATTACATGCTGCTCAAGGCTGCTGCTGGTTCGTTGCGAGTGAACCTCCACGAAATGTTTTGTCGTTGATCATTCTGACAGCGATAGGCACAGTGGCGTACCTAGGATTTTCCACAGGGGGGGGGGGCAAAATCGTCCTCGAAAAAAATGACAAGCCAAAAAAAAGAAAAGAAAAAAAAAGGTCTTTAAACCACAAAGCAAAAAAAAAAGGTCTTCAACTTCAAAGGTGGGGGCCACTGGTGGCTCGTCAGGGGGGGGGGGCAGGGATACGTCCCTAGCATGGGTTGTGACTCGTCAGGGGGGGGGGAGCAGTCTGCCCCTCTCCCATAGGTACGCTAGTGGATAGGCAACGAAATTCATTCTCTTTGAAGAAGGGGGGGGGGGCACCACCATGGTAAGAGAATCAGAACGGCCAGACATTTTTTTTTTCAATTCTTTTATTTCATTTCCATTCAAAACATAATAGAAAGTAATATAAAGCAATACAAATCAAGTACAATTTTATAGGGCATTCTTACTTCGTAAAACAGAAAAAAAACAGTATAATATATTCATACAAAATGAACATGCACGTTTAATGTTTTGTATTCTTGCCCATAAAATAAAAATTGCTAGTACCCAGTAGCTGATAATATCAGAGAACTGTTCTGAAAAGGGGCGTACATTTCTTCAAAAAAAAATCTAACAAGCACAAAAATTCAAAGGCTATCATCCCAATCACCCCCCTCCCCGACACCATGGGCCCCGGAATATTTTGTTTCTTCAAGTTCGCGCTTCTTTTCATTTTATTTTAGATGACTATGAACTATGTGCAATCGTTGTTGCTGCCCTTTCCACATCGTCCAACCATGGACCTATTCGTAATAGGTCCATGGTCCAACATACGTATTACCCTCTTCCGGTTCAGTGTAATTCATGCCCGCTTTCTCGCTCACTTCTCCAAGTTCTCCCTCTCTAGTCTTGATCCCTACCCTTCTCTCTGTTTTCTTTGCCCTTTTCTCTTCCCTCTTCCCTTTTTCGTATTGTGTTTTATGTGTTACAGGCGTATTCCGTCACAAGCCTTTGCTTCCATGGAACTACGCCCTCTTCTGTTAAAGCCTGTGTATAGCTTTGGTAAAGGGTCAATAATGTGATTGATAATCGAATATCATCTAATATGACAGTCTTACTGAAGCGTAGAGACCGTTAGATATTTTTCCAACTGCACTTCTCTGAGAAAATTTCAAATATTCAAATCTTGGATATATAGCGCCCTCTCTCGGCGATGCTTGTTTTAAATTAAAAAAATGGGCATTCAAGCACTTATCTTATAAATTTAGTGATTAGATATCCAAAAGTTACAGGCAAAGAACATATCTTGAAAGTTTCAGCCCATTCCATGATTTGGAATAGGATTTAATTGAAAGACAAAAACACACAGATATTTTAATTTGATCGGGTGACCCGATCAAGTTAAATTTTCATGTAAAATCGCAAAATTTATCCTGTAAAACACATTTTCATTTCATATCCTCCACACCATAACTATTGTAGGGCATATCCATTCATATTAGCTAGCAATGAATTGGAATAGTGATAGGTGCATTTTGGTGGATTTACCAAAACTATACACAAGCTTTAACCAAATTTTATATGTTTATATTGTTATTACACATGATATTGTAAATAACAAAAAAACATTTTGTGAAAAATGGAAGAAAATGAATGTTTATTTGGATTGAAAAAGAAAACGCTTGAGTTATCATATTAAAACATGTTTTCTCTTCACCCCCTCCCCCAACCCTCCATCAAACATGACATGACTCCATTCCTTCGAACCATCATCACCCGTGTGATAATACAACCCGTCCTCTGTCCATGACTGTGAAGGCGGGATTAGTTCTGTCAATAGAATTATGATACTTTATTTCTGACTGTTCCCATTCTTCGTCTGTGACATGGGAGTGTTCAATGATATATTTAAACGTCTTTAGATTATCACTGAATATGAAGTAGATTTTTAATCGAAAATATTTCGTCTGACTGGAGATTACTATACAGTACAAGAAAATCGAACAAAAATTCAGAGTTTGTAGTCGTTTATAGTCCTTTACACCCATTCCCAAACCACAGGGGTATATACAATATTCCAATCAATTAAATAAGTCTTACTCTTATTGTGAATATGTTTTAATCTGTGCAATGTAATATGCATGTATGTATAATCGTTTTCGATTGGATATTTTGGTACTTTGGTGAATGATGATGTCCACCAATCCCGAATTTTATCTTAAAGGGTGTTTTGATCTTGGGTCTCGAATATCTCTTGACAGAGTCTATTCCGAGTCTATCACTCATCGAGCTCAAGTCATAATCGAGATGGTTCCACGTACAGCGGGGCATAGAGTGGCCATGATCGTCGAAGGGAATTTTTTTTTGTAGTTGGTAACATCACTAGGCTACTTGAGGAGGGGGGTACATGTATATAGGAGGGGCCCGGAAAAAAATAAAAGTTGTCGAATAATAATGTGTGTATATATATATACCAGAGCCCATACAGGGCTGATTTAGTATAATCATTATTATTTTTTAGGGGGTGGCGTGTCAGAATTTCTATAGATGGGAAATATTTCCCGAATCGAAGGTGAAGAATGATGAAGAATGACACCTGACGTTTAATGGGGCTATTTTTTGTCTTGCTTCTCAGATAATTCGCTCCTCCTGGTAAGGTTTGATATGGAGGTACGTCACTGGTTTGTAAGTTTTACCACAAATTTGTGCCGATTTGAGGGGTTGGCGCCCGAGTTTTGAATACAAGGCCTATACAGAATGAACACACCTTTATTCCAATATTTGCGTTCGATTCCTAACCAACCACGGTATTGGTATTAGAGCTCAACAGTCTATGGCCGTGAGCAAGGCGGTTAATCTATAATGCTCTTTTATCCTGCTTTCAAATAAATGGAAATGCTTTATGCATTATTGGTAACTATATAGGTGTGCACTTGTTTAAAAAAATAAAAATAAAAAAGACAGTCTATCAAAATCAATGTTTCGATCGTTTATTACCATTGACGGGCGATCCATACAGTTGCACGGGGGTACATCTCACCTCTCGATCCCAGGGCTCCGCCTACCCCCCCCCCACTTCAAACTGTAAACAAATAAGTGCAGACTATAGAGTACACGAAGAACCCCAATTAATTAATTGTCTCTTATTACAAAGTTCGAATTTTATCATCAAATAAAAATGATAATTTCATGACTCATATACTTGTTTGCATAAAAGAAGAACATAGTATAATATAGCGAAATCCAGTGGCTTATCTACTGAGAGGTATACGGAAGCTCAAATTGCCAACAATGACAAGGGGGGGGGGGAGCCGACAAGGTTGGTTAAGTGGCGAAAAGTCTAGTTGTTGGAACTTGTCAACTTATAGAAAGTCGACTTGTTTGTTCAAAGAACGCAAGATAACATGATGTCGAAAGACGGCATATCGACTTGTTTGGAACAAGAACATCAATGACAAGTATCAACATCCAACAACTCGTCATCTCGTCTTCTTGTCCCAAACAATCCAACTTGCAAGGTTCCAACAACTTGTCACCATTTTTTTTGTCCTAAACAAGTGGACCTGCCAAGTTCCAACAACTTACTCGTCTACTCGTACTTTAACCCTCCTTCTTGTTTTATTATCTCGTCAACACAAACGGAGACGCACACACCTCCACACACATACAGATATAAAGATATGAAAAATGAAATTGTAGGAAAACATACTTAAACAAATAATTTTGTCATCCCCCTGGAGGGTACACACATAAAAAATATTTTAAACTGCACGATTTTAAACAACACGGTAGCTTTGCGTTATTATTACCCCCATAAACCCATAATTTATTGCTCCCTGTATATGCAAAATATGCTTATTTGTCAAGATTTTAGAATGATACTCATAATGTTTGCTCACCCTCTGGCCTAAACCCGTTTTTTCCTAAATGCTGTTCCTTTTCAAGACACAAAATATAAACAAATGCAAGAGTAAAAACAAATGGTGCTCGACTTTTGGGGACTTATATAATCAATATCCATAAGCAATGCTTATAGTGATTCGAAATCTAGAACAACACTTTTATTTTTTTCTCTCTCTCTTATCATGTCATATATCTTGTTAATATTTCATTTTGTAATTGCTGAAACGCATTAGTATTAATTTCTAGTATCTTTGAAGTTTGATGTATAATTTTTATAATAATATGTGTTATGGATTTATTGTACAATTTATAATCATGTTTAGTTTGTACAAATTGCTTATGGACTGTGATTGTGTATTTTTATTTGAGAGAATACAATAAAACATCCTTTCAAAAAATGCAACAACTCCTGAAACAGAATACGTCTAATATAATATTTTTCAATGCTTTATATGGGTGTATCTGATTTTGTATACCGCTGGGTGTTTCTGTTAAATTACCCCTACCCACAGTTGCAGGCTCCTGTCGAATTAAATATGCCCTCCCATTAGTCTGCTGGGCAAACCCTTCACTCGAAATAAGGGTCTGAATGTGCAGCCTACTCATGCCTGGAACAGCAAGTTTTGTATGTGCTAGTCTTTGCGTGGAGGCACACTTGTTGATCAAAGTTCCAATGAGGGTCTGTGCCTGCAGACTACCCTCCCATCCTGGGCGCAGGACCGTGGACTCCCTCTGTTGTCCGGGGTTGCTCGTCGTTTCATCTCTCCGTTATCATGGTTATAACGCACTGTAGCAGACGACGGCACCCATTTGATATCCAGGCGCTGTACGGCGATACAGCATCACTGTTTCTTCCTTTATTCTTTATTGAGGAGCAATCATTAGAGAGGATTAATTATGCCCGGGAATAAGAGACAGGTTATCGTAATTGGTGGAGGCATCAGCGGTAAGTCAGTGCATGTCCTTGCAATTAGTCGTTGATTATCGCCATTATGTTTCGTATGAGGAATTCAAGTAATGCCACAAGACACGATCGTGTTTTGCTAAATACATTAGCTGTTTATCTTCTCGTTCTCAATGATAATTCGAAGGCGATGTTTGTTGTTTGTTTTACTACAAAGAACGGTCCATCAATAATTGTAACACTCGGAAGCCATTATCATCTTTCTTTATTCAGCTATATTCATCCCGAACCATAATCGCTATGAGAAAACATGCAGATTTTTATCTGTCAAAAAGGGTTTGATTCAATTCGAAATTTCCCTTTTCGACACTTGTTTATTTTTTATTTTTTAATAAATGCAATAAATCACACCTTCAAGTGTTACCCAAAAGTAATGAATTGTAGGCCTGATCAGAAATAAACATGAATGCATAGGGATTATTTTCAAAGAATTTAAAATTTCTGAATACTCTTGAAAATCAAGAATAGAACAAAAAAATTAATACTGACTAAATAAAGGGGATAAATAATAGTGTGATAACTATCATAATGTCACCATCCAACATGATTTGTTAAGGCTCTAAATCATTTCTACAATTGATTAAGATTTCCACCTAGATGAAGAGCGGTAACAAAAGATCTATATCGTGTAAGGTAGTCGATGCTGGTGACATATTCAGGATTACCTAATTCTGTCTGCTATATGCCCAAAACCTGGGTACATACATGTTTAGAAACCATACAAGATCGCCATCGAGGAATTAAGTGAAGCTTACTGGGACATTATGTGGGACTTCATACAGCAATAAGAAAATCAAAAGAATAAGAAAGAATAAAATATTAAAGGTTTGACGAATATCCACCTAAGAACATGAAGAATAAGAGAGATCTGTTTTTGTGACGTCACACGTTGGAAACGGCACCCCGTATGCCATGTGTTATGTAAACATTTGGGTCGGTATTCAAATTGCCACATTGAATGTAGATGATTGATTGCTGACTTTGTTTCATGGATTTCATAAGATTTCTGATTATGTTAAATGCACATGTTTAATTCGTTTTCTAATGAAAAAAATGTCAATTTATGGAAATCAAGATCATGATGATTAATCATGGCCTAATCTTGGCCTTTTTAAAAATCAAACTTATATTTTAAACGGGCCTAATACCAACCTGAGCATAATACTGGAATATACAATGGAAAGCTTTATTAATTCGTTTCTGCAATGTCCCTCGTAAAATCTCCAAGGGCGTCACACCCACCCCGTGTGGGTGTGTGTGGGTGAGGGTGAATGTGTACATATATTTCAATAAAGGAATATATTATTGTGTTTATGTAGTGACGAAATAAGCGAAACATTCTGAGGGGTGCAAAGCATGGCCATGGGACAAAACAATAATTTAATGAAAATTTTGTAATATTTTTTTACATGAAATTTAGAAAATCATATCAAATTTAAACGTTTTTGCTTTACTTTTCCTTTTTTTCTTGCTTGGTTGTGGAACCTTTTTCTTTATATTCCTTTGTTTTATTTAATATCTATTATTAATTTTCAGAAGGGAGGGACACCCCTCGAAACCCCACCTATCACGTCTATTCGTTTATTTTTGTTATGCTTACGCAATAACTAGGCTCTTATTAACTGAATTTCTATTCATAAAATAAACTGAATCTCTGCATTTTCTACATGCAGTCAAGACAAATATACTACCGCTTCTTTACTTTCGAATGAAGGGGAAAAATAGAAACAGTGAAATGCGTTTCCCCGTGTGAAGTATTTTCATTATGTGTTCCATTCTCATCTGTGTTATGAAAACAATTTTTGAAATTCTTAGCTTCTCGTCTTGCAAAGAGTCCTTTGAGGCTCAAAAAGACGAAAGGGTCTCCGGGATATTTTCAGATTTGAAAAGGGCTTGAGAATGAGTCTTCGCTTCGAGGAGCTGGCGTACAGTCACTTTCAAACTGTATAGACCTTTAGAAAATAATATAGGGTATTTATATTGCGTACATATCCACCTTGTTAGGTGCTCAAGGCGCTCCTATATTACCCGGCTAAGCAAGGCGTTCATAGCGCACACAGCTTCTTGAGGAATAACTTCCTACCGGTACCCATTTACCTCACCTGGGTTGAGTGCAGCACTTTGTGGATCAGTTTCTTTCCGAAGGAAATTACGCCATAGCTGGGATTCGAACCCACGACCCCCTGTTTCAAAGTCCGGAGACTAATCCACTGGGCCACAACGCTCCACATACAAGAAACATATGCTCAACAAATCCGTTTTGCTCTCTTTCTGGGTTGACTTTTGCACCATCAAACATGTTTAAGAGGAGTTCAGAACCTTCACATGACAAGAACAAACACTTTAAAGTATAATATACCAGACACAAATATTTGCTCTTCAATCGTTAGATAGCCGAGATGCAGTGCGTCCGTGCTAAACTGAAGACGAAATCAATGTATAATGTGAATTCATTGTTTTGGGGACCATTTTATATAGAAATACATTGAAAAGTCACAAGTCTCAGTCGATGAAAATAAATTTCCGCGTTTCGACTACTTTGTAGGGAATAATTTTAAGTTAAGCCTAACCTTGTTTTTAAAGAAGCCTTAATCAATCATAGTTACATCGAGTAGACATGCATACTCGCAATGGTAAAATCATGGAAATACGTAATATACAAAATACCGAGCAGAGAATAATATGTTAAGTAACTCCATTGTAAAAAAAGGAGATAATTATTCACTGCGACACAATTTTCTATAACAAGCACCGCTGCGTCAATCCTCTGACTAAATAACGCAACTTTGAAAAAAAAATGATGTCACAGAAAACCACGTAGGCGAAGTGCGGAAGCGTATTCTAATGGGGACCAAAAAGCGTTCAGGTGTGGGACACCAATATTCAGGTCATGTCAAATACAGGTACAGTTGTAAATTGTAATTTCCATATTATCTCTATGCACCATGCAAACCTTCACTTCATCTTTCCAAATGATATACTATATTGTACCATGGCATTCATGATGATTTTTTGTTTCAGAAAAAAATACTGATCACTACCGAGCACATCATTGGTTAGCAATTGTATAAGCTGATATCCAGGGGAGTGTCTCATCAATATTTTCGTCCGTCGAGTTGTCAGGTCTGACAACTTTCCTTGATTCTGATTGGCTGAGAGGCACTGTTACCATAGTAACTCTCGGATAAAACAGTAGGCCTACTTGTCGGATAAAACGTCTGACGAGTCCTTTCATGAAACGCTCCCCGGGGAAGGCAGCGCTTATGAAATAATGCAATGAGAATTGACGAAAAACGTTATGCTGTCATTTACAT
The DNA here is from genome assembly GCF_018143015.1 of Lytechinus variegatus. NCBI lineage: Eukaryota > Metazoa > Echinodermata > Echinoidea > Temnopleuroida > Toxopneustidae > Lytechinus > Lytechinus variegatus. Next base: position 51,966,775 of record NC_054741.1, read on the forward strand.
CCTCGGAAATTCTGTCGAATTCCGAATATTTTATTTTTCGACTGTTCGATGAGAACATATTCTTTCCACTTGGTTTGAAGACCACCTACCATGACTGCGGTGTCAGCATGGTCAACGTAAAATCTATAAATTTCTTGGATTGGAGGGTGACGAAAAGTTAGTGGTGCTTTGATGGCATGTGTTTTTCGAAGCGTCGAAGATGTCGCAATGTTTAGAATACCGCTTGTGGAAATGACATATATATGTATCATGTATATCCAGGGCGAGAGATCAATAAGATCAGTCGTATAATAACACTTACAGCTTGGCCAGTGCGTACGTAGCGAATCGGAAGGGGGATGCAATCCCGAAACTTTCGGGAGCATTGCTTTAGCAAAATATACGCCTATCACAAATCTTCACATTCGGTTAACCGTTCTCACAAATGCCTTGGAATTTAGCTCAGTCGCTTCGCCAAATTTGACAAGTTAACGTAACCCACCCCCCCCCCCCCTCCCCAAGGGATAAAATTCCTCTTTACGGCCATAAACTACGTGTAAAGACTATTTCTATAATTGTGTTGCCGATATTGTTGGCATTGCAAAGAATCGAGCTTTGATATCATATTCGTTCACTGTACGATTTGTTTTATTTTACGCCAATACAACTTTTTTTTCTTTCTCAATAGACTGTTGTTATCATATTCATCTAGATGGCATATATAAAATGTAGCGAAAAGTGGACATTTAAAACGCAGTACTTCATATTTTGCGTATATAAAACGACTCTTTAAATAAAAACGAACAGTCAGCTAGCCAGTGTCTCCAACCTACGTTTAAAAAATGATCAAATTCAATCAAATTATTGCTTACGACCGTCAGAATAGGCCTACATGCACAGTTTAGTAGATGTATTTGTTTTGACAATGTTTGATGAGATATTATTGGTTATTTTAACCAATCTGCTTTCGATGTGTATTACAATCATTGTTTCCATCCATAAATTCACATGGTATTCTGTTTTTTAAATGCACTCCGATGAAAAACAAGGCAGAAGTCAACTTTGTGCGTATCGACACCGTTTCCAAAAATACCAAACCTCTGACCTCTGTGTATAGGGTGACGAAACTGAACCAAATTTCCCATCCTCTCTCCCTCCCCTCCCCTGTCCCCCCTCTCTCTCTCTTTCTCTCTCCCTGAGTGATGTGACTAAGGAGAAGGGTGGGAGGAAGAGGGTTGTGCCCGGCTCCGATGAAGTAAGCGAGAAATATCAAAATATGTAGTTTATTCTCATTTGCCAATTTTTATGAGTGAGACTAAACCGATAGATTCTAAATCATCTCAACATCTCTTGAGAGTGTGTTTTCCGCTACCAATCATTACTGGAAACCCTACAAAATACATGTAGATGGTTAATGAATCAAATAAATTCTAGGTCCTACATTCCTCGCGCTTATTTCTTATAACTTCTGAAACCTTATTGCTTCTAGTTTTCTCTTTGTATAATTGATTGAATCTGGGAATTAAAGGAGAATGTCTTTTTATGTCATTTGTGTGCCAAGTTGTTTAACCATTCAATATTTTCAAGAAAAGTTGAAGAGAATTTCGATTTTCCCAGCATGGAATTGATTTTATATTATCAGGCATACGAGGAATCAATCCCAGTATACATACGTGCAAATCAATATATCACGTGAAGGAGGAAGTCATTTAACAGTATAAGATATAAGCACAGCTAAAATTACAAACAACTTGTAAATTTTCTTCATTTTGGTATATCGTTTTGATTTATGTGATGTTTACGTTTCGTGACATCGAAGGAGTTTCATTCATCCGATCATTTATGATCTGGGCCCTATTCCATAAAGATTTGTTATTGAAACAAATTGACAAATTCCTGTAACAAGTTTACTATCAGCCAATCAAATTGAATGATTTCAGCAGCTTTAAACTGTTATCGAAAAAGTGTTATAATAACGAGTTTTATGAAACTGGCCCCCAGTTCAAACCTAAGTAGGCTATTCATGAATACATTTGGCTGGCAGGGGGATGGGATGTACTCAACTGCCGGGTATATTCTTTACATAGGCAAAACCAACCCCATCCCAGACACCCCCCCCAAAAAAAAAAATCTAATAAATTCGTAAATAAACAGGCAAAACTTGGAAAGATCTATAAATCGAAGAAAAGAAATACAGAAAATTAGAAAAAAATCAAATAAATAATTGAATGAATAAAGAAATTGAAAAATAAAGCGAAAATATATATTTTTTTAACGTATCAAGGCAAAACCTGACACATAGAGGCGGGTTACTGAAAGAGAACTCCTGACGTAGTGATATTTAACTTAAAGTATCATTTTTTACTATTTGGTGTTGTATAAACACATATCTGGTGTACTTAGAACCCCCCCCCAAAAAAAAAAATATCAACTGGTGTTGTTTAACAATTATCTGGTGTGGACATATTCCGGGCTAGTGTTGAGTCAACACCGGAGTTTTTGCATTGTAATCTTACAACTATATTTTTAGTTTTGCCCGTTATGTCACTCTTTGTTGATCAATTCTAATTTGAACTTTCTAAATATTAAGATCACTCTCTGGGTGATGATGCGGGGTTTGAGGCCATTGCCCCCCCCCCCCAAAAAAAAAAAAAGTTTCACGACCAAGAAAAACAAAGGAGAAGAAGGGAGAAAGGGAATATCATATCGTTTTCTGAGTATTCTTTCAATCTTTTGAAAATATATTTTTGTTTTAAAGAGATCAATTTCTGCTCCCTCGCTTTTCTCGCTCGAATAATTTTCATACTTTCGCTCCATCCACTAGATATGCCCCCTTCAAAATGTTTGGCCCATTACGCCACTGTCAGAAGATGTTCATTGATACTTTAAAGAAATTCATACGAAAATATTTTTTTTTTGGACAAAAACTCCACTTTTTAGGTTTAGACAGTTTTCTGGCAAATGCTACAAATTGATATCACATATTTCAGACGAAATCTTTCGCACAATTAATGTTTGGTGATATACCATATTTTAGCTGACATACAATTTCTAATTTTTAGAAATTAATGATCTTAGATTTACTTAACATTCTTAAATGGTATGACATCCTATATGATTTTAGAATGTGTTATAAACTGTTTGTTGTTTTTTTCAATCATCGTTCAACGCTATCAATTCCAACTTGATTATTTTGGGGATAAGCGAGGGTGAAAAGAAAGAAAGATGATCGGACCTGGGGGTCGCCCCCCGCTACTTGAATTTATGCCATCTTTATTTCATACTGCGTCATCCCGAGCTTCCCCTTGGTCGTATATCATAGTTTCATGACCGATGTCGCGTGGTAGATAAAATTACTTGTGCTTGAATTAAGCTTACCCGTTCCTGGGGATCGCATCTTAAAAGAAGATACTATGCATGTATGCTTTTGTGCTAATAAAGAGATAATAAGATATTCTGGATTAAAAAACATGAATTAACGGACTGTATTACCTTTGAATTGTACACTTACTTTGAACGCGTGGTTATCTATTAAACGTATTATCATCAACATGTAACAGACAAAATAAAAAACATAGATCGACACCGCGACAGCATGCAAAAAAAATGCAATGCGATATGTATGGTAACATAATCTCTCCTTTAGGGAGTTTAACGTGAACCAAGGAGTACAAAAGTCATGACCTAATCAAAGTACAGAGACAGGCTAGGTCTTGAACATGAATGTTGGAGGAATCTTTTATATATACCAGGGTTTTCTGGTTGTTGTTTGAATCGCAGTGAACCGGGTGTACGGTTTCGATGTTTATAGTTGTGCTTGGATGAAAGACATCACACAGGTTCGGTTACGATTTCATGTTCAATTAACATCACAGATGTTGCCTTTGATATGAGACACAACTGACCTTAATACGAATGTTGTCAATTCCATTGCAAGAAGCAAACCTGCTCTTGATTGAAACTTTAGATTACAATTCTGAAATAACGTATACATTTCAACTATCTCAAAGAGATACCGCCAAAAATCAAATAAATGAAACGGTCCTACTAGTAAACTTAATTTTTTTTAATGAGAGCGCCGTGAAAAACAACAACAACAATAACAACTAAAATTTGAAATTTTCGATGTAGAGTCATGCAGCCAGAAATTTACTTTATTTTTTCGATGAATTCCTGACAGTTTGCTCCATGAATTTCCATCGTAAGTTTAACGGTATTATTTTTTCGGCGTAAAACAAACGGATTTATTGTAATTTTATGGTAATTTCACCGCAAAATTTGACCCACCATAACTAATGTGTAACAAGATAGTTTTTACGATTTCCCGTTAGAATATGGTAAAGTGTTTTTTTTTTTACAGTGTTTTTTTTTTATCTCGAAGGTATGTCCGCTGCCAAATGGCTCCATGATAGGAATGTTGATGTACTTGTGCTGGAAGCACGGGATAGAGTCGGTGGGAGAACACACACTGTCAGGGTAAGTTGGATGTTCACTTTGGTTTTATATGACACAATTCTTAAAGATGACAATTTGGGCAATTTGGTGCCACGGGCAACATTCCACAGAACGGAGACCTTTGGAAGACCACTGAAAGATCGAAAATTGGCAAAGTCCTTGAAGATTACTGAAATTTGTGGTCTCTCTGTGAAATTGCCTTGAGTAAGCCTGAAAGAAGTCAGAAAGAAGTCTGAAAGACTGAAATCTACATGAGATATGAAATGAGATATTGTTGAAAGATCATGGCAAGAATAAACAAGTTTTTTTGAAAGATCATTGAGAGACTACTGGAAAACTATAATCATTGATAATTGTTTCAAAATGTCTTTGGAGCATATGGAGAGCACGAAGATCATCGAAAGATCGGTTTTGGGATCGTTTAAGACCTCAATGTTCATTGAAGGTTCATTGAAAGACTACTGAACTTGAGGATTAACAAAGTTTCATGGTCTTTCTTGGGTTTTACAGTGGTCTTGCTCTCTGTTGAATGGGGTCTCATGGTGACTCTGTGGGTAATTTTTGGTACATAAACACATAGTTAAAATTATGTTGTGAAATTCAGTAAGAATTAAGATCAGTAAATGACCGTGGTCATATGTTTCTGGGCAGTTCATGAAAACATTTAGAGACACTCTGCAAGGGTAAGAATTGCCAACCTTTGTCCCCTTCAGAACAATCCTTTAATGCCCGAGGGGTACGTAACCGAGGATGTTCAGACACCCTGCTCTGGCGTTACAGTGTGGGGAATGATACTTTGTCCGATACGTATTCCGTGTATTGTTTTCAATAACAAATTCATGTGAATTGATGCTATCTTATAAAACCATCGTCATCTCAAATCCATAACAAGTAAAGTTGTTTTGCTTAAGACCAGAAATGACTAATGTCAGATGAATCATTGATTTGGATCGTTTTCACAATATCTCAAAACAGCAATCATTGATTGTTTTCTTAAATGCTTAATACTAGTTCATACAGCTCAATCGTCAGTGCTCTCATTACAACAATGCCCATGTGAACCTGTAGGTAGTTTTAATTCTCACGATACATGTATTTATCTTTTTTTATCAGAACGATAAAGTGAAATATGTAGATGTAGGCGGATCGTACGTCGGTCCGACCCAGAACCGAGTTATCCGGCTCGCTGAAGAACTTGGCATCCAGAATTACAGAGTCTTTGACGAAGACGCGGCTCTTCTCTCTCTTAATGTAGGTATAACATATACCAAGCGTGAGACTTGTGGGGAGTATTACATGAAACAAGCAGTTAGTGATTTCTGCTCTCAGCCAATCATAAGCAAGGGTTTCCAGTAGCTTATAACTATATTCAGTGATATCATTTCTTCCATGAAATGCATGGTCATCGGCATATTTAATGGGTTAGGGATCACTTGTCATACAGTGAATGAATACATGTAAATGAAAGGAAAAGAATGATAGACATTGGAACTGTTCATAATGATTACAACTTCATACAAACCTTAAATGAAAGTGTTTTAACGTCAAGCACTGTCAAGCAAAAATACGAATAAATAATATAGGATTTATATAGTGTACGTATCCTCCTTATAAGGTCTTCAAGGCGCTCCTACAGTGTATATTAACCCGGTTAAAAGCTCGTCTACCGATTTCGGTGCTCACAGCTTTTTGAGGATTACTTCCTGCCGGTACCCATGCATTTACCTCCCCTGTGTTGAGTGCAACACAATGTGGTTAAATTTTCTTGCCGACGGAAAACACGCAATGGCTTGGAATCGAATCCACGTGGCGTAGATTGAAAGACGATTGTCTTTAACCACTACACCACGACCCCTATAACATAAGATTCTTATAAATCTATTTCGAACCACCCCACCCTTCGTAATTCACATGGCGTTCTGTGCCACAACGCCCCCATCTGATGGTCTTGCTGAAGTTTAGAACCCACGCTTTATACGTTTTATACCATGCATTCAAATCATAATGGAGCTGTTAAATGTTAAACAATATTTTTTATTGTTATATTTTGTTTGATCTTCGTATCAACATCCCTGGGAAAAGTGTTTAAACAATGAAAAAGAAACGGATATTCTTCTACTGCGTGACATCAATAAAATTCCTATATACGTGGCATTTGGTGTCAGACTAAAGGAAATATTACCCTGTACTTTGGTCACTTATCTTTGGTTATCAATATATTTTCAAGATTATTCATGCGATTTATAGTATTAAAGCTATAAATTTGGCATACAAGTGGTTCGACAGTCTCGGTTAAGGGCATATGTCGTAGGTTTTCAATCTTGGAACAGTGTAAAAAATCAAAGTAGATTTTAATAGACAAACCGTGAAAATAATCACTGTTATGCGGTATGCCAAAATTTTAGGTGAAAATGCCTCAAAAGAAATTATATAACAGACGTAAATAACGTAATTATTGTGATTATTTTCACAAGTTTTTTGTTTTGCAGTGAACATGAACGAACAAAGAACACACCATAATGTGGATAGTTGTTGTCTCCCACATTTCTCCCATATCTTATCTGTTAATCTATGAATTATATCCACCCATTCCTCCATAAATCTTTTTATTCCGTACCCAAACAGATCCATGGGGTGAAGCGGCCGCAGTCCCATATTGGCGGTTCAAAAACATGGAGAATATACTTCTACCCCACCCCAAAATTCTCGCTCACTGCGCTCACTTGTATTATCACTTGTATAAAAATATAGGATGTTACAGGCAAACCAATTCTGCGATGTAAATAATCCTCTTGGCTTCGGTGTTTTTTTAACAGGAAGTATATAAAGTGTCAAATTTAAGTCATATTCGGCAGAAATGGTGATCGAAAATGTTTTTTTCTGCTTTTTACATAATTATATTATTATTTTTTATACTGTCAATTATTTGCATTCTCTCCGTTTTCTTGAATATAATTCCATTCTCTCTTTTTCTCTCTCTCTACACTGTTAGAAAAAATCAAAGAAGTTCCTGCAGCAGAGTCTCGAGAACACCTGTAATCTTACCGAATTGCGTAATAATCATTCTGTAAATTCATAAAACAAGAATTTTTCTGCAATTTAACAGAACAGGTCTGTTTAAAAAGGGGAAAAGGGTGTTTTATTCAAGGAAATTTGTAAGATTCCATACATCAAATACCAATTTCCTGTAAGATTACGCAATTCGGTAAGATTACAGGTGTTCTCGAGACTCTGCTGCAGGAACTTCTTTTATTTTTTCTAACAGTGTATCTCTCCTCCCCTTATACATGTTATATTATAGGGAGGACGAAGGAAATACTACACTGCGATGCCCACCTCCAATAACCCTTTCGTAATGATGGATATTATTCATTTCTGGAAACTTGTCGACAAACTTGGAGAACAGGTACTTGTATTTGAGGATCAGCAAGGTTTTCAACGTTCAAAACTTCAACGTTTAATTACACATTTCTATTAAAAATGAACTTGTTGCAACATATCAGACATAAACAAATGTCATATAAAATAAAACGCGATACTAAAGACTGTGATGATATTTTGATTGTTGATGATTTATAACATGGCATATAAAAAGTATAACCATGTGACAAAAATAATACTTGACTGGAAAAGAAAAAAGGGCACGCACACACCCACAAAAAGGAACTGATTATGAAAATATGAAATCGCAAAATAAAACGTTTGCATTTTTCTCCTTGCATCTAGTCCATATCTTATAGTTTGACCCCTGCAAAGTCATGCAACAGTGTTAGATCTTCTGCATTGGGCCATATCTGTAACTTGCACCACCATATTTTTACCATACTCTTTTTCTTTTACCATTTAACAATATAATATTCATATCAAAATAGTGTCTGTAGGGTAGAGAGAAATAGTATTTGGACTCCATTTTTGGAAGTCATTTTTTTTTTACACACTGTATTTGTCCTTACCATGATGTAGTCGACTTATCAACTTTTTAAGTCGATATGTCGACATGGGATCAGGACAACTACTCCCCGGACAATTACCCCCGGACAACTACCCCCGGACAATTACGCCCCGAGGACAATTACCCCCGGACAATTACCCCCGGACAACTACCCCCGGACAATTACCCCCCGGACAACTACCTCCCCTGACAATTACCCTCCCCCAAACAATTACCCCCGGACAATAACCCCCAGAAACCCCCCCCCCTTCTCTCCAGCATCAAGGTTAGAATTAAGCGGGACCTATTGTAAGTTTTGGTCGGTGTCACAGGTTTTCGAAATATTTCATATTTTATCTTTCGTTAATAACTTTTTTCTTTCTCTTTTATATTGGTCTTTCTCCTGTTCTCTCACTTTCTTCTTTTTTCCTTTTTTTTGTTTAGCGGCGCCTTCTGCATCATGAAAAATGGGGGGGCTTCTACCTGAAACCTCCCGTTTGGCTATGCATATATACATCAGAAAATGTGTAAATTGGCCCTCATACTAAGTTTTCATAGAAAGATTCAACACGATTAGTCATAATAATCATAAATGCTGAATATCTCTGATTCCAACTGATCTGATTTTTAAAAATATTTATTTTGGGTTTAATTTCAGGAAAGAAATCAGGCAAATAGATAAAACGTAAAAAAGACACCTTCATAGGTAGAAATATCGATAACGCAACTATCAACACTAACACTGTCAAGTAGGACCTATAAACCTGTTATTTTAAAACAATTCAACTAACAAGTAGCTAAGAATTATGAAACAATTGGTGCACATTCCAGATTAATAATAATTATACTTGCTTATATAGCACTTAACACTTACTTTGTCAGAAGTCTCTAAGCGCTCTACAGTATATGCAGCAATTACCCTGGCTTTAACAGTGCAGCTGTTACGCGCGCTGCGTTTCAAGGAATAAATTCCTGCCAGGTACCCATTTACCTCACCTGGGTTGAGTGCAGCACATGTGGCTTTATGACTTAATACAGTAAGCTCAAAAAAATTTATGCAAAGATAATATAACACACAAAAACACCTTGTAATTTTACCATTTAGGCGCTAAATGGTAAAATTACAAGGTGTTTTTGTGTGTATTATTCTTGGGTGAAAGCAATTAAACATTAAAGAAGGAAATTAAGTACTAAAATTACGAAATTGTAAACATTATGACATAATCAAATACAGTGTTTTTTCTATACAAATTGACAATCATGGTAGTATACACATAAGGACGGTTTGTAAGAATTTATAAAGATGTAGGCCTATCCAAATCAAATAATGCGACCGAGCAGCGTGAGCTGAAAATATTCATAGTTAGACCATAAAACGGACATTTTACAGAGCACTTGAAAAATAAATTTGTAAATTTAAAAACAATAAAAGCTCGATATCCGAGATGAAATATGTTTTCTATATTGACTTCAAAACTTGATATTTTAAGCTCCATATCAGCTTATATTGAGCAAGATATGAATCTCATGCGAGCGGGACGCGTGAACGAAAATTTTATAAAGTGACATAAAAAGAAAGTCATCCCTTCACCTTATATTATTCAATCCTCTTTTTCCTTTCATTTTCCTCTTTTTTCTTCTATCTTTCCCCTTCTTTTTTTTTATCTCCCTCTTTTTTTGCTCCGTCAATTTTTTCAGGGGGGCAAACCAAGTCTCAGGGAGGGGCACGTACCTCTCTGGCCCCCCGTATACTACGCCACTGCGAAGATTGCAAAACGAATGATCTTATGCTATGGTGACATACAAATCATGATCGAATTCTGGGTTTCGTAAAGATTTGTAGATGGCCGGGGCGAATCAAGCTCTTGCCAATAGGGGGCCGAATTTATTTGTCACCCATATTTACCCAGATCGGCCGCTCAAAGTTGATTTTAATTTGTTTTTTGAAGGGGTTATCCTTGTGGAGTGATGGGCCAAACATTTTGAGGGGGCTCAATACAGCATATCACGTAAAATTAATAAGAAGTTGTGAGCGAAGCGAGCGAGCAAAAATTTCAACATTTTAATCACAAAAATCAAAGTTTTTGATAGATTTTTACATAACATTTTTCAAAAATGATAGGCCTATATTTCGCCCTCATCCCTTTGCTTTTCTCGTTTTTTCTTGGTCGTGAAAAAGTAAGGGCGGTGGGGATGGGGTGGGTCGCAAAACGCTGATGTCGTATTAGTCATTTCTACGCTTTATTCTTATAAAACAACAAAAAAAGTGTAATTATCTTATAAGCCCTATTTAAATAGTGCGAGCGCGAAATACTCAAAATCTCTTTCGTACTTTGTAGTTGTTAAAATATTACATTTAATTAATTCATTTTAAGCGGTTATGGCCTAATGGGAAAAGCGCAGTACAAATAATAAGAAATAATAAATAACAATAATATATATTTTCACCTGAAAATTGACGAATCTGGGCAATGTTTGTGAAGCTGAACAAGATGCATATGTAACTATGCAGTGCGTATAAAAAAAAAACGGGACAGTTTTGAAAAGTCTATGAAAAATTTGTTTCAAATTATTATATCTATATTTTTATGTTAATAGATGCTCTAAGATCTTATCTTTGAAATACCTTAAAAAAAAATTTTTTGTTCATGCTTGAGCGAACACGGGACGTTTTCGTCGGGGGTTCAAAAAGAGGCTTGCGCCAAAATGGCAGAAATGAGAAATTTGATGATTAGGCTTTTGGCTAATCAGCAGACTTCCTCTTAATCTTTTCATTATCTTTGCCATAATTTTCGAATTATGCTGTCAAATTTCATTTACAAATTTATTTATGTACCTGAACTGTATTGTTTTTCATTTAAACTTCTTTTACCCTTTAATTTTCCTTCATAAGAAAGGAAAGAAGAGACTGATTGTCAACCCAAGTAAGAAGATTTGCCTTGAATAATAAATGGGAAAATTTGTAATTATTCGAGTCCCTTTGATATGTGAAACAAAATATGTTATGGTACCTTTAGTAATTATTTGGTGAAAAAAATGTGCTATGGTACCTATAAAAGACATGAATCCTATTTTCCAGGGGTTATTGAATCCTTCACCAAGTTTAATTATGTGCTTGATAGGACAAACAGGAAAGGATTCATGTCTTCCAACGGCAATGGTGTATTGAGTCAATTTTAAAGGAGCAAGATATGGCAGATCGGGTAAAATGTATTAAAAAGTTGCGAAGCGAGCAAGCAAAAATTTCCACGTTTTTATCAAAATATCCAATCTTGTGATTTTGACATAATATTCAGAAAATGATATCATACATCACTTTCTATGTTTTCTGTTATTTTTCTTTCCCTTATTTTCCTTGGTAATTTTTTTTTTTTTGGAGGGAGTACCTCGAGCCCCCACCCTCAGTATGCCACTGTTCAAAGACACCATAACCTTTGTAGCACATAATGAAAGGAAAAAAAACACGCTCTCCCATACTTTGGTTTAAAAAAAAATGTTCTTGCCTAAAGAAGGAATATTCAAAGCTAAAAGAGAACAGATTAAAAAAGGAACAACAACAGAACTGTTCAAGCAAATAAGTAGATTTGAAAATGAATTTTGACCGCATAATTCGAAAATTATGGCAAAGATAATGAAAAGGTTAAGAGGAAGTCTGCTGATTAGCAAAAAGTCCGACCACCATATTTATCATTTTATGCCATTTTGGCGCAAGCCTCCTTTTTTACCCCAGACAAAAACATTCCGTGTTCGCTCAAGCATGAACGAAACTAAATTATTTTAATGGCATTAGAAGGATAAGACTACAGAGCACGTATTGACACCAAAATATTGAAATCATAATTTGAAACAAAAATTTTATAGACTTCAAATCTGTCCCGTTTTTTATACGCACTGTATAGATAATTACTGCGAGCACTAAGCGCGAGCAGAAACTTTTAATATGGATTCTGGCTTGATCGAAAAGGGACCTGTTAAGAAGGTTTTGCAATTAGCCATTAAAACGATATATATTTCTACTATTAACTAATGTGAGCACGAAGCGCGAGCTGAATTTCTGGTGAAATTCTGACCTAAAAAAGGACATTTTTAGCACTTTTTGTAATCATTAAAAGTATAGGTATAAAACCAAACAATTGATGCGAACGCGAAGCGCGAGCAGATTTTTTTTTTTTGAGATTTCAGACCTAAAAATGGGACAAATCATGTTTTGTAAATCATGAAAAAGGATGGGTAATTTTTTGTTCTTCCTACATTAATTATGCGAGCGCAAAGCGCGATCTGATCTGAAACTAGACAATTTTAGCACGTTTTGAATAAAGATGAAGCTGCATATCTCAATATTGTGCGCATGATTTAGAATCTGGGCATTCTGATATATTTATCACGAAAATCAATAATGTGAGCGCGAAGCGCGAGCGGAAAATACTTGATATTCCGGTAAGAAAATGGTGAAGTGGATGTGGAAAGCACTTAATAAATGATGCGAGTGCGAAGCGCAAGCTGAATCATATCTTCATTAGTATTTTGACCTAGGACCTGAACATTCGATGTCTAAGGACATTTTGTCATCATATAAAACTGGTGACAACTTTCTTATTCCTCTTCCTAAGCGCGATATGAAACATATGAAATTGTGATATTGTCGATATTCTTTTCTGAAGAGGAACAATTTAGTCATTAAGAATTCATGAATTTTTTATCATCATATTTATTAATGTAATAAGCCTAATGAGTGAGTGAAATGTGTTGACACTGAGGCCTGAAAACTTGATATTTTAAGCACTTTTGTAATCATGAATAGGATTTGTGAGTTGATATATTTTTAACAAAAATGCGAGCGCAAATCGTGAGACGAAATTTTTGGTAAACTGTCATAAAAGGGGGGTTTTAAGTAGTTTGTTATATAATTTGGCAAATCAAATTATGCGAGCGCATAGCGCATGCAAGCTGCAAGTTATATTCACACCATAAAACGGACATTAAACAGAACACTTCAAACATCGTAAATAAAAAAAATAATGAATAATGTCCGATATATGCTTTGTATATCGACTTCAAAACTTAATTTTTAAAGCTACATATCAGCCTATTTAGCAAGATATGTACCTCATCAAACAGGGTATGTAAGCGCGAAGCGAGTGCGAAATGTATTTTTAATCATTTTCCAAGTCTCCCCCTGACCTTTTTTTTCACTCGTCTCCCTCATCTTATTTTACCTCTTCTTTTCCCTCCTTTCTTTCCCCTTCTTTTTCTTTTTTTTCTTTCTTTCCCCTTTTTTCTTCAAATTTTTTGCTCCGCCAATAGAGGGGCGGGCCCCTCGGCCCCCCTGGATCTATGACTCTGTGCACTCCCTTTGTCTCGGGGGTTATTGTCCTGGGGGTAATTGTCCGGGGGTAGTTGTCCGGGGGTAATTGTCCGGGGGTGGTTGTCCGGGGGGTAGTTGTCCGGGGGTAATTGTCCGGGGGGTAGTTGTCTGGGGGGTAGTTGTCCGGGGGGTAATTGTCTGGGGGTAATTGTCCTAGAACCATGTCGACATGGTATGGTATATTGGCAAGAGCAGCCAAGTCAACCTAAAAAAGTTACTATAATGCTTGTTTAGATACATCATTGTCGTCATGTCGACTTGGAATATTGACAAGTCGATACGACAAGGCTATTATAAGTCGACATGTCGTCAAGTAGAATAACACTCTACTATCAGAAGTAACTATCCACCATGACTCTCGGTTCTATTTGGTTCAACAGATTCCAGTCGATGCGCCGTGGAACTCTGCTCGAGCTGAAGAATGGGATAACATGACGACATCTGAATGGCTGGACAAGATCTGTTGGTTTTCCTACACTAAGAAGGTGGCAGAGGCTTTTACTAGGTTGGTGTTCGCTACAGAAGCTCAAAACATGTCGCTTCTCTACTTCCTCTGGTACGTCAAGAATGGCGGAGGTAAGGGTCTTTGATGTTATGGTGGTGTCACACCTTGGCGTTTTAGACAGCGTATGCCCGACGTATGAACATTTCTCTAAAACGTCGGCATACGCTGAACTTTGATTTTTTTTTCAACTCTGGGCGTATACGTAGCGTATTCATAACGAGCTGGACGTATACATAACGTATTAGTAACTTATATCGAACGCTTCGTTAACTTATAAGTAACGTATTCCTACGAATGCTTAGCGTATTGCTGGCGTACATAACTTATGACCTACGATAGCCTAACTTACGCATAGCGCGCAGTAGCGTATCGCTGACGAACACGTGTTGTAGCCTATAAAAAGGCTGCCGCTCGACTATTCAAATAATAACCGCACGATACATCACCGTATCAACACCACCGCCATGCCGAAGAAAACTCCTGTGAACCCCACCTTTATATACCAATTCCTATAAACGTTGTCAATACGTCATTATACGGTAGCTGTAAGTTATGAACACGTTCAGTAAGTTTTGTGGTCATCCGGAGCACGTCTTCATACGTCAATACTAGTATACGTTGGATTTAAGTTACACATACGTTCCATGTACGTTACTCATAGGTTAGAAGTAAGTTTTAGGGTACGCTGGACATTATCTCGACGTACATCGACTTATGAGTAACTTACGAGTAACGTGTGTCAACGTGTATCAACGATCGCGTAACTTGCCTACAACTTATGGCCCGCGTATGCGGGAAGTATGAGCCATACGCTGGCAAACGTCGAAAAATTTTGTGCTTGCAAAAAATTTTTCGACGACCTCGCCGTATGACGACGTATACCAGCGTGTTTTAGCGTACTCTTAACGTATGCAAAACTTACCCGTAACGTATTCGACGTACGCCAGCGTATTCGCCAAAGTCCTCATACGTCGGGCATACGCTGTCTAAAACGCCAAGGTGTGACAGCGCCTTTACATCCATTTCGTCGAAAACTTCCTGATTTCTGCCGATAAGTACAAATAGACATCGCAGTCATATCATAGTTAACACACGGTCAACTGTACGAAAACAGAGTGACCACAGTGTGAGCACAATGTGGGCACGACGTGACGCGTGTATTGCATGGTAATCATGGCCATGGTAATGACACAAATTGCAACACGAGAAACAGTTCGCTCTATGTGATTTAACTTCAATGTTGTAACAGCACTAAGACGCACAGTGTTCACATAGTAATGAACATGCAACTGTGAAGTTAATTTGTCACAACGGGTTCAGACAGTGCTCACGCAATAAAAAAAAATAACACACTGTGTAGCAGATAGCCACTATATGACATGTGTTCAGCACAACGTGACCACACGGATCATACGAGGATGATTTACACTTTGTGGCATTCCTTTAACATAGTGTGTACATACAATACCACATATTGACCACACTGTGCAGACGATTATCAATTTGGGGCATTTACAGTACCACATATTGACCACACTGTGAAGACGATTATCAATTTATGGCATTCGTCTAATACAGTGTATGAATAGAGTAACACATAGTGACCACCCTGTGAAGACGAATATCAATTTATGGCATTCGTCTAACACAGTGTGTACGTACAGTATCACACAGTGACCACACTGTGAAGACGACTATCAATTTATTTATGGCATTCGTCTAACACAGTGTGTACGTACAGTACCACATATTGACCACATTGTGAAGGTTGATATTGTATGGCATTTCTTCAACACAGTGTAGTCATGCAGTTCCACATAGTGACCGCTCTGTCTAGCACAGCGTGGTGATAGTGCCAACTTTTCTTTAAAAAAGAAATGTTATCCTTATTGACTATATCTTGCACTGTTGTACAGTTGGGGGAGGGGTTGGGGTCCCTCAAATGAAAAAAGAAGTAGAAGAAAAGTTAACAGTGTGCAATATAATATGAAATAGTTTTAAGTAAATATTATTCCAAAATCTATCACAAATAAATTTTCATTCTCATAGGTCAAACTTTTTGCTCGCCCACGACTTTGGTTAACTCTTGCCTCATCTGCCATGTTCTGCCGCGTTATATTTTCGGTTCGTTATGCCAGTGAATGTGGGACGGTGAACTCATGATTTTCTTTTAATCAGTACTGTGGCCCTCGGTGAAAGCATGATTAACAAAAAACAAAAAACAAAAAAACATTTCAATCAATTAGATTGTTTTATTTAGTCCTCGACAAATTACTTCAATGTTACATTCTATAGAACACGCCGAGTAAAAAATGAAATTAACAAGCGAGTTATTATTATATTTTTACTCAACATTGTCTAAACATGGTGAATGATTTTATTAAATCTTTCTAGCGTGTAAATATGGGGTGGTAAGGCGCTGTCAACCCTTGGCGTTTTAGACAGCGTATGCCCGACGTATGAGGAATTTGGCGAATACGCTGGCGTAAGTCGAATACGTTACGGGTAAGTTTTGCATACGTTAAGAGTTCGCTAAAACACGCTGGTATACGTCGTCATACGGCGAGGTCGTCGAAAAATTTTGTGCAAACACAAAATTTTTCGACGTATGCCAGCGTATGGCTCATACGTCCCGCATACGCGGGCCATAAATTGTAGGCAAGTTACGCGATCGTTGATACACGTTGACACACGTTACTCGTAAGTTACTCATAAGTCGATATACGTCGAGATAATGTCCAGCGTACCCTAAAACTTACTTCTAACCTATGAGTAACGTGCTTTGAACGTATGTGTAACTTAACTCCAACGTATATTGACGTATGAAGACGTGCTCCGGACAAAACTTACGTGTTTATAACTTACAGCTACCGTATAATGACGTATTGACAACGTTTATAGGAATTGGTATATAAAGGTGGGGTTCACAGGAGTTTTCTTCGGGATGGCGATGGTGTTGATACGGTGATGTATCGTGCGGTTATGATTTGAATATTCGAGCGGCAGCCTTTTTATAGGCTACGACACGTGTTCGTCAGCGATACGCTGCCGCGCGCTATGCGTAAGTTAGGCTATCGTAGGGCATAAGTTGTGTACGCCAGCAATACGTTAAGCATTCGTTGGAATACGTTACTTATAAGCTAACGAAGCGTTCGATATAAGTTACTAATACGTTATATATATGTCCAACTCGTTATGAATACGCTAAGTATACGCCCAGAGTTGAAAAAAAAATCAAAGTTCAGCGTATGCCAACGTTTAATAACACGGTCACTTTTGTTCTACGGCGGCCGTACGGCGAGTCGAAAACAGCCGTTTTATCTATGTTGATTCAAACCACCTATATGTAGTTGGACAAAACATGTTGAAACGGCTGTTTTCGACTCGCCGTACGGCCGCCGTAGAACAAATGTGACCATGGCATTAGAGAAATTTTGATACGTCGGGCATACGCTGTCTAAAACGCCAAGGTGTGACACCACCATAAGCGACAAAAATAATAAAACAAATATCTCCGGACTGTCAAGCGGACAGCGCAGCTACACACACTGGCTCAGTCGACATGTGAAATGGGATAAAAGTCATGATAGTTGTACGTGGAATGACAAAACCCACCCCTTGCTCCCAAAATCTTCTTCCTCTTTTCCAACAATAATATAGAGAATCATTTCAACTGATAATTTCAGTCGATATGTGAAAAAGGATAAAAGTCATGACAATAGTACGTGGAATGACAAAACTCACCTTTTTCCCAAAAAAACTATTCTTCCTCTTTTCCAACAGGAATATACAGAATCATGTCAACTGATAATGGTGGTCAAGTAAGTTCTTTCATTTGTCATTGTATATTACTCTGGCTCGTTTTATATGACTATAAAACAGCAAATGGCTAGCTATTGAATTGAAAGCACGGTGGATATTTCTCAATTACTAAGTAAATAAAACCATACATCGGTATACACGTTGAGTTATAAGACTGATACAAGCTGAAAAATGTATTACACTTGGCAGTACAGTGATCAAAAGTTCAATAGACTACATTGGCTACCGGACTAGATGGGGAGGCTTCAGCCCCCTCCCCCCTACCCTTTTCAGTACCCATGTACAAAAGAAATGAAAAATAACCATTAGATCATGTTTTTCTAAATTAAGTATTTATTAACAATATAACAACATAATCAAAACAAAATTACAGATATATCGAGAGAATTACGACCATAATTATAGATGAAGGTTTATGCATGTTTGGCCCCTCTTTCGCCCCATCCCATAATTTCGTTCTACGCTCCTAGACCATATCATCAAATTTCATGCATTATGATGATAAAAAAAATTCCCCCTTTTTGGCGACCCATACTTTTTTTTATCAGGAAAGGAAATTGATTGGCGGCTCACAGCAAATCAGCGAAGGGATAGCAGATAGACTAGGAGATGGTAAATATGATTTAGTTGAATTCAATATCATAGTTCAATGTCATAATTATACGTTGGGGACGTGCTTTACTTATTCGCAAACTCGCCTTTACAATTGTGTCTTTTCAAATAAACATTCAATTCCAAAGCATTATACATGTTATACAACTTACTTTAAAACTTGAATTTGAATTTGCTTGATATTAATACCAGATATATTTTGATTAAGTTGATTATTAATAATGTATATTCAGATTTAAGTGATGTATTGTGTATGTGTTTTGAGATTGTAAAGCACATTGTATTTTTTTCGTATTTATTATATCATCTTTCATGTATAGAGAAATTGGTATTATCATTGATATTTCTTTTTCCATGTTTTAAAAAAAAAATTAGTCGATCGCTTTAGCTGGGACCATGAGCCAATGGACATGACCAAATAGGAAATGTGCAACATTTTGATTTCAAACTATAACTAGAACATGAACTTTGCATCAATGTAGAACAGTTCCGCTATTAGGAAGTCTCTTCCACGTACAAGTGCTTTTCAAGATTCTCAAGTTGGTTTGTTTGTTTGTATATTTGTTTTTCCAAATTTGACCTTCAGGGGCCCGTAATACAAAGCTTAGCAATCATTGCAGAAGAATATTTTTACTATTGGTTGCACTGACCAATTATGTACAATCAATCTTAAAAATCGAACGTACGGTATCAATCATAGCTTGCCTTTGTGTTGTGGAACCCTAAACTTTGGAGAGGCTCTTCTCTTTGTTTGACAACAGCAAATGTCTACCTGGAACATCCAGTGAAAAGTATATCCCAGGAAGGAGCGGGTATTACTGTCACCACGGTCAGTGGTAAAGCATTCGAGGTAAGGTATCCATCTAGCATGTCCATCTAGCCAAATGGCGGCGGAGGGGTGACCCATCCAGTTAATGGCAAAAGGGGGAAACGGTTATTCGGATGAGGAAAAGGGGTAAGAATAGGGAAAATAATCATGAATTACCCCCCTCCTGTCCTAAAATTTCTATCAATTATTCATCTATCACGTTTATATCGGTAACACACGGAAACTATTTTTTAATAATTTTATTGGATGATTTTAGTTCTAATTCATCCAGCTGACATGATATAATAATATTCATGCAGGTGAAAAGAAATCTCTTCTGTCCTGGATTTTGGTCTTTAAAAATATACATATCGTTATGCCTAAGGATGTATATTTTGTTTTTATATTTCACTGCCACAGTAGAATACAGACTGAGTCGTACGTAATATTTCGTAATCTTTTTCAACTCACTTTTTCAATGAATAATCATTTTTTGGTGTTTATCGCGTAGAAAATGTAAAGCATTTTCATCTATCGTTTTGTTATCAATGCAGGGAGTATAATGATATAAAACCTTCTTGTATTTTTTTCAGGCAGACTTTGTAATCAGTGCAGTTCCAATGGCCCTACTTGGAAAGATCTCATTTAACCCTCCACTTCCAGCTCTCAAAAATCAGGTAATCCCTTCATTTTACCC
Organism: Lytechinus variegatus; assembly: GCF_018143015.1. Lineage (NCBI taxonomy): Eukaryota > Metazoa > Echinodermata > Echinoidea > Temnopleuroida > Toxopneustidae > Lytechinus > Lytechinus variegatus. The sequence continues at coordinate 51,986,949 of NC_054741.1, forward strand.
TAAAAAGACTGGGGGCTGATCCCCCCCCTTCGACATTTTTCGTGATAAATCCGCAGCGCAAGATTTTTTGACCGCGTCGCTCACTGACTTTTTACTTTCAAGTTTCGCACAACCTTTGAGACCAAAATTGTGACCCCCGGGTACGCGGTTCCGAAATTACACAACTTTTCGTAAGTGCATGCAGACCCAAAATTACTCAAAAACGTGAATCTGTGTACAAATCCAATGCAAATAGTGTTTTTTAGCCAAATTTCATTAATGTATCATTATTTTTCCTTATACTGCTTAAAATCAATTAATTTTATCTATTTTATGGTCAAAATAAAGTCCCCGACAATTATTAAAAGCCCTCTAAAACCTCTGAGAAAAAACGCCATGATCCCCTTCCATGGTGGGATTCGAATTCAATATAATCTATCCTTAATTAAATATATTTGTTTCTCATCGTATCAATAGAGCACTAGACAGACTCCTGGGTTTTTTTTCAAACGAATTATTGTCAACATTGTCAAAGTGAGAAAAAAAATCCGTCGCTTCCATGGAATCTATGCTTTTGAAAATTAACCTGCAAATAAAATTTCCCCTTGATAAGTATTTTAACATCTTATGTTTTGCAAGCAGTGGAGCTCTTTGACAATTAGTATAGTTCACTATTATACCTCACTATGTGCAACATCCTCAAACTGGAGCCCGGTGTGAAGGCGAGAGGTACTTGGCTATATCACTGTTTCCACTCCTTAGCACTCCATTAGTAAAAAAAATGACAATAACTGTTTCGATTTCCATCGAATCTTCAAAACATGATTTCATTCCCTCGCCCCATCTGTTGCAAGAGCAGTGTTGCCATTTGGGGATCTCCATCCCCAAATTTTCAAAAATTTTGGGATTTTGAGGAGCGTTTGGGGATGGAAAAAATTATTTGGGGATTAAAATAAATTTGGGGATTTTTCATGCAGTTTAGGGGATTTTCGAAGGTTTTGATGAAAAGCACCAAAAGTCGTTATTTTTCAGTAATATGATGCTAAAATACCATCTATAGCTACAGTGTAGATCATCTGTAATTCAACCGATTATTCATTACATTGAACTTCGTTTGTTGTGCGATAAATGGTGGGGTTGCATTGCCAATCTACGGTACTTTGCATCAAAATAAAAAAAAATCTGTGTAGGCCTATGGTGTGAACAAATGAACACATGTTAACTAATTTTGAGCAATAACCATGATAAATGTCCTCACTTTTTCAGAAATTATTGTGATTTTAAACATTTGGGGATTTAGGGTCCGATTTGGGGATTTTTCGAGTGCCTTTTGGGGATTTTCTTCAGCTCGGACCTGGCAACACTGTGCAAGAGCTGACCACACTTCATCTTAAATAAGAACAGCAATTGCAATTTATATTAAGACGTAATAATCAAAGTTTGCACGATTGATCTCTTCCATTCAAATATCCTTTCTTTGTATGATTTTTGTGTTCTTGTCAAAAGCTCAGCCAAAGAATTCCAATGGGTTCATGTATCAAGACAATGACGTACTATGATCGACCTTTCTGGAGAGGTTTAAGTAAGTCCAAAAAGTGGTCCATGTTTGTTGGTCTAAAAGATTGGTCTATCTATATTGTTATCACGTCAGGAAATACTTACTGGTAACGTCATTACAATTACAGTGAAAGTTATTCCGAGTAGAATGTATACTATTAAAATGGAGCTTGCCAAACTGTATATCGGAAGTCAATCAAAATTTGGTCATCTAAAACACAGGTCCATCTGTACTTTTTGTGTTGTCTTGTTAGACTGTTACAGGTATAAAATTTGGGGATAGCAACTTTTTACGTGTGGGCGGAAATTATTATATTATTTAATGTGTGAATAAATATGTTTTATGTCGTATATATGATAAATTGAACCACGACTTTAAATATGAAAAGATTGAAAGAGATAAAAGAATGAATCGAATACAAATACCACATATACCGTTGTCTATTTTTAATGAAATTATTACTTTTAAGAACTCGTAGGCTCAACTGTTTTTACTTGCACGCTGTAAGCAAATTTTTATTGGATAATGTACATTCAATTGAACGCTGCACTTCACCAGTACAATACACCAGACGGTGGACTGTACTGTTTCCAGAAGAAGAAGAACTATGTTACGACAACGATAAAGAGTTCAAATTGTTACTCATTCATTCCTTTCAGGTTTCTCAGGTTTTATCTTGACTGATGACATCGTTGCAGCAACCATTGATGATACGAAACCAGATGGAAGTCTTGCTTGCCTCGTCGGGTACGTAAGAGAGGAAACTTTTCATTGTCATGGAATTTTATTTCCAACATAAGATATGATACAAATTATGTATGAATGAATGAATATAAATACAACACCCTCAAATTTCACCTTTCATCAAATGTTCTTTCGTGTTCGTTTCCCATATGTAACAAAATCTTTACAAAGTTTTATAAATTAAAGCTGATGAAATAAGTGTACAAAGAATACAAGAGCGGCGCCAGAAAATCTATTAAATTGGAAATTATGAAATAAGATATCACCATTGACATATACCGTATAGATAGCACTTATGCGTCATTCCAGTTATTAAACTTTGATTTTGTCCATTTTGTCTATAGATTTGTCAACGGAACGTTCGCAAGGAAATACACTTCTGTATCCATGGAAGAAAGGTAATAAATATAATAAAGCATTCATATTTATTTTTTTATTTATTCATTTAATTTATTAATTTTTTTTAGGGGAGGTTGGGGCTGAAAACAGGTTCATTCATTTTGAGTTGTGTGTTTAATTCACTCTGCATAGAGAATGCCCGAGTTTTCATGGTATTTATGCTCGAAGTTGTATCTGCAATGCTCTTTTGTCATACCAGTACGTTAAACATGTTAAAGTCAGTGTGTATAGCTTCCACGGGCCGTGTAGATTACACTTTGCAGGAGCCAGTTCCCTTGTGAAATGCGAAGTAAATCCCTGTAACATACGTACATATTTTGGACACAGCCGATTATCTGTATAATTATATCATCGAATTACACTAATATTGCTTCACTTTGCCTGATTCGACATGGTTTGAATCAGGAATGACGAGATAATTATTTTACTCTATGAGGCGAGAATATTAGAAATGTAAACATACCAATAAAAATAGCCCCGATCTGTATGTGATTGTTTGTTAGCGAACAATGCACCCCGTATGTAATTAGCATGAGCTAATTATAGACAATATTTGAAATATAGACGGGGTCTAAGAGAGGCAATATTTTGATGAGAGGAAAAAAAAACTATTAGGAATTTGTGATAAGCTTAGTATCTTCTATTTCCCTTAACCCCCTCCTTCTCCTCTTGAAGATTTTTTTTCTAAGTATTAATTTAAAAAATGTAAAATAAAAATGTACATTTTATAACTGTGTCCTGACATTTTCACTGCAGAAAAATGCTGGTCGCCAAATGCTATGCCAAAGTATTTGGATGTGATGAAGCGTTAAGAGTAAGTATACTTGTAAAGATATAGACATTCACTCTATTTAGGAGTAAATGATAATAGAGGGTTTTCTAGGGGGCTAACCCAATCCCCTTCAAATTACAGTTTCACTAAAAAAAAATTGTTTTGGTATTTTTCAACATCACAGTTTTTAATAACATTTCCTTGCGGACCTTTTCGAATGGACTTTCCTTTCCATTCAATTCAATTCAATTCTTTTATTTCATTTCCATTCAAAACATAATACAAAGTAATATAAAGCAATACAAATCAAGTACAATTTTATAGGGCATTCTTACTTCGTAAAACAGAAAAAAAACAGTATAATATAGAGCATAAATGGAAATGAGGGGGATCCACTAAAAAGCAAAGCTTGTAAAGTGTGGACCCCTGTCATTGCGAAGCCCTGTCTACACTGTTAGAAAATTTATCCTTAAACTAAAAGAAGTTCCTGCAGCAGAGTCTCGAGAACACCTGTAATCTTACCAGATTGCGTAATCTTACAGGAAATTGGTATTTGGTGTGTGTAATCTTACAAATTTCCTTAAATAAAACACTCTTTTCCCCTTTTTCTAACAGACCTGTTCTGTTAAATTGCAGAAAAATTCCTGTTTCATGAATTTAAAGAATGATTCTGGTATTGCTTTCTGCAAAATCTTCTTTTATTTTTCTGTAAAATCAGGGTTTTTTTAACAGTGTATTTGTCTCTATCCCCCAATCTAGCTCTGTTCGGTCTATTGATTTTTCTAGAATATGTATATGACTGTATTGAAATCCCAGCCCCCTATAATTTGATTTCCTTATTACGCTGTTAGTGAGGTTCGCTTTTGCTTTCAACAAGTTATTTCGAAAAAAAAATATATTATTCGTCATTTCAATCGTGCGTGCGTGTGCGTGTCTGAGTTTTGTCAGACGTGTATCAATCAGAAATGATTATTTACGTCTGGGACCGACCTTTAACGTCACCATCCAAAAGACGTGACCAGGGCTCGAACCTCGACCCTCTGCATCAATTTGTAACTTCCCCACACCTTGGATTACAGGCGCACGCCACAACGCCCAGTTAAAATCGTACTATATATCATTCACTTGTGAGAGGGCGCTTTACTCTGCACAGCTGCGGGTTGCATTGAGTCTAGTAAACATGGTTATAGAATATCGTCGAATGTTTGTACCTCTATAATTTTGAAAAATCGCTCAATCGCAACGGAAGTTTATAGTTGCAAATGACTACTATTATTATTTGATCATCAGTATTTTATTACATGGAATTAATTATTATTCAAAATGATTATTATTATTTTTTGTTGTCAATTTGAAATGTTCAGCCGACTCACTATGTGGAGAAGAACTGGATGGAAGAAGAGTACAGCGGAGGTTGTTACATGGGAGCCACGCCTCCTGGTGTGTTGTCCATATATGGAAAGTAAGTCACTCCCCTATTGGTCAAAGCCACGCCCCCATGATTTACCCCCCCCCCCCCTCGAATTGTCATTGCGCTGCCCTTTTTGTGCGCCTAAGAATTGGGTCGAGTGGACCTGCATGCTCTCCCATTGGAAAAAAAGAGAAAAGGAAAAAAGAAAAGAAAAAGAAAGAGCAAGAGAGAAAAGAGAACGAATGAAAGAGGGCGAATCATCCCTTTCAAGGAGATTAATCCTCGTACTATGATAGGACCATAATTTTTTGATAGTTTACTTCAGTAAATTATACGAACTATAGCATCATGACATCAATGACAAGTTTTGTGAAAGGGGGTCCCACAACTAATTTGAGGAGTTGATCTGATTGGTTTACAGGGTGATGAGAGAACCGGTAGGCCAGGTGTATTTTGCCGGGACCGAGACTGCCAATCATTGGTCGGGATACATGGAAGGAGGGGTACAGGCTGGAGAGAGGGCAGCAAGAGAGGTAAGAATAAAGAGGAGGAGGAGAGGTGGATGGGGACTGCGATGTTCCTGGTGGGGGTTGTGGTGGGATGATGATCATTGCAGACGCATCCACCTGGCAATGGGACAGAGGGTCACCCCTAATAAAGATGATGGCCGCAAACATACCGACCCCCCCCCCCCAACAATTTTGACAGCCCTTAAAAAATCATAGTAATGCAAATACCCAAATCTGACCGCCAAACGATTTGTATTTTTTTTATAGATTTCTCCATTGTTTTTTTTTATTTTTCTACTTCATTTTTCCTCTATTTCCTCTTATGTCTTTTCTTTTCTTTCTCTTCTTCATTTTATGTGCCTCCTTTAAGGGAAGGGAACGCGACCGCCCCCTGGATCTGCAGGTTATATTTTATTGACTTGTGAAAAAATATTTACTTTACCCCCCCCCCCCCACACAAAACTTTTCGTTTTCTTTGCCCCTTTAATTCCCTTGTTTTTGTATTTATTTATTTTTGGCCAGCCGATTGTGGGAGTGCCCCCTTACTTCTTCCATCGCAGAAAGTAAAGTTGATACTTTGTTCGATTTCATTTTTCCTAGGTTCTCTATGCCCAGGGCAAGATAAAGAAGAACGAAATCTGGCACGTGGAACCCGACAATCCAGTAAGTTGAACATCATTTAATTGAATATTCATGTAATCTGTCATCTGTATTTCAATACGGTTGTTTGTCCTAGCCGATATTTGTCGGATTTATTTTGATTCTTTGAAATTGTTATTTGATGTCTGGCGTCTCTTTCCGTTTTTCCCTAGCATAATTATCTATTGTATCATGTTTCGTTTCTAATATAGACATATTTATATAATAATAATTATTACAACATGATAATGCCTCTGTTGTTACTTATAATAAGTGCCATTCTGCACAAAGGCTCATAAATCAAGGGCATGCGAGTGTATCATGCAATCAAAGCGTTACCATGGCAACTCCCTCACGTGTATCAATATCAATTTCACTTTTATGGAGGTGGGTTCGTGACTCAGTGACATTTATATGTGTTTGGGGCTTGTTAGGCACTTTGAAAAGATGCCGAGTTTCATTCATTTAGAAATATAATTCTAAGCCAGATGTCGCCCTCTTGTGACGAATCAATGAAAAGCCATGGTTTTCTTACATCGGTCCGAATTCGTGGTCCGCTTTCTCCGAAATTAGATTTGAAATAAGTTCTATCCCCCCCCCCTCACTCCCCCTCTCTCTCTATCTCTCTCTTTGCAAGATGATTCGTCGAAAGTACCTAACTAATGTAAGATAATATAAGTTAACAATGATAACATAGCAATTAATATAATAAGTACATGATGTGCATTCTTGTCTAATAGGCTGAGCACATTTATACCAAATTTAGGATTTTATAATATAGATTAGAAATTTAAAAGTATGAATATAAAACTCTACCTACAAGCAAAGCTTGTAAAAAATAAATCCCTTGTCGGATTAAATATGCCAATTATAATACAATAAGGTATTTGTTTAGCGTGCCAAATCCCCCCCCCCCCCCCCTCCAACAAAAAAATCATTAAATTTATTCAAATCCGTAAATCTTGATTTAAAAAAAAATGTTGACTGTGGAACAAAATATATCTTTTAATGCAATATCGATATCGATATACAAAGGGAATTCATATTTCTAGTCGATCATATTACAACAATAGAAAGTCAAATAATGCTATCATTTTGAAAGCTTTGTTATGTGTTACGACTCACAATATAATTTTCCAAGTGTTCGAGTGCAATTAGTATTTCACATACATGTATTCTTACTTTATGTTGTTTGAAGACACACGTTAAGTATTTTTTTAATCATTTTAAGATCAGGAAACCATTGAAATGTTATATCGTATGAGGGTAGACACCACCCCCTTAAATATGAACTAAACCCGGCCCAACCCATGCCATTGTCTTATTTATTTCAAATCCCTTGAAAAGGTCTTTGGTGCAGAGGTGTGTGCGTATATATCTTTTGGAGTTGGTGGTCTAACTTCGCCTTAACATTTTTTCAGAAAATTCACCCCCCCAAAAAAAAATGCCCTTATTACACCATTGTCCACGCTAGGACAGATATGATGTAAACAATTTGAGTTTTTAGAATCTTATAGTACTCAAGCTAAATTAACAGAGAGGAACGACATTTAAGCCAGGCACCTGCCCGCTCAATCCTTCTTCCAACTTCCACTTGTTATCCCCCTTATCTTCCCCCTTCGTTCTATTTATGCTATCCTGGGCAGTCTTGTTCACTAATGGCCTGCAAGTAGGTTAGTGATTTTTTTCTGTTGATGCTAAAATCACATGCTTTTTCTTTATGCCTCCGCGTTCGGATGGCATAATTCATTTTGAATTGATTCCACAAATGATGTCAAAAATACCTGAAATTCACCATTTCAAAGATGCCTCTGTTTAGTTTGGTAACCCCCCCAAAAAAAAAAATGCTGGTCACAATTCCAGATTATTGTATGTTAGTGTGTCCTTAAACTATTAAGTTATAGATGATATTAGATAAAGACATGTTTAGTGGGGGTTTAGCGAATTTTCATCAAAATTGGTTTCGATCTGGAACTGTATATTTCTTCTAATTGGTGTACACTTTTTTAAAGAATGGAATGAGCCTGAAAATTATTGTAGCTCTCTTAATATGCATTTGTTTAGATTGGAATTCATAAATTGATATTGCCTCTATTAAAAAATGCCGATAGAGGGTGCTAGTCATCTTCATATGCAAAATTCACATATTTATCTAGAATCAACAGACCGAAAGAATCTAATGTCATTAAAATGTGTAAGATTTGAATACATATTATTTACATTATTTAACATCCACCAAAGCTTTCGAAGACAATTCTCACATCTAAAACTTTTTTATCCATTATCAAGGCAAATCAAGAAGAAAAATCAGAAGAAGAAGAAGAAGAAAAAGAAGAAGAAGAAGAAGAAAAAAGAAGAAGAAGATGTATCTCAACATTTAAGCCGATAGGGATCAGCTTCCCCTCCACGACCCTTAGAAAGGTGGAGGTGTTTTTCATATTTACGAATTGGAAGATGTCATCTTTCACAGATTCTCTTCTTCTGAAAATGTTGAGAATATTTGTAATTGGACCGACTTTTCACTAAAATAGTATATATAGAATCGTTTCTATCCCACTCCTGACTACAAGTCGTTCAATTTCCGTTGGTAAATTCGATAAAAGAGAGTTTTTGAGTCGCGACGGAGAAAGCTTTGAAGAACATTGGAAAATGTATTGTCAAATGCCCTTCGTGACAATGTGCAACCAAGAAGTCTTTGTCGAAAATTGGTGAAACAAACATCAGTTTCTTCCTGGACCCTTGACATAATATTTGCAATTTTTCGTCAGCTCCGGATCTTAAAGGGATGGTCCGGGCTGAAAAAATATTTATATCTTGATACACAGAGTAGAATTCACTGAGCAAAACGCTGAAAATTTCATCGAAATCGGATTACAAATAATAAAGTTATTGAAGTTTAAAGTTTAGCAATATTTCGGGAAAACAGTCGTCATGAATATTCATTAGGTGAGCTGATGGTGTCACATTTCCACTTTCCGTTTTCTTATGTTATTACATAAAATCATATTTTTTTCATTATTTCATACTTGTGTGAATAATATATCTCCCTGATAATGAAATAAGTTGCAGCAATAAATATCTAATGCACTAAATCAGTTGTCAATACAATTTTTCTAGTTCTTGGAGGAAAAATTTGAATAAAGCTTATTTCATATAATAAAATACAAAAGAACAAGTGGAGATGTGACATCATCATCAGCCAACCTAATGAATATTCATGATGACTGTTTTTACAAAATATTACTAAACTTTAAAATTCGATAACTTCGCTATTTGTTGTCCTATTTTGACGAAATTTTCAACATTTTGCTCAGTGAATTCTACTCTATGTATTAAGTTATAAATACTTTCAGCCTGGACCACCTTCTTAAGACAGATTGCTGCTGCTTTGGTCCACCAATTTCCGACAAAGACCTCCCAGCTGTCCTTTGTCATTTGACGGACATTGTCAATACATTTTCTGTGTTCTAGAATTTGTTCTTCGTGGCGATGCAAAAACTCGCTAATTGTCACTGTCACAACCAATGGAGAAACAGTAAGATTTTTTTATAAACAATATCAAAATCCGAGCTTGGGTGATCCTTCAAAAGAAGGATTGTAATTTTTAGTCCTCACGCAAGAGCTTAAGGCTAGAGGAGAGGGCAGTTGAGGTGTGAGAAGGGAATGACGATGTTTCGATTCTTTCGACGAAGAGGGTATTTTGTCATTCAATGGTGACGGGTCACGTCAAGACACACCCATTTATAGATTGTCGAGTTAAGAAGTTTTTATACGATTTGTGATTGTATTAAATCTCCGTTGACCTTTGTAAGGCGGCCCAGTTACCCCCCTCCCCCCTCCACCTCATCAACTCCTGACCTTTCCGATAGTATAGTGCAAATACAAGGCATTTGTTAGACCCGGGTTATTCTGGAAGTCCAACATTATCTTTGCCAATGATTCCGATATGTTTTCCCCAGAATATACGGAAGATATTAATGAATTCCAAAGGAACAATTAATCGGTTTTTTGTTCAACCATTACTGGAGTAATTAATAAAAGACAATTGAAATGTGTGAAGGGTAGAGGTAAGGGACTTTTTTCACTTAAATCCTCATGCCCTCCCCGTGTCACCCAAGATGACTCACTGAGAGTTCTCAAAGGATAATTTTGAGGATTTAAGGGGAAGACCCCATGGTTTGTGTAATTAGTCTGAGACGAAATGGAAAGGAATTTCGACAGGCCAGCGTTTAAGTCCTTCTTCATCTCTAAGTTTATTTTGCAACGGAGGTCAAAGTTGTCACGCAGAGTTGAAAGTATTATGAAGAAGGTCAGAATGGTCGCGGAGAGAATCGATCAGTGATAATGAATTTCATGTAATTTTTAATAACGCTCAGAAAATGTATCAAGAAAACCAGGAGGAGAGTCTCATTATATCGATGCATCCACAATGTGAAATAAGATCACCTATCTTTATCTAATAATATGCATGTATTTTCATCATTTTGTGTCTTCTTTCTAGGATTGGCCGTATACCAAATTCGAGATGAGCTTCTTGGAGAGAATGGCGCCCTCTATCAACGGTCTGCTCGGTTTTCTTGGGACCTGTGCAACAGGTCTTCTTGTTGCCGGTCTGGCTGTCCTTTACAACGATCAGATCAGGAGTTTCCTCGGAAAGTAGATTGAAAAAAAAAGAAAAAAAATCAGAGATTTCCACTTTCAATCATATTTTTAGAGAAGGTTTGGTTTTCAGGAGTTAACAGTGAAACAGAAAGTATTAAGAAAATATCTTTGCGATGAAAAGTTTCATTCCCGAATTAGAAATGACAATGCTCTACCCCCATGAAGACATGTGTATGGTTTTACCAAAGACGATGATCATTTCATGTTTAGAAAATGTTGAAAATTGATGTTATTCTTACGATTTTTTTAGAAAGAAGTTTTCATCCGTCAACGAAATGAAATTCATATTGTGTTTAAGATTTTTCTTTCTTAAAATATGTTATTTACCTTTACCAAAGATTGTTATTGTTCGCTTTGTATAATTGTATCATTACTATTGCGCATTACATATCCATATTTGTGTTTGATGTTCAAGGCAACTTGCATATTTGCTTGGTAAAACATTGCCAAATGTACAAAGTATTACGTGAAATTTTATCAAAGAAACATTGTTTTTTGCCAAATGTTTTACCAAGCGAACACACATGTTCCTTTTACCCAATGTTTATTAACCATGATTGTAGAGTGTATTGATTGATAGGCATGCATCATTATGGTTGTGGAATAATTGTTCTAAATCTCAGGAATATCTCACGTTCGGCTTGTTCGATCAAAAACAAAACAAAATAAATCAATAAATACCTCATATTAAATGGTATTGTCAGGTTGGCATATACACAATAGTGTGCTAAAATGAAATGAAAACATCAAATAGAGATGCCCAACCTTTCCGACCACGATGACACATAGACAAATATACCGTGTAATACCATTTAGCGCGGTTGATATTTACTATGTTGTTTACTGGTATCTAGCAATCGATCCATATATACATTCGAAATATAAGTCCATTATTGGCTCCACATTTACAAAAAATCAAAACAACAATCAAATGTGTGAAGTGTTTGTTTATTTAAGAATAAAAATGAGTAAGTATATTGTGTACATAAAGATTTGAAGAAAGATACTGAAATGCCTTATATCGAATATAATATTATAAAGAATTTTATATATATGAGCATTGTTTAAGCTGAAAATAAGAGGTAATATGAAAAGTGGAAGTTTGCAAAAACAAATATTTACCTTATGATTGATTGTAAGAGTTGACACATGTTAAGTTATTTGACTACATTAGCCTGCTTACGCGTTACTCAAATGACATGATGACAAAATACACTGGAGTATATACAACTAACCACAAAATTATATGGCGATCTATTGGAAAGTAAGTGATGTTTATTGTAGTGAAACTTTGTTAATTCTTGATTTAATTCCCTTTTTTATAATAAGATATATGTTAACTTTGACAGGAATGTTGTTAATTCGATTCGAGTAATCTTGTTTTGACGTAAACTGGAGTCGATTTTGACTTGAAAAGTGTAAGTGTTAACTATTACTAGATTGGTGTCAACTTTAACTGTAATGAAGTGTCAGGATAGAACGGACTCAAGTTTGAGTAAAGATGAAAAGTATCCAGGTTGACTAGAATCGTGCCTGATTCCCGCGGATCCAGTGATATAGTCAATAATCAATTATGTACTAACTTCTCAGTACTTAACAACAATTTCTATGCGTCCCTAAATCTCAGTAAAAAAAGTTATTATTATGATTTTCAATGATTTGAAAACGTTTTATATAATTGTTGACATTTTGTATGTAATATCATATTGTATAGGCAATATATTTGAAGATGATTATTAGCATTTTGACAAATGTCCTTACATACACTAACTGCATTATATTTGTTCAATAGTATAAAACATTCATGTTGCGGTTTATCCAACTATCTAACAATTACAGTTTAGGTTTGTGGATCTGTAAATGTCATGAATGTGTTGCCTTGGATTATGACTACCATTCGATTATAATTGTTGCTTTCAAAGAGAAAAAAAAATGCCACTTTAGTCTGATTCATCTTGAAATGTGAAATACGTTGTGATCTGTGTTTGTTAACAATTCTGATGTAGTATGGTAGAGGAGTGGATACAGGTTTCACCGGGAAGGTCTAGTAGTGTACAAAAATGTTCTGCCAAAATGGTCAAAGGTCACCACAATAATTGCCCAAACAAATATATTTTTAAAGTTCTAGGGTTAAGACCCCTCGCTCATGCTGGGATAAACCTTTTCGAAAATGACATTGTTAGAGAAGGTGATTCAATTCATGATACCACAAAAAATTTAATTCACAAGTGGTATCTGACAATGAGGATATGATCCTGATGATTATATTGACTGAAGCAACGGTGAAAAGACGTCTATTATTAATTATGAAAGAGGGAAATTTTGGGGGTCAAATGAAACCCTTTAGGGTTTGTTTGAATGTGGGGGGCGCTTTGCCTCCCAGGGGAGTGGCCTCTTGCCATAATTCTGATAAAAGGATGGTGGTGCTGTTGGTCTTGGTGCTCGTCCTCGTAATTGTGTTTGGAAATGACGATGACGACGAAAACTACGATGATGACGTCAACAATGATGATGATGATGATGGTGATGATGATGACGACGATTATGACGACGACTACGATGATGATGATGATGATGGTGGTGATGATGTTGATGTCTTATTTTTCGTATCCGGACATCTACCCCCTGGACATCTACCCCCCGGACATCCACCCCCCGGACTTCCACCCCCCGGACATCCACCCCCTTAGGACAAGTACCCCCTAGGACAAGTACCCTCTAGGACATCTACCCCCCGGACATCCACCCCCCGGACATCTACCCCCCGGACATCTACCCCCGGACATCTACCCCCGGACATCCACCCCCCGGACATGTACCCCCCAGACATCCACCCCCCGGACATCTACCCCCTGTCATTTTTTGTCAAATTGCTCGTTCGTTATGATCGCTCACAGACGAGCAAAAATATATATCTTATCAATTCAAAATCAATTTAAAGATGAGGGGGTAGATGTCCGGGGGTAGATGTCCCAGAGGGTACTTGTCCTAAGGGGGGTGGATGTCCGGGGGGTAGATGTCCTAGAATCCTGATTTTTATTAGGATGTTGATGATGGTGGGGATGGTGATGATGAAGATGATGGTGTTGATGATGGCGATGATGGTAGTAGCGGTGCTGTGATCTCATCATGTTCATCGCTGGTGAAGTTGTTGAGATATTTATGGTCATTACACACATTATTCTGTGTGTTTATTTTTTATTTAGTCCAATGGCAACTGGTCCAATTGCCAACTCGTCTACTATCATAATTATGGTCTACCATCAATTCGCCAACTATCCACATGGTCTAATTGACAGTTCGTCTACTCACCATTTCGTTTAGTAACCAGTTAGTCCTATTGCCACTTAGTTCATATACCATTAGGTCTAATTAGACTAAGTGTTAATTGTGCAAAGTTAATGAAAATGAAACGGATATTAGACTGGTTATGACACGAAATGGTCATATACGAATTGGTGATTAGACGAAATGATGATTCGATCAAATGGTTATTGGACCGAAAGTCTGTTAGACGAACTGTTGATGGGCGGAATGGCAGACTAAATTAGGGTAGATCAAGTGGTGAATGGACGATTTGGCAGTGGACGAACTGACAATTTACCATCCTGTGGACGACAACAGTAACAATATCCATTACTCGCAAATATCTGTACATAAGAATAATGTTGAAATTATTGCGTCTCCTAAACTGTGATATTTGATAATCTAATATCTAAATCAAATGTGTCTAATGATATTTGGGGGGAATAAGGAATGCGTTCTCAATTTCACATTCCCTATTATCTATTTTATTCTATATTCACAATGAAACATCAGAAGTCGCCAAATTTATGTGTTGTTTGGTTGATTTAATGATTTTATAGATTTGGTTGAAAACAAGCGTTTTTTTTTTGGGGGGGGAAGGGGTCAAGACAGAACATGTCTGAAACAGTGTTATCATAAAAACACACGAAGATTTGATTCCCATAAACATTGATTCTATGAGATAAGATCTAGGTCTGTGGGACCTTTTCTCAGATGTCATTTGGTTTTGGCTCATTTGAGGCCCCTCTCCTCATTTCATATATCGTAACGATATAAAGTGCGATGTCCATTGAAATTAATCTTTAAAGGTAAAATAGGGTTAAAATAACAAGTACTTAGCCGATTAAAAACAGTACATGTTCCCTTTGTTGTCTCTTCAAATTATATTTTTGTCTTCGAAGTCGGTGAGGATCGTGCTTGGAAGTAGCAAGAACAGTTAGTTTAGAAGGTATTTGGACGATATGCACCCATCTAAGGGCTCAGACATACTTCCTACCCCCAGGGCGGGTGGGGTGACGAAAAGATCTGTTCACGCCTCGTAATCGCCGTCCCCTGCTACCTAGCTTACAAAGTGTTACCCTTTTTTGCGGTATGAACAGGCTTCGAGTACGGGGGTGGTGTTGCCGTATTGACATGTGCATATAGCGTTGGACTCGGAAGGGGGGGTATAATGGCATCCAAAAAAATACACAGGTGTTTGTTAATGGAACTCACCAAGTCACGATACCAAATCCACTTCATCACTCTCGATTCATATTTTTACTAGAACGTTCAATGTTGCAGACATGTATGAGTCCGGCCCTCTCTCTCCCCCTCTTTCTTTCTCTCTCTCTCTCTTTCCAATGTCTCTCTTGAAAATGTAATCAAATCGAGTGTAAAAATAAGAATGTGATGAAAATTTTTTGATTTTTACCTGTTTTCACAAGAAGTTATGAGGACAACATGAGTGACACGCAAATGACAGAGCCGGTGCCACAAACTTACTTACTTTACGCAGTGAAACTTATAATCGGACGGACGGAAGGACGTATGTTTAACCGTGACGTACATCACTTAACCTGAACTTTGTCAAGTTGTGTGTATACGTGTGTGTATTTTTGGGTCATACGAACTCAAACAAGTTTTATTTAAAGGGTTTTTTCGTAAAAAATATTGACAAAAACGAGGCATTTTTCACCAAAATCATCTGATAAGCAAACAAAAAAAAGGGTCATAAACCCCTCTTGGTACTGTCCTCCATATTTCAGGAGAAACGAGTAGCAGAAAATGATACATATCACAAAATGATAAATAGGAATCATTTTAAGGGACAACTCAGAGTTGAACATCCCCCCCCCCTCTCTTCTCTCTTCCCAAAACGACTAGGGATTCCTCATCGGTTTGTTATGTTTAAAAAGGGAAACATTGATACGATCCTGTTATTTCTGGAACTCAACGGTAACGTTTCCACATGCAGTCGGCCAGTGCTCTAGCTGAGAACACCAGGATGAATGATAAAATAAAACTAGGGAAAAAAAGCGAAAGGGAACATAATGTCAACAGAATGGCAACTTCACCACTTACGAGTGAAAATATCTTCGGGCGAGGGTCTAGAACCCAGCATCCAATCGTGACGAGTTCCGAAATATCTCAAGGGATCATGGAAGTACCATTGATAAAACAGTATACGCAAATAAAGCTCCAGTTGAAACTAATAAATTCCAAATAATATTCATAGTAAATAATCTGCTGCGATTCATCTATGATATATGCAGTGTGGTTATACAGCGTATATCACTTGTTATGAATTTATCTAAAAGCTGTAAACTTTGGAACTTTTACATTATTATTTTCATCATTTTATCATTGATATGTCACCCACATAATTAAATGGAGCATTTTCGATGCTATCGATGATGTGTGAACACACTATAAAAGGAATGTTTTTTCAATAAAAAAATATTTATTTTCTTCCATGTTCACAAGATATAATTTTCAGAATATAATCCATACAAATCATTTATCATATATCATATTCTGGCCTACAAACATACATTGTGTGCAATCTCCACTCCTCCAAGAGTATTCGAGCAATGAGTATTCAAGTTGCTCGAATTGCCACTATCATTGAAAATGTTGACGTTTGCATCCTATTGAGTAGACGGAGGGTTTGCCAAAAATCCACAAACCAAACACTTATATTAACAATTATAGATATCTTTGTATTGTTAACAGTCAAGGAAAATGATAGGATTTTTACCTCAGTTCGAAAAACGAGAAACAAAGCTTACGTCGCATTTAGATTTCAATATCAAGTTTCATAACAAGAATTGTTGCAGAGATAAGAAATGGGTTGTGGGTGCTAATAAACTCACGTAGCCACCTACTCGATATGAATGACCTTCATGTGACAAAATTCATGCCCAAATTTATTGAGAGAATAAAGCGAGATGACAGATGTTAATATTCCTGTTATAAATGACATGAAATACTGAATGTCTTTTTAAATTGAGATTTGGTGAAAAATAATCCTAATCCATTTTCCACATACTGGCATCTTGTTCCATACGATAGGATGTCCACATGAAATAAAAAAGTGTCAAGCTCTATTGCTTCTCAATAAAAATAATGATAATAATAATAATGATAATAATAATAATAATAATAATAACAATAGTAATAATACTACTACTAATAATAATGATAACAATAACAATGATAATAATAATGATAATGATAATAACAATACTAATAATACTACTACTACTAATAATAATGATAACAATAACAATGATAATAATAATGATAATGATAATGATAATAATAATGATATTAATAATAATGATATAATAATAACAATATTAATAAAAATAATAATAATAATACATTTAAAACGCAGCCCATTCTTTGCATTTCTAAGAGTTTTTAAAATGTAATTATTGGTCATAGCATCCATCACTGTTCCACACATAAAATGCACCATCTCCACTCCCTGGGGAGCAACATGACTAGGCAACCATTTTTACCGGCGCAACACATACCATGATCACATTGACGTTCATGTCCTTCCGGGTACACATATAACACTTTATATTTCACTTTTTGGAGCGCTAAATAATGATTTCCGGACACGATTTTTTTTCTGGGCTACATTTTTGGAATATATCACACACACGGGTGACAAGTGTGACCTTCTAGCTCAGATTTTTAAAAAGTCAAATCAATGTAAGACAATCACTTTAAATTTTCGTGTCTTGGAAGATAGCGGTATCTTTTCAAATGATATTCATCTAATCATGGGTGTCGATCAAGGGGGGATACATCCCCCCAAAAAATTTTTTTCAAGTGGGGGGGATGGCCTGTATTATCCCCCCCCCAATAATTTAGGGTAGAAAAATTATAATAATAATGATGATAAAAAATGAAAAGTTTGATCATGATGATTACAGTGATAATCATAGTATGCAATCAATCAGTTTGTTTCCCTCGCAATTTGTGTATATTGTTCTTAAATATAAACATTCTTTTTCAGGACTATTAAACAGATGGGTGGAGGTTGAAGATGAAAAAGAGTGAAATGTTTATGTATATGATATTTTTTAACACATGACATAAAATGACCCGAAAGAAAAAAAACTTTTGTTGATAGGGTGCTCCATCCCACCAGTGGTGAATAAATTAATTTTGATAAATCAATTAATTCAAAAGGGTGGAAAAATAAAGATAAATCTTCTAAGGAATGACGGTAAGCCCGATGGCGCACGAGAAGCCACACAGTTTGTAATTTGTGCTAGTCTTAATTGGTCCGAATCTGCATTTTATCATCATGCATAAAGAAGAAAAAAGATATTGCCAGTCGGGTTAGATTTAAGAGAGAAGTTGTATACACAGAGGCATCGATCCTCGGGAGGGGGGGGGGCAGGGGGGCGATCGCCCCACCAATGAAAATATTGGGGGGGGGGCAAACATATCGTTCCCCCAATAATTCCGCATGTGCAACTAAAAAAAATAATGCTACAGTGAAATCAGCAAGCGAGATTGAGATACCAACTCGATTTTAATTTAAAATCGTGCTCAAGATGTCTGCTTTTCAGATTGGAATAGTGATACTAACCCTAACCCAACCACTCCCAAATGTCCTAACATGTGATTTAGTGAGGGTAATATTGAAAGATCCCCATCCACAAGAACATTTGTGTCAATCATCCCCCCCCCCAACCAAGAATACCGATCGACACCCATGCATCTAATTTCCTTTAAGGGATGTTCCGGGTTGAAAATATTTATATTTGAATAAATAGTGTAAAATTTACAGAGCAAAATGTTGAAAATGTCTTCAAAATCTGATAACAAACAGTCAAGTTATTGAATTTGAAGTGTAGCAATATATTGTGAAAACAGTTATAAGCACGCCGTCATGAATATTCATTAGATGAACTGATGATGTCACATCATCACCTTCCTTTTCCTTATTTTATTACATGATATGATACATCTGTGAATGATATGTCTCCCTTGTAGTTGCAGCAATAGATATCTCATACACTTAATCAGTTATTATTCCAATATATATAAATAAGAGAGCTACGTCTCACTCGTCTATTTATTTGTCTTCCAAGTATATATATATATATTTTGGGGGGGTTCTTAAAAAAATAATCAAACCTTATTTAGTATAATAAAATACAAAAGAACAAGTGGGGATATGACATATTCAGTTTGTTGATGCCTAGAGCTGCTTCACCGGAATATTGCAAATCTTTAAAATGCCATGACTTTGTTATTCCTTGTCCAATTTTGATCAAATTTTCGGTTTTGTTTGTCTAATTTTTTTTTTAAATCTGTTCAAATCATAATATTTTCAGCCTATATTACCCCTTTATTTATTGAGAGATTGGAGAACCTTGTTATATAATGTCACCCCAAAGTTTCGAACGTTGCATGGATTACTATATGTTTTTTTTTATTTATCTTTGATCAGAATGACATACCTTTATGACAACCTCCCGCTTTCTATAACTTTCGTAATCATCATAGCTGTCATGATCATTCCTTTTTCTGTTACCATTTCTTCTTTCTTTTCTTTTTTTAACATAATGTAAATTTTGCATATACCTGTACACTGTAAAAACTGCGGTGTTAAAACTGACACCAATTGGTGTTAATAGAGGACCACACCCTGAGGTATTAAAATTGCACCTTAGAGATTAAACATAACACCAAAGAGTGTAAATGTAACAACAAAATGTGATGTTATTACACCTATAGGTGTAAAACTAACACCACCAATTTAACACTGGTGTAAAATAACTGTTGTGGTCCTCTATGTACACCAGTTAACGACACAGTTTTTGCTGTGTATGTATACATGTATATCATGAATTATTTATTATTCGATTGATTTATTTATTTCAGTTTCACAATAATATGACAAACATAACAAAACAAGGTCGAAAATACTACAAGACAAAATACAATATTATCATAGATTTAAGGAACATAATTCAGTAAATAAATTTTTCTCAAATGACATTTGTATTTAAAAGTAAAACGTTTAAAACGAACCAGCTCATCACTTTAAATATTTTGCTTTGATTATTTGTATTCTGGATCTGGAGATTATTTTTATTTCTTCACTGCGATAATTGGGAATCAAAACATTCCATCAAAAAGATGGAAAAAATCTCACCAAATTTGCCTGCTCTTCAAATTATAATATTCTTTTGCTCATATAAAGAACCCTGGTTTAGCGGAAATCATAGTTTAAAGTACTTTGCCAACATTATGGGAAGCCAAAATGTAGCAACTTGGTTTGCAATGCATAAGGATGTTTTTCATGTTTGATGGTGACGAAAGCTATTTTGATTGTCATTCATAGCAGTGTTAAAATTAATTTGAGAGCCAGAAGTACTTACATAAATTGAATTCTAAAATATTAGATATTTGTGTCACACGCCTGGCTATCCGTAGTTGAAATATACACTGCAAAACGCCGGTGTTAATTTAACACCAGCCTAGTATCTATTGGTCCACACCAGAGAGGTGTTCATTGGTTTGGAGTTAGGTTAACACCAATTTGGCTTTTAAGCAACATCAATTAGTGTTAAACCAATATCGGTTGCTTTAACGCTTCTTTGTCTGGTGTGGACCGATATAGATACCAGGGCCCGTCTTACAAAAAATTGCGATTAATCCAATCAATCGCAACTGTGGAAAGCCATCAAAGTCAACATATAAAATGCATGTTTGCTCATTTTTTTAGATGTGAATGTATATCCATAAATTCATTGATTTCTTGACAGATCAGCGTGTTCTCCTTTGTTTACAAAGGACATTTTGTATATTTCCTGTAGAAAAATTTATTACACTGATCATGGATTTCCATAGAGTTACGATTGATTGGATCAATCGTATCTCTTTGTAAGACGGGACCCTGGCTGGTGATCAACACCCGTGCAGTGTAGCTGCAGACCTTAATTCAAGTTAAAAAACAAGTTCAAGTTACATGCCCGATGTTTTGTTTTTTTATGATGTAATCAAACTCGATCATCGACCCCCCCCCCCCCGACACACACACACCTAGCCGCCTCATCTTCAGAGTGACTTATGTCTTAATGCAAGGAGTTTATGATCGATTTCAAAATATAGAAACAGCGCACATTCAGTCTAAAGATGATGGTTTGAAATGACATACACTGTTAGAAAATTTATCCTTAAAATAAAAGAAGTTCCTGCAGCAGAGTCTCGAGAACAGTACACCTGGTGGGTGTTTCATAAAGTTGTTCGTAAGTTAAGAACGACTGGTGATCCTTTCTTGTGGTAAATGGTATATACATTGGCGATGGTTTAGCGCGTAAGAAAGATTCACCAGTCGTTCTTAAAGTCAATTTCAATTCAATTCAATTCAATTCTTTTATTTCATTTCCATTCAAAACATAATACAAAGTAATATGAAGCAATACAAATCAAGTACAATTTTATAGAAGGGCATTCTTACTTCGTAAAACAGAAAAAAACAATGTAATATAGAGCATAAATAGAAATGAGGGGGATCCACCAAAAAGCAAAAGCTCTTATCTTTCGAACAGCTTTCGAAACGGCCCCAGTAATCTTACCAGATTGCGTAATCTTACATTATATCATGGAAATTTACAGGAAATTGGCATTTGGTGTCCTTTTTTATGAATTTACAGAATGATTCTGTTATCATTGTTATTGCTTTCTGCAGAAGTTTATTTTTTCTGTAAAATCAGGGTTTTTTTTTAACAGTGTATGACATACATCTCTGTAATCTGTTGTCTACATGTTTTGAATGAAAAAAAAAAGTTTCCCAATTTCAATATGACAAACATTGTGGGTTTTTTTTTTAGTTATTGCACTACGCTTTAATTGAATTCTTTCTTTGTTCAACTGAATGAAACGTGGTCATACGACTATTTTTTTTTAGGGATGGTATGAAAACATGGACATGAAATCAACAAAAAAGACTAATGTTCATCGTCATAGACCGAAATAGTTTACTCAATTAAAACATTCCTATCAAGTCCTGTGAGAGAACTTACTACGCGAGCGTTTTAATGTAATATAAAATCTACAAGCTATTGTTCTTTCAGGGGCAGCCATACCTGAAAGTGACCTTCGTAGGTTACGGAAGCCGTTCGTTAAAATATCAATAATTTCATTTTACTAACAACACAAAATTATTTCTTCATTTAAAGAATTGGGGTTAATGATATTTTGGGTTGTTTATGAAATGTTATTCTCGAAATAAAAATGGCATGCTTGATATCAATAAATGGAATTAAAAATAGAAAACGACAGTCCGCGAGTACAGAGCATTGACATAGAATAATACGCTGGCTAAAATGTGACATGCAGAGTGCGTCATTGTTCACATCTTACTTGTTTTAACGCCTCATAAAGTTCAATCAGTAAAAACAGATGTGAACTTGTCATATTTTGTGTCTTATCCAGATATAGAAATGTTTGTCCTGATATAGAAGTGCGTTTTGTGCTTGCATGAAAGGACTTTTTTATATGAGAATGTTATCGGTTATGCCCCAGTATCACTATAGGGAGATTTCGCCAACACTACACAGCAAAACTGTGGTGTTAACCGGTGCACATGGAGGACCACGCCACTTATTTTACACCGGTGTTAAATTGGTGGTGTTAGTTTTACACCTATAGGTGTTATTACAACACCTTTGGTTGTTACATTTACACTCTTTGGTGTTATGTTCAATCTTTAGGGTGTAATTTTAACACCTCAGGGTGTGGTCCTCTATTAACACCAATTGGTGTCAGTTTAAACACCACAGTTTTTACAGTGTACGCAGACGCTTTCTGGAACGTAGAGAATCTATTTTCAAAAGTCCTTCATGACAAAGAAGTCTTTGTTGAAAATCGATGAATAAAAACAGCAGTGTTGTCCTAGACACTGGACAAACGACAGTCACATATTTGCAATTTTTCGTCAGCTTTCAAAGGACGATCTGGGCCCCGTCTTACAAAGGGTTGCGATTGATCCGATCAATCGCAACCATGGAAAGCCAGCAGATTCAACTTATAAAATGCATGTTTGTTCAAACATTTTTTCTAGATCTGATTGTACATCCGTAAATTAATTGATTTCTTGACAATGTGGTGTGTTCTCCTCTGTTTACAAAGGACATTTTGCAAATTTCCTGTAGAACAAAATTACGACACTGACGGATTTCCATAGAGTTTCGATTGATCGGATCAATCGTAACTTTTTGTAAGACGGGGCCCTGCTCTCTCGGTTCACCAATTTTCGACAGAGGCCTTTAAGCTATTCATTGTGATTTGAAGGGGCATTTTCAATAGATTTACTACGTTGTACAAAATGTCCCCATTGCAATTGCGAAAACCCGCTAATACCGAGATTGGCGACTTTGTGGCAGCGGGCTTGTCCCATGAACGCTAATGAGTATGAATCACTGATGAAAATAGGCTCTTCTGCGAAGCTCTGTCACCTGGCCAGGGTCTTAGAACTGGAAAGTTTTCGAATAAAGAAAGTCATTATAAGAAAAGAGGAAAAGTGTTGAGTAAAATCATTCGATACACTATAGCCTGACTTGCAATTCAATTCAAGATAGACTGAATCCTTGATCTACTGGAGTTTTAACAAGATATTGAATACACATTTTTTTGCTTAAACTATTTTTAGAAAGAAACGAAACACATAGATTTCCTTTTTAAAAGAGGACATTCATTTGGAAACAGTTTATATTCGATTGATCTCCTAGCAGTACACGCTTAAATTGCTGGACAACATACTGTCCACTGAGTTGGGTAATGTACAGTATGTTTGTAAAAAAAAATATATATGTTCTGGGCAATCATCATCCAATTGAGCACATTATTACCCAATCGGGCAGATTTTAACCAATTGTTGTGTGGACAGTATCTTGCCCAGGGTTGGGTTAAAGTTGTTAGGAGAGAGGTCTATTCATCTTTCAATGATTTTACATTCAGTGTTTTGCCAACCTAGTTGAATTTCTTTTTTATTCATAAGTTCATTAATGCGCAGCTGCCTTACAAGGCCGAATGATAAAGTCCGATCCGTTTGCACTGTGGACAAAAACTTCTGTATTTTGCAGTCTTACAAAAATCCTGAAAAGCCGATCAACATATTTTGCTTCAATAAATATACTATCCCCAAAGGTGTTGTTTTGAAAAATGAAAAAAAAAACATTGTTTGTATTTACGAGTTCTTATTCATGCTATAGACAAGGTCGAATCATGGCGGTGATTGTACTAATCTCTCTTCCCAAATCACAGCCCGACGGGAAAACCCCACAGGTCGATTCTGAGAAATCAATAGCACATGGAAGTATAAGTAATACAAAATAATCTGGGGAATCATAGATCCATACCCGTAGTAAAACAAGAGATTTGGAGGACCATCAATGCTCATCCAACAACCAGGGGTAGCTAGCCGGGAATTGAAAGATTACGGTCACTTCCGAATACAGTATCCTGTCATTTATCGCGTGTTACAATCGATAACAGGGAATGGGAGACGTATTCATCAATGTCAGATAATGTAAACTGAAATTTCCTCCCCAAGACCTAATCGATATTGTATTTAATATCATCTTTCGTCGTCTTGAATTCTACAAATAGCATTTTTGTTTAAACCAAACTAGGTGAAAGTGTGCAGTATATAGGCAGATACCAAATCCCCTGGGGTTCTGGTATACAGGCGTTTTTCGAAGGACGCCAAATGACAGAGTCCGAATTCGGAGAAGCTTTTTCCGGAATATTTCGCGACATTCGAGTCCTCAAATCATTCTTGTGCAATTCGTGCGAAGTTCGCTAGAAGGTTTTAGAATGTGTACTATTAATTAACTTCAGCCAATCTGCATTCATGAAGAAATACGCGAACGAAATGCGAATGAAATGTTCCAGGAATCACGAACTAAATATTCGCGCGAACTTCGCGTAGATTCGTTAACTGCTCGTGGGGGTTTCGGCAGTGAATGTGAAATGAATAATGTAACACAAAAAAGGGCTAAATCCGACATTAAGCATTACACGTGACAAAAATGCGCTTTATGCGTCGTTTTCACGGAGCACGCGTACGATTTGCGAAGATTTTGCATGGACGCAAATGTGAAAAATTTTATTTATATTTTATGTGACAAAATGTGCGCAATAGGTTCGCTTAAAATAATGTTTGGAAGTTTCGTCAGTTGTTCGCGATCGTCGCTTGTAGCCTCTTTTCATTTTAACTTCTTTTAAAATGTTCCAAATCTCGACCCCCCCCCTCCCTCTGCCCCAATATTTCGCTCTATCTAGTATCTCTATTTTTTCGTGTCTCTATCTCTTTCTCCCCTTCTCCCACTTTTCGGTCTCTCTCTTGACTTAAAATGAATAATCATTCCAACTCGCACGAGCCCTTTCACCCCATGCCATTAACGCCAGGGCACGTGGAAGACGTCAACAACCGAGCGGTCGTTTACATCAGGTGTAAAGATGAAAAAAAAATGGATGGAAATCTTTGGAAACCGTGGTAACGTATTTGAAATGCGACCGCTTTATAAAGAAAATACAGGTTAAGATTGAAAAAGTGAAATTAAGACATGCTGGGAATGAGTGAGGAATGTAGGTAGATATGAATCATGAGGGAGAAACTTGACTGTACAATATAATGAAATGAAAGAAATGAGGGGGTAAGAAATAAAAGGGCAGCATTTAAAGGGGGAGAATAAAATTCATTTTCCCTTAACATAACAATAAACTTTAAACTTTGAAATATTAATGTTCTAAACTGTATAGGATCGTATTTCATGACATCACTTGCGTCGAAATATGATTGTTATAATATGATATGATATAATACGATATAATACAATATGATATACTTAAGACATGACATGACATAATATGATATAACATAATACAATATAGGATTTGTATAGCGCACGCACGTATCCACCTTACTATGGTGTTCACAGCATTTTAAGGAATTACTTCCTGCGGTAACCACCTCACCGGGGCTGAGTGCAGCACAATTTGGGTAAATTTCTTGCTGTAGGGCCTGGAATCGGACCCACGTTCTTCGACTTTAAAGACGAGTGTCTTGACCATTAGATCACGACGCTCCCACGTTATGATCGATGCCAACAATTTGAGGGGCAGGGCTTTTCCCGATTTCTTAACGGTTACGTAAGAGCAAATCATCATTCTATAAGAAATGCAATAATAATCGACATAATGTGTTAGACATTTTGCATTCTCCAAATGGAATATAGGATTTACATGAAAAGTAACAGAATGGAAGTAGCATGAAACTGCAATACAAAGTTGATATGAGAAAATATACGTGGGAAACAAATTGAGAGGTACGTAAACCAAATCCAAGTACAGCACATGGTATGTTTCCAAATGTTCCAGTCATTCATGAACAATTATTCTTTATCTATTTTAGACACCAAGTAAAATACTACATGGTTTATCGTTTGAAAAAAATAGTAATTTCGCACAAGAAGATATAATCATCAAAAATCTCACTACTTGTTTCCGCTTATTCTAAAATCACTTTTCATTTCCTCAAAAATAAAACAGATAAAATTATTTTTGTATCAATTCATACACTGATCCACCCCATCCCTTCGGGAAAAAATGAATTTCTTTTTCTTATTTTGTAAACTATATGTTCATATATATTTCTCGGGCTCTAGAATTTCCTTATTGTTGTTTTGTAGTAAACAACACGCTGTCTTGATGACATAAACATGCGATATTTCAGGATGTACATGCGACAGAGGTTGTTTTTTTTTTGGCGTTCATAATACTATGTAGAATGATATAAGTATAACATTCACTATTGAGTGCATTCATTGATGTTTTTTCTCTCTGACTTTTAACCCCATGCCGTCCTCATTTGTTGTTCATTTTAGTTTTACACCCAAATGTTAACTTATATTTCAATCTTGAGAAATATCAAACGCTAGCAAGCCGATTTCATTATGGGCACATTCTCTTCTAAAAATTGTAATATTCAATCTTAATGAAATTGATAACTTCATTTTTTCAGATAATGCAATATCGAATGCGTACAAAAAAATAATTTAACACTTAATATCCTTGTAAAGTGACTGCACATTTTAATTTGAATGATTAAATCGGCACCCAAAGAGCAGTCATTATACAAGGGGATGTGCTAAATTAGCAAAAATATCATGTTTGATTATAAATCAGTATTTTCAATCAAAATTTTATTAGCGATTATGTGACTACATGCAGGGCAATTTTTTACCACTGTGGAATACCCCTAGCGCAATACATGATGTCTACTGTCTTGATTTTTTTGAAGAATGATACTCTATTTTCAAATTCCCTGCAGGGCGACCTAACCCCACCCATTTCCTCACCCCTCCCCCAACTTTCATGAAATATTCAATTCTGAAGATTAGTAACTATCTCCGACTGCACAACTCAATTCCCAGTGTGTCCATTTAAAAAAACATATATCATTGATCAGTGGATTTTTAAAATCAGACATAGCTATTCTTCTGATTTATTTATGCCATTATTCATCTATTATCCACTGATCCACAGTGTGCTGCACTCAACCCAGGCGAGGTAAATGGGTACCGGTAGGAAGTAATTCCTTTAAAAAGCTGTGTGCGCTATGAACGCCTAGCTTGGCCGGGTAATATAGGAGCGCCTTTAGCACCTAACAAGGTGGATATGTGAGCAATATAAATACCCTATATCATTATTATTACGTATTACTGAATTAAATAAATACCAGTTGCGGTGAGGATCTCAAAATGATTTGAAAAGAAAATTTTCGGCATTACTCCTACGTGTTTAAGATCGCCTGCTCGATCTGTAATGAAAATCATAAGTCAGAAGAAATTGGAACCAGTGGCATTCGAACCTGCCATCTACTGCTTTCCGGGCAGCGACTTAACCACCAGGCTATTCTGTTTCACGGCTAAATCACGATGAACCGGAACGAGCAGGCGATCTTAAACACATGGGGATAATGACGAAAATTTCTTTTCAAATTGTAATTTCCTCCTATTAAAGCCTCTTTATTCACGATCTCAAAATGAGTTTGAACAGAATCCAATGAAATTACCACCATGGTGTTCGGATGTATAAATGAACAAAACAATATGTGACAAATAGCTCTGGAAAAATGCTTAATTGCTGAGAAATTAGCAAAATAAGCGCGGAATGCTAAATATCGGGTATTTCCCCCAGCAATATCAATACACTGTCCCACCTATGCTATTCTGTGTTAGTGATCAGCAAGCACATCGGGTTTAGGCTAACATTTCATGATCTCACAAAAGATAAATTTACATCAATGTACTAGATCCAGATATATTATAATATGGTGACACCTTGATTTTAAAGAAATTCTAATGAAATAACTGCCGCAATTATTTTCTTTAACCTTTAAGCATTCAACTATATTTGCATCACTGATTTTTTTTTGGGGGGTGTATATACAATGTAACAGCACATTTAATTCTTTAGACTGTGAGAATTATATTTTCAATAAAATGTTATGATCAAATCGTTTATTTTTCTTCTCCATTATTGTTCTTCTTTGATTCAGATGACAGAAAATTAGAATATTAATATCAATATGAAGAGCCGATTATCGAGTTGCGCATTTAATGGCGCACTATATACAGTGCGTATCAAAAAAAGTTTACACTTAGAAAAGTCCTGTAAAATTATGCATTTGTAATATCCTGAATATTTTTCCACATTTTTAACATTGGTACAGAACAATTTAAGCAAATGACGATATAACGCTTGAGTGAGCACCACTTACTTTTGAAAAGTTAGTGAAAAATGATTTGCGCAGAACTTTAAAATAGTTATGCGAATAAAAGTAGACCTTAATCATGAAGAACACATGGAATTTAGCTAGTAAAATTGATTTGAAGATATCTTTTACCTTTTAAACTTGTTTCCTTGCCCAAAACACTTCGAAGAGTGCATTGCGCCCCACCCACTCCCCCATACACCAAGGCCATCGTGACGATATTTGCTTTACATTGAGCTGTGATTTACATGAAATGGCTTAGGCTTGATTTTCATTGTGTTAATCATTGTCAAGCTTGGGAAAAGTGTGGAGAAACAAGTATTGAATTAAATATAAAAGGAAACCCACTTTAGATTATAAACCTTAGTAAAAATGCTGGAGATGTCTGATATACTTTTGTTCAGATTCAGTTATGTCATCAGATCCAGCTGGCACAAAAAGGGTAAAGGTTGTGCTTGCTAAGTGTTGAAATTTCAATTTGGGTAGCAAAATTGTTACAAAATGTTTGAATGTATCCGTTTTATTCAATTGACTAAAAGTGCAAGGGAAATGTATGAGAAATGTTTCGCAGGGTAAGTTTGATTTCGCCCTTTCCCCTTGACACAGCGTGAAAACGAGCATTACTGCGCAAACAGATTTCTGCGAGCTTTACAAAAATGGACAGTGCTCACTCGAGTGTAATATTCTGTCAAAACTTTTACTTTCATTGGATAAATGAGACCCAAACCCAAGATTATATGTGAAAAAATTACCCACATTTTGTATATTTTTTTTATTCCCAGGGCTTTTTCAAAGTGTAAACTTTTTTGATACGCACTGTATATCACACCGGCTATTTTTGGTGCATTCGAGGAATTAATCCTGACTGGTACCCATTTACCTCATCTGGGTTAAGTGCAGCAAAATGAGGGCAAGTGTCTGCTAAAGGAAAACACGTCTTTGCATTCAAACCCTTGTCCCGCTGATTAAAACACGAGTGCCGTAACCACTAGACCACAACGCCCCTGCACAGAATAACAGCAAAATGCCCGATTACAGAACACTATTTAACTGTTTGCAGACCAGTATCGTCACCGCATTGGTAGCCACATGACAGACACTCATTTCTCCTAAAACAGCATGTTTTCCAAAATAAGAGGATCCAAGTCAGGTAGAAATGAAATTAAAATGATAAAAACAGTAAGAGCAACGATCCAAACAACCACTAAAATTTGATGTTTGAATCATTCCAAATCGAAACTTTCCATAAATTTCCACTGCTGTAATTTTTTTTAACATACATTTAGTACTCTTCATTGTTTGATGAAAATTCGAATGACTAACAAAGAAAATGGTACCTCATTGCTTTCCTAAATATCTTGTAATGTCACTTCGCTGGTCTTTTGGATCTTTAATCTATATCTTGTAGCGTTAATTCAGTTCCTGAGTGTCAGCCTTTGCATCGTGTGCATTTAGCTCATTATTGCATGCTTAGAATGACATATCTTATAACGTCGTTTCCTTTTCGACAAAAATATTTCCTCTTGCTTATCTTGATCATATCCTTTCTTCAGCATCACCATGTGATGAGATTGAGCCAGTATTTATTTTTTAAAAATAACAAATAAATCTCGTCATGTTGTCATTTAACTTTGAGATGAATTAAGACTCATGAAATCATTCTTTATACCTCATAATAACGTGGGTTTTGGGGGATAGATTCCTCATAAGCTATTTTCACATTTCCCCTGATTTTCTTTTCTCTCATTTTCATCTTTCATTGAACTCAATTCGATTTCTGGGTGAACTTTATCAACGTATACCGTCAAAGGAAATGGCAACAATTTAAAGGCTCAATTATTAATGAAGACTCTTTGAGAACCAGGGAAATTCAAGACCCTTAACAATGTACATTGGTCAAATACAAAGTAATATTTGCGCATTTAGTCTTGGATTGAGTAATACCATTTCTTTTTGTATTGAGTTTAAAGAAAATCTGCTCCGATAGAATAAACAAAAATCGATTTCCATTTCATTTGATTTACCCCTCCAAAAAAATTATAATGTCAAGTTTATTCTTCTTGAAATTTGAAGAAAAAAAACTCATTCTAATTCCTCCGAGAAATATATGAAGAGTATATAGTGAGGGTGAATAGTCTGTTTTCTGTTAGTTTAGAATTTAAAAGTATTTTAGCACGGAAGACTTATTTCGAATCAATCTCTCTCGATGATTATTGGTCATTTATTTATTCAATCACTGGAGGTTGCAAAACGGGGTCGGAAATCTACATTGCGTGCGTACCCCGTGACCTGTACTTTTGTTTGTGAAAGACAGGATGCCCGACAAGCCTGTTTACTTCAATGCCATGAGAGACACTTTGAAGATGCAAAAAAAGCCACGAAAGAAGTCAGAAAAAACAGATGTAGTCGGTCCCATGCAAATGAATGAAAGAGCCCCGCTTAAGCACCGATCAGCGCCCCTTAATTGAAAAGAATTTGAAATCTGGTCAGTGGTTTGGGGTAAGGTGTACTTAGACATGAATCGCATCTCTGTGCTTTTTACTTCAAAGGAATAATAAAAAAGAAGAAGCGAGAGAGCACAAATGAATGGTGGAGACGTAAACAACCTCAAGTCTGTTATCTGTGGGAAATGAACCCTTGGTTGATAGCCTTGTTAGCGATATGACAGAATGGAAGAAGAGTGGAGGATGATACAGGATGTCCAGATGTAAACATCGGTAATCTATAGCCGATACCGAAGAACCTGACTCCATTTTCCCCGATATATCACGTACCCCCTGTACCTCTGATACTGCATGAACTGCAAATATGAAGAGATATTTAGTAACATTTCTTCTTTTTTACTGGGGTGTTATTTATTTCATGATATTCATGTATTTCTGTTTTAACTGTCAGAGATCAATGATTTCTCCAGTTTATGCTTTTTTTCCGACATGTGTGAAAATATTCTCGTTCCCGATAACGTGGCAGTATGTTGCTTAGCTTGCTGTAGATTGTTGTTGATGTTTTGTTGTTTTATTTGGAAATTGGTAACTGTCAATCAGGCTTCATTTTATCTTTTTTTCATTTTTTTCTGTGATTTTGTTCTCTAATGTACAATAATTACTTGTAAGTATTGTGATATTTCAAGATTGTTCTTCAATAAAAAAACTAAATTGTATAGAAATAATTATGAAGCATTTATCAAGAATCAAGCCTCCTCTCTTCTCCCTCTCTCACGCCAGGAGTCTTTATTATGGTTTTAAGTAGGACAAATGTCCAACCAGAGATATAAACATACATTTGTCCCCCGTGTTGCGAATGCCAGCGTGGTGTTGATTCGATTCTAGTTTACGTGTTTGTTGGTGTCTTTGCAAATGTAGGTCATGTCAAGTAATGTACTAAACATGCACGTTGATTGTGTGTAGACCCCAACCCCCCTTCACCCGTTCCCACTTCCCGCCCGGTGCACTTTTGAGAAATTCATTTCTTAAAGGACAAGTCCACCCCCAACAAAAACTTAATTGGAATAAAAGGAGAAAATCCAAGAAGCATAACACTGAATATTTCATAAAAATCGGATATAAAATAAGAAAGTTATGACGTCTTAAAGTTTCGCTTAATTTCACAATACAGTTATATGCACATCCAGGATGGATCCAGCAAATGAGCAGACTGGTGACGTCACCCTTCACTATTTATTTTGTATTCTCTTATATGAAATAAGAAAAATTCGAATTTTCTTCTCATTGTCACGAGAAACAAAAATCCTCAATGAACATGTGGAATTATCGTTATTTCAAAAGTTTATTGTTAAGTCAAGTTGGTCCTTATTGTCAAATTTGTAGAAATTTGAATATAGTATAATTCAAACAATACAAAAAGACACAGTGAGTGAGGGACATCATTGACTCTCTCATTTGCATATCACTGACTTGTGCATAATAACTATTTTGTGAAAAATCAGCGAAACTTTAAAATGTCACATAACTTTCTTATTTTAAATCCCAGACGATATTTGATTGATAATAATAATAATCCGCTTTCATATATCGCTTAATACATAAGAAAGACGTGCCTTATCGCTTTAGAGATATATCATTACCCCGGTCAATCAGTCATTCCCCTACACAATGTGTGCACATCCTCTACTCCCCGAGGAGTATTCCAGTCGGTCGCCGGTGACGCGCACGCAGCATTGGACAAGCTACAATGACTTTCACACCCTACCGGGTACCCATTTAGCACCTGGGTCGAGAGTGGCAAAGAGTGGATTAACGCCTTGCAAAAGGACGCCAGACCGCGGTGGGATTCGAACACACGACCCTCTGTTTACAAGGCGAGAGTCAGAACCATTACACTACGGCTCCTCCGATTGATACACGTCTGACTAAACTCAATCACACACACACACACAAGTATGATGGTGAAGGAAATACAATTGAATTGAACATTATTTTCTCAAATTTCAAATCTCAAATTAAATATCATAGCTTCAGAACAAAATTTCTGTGACCTGAAGGGGTTTAACAAAAAAGATAAATGGGGGTAAGCCATCTGTCACATGTATCTGTATATTGAACATTTTCGTAGCTGGTGGGGAGGGGGTTGTGTGTAGCCATGCCCGTGTCCCCATGGCCCCCGGCCTCCCCCCCCCCCCCCCGTAGATACACCTCTGACACGCGTCACGTGTCGCACTCGTTCGGGCAATTCACTGTTCATTCATATTTTTGAATGAGCTTTATTGACACTGCTTTTTTTTCATGTGCAAATAAAATCATGGCGAGATAGAAAGTATAGGGGGGAAACGGTGTCATTTTGAAATGACATTGTTGTTCACGTGTCGGGAAAGCGATTGACAACTGAAATGGATTGATAAACTGTTTGTTCTTTAAAGAAAGCCACCAATACATGATAATTCATTGAAACAAAACGATTGCAGACCTAGATGTGTCTATCACCTTGTTCAATATTGCGTTGGTTCTTGTTATTTGAATAAGTGTCTGGATGTGGCCCACGCTAACCCCCTTGCATTTTTGCAATCTGTTTCACTTGAAGATCTCTTGCGTTCACCTCTTATTTCCCCATTAAGTCCTTTATTTTCAACTTGAAATAACCAGCCCATATGTTGAATCCCTTAACATACTACTTTTCATTATTTTTTTTTCATTTCAGATTTTGTATCAAACTAACTACAATTGATTATATCAGGGTCCATGAAAACGAAACTTGGCGATGGACGCATATTCAATTTGAACGATCGATTACAAATAATGAAAAACTCAATATAGGTCATCGTAAAAATTAACCCTACGATCAATCACTATTATTTGTGATACAGGGCCTAGAATGTCATTCCATTATCGTTTGTCATTGATGGTTCTTTTCCAAATAACTCATCAGTATACAACGTTCACTTCCGAAAATAAAAATTAATTTCAAATGCATTAATCCAAAAGGCGATCTTCTGATTGGTTTGAGTTCAATTTATATTTGGTTTTTATTACATTTTACTTTGCAACTGGTCCCATGCATGTTTAGTTCAAACTTCATTCAACCCAGGTGAGGTAAATGGGTACCGGTAGGAAGTAATTCGTTAAAAAGCTGTGTGCGCTGTGAACGTCTAGCTTAGCCGGATAAAATAGGAGCGCCTTGAGCACCTAACAGGGTGGATATGTGCGCAATATAAATACCCTATATTATTATTATTTTGACCTTGATACCAATCTAGCAACAGATGGTCGAGACTAGGGAAAAATGACACCCCCCCCCCCTTTCCGAGTTCAATGAGGTAGTAAATGTATGCAGGAACATTTATTATTGACAATGAAGGAAATCATTTTGATATTTGTTCGGTGAATTGTAAGCACTTTTCTTAAAACAGACGTAGCAAATTGCGAAGATGCATCAGTCCTTTTACCATCTTAAAAACATGTTTTTTGCCGTAGAGTGTGTCGTTTTCAAATTAAAACAGCATCACGAATCATGATTCTAACCGCAATTACAAAGCGGCGACATAATAACATAATACCTTTCGTAAAATCTCTCAAGTGGTGTTTTCTAACACACTACTTACAATTTTCTGAATGATAATTTTCCCAGTATTATTTCTTTTTCATTTTCCATAAGAAACGTTATCTGACATGTCTGAGAGGAACACGAATACCAATATTGCCCGAGGCGATTACGAAGTACTCGCATGACGGAGACGAAGTCGAGTGGTATAATAAAAAACAAAGTTTTAGTAATTTGTAGGTTTCTATGTAGCCTCGAATATCAGCTTCAATATGTTTTTTAGTAAAAAAAACAAAAAAGTCTACATTAGTACATGAAGAGCAGTCGAATCATGGTTACTAAACCATTTCCGGGGCATGGCCAAACGAAGAACCTGTGTGACATCAAATAGGAAATTTCCATGGCCGTACGCAGCGGCGGGGGGGGGGCAGGGCCTGCAGTTGCCCCCTAGGAATTTTGAAACTTCAATTTTTTTTCTGAAAATTTTCACAAAATTCACCAAACGTTTGCACGAAATTATACAATTTCACTTCACAAAATGCACAAGCACCCCAATGACAAGTTTGGTCGCTTCGTTCCCTCACTTTTTTTTTTAATTTTACGCGTCCTGCCCCCCAGCAAAAGAATTCTGCCTACGGCCATGTTAATTTCCTTTGAATACTTAATTTTGAGTGGTTATTACAGTGAAAGTCATCATTAGATGGAAAAGTTACAAAAATAGACTGGTTGAATTATGTTATGTGATTTTTATTCAAAAGTGATATCTTAACATATCCTGAGTTGATTTCAGAAGTATAGTTTGTCTTTTAAAAAATGAGGTAAACTTTAAATAGCGTACCGAGTACATCACATCAACGAACAGTGTCATTTCTACCTTGGTTTAACCCCCTAGCGACCAGAAGACGAGGGGAGAGTTGTTGTTTAATCAGCTTATCGACAGAAGAAGTTTGTTCCTCTTCGGGTCACGGGGGTTACAATGACCCAATTGGGAGCAAGTCTAACAAATGTGGGAGATTTATGAAAATTTTGACAAAAGAGAAAGTGATTTATCTTCGATAGTCTAGATGTGCGTGAAGACATTTCAAGGAGTGCGCCTATGTATTAGCGACGATTTAACTATCATAATTTGCGGTGAAATATCTCAAATTCTCTTTGTTTTTCTCGTCACCCCCAATTTCTCTCTCTCTTCTTGACTCACCATCTGTCTCTCCCACTCTTGATTGTTCGAAAGAAGGATAAAAAGAAAGTGAGCAACAACAAGTCGAAGAAAAGGATGAAGAAGAAGAAGAAGAAGGAAAGAAAAAAAAAGAAAGATAGAAAGAAACAGATACAAAAAATATTATTAAAAAAGAATAAAGAAAGAAAGAAAGAAAGAAGGAAGGAAGGGAGGGAGGGAGGGAGGGAGGGAGGGAGGAAGGAAGAAAGAAAGAAAGAAAGAAAGAAAGAAAGGAAAGAAAGAAAGTATTATCATCATTATTATCATCATTATCATCAGCATCATCACCATCGTCACCGTCATCATCATCATCATCGTCAGCATTTCATTATCACAGACATCATCATATTCGTCTCTGTCGCCATCGTCATCATCAACAGTACAATCATCGCTATGATTACAGTGAAATATTTACTTTAAGTAGTGTTAATATTTGCCCTTCACAAAATATTTTTAGAAATATTTTTTGACTGCATATAAATCAACATGACAAAATTAACTGACGGCACCATAACCAACTTTTTAACTTTATCCAATTTGTCGAACAAAAAATCTACGTAATTTCTTTTTTGAAAAAAAACGAAAAAAACTCACGCTATGTACAAACCACAAATATCAACATAGACAACAGAGCATAAATTTAAGTAAAATATATATCCTTTTTATTTTGATTTCCTTTTTTCCTGCATATATTTACAATTCATGGAATGAAAAAATAAAAAGTATTTACATCAGCTCAAGGTTATGAATATCAAAGGTGGAAGAATTCAAGATATTATTATTAGGAATCAAGGCAAGAATAAGTATATACCATTCCTTTTAAAAATGCAATATGTTCACGGTCAGGACCTGAACGCTGTTTTTAGTATGTGAATAAATTTCAGTAGTTTATGTCCGTGCCCAATGACAAAAAAAATGCGAAGAAGGTGAACAATACGTAAATTAATGCTTTCCGTTTTTCAGAAGTAAAGGCGAAAATCTTTAAGCAATGCCTGACTGACTTTCGTCACAATTAACTTATTTTGTGAAACATCAATTAAAAGAAAATTGGAATTCCTTGTTGTTATTTATTTACATTTCCTAACTGTTGTAATATTATGTCTTAGTAGAGAATGAAAACAACCAGTAAACACGATTCATTAATACATAAATAGGTATATGTTTCAAATCATTGGTACTGCTAACAATTCATGTATTAAGTATCGTAGAAAAAATGCTACGTTTAAGAAAGAGATATTGATCTGAAAGTTTCGTCAATATGTTTCATTACTTAAGTAGTGTGTCATCCAAAATAAGTATGCAGCGTACAGATATAACTATTAAACAGTTTACAGGAAACCCATAATGTAGAAGACTATGATGATGATTTTAAACATGAAAATGGAATTGAATTGTGTAAATTTTGTTTGACAATTGAGATCCAAGTAAAATATTTCATATGTACATTCGACCGTTCACGTAATAACAGACTATGTACATCCAATCATACACATAGCAGCAGAGTTTGATTCTAAACCTAAAAATCATCAGTCAGATTAAAAGAATGTAAAAAAAATGCTCATTTTCACTTTCAGTGTACTGTCTTCAAGTTAAACCGGAAAGATTTAATGGAAGAATTTAATACCACTTATTCATAAGTTATAAATCTTAGAACTTAGAAAAATATACACTCTGCTGTACAAATATATTTAATAAGGCAACTTTACCGATTTGTCATGCTTTATAGGCCTTCTTTGATCCTTTGCTATCTATTGTTCGGCACAGATAATTTTCACATAGTTTTATCTCCTTCTTTTTCACTATTTTATCAAGTAAAATTTTGGTGCGATGTTTTCCGAAAAAAATATCATAAGAAATAATTATGATGGATATAAAATATCATTTTGAAACGCTGGTCACATACATATCAACAATGTAGGAGTTTGAGATCGACATGATACAAGAGAATCGGTATATACCCATATTGATAAAATGCCTCCAAGTTGGTTTGCCAATGCGGGAGCTACATGAGGGAGGGGGGCTATTTCATTCAAACAGGTCGATTAACTCATCACATTTTAGGGGGGGTCCATACTCCATATTAACCATTTTTCCCGGAGTCGTAGAAAATTCTTAAAAAGCTTTAATGCGATAGCATTTCCATCTGGTTTTGGGGGATCTGTTTATTGCGTTTGAACTGAGTACGGTGGCTGGCTGGAGAGCAAGCGTGTGAGGCGTGAGGCAGGCACGTGGCTTTGTCTCCTCTGGGGATATAACGCTAGTTTATCAAGGATATGACACAGCGGTAGACGGGCTGAGAGATCGGGAAAGAGAGTCAGTGAAAGAAAGTTGGAAGTAATGAATGTGAATGAAATAGCCCAAGAGAAGGGTGATGTAGAAAAAAAAGAACGACTGTGGTATGCTTGTCTCGTATTTGATCAGTGCCCCCGCACAAACTTCACCTTTCAGCGATGAATCTAAATGATTCTCCCACGTCACAGACAAGCAGTGTATTTGGTTGGCTGCGTCGAGTTGCTGACTGGGTTTCAACCCCGAAGGCACGCCACAGCCACGCGACGCACGGTATCTATATAGCGTTCGACGGGGCAGCAGGCAGGCAAACAGTCAGCCAATAGCTTGGAGGCTAACTTATGGGATGGGTGATCGTTAAGGTCAAAGGTTGAGGTCATGTCAAGATCAGTGACGAGATGAGACAGGTTGGCTTCTCCTACACCAACGCACATCCAAAATAAAAAAAGGCACGCGAATCAAGTCGATTCACGCTGCACTACGCACGCCAGCTGCGTGACTTGGAAATCAATCGCGATGCCTTCAGATCCTTGCACTTTTCCCATTTCTCTCTTTTATGATTACCATCTCTTTCCTCTCCAATGAATGAAAGTAAATCGACGAATAAGTGAAATATTCATAAATAGTTCAATTTCTTTCTTTTTGTTTTACTGTGGCACGTAAAACCTCATGGCCAAGTCCGCCATATCCCGTTGCATTTGTTCATTTTCTCGTTGCTCCCGCTCGACTGTGCGTCGAAGTTTTGTGCGTCGATTTTGAAACCAGATCTTTACCTGTCGTTCGGTCAGTTCAAGAACTTGAGAGAGCCAGGCACGGCGCTCACGGCATGGGTACATACTTCGCTTGAACTCGTCTTCTAGATGGAGGAGCTGGAGTTTCGAATAAGGTTTTCTTTTAGCTCGACAACCATCGCTATTCGGGTCTTTTGTCAGGCCATCTATGAAAAGAAAACAGGAGAAAAAAAATGGTTATAATTATATACAAACATTTGCTTGACAGTCAAAGTGAAACTATTAGAACCGATAAAGAATTGATTGAAAGAAGGTTCAAATTATTATTTTGGTCAGTATCCTATTACCCCTCCCCTATGATGGCTGTATTATTCGAGGGCGTTATCTCGATATTTTATCAATCAATTGCATAAAATGATTTAAAAAACAGAAAATCAATATTTTTACAACCATCTAACGAAATCCGTTATTTTTACACAATTTTATTGGTGAGGATACATAGGCCTATACAGGTATGTATATACAAATATATGCGGTTTGCCACGTCAACGATTCGGGGGTTAATTAGGTCAGGGGTTTGTTATCGACATCAATGCTCGATTGTGATTGGCTGATGGAGGCTTGTTTGGGGTCTCTTCCAAGCGTCTTCGTCACCCTTTTGTGGGAGCGTATCGGCGCAGGGTCCCAACAGAGCTTTTTCGAATTCCTGACTATCAATCAAGATTATGAAGAAAAATAATATAAATATTATGGAATATGTTGAGTAATGACCATCAATTGTAAAAGCGATTTGTAACAGACCTGTGAAAAAAACAACAGCCCGTCTTTCTTTGGGATATTTTGGCTTTAATGAGGCCTGTTGCTAGAATTATATACGATAGATATTATGCGCAGATCAAATTTTAAATGAGAGATTTTGACATGCAAACAGGTATAATTTTAATGTGTAAAGATGAAACGAAATTGAAACGTATTCTAGAAGAAATAACTATGCACATTATCATATAAAAAAGAGAGAAATCAATGCACCGGTGTCAACGCAAAAAAGTCGTTTTGCTGACAGGCAATTTACGGTGGCACGCTATGCATTTCCAGCATTAAAAACTCGAACGCTATATTTTTAATCAATAGGAGATCAATTTCAAAAGGATATGTTATGCGACAAATTATTTTAACATTTTTAAAGCCATAAAATGTCACAAAATAGAACACACAGTTCAAGAGACATATGGCAAGAAACGAAGAATGGGGGAGCAGAGAAAACAGTGTGAGTGATTACAGATGGAGGTACTCTGGATGTGAAATATTTCACTCAGCCAAAACTATTAACGTGCGGGGAAGAAAAATATGAGACGAGTAATGAGAATCAACAGAACTTATTGAAAGAATCTCTTTCCCTCCCCCACCTTTCCCCTTCTTTCAATTTTCCTTCTATTTGACGGTATATCTGTCGACATAGTTGCATTCCAGATAGAACATGGAAAGGAGAGGCATGAATAGAAAAAAAGAAAGAACGAAAGAGAGAGAGAGAGAGAAGAGAGAAAAGAGAGGAGAGCAAATTGTTTCAATACATTTGCAATTAAATGGATGGAATAGCTAGCCAAGATAGACCATCTTTGCCCTTGGGGACTATTATTCGGGTTATATCTGCGGGAGCCGAGAGTTTATATTGGATCGAGAGTCGTAATGCGGCTCGCGAGCGATGGATTAAGGGTCGTTCAACGATACCTATGGACACCCGACTGCGTGCCAGAACAATGTCGATGACGAGATGCATCATCGCTCTCGCTGGTCAGTCGTCTGGCACGCGCCGAGAGCGAGATCTGGGACGACTCATTAGCGAGTCCGTGACCGCCGATGGCGATGATGCCAGCGGTAGCCTAAATCACCGATTCAAAAACTCAACTCCGATGACAGAAATATATGCTCACTTTTGCAATGAAAAAAATAATTTGTTAATCTCCAACAAATTCACAGGTATTTCTAATAGAGATATATCAATTTCACGTTTAATAATGGTAATAAAAAAAATCGGCGATGTAATTTTCTTTTTACTATAAATTTATATAGTGATGTAAGGTAATGGAATATTGAATATTAATAGTTTATATGAAAATAAATCTAAGAGTAGTTAAACCTAAAGTAATATTATTTGCAGCAACGAATTTACGTTTGAAAATAATCGAAGAATGTTCCACATGAAAATGTTTCATGAATTGATTATTAACAAACGAGGTGACGAATTTTCTTCTTACCTAATTTTTCTGGCGTAGATTCATTCGATGAGCTCGTATAAACCCTTGTACTGCCTGTCTCAGATGAGGGAGAAAGATCCTCATGAACACTCTGTCGTTCACACGACGTCGAATTGTCCGTATATGCATCAAACATCGACGACGAAGTCGAATGAACCGGTGAACGATGCTGGAAAGATGTTGGAGTTGAAACTGTTGGCGAAGAAGGCACGAACGGAGGAGAGCAAGTGGTGGGTGAAGACGCCAGAGGACCGGGAAACGATAGGCACGGGTATGGGCGAGGTGCCACCGGTCCGTGATCGCTAGGGTAAATACCAGGGGCGTTTGTGTACCAATTCCCTGTCCCTATTCTGTCGAAGGCATCGTAATCGGAGCCGGAGACGAGCGAGGTGGCATCAAGGGAGCCACGGTAAGCATCACGGTAACAGACAGCGTCATTCGAGGCACAATGTTGCATATCCATGCTTAAAACCCAACGAATAGCTCCTCTATTTCAACGCGACCCTCTCGATGACACAGCACGGTCTGCTGCCTGTACCACCAGCGCGACTCAGTTATACTTTTACGTCTGGTTGGATACGCGTAAACACTCCTCCTAGTTGCTAGCAGCCACACATCAATCATTACTCACTTCAGCTCAAAGGGGCAGTATTAAAATCCAATGACGGTTCAAATCACTTACTCGGACAGTAGGCCTTATACGCATCCGTCCTTACGCACGACCTCGAACAATTAGGTTGAGAATTGGAGGCGCCGTCCGAACGATTCAGAAATTCACTCAT
Organism: Lytechinus variegatus; assembly: GCF_018143015.1. Lineage (NCBI taxonomy): Eukaryota > Metazoa > Echinodermata > Echinoidea > Temnopleuroida > Toxopneustidae > Lytechinus > Lytechinus variegatus. The sequence goes on from NC_054741.1 coordinate 52,028,995, forward strand.
TCACACTTTCAAGCTTTTGAAATTTTAAATTTAAAATGAAAATTAGGAGAAAAATTAATTATATTTGTTCCACAGATCAATAAAAAGTTTCACAGCTTTGACCATATCCAATCAATAAACATAATATGGTACATACACATTCTCTAAAGTATCTACGTCACCATACCATGTATCTAGACTTAATTGCTGCGTCTTTCACACATTTAGATAAGAAAATTATCAATATTGCTTGCAAAAATCATGAGACGATCCCTGAATTTTCACAAAATAGCACATCTGCCATTCTACAAACGCAGAATTTGGAAGACAGGGCGGGACATTTGAATAGAGACGACCCTGGATGGAGCCCGACAATCAGTCGTCATCCCCTGGTTGTCATCCGTTGGCATGTATTTAACCACCGTCATTTTCATGCATATTCATCAGAAAATGCTATTTCATCATTTAATCGATTGAGAAATATTCTGAAATTGTCAAAACTTTCAAAAAAATCCGAACAAATCGCATCGCAAAAGCGAGAAATTGAGCCCAAAGACACCGAGAACGAACTGTGTCGGCAAGGGTGCCGAGACGCTATTCAGGTACATTACGCCCGATTCGAGTGACGAATGTCTTGTTTTTGAGCTCTAGATGGCGCTTATATATTGTCGAATATGCTCGACAAAGCCGATAAGTTTCTGTGTTATGATTTTCTTCTTTCTTTTGCATTTTTTCCTGTTGAAATTGAAGGAGAACGAACAGATTTCGTCTAAACCATAATGTGCCGATTGACAAGGTATGTCAACCCAAATGCTACCCTCAATGCGGGTTATATAGCCTTGTTTTCTCTTTTTGGTCCCTTAATTCTAAGAATCATTGTTTAGAAAAGTTTTTCATGAGTTTCCATCATTTTTTCTTGATAACATTTCCCTTTTTTACCGTGTCAAAATGGTGATAAATGTGGTGACGACGAGCAATGTTAAACGAGGAGAAACATGGTACCCCTACACTTGCTTCCCGCACAGCTGCTGGAGGCGTGAGTGCATTGTAGAGGACGGGGTCATTAGTTCAAGTTTCATACATAAGTGTGGAAGGTTTTTGTCCCAGAAATTCAGAATTTCACACTTCAATTATTCATTTTATTCGTCAATCTTGAGAAAAGTTATTAGAAGTGATATACACCTATTCTCACTTGCCTCACAACCCTACCCCTAGGAGAAGAGACATGAAGCTAGTTTCCTAAGGAGAGTAATGAGTAGCGAACACACAGACGGGACTTTTACAGGCTCGTTCGCACATATGTATTTTAAAAAGAGAAAAAAATGATTTAAAAAAATACTTGTGATTTTTTTTCACTTTTAAAATTTAAATACATATTAAACGTATTATTGTAAATATTATCATGTGCTTATTTTATGACTTATTACTTAATTATCTAATTAATTATGTAATGATATATATGATGTTGTGGCTTGCTGACAACTTGATCATGTATAAAAGCCGAGAACCCATCGAAGCAGACGCACTTGTGAGCCGATGCTGGAAGAAGCGACTGGCTCGGCATTCCGAAAATGTGACATTTTGGTGGATATTTCAGTGATTTCTCTTTACTTTGGAATAATACTTGTGGTCTGTATCTCACAGCATTCATGTTGCCTGGAAACTAGATGTGTGGAGTCATATTAATAGTGAAATGTCTTGATCGCTCAGGTAGACAAAACGCTTTGCGTCGTTGCCAAGCCCAGGGTCCCTTCATCTCCTAGCAGCGTTGGCAGACAGTCGAATTCGAATGTGAGTGTGCGGTAAGTGGTAGCATGTCGTCTGCTTCGCTTCTCATCTAGGTAGTGTTGTAATACCTGCTCTCAAATAATACAACGTGCTTTCTCTAACCCGTCGAAAGGCAGTACTTTAAAGATACACATTTTTAATCAACGTGTTATTTGGAAAATGAACCTTCTTTTACCTCTTCGGCATAAGTTTCATCTTGTCGAGAAGATCGGAAAGCAGCTAAACTGTTTACTGTGGCATATCAAGTGTGGCTAACAGGTGGTATAGGCATAATTTGCTTTCCACGGTGGTATGGCTTGATTGGGGAAAATGGGGGAAAACAATACAAAAAAATAATGAAACAAAATACATGAGCAAATAAAGGAAAATGATGAATAAAGGGTGAATAATGTCCAAACAGGGAGTTGACATATCCAGAGTGGTGATTTTTAGAGACATTGTACGGAAAGGTCACATCTGTAAGCAGATGGGCAAATGGGGGAGGGGGCGTAGACGTTGTTATTATTCACTCACATATATTTGTGGTTCAACTTCCCAGGGTCTCTAATTGATCCAGGAAGCATGCGGTTTTCAATGAAAACGTTGAAACAGATGAAAAGTAGAAAGAAAAAAAATATTAAAAAGAAATGTTCAAGTCATCAGAAACAAGTGTAGCATTGAAATGAGAGTGAAAACTGTTTTGATAACGCTAAAATGTATAGGTCTGTTTTTTAAATAAGTCATGTCTAATAATTGTATTTCGATGAGCCATGCGAAACTTTTGAAGCCTAAGAAAGTGAAACTTTCTTATTGATATGATGAACTATAAATATAGTGTAGTATTATTTCTCTTACATATATCATCGGTAGTAGTAATGTTTTAGAGTTCTATTCATTTTCCTTACTTGATCTAATAGTCTCAGTTCAGAATCTCTTATTTTTTAAGGAGATGATTAAGTGGAATTTAAAACAAAAACAACAAACATGACAGAGAGTGGTGGCTAAAATACTGGGTTTCGAGACAATTTTGGATCTCCTACACATATTATATTGGCCCGACGTCTGCTTTAGCAAACCTCACTCGACATAATTCCTCGTGTTTGGGAGAACATGTGAGCACGTGCTTTTCTAACAAATTAGTCTCTTTCACGTCGTTTTGGTCAAAACTGTGAGTACGCTTTGCATTCCACCCTTCTTTGTTCCACTCATATCATTCCAGGATAAATCCATATTTCTTTGTTCTCCTTTCTTTATTAGTTTTTTTCTCTCTTCTGTTCTATATCCAGTAATTTATTTCTTTTGTTTGAAAACACGCGATGCGAAAACGACTTCTCGGTTTGTCTTCGCGTCTGTATAAATCTGTTTGTTTAGACGACGAGCTTAAATGAGTCCATGAGGAGTCGGGGGGGGTGTCCTCGAAAGCTTTGTTCGACAAAACATTTAAGATATCATTTTTTTGTCTTTTGCAAATAATAAGGTGCTAATAATTACCTGGTGTTGATAATGGCACAAATGGCTCATGATTGTCTTAATGACAGATGTTATGATACTCAAATTAATTTGTTTACTCAGAGCAATTAAATGATAAAGCTGATCGTTTAATAATGATCTGCATCTTAGCGTGTCTAATGAATTTTGTTGTAGCGTAGAAAAATGATGATTGTCACACACAACATATTTTAATACATAATCATACCGAGTACATCATTATAATTCCATGGTAATTCCATCACCTCTTCATCTGTCACCAATGAACATTACATTGTATATGCCCTATGTTTCGCTGCCTATATATCAAATCTCGGTTGCTGTTCTGTTTGTGATAGTTAATTTATGAATTGAACTTTTCTAATTTTATTTACAATTTACTGCATTTATTAAATCTATATTTATATGGAAAAAGTCAAACTTGATTTGAAAGACTTTCTATTAAAATTATTGGTCACTGCAACTATAGTCGAGGTATGCCATGCCTCACTCGTTAAACCCATGGAAAGTCGAATAAATGTGAAAACTTTTCTTCTATAAGAAATAAGAAGAGGAATGCGTTTACCATCTGTCTTCTTTAATTCGATAGATCATTATGATTTTTATGATGAAGTTCACCCAACAATAGGTTGATTTGAACAAAACTTTACAAAATAAAGAGCGCACTGAAAATTCATCAACATCGGATTTAAAACAAGAAATCAATTCAATATTTCAGTTTTGTTTAATGTTACAAAACAGTTTTATGTACAACAGGTGCAGTGTATAAAATTTAAGGGGGCCATTGATGTCACACACTCACTAGTTCGTGTTTGTTTGCTTATACGGAATACGAGAATATATCGAAAACCTCCTTCAATGTATAATATGATCTGGCTGCTCCACCGAATAATATTTGAAATCACAATTGACGTAATTCATTAAGATTCAATCCCCTTTAATTTCAAATCAACAAAATTGAAATATTTGATACTTCAAGAGAGAGAGAGAGAGTGTGTGTGTGATTGGCATCGTCTAATGTAAAATTCCAAATAATTTTCACAAAAAGCAACAGACTAAAACAGATTTAAGGTCACTTTCATTTGTAAGATTGGAATAAGAGATAGTGTTGCAATGTAATTAAAAATATTGAACCTTTATTAAAGCTTTGGGGAGACTGTCTATGGAAACATACAATGTAAAAAGATTTTATTTTACACCCGACTTTGAGAGGGAATTTTCAGGGATATTATTATTTTTATTTTTTAAAGCTCTTATTCAAATCAATTTGCTGTTGAGGTTAGCTTAGTCGTAAGATAAGTAAGAAAATAATAATGGCATGGTGATATTTTCCCAACGAGCGAAAATATCAACGACAAGTAAGTTGTAGCCTAAACAGGAACGCCTGACACCATAGTATGAGATAAGTGGTGGGTGGGAGGGGCAGTTCTCGCTCAACAAACATTTCTTTCTTCTCGATCGCGTCAGCTCTTCAAGATTCAAAGCTCCTCGGGTAATGAGACCGTATCATATATGTGTCGCTTTTTTAAATCTTACAAATTTAGCTTTATTTGTTTGTGATGCATCAGTGTCGTGATCTATGCGATCAAGTTGGCTATGGATTGTATTATTTCAATCATATCGAAAGAAAACGGTTATATCCAGGGATACTCCCTTTTCAGGGTGAAACGGAAATCCCATACCAAAAGTTCTGTGAGAAGATTTAACCCACCACCGCGCCGGTTGGTTACTTTATGGATACATGCACCAATAGCATAGCGTGCCGTCTTTTGCCGTGATATTATCCATAGAATAACAGTCGAACCCCCAACATGTTTCCGCCGATACTGATTTCGTATTATTTTACCCTCATTTTGTTTAACATAAGGGATGCTAGGTTATGATTTGCTGTATGCTGATGTACACATTTCCTTAAAGGTAATGGGACCTGTCATAAGAAATTGGGATTGGTTTACAAAATGGAACCGGAGGAGGGTGCCCAGTGGGACGCACCCGAGACCATGGGGTGTGCTTTTCGGGTCCATGTTGACCCCCCTTTGGGAGTCGCTTGGCTTGGATTGGTATAAGATCGCACCTGTGCCGTGTACATTATTTTCATATTCCCCTATCATTCCCCCCTTGTCTATTCGTTTCCTATCTTCTAGGCTATGCGCTCTCCGTCGTCCAAATTAAAAATAGTGATTTATGCTTTACCAAAACAAGAGGTGGAGTATCTTTGAAAAAAAGAAGTGTGAATTATTACCAGATAGATAATACGGTCTATTCCTAATTATGGCAAGGTTCACGACAAGAGCATCAATGGATGAAATACTGTTTCATATATTGAAAAACATACATCAAAACATATTGTTGGAACGATGATTATTACGAAATCATTACGTTTGCTTGGTTTTTTATTTTTTTGCAATCAAAATAAAATATTCTTTCTTTTCTCAGTGGAGGTGCCGGCGCAGAGTGGTCTGTGGCGATCCCCAGTCAATCGACAATGCTCTTTTATTCTACATTCAAATAAATGGAAATGCTGTATGCATTCTTGTGGGGTGTTGAAGAAACTTGCGATCAATTGCAAGTCTATTTCGGTCCCTAAAGCAATCATATGCCTTGCAGTTAATTGCAAATTAGTGATTGATTGCTAATCTGCTCCTTGAAACAAGAAGTTTAATCTTATTTGCTATAACTGATGTTGATCTATCAGTTGTAAAATTGCAACAGAATATTTTCGATTGATCGCAAATATTTTCTTGCAACACCCCTAAGTAACTATAGGTGTGCACTTGCGTGTTTTTTTATATGAAATAGATATATATTCTTTTTCCTGAAATAACATGCCAAATGAAATACTTTTCTGCCTCTTTTTAATACTTTACTTTTTTATAATTGAAAAGTAATTTCAATCAAGGCTTGGCACCAACATGACCAATAAGCGCCGGTATACTGGTATATGATAATCATGGGGATCCCTCTCAAAACCTCAAATCACCATCTGCGCATGTTCAAAAAATTGAAGGCTTTTTTTATGTTTCAATGCAGAAAACTAGCAGAATAGGGCCTTGTAAACACAGTCTTAAAATTATATATTATTACTTAAAAGAGAAATGAGAGAAATACGCTGTAGAGAGGGAGGGAGGGGGGGGGAGAGGAAATTAAAACATAGAGAGTTTGAGAGGAGTAGAGACTTAAAGTAGAGATTAGAAAGACGATTGGAACTTCCATCGTCTGTTAAAACGTTTCAGTCCTTCTCACCACGTTTCGGCAACATTTTGATATGTATCCTTTTGTTGTTTTAGAAGATTATCATAACGGTTAAGTGATTTATTAAAACAAGGAAACATTTACAGGTTTTAGCCCCCCAAGGGAATTCAACAGCCTGAAATCCATATTGAAATAATGCGAATAGCAGAAAGATTTTACACGTATACGTGGTAGTTACTGGTTTGATCGTGGAGCTAGGATCTATGGTTTGATGCAGATACGAAGGACTTCCTCCTCCCAATGAGATGAGCTAGAATGACACTGTTAGAAAATGTATCCTTAAAATAAAAGAAGTTCCTGCAGCAGAGTCTCGAGAACACCTGTAATCTTACCAGATTGCGTAATCTTACATTATATCATGTAAAATTACGGGAAATTGGCATATGGAACCTTACAAATTTCCTCGAATAAAGCACCATTTCCCCCTTTTTAAACCTACCTGTTGTGTTAAATTATAGAAAAATTCTTGTCTCGTGAATTTACAGAATGATTCTGTTATTGCTTTCTGCAAAATCTTGTTTTTTCTGTAAAATCAGGTTTTTTGTTAACAGTGTAGGGACATCCTCACTCTGTCGTTAACATCAATACACAGTGGTGCTTGTATAGTGACTGCACTACGAGTGCTCATTTTCTAGTTTAAATTTGAACGAGAAAATCAGCATGCAGCAGTATAATGCAGTCACTATACAAGCACTGTAAATAAGCACTTCATTTTTTTACAGTGATGCCAGAAAAATATATGAGTTCATGTTTTGAAACCTCCACAATGTAAAACCGATAAATGCATGGATAATTATTTATGTGCATTTGATTTGCATTTTTTTTTTGCTTGAAGCGAACAAGATTTCAGATACAATCATTAACTAAAAAATTGGCCATCAAAACTGGGTTAATTTTTGATAGGATATTGTTGGTTCTCCTCTTATGATAATTCATATGATATGTGTTCTAGGATCCTGGTCAAATTGACTTTAAAAAAAATCAAGTCAATTTTGGCTCGTCTCATTTCGATGTTGTCAGTGTTATGGGATCCAATTACCTACAAATCGTATGCAAAATGTGCAGAATTATGATAAATGTGGCGCGACTGATGCCGGCACGTGTTAAAAGCAATCAGACTCCCTCGTATTCTTTTCCAAAGAAATATATTTATTTTTCTCAGACAGCTGATTCCACAAAGTATAACCACGCAGACACCTTCTATGTTAATTTATTGAAACGCTCATGTTTATTCATGTATAGAATATTCAGAGACCATGGAACATTTATTGAAAGTGGGGAATAGGGGTAAAATGATTTGCGAAAGTAATAGCGCAATATTGGACATCTGTGCACCTTCCTCGCATTGCCAATAGGAGGATCTACATTTAGTGATCTCAATGTTCAAATGTTCATAACTTTCTAAGTATCTAGTCAACGTGTCTCAGTTCTTCACACTTTCATTGATCTGTTTCTTTGATTTATCTCTTTTATATGGATCCAATGGTTTTATCCTTTAAATCATCGCTTTGATTAACTAAGTCTATCCATAAATTAAGTGTTCTTTTTATGGGGCAATATAAGTTTCGTATCATGGACGAAGAGATTTGCTATTAGGGATACTTTGCATAAAAGTTTTGTCATAAAAAAACCCTTGGCAAATAATAACTCAGGCAAACAAAATTATGCCATTGAAAATTAAACATTAAAAAAAAAATTATGGCAAAAATTTTATGCAATGGGTCCCAGAAAGAGATGTTTGGGGCAAATTTTCAGCGTCCAAAGAGCAGAGTTGTTCACGTGTGATATCGCATAAATTGATCTTCATAGCACAAGCGCTGTTAGCATTCAAATATCCATAACTTGCTTATTTTTCTGGTGGTACTTCCATTGATCTTATTATTTCATTTTCCTGTTTTCATACAAGCTATCTTGTTCGAAGGATTTCATTCTCATCTGTTTCGTCTACGTCCATGTTACCAAAATAATAAGATTATTATTTTTTAATGTGAAAGTTTGTGCAAAATGCTGCACCCCCACGCCAAAAAATAAAGAAGATATGTGATAGATGGGCGATGGCTAGTAAAGAAAGAAAATTATATTCAGTCCGATTTATTAATTTTTTTAAATATATATCATTCATCCTCATGCTTTACAAATCAATAAATAATTAATGCAAGCAAATAAGTATGAAAAGAGTGTCGATTGCATGTTGGTAAGAACCGTGGTGTTGTTTCGGAAAGAATGGATGTCCCAAAATTTTTATTTATTCCCTTTTTTGTTGTAAAGTGGGATAGATGGCATTTCCAGTCCAAACTGGTATAAAGAAAAGCAACCATCAAGGTCAAGGGGTAACCTAAAGGAGGCAAGCCAGCCAACCCCATAACCAACCTTCATCATCACCAGCTCAATCGTCTCGTTACCCCTATTTACACCAACTCGCAAGCTGGCCGATATACCATGAACACCGATACCATATCTTACCCCGTGCACTGTTAAAACTGACACCAGTTGGTGTTAATAGAGGACCGCACCCTGAGGTGTTAAAATGACATCCTAGAGATTGAACATAACACCAAAAAGTGTCAATTAACAACCTGTGTTGTATAACACCTATTGGTGTTAAACCAACACTGTCAATTTAACACGGGTGTAAAAGACCTGGCGTGGTCCTCGGTGTACACCGGTTAACACCACAGTTCTTTTGTTGTGTGTAGTATTGATACAGTCATGGGTATGTGAGTCTGGCGTCGTTCGTAGAAGTTTGGCCGATGTGTGACATGCTCAAACAGAAGATAATCACGTGACCTGCCAGGGTAGCGTCTTATTTTGTTCGGAAGGTGTTGCGTACGACACAATCTTCCGCGTGTTGAGACGAAGATGGGAGCGGGGGGGGGGGTCCCGTTTTCTTTGCGAGCAAGCAAACAAGTCGTCCTCGGGTAAACAGCACTTTACGCCAGCATTAACAAAGGTATATTTCAGCCATCCTTGTTTTGCCTGCTGTAGTAGCAGCAATCTCGACCCGTACCACCAGAAAAGTGCTTCCAGTACCCAGGGACACGTCCCTTCCTTCTCTTGTCGGTTTACCCTGGCCCATTCGCCTTGCTTTCTCCATCCTCTCCTGGGGCCCGTTGCAGAAAGATTTGCGTTTAAACGCAAGTCAAAAAATCAATCGCAAGTCCCAAATACGCGCTGTTGATTGGTTGAAAATCAAGTTGCGCGTGATTTTTAGAATTGCGTTTGATTGCAACTCTTTCTGCAACGGGCCCCTGACCTGCCAACCCAAATAATCTTCTCATCAAACATATCTCCATTATATCGATCCAAACAGGACCCAATCTGTTGAAACAATCACAGCTTTCATACCGGCCCTGAAACGCACGCTTCTTTTTTTTTAAACAAGATTCGGACCAGACAATCGATTTTGCAGCCCATTTCCCTTTGCTCCTCCTATTCTGCATGTTCTGTATAACGTTGACCGCACTTCTGTAACCCCCACTCCCCTCTCCCTAACACCCCTCCCGCGAAAGAAGAAGTTGTATATGAAATTATGATTGAAACATATACTCACTTTCCGCCGCAGCATACACAAAGGGTGTCTACGGGCGTATCTCTCCACATTTTTTCTCACTTATTTATTGTTTAGTTAGTTTTGTTTGTTTTGCTATTTAGGGACCCACGCCTTATTATGTAAACATAACTTGTACATATTTAAATTATTTTATGATAAAGTGATTTTGTACGAATGCATGTGAAAAAATGTGAAGAAAACATATGTTTATATGAATGGATATACATTGATTTGCTGTCAGTGGTCGTATCACTAACAGACGACCGGTCATTTTTTTTAATTTACTGTTGCAAGTCGTACCATGTCATGTCCTTTCCTGAGCACATCCCTGGATAGTTCAAGGACGACCCCCTGGTATAATGGGTTGCCCTAATAAAAGCGCACTTGAATTTGCGTTGGGTTCGGTCCACTTTGGGTATGAAAACATATGTTTGAGATTCAGACTTGAGGCTTTCGGTTTAGGACAGTACTTAATAACTTAATAGACAAATAATACTAATGTGATCAACAATTTTGTTTTTGATCATTGATATCATGCTGGAAAGGATGTATCCTTAAAGGTCAGGTCCACCCCAGCAAAAATATTGATTTGAATAAATAGAGAATAATCAAACAAGCAATATACTCAAAATTTCATCAAAATCGGATGTGAAATAAGAAAGCTATGACATTTGAAAGTTTCGCTTATTCTTTCACAAAACGGTGATATGCACAACTCAGTGACATGCAATGAGACAGTCGATGATGTCCATCACTCATTTATTATTTTTTATTGTTTAAATTATACAATATTTCAATCTTTACAGATTTGACAATAAGGACCAACTTGTTCCACGTGTTCAGGGAGATATAAAACTTTTTTTCACAGGACAATGAGGAGAAAATTAGAATAAATCATATTTCATACAATAAAATACAAAAGAAAAAGTGAGTGAGTCAAGTCATCAGTTCCCTCATTTGCATACCGACCGGGATGTGCATATAACTATTTTGTGAAATTAAGCGAAACTTAAAAAAAATGTCACAACTTGCTTAATTTACATCCAATTTTGATGAAGTTTTCAGTGTTATGCTCGTTGGACTTTTCTCTTTTTATTCATATCGACATTTTGTTTGGGTGGACTTGTCCTTTAATAGACAAAATATACTAATGTGATCAACAATTCTGTTTTTGATCATTGATATCATACTTAAAAAGGATGTCTCTTTAGTAATATCTGTTGAAATGAGATGGAATTTTTTTCGAATCGCTTGTCTATACTTCCTAGAAAAATGGAGCATCGTTCAGGTTTTCTCCAAAAGGTACAGATTAGAAAAATCAAGACCAATCCAGGAAGTTCGCTTGTTAATTCTTTGACAAAAATAGGGGAAATGCATTGCCGCCTATATTAGATGAGTGGCAAGTTCGGCGAATTCGTGCGTATAATTAAAATGAAGGTGCAGATGTGTGCAAAGTGAAGAGAGAAAGAGACATTGGAGATAGAGGGGGAGAGGGGGGCTGTAGGAGAATAACGAATAAATAATATGAAAATTTACCCATAAAATATGTAAAATTCATGGAACAAACCTGGGGAGCGTTTCATGAAAGGATTTTATCCGACAAGTCCTGTTTTATCCGACAATTACCATAGCAACAGGACCTCTCAGCCAATCAGAATCAGGGAAAGTTGTCAGATCTGACAACTTGTCAGACATGAATGTTGATGAAACGCTCCCCAGGATGAATGAACGAAAGAATGAATGAATGAATGAATGAATGGATGAATGAATGGATGGATGGATGAATGAATGGATGGATGGATGGATGAATGAATGGATGGATGAATGAATGGTTGGATGAATGATTGATTGAATGAATGAATGAATGAATGAATAGATGAATGATAGAGAGAGATCAATGAAGAGGTGGGGGTATGAGACAGAGTTGTACGAGTCTATGTAGATATACTGAAGGGTTTGCGATTGAATTTCCAATAAATTTCATTTCCGGCTTTACAATTTTATCTTTCTGAGAATGGGGGCATAGTATTTTCTTGGACTGTCTCTCTTCATATTTTCATGTTGTATGAGAAACAAGAATAGTACTGATGTTGATTCCTTTTCAAAGAATAATAGTTATTTATAACTTGTATGAGTCTATTCCTCTTAATCATGTTCACAAATGTTTTTAAAGGATTTGCTAACTTTGGAAAATTATGATTTGTAAGTGTGTATGTGAAGGACAATGTAGAGATTGAATACAATTATTAGATGTTTCCAAATCTTCATTAAAAATACATGAAATTGTTAGAAAATGTTAGCTTCCCCCTCTCCTCGGCAATTCGGTACACTTCCCTGCACTTTTTTAAATTCAACCCTTAATGTTGGTATGCTGATGGGGGACAGCGGATGAATCAAGTCTGTTGATAGTCAAGGTTAAGTTGAGCATTCTAGAATTAAGAAAGTTATTCGCGAAATATAAGGTAAACTATTTTTTTTTTTGGGGGGGATTTATCAATTCTTTCGGGGGGTTTAATCACAGAGAGTTTTGTAAAATTCTGTTTAAAAAGAAATGAAAAGGGTAGTTTCTGGTTCTACTGCATTAGCTTGTTATGGCAGATATGTTGCAATTCCCTCAAAATGTCCCTTTGAATTCACAAAGAAATAGGAATATTGTACATTAAAAAAAGCATACAATGCATGACGAAATAGCGTGACGATATCAGCTCACCCATTTCCATGCCTCGCATTTTATTTCATGTACGATGAAAATCTCTGTTCTGTTTGTTTTTTATTTATCTCCGATTAGATGAAATTGGCACCGTTGTGCCTTTTTCACTCCCCCTCTTTTTTTTTACTTCAATCATGTTCATAATATACCAGAGAATGTGCGCTTGATTTTTATCACTGATACGGTATATTGGCTATATTAAAGGGGAAGTTCACCCTGAAGAAAACTTTTTTGTGAAAATAGCAGAAAAAATAGTAAAAAATATTGGTGAAGGTTTGAGGAAAATCCGTTAAAGAGTAAGAAAGTATTAGAGTTCAAAATTTTGGATTTGTGACGTCATAAACGAGCAGCTGCCCAATGTGTTATGTAATATAAAATGTATGAATTTCAAATTTTGTATGGTTCCTGAGGACTTAATTTTGTTTTCTTTTCATGATCGGGTATGAAATGATTTGTCTATTGATATACAAAAGTTACAGTGAAAACCATTTTCAATTTTCTGAGAAAATGACATTTCATTGATTTTTTACCATTCGCTATGTAGGAATGCTGCTCGCATATGACGTCACAAATCAAATAATTGAAATTCTAATAACTTTTTAATTATTTGATGAATTTTTCTCAAACCTTCGGCAATATTTTTTATTATTTTTTTTTGCTATTTTTACAATAAACTTTTTGTCAGGGTGAACTTCCCCTTTAATATAATGATTACCCGTACAAAATTGAGTTAATAAGAATATCTCACTGTTAACAAACTCTCAGTGATAAGTGTAATAGTCAATGCCAAATGGCATTCGTATTTTTCATATTGTCTTTGTTCACCTGCCAATAGATTGAATTAACAAAATACTTTAATTTTTTGTTTGTGATCATGGTCATGGATATTGCTTGACTTTATGTGTGATTTTTTTTCCTTTCACAAAGTGGTTTTATGGGGAAGGGTAAAGCCGGACGATTCCGCTTTGTCTTGAAAATAACTTTTCTTAGTTTGTCTGTTATAATACGCAAGCCTTCCCCATTCTTGATTTATGACCTCGCTCCCCGCTTCCATATCTCAATGTCACCCCCAAACACACACACCCACACACACACCACCACCACCATCACCACCAAAACACCACCATATCTTCCTTGTACCTTCTCAGTCTATTTCTCAATATGCTTATCGATGTTAAGATTTTTTTTTTTCATATTGTAGTTGTAAATTTTGTTTTTGTTTCTGCAAACAAAAGTAATGGTTGACGAATATAATTAATCTAATTCATGCAGGAATTCTCTTTTTAGATTCATATAAAGTATCTTGAGATGATTGATGTTCTCGCATCATGTTGTTGCGAGTGTCTTTTTTTTAAGCATTGTTCATTATAAACACTACATTGATGCCCGTGTGGAAAAAAAATACCGAGACTAGGGTGAATCCTTAGCCCCCTCCCCTCCCCTTGGTCTGGGTTGATTTATAATTATGCAGTATAGAAAAAAATATTGGGTAAATTTTAACCAGCACGAGATTAATTATCTGTCCAACCAATTTTGGGCAGTATTTTACCCAATGCGGGAAGCGCAGTGTCCAGTAAGGCAAAACGATAAGTAGCAATTACTTTAGAATGGGCAAAATTTTCATCACACTGGATAAATAAAAATGCCCCAAAGAAATGCCCAATGTTGGTTTTGACACATAATTACCATCAATGAGCACTTCTACCCAATACTTTTTGGAGAGTATGATGGTAATATACCCCTATGTATAGTATTCAATTGAGAAAGCAAAATATGACTTCACTTTTAATTGTTTCGTCTTGTCTTCTATCAAAAACACTGGAAGCGCAACTGCTATCTGTACATCATACACGCGGCAACCAGATACACCTTACATTTACACTACACTGAACACTAGCTCTACACCATATTTGATAACTGAGCATCTTTACATTATTTTAGCACTGAATCCCACTCCTGCCACCATCAGATTCAATCAATCACACCGTTCGCGTCTTCAAACCACTACCATTAGACTCCCGTCAATCCACGCCAAATCATAAAAATATTATGTCCCAGGCTCACTCATTTTTCGCTTTCCAAATAAGGACATTCCCAAACATCTTACCGCGTCTCTCATAAAACTAGAGGAGGATATAAGAATGAGAGTGGGTGAGAATGTTTAAATGTTAGAGGAAATAAATATTGTCGAATATGGGAAATGTTAAATTTGCAATAAATATCATGATAAGGTAAACATTGTTTGTAGGGTCTTTGCCTCAACGAACCCAACCTGTACGAACTCTGACAATTGCATTATGTTGATACGAATAGAATGAAACGTTTGAAGCGCATGGCTAGCAATCTCAAATAATTTAAAATAATTGAATTAATGTACAAGTTCAACATGCGAAAAACGAAATAGACAACCAGTTTTAATCAATGTCATTCATTAATTTACTTATTTATGGTTGGCAATTTCAACAATTTGATGATGGTTTATCAACAACAGATGAGACATGATGGATATAGAGGATGCGTGATGGCTCGGTAGGTATAGAGCAGGGGATTCGGATATGTTGACCCGGGTTCGATTCCCACTTGGTGCGCTATTACCCTTTGGCAAGACATCTATCCTCATTGTAAAGTCGCTCGGGGAGGACCTTAAGCCTTTGGTTCGCTGGTTACTTGCTAACAAGAATTTATGCTTTTGTAGCAATCAGGTAAAAAAAAATCGCCCCAATCCTTGCAATAGTGATTAGAACATTGAAATGATTTAGGATTTATGCAAATTGATTTAAGCAGTCAATCGAGCGCATCTGAAGAGGTAGGGCCTACTCACTACCTTTGAAAATATGAAAATAAAACAGGGCCTTGCCCTAAAAAATTAAGCCCTGTAATTTGACAAAAACAGTTATGGATTGATGTCTCTTTAAATGACGTCCTTATGTAGATGAGATTCGAACCAGTGTCTTTTGACTGAAAGTCATATAAACCACTGTACTGCGGCGTCCAACCAGTGGTCAAAGTGGAGGGTGATAAACAGTGTGCAAGTAGGATATATGCCCAGTGTTGTTGAATAGCAGCAGGTCACCGGAGTTACACACACGGATGTTCATGCTTAGGTCACCAATATGTAAAAATATTGATAGTGATGATGATGGTGATGATGATGATGGTGATGATGATGATAATGATGATGATGATGAAGATGATGATGACAGTAATAGTAATAATGATAATATTAATGATGATAATAATTATGATAACAATAATAGTAATAGTAATGATAATAATCATAATAATAAATTGTGATGATGATGACGGTAATGATAATGATAAAATAATATGAAGAAGAGGAGGAGGAAGGATAAAAAGAAGAGGAGGAAGAAAACAGATGAAGAAGAAATAGAAGGACGAAGAGAAAAAGAAAAGGGGAGAATAAGAAGTAGCAGTAGAAGAAGTGTGCTGTAATTGTTGCTCTGTAATTGTTTCATTTTTTGTGCAAAAAAAATTAAGGGGAAAAAATCGTTGGGTATCCGGAAAATGTCTGCTCTACTGAATCTAGGCAAATTGTGATTTTCAAAAAGAAAGTTCTATGTTTCAGGACGTGGGTGTCTTGTGACAACTTTGTGATGCATTTCTTAACACGAGAAACCACCTTGTCACCAAACAAAGTACATTGCCTACCTAGCAAGAAGCTATATGGAATTGTCATCGACCTCGTTATGAACTTGAAGAAAAACGACCATGCTACCCCCCCTCCCCCTTCACTCTCCATCGTCTACGAGATTAACACAATTATTTCTCTGTTAAAGTGATTGGTTAACATTGGTTTGACTTTTAGAAAATCTGAGCTAGAAGGTCACACTTGTCACCTGTGTCTGTGATATGTTACAAAAATGAAGCCCAGAAAAAATTGCGTTCGAAAATAATTATTTAGTGCTTCAAAAATTGAAATATAAAGTGACCAGAAACACCATCTTAATTTCATCCCATACACTTATGTGTACTATTTAGGTGTCTATAAGATACCTATTTACAAAATCGGGGATTGCCTTGTAGTTTTCGCTTTTCATTCTCAATAATGGTTATTCTCGGGGTTTATTAGTTCTAATACATGCACTTGTACACATGTTTCATCTTGGTTTGAGATTTTTTTAAATCGGCTGCTCACAAAGTTAAACAATACCTTTAAACCATGGGCCTACATGGTTAAACCTATCTGAATTCAATGCCAGCTCGGCCACGCGTAGGATGCAACAATCCGCCTCCTTGTTACAGTTGTAATCCAGATCTTAACAAGATGGAAAGAACATTACGCTTTTCAGTAAAAAAAAAAAAAGACACACTACAAACACAAAGGGCGGGAGGGAAGGAAGAAAGGGCCGAAGAGTAACATCATTTTCAGCCCTTTGAAAAAGAATGCCACACCTTGGCCGTTTTAAGGAGTGATTTACCCCTTTCATTTTTCTTAAGAGTGGAGGACGAGGTTGGGGGCGAAGGGGGAGGGGCGGGGTCGAAAACAAAACAAAAATCAATGGTAGTAACAGATGGATGAGAGTGTCGACAAAGTGGGGTAAGTTACCAGAGCTCGAAATTCGACTGTTCTTGAATCTTTCGACACCACTAAGATAGTTTTAACTGTTCGATATATGTACAGCGCTAGCGCTATATGAATTGGTACACGGTTCCGAAATCTTGAACATAACCCCCACCACCCCCCCCCCCTAAAAAATCCCTCACAACAATACATTAACCTGTTTGGCATCTTTGATGAATATTAGGCAATTTGAATGATTCGTTGTAAAGTTAATACACTCTTGTAATTGTCTTTACAATCAATTGTTACTTTCACTTTGAACGACATCACCTCAAATTTTAGACTACATTACCAAAAATTGTTCATTAAACAAAGCGGAATTTTCTTCATTGACTTAAAATATTTTCTTATTCCCAACCCCTTTCCTGACTTTATTCACTTCTTTCTCTGTATGTTATTTTCTTCTTTTTCTTTCATTTTCTCTGTCCTTATTTGTCCTATTTTATAAATTTTCAATGGGTTTTATTCCCATTTAGCTGAAAGTTTGAATCCGATCTATTCGAATTGCTATGCGATGTAAACCTTTTTAATACAGTGTTTATTGTTTGTCGAACTTCAAATGGTACAATAGGAAAGATAATTTTGACACTAAAACAGATCCACAGTCGTGCGTTAAGTATTGAGTACATAACAAACAGTTTTATGGAATGATTAGTAATACAAATTATAGGCCTATTCTTTCTTTTTGTTTAATGAAAATATGTTGGCCTGTAATGTCTAGTACTTATGGCTAATGGTGAGACACCAACCGTGTGGTTGAGCACGTTGAAGGAGTTTTTTTGTTTAAATAAAATAAAAATATCATCTCCACACGGAAATATTTTCAGTGGGAACGGAGCCAGGTAATGAGACACCCGAAAGCCCTTCTCTAGACACCGGGATATAACACTTCGCACTTTTCGGAGATTTATTGCAAATCTTCGTGCCTTGTTCTTCCCAAAAACGCAGCATCCATACCCAAGACGGGAAGTTTTGTTTCAGTTGCGGATTGAGGTTCGATTGGTGCCTTCTCGTCTTGAGAGCTTGCCGGGATTCTTCCAAAGGATTTGATTTCGCCAAAAGTGCCCATTATTCACACCAGTGTAACCGATACGAAAACAAACTGTACATCATAAATGACCGTTGTTTTGACCGGTTGCACGCCAACCTGAATTCGCAGAAGTCAAGAAGAACCAAATAAATTACGTAAAGGGGGGGGGGGGTGGGTTGGGTGAAGTTCTATAATGATGATAAATGTGATGATATTAATGTATACAAGACCGGATGCAATGCAAGAGTGGAATCAATCATGCAACGCACGTCAATTCAGAAGTTGTTAAACATGTTGAATACATTAATTAAAAAAAAACGAAGGCTTCTTTATTGCAAAAAGGAAAGTACATTGTGGAAGTAAAATAAGCAGACAATAATGTTTTGTAGTCTGAAATAGTATCTTTGGATATGTTATAGATGAAATTTGTTTTAAAAAGATATGTTTTGTTCGATTATTTGTTTGTTACTACATATTTTTCGACATGTTCGTTTTTCTATTTTTTTTTGGTTTTAACCTGAATGAAATAAGTAAAAAATAGAATTGTGGTTGAAAATGGCAAACGTTTGTAAAAATGAACAATACATTAGAAAATATATTGAAATACAATGTTTTTGGTGATGAAGTTGCAACCTAACTTATATTCAAGTCCCGTTGCAAAGCACAACACATAAGAATCTTTAGGCCACTCGGAAGGGCTCGAAATAGTTTCCCATCTTTCTCATCACCTCTTCTTTATTCTATCAAAACGTAACTCATCTTGGCGCGTAAAATTGTCATTCTATTAAGTTGACTTTGATGACGAGGGTTACGGCTTTATTTTCGGCTCGAGTTGTAAATTCTTGGGGGTACATGCGAATAATCACAAAACAATCCATAAGTGGGTCACTCTCAATAGGATGAGAGGGATAGTGAACGATAGAAAGGAAGAAAGACGGGGCATAAGGGGCATAGAGGTTTAGGTAGACAAGACATCGAACAGACATTAAAATTAAGATTTTAAAAAAATTATAAGAAGACAAGGAGATGTGTAGAATAATAAAAATGGGAATAAAAATGAAAAGGGGGTGATCTGTTATACTATTTTTCTTAGAGACAAGGGGTAGCAACGTGAGTAATAACGATCAGATCAGATTGATTTAGGTATTCTTATTTTGAAATGAATAACGTGGACCATTGAAAATAATTTATGAGAACATTCAATGAATATTGATAATGTAGATGAAGTGAGTTCAGACAAATTTGGGGAGAGAAGAAAGGAGAGGGTGAGTGACTTTTACTTTTTGTGTATTATGCTTGTTAAAAAAAAGTAGAAAAGGGTAAGATATTCTGGATAATATAAGAAGAGGAGGAGAGGAAGATAGAGAGGAAATAGTGACCGAAAGAGAGAGAGAGAGAGAGGGGGGGGGGAAGAATCAACTTTACAAGCGTGTTGTTTTCTATCACTTTCAGCCATCCATTCATCCTCTCTTTCGTGGGATCTCGATGACAACAATATCATAACACAAAGTCAGAGAAGCCGAGCCATCAAATGAAGATTCCCACAACTTGTTTTTCTCCCATCCCACCTCCTCCCACGGTCGTCGTCACCCCCCCCCCACCACTCCCCGTAACCCTCCATTTGTTTCCCACACCGATCAAACCGAGTCCCCAATTTCTATATTGAGCAGTCTCATAACACACTTTCCCCTAAGCCTGTAGCTTTTCTAGGCAAAGCCTCATCTTCCCTTTTTACATTCAAGATCAATATATGATTTTTTTTGTCTAAAAATAATGAAGATCGAAATCAGTGATTGGAGAAGAGCCACGAAAACAAAATTCCCAGTGACATTGTTTTTCATTTATCAATCGTGTTTAAAAAAAATATATATATATTCAACCTGTTCAATAATAATCAACATCGATGATACCACTACAATTTTTTACATTCAAGATCAATATATGATTTTTTTTGTCTAAAAATAATGAAGATCGAAATCAGTGATTGGAGAAGAGCCACGAAAACAAAATTCCCAGTGACATTGTTTTTCATTTATCAATCGTGTTTAAAAAAAATATATATATATTCAACCTGTTCAATAATAATCAACATCGATGATACCACTACAATTTGTGACATTATTGATGGTGATGAAGAAGACAGTGTAGACATATATTAATGCAACCAAATCTATTTTTTGATTTATGAAAATATCGATGTAAGTAAATCAACATTTAGTTCTTTTCACATTATGCTGCGTTTTCACAAAATAAACACCACAATTATTCCGATAAATCATACAGTCAAGCTTGCTGAATGTGTACAGCATCTTGGAGAAAATACATTCCGTCATTTTGTATTAGCATAACGTTATTAAGTATTTTTGTAATCATCTTGCAATCATACTGATACTGACGTACACGTCATTCCATAAAAGTGGTTCACTATTTCATTTCATTCATTTTCAAAGTTTATATACACAATCAAGATTAAGGGATGATTTCTAGTAAAAACTGATAAATTAACATCAAATACCAAAATGGTTCAATTTGATTTCCCCTCGTACCATTTGGATACAATTGGAAAATAGTTAACCATTCCGCTACATATCAGAAAAATGTACATATTCAGAGAGGTGTCCATCCATTTCTCTTCTTTTATCTGATTTATCGTCTTTGGTTGGACAGTTGAGCGTAAAAGACAAGTGTGGGAGAAGTTCTTCTGTTAATTTGCAAGCCTAATCTGGGAAACAGGCTAAGATCAGAAGACGCTAGAAGCTTGGGGCAAGCCGTCACTTGCTATCTCATCTTCGCCATAAAAGGCAATGCCCACTGCTCTTCCGATAATTGGGCGCGTGGTTATAGGAGGTCGCACATAGTAGCACCTGTGAGGTGGTTGCGGTGGGTGCAGTGTTGCCCCCCTTTCCCAAGCCTTACCTGGGCTGCCAAGGGGTCCCACGCTCCGATGAGGTGTTTACAAAAGTCATCGACATGTTTGACGTTGGGAATTGATACCACGCTGAGATATGTTTGGTATGAGAAAGACACAAAATGTTTGAATTGAGTTATCAGGGATCTTGAGAGGGGGAGGAGGGGGAGGTAAAGACCGAAATGGGGACTGCGAGAGGGAGAGAGAGAGAGAGAGCGCGAGAGGGGGGGGGGTAGGAATTCAGTAACCGTACGTATTGACGAATTAGGATATAGAGTTGTAAGGGACAAGGATGAAAGCGTAACGCAACAAATAAGACTACTACTTTGAAAGGAGCACATTTTGTCTTAGTTTAAAAAAAAGACCAAGGTATTTTGAAGCATCGTTAGGTTAACTGGTAGTAAACCACAAATATCTGCAGCTTATCTGCAAGTTAAAGACATTAAAAGGGTAGGACATCTGAACTGCAATCAGAAGTTCTTGATGCGCTAAGTTCGAATCTACTGAAGAAGGTAGCTTGCTTGGTGATTCTTCAGTCATCACGCATGGATGACTGCCATCTTTCACACAGATTGCACGAGATTACAGTTCGCGAGGTGGTCGCGAGCTCCACGCGTACAGTCCGTATGCACATTTTGATCCATAGAGCTACCATGATAGGTTCATGGAGCTACTAATATGACTAATGGTATGTCTTCGCATTGTGTAAAATTTCGTGAAATCTATATTTTTAGTTTCACGAAACCCAAGAATTTCATTGAACACCTGGGGGGGGGGGTTCATGAAAGAACTTGTCGGACGTTTTATCCGACAAGTCCCATTTTATCCGACAGTTACCATAGTAACAGTACCTCTCAGCCAATCAACATCAGAGAAAGATGTCAGATCTGACAACTTGTCGGATGAAAATGTTGATAAAACACTCCCAAGGTTGATGGCGAAAGCTTATGTTGAGACTTGACGCTAACAGAGATTCGTTAGACTGGTTCGGGGGAGAGGGTGCACAGTGGCACCTCTTCATGTATTTTCATCTTGGAATGTCTTGAAATGCAAGAACAAGCATATCAAATCCATCGCTGAGTATACCATGTTAGGATAAAAAGAGTGTTTTCGGGCTGCAGCAAAAGAGGTTATTATTTGACCCCACCCCCCCCCCCCCGCGCTCTCTCCTCGCCACATCCAATCCACATACATTCTTATACGAAATCCATATAGCCGATTTAGTCTATTTATGATTTCATCCCCTCAGGTGTGTGTGTGTGTTTGTGTGTGCGAATGTGACGTCTTCTCAACTCATTCATGCATTTTGCCTTCCAAAAGCTTTGTATCCACTCCTCAAGGAACTGAATCATGTCATGGGGTCAAAGGCCATGCAAAGAAATAAAGATAAAAACCCCGACCAGAATGAGGTTGACATATGAGGACTGAATGGGAGCGGAAGAGGCGAAATGTAAATATAAATCCTCCTCCTCCCCTCAACGAAAGTGATCACCGAAAATAGCCAAAAAATCAAAGCACAAATGGATAAGACAAGGAAATATTGATATCAATTTCTTTTGAGCAAAGTGTCACCGCGGATTTCCTTACAGAGACGACCCAGTGATGAAAATGACAAGAATTTTCCCACAGGTGTTTTACTATTTATTACGATTAAGACCTGATAACCAAGAGGACGCGTTAGATTCAGGTTACATCGTTAGATGAATCTCTTTATGGATCATTTTCTTCTTTTTCATGTTTAAAGGTCAAGTCCACCTCAGAAAAATGTTGATTTGAATCAATAGAGAAAAATCAGACAAGCACAACGCTGAAAATTTCATCAAAATCGGATGTAAAATAAGAAAGTTATGACATTTCAAGCTATCGCTTATTTTTAATAAAATAGTTATATGAACGAGCCAGTTACATCCAAATGAGAGAGTCGATGATGTCACTCACTCACTATTTCTTTTGTTTTTATTGTTTGAATTATACAATATTTCAATTTTTACAAATTTGACGATTAGGACATCCTTGCCTGAAGCACAAAATGTTAAAATAATGGAATTCCATGTGTTCAGGGAGGAATGAAACTTTATTTCACATGACAATGACGAGAAAATGAAAATATTTTATATTTCATATAATAAAATACAAAAGAAATAGTGAGTGAGTGATGTCATCAACTCTCTCATTTGGATGTAACTGGCTCGTTCATATAACTATTTTGTTGAAAATAAGCGAAACTTTAAAATGCCATAACTTTCTTATTTTACATCCGATTTGATGAAATTTTCAGTGTTATGCTTGTTGAATTTTTCTCTTTTTGTTCAAATCAAGTTTTTGTTGGGGTGGACTTGTCCTTTAATGATGTGTTCATACGGGTTAGTTGCTGGCCCTGGGCAAATGAAGGCAAGCTATTGGTGCAGAGTTTCTGTCACTCTGAAAAAAGAAACCTTTTATCAGTCCACTAAACTGTGTTGTAGCCGAAAGACCTTGGTCCGTGTCTGAGTGTCCAAGGTCCGAGTCAAAATCACCGTGGTCCGAGTCCTACAGCCCCAGTCACCATGGTCCGAGTCCGAATCTTTATCACCATGTTCCGAGTTTGAGTACCCAAGCTCCGAGTTCGAATCCGAGTAACTATGGTCCGAGCCCGAATCATAGTGGTCCGAGTCCTAGCTCCAGTTACCATGGTCCGAGTCCAATTGTACATTTGTAAGTCCTGCTATTTTTGGTAAGAGGGAGGAGGAGAATTCATATCTACATTTTTGCCATTTCTGGTCCCATTCAGAACTCATATGTCAACTTCATTCTGATCGGAGTTTTATTTTCATTTCTTGGCGTGACTTTTGGTCTGAGTCCGAATCCTAGTCACGATGGTCCGAGTCTGATTCACAGTGGTCCGAGTTATAATGTCATTGTTTCTTGTTTACTTTAAGAGGTTTTATGTAAACAAATTAATGAACAATATACAAAATAAGCCAATGCCACAGGAGATTACTATTCTATTAAGTTGTTTACTCAATGTTAAGGTTGAAGAATGTGCAACTATACTGCCTTTTCCATGTTTTCCTCTTTCTTTATAATATCCTAATGACGTCCCCAGGCGAGGTACTGAATGTGTATTTGACTGTTGGTTACCGAGTCGTTTGTTTGGAAAGAGAAAACTGGCTGCTTAATAGAGGCTTATTTCACATCGTAACCATGGTAATATTATTGTCGACAAAGATTCCTACCGGAAATTTTTAAATTGAATTTATTATGTTTTATTTAGTTCAAAGGAGGGATAATCTTATTTTACGTACGCACTATTTTACGCTGACAAAATCCTTTTATTAAAGTATTTTTCGGACTTTATCGTAATTTACCTCATTGATATACTTAATGTGAATAATTATTTCAATTCTGATCTCATAACTTGGTGTATCTTTTGAACTTTTTGTTCCTTGGTTCTCATGGAAAAAGAGAAGGTATACTGTTAAAATGTTTTGGGTTTTTTTTTAGATCCAGTTCTTAAATTGAACATGACGTATAGTTTCACATCTTTTTATCCCTTGAGACCACCATGACATTCGAAATCATGTCAAGTTTCTTCCAAGTTCATCGCTAATCAATCATCCCTCTATTTTTTTTTCTTCCAGAAACATCATTTCTGTAAAAAAAAAAACACTGTTAGAACACCACCTTGTAATCATAAGCAACTCCATAGCAACCGTCGGCGCATTTTACATCGCCTTCATCACTTATCATCTGTAGACATTCATATTTTTTATGCCTTGTTACTGTAGATAATTTTTTAGTATTTTTTTTTTAATTATGAATGCGTACTCGTCCATGTTTGAACAATTCTATAACATTTTATTTACAACATACGTTTATATCATAGACCATGTTTGCACTTAATCAATTTTTAGTTCCTCAGGTCATTATGACATCGTCCAGGCGCCATTTTGTTAAATGACATGATTTACCATGTCTTCATAACGGATAATAAAACATCACACAAATTCAAATCACTTATATCCAAAATTTCAGAATGCTCAAAATCACCCAATGACCAAACCAAATATCGTTTCGGATCATTTAAACAAAATTGCGTGCGCGTTTTCGCGCGTAACGACATTATGCAACATGTATGCAATATAGAATCGCTTCAAGGTCATTACATTTTTTTTTCATCCATGTACTTTTATGTGTGATAAAAAATGTGGTAAATGTCATACACATTGCATTTGTCAGCATTGTTATTTCTTCATTATGACCATTAATGTGACCGTCATGGGATATAAATTTTGAATAGTAAGTACAGATGTTGATTCATATTTTTATCATTATTCTATTGATTGAGCTCAGACTGAATGAATGATAATCTTTATCAATTCAATTTGATTGATTTGACAAATTGTTAGCCCTATACGATAATTGTCAGCGTTATGTGTTGCTATGGTAATGTAACTTGTCGCCCGCATCTCGCACGCCATTATTATCCATCGACGCGCGAGCATGGTTCGCGTCATCTACGAACCGTTTCCCCTACACCTCAACTGTGAAATGAGTCCAATATGTAACAACCTGTTGAAAACCCAGTCTACTAACAGCGAAGAGAAATTGAAAGCTCAGAGAGCAAATGTGGAGGGGGAGGGTTGAAATTAGAATGTAAAACATGATGGATAGCAGATGTTCTCAAAGTCATTGCTGATCGTGACAAAAATATGAAGCCTGAAAACAAAACTGTAACATGCGGCACGCAACGAAATCAAGACGGCCATACAAAGGAGATAAAGAAAATAAATATGTCTCCGGTTGAGCCGAGTGACGTGTTAGCATCCAACTTTAATAGCTTGGTTTAGACCATAGTTCCAGAGTTACGTCGTTTAACCTTTTTCAAGAGTTTTTTTTTTTGGGGGGGAGGGGATTTTAAATCAATATGTTATCATGGCTTTGCCTGATTCCCAATCAACTTCTACACTTCTTTACGGGCACGACAGATATGAACAGACATAATACAGGTTTAACAAGTGACGTAATGACCCACCCCCCCCCCAAAAAAAAAAATGCAAGGGTGCAAAATGTCGTATGTGGGAAAATGTCATAAAAGTTGCGAGTAGCTGAAGCGAGCGAACGACTTTTTTCTTTTGAATTTTAAAGTCTATTTTCTAATTGATTTTGAAGCAATATCATGTTCTCTTCCCATTTCTTTCCTGTTCTCCTTTTTCCCCCCTTGGGCGTGGAACTTCGGGATCCCATATTTGGGGGTGTGGCAAGAGCCCCCCCCCCCCCTCCTATCTGTACGACAGTGTATCACACGACTTCAGTCGTGAAATTTTCTCTCTCTTTTTTTTGGGGGGGGGGGGGGTGTTTGAAGATCTCTCATTTGGTGTCCGCGTGGTTGGACTTGTTGAAATGCCGCATCATTTGATCTCGATTTGATATCTCACGACGCATTTCCGCGAATATAAATCGAAATTAATACATGTTTTGATGTATAGGCGCGTGTTTGCTCGCTCTCCGTTTATCTTGATGCTTGCTAACGATATTCTGGTCAGCATTAGTGGGTGGATAAGGAGCCACTGATCTGCGATGATTGATGGAAATAAAAAAGAGAGATTGGAGAAAATAACAAGTTTGATTTGGATCAAGGGATGAGGCAACAGTCACACATCCAGCTTGACAACAAAAAAATGGTCAACAATCGAGCCGGGAAATTATATGCTGAGAAATATAAAGGAAAACGCACTGCAAAAACACCGGTGTCGATTTAAAACCAGCCCGGAATCTATATATGTCCACACCAGAGAAGTATTAAAACAATACCAGTTTGGAATCAAACCGGTGCTGTTTTAATACTAATTGGTGTTGTATAAACACATATCTGGTGTTAGACCAAAACGAAACTGGTGTTGTTTTACACTTCTCTGGTGCGGACATATAAAGATTCCTGGCTGGTGTTAAATCAAGATCAGAGTTTTTGCAGTGCGGACATTCTGACCAAGATTCGCCCTTTACGACTATTTTAAGGTATTGTTTAACTTTGTGAGCAGCCGATTTAAAAAATTCTCAACCAAGATGAAACGTGTGTTCAAGTGCATGTATTAGAACTAATAAACCCTGAAAACAACCATTATTGAGAATGAAAAGCTAAAACTACAAGGCAAACCCCGATTTTTGTTAATAGGCGTCTTATAGATGCCTAAATAGTACACATAAGGGTATGGGATAAAATTAAGATGGTGTTTCCGGTCACTTTATATTTCAATTTTTGAAGCACTAAATAATGATTTTCGAACGCAATTTTTTCAGGGCTTAATTTTTGTAACATATCACAGACACAGGTGACAAGTGTGACCTTCTAGCTCAGATTTTTTTAAAGTCAAATCAATGTTAACCAATCACTTTAATAGGAAATGTTCACTTACCATGCTTACCGCATAAACTGCTGTTCTACCTTCAGTCGTGAAGTTCGCGATTTTTGTTGCAACTTCACAATTTCAGTCGTGAAAATTCACGATTGCAACGAAATTCGCGAACTTCACGACGAAAATTGTAAAGTTTTTAACGAAAGTCGCGAACTTCATGACTAAGATTGCAAAGTTTGCAACGAAAATCGCGAATTTTATGACTAAAATTGCAAAGTTTTCAACGAAAGTCGCGAACTTTACGACTAAAATTGCAGTTTTCAACGAAAGTCGTGAACTTCACGACTAAATTTTCAATGTTTACAACGAAAATCGAGAATTTCAGATCACGATTTATGTGGTAAAGTTTGCAATGAAAATGAAAATTGTGAACTTCACCACTGAACTAGTCATGTGTCACGCGTGTGATCAACCGTATCTACGCAAAGCGAAGGAAGACATCAATATTGTCTTATTCCACCGAGCCCACTTTGAACGTCCGTTCTGCTAGGGATCATGCAATTGCGATATTTTAAACAGGCATATTTTGCACTTTTGAAGGAAACCTTACATTTTATTTATACTTTTTAGCATTTTGGGGTATTCTGGTGGCATCTAAACCACCACTGTTTACACGGTTTCTAGATAGACTATAAAGAAGCCGACAGAGTAGGTCACAGTAAAAGTCAAGTCCACCCCCAATTAAATGCTGATTTGAATCAAGAGAAAAATCCAACAAGCTTAGCGCTGAAAAATTCATTCAAATCTGATGTTGAATAAGAAAGTTATGATATTATAAAGTATTTCCACAGAACGGTTATATGCACAACTCAGTGGTACTGCAATGAGAGAGTGGGTGAAATCCCTCATTCACAGATTCGTTTTTTCATTATTGTTTGAATAAATATTTTGATATATTTTACAGGTTTGACAATTATAACCACCTTGACTAAACCCCAAAAATATCAAACTGACAATTCCACATGTTCAACGAGGGACAAAATTTTGTTTAACACGAGGAGAACATGAAAATAATTCATGATTTATTTCATGGACACAAAAGAAATAGTGAGTGGGAGATGCAATCAGGTCCCTCATTTGCATACAGATCTGAATGTGCATATAGCTGTTTTGTGACTGAAAGATCGCAAAACTATCACAACTTTCTTAATTTACATCCGATTTTGATGAAATTTTATCGGAATGTTCGATTAATTTTTCTCCTTTTATTCAAATCAACTTTCTGTTAGGTTGGACTTGTCCTTTAAAGACAAATGATGTGCTCTTAGGTTTTAACATGTATTTCAAGATGATCAATGTACCATTTACCTGACGTATCAGAGGTGTATACTGACTCGGCCTATAACGATAAAAATTATTATTTTTTGAAATAAAACAAGCGTAAAAATGATATGGATCTTACTATTTGTAGTACACTGTAAAAATTATTGGGTAAAATTTTAACCAACACGTGGGTAATTGTGTCCAACCAATTTCGGGCAGTATTTTACCAAATGCGGGAAGCATATTGTCCAGTAAGGTTAAAAAAACAGCAATTACTTTAGAATGGGCAACATTTTCATCACACTGGATAAAAAAAGCCATCATGGAGCATTTTTACCCAATATTTTTAAAGAAAAATGTTGATGTTGAAAAATGTTGGCAAATTTTATTAATCTTTTCGATTAATGTCGAAAAGATTTTTCACCGGTTTGCGAGATACAATTTTGCATCTTTATCTCTCGTTCTCTACATAAATAATAACTATGTTTTTGGTTTTGGTACTGTAAATGATTTATTTTATAACAAGACTGTATATTATCAGATATTGTTGTACAACTGTTAAACACCCACTATCTGATTATTTCTGTACATTGACTGTGAAAGCAAATGTACATGAAAAAATGAAGGTTTATTGAATAAAACACCCTTCTGTGGGTGAAAAAGAAACTGGAAAAAAAATATTTTTGAAGAGTGTAGTATCAAAGTATAGCTGATAGAAAAAGTACCGCATATATATCATGATGTATTAATGAATTATCAATTTGAGACATCTCGACCACTTCTGCGGTCTGCTTGGGAAATCCAAAATAATTATCAAGAAGAAAATAAAAACAGATGGACCGGAAGTATTACTTTGAATACGACGTAACCGCGATAGGCCTGTTATTTTAATCGCGATATGTATTTTCAATTGTCTTTATTTTTCATGCCTCTAATAGTCATCTCAAATTCTGCTGAAAGCATATCGGTTTGATACCTGTCTAATTTATCTCTTCCGTTTTGGTGGCTTTACGCTTCCTTCCTCTTCAAATTTGATATTTAACGTATGTTGAATTCATGAATGTAATGGTTTCTTAAAGGGTGATGAACGCCTAACGTTTTCAAGTAAGCAGACCTCCTTCATTCTGATGAAGTGATCATTATTTTTGACTGCATGTCTCACTCCCACCAATGATATAAATTTAATATACAACGATGTTAATATTAACAATATGTGTATGTTTTGTTAACTAATGTAGGACAAAGAGTACCTCAGCGGTAAAAAAAAATCGACAATTCGTTCGGAATGGAATATGCAGAAAAATGAATTTACACCTTGTAACATGCTTTGAAGGGGAAGTTCACCCTGAAGCAGATACCAGAAGAAAAAAATCGAGAACTATTTTGAAGAAGCTTTGAGGAAAATCCACCAAACAATGAAAGAGTTGTGATTATCTATTCATTATTTTTAAGTCATATGCGAGCAGCTTTCCCCAAAATATAAATTCCATGAATTCCACTTTAAATGGAACATGGATGAATGTGTTTTTTTTTTTTATAGAAGGGGATATGGGATCATGTTTCTGATGATAGCAATATCCACCCCACAAATAAAAATATCTTTCATTGAAAAAAAAATACATGTAGAAAAAAAAACTCTTCACATGACATGGAGAAGCTGTCCATCTTTTTTTTTGGTTTACATTCGATTTCTCTTTTATTCCATTCATCAATTTTTTAGAGCACTTTTAGAACATTTAGATTGAACGTAATGTGCATGGTAGTATAAGTGAAAACATGTATTAAAAAAAAGAAAATGTATGAAAGGTTTTCCAAGCGGAATGACCATGGTGCAGTGTATGGTGTCTTTATTGACTCTGTCTGAGTAAAATATACCTTTTGAGGCAACAAAATAGCCTTCATTGTAATTTCATTTGTAGACATAAACAAATTGTTTTTAAAAGACACGTACTCGTTATGCGACTTGGTAACATAAGTTTTGCAGTAGGAATTTATTGAATAGTGAATTAGTGTTATCATTCAAGAGAGTGGCGGATCCAGGGAAGGGGGCACAGCCCCCCCCCCTCCCCCCTCCCCCCCCCCCATTTGAGAGCCATAATCAAAATGTGTAATGTAAATATACCGATATGACCCAAGTGCCCTCCCCCTTTTGAAAGTGAAGGCCTCTTGTCTTTTTTTTGCTTATCAAATTCAATTTTAGGTGAAACCTTTTTTTTGGGGGGGGGGGCTTGACAAATTTTCCGCCAACGAAAAGGCCTTCAATTTTAGGTGAAAACTTTTCTTTTCTTATTGTCAAATTTTCACCGCGAAAATGTGCCCCTGCCCCCTTTGGAAAATCCTGGATCCGCCCCTGATTCAAGAGGTTCTATATTACAGTACTACACTGCTGAGAACGTTACATTGTGAGTTGGAAACCAGACCAGATTTGAGCAGTTGAGGACATGAGAGGATACCATACAAGGCTGTCGAATCCTGTTTGCTTCGTGTGCATGATAATATGATCTCCTATTCTGAAGCATTTGCAGATCACAAAAAAGTTAAATTGTGACATTTTTATGTAGGAAAATAAAAAAAAAATTGTCACATTTCTGTGCTGGTTTCATGTCTGTTGACAATGATTTAAACACAATGAAATGATTTTATTTGGAAAGTGAAACTCCATTATTCTTTTTTTTTCTCTCTTTATTGTGATTATGCGATGTAATCTATTGTTTTGGTACCTCTTGAAATCCCTCACAACCTTTCCCCGATCACTTTTTGTTTTAAAATTAAAGTTATAAGGATAAAAGGGTTTGAGTGTTCGAGTATAGAAGACAGGAAGCAGCCAGAAATTAATATGAATCATGATTGTATCTCCATGCGCTCGACCTTTCGTAGTAAAAGTGACCCGTAAAAAGGTCTGACTCCAGCAGTCTGTAAATCCCTCTCTTCTCGAGTCATTCTCTCGAGTTTCTTTTGTTTTGTATGATTATTAGAGGGTCTTTTTGATCAGCATTATTGTTACTAGACCTGAGATTCTTGTTAGCTTGTTGTTATTATTTGTTTTCTTTAGTAAGTATGAAAAAAGGTTTATCTTTCTTTTCCCCTTCTTTCATTTTTGTCTTAGTATATTTGCAATGTTCGTGTTTCTCTTCTCTCTTTCTTGATTTTTCATCTTTGTCTTTCCCTCTTTGTAACACATTATTTGTATTTATATTTTTTGGCCGTTTGTTCGCATCGAGAAGGACCCCTTCTTTCTTTGTCGTTTTTTTATACGTGTCATGCGCACACCATAGTCAAGATAGACAATGTGTGTGTTTTTTTTTTATTATTTTTTAGTTTCTGGGGGGGAGGGCTTACTCTTCATTGTTAGGTTTTGTTTTTGTTGACTTTGATTATTTGTTCATTGCATTATGCCTTAACTTTATCATGCCTATATTCCAACTTTCTCGTGCTCCCCCCCCCCCCGCACGCTCTCTCTCTCTCTCTCTCTCCGGTTTATGGAATTCCCCATTCACGAAATGTTGAATGGACCATCTTATTTTTTCTCATGGTGATAAATCTGTTCTAAAGTCGCGAGATTGGATAAATATTTTCGTTGCTAGAACAAATTTCCCTCTGGAATGATATTTTATGCCTTTTGGATCATATACCAAACTGCGTTCGTTGACAGCGTCTCTTTGGATCGTTATAATCCCCTCTTCTCTGTTCTATCTTCCCTAAATACTGCGCTGCGTATGTGAAAAAATATTTAAAATTTAAAAAAAATCATATAAAATGAAATATTTGTTGTATTCTTAGACCTTTCTACATTTATTTATTGTTATAAGTCTTTCGATAGTACGATTGTCGACAAAAGTTTCCGCTTGAATGAGCACTTCATACTTTTAAAAAGTTCTTGAAAAGGGAATTGCTAAAAGATTCGAAGGAGTTTTATGGATGGAATGGGTGTAAATCATGAATTAGACATGTAGTTTATCTAAAAATTATTTCGGGGTATTTTTTTCCTTTCAACATGCCAAACATATTCCCTTTAGTCCAAGTTTTATTTTCTGGGACTAAAAAAAGCAAGTGAATAACGTGAAATGAACAACACGATGAGTGCGTTTTATCGCTTTCTTCCTTGACACAGCATGAATATCCTTCCTTCCATTTGTCATGTAGGCCTACTTATATTTAACGCTGTAGATCACATAAACGGAAACTAGAAAAAAAAATCAAATTCCACCTAACAGAGTACAATTTCTGTTGTGAGCTTTAATTGGTTCCAGTTTGAAATGACAGACAACATAATACCACTGTATTTGGAAAAAGACCTTGACAAAGTCAAACCTGGTTCACCCCTCGGAACATCAGACTACCACAAAATTAGCCCCAATAAAGCAAAATTTTGCCCGATAGGGGGCTAGATCAGCACCCCTCGTCACGATTGAGAGTGTCAAGAAGATGGAACTTTGGTCTCTTTCCAATAGGAAAATTATATATTTGACAACGCAGGATGGTACAGTATTTCCATATGACCATGAGAAGTCGACACCACTTATTCGTGTTCGGCATCAGCGTCCACGAATAAGCTATACCACCACTGTTCCGAGATGGGGGATAGATTTACCCCCATTTATCAGTGGAATTGGGTGGATTTGCTCCCCTTATCATCTCGGATCAGGAGTGAACGCACACGTTCGCTTGCTTCTCGTACCAGACAGATAGACTTCAATTATTACTCCAGACTTGCAAGATTCTGCTTGTCTGGGTTTTTTTACATGCACTCATCGTGAAATAAGCGTGGTCGATTTTTCATTTTTATTTTTTTCTTCATCTTTTATGCAGTGTCCATGTAATGTATGTATGAATGCAAAATGCATTTAGATATAAAACACGCAAAGGCTAAAGTCAAAATGTTATATTCATTCATTCATGTCATCAGCACCGCAACGGAGACAAATCATATCGAAATAATCGAAATACTGTATGTTGTCTTTCATAGTCGTTGCTTCAGAAAATCATCAGAATTTTACACCCCAAAAAATAAAAGCCGCATCCACGAATTCATGTAATGGATATGATTTAGTATTTGTTCAAGTTCAAATTTTCATGGGGTAAGATATTTGCAGAGAATCATCAGTAATTGCGATTTGGGAATAATATTTGCAAGGCAGTTGCTGAAATAGAACATAAGTGGATAAACAGAATTTCGCATCAATCAACTTGTTTGTCATTATTTATGTTTTTTCCTGAGGGGGGGGATTCAGTGAGACCTGTGTAATGTAAGAACTGGAACAATCAAAATCTGTCGAAATTCAGTGGTAAATGGCAATCAATGTACCTTTTCCCAAATTTGTGTACTTGGAGGCAGTCTTCAACTTTTATAAAAACAAGTACAGAGGGTTAGACAATAATCTGTAACATGTAGGTCACCTATTATGGTATAGGAAGCATTGACAAAAATGATCTGATATTGAAAACAGGTGCAAGCCTAGAATGTAAAAGCTGACAAATTAAAACAAAATGTTGACAATTGTTAGGAGAATGCATAAAAATTACACCTCCCCAACTTAACTCCTCGCCGATCGTAAATTGTCATGGCAACAACAATGCTTTTTTTTATTCTTCCCCCTTGCCGTCTCATAGTCGACTGCGTATGCCGAAACCTGCCGATGCTGTAAGTGTGCCGAATTATGACATAATGTGCCGAATTATTCCAACATTTGCCCTGGTTTCATTATACAAGAAGATCCCCCCCAAAAAAAATCACTTCAGTGGCTAGCGTCATTACCGGAAGATTAATATTTCATTCTTTACATTCGCATTAGTTGTGTTGACTATTGGAACATCGACATTCAATGCGTTATTTTGTTTTATTCTAAAAAAAACAATAGTGTTAAGTTTTCCGCGCTCTTCGTTTCTATTAGGACTGCTGGCAATGCGTCCCTGGTTCAATTCAACCTCGCAACCTAAAATACTTAATGTTTAATTTATTGTTGTTTTTTTTTTGCTTCCACCTTGTATTACTTTCAAATGCTTACGTTGTTTGACATTTTGTCGTTTTTGGTAATAATGGGACAATAATCCTACGGTCGGGGGCTTTGGGGCTATATCCATCCAACCCCCTTCCCACCATTTCATGTTCAAATTTGATATCAGTAATTTCCAATTTATGCCTTTTTTTTAATTGTGACCTCCCGGCATTTTCACTCGCAGAACATTCCACATGTTTCATGAAAAGTTCATACTTTTCACAATTTCTTCTCGCCAATCGTCCGATTTTCTCAAACTCCTTTATTTTCCTTCCGTGAATGAAGTCCAAATTACTTTTAGGATGCGAAACCTCTTCGAATATTTCAGCAAAGGGGCAAGCATGGTCGGGGCATCACGCTGTGAAACCGGACTAGAAGGTGTGAGATTTACCGCTAGGTCGGTCTAGGAGGTGACGATTTGAGGAGCGGTGTGGAAATAAGGACTGATGGGCTGATGGCTTGACACAGAGATATTAATAACTAATAATTTAGAGGGGAAAACAATCAGAAACTCGTAATTTTGCTGAATGTGCATGTAAAGCGCCGTTTTCAGGGGGCTCAAGAACGTTTTACGAAGGTGTTGCGAGGACGCGAAAGTCAATAATAGCAAAGTCCAACATTTTGTTGCGCAAAACGTGCGTTTATTATTCGTATTTTTTTTTTAATTAATCATGAATTTAAAAGTGACTCCAAGCAACCCCAGCGAATACTGCAATTGGCGAAATAGCTTCTGAACATTCACGTTAAGTTGCAAGCTTACCAGCAGGTCATTCTCAACTAAAGTGAACAAGCGAGTGCTAAATTGCGCAAATATTCTATTTTCTACTTTTTTTAAGAGTCAGATTTAAAAAAAATTAAGTATAGCCTCTCATAGTTCAGTCAATTAGAGGTCATCGACCAGAAACTCTGCATATCGTCGGCACTTGTGCAGAATTTGTATCTAGTAATGATTGCTGGTAAAAATATATTCATACCCTGTCCGATAACTGATGTGAGGAATAGAACCCAGCAGTGCTACTTGGTGCAGAGATGAGCAAGGGATCTCTTCTTTCCCTTTTTTGTTTTACCTGGAAAAGACATATCATGCTGATATCCTATTTACAGGTGGGTCAAGCTCAGCTGTTTGACGATTGACAAGTGATTATCAGTGTTTAGGTCACTGACATTATGTATCTAGTATTTTGACGTGTTAGGGAAATAGATAACCATTAATAGTAATACTTACTACTACTACTACTACTAATAATAATAATAAAATTTTATGAATAGTTGCAAGCGAATCGAGTGAGCGAAAATTTCTACATTTTGATTAACAAAAATCTAATTTTGTGATAGATTTTGACATAGTATTCAGCTAGTTATATCATATTTCACCCTTCTCTCTTTCCCCTAAGTCTCCATTTCTCTTTTTTATGGTCGTGATTTTTTTCTTTATTTCTTTATTTTTTATATTTTAGTTTTTGGGTGGGGGGGGGGGGCAAGAGCCTTTCAAGCCTCCCCAATCCTTACGCCAGTGCCAGCCATGTTTTCTTTCAGCATCTTTCTAACATATAAAGTATGATATCGATTGAGGTATTCTTTATAATCATCTTACTACTACACCAAGTTGAATCAAGATGCCATCCAAAGGTCAAAGCGCAAAACATTTTCCATCCATCAAAGTTCAATCTTGGGCCAGTATACGATCATTGCCCGTATGCAGACCGGTTGCCATGAAGATAAATGATACAGACAAGTTCGCATTCCATAGTAATAAATGCTGTCCTCGTTTAACCTGCCCTTGCGTTAACGGCTGGACAAAAAAATGGTTTAAAAAAAAACCGTGCTCGTCGATTTCTTCACACACGACGAGCGCGCGCATTAAAGTACATTCACAGACTCGCTTCCAATCAATGCCGGGGCTTCATCTTCTCATTATCATATTGATGCATCACTTTTTAGGGGGGGGGGTAGGTTTCTTAATTTAGCAGGTGCTTGTACGTTCCCACGGGTCCACACACAAGTACCTGTTGTGTTTTCGTGTGTTTTCACTTTCATTTCCCCAGACACCACGCCAGTAAAGTAGTCTGATGATTAAAAGCGTATTAGATGATTATAAAAGGTTGGTAAAATCGCGTGGATGCAAGATATTTTAACTATTATAGATTTATGTTAGAATAACAAAAAAAAGGGAAAATGATAACACAAACAGACTTAATAGCCATCATCCCTAGGATTATGATTCGCCTCTTCTTGTACTTGATTATGTTAAGACGGAAATTTAGACTAAACAAACATAACTTGTGGAAAAAGGGGTTTCAGTCAACAAAAATTTCGAACGCTCATTAAAACTGCTGCTTGTGATAGTAACATAAGCCAATCAATTGTGATTTCCCAGATAATATCCTGTCTTGATGTGGACATCCTCATTTCGACAGTTGAGGTACATTGGTCGACTCTATAGGAGGTTAACTTGAGACATGGTGGGGGAGTCGATCCCAGCACAGCATTAACGCCCTACCTATTCATATAAATTAGTCGTACAGCAAATTAATCATATTTGCCATTAATTGTACCAACGTGGAAAAAAAAGAAGTTCTGTGTATGGCTTCGGCTAATTCATAGAATCAAAATACGAGAGCTCGTCAAGAATATAGCTTTCTCGGCACAATCTTATTTTTTTGTCAATTCATAAGCCATTGTCGAATGGGAAGATTCGTTTTTTTTTCAATCTTTATTGATCAAAGAAATAAATCACAGTACAAATCAAACAAATCAACAAGCTCTGTGCACAGTCTATTAGATTCCAGGTGTTCATTCGTGCATCGAATAATAAAACAAAAGTATTTATGTGGAATCAATTCAGATCATGTTATCAAAATCAGTTGAAGTAGTGTGATCTTCCGTATAATGATAAAGAAGCATTTTGACAAATTTTGGAAAGAATTTCCAAAGAGAATAGGTATTTCACAAGTCAAATAATGCGAGCGCGCAGCGCGAGCTGAAAATTTTGATATAACAATTTGTGTAAATCAAACAAAATAATGAAAGCTTGATGTGCGAGCTAAAATATTGTGTGCAAATTGATTTCAGAACTGGATAATTATATGAAGTGTGCATTTAATCCTCTTGCATGGGATTCATTACACAGGCAATGCGAGCGAGAAGCGCGAGCGAAAATTCTTATATAAAGTCTATTTTCCAATTCTTCCCCTCACCTTTCTCTTGTTTCCTTTCGGGGTCGGGCCGGCCGCTACGAGGCTGTAAATTACACATCATGGGTATAATATCTTTCTTACTTTTCTTTCTGTTTTTCGTAGTTTCTATCAAGATAAAGTACACTTTTTTCTGCAGGTTGTCAAAAAAATAGGGGGGTCGGGGCCGGCTCGGCCCCCTCCTGGATCCGCGCCTGATGTTTAACTTTTTTCCCAAACGATCATTAATAATACGGAGCATGTGAAATTCCCCTTGAAAAATAAAACATAAGGAAATGAAAGACGACGAGACCCGTGAATGAGAGGGATCCAAAGAACAGGATTTTTTTCATTTATATATATTTTTTTATTTCAAAAAAATGCCGCTTGGCCCCCATGCCACCCGGCACGTGCCTCCATTCATGTATATCTTTCAACACTACCATAGGATCGTCATTAACGTTCATTGCATTTCATAATGAGAGTTCGAGGAATTACCCCCTCATACACTGTTTCAAAAAAGATGCACGCCTCCCCCCTCCCGTTGTGATATGTTTGATCCTAAGTATCTTATGACTGCTACCGGATAATGTTATATTTAGAGGACAGTTTATTCAACATTTTGACATAGTTAGAACATGTTTGTCCTCCTCTTTTGAGGATATTCGGGGTATTGAGTGATTAGTGAAATGAAGAAGAAAAAATGACAACCATAAACATTTACCAAGGGTTTTTAAATATAATTGATCGTGTTGCACGTGAACAGGAGCGGTGACGGGTATTTTGTAACGTTAAACAATACACCATCCCCACTCAGTATTCTTAGAAGTACAATAATTAAATCAAATGCTGAATCAGGTCATGTGTGAAATCTGACTTATGTTGTCGTGCACACAATAAAATTGAAACTGTGATTTATCGTAGATTATATGAATTCAGATTGTTTTTATTGTTCCGAATGCAAATGAGAAAGTGCCGTGGTGTTGATTTTGATTTTATTACGTCACCGCGGGCAGTGGTTTGACGATTTATCAACATTTTTTTTTTGCTGACAGATGTTTAAGCTGTAGAGAGATAATTGCATCTTATTGGTGGAGAGCAGACTTAACTAATGCATTACCGACGGAGTATATATTGTTATATGTGGTTACTGAATGGAATAGTAATAGAAATATTTGTTTGTTAACGCATATCGAATTATGATATAATGTACCTATGCGCTTCCAAAGAATAGATTCCTGCCAGGCATCCATTCACTTTAAATGGGTTGAGGATCGACATTACCTGGGTTGAGTGCAGTATAATATGGATGGATTTCTTGCCGAAGGAAATTACGCCATGGCTGGGATTCGAACCCACGACCCCCTGCTACAAACTAAGTCAGAAGACTAATCCATTGGGCCACAAAGCTCCACATGGAAATTCTTGTTATTCAAGTACCTACTGTAATTTTCCATGCCAAGTTGATTATGATGGTTTAAAGAGAACATACATTAAAATGAAAGATTTGATATGATCATATTTCAAAATATTAACACCAGTAGAATGAATAATCCTTGCGTCATTTTTTACTTCAACTAGCTAGGTTGAAGGGAAATGGGGGGGGGGGTAATCAAAATCGAAGAAAAGTTGGCCCATATTTCCAATATATTAATTAATATATTAATTAATATAATAATATACTCTATTATACTGTTTTTTTGTTTGTTTTACGAAGTAAGAATGTCCTTCTGTAAAATTGTACTTGATTTGTATTGCTTTATATTACTTTGTATTATGTTTTGAATGGAAATGAAAATAAAAGAATTGAATTGAAAATAAAAATATTTTTTAAAAGTTTACTAGGCAAGTTCATGCAGACCTTATCATAAACTCTAATTGGTTTCGTCATATTGTTTAATTTATTACCAGTTTGACAAGGATTAACCGAAATCAAATTACAGATTTCTGTTTGCCAAATGCTTCGTCTCATACATATCATAATACTCTATTCTCTTCCATTCTAGATGTACATATTATAGTTATATTGTTGGTGACCTTTAAAAACAATATGTAAAAAGAAAGAGGGGACAGTCGTGTTCGTGTATTCAATCAAAGAGGATTATTAAAACATGATTGCATGTAACCCCTGCAAAGAGTAGGGGATAAGCGTGCTTGTCATGTTGAAACAAAGCGATGATTTATAGGAAGTTAATGGTCTAGTTGAAAGAAAAGGATTGCGATGACTTACATTTACTGCAATAAAAGTGCACTATAACGATGATGAATCTGAACAGTGTATCATCATGAGCTCTATTTTATGTAGGTCCTGTATGAGCTTGAAGGTAGCTTTATCGGCGTATATCATTCGCTCAGACAACAAACTATGCATTACTATGCATTACGTACTTTTAGATTGTTAGATCAATAGTCAGCTGGATGCAGTATTATGTTATTGTCAGTAATTGATGTGTTCTTGCCAAATGCGATGAGAAAATAGTATATATAACTAAATCGTACTCTCTAAGAAAATAGTGAAATTTCTCTCTTTTCGACACGCCCCTTGGCAGTGACGCCAAGGAGTGAATAAACAAAATAAAAATAAAAAAAAATGATTAAATAAACGAGTAATTAAATATGTTCCGTATAATTTCAAAACCGAACTGCAATTCTCAATATGCACGATATCAAATTACAAAAGTCACCCGTGGTTTTCGATCGCGAGTATTCTTGAAATTGAATATCTCTTTTCTTCAATATAGCATTAAAAACTTCCCACAATTGTCATTTGCAACTGCGTCGCGAGTGGCTGAAATATTGACGAGCAAACTGCTTTAGTCAACTCTGCGCGAATGATAAATTACTTTCATAAATGCACTTGAGAAAGAAGTCGCGTTTGCTGACCACAAATATCTCATATGGGGATAATTTCTAATTGATTGGAGATTTGAAATTCCCATGCAACTGTTAAGAACAATTTGCGGTCAAGTAAAACAGAGTAAAAACGCGTCTTGACTTTGTAAACTTCATGGCCAACTAGTTGCAGAGGGGTGCTTTAAGAAAATTATTGGGAGGTTCTCTGGAAAATTGATACGGATCAAAGAAAAATAAATATTTAATGAATGTTGTTCTGACTTTGGACACAATATACAAGACTTTACGTTTGGCTGCAGTTGCAGTTTTATAGCGACTTCAAAATAATATGTGGTGTGATTATGAAAGCAAAAACAACAGCGAACAAAATTAAAATTTGAGTAAGAGAAGGGGGAAACGACATCATTCAATAGCTTGGATGCAGTGGCGGATCCAGGGGGGGGGTAAATCCGGCCCATGCCCCCCTTGAGAGTAAAAAAAATAATGCAAATATGCCGTTTTTACCTAAATCTGCCCCCCCCCCCTTTGAAAGTGAGGACCTTTTTAAAAAAAATTCATGTCAAATTTTCCGCGACCGAAATGACGTCCGATTTAGGAGGAAATTTTTTTTAATGAAATCGTGCTTGGATGGCATCAGTTTATCTTCTTTTCGGGGGGGGTAATTTCTAACGAGAAGGATTCATTTTCGCTTCTTTTAAAATTATGGTCACCGTGAGTGGTTATTTAAAATGATTTACTTTTTGTTATCGTGTTCGATCACATTTCAGTTCAAGTTGCCATTATTGTAAAGTGGATATGGAGTGACTCGATCTGACTGCAAACATGTGGCAAATTGACTTCTGTTACCTTCATATTCATGACTTAATATGGAGTTTGGTTAAGTTTCCATGCTGTGATGTCGTGGTGAGGGGTTTTCATGAGATGGAGTTATCATTATGAGTCTCACGTGGATTTTCTCAAGAAATTGAAATTTAGTATCGAGAAGGGAGTAAAGTGCTTGAATGTAAATGTTGACAATCCGGGATGGCCGTCTCTATTTTCTCGAAAAGAGAAAAAAAAGAGGGGAAAAGAAAAAACATGGAAGGAAGCAGTAGTATCAAACGCTAGGTGTGGGTCGTGGTACTCTATTTTACTCACTTTGTGCAACTGAGAAAACTTGAGAAATTAAGTAATGTAGAAAGATAAATAAATGATTTCTTAATTTCATTAAGCATGCTAAGTGCCCCAAAGATTCTATCAAAATTTGAGATGTAACTGTTTTCACATCGAACGCGGTGACCAAAACGAGGTTCGGTGATAATTGTGTGAGAAAGTGTGCTTAAAACTAACAGAAAAGTGATTTATCAAGACTTTCTCTCTTTTTGTCATGGCAACATGCGAGACGTAGAGACATTTCCAGTGGATGATGAAAATGAAAATAAATATTACGATGAATTGTCCATGATTAGATCAATTTTCTGTCGCAATATCCATCGGAAATGGAGATGCAATCATTTATCTCTCTACCTCTAACTTGGCACGGCGCCAAGCGAGAAGGCATCACTTCAGTGATGAAGCTCGCATTCCTTGTTGACCCTTGACCCCCGTTCGCGTGGCACACCTGTAAAAATGTGTAGAGGTTAACAAATACATCAAACTGTTCATATTCAGGTACACAGACGTCATGTTGTTTGATGGAAATGTTCTCATAGTCTAGGGCTTTCAGCCAGAGAAATTATTGTAGGCGAATCGTCATTCCACCAATCGTAACTTTGTTTTAACTCTGAGATATCAAAGAGGGTGATTGCAATCAAATTTGACCACAACTATAGAGGGGGATTTTCAAGTATAAATCTAACAATTTTTTTTATTTATATGAAGAAAGGAAATTGAATATATAGAAATGGCCTTTAAACTGCAGGGGTTTCTTTAAGGGATGCTTCGGGCTAAGAATATTTATATCTAAATAAGTATAGTAAAATTCGCAGAGCAAAATGCTGAAAATTTCATCAAATTGGGTAACAAATAACGAAGTTATTGGATTTTGATAGCAATATTTTGTGAAAAAAGTTAAATGCACGTCGTCATGAATATTCATTAGGTGGGCCGATGTTGTCACCCCGCCACATTTCTTCTTTATGTTATTACATGAAATCATTGTTTCATTTTTTCCCATACCTTTGTAAATGATGTGTCTCCATTATGATGAAATAAATTACATTAATAATTAACTAATGCACTTAATCAGTTGTCTATTGCCTTAGTTCTTGGTAGATTTTTTTTTAAAATCTTATTTCATATCACAAAATACAAAATAACAAGTGGGGACGTGACACCATCAGCCCAACTAATGCATATTCATGAAGATGTGCCTACAACTGTTTCACCGGAATAATGAAAATATTCAAAATTCAATAACTTTGTTAT
Source organism: Lytechinus variegatus (assembly GCF_018143015.1). Lineage (NCBI taxonomy): Eukaryota > Metazoa > Echinodermata > Echinoidea > Temnopleuroida > Toxopneustidae > Lytechinus > Lytechinus variegatus. The sequence goes on from NC_054741.1 coordinate 52,072,347, forward strand.
TTGTTATACGATTTTGATCAAATTTTTAAAAACATTTTGCTCTATTTTACTCTATTGATTAAAATATAAGTATCTTCAGCATGGACCATCCCTTAAATAGAAAAAAGAAATTAACAGAAATAAAATTGATTAAAAAATGAAAATAGATTAAAATAATATAAGAAAAATCAAAAATAAAAAAATAAGAAAAGATGCAGATAGGGCCTATGTTTGGGTGATGTACCTTGAAATATATTCGCAAATTCTACAGCGATGGACAATGGAACATCCTTTTCATCACCAGGATGCTTTCATTCACAAAAGATATAGCCTGAATCTTGTCTGTATATTTCCCTTTTCACAGGATGATCTATGGTCTGAAGATCTAGACTACATCAGAGGCTGCTCCCAAACCATGGACGCCGGTAATGTACTCCACGCTGTACATCATCATTACATGATGTTAGCAGGGAGACAAACAAAGACACGAAGACAAATCTTCCTCCAGGTTGGCATGGTTGGTGTTGAACTTCATGGCAGGTGTGTAGGCTGGAGATGGATGTTGAACAGAGGTAATGAAAAGATTGGGAGGAGTGGGGCAATGTGTTGGTGGTATAATGATAGAAAGGGGGTAGCATGTTCATTAGAAGGAAAAAAAATGTTTTTTTTTATTTGTGATAGTGTTTGCAATAATTAAAAAAGTCAGAAATTAACGTAACTTAACATCACTAAACATACTATATATATCGAACACTTAAAAAATCTACTTAACTACAAATAACACTACAGTAAAGGAAAGAAAATCTTCATCTGAGAGGTTTCTGTACGAATTAAGGGTGGGGCGTGTTCCGTGTCTTTGTTCTCGTTTTTTTTAATATGTATTCTTCATAACTTATTATCATTTCCTCTCTTATCATCATAAGAAGTTTTTACCTTCTTAGAAATGTAAACTCCATGCATTTCTTGCTTTACCGTTGAAAATTTCACAAAAAGCAACCTAATTGCATGTGCACCTAACCGTTCAACGACTGATGTAAAAGAAAAAAATCAACTACATAATTGCGTTTTATCAAAAAAGCATACATTGGTGTAAATTTCTTTCAACGTACCCTTATACGAAAGGGGTTTCCCCAGGAGTCACCCTCTGGTTTTGAGAGTATGATTGTAAAATTACCATATAATTCAGGGGCGGATCCAGCCTTCGCCAATAGGGGGGGGGGCCCGGAATTTTTTTTTTCAGCCATATTTTCCCCGATCGGCCACTCGAATATGATATCTGCCGGGATTTTGGGTTTCTTTAAAGGGGTAGTCCTATTAGTCACTTCTTTGCTTTATTCTTATGAATAAACATAAATATATATTACCATAATCATAATTTATATAATGCGAGCGCGAAGCGCGAGCTATTTTTTTTTGGGAATCTAGTTTTATAACAGTTTTGAACATTCTGGGCAATCCTGAAAAAAGATAAGTATGCAAGTGAATAATTATTACGAACGTGAAGCACGAGCATAAATGAACTGATGGAAAAGGTACTGTTAAGGACTTGCTTGCAGTTAGCCATGAAAATGTTACATATTTTTAAAAATCAAATAATGCGAGCGCGAAGCGCGAGCTGAAATTTTTTTGACATGTTTACCTAAGGAATGGAAATTCTAAGCACTTTTGTAACTTAACATAATAGGTATATAACTAAACGATTGGTGCGAGCGTGAAGCGTGAGCAAAAAAATTCGTGATTTAGACCTACTGAACGAGACACTCTATTCAAGTTTTGTAAATCATGAAAAGGATGAGGAAGTGGGGATCTTAATTCCTTACATTAATAATGCGAGCGCAGAGCGCGAGCGGAAAATTTTTATATACGTTTTGAGCTGATCGAAAACGTATTTGTTATGGACTGCTTGAACTTAGCCATGAAGACGTTACATTTTATTTCAACATTCAAATATTGCGAGCGCGAAGCGCGAGCTGAAAATTTTTGACATTTCTACCTGAATAATGGAAATTTTAAGCACTTTTTGTAATCGTGGAAAGGATAAGACAAAAACTGAACATTATTGATGCGAGCGCGAAGCAAGAGCGGAAAAATTCTGGACACTCTATATTCATGTTTTGTAAATCATGAAAAGGTTAAGCTATTGGAAATTTTCACACATTAATAATGCGAGCACAAAGCGCGAGCAGACAATTTTTTATATTGTTATCTGAAACTGGGTAATTATTTGAAAGGAGAACAAGCTGCGTATCTGAATAAACGTGTGTTTGAGATATTCGACCTAGAATTTGGGTACTCTAAATACCTTTTTTTTACCATGAAAATCAATAAAGCGAGCGCAAAGCGCGAGCTAAAAATATATGATATTCAGATCTGAAAATGGGTCACTTTAAGCTCTGTATTGCAAGCACTTTGTGGAAAAATTGTGAGGTGAAAAAGGATAACAGTTAAAACAGAGCTGATATTTTCAATTATTGTTGCTTTGAGTTTTGACATAGGACCGGGATATTCTATAAGGACATTATGTCATCATAAGAAAATGATGACTATCTTCCTATTTCTCTTCCTAAGCATGAGAGCGCAAAATCTATTAATATTATGGCCTGAAAACTGGACATTTAAAGCACTTTTGTAATTATGCATAAGATGCATGAGTTTAAAATCTATCAATGCGAGCGCAAATCGCGAGCAGAAATTTATGATTAATTGTCATCAAATGGTGATTTTAAGTAGTTTGTCTTAGAATTAATATTGAGATATACATAACTCACTAATCAAAATGCAAGCGTGCAGCGCTAGCTGATACTTTTTGACAATCTGACCTAAATAGGGATATTTTGAGAACTTCATGGAATACAGGAAAATAATAGGTAACTGACAAATCAAATTTTGTGAGCGCGCAGCGCAAGCATAAATTGGTAATATTCAGACCATAAAACAGAAATTTTTACACTTTTAAAAAATCAATTTGTAAATAAAACAAAATAATGAAAGTTAAATTTCCCAGCTGAAATATGTTTTGTATATTGACTTCAGAATTTGATATTTTAAGGTCCATATTGAGCAAGATATCACCTAAAAGGCAATGCGAGCGCAAAGCGCGAGCGAAAATTTTATATCCCGACATGAAAGATTAAACAAAAATTAATTTTAAAGTCTTCCCCTTATCTTATTTCATTCACTCATCTTCCTCCTCATAATGCTTGCCTTCCTTCTTTTCTCCTCTCTTTTCCCTTTTTCTTTTTTCCTTTCTTTTCCCCTTTTTTTTTTATTTTTGCTCCGCCAATAGGGGGGCCCGGGCCCCTCGCCCCCCCCTGGATCCGCCTATGTAATTCAAAACAAGTTCGAGCTGCAAAAGCAAAATGACCGTTATAACCAGGAAGGGGGGGGGGGGCTTAAGGGCGACACCCCCTCCCCAAACTTGATTTTGTTTTTCTTTCTTTCGAGTACACTCTGAAAATGTTGGGCAAGATACTGTCCACACAACGATTAAAAGAAAATATCCAACTCTGGGTAGTTTTTAACCAATACTGTGTAGTTTTCACCCAAAGCACACAATATTGGTTTAAAACTACCCAGAATTTGATAGATTTTTAACCAGTTGTTGTGTGGACAGTATGTTGCCCAACATTTTTAAGAGTGTAGTGGAAAGAAAGGAAATAAAAAGGAGTAAACAAAGCGAGTGAGAAATGAAAGAAAAAAAAAGAAAAATCGTATTACAATAAGTCACCTCTTTCATTCAGTTGAGAAAAATACACGACATCATACTAAAGTCATCCCACCCCCAGAGCGTAGGCTGGGGGTGCACCCTCCCACTGAGGCAGAGGAGTTCCGACACTGTCAAGGAAAACGAAATTTGTACCCCTTTTTCTGATTTCAACAGCTGATTTTCTAAACTTTAGTTCCACCTCCCCAAGATGTGCACCCCGATACCACTTTAGTTCCACCTCCCCATGCTCAAACAAGCCTGCGCCCTTGCCCCCACTCCATCAAAGCAGCCAAGCCTGGCGTCTCGGTTCATTGCCAATTCGTCTAATGCCAATTCGTCCAATTGCCAACTCGTCTACTATCATTTGGTCTACCATCAGTTCGTCCACTATCCACATGGTCTAATTGCCATTTCTTCCACTCACACATTTTGTCTAACAACCAGTTGGTGCAATAGCTATTTAGTCCATATACCATGTTTGTCTATTTGGACTAAGTGTGAATTGCACAAAAGGAATGAAAATGAAATGGATATTAGACCAACTGGTTGTGAGACGAAATGGTGATTCGACGAAGTAATAATTGGACCAAATAGTTGTTAGACGAAATGTTGATGGGCAGAATGGTGATAGACTTGATGAAAGTAGACCATGTGGTGAGTGGACGAGTTGGCAGTAGACGAATTGGCAATTTACCGGCGCCTCTCCTGATTTGAACTATGATTATAGGAAAGAATGAGGTATAAAATAATGGCAAAAAACGAACAGCGTTGCAAGGGCAATTTCATCGACCAAGTCTGGCTCCTTTTTTTGTGGTTGTCACAAACAACGCTGAAAATGATGCCAATGAGGTCTTGTCTTGTCGTAAATTGAATTCATATTTAAAAATCTGTTTGAAACTCATGAACATAACTCGTAAATCTCCGCCTGTCATCTCCCGTTAAATATGTAACAAATCATCCCGATCGTTGAATGAATGAATCAATGTTGAACTCAATGTTGCATGTTACCAGATCCCTCCAAAAATAAATCTTATGTGATCCTGACAAAGGACATGAAAATAGGCTGGTCGATGCTCGTTCTTGGCTCTACTTCTTTTATCGCCTTGACATACATTTATATGTTGCCTACATCTCACTCTAAAAACCACTTTCCATAGTAGTTTCGAAATGCAGACCCTTGGAAAAAATTACCTCACCACCCCCACCCCCCCCCCACCTGAACATGAAAAAAGGCAGAAATCAAGAAACCAATCTTGCTTAGAATGTCAATTTACCAGGGGCGTATTCCCGTGTTCTTACGTGTTCCCGTACCCCTCCCTCTGTTGCTTCGCTCCCTCGCCCAGGATATGCCCCATTAAAGATTCTCCCTCCCCAAATAAAAGGTTAAGTTCACCCCAGAAAAATGTTGATTTGAACGAATAGAATGAAATCAAACAAGCTATACGCTGAAAATTTCATAAAAATCGGATATCAAATAAGAATGTTATGACATTTTAAAGTTTCGCTTATATTTTTTTACAAAAAAGTTACATACACAACCCAGTGGGATACAAAAAAATGAGTATAGATGTCCATCACTCACTATTTCTTTTATTTATAATTGTTTCAATTAGACAATATTTCACTTTTTTATACAGATTTTAAAATGAGGACCAGCTCAAATGAACCATAAAATGTTAAAACAATGATAATTCTACATGTTTATAGGGAGAAATGAAACTTTTTTTTATAGGACAATGAGGACAAAATTACAATATTTCATGCTGCATTATGATAAAATACAGAAAATAGTGAGTGAGTGACGTCATCAGTCCATTCATTTGCATACAGACCATATACGTGCAGACTGTTTTGTGAAATCAAGCGAAACTTTAAAAAGTCATAATTTTCTTATTTTACATCCGATTTTGTTGAAATTTTCAGTGTTATGCTTTTTGGGTTTTTCTCTTTTTATATTCAAATCAACTTTTTGTTGGGGTGAACTTTTCCTTTAAAAATGTTCCAGCGCCCTTGCTGCTGAGCCGTTCTCCCATGTTTTTTTTTAACCATAATTGCAAAGTTACAATAAAAAAAAAATTATCAGTCAGGCCCTTATTTATTCAATCATCATTGACATGCATTTTATTGAATATTTTCATTTGTTATGATCCTTTTAAACTGGGAATTTGAAAGCGGGAATTTCAGGGCTTTGATTTTACATGATTACATGACATAAATATAATCTAGACATCATTACACGAGGGCATGTTCTGAAATAGTAGACTACTTGTGCATGTCTCGCACCCTTTTTGATCTCACGGGGTAGCGGTAAGCCCCCCCCCCCCTCCCCCACCACTGTCATAAATTACATCATGTTATCAGGGGTTCATTCACTGCCAGAAGATGATGTGACCATATTTGGTCAAAGTGACATTGAACCTAAACTTGAAAGAAAGATATGGAGCAGAGAAAATGAATCCAGCATACCTCCATGTTATGATAAAGGGGGATTTGGAAGAAAAATGTCATGAAGTGGCATTTATATTCGAGACATATGACTTACTTTTTACTCATGTCACATGTCTCGTTCTGAATGGCACAAGTTTCGGTCTCCACTTAAAGATAAAATAATGTAGTTGCAGCAAACAATTATTTCCTTTTAAAGTCAAGGTTAATTATCAGCCTATTTTCATAGATCTGGTACAGTAACATAAAGTTATCTATGATAACTATCTATGATAAATCTTTGCTAAAAATTACACTTTAGTATGATCTCTAACACAGAAAAGCGTATGTGGAATATTTGCATCAGTGTTCCTTGGAAATAATAACAGAAAATCGATGGAATTTCGTGCTTATTTTGCCCATTTCCCTGCAATTTTTTCAAGAGCCATTTCCTTCTTTATTTATATATATATACAAACACTTGGATGGTTATTGGATAATGTTTGAATTCCTTTTCAAACTTTACCACAAATAGCATTTTTCTTTGAAAGATGAACAATCATGTGTGATCTGCGCTGCTTGGCAATCGCTTGGTGATACGTGAGATGATGTATTTCCCCGGGTGTTTTTCAGGCATTCTCTATAAGTTCAATTTCATTAAGTATTTTACATAAAATTATTTTCATCATTTATTATATGTTTATCTGCAGATCATCATCCTTTAAAATGTATATAGATCTGTCGTTAGAATGTTGAATTGCATTGTTTGAATTCATGATCAGATAACAGAGCACATAATTTATTATTCGAGTTTGTTGCGTTTGAGGGCCAACTACTCACGTGCAGTATGGTCATTTTACCCGACTTTGATTATTTTGAATATGATTAAAACACGATTTATAGAGTGGTTAGAAAGAAATGTTAAAACCAAAATCAATTATTTTATTTCATAGTTGTTGAAATAGCTGCTGTTTAAGTAAAACAGTAACGCCTGTAAATGTTTTTTTTTTCAATACCGACCTGAGAAAGGAATATCTTAAGAATTATTTGTGTCGTCATAGATCTACCACTCTGAGTTAGATCCATGGTTTCGTAAAAATGGTATGTACAGTATATCACACAAAAATAGCTCTATAATGCGAGAACGAAGTGCGAGTTGACTTTTAATCATAATTGACTGGAAAGTGAAATTTTAAGGACTGTTTATGAACAGAAGACAAACCTCACTAATACACCGAATAATCGAGCGCGAAGCGCGATCTGATTTTTTTTATGTGTATTCAGGCCTGCATAAAAAACGGGAAAATTGTTTCTTTGTTTTCTAACTCGCTCAGAATCCTGAGGCAAATTCAATGCAGATATCGATTTGAAACATGAATGGATGGATGGATGGAATGGTATCGTGACCATACATTAAAACACATGATTATCTGATTACAAGACGAAGCTCAAAACCACTGCTCCCACCACTACCAGTTCTTTCCTTAACACTATAAGTTCATCAAGATCCGTATTTTTCTCGTGCAGACGGAAAGCAAGTTCAAATCAACGGTGCGGAAAACTCATTTTATGTGAATATTTAACCTTGGGGATAAGAGGAAATACTTTTCTCCGAAAACAATATGTTTTAGGGATCATTAGACCTCCAAAATATGTAAACGGCATAGTCTTTGTATTACAGACACAGATATTTTTCTTCAAAGTTAAATTTCATTAAGAGATAAAGTGTTCACGCTAGATTTAAATTTAAACAAAAACGTACATCTTGAACCAGGAAGTTACTACTCAGGAGGTTTGAATTGAAAAGTATTTATTTATTTTTATTTCTTAAAACCGTGTCCATTCGAAATACACTCTGTGGTCCTTTGAATCCCCAATCCTTCCAACAAATAACCTTATTCATCATGTTCATGTTATTATCAACGGGCTTCCCATGTGCGCATACTACAGCTTAAAGGGGTGGTCCAAGCTGAAAATATTTATATCTTAATACACAGAGTAGACTTCACTGAGCCAAACGCCAAAATTTCATTAAAATGGAATAACAAATAATAAAGTTATTGAAGTTTAAAGTTTAGCAATATTTTGTGAAAACAGTCGTTATGAATATTCATTAGGCGAGCTGATGATGTCACATCTCCACTTTCCGTTTTCTTATGTTATTACATAAAATCATATTTTTTTTAATTATTTCATACTTGTGTGAATAATATGTTTTCCTTATAATGAAATAAGTTGCAGCAATAAATATCTAATGCACTAAGTCAGTTGTCAATCCAATTTTTCTAGTTCTTGGAGGACAAAATTTGAATAAACCTTATTTCATATAATAAAATACAAAAGAACAAGTGGAGACGTGACATCATCAGCCCACCTCATGAATATTCATGACGACTGTTTTTAAAAAATATTACTAAATTTTAAAATTCAATAACTTTGCTATTTGTTGTCCGATTTTGACGAAATTTTCGGCACTTTGCTCAGTGAGTTCTATTCTATTTATTATGCTATAGATACTTTCAGCCTGGAGTCCTGGACCACCCCTTTAAGCCGCCCACGTACTGTGCCGTATCTAAGATTTTCCCCTCGGTTTCGTACAAAATCATCCTTTTTTCTTCGCATTCTGTGTCTCTTTTTTTTATCGAACTTCGAATGTCATCAGTCATTCGGGTTCAACAATGGTCATGAGTCCATGCACATTTCTAGATAAATGGGACGGGGAAATCATTGATGCCACTTTGCACGCAGAGTTATGCAGGAGTGATGACCTCACATAGCCGACATGAGATTTCTAATTCACTTTTCGATTGCGGAACGATTAATCCGTATAAATCATTCCATTTCATTTCATTTATTTCCATTTCCAACATTTACATTTTTCTTCGTACAATAATCATTATAATACAGGACATGTAAGCAATGAAACATATCATTTTTATGTACAAAATTATAGTCATGATTATCCGTTTATCAGCGGATTGGAAACGGAGGAGGCTGCTAAAAAAGGGCGAAGTTTGTAGGTGCAGCCTCCTAATGAAATATTCTTGCACATAGAATAGACAACAAAAAAGAAGAGAAAAGAAAACACACACAATATGACAACTTGAGCATAAAACCAATGAAAAATCAAAAATTGGGGAAAAGAATTGAAAATAGAAATAGAAAATGATAAAGAGAAAAGGTCTCCAGAATCTTGCCCCGGCACTCACAATGGAACCCGCTGATCAACAGGAATTTACAGGAAAATGGTGGGAATGCAAAGAATACAATGATTGCATCCACGTTTCATTTAATGAAAGTATCGGTTTTTGAGAGATGAAACGTTAAATTAATTAGTGATTATCGAGGAGAAACATTTTGAATTTAGATTTAAAAGAGTTTAAGCTTGGGGATTCTTTTATTTTATAGTGTCCCAGAGCCTATGGCCTTCGAAAGTAAATATTGTCTAGTTTGAAATTGAATGGTAAATGTTCTAAAGAATTGCTAAACACATACATTTGGTTTGTTGTACATTAATTGACAATTTGTTTCCCCGGTTTATTCCAGTTCAATGTTCAATACATTCACTAAAATATCAGGATTAGGATGAGAATACAGTATTGTCATTTGACTCGTCTGCAAAAAGGATAGGATACTCTGTTAGAAGAGTTCTGGTTGTCATTTATATAGACTATAAATAAAAGTGGACCCAGTGGGCTACCTTGGGAAACACCCAATTAACATTTTGTAAAGAAGAATTTGTTCATTTATGCTAACAATTTGTTTACGATTTGTGAGGTAGTTTCTAAGCCACTCCAAGGCCTTTCCACGAACTCCATAATTTTCAAGTTTATGTATATAGGCACGAGAAGAGTATGTCATGATTTATAGCGTCAAAGGCCTTGGAGAGGTCAAGAAAAATGAATGTTCAAAATTGTCAATAGCTCTTGTGATTTTTAACACTCTAAAAACATTATGCCAAATTATGTTACACATTATTCTGAGTTTAATTACGCTGTACAATGTTATCCTCCACTAAATTTGTATATGTTACAGTGTCATTTTTTTCACTTTATTTTATTATCCTACAATTCTGGTTCTTGATTTACTTCTCAATTGACAGTGAACACCATAATACACCTTTTTTATCTTATACTTTCTTATTAACTTTAGCAGGGGTGAATAAAATCAAATGAAAATGTAGTTGTTGATTTCCGTTCCCAAATGTCAGCATTTCGTTTTTAATTCCTTTGACCCTCCCATTATTTTCCCATCTTCTCTCATGCTACTTCCAAGCTCCGCCTCTCCGATCCCACCTGCTCCTATTCTTCACCATCCTCCCACTATTCCAGGGGTGGATCCAGGATTTCACCATAAGAGGGTGGGGGTGGGTTGGATGGTTGATCGATTTTGATTGGTCTTTTTTTTGAAAAGCAAAAGAGGATAATTGAAATAAAACGAGACAAATGAGGGAACCCCGCCGAGGATTAACAGGGTACACAATTACTGGGGCCAAAAATGAGACAAGTGTCCCCCATCTTACCTCCATACCTTATTAGGGGCTGATCCAGCATTAACCCATAGGGTTTATTCTACACTTCACCCCCCCCCCCCCCCCGATCGGCTGCTCGAAGAGCTAAAAGCTAAGGGGGTGGTAGACCGAAAATACTGAAGTTTAAGTACTGTTTATTTTACAAACTATATACATGATATATATGGTATTTCATAGATATACATAATGTGAGCGCGAAGCGCAGGCTTTTTTTTTCATTAATTGTCCTAGTAACGGGATGTTTTAAGGACTGGTTGTACGAATTAATGAACATTTCATTTTTCATTTAGGTTTTATTTCCACAAATCCGTTATGTTACAAAACTTTGATATCTTGCATAACTAAGCTGAACAACCATTACACACGTAGGTTATATAAATATAAATAGCAAGCATTCTTAATCAATACATATTAATACATGTTTAAGTATACATAAAACGGAAAAGTGGAGGAAACCTTAGAAGCAGAATGCTTGTAGATAAGGTTCCCTTTTTATACATTACTTTTGATATAATTACTTTAGAATAATACACGTGACAACATTTTATAAATCAAATTATACCTACAAAAACAACACAACACAGAAACGTGACAAAAGAAAGAAACGAAGAAATAAAAGAACAAAATAAATAAAGCAAGCAGCTGCCATCCAACAGAATTTAAGAAAGTTCTTGATAAGCTCTGTGGACAAAAATACAATAGAGCATGCGAATAAAGAGCAATTCAGTTTGTTTCATTATATCGAAGAAGAAGTTTTGCTTTCAAGTGATGTTTGAAAATAATATAATTTTGTAGTTGCTTAAGTGTCATATCCAAGGAATTCCAAAAAACTGGACCAGTATATACTATCGTCCTTTTCCTAAGTACTGTTCTCAACCTATGCAAGTGAAAGAATGACGACTGTCGGGTAGGATAAGTATGCAAATGTTGATTCTTTTGGAATAGTGATGTAAAAGCATGAGGAAGAGCATTTGAGTTCAATTGAAACATAAAACACCCTAAAAAGAAATTATATAAATCATGCACCTTTAATACTTTATTGTTGAAAAATAAAATATTTGTGTGACTTAACCTGTCAGAATGGCAAATTATTCGCAATACCCGTTTTTGAAGAATTAACAATTTATCCAGTTGGTAATTAAACGAATTACCCCATGCAAGTATACCGTAGCTCAGATAAGGTAGAATAAGTGTTGAGTACAAACCTTTCAAGATATGCATAGGAAATGACGATTTTAGTTTATTGATTACCCCAACATTCCTCGCAAGCATTTTACTTAAATTCAAATTATGCTCTTTCCAAGAAAGTTTATTGTCAATAATAAGACCAAGAAATTTTAACGAATCAACTATATTTATAACAGTATTATTAATGTAAACATTACCGGGTAACTGTGAAATAGAATTACTGAAAAACATACCTTGAGTTTTATTTATGTTAAGGGAAAGTTTATTAGCGCATATCCATTCTGCAACAAGTCTGAGTTCAATATTAACTGTTTCTAATAGGATATTTGGATTTTTATGGGGAAAAGAAAACGGAAGAATCATCAGCGAATAGAGTAAATGACAGGACCCGAGAAGAGTTTTGAAAGTCATTCATATACAAAATAAAAAGTAAAGGTCCAAGGAGGGATCCCTGAGGGACACCACAAGGTAGCTGTTTAAAAGACGAATTAACACCCTTAATAGAAACGAATTGAGACCTTCCTATGAGATAGCTTCTAAACCACTCCAAGGCCTTCCCACGAATACCGTAATGAGAAAGTTTATACAGTAATATTTGATGGTCAATGGTATCGAAGGCCTTGGAGAGGTCCAAAAATATTGCAAGTGTATGACAATGATCATCATTAGCAGAAGCAACATGATTAACAAATTGTAAAATTGCATGTATCGTGGAATGTTTTTGTCTGAAACCAAATTGCGAATCTGCGAAAATATTATTACTTACAAAGAACGACATAGTACGATCAAAAATAAGTTTTTCTAGCACTTTGGAAATTGACGATAACAGTGATATTGGCCTATAATTATTGGAGTCTAAAGGATCACCTTTCTTCAATATCGGAATAACTTTAGCGATTTTCATTGCGTCCGGTACGACACCTTGACTTATAGATGAATTGAAAATGTGCTCTAGAGGTTCAGTAATTTCATTTATGATATGTTTCAGCAAGAAATTACTAACTTCATCATATCCCATACTTCGCTTGTCTTTCATATTTTTTACAATTCGTAAAATTTCTGACGAATTGGTTGGATTAAAAAATACTGAATTCTGATTTTTGTTCTTCAAAAAATTATGAAAACTTTTTTCTGCGTTAGGAATTTTCTTAGCCAAATTTGATCCGATGTTTGCAAAGTATTCATTAAAGTGATTGGATATAGATTCATTCTCATCTAAAACTTTATTTCCCTCACGGATTTGGGTTATATCTTTAATGAGACTCCTCCTATTCAAAGCATTATTTATTATACCCCATGTTTCTTTAATGTTGGACCTTTTCTTTTCAAACTGATTACAATAATGTTTCCTTTTCTCAATCCGTAAAATTCTTGTTAATGTATTTTTATATCTATTATATTTATGACGATGCCTATGTCTATAAACGAATGTGGGTGCGAAGTGAGAGCTAAAATCATTTGATATACTGACCTTGAAAAGACAATTTTGATGACTATGTATATATAGAGCAAGCACAAAATATGAGCTAAGACAGGACATTCTAAGCTTTTGTGTAGTCTTGACCAGGGTGCGTGTTTAATTAAATAAATAATACGAGCGCAAATCGCAAGCTGAAACTCTTGATATATTAATCTGAGGAAGGGACATTTAATGCACAGTAAGAATTTGAGAACAGGAAATAATTATACGTATGTTACTAAAAAAATATAGACCTATAACATGTATAATGCGAGCGTAAAGAGCGACCAATTTAAAAAATATATATATCTTAAACACGGGACAAGTTAAGCACATTTTTAAAAGCCGTGAACAGGATGCGTATTTCACTATACCAAAATAACTAAAGCAATAAATGCAATGTACATTGAACTGAAAAACTGAAATAAGCACGGTGTACAATCCCAATTAACAAGATACGTACCTCTTATAAAAAATAGGCAATGCAAGGGCAGAGCGCAAGCGGCATTTTGATTAATTAATTCTTTCCTTTTCCATTTTTTTTCCTTATCATTTATTTGCCCCTCAGGTCACTTTTCTTCTCCTCCTCCTCCCCTCCCCCACCTTCCTCCTCCTTTCTCCCCCCCCCCCCTCCTCCTCCTCGTCGTCCTCCTCCTCCTCCTTCCTTTTTTTTCCTCTTCTCGCTACCCTTTTTGCGCCGCAAATGGGAGGGGCGCGGCCAGCTTCCTCCCCTGGATCCGCCTTTGACTTGCCATATCTTCGCCTGCCATATTACAAGACGAGCTCGTAATTTGCTTGTTATTATTTTCATTTCGGTTCCCAGGTACGACGGGACGCTAAATGGTGAGCCGATGGGAACGGGGTCACGAAACTGTTTTGTCTGACGTCCACTTGACCCATCACTTGTTATCGTCTCCAAGTCTTGTCCCCGCGGTGGCCATCCACGTCCATGAACAGGCGGCTGATCACGTTGCCATGGTGACCAGAACTGATGCAGATTGGATACCCTCACGGATAATAGATCCGTTAACATGGCTATGGACAGATGGAGAAGGTACACAAACGGAGATGTACCGGACAGTGTTCTTTGTCGTAATGTCATAAAACTATTTCTTGGTATACGGGAAGACTGAACAATAATACTCGGAATCATGTCATTATAATTACAAGGTTTATGAAGAGCAACGGTCATGACGGTCGAGAATGAAAACAAGGAGAAAGGTTGGAATTTTTCCCACCTAAACTTACCAGGACCAAACCACTTCATCCACAGCCAGGTTGCATAAAAGTTACTATCATCTTAACGTAACAATCCATTAGTAGTAACGATTTAATGACATTTTCCATGAAAGTTAGCAGTTATAATAATTGGTTGGCAAAAGGCATTGTCACACCGCCCGAGCGTTGTTGGAGCGGTCGTGGAGCGGTAGGGAATTAAAGAGGGCCAAATTTCGCTCACAAAATTGGGGAAAAATCGAAAAAATACAATCGAAATCGAAAATGGTGAACGGTAGCGAGCGGTGATGTTTTTTTTTTCTCTCCGCTCCATGACCGCTCCAACAACGCTCGGGCGGTGTGACCATGCCTGAGTTACCATTATCAATGGGGCTTTAGGCTGAACAAGCCCGCCCCCTCCCCCCCACACACATATGCTATCTTGGACAACTTATCTGGATGCTATGATTTATTTTCAAATCGTCTAATGCCAATTCGTCCAATTGCCAAATCGTCTACTACCATTTGTCTATCATCAGTTCGTCTACTCACTACATGGTCTACTTTCATTTAGTATAATGCCATTCCGTATAATAACCAGTTGGTTCAATAGCCATTCAGTCAATATACCTTTTGGTCTTATTAAACTAAAGTGTTAATTGTGCAAAATGAATGAAAATAAAATGGGTATTAGACAAACTGGTTATTAATAGATGAAATGGTGATTAGACGAAGTAATGATCGGACCGAATGGTTATTGGGCCAAATGGTTGTAAGACGAAATGTTGATGCACGGAATGGCATTAAACTAAATGAAGGTAGACCATGTGGTGAGTGGACGAGATGGCAGTGGACGAACTGGCAAATTACCCATGCTATAGGGAGCTAGCAACAGAAAACGAACAAGACCTCATCTTCGTCACCTCGTTGTTTCAGTGGAACCTGTGAATTCCCCTATTCGGAAGTCAGCAAAGAGATTCGTTTCTTCGAAAAAAAAGCAAGAGGTGTTAAACATGATGAGCCCCGCATGGTCAACGAAAAAAAGAGAGGAAGGAAATGCTGTTTTAACTTTTCCTGCTCAAGTGAGTACTTTATAATATTATTCACAAACGCAATACTTAAGCAACAATTATTTGTAAATATTGTGATTTTTCATGATTGTTTTGTCAAGAGGAAAATAAAACTATTTTCACAGGGTTCATGCCCTTTATAGGGGTTGCAATTGATCATATATGATCATATATGATTATATATGATCATGTATGTATTTCAATTTCCATTTCTATGTATTTTGTTTCTTATTTCATTTCGCAATGTATTTTTTTTCTTCTCTCTCACATCATGTCAGACACCTGCATGCCTTAATAAACTGACCCCAGGACGGTGACCTACCTTCGCACCTGAGGATTGTTTTAGGAGTCAGAGAGTGGTCAGTCGGTCAGCAGAGACCATTCACTTGTCACCTCGTTTATCTCCTAACAAGATTCCTCGTCATAAATCGAAAGATGATCTAATCACTCTTTGACATGTTGGGTGTCCGGTCGGTAGGTAAGCAATCATACGCTGAAACAAACTAGATGGTGTCGTCTTATAGTTTTTTTTAACAAGTGCATACATAGTTCCAAGAATGCGTCTAGCATTTTCATTTATTTGAATGGAACATAAAAGGGCACTCATTGTCTTGCTCAGTGGCATAAGTACCGTGGCCGGGAATCGAACCCCAAACTTTCGTGTTTATTAAGGGCACCAAGCTCCATTACCTCCCCCCATGCACCACTGAGGAATTGGCATATTAAGGGGGGTGAGAGGTTTTTTAGTTTAATATATCATCCCCTCTGCCTTCAAAACCTTGTTTTCAGAAACCCTCTAATGTGTCTCGAAAATGAAAACTTTGATAAAATGAAATAAAGTCGTTAATTATTCCCCTGCTGACTTCAGGAAGAGAACAGGGACATAAAAAGCGACGAAAAACTCTAAAATCGATTGGTTAAGGAAACTTTGCTCTTCAGACAAAAAAAAAATGATTGTGCACTTACAAAATAATGATGACGCGGAAAATAGAAATATAGGAAAATAGAACAAAATATTACCCTCGAAGTCCTTACAGACAACCGAACTGATAATTTTTCGACCAAAAACGTAAATTTGAATCATTGTCAAAATCCACGGATAAGAATGGTCTGATTGGGAGATGATGACCGATGGATCCTGTCACTGGAGTCGGCAGGGTCGTCAAGGATCGGTGGATGAACCCATAACCAGACCCACCTGACCCCACCCTAGATAGATCCAGTTTGCATAAGGATGGGTTCCAAGATTTCATGAAAGGGGTCAAAGAAAAGTTGTAGGTGATTCTCACTCTAATCCACCTTAACATGAGAACAAGGACGTTCAGTTTGCCTTAAAAAAATACAGGCAAGAAAGAAAAAAAAACATGAATGAGATATCATCAAAGGTACCTTGCATCTACATGTATTTTTTTCAATTAAGGGGTACCCCCCCCATGTGATCCACTCCAGAGTATATGAATGAGTTGTCGCATGCTTATAGTGTTATGCCTTTGGGTAGCTTTGCAGTGGTGTAGCCATCAAGGGCCATTTGATTCTGGCGCTTTAATCATCCAGGCATGTTTGCGGATATAGTAAACTTTGAATATGAATGAATCAAAGCAAAATGAGGGGAAGGGAACTATATTAAAGTTTTCTAGTTTGATATTGAATGACACCAGTCCTGAAGAAGTTTAAGAATAAGATTGGAAACTTATATTCTGATTTCCTTTGTACATGTTGTATAGTTACTTCCTCAAGGTGCATAATAAGATGTTCCAAGGAGGAAATTTACTTTTTTTATTAGAAGTATCTGTGTCAAGCAATAGCATGGGAGACGTCTGAAGGTATAGATTTTCAGTAATGAAATCAAAATATGTTTTATAAACAAATCGTTAACCACAATTCTTGAAAGAAAAGTAAACTTTGTTTTTATTTCCGCTATATATGCATCGTATTTGTCAGTCTAGCGTTTCGTTTTCATCCTTTTCGGGAATAAACCTTTCGTTTGTTTTTCTACATCAATGTATGAAGGCAAACTTGAAATATGAAAAGCTGAAAATTACCCGGGGGACTTTAATGACGCCGGATGCAAACCGGATAGTAAACGGATGTCACAAAAATTTAACGTCTCTTCGTTGGTAAATTTCTATATTAAAAAAAAATCAAACAAATGAAAGCAAATAATGAATATCATGGGATAATGATATGATATTCCTCACCATGCGGTAATAAATCATTTTAGATATATCTTACTGTTTAACGACTAACGCGATCATGGGTCAAACCTGAGAGGGAAAATTGTAATGAAACTGAAGTGTCTTGTAAGGGGTTTTAGATGCCTCTTTAAAACCATGAAAATCACAATTTCTTGTATTTTCATCACGATAGTTCGCTTCCGCATTTCCTATCTTATTATTTGAGTACCTCATTTGCTGTTCAAACGTAAGAAATTCAAACACGGCCCTTTCCAATTTGCGAAAATCTAACTTAACCAATTGGTGGTACGTTCGATATAATTGGCAACCCGGGGGTCATGACTTATGCAATTAAAGTTACCTTAACAGTAAAGCGTAAAACTTGTATATTTTGGATAATGCTCAGATAATGACATAGATGTCAAGTCAATTGATTCTAATAATAAAAGAAAAAAAAAGATTTTGCACTTCCCAATGCACCCTCATTTTCCACGGGCATTTGTCTGGTCACACGGCATTTATATTACCCCTGCGTGATTTTCTCCCATCTTATAATATCTCAGAGGGCATAGGTTTAGAGTTAGTTTGTTATGGAATTTTTTTTTTAGAATGGTGTCAAGATTAGGATTAGGGTTGATTTAGTTTCGGAGGTTGGGTTTTATGTTTGGGAAAACGTGCAGATTTTATATTGGAGCAATTGTCACCGGAACAAATGTCATGGAACCATTTGACTGGTATAACGCCCAACGTGCACGTATAGCTAGAATTAGCCAGGGGCCGATTGCACGAAAGGGTCTTTGCAAGGACCGTCTTTCGTGTCGCCCATTTATTATGATGCGCCATGTGAAACGCATTTCAAATGATTATCTGCAAAAATAATTTATTCGTCCGTTAAAATAAACAAAATATTTGTTATTTCATGAAATTGTATAAAATTTGATTTAAAAGCAAGCTAACGAATTTTATTTTTGTTATCATAAATTTCAAAAACACTCCGCTTATAGCGCATCATAAAAGACGGGCGACACGAAAGACGGTCCTTGGAAACACCCTTTCGTGCAATCGGCCCTACAAATCAAATAGTACCGAGTTTATCGTGTTACCCGAGTACTTTGCAAGTGAGAGTCTCCCCGTGAGCATTCGGCTCCAACAACCCCTGGGAACGGATGAGAGAACCCTATCCCCCTATCGCATCAAAAGTGAAACAAACCGTGTCTGAAATCACAAAATTTCACATTTTCCATCTGTTTTCATTGATGTACACCGTAACCATATATCACCTCAGTGTAGATGTACATGTAGTTTATAATGATATATGATGTCCATCGGTTGTACTTGTGAACCCAGCTTATAGTTTCACAGTTTATGCACATGGTAACCTAATTGGTCAATACCAATTTATCGTGTTTTTTCCCAAAAGTACTGCATAATTTCCCTGACATCATGATGTTAGCAACTGATTGTGATTGTCTATTTAATTTTTTTATTGTCTATTGTAAAACAAATCTTGTATCCTAAACCCATAAACTAAAGTAATGGATGATGAGGAAACAACATTAAACTGCATGTCCGACACGGGATATACCGCATTGCCAAATTTACAGAGTGGATAGGAAATCCAACTTATCGTTTTGTTCAATTCCCAATTTGACCAAGGGGGTTTAATCGTTCGTCAATTAGGCGACACGAGCCATGACAAATCATGAAACCAAGAACAACCACACTTTGAATAGACAGTTATCGAGACCAAAAACCCACAAGACTTTGACATCCACCAAAAGCCATCTGGATCCTTCGATCAACATTACTTGAGATCGATTCCCATAAATAGGCCTACCAACAGCATACGCAGCAGAAAGCCCTACCCAACTGACCCTTCAGATCACCCTTAGACCCAGCATCGGCTTCTAAAATGTGGTATTTCATGGACCCATTAATGTTTGGGGACAAATGGGCACACATACGGTACTCCTTAGGCAGACCGATAGTCCACCAGAGAGACAAAGGAACGACCAAAGCCAAACTACCCCCTGAAATCACCAGTCCGAGAGACCACCTCAAAAATGGCAACGCATCAAACCTGCGGCAGAAGCAGAGCAATCCTTCAGTCAACGCTCGGGACATACAGCTTGCAAGATCTGCATCGCAATGAACAGGAACACATAGCGCAAACCTACCTTCACCTTAAACCATAATTATTTGAGACACCTGATACTATTCTTTTAGAAAGGTAGCCTAAATGTCCATGAAGTTAACAGCTCAAGCTCACCTTACCTTGGACCGTCGTTCCTTTTGTCTCGCTGTCCAAAAACAGAGTACTAACCCACCATTCCCGGATACAGCCAAGGAGTCCGCCATTCCCTGAGACCTTCATATCGCCACTAGACTCTAAGACAAACACCCCGTTTGACCACAAGGCTAACGTCAAGACCGATAAATGACAAGGACAACCGATCTCGGGACCACCCTTCAGACGGACGACCATCGACGTGATCAAGACCAACAACTCCGAGAAATATCCACATAACCACAAAGAATATCTTGAGAATGTCAAGCCATACTACGGCCATCCATACGATGGGGCTCATAGGAGGTGCACTGGTCCAGAAGACCATGGACCTACTAGTCAGAGTAATAGGTACATGATAAGACCAAGAATCCACGAAAGAACGAAACATGATGACGAACTCGACAAAGGCACGTGCTCTTGAGAAGGACATCTCACAAGATGAATAGTCAATGAGACCAAAGACCAACAACCTACAGCCAGATACAGTGTCAAGCATGGTTTTTTTTTTTATGCATCATCAATATTTATTATCATCTTGAATAAAATTGTTTTCAGCAATGTAACATTTGGATCATAAAAACGAATTTGATTAGCGGTTAGCAGCAAGCGAGTATTGCCCGCTTTGTGATAATCTTTCGGGATTTCCATTTTCCTCCTATTTTGAACGGTAGATGGCGACAGAGATAATAACTCCGAAAACCACTGGTTCCTGATGGGATGCCGACACCAGCTGCTACGCTGTATACCATACGTACCTTGGGATTTGCCCCTGGGGGCTGCCACGTGGATCCGTTGGAGGCACGCGACGGGAGTGAGGCCTGTTATTGTATGGATTAACCGGATTTTGAGATTTAAGATTAAACGTTCAAATGATCTGTCGGATTTCGATAATAGTCATCTTGTGCATCGTACTTCAACCAACTCCATTACTTGACCAACCGCAATTTCCACGATTTAAGCCGAATAATTGATCTTCACTAAAAAAATCGACAGGCGAAAAAAAAGTTAGCATTCCGAGAAGGATTATTTTTCTTTCCAAATAAACTTGATTGTATATCTACTTTTTGAGGGAGAGTTGTTGAAGATACTTCCTGGCTGTCACCATCGTTTCTTAATGGTAGGAGGGGGATATCTCGCGAACCCATCGAACAGTTCAGTCATGCCACCCCATTCGCCTCTAATCCACCGCTGGTAGTGACCAATTATCGGGCCTTTGAACTCAAAAAACTTAAAGCGAGGGTCAGGAGAAGAACAAATAGAACATTGCCTTTGAACCGATGCGACTTAACACACCTGTTAAAGACATCTCAACTGTTTTCCCCAAGTAATTTCTTTCCTTGATGCCCTCAAAGATTCGCGTCTATAATGTATGCCTTTCTTTATCTTCAAACACCCCCCCTCCCCGAACCGCTCTCTCCCTCACTCTCTCTCTGCTGGTCCCCCTCTCCCATCTGCCCCCCTCCCCTCCCCATCTCTCTCTCTCTCTCTCTCTCTTTGGTACATCAATTAATCTATGGCCGCATTGTAGCCTAACTAGAAAAACAAAAAATTTGGGGTTCTATTCGCATTACGGTGCGTTATGCCCTAAAGCAATAGATAATTTTGCACCAAATAAATTAAGAATCTTGATGTAGGGTGTGAGAAATTTTTACATTATTGTTCAAGTAGATTAGTAGATTGATTCATTAGGCCTGTTTAACCGAAAAACAACATAGACGGTTAGGGTCCACAATGTAGTTAGTCCTGCAGATAATAGTAAATTTCGTAGTAAAAATGAACATGATGAAGTGTGAATAATTTGAAACATAAAACAAAGTCAGTGTGAAAAGAGGATCATCATATCATACTGTTTAATACAGTTGCAATGGTTTCCTACAGATGTGGATGGGCTTTCTTCATTTGTTTTTGTCAGGAAAAAGAAAGAGAAATAGAAAGAAAGAAAGAGAGGATGGTGAAATATGATATAATTTTCTGAATGTTACGTCCAACTCTATAAAAAAAATGTATTTTTGTAATATAGATGTCCAAACTTTTGCTCTCCCTCTCTTCGTTCGGTCGCATCTTACGCGATACGCGGCAAATCTAGCCCCCTCATTTTTTTTGGGGGGGGCTCATTACGCCACTGGTTCAATACCTTAAATGTGGATAAAGGATGCCTTAAATGCGGGAGGGGCTCGACCATATAAGTAGAATGGGTCGAAAAAAAATCTCCCAGGAAATCTCACAAGAAAAAAAAAAAAGCCATCACGGTTTCAGGACTCGGATCTTAACAGGATCCTGTTGTATAGTAAATACATTAATTTTGAGGAACTTCGCAGGGGCGGTGGTCCGGGGTTGCCCCCTCCCCCACCATCTGGTTCCCTCACTAAACGTGGATGCCCCCTCAGATGTAATAACATTTTTCAGTCTATTATTCCATCAGCTACCACAACATAAATCTTCCACACGCGACCACACATGCTTCCTCCCCCTCTTATCAATGTTCGGGCCCGGTAAAACAAAAACAACAACGACAGGCAATAAAACATACTAGCGCTGTTTATTATTTGACATGAATGAAAAATTGAGTTAGAATGTTATCAACAACGTTGCTAGCGGTGTCACGCCGGGTTAATTTGAGGAAACAATGCCCGCGTTTCTTTTTTTCTTTTCTCAAAAGAAGCAACTATGAAAATGATAATAGAGCCGTCATCCATCTTTCATACGTTGGTGTAATTATTTTCACATTCGGAACATGCTACAGTCTGGGTGGTCCAAATATCAGGCGATTATTATGTCATGTTTTGGGCAAGAATTATGAAGACAGGTTTTTGCCTAAAAAGGGGATCAGAGACCAGTGATAAAATATTTTCAGACAAAGTTGGGGGGGGGGGTGCAGTGGAGTAAAGGGGAATACACACGAACAAAACAAAACTGTCTGCAAAAATACTGATTGAACCTTCCTCGCGCCCTTATACTGTATATACCCTTACCCCCTCCTTTTATTCAAGTAAAAGTTGATACAAATTTGAAACAAACGAATTAATTTGATGCATGGATGAGTGTGATGTTTTTTATGCAGAAGATTTATTTTTTTTATGTCTTTCTTTCATGAGCCCTATTTTGTGACACTATTTTTTTCAGCAAGTTTTCGCGCCAGCCACCTTCGTGTGAGATCAACCTCAACGAAAAGTCCATGTAAAGTTGACCCATTACGTTTACGATTTAGTTCCGATCAACATTATTGAAATTGATACCCCCAATTAAATTTATATATATATATATATACATATATATATAAATTTTATATATATATATACATATATATATATATATATATATATATATATATATATATATATATATATATATATATATATATATATATATATATATATATATGTGCAATCATTCGTGGAAACATGGTGCGAAAACGGCGTAATTCCTTTTCAGGAAATGCATTAGGTATTAACTTCCGCATTTTTCTCATGTTAGAATTTTAAAAGTAAATTTTATGGAATAGTAGTATTTCTAGTAATTTTTAAAGTAGCAGTCGTCGTCGTCGTCGTAGAAAAGTAATAGTATTACTTGTATAAGTGGTGGTGGTGGTAGAAGTAGAAGTGGTAGTAGCAGCAGCAGCAGCAGTAGTAGTAGTATAGTAGTAGTAGAAGTAGTGGTGGTAGTAGAAGTAGTAGTAGTAGTAGTAGCAGTAGTAGTAGTAGTAGTAGTAGTAGTAGTAGTAGTAGTAGTAGTAGTAGAAGTAGTAGTAGTAGTAGTAGTAGTAGTAGTAGTAGTAGTAGTAGTAGAAGTAGTAGTAGTAGTAGTAGTAGTAGTAGTAGTAGTAGTATAGTAGTAGTAGTAGTAGTAGTAGTAGTAGTAGTAGTAGTAGTAGTAGTAGTAGTAGTAGTAGTAGTAGTAGTAGTAGTAGTAGTAGTAGTAGTAGTATAGTAGTCGGCCGAAAGACAGACTTTAATGTGATGGCGTTCGTCAATATAGAGGCACCGTCTACACTAGCCAATGCTAAAACTGCCTTCATAAGTTGGAATTCGTCTTCATAAAGCTCATGCAACGTCGAACCATGTCTTTGACGAAGAGATAAGTCATTATCAATAATTAATATCCTATTGGCTTATTATTATACATAATTTTGTCCAACAACATGCAAATCCCAATAATATTGATTTGGAAATAGGCGAGAGAGGCATATGTTGTAGTAGTAGTAATAGTAGTAGTAGTACTACTAGTAGTAGTAGTAGTAGTACTAGTAGTAGTAGTAGTAGTATAGTAGTAGTTGCTGTTAGGTGCTCAAGGCGCTGCTATATTACCCAGCTAAGCTAGGCGTTCATAGCGCAAACAGCTTTTTAAGGAATTACTTCCTATCGGTACCCATTTACCTCACCTGGGTTGAGTGCGGCACATTGTGGATCAGTTTCTTGCTGAAGGAAATTACGCCATGGCTGGGATTCGAACCCAAGACCCTCTGTTTCAAAGTCCGAAGACTAATCCACTGGGCCACAACGCTCCACATAGTAGTAGTAGTAGTAGTAGTAGTAGTAGTAGTAGTAGTAGTAGTAGTAGTAGTAGTAGTAGTAGTAGTAGTAGTAGTAGTAGTAGTAGTAGTAGTAGTAGTAGTAGTAGTAGTAGTAGTAGTAGTAGTAGTAGTAGTAGTAGTAGTAGTAGTAGTAGTAGTAGTTGTAGTCATGGTATAGTAGTAGTTTTTAATTCAATTTTTTTTTTCAATTTTATTCACATCTCTTTAAAAACATCAAAAGATCAAATTTACAAATCAATACAAAATACAACATACATGATACATAACATTATGTATTAGTAGAAGTAGAAATAATAGTAGTAGTAGTAAAAGTAGTAGTTGTAGTAGTAGTAGTAGTAGTGGTAGTAGTAGTAGTAGTAGTAGTAGTAGTAGTAGTAGTAGTAGTAGTAGTAGTAGTAGTAGTAGTAGTAGTAGTAGTAGAAGTAGTAGTAGAAGTAGTAGTAGTAGTAGTAGTAGTAGTAGTAGTAGTAGTAGTAGTAGTAGTAGTAGAGAGAGAGAGTGTGTGTGTGTGTGTGTGTATTTGAGTTTTGTCAGACTTGTATCAATCAAATATGATTATCTACGTCTGGGACCGACCTTTAACGTCAACGGTGTTAAAGATAAAAAAAATTCTTTCATTATCATATTTTTAAGAAAGGAATACTGGTGAAACCTTAACAGTCCATGCCATTCTTTAAGGGAAAATTTTGATAAAGCATAAAAAACACAAACCTTTAACAGCTAACCAAAACGGTTAGTTGCGTAAATAAAACATAATAGTTCACGTACATAATCGGGGTTAGTTAACAATTGCTTAATGTTCGGGTCATTCATTTTCAGTTTTGTTAACATGATGCGTCTCTCGTTTTCATATTTTGAACACAGTAAAATATAATGTTCTATAGTTTCGAAAACTTTACATACCCCCACAAAGGCCTGACGAGTGTTGTTTCTTTTGAAACATAATAGTTTAATTTACTTTTACCTACTCTAATTTATTGAAGGAGGCATTCAGACCTGTCTGCGAGAAAAACCTTTTCTATATGGCTGATTATTAACATTATCATGAATACCATACAAAATCTTCCATTTCAGAGGAATTCCGATTCGCATCCCAGATACCTTTATAAAATAATAAGCCTTAGCATGTAAGTTCACTAATAGTATTTGGCAAATCAACGTCTAAAACATTTTTCACAGCGTCTTTCTTGGCAGCCTTGTCAACGGTCCCATTGCCATTATTAATATCACAGTTTGAGGGAATCCACTCAAAAGAAACACAAATATCTTTTAATCTAGATTTGTGAATTCTGAATAGAATTTCATTTACAACAGCGCATTTTATGAAATTTGAATTAATCATATTTAGTGATGACAAAG
This sequence comes from Lytechinus variegatus, assembly GCF_018143015.1. Taxonomy (NCBI): domain Eukaryota; kingdom Metazoa; phylum Echinodermata; class Echinoidea; order Temnopleuroida; family Toxopneustidae; genus Lytechinus; species Lytechinus variegatus. The sequence goes on from NC_054741.1 coordinate 52,098,273, forward strand.
AGTTGCTAAAACTTACGACTGAAAATACCAGTATGTGCTCGCGCAAAATATAGGCGAAAGATGGCGCTATTTCATACTCAGTCTTGGTCTATAAAATGTAATAAAATAATCTTGATAATGGTAGCAACAAATAAATGGTCCCTGATATAGAGGTATAGGGGATATTTCTCTTGTTATTATTATTATTACTATCATTTTTATTATTATCATCATCATTATACTATTGTTATCATTATTATTGTTATTGGGCATGGAATAGACCTCTTTGCTAATATTCGTATTTCGTTTTTACTTTTAGTAGTACACTTAGTACAAAAAAAACTCGAAAGCATGCTAGAGGGTTGCACTACATTACAAGAAGTAATGTAGTGCAATAAATTTACAAATTATGTCAATTCATTTCAGACTAATGATTACTGAAAAAATGATGTAATGTTCAAATTCAATTCAATTTAGATTTCAATGAAAAAAAATAATGACTCTAATATTACTTTTGATTTTTCTAGAAGAAATCAATTGAATTCATGACAAAAACAAACAAATGTCGCCTTACATTGCGATGCATCTGCCTAGGTTTGGCAACGACCTTGACATTCTTCAAGGTCATATCAGTTGCACGAGGTCGTGCATTAATTATGTATCCTAAATTGCTAAATTCATCCTTTTGTCAAACAAACTTCATAAATGCCAAAATACAGTAAATACATCTGATAAGTTTGCATCTTGAAAACTGCAATTGTCTCTCATTGAATTATTTCTTATGCGATTTAGAAGGAATTCGTGGTATGCCCGAAGGGTGAATTATCTAATGGTCTAATACCACTTGGTCTACTTATCAGTTCGTCCAACTTCACATAGTCTAAACTCATTTCGTCTACAACCAGTTCGTCTAATTGAATTGAATGTCCGTTTGGTCTAAATTCCACTTGGTCTAATGACCACTTGGTCTAATAGCCAAACGGTCTAATGACCACTTGGTCTAATACCCAGTTGGGCTAATCGTCACTTGGTCTAATTTTCATTTGGTCTAATTCACACTTGATATAATGTCCATTTATTCTAACTTAACATCATTCATTATTTTCCATTTGATCTAGAATTAACAAATATGGTACGTAGTGGATAAATACCGTGTATCAGTTAAAGGGGAAGTTCACCCTGAAGAAAACTTTGTTGTGAAAATAGCAAAAAAAATAGTAAAAAAATATTGGTGAAGGTTTGAGGAAAATCCATTAAAGAGTAAGAAAGTTATTAGAGTTCAAAATTTTTGATTTGTGACGTCATAAACGAGCAGCTGCCCCATGTGTTATGCAATATAAAATGTATGAATTTCAAATGTTGTATGGTTCCTGATGACTTAATTTTGTTTTCTTTTCATGATCGGGTATGAAATGATTTGTCTATTGATATACAAAAGTTACAGTGAAAACCATTTTCAATTGTCTGAGAAAATGACATTTCATTGATTTTTTACCATTCGCTATGTAGGAATGCTGCTCGCATATGACGTCACAAATCAAATAATTGAAATTCTAATAACTTTTTAATTATTTGATGAATTTTTCTCAAACCTTCGGCAATATTTTTTGATATTTTTTCTGCTATTTTTACAATAAACTTTTTGTCAGGGTGAACTTCCTCTTTAATACATGTCGCTAGGATCGGGAGGGTAGAGCCGGGGTAGGGCTGATGGGCACAAAACCTGCACCGTGAAAGACTATCGATGACGAGATAGACGCTCGTCAAATGAATTATTCTAATCAAATATAATTCTTATAATTAAGCCTACATATCTATTATTTAGATGATGATGAAAATTACATCATGCTCATAATCATTACATCACCGCATGCACATTTACAGAACAACAAGTTGGGGACCATAATTGTAGCTCATAATGGTCGAATGGCGGGGGTTTCATCAGAATAACATTATTATGAAAAAAAAGTATCTCGTAAACATGTTTATGCCTCTCCTCTTTTAAAATCATTGCTATGCACCATACGGACGATACTTGAACTTGATGGAAAATAAGCAATTGTAATGCAGTTTGGGGGATTCAAAAAGTTACAAAGCCATTAGATCATGTAATTTTGTTATGAATATTTTGTTTAGTCATCCAATAGATATAGTTTGATTACACTATACAGGTTAGCTGCGACAACATCACGGCGACCATCTAGGTAGCAGCGATATAGACGTGTTGATAGTATAGTCTACGTTTGTGGACCTTTATCAGTTATCACCACAGTAGTCATTCATCTTATATAATCTTCTCATCTTGTTTTTTTTCTACTTCTTCGCCTCCTCCTTAAAGTGATTGGTTAACATTGGTTTGACTTTTAAAAAATCTGAGCTAGAAGATCACACTTGTCACCTGTGTCTGTGATATGTTACAAACATGAAGCCCAGAAAAAAATTGCGTTCGAAAATAATTATTTAGTGCTTCAAAAATTGAAATATAAAGTGACCCGAAACACCATCATAATTTCATCCCATACACTTATGTGTACTATTTAGGCGTCTATAAGACACCTCTTTACAAAATCAGGGTTTTCCTTGCAGTTTTAGCTTTTCATTATCAATAATGGTTGTTTTCAGGGTTTACTACTTCTAATACATGCACTTTTACACATGATTCATCTTGGTTTGAGAATTTTTTAAATCGGCTGCTCACAAAGTTAATCAATACCTTTAAAATGGATTCGCAGGGTTCCCAGTCCATCAAGGATATAAGAGATTTTTTAACGTTTTTTTTTCCAATCACGGTAAAATCGGGGGAATTTGATCGGTCCAAAAGTCAAAAGCACGATAGTCAGTCAGACTCTGTTATTTTTAGCTGTACATGTATATTAAAACAAAATTCATTGAATGACATGTTATGGTGGGGGGTTTTGTACCCGGGGGGGGGGCCACTTACATTGACGAGTGGATACCATGCGCGACCAAAAAACACGTAAAAAGGATGTCCTTTTCACGATAGGGCACGTTACGTACGTAACGTGAAAAGGGTGTCAAAAACACAAAAATAATGAAAAAAGTGTATCTATTTCGCTAGGAAAATTACGTGTTTAGGGTCGAATTTGCGGGGATGATAAAACAAAATTAAAATGTTTTATAAAGGATGTCCTTTTTGCCCCAACACTACGTGTTTAGAGTCCTATTTGTGCGAGGTGTAGAAGGTGGGGTCGTACTAAACCAAAAAGGTAAAGCCGACAACCAAAGGACCCGTAACAATAAAACATTCCTGTACTTGTTTAGGGGTTCATTTCAGGGAATATTTGCCAAGAGTATCGTTTTGTTTCCAATACTTGTTAAGGGTAGGGTTTCACACGCCAATACTTGTTAAGGGGTGCATTTTCAGAATATGGAAGTTACGTGTTTAGGGTGCTTTTCGAGACCCCATGGTCGCGCATGGTATCCACTCGTGAATGGAAGTGCCCCCCCCCCCCGGGGTTTTGTAGCCTTTTTTACTACCGTACAAATAGGCCTACTGGTACTTGATTTAAAACATTAATAGGCCTACACGTATAAAAACTGATAATAATACATGTAATTCACTGCAACAACTTAGAAAACATGAGAAACTGGGAATGGGGTTGAATAATTATCAGGGAATTTTTAAACTTCTTCAGAGAAAAATCAGGGATTTTGTTTCCTTGAAAAGCTGGGAACCCCGATTGGGATAAGCAAGCTATTAACTATCTAGATTAGATCATACATAGAGGTGGATAAATAAACATATCTATTTTCCACCTCTATAATCGTATGATAGCGTTATTTTAAAGAAAAATAGCAAAATTTATTGTTTCTCCCCAAAACTTTCAAAAATCCCCTGAAATAAGCAAAAAATCCACACAGGTTGCTTAATCCCCAAATATTTTTTTTTCATCTCCATAGGCTTTTGAAAATTCCCATATTTTTCCCAATTTGGGGATGGAAATATAGTCACTCTAACTGTACCCCAATATCGGGGGGGCGCGCGTGTGAAGATTCGAAGCCGGCGCGCGGAAAGTAACTTAAACAATTTCACCAGAAACAAGTCACCATGTAAAATTTACAAATTAGACCAAACATGTAGCCGAAAATAATGTTAGACTATTTGGAATTAGACCAAGTGGAAATTAGCCGTAGTGGAAATTAGATCAAGTGGATATAAGCCGAAATGGAAATTAGACCAACTGCATGTAGACCAACTAAATAATGGACCAAGTGAGGATAAGATCAACTGCAATATAAACCAAATGAATGGTGGACTAAGTGACGATTAGCCCAATTGGGCATTTGACCAAGTGGTCATTAGACCAAAAGAGAATTGGACTTAGTGGGTTAAGCCAGAATGTTGTTAGACCATTTGATGATTAGACCAAGTGATATTAGACCATCCGTCACTAAACCTTCCCGAAGGCGCCTCAATTCAAGTAGTTATACACGTCTGTATACAAGGTGAATAATCGTTTCTATTATTTTACTTAACGCACTCTGTACACGTATCAATGCACTTAATTCATGTCATAACTTAAAACTTTGACTCATCATTTCTGTTAGTTAAACACCATATTCTATCATTTAAAGACAGTGTAAGCAATAAATGTCAAGATAACAAGAAATAACATTTACGTCATGAGGCTTGAATCACGAAATAAAAGACAACACGGGCCCGTGCCCCCCCCCCCCCACTTTGAGAAACAAGATTAAAATTTGTAATGTAAAAATGCCATCAAGACAGAAGTGTGCCCCCCCCCCCCTTGAACGTGAAGAGGGTACCACAGTACAGTATCTCTACGATTGTTTGCAAATTATGGCGAAATTCTGAAGATAATCACAGCAACAGATGATATGGATGGTCCTTGAAGATAGTTTACTAACCTGCAAAAGCGCTACTCTGTAATTATTAATATAAATTATTATATGAAAATCCTACGATTTTTTTGTGATCTCATCTCTTAAACATCTTAAAGGGATGCACCGGGCTGAAGATATTTGTATCTCAATAAATAGGGTAAAATTAACAGAGCAAAATGCTGAAAATTTTATCACAATCGTACAACAAATAACAAAGTTATTGAATTGTAAATATTTGCATTATTCCGGTGAAACAGTTCTAGGCATGTCTTCATGAATATTTATTAGGTGGGCTGATGTCATATCCCCACTTGTTCTTTTTTTTTATTTTATTATATGAAATTAGGTTTATTCAAAAGTTTTCTACCAAGAACTAAAACAATTGGATTGACAACTGATTAAGTGCATTAATTATTTCCGCACCTTATTTCACTACAATGGAGACACATCATTTACACATTTATGAAAAATGAAACAATTATGATTTCATGTAATAACATAAGAAAAAGGAAAGTGAGGATGTGACATCATCATACTTTTAATTTCGGTCGCCCCCCCCCCCCTTCTAAAAACCCCTTCGTTTACATGATAATTGCCTTCATCGTGTTAAGCCACGGGAAAGGGGGAGGCCATCGAAAATTCGGTGAATGATTTATCATTTTTGAAAAACAAATGCATTGACTCTTTCGTTATGTATCGTTACTTACCTATCGCTTTTATGCCAGTACAGAGAGTTTTTAAGATATATCTCCGTTTGAAGCACCCCACACCTTACTGGCGGGGCAAAAAAAAAAGCAAGGGAAAGAGAAATTAAAGTAAAGGTGAAAAGGGGAAGGAGAGGAAAACAAGAGAATACAATTAAATGAAATAAAGGGCGGGGACTAAGTGGAAAATATTTTCTTAGGTCACTATTGACTTGTTCAGTTAAATAACAATCTGCTCAAGAAGATTACGTGGGGCTTAAACTATCCCGTAGTGTGTCTCGGTATAGACATATTAAAATATACATGTAGATGTTGCCATGTAATGCCTAGAATTCTGATAGTTGTTTTAATCGCATGTACATGTAGTTTAAAAGTCTGGCACAAATAGTATGAACACTCGCTCGAAGGGAAAACATCATATGACTTATTTGAATGCAATACACAGTAAAAAAAATTATACAACACTGTTTACTGTATGAACCTTACAGTAATTGTTTAAACAGTTTAAACAAGTGTTTAAATCTTGAGCAACAAAGCTTAATTATCACTATCTAATTTTCAATAAATTAAACATGATTGTTTAAACGGTTACACAAATACTGTAAGGTTCATTCAGTAAACAGCGTTGTATAAAAATCTTAAACAGCGTTTTTTACCGTGTAAGAATTTCGCAAATTAAACGCTCATTCACCAACCCAACACGCACCTCAATCTATGTCGCATACCCACATCGTTACACCCTCACAAATCAATTGAAAACAAAGTTGTACAATTGGATCCTGGATCCGCCCCTGATGTAATGTTCAACCCCGTGGACCCTCGGCCTCATTAAAAAGTCCAAGATTAACAGGTTTAAAGGAGAGGATTTGAAAGAAAAACAACAAATGGGCACATAGGTTCCGTTAGAAAAGTGTTTTTATTTCTATTTACCTTAGCAAATGCAGCAATAAAATGGAGCAGAAAATTATACTCATATACAATATGATTTATCATATTCTAAATGGTGCAGGACGGTATACACAACTCTGCAACCCTTTTAGGCCTATATAGAAAAATGGTCGATGCTTAGAGATCCATAATCCATATTATCGCGATTTTTTTTTTTAATATATATACCTTAGAAAATGCAGCAATTAAAAAAGAGAGCAGAAAATGATACTCATATACAATATAATTACATATTCTATATGATGCAGGTACAAACAATTCGACAACCTTTTTAGGCCTATATAGAAAAAAATGGTCGATGCTGATAGATACTATCAATATTATCGCCATTTCTTAAAAATACCTTAGCAAATGCAGCAATTAAAAAAGGGAGCAGAAAATTATACCCATATACAATATGATTACATATTTTTATGTGGTGCAGGTATACACAACCACTCGACAATCCTTTTAGGCCTATACAGAAAAAATGGTCGATGCTGATAGATACTATTAATATTATCGCCATTTTTAAAAAAATACCTTAGCAAATGTTATTGTTACATTTTAGTCATGTTGATTAATGGGATCGGGGGTCATCTGTCCGCTCTTTTCTGCTTTTACTCCAGACGAGACGGACTTGATTTTGCTGTGCTTTTCAAGATGGATTTTTAATGCGAATGAGGTGAGTAACCTGCCAAAAAAAAACCGGTTCATGCATGGTGGACATTTTTTGTGACTTTTCGTGCCCGCATTTCTTTGTGGAAAATTTACTGCATGGGTTTATCATAGAACTTGTGAAGAATGCCGAGAATGGATCTCTCGAATTATTTGTGCTTCTTGGTCTACCCAATACATTATATTTTAGAGAGAATATTTTCATTCTCATACAGATGTAAGGCTCTTCATTTTCATTAAAAAAAGAGATAGTGAGTGAGGGAGTCATAGTCACATCATCGACTCACGACAATGAGGTGTACATAATAACGTTTTGTGCGAAATTTATAATGTCATAACTTTCTTATGTTACTTAGACTTTGATGAAACTTTCAGCCATATACTAGTTTGTGAATTTTCTCTTTTGATTCAAATCAACAATTTTCTGGTTTGGACTCGACACTGACGAAACCTGCGTCAAGTTAAAAGGAACCACTATCAGCATATTGTATTCATAGGTATTGTATTCTAATGCCCATTAGTGGACTGTTATACCTGTTCACAAAACAGAACTTCTCTAACGGGCTTGTATAAAGTGACTCCCCCTCCTACCTTTTGGACATTTTACTTAGACAATGGTTTTTGAATTATAGTAGCGTCCCAGTCGTTGTTAAAGAGAATTGACCCATCTTCTTTCCGTTCAGCGCACTTCTCCGATCCCATGTAATTGACCACCTCTCGATACAGCTCCGGCGATGCCGATCCCCGGAGATCGACAGTGTGGCTGAGAAAGTCGACGATGAGTTCCCCGTCGTCGGATCCCTCTTGGAAGCAGCTGGTGATGTCGACGCGTGACGCTTGGCGGGATTCGTCAAACGTGATCCCGAGAGACGAGAGGCTATCTCGTATGTGTGTGGTGCAGAGGTAGCGACTGACGCTGTCTTGGAATCGGGTGAACCGGTCCCAGAGACGCCAAAATCCACTGACATCTACATTCACGTCAAGGGAAAAGATATAAAAGAAACAAATATTAATAAATCAAGTAAGGTTTTGAACCATCTACCAGCTACAGTGGTTACAGTCCAATCACTTGCTGTCTTCCAGAGGGGATGCCCTTCCTGTCATCAGAGGGTCGTCGTCAAAACCTTCTGTAGGTTCCTGGATGCTGTAAGCAATGAGAGCACGGTTTTCACTTGCTTTTCACAATTTCTTATTGTAAATAGAATTCCAACAATATTGTCTGCACCGCTACCTCCTGTCACGTCACATCCAATCCCATTTAACTTTGAAAAGTTGCTTTGTGGATTACTTCTTCAAAGTTTAAGGTTCAAGGGCTTACAGTATACTGAGCGAAACAATAACTTTCCTTATGAAAATTATTGTTATCAATATATAGATCGAAGGGTGTCTTGTGCTACGTTTATTCGGTGCATACTTGCCACTCACATAGGAACTTAAAGGCAGAAAATGGCCAATACTAATTTAGGCTCCACGAGTTCAACAAACATGCTGAGGCATATCTTGAAGAAAGGCAATTACCATTTTCTTTGGGAATATACTGGGATCGCAGCCAACAACATTTGGGGGCTTTAGAATACAAAACGGCCCTTCTACTATTGGTTTCATTGTTTTGTATATTTCTAGACAAAAATGTTAGAATAATCCTCACCTGAAACGACGATTATGAGAAGAATACCGCCCTCCTCAAGGCAATCGTAGAGATACCGTATGGTGTCCTTGTGGTCCTTGGCGTAGTACAGGGAATGTATGGCGCTGATGAAATGGTACTTGCTTGGTTGGTCGCCTACCTGGGCACGGTATTCGTCCATGCCACATTGGCGGAGGTCAAACTCGATGCCTCCCAAGTCGGTCTTTTTGCTTTCTACCAAGGAGCGGTACATCTCAAGTTGCTTCGCGGCAGGTTCGAGAACGACATTACGGACGGATTCGAATCTGGCTTTGACACTTGCCGCCATCGAGCTATCCATTTCACCTACAGGATAAGAGTTGATAAAATGTAACTTGGTTAATAAAATAAAATGTTTACGACAGCTGAAATTACATGCATTTTTGCAACTGACAATGACCGAAATTATTTTCTTTCTAGGTCTCGAAACTCTCAAAAAGCTGGAAGACTTTCGCTAGATGGAAATTTCGGAAACCTAATCAAAGCCCTTCGAATAGATTCCCATTCTTGTCCGTAACTCAAAGAGGAACCCGACCCAAATTAAAGGTTGTTTTAGAGGAAAAAAGAATGATTAGACAGGTAGATAGGTGAAAGTGTGAACAAAAATAGACAAAAACTGGTTGTGAATTTTTTAAGTTTTAAAAATCAGTAATCACTCTATACCTATAAATGGAGACTTCAAGTTGTCAATTTTTTTATAACTATCATATTGATGTAAGGCAAGCATTACATTTTTCTTTCAAAGGATTCACTTAAAACTGTATTTTACTTTCAGGATAACATAATACAATATGCTACGGTTTGCTTACTGTGTTAAATTACGATTACTGCCAAAGGTGAACACGTACTTAAATCCCTAATAATTAAGAACATAACCTAGGGTAAAGTTGTGCCTACCATTTTGTCATAATCATTGGCGGCGGAAGCCGAAAAAATTAGGAGGGGTCAATCTGAAATTTTGTGATGGACACAGGTAAAAAATTTGACCAAAAAAAAATTATATACAACAAAAATTTTAGGGGGGTCCGTGAAGTCCGTCCCTCCCACCTGAAATTTAGGGGGACCTGTCCCCCGCCCCCCCGCATTTGATTATTTACATGGTCTTAGGGATCTCAATTTTAAAACGGCCATAACTTTTTTTATTGCTTGTCGGGTTTTTTCAAAATATTGCACCATTCTGTATTCTCTCCACTCTCACATAACACTTCGGATTCCCATCTTAAAAATCATGAATTAACAATTAAACCCGAAATTCACCTCGATGTTCAAAGAGCAAGTGCTCGAGGGCATAAAAAACAATATCAACACCAGTCGGCTATTCAACGTATACTTGGTGCACAAATGTGCGAACAGTAAAAAAAAGGGAGAGAAAAAGAAGGGTACTTTTGCTGGTTAACATGCAATACGCATGTGACACGTCAACGGTATTTTTTTGTGTGTGTTTGTGTGTGTTTGTAAGAAAAGGAATGCTGCACAATGCAGCAAAATAATTTTTGAGCACGATGATTTACTTTATAAATACGCTGGAAGTGTATGAGGGCTTTACAGGAAGCCGGGTAACGATTTTGCAGTATGGGGGAGGGGCTGAAAACGCATAAAATCACGATTTATTTGTCATCATATTCATGTTTTTTTACGCTTTACATCGTTACTGAAGAGGGTAGTGGCTGAAGCAATTATCCCCACCCCCATGATTCCCCAGCCCCTGCTTTTAATAGTCTATCAGCATTCAGTGCCACCAAACTCAATATTTTTTCAAGCAAATTATTTACAGGTTTTATTGAAATTAACATGAACCTTTTTTTGTCCCACCTCTGTCTCCTTCTTCCTTCCCCTAAAAGGTGTAATATTTCCGGCAGAGGGGAACAACGGTCGAGGGTGGTGTCATATTTCTCTCTCTCTCTCAATTGAAAAACTGGGGGTAATAAAGAGTTGCACGACCCCAACTTTATTTCTTTCTCCCTAATTTTCTTCTCCCCCTTCACTACATGTAAAAACAGAGGGGACAACTGGCCGACTGCCCCCATGCACCGCCGGTAGCCTGCAGACTACAGCGCCGCCCCCGTGACCACGTGGCCCTGGACAGCGGGAGTGCTGGGGTGAAGCACCCCCAAAAAAATTCTTTGGGCCTTGGGGTGCTGCGTGTATTATTCTCAATAAGCTGCACCTCAAGGTATTCTTGAAGTTGTTTTAAGATAAGAAAATGTAACCAAAATTACCTTCATTTTGTAGCGACCCCCTTCTTTTATTTTTTTATTTATTTTTTTTTTTGGGGGGAGGGGGCTTTTCAAATTCACATCAGCACCCCCAACTTATAAAATTGTTCACAGGGCCCTGCGCGGCCTTACCAAATTTTCTTTGCAGTTCATAGTCTGATCATTTTTATACCTTCTTCAATAATACAATGTTAGCTTTACAATAATTGATGGGCAAATAACTTTTGTGCAGACTGACACATTTTTTTTACAAAAAAGCAAACAAACGAAAACAAACGGTGGCACTGTGGCATTGTCTTGCAAAAGTGTAGGTGAGGGTTCGTCTTCAAATCTAATGTCTTTGACCTCTCGTGCAAACAAGTGCTGTTGTGAGAAACAATCTAATCCAGGCCTTAAAATAAAGTAGGTCTAGTTAGTCAGAACTATAGGGTGCAGAAATTTGTATTGATTATGCAGCCCCAACATCCGCGCACCACGTCCTGAAAATGTTCCAAATCGTTCTGCTATCACAACATTTCCACGATATGGAACCCCCCCCCCATAACGCGTACGTTCTATCACCTTCATGTCCACTCCCCAAATCATCTTCACATCTGACATACAAAATCATGTAAATATTTAGCATAAATAATTAGTTATTTCCCTAATTATTTAACGATTCGTGCGTTAATATGAAAAAAAAATCAGAACAGTCTTCATACCCCGAATCATATTTTGACATACACACACTTATACACACACTATTGCCCGGCAATATTGATACCCCACCTCTCTCTCTCTCTCATTTGCTTTCATTATTTCGTATTCAGGGAAGCTGGGTTGATAGCATAAGAAAAAAAATCAATAAATACCCCGGGATAAATAAACTTGCATAGACTGCTGGTCTATTGCAAACAATGTGCAAAAGTTACATTCGCTGGTGATTTTTTGTCTCTCTCTCTCTCTCTTTACCGTCCTCCTCCTCCCCCCCCCCCCCCGAGTTGCTCACCTGATCCACTTCCTATTCCCAGCATGTTAATATTGGTCTCTTGTGGAAAGGTATTGGCCAATCTGTCTCCGATGAGTTGGGGGAACGTATTTTCACCCCATCTCTCCAACACGGCGAACTTCTTCGAGTTTTTGGCGTACGCGTGGAACGACTTCGTGTAGTAGTCCGGATCGTGCATCAACGATTTCAAGTTGGCAGTTTCCATTTTTTGGAGCTTGATCTCTTCCCCTTGAATTCAAATATATTAAATATTATTGACTATTCCGGCAACTGCAATAGTATAAACCATCTGCAATGATATCATTAACTTGAAAGTCGACCCGATATCAGCAAAAATCAGCAACTTTTAAAGCCGTGAGTCGATTGAACGCAAGACGACCTCAAGCACGCAGCGGTATGGTGAAACAAGTACGCCACTACGAATGATTGTAACATGTGGTTCAATCCCAACGAGGCGATGTCAAACGATCGAGGTGCAATAAATGTTGAAATAAAAAAAAACACATAATAGAGGTCACACGGGGATCGAGGGTGATACTCGTTGGACCTTGGAGTCCCTGGTGTTTCAATAGTGATCGACTTCCAAAGACGAACGCTAGTGCTAGTACTATGTACTCTGCTGGGCAAACCCTTCACTCGAGTAAAGGGTTTGAATTGCAGCCTACTCATGCCTTGTGTACTGAAGGTAGGCCCTCTCGCTCGGGTTTTGTATGTGCTAGTCTTTGCGTGGAGACACCTGTTGATCAAAGTTTCAATGAGGGTCTATGCCCCATGCCATGGGCTATGCCTGCAGACTAAGCACTATGTACGAGTAGATTTCGCTCGTGTCTGTTTGAATGTCTTGAATTAGGAATTCACGCGGTAATCCGTTTTGTTGACGATCAGCCACGTATAAATTATTTTGTTATAAACCGTGCGATAATTACAGTAGTCGATCATGGTAGTCAGTGGATCTTTGTTGAAACCGTTAGTTTAAACTGGGCGTTGTGGCGAAGTTCCAAATTGATGCAGAGGTTCGAGCCCTGGTCACCTCTTTAGGATCGTGACGTTAAAGGTCGGTCCAGACGGAAATAATCATATCTGATTCATACACGTCTGACAAAACTCAAATACACACACACAATAAAAAAGCATTATTTCAGAGACACAACACTTTCTTGTTTCTTAATTGACTACCATTTTCTGTTATTGAGGTAACATAATTATTTAAGAGCAGAATTTGAACTTATTTAACATGACTTGTGGTTTTCTATTTAAAACTCAGATGCCGCCCGCCACTTTTCTATATCCCCTTTTCAAATTGTTTTTACTCGGTCATGCATGAATATTAAGCAATCATCTCAGTTATACCAGATAAAAGAGGAGACTCTACGCTTTACAATGGTAGGTAATTTGTCTATTTCTGATTTTTTTATATATGAAAAATCACAGATAAAATTCGCGGTTTCGCTTTTTGTGGGACGTACTCTATATACTAGTACATTATTGTGTTGCACTTGTGAATGTGCTCCAAGTGTGATATTGGGTTCCACCGTTCAAAATCCAAATATTGTACTTTTTTTAGAGAGAGAATGCTTTTTGTTTTGACCCTTTCATCTAATCTCCAATTAACGGTTATGAGGCCTATTGATAATTTGTAATGTTCTGTCGAGGGTTTGTTTCTTAACAATATATAAAAACTTGATAATCAAATTAATATCGGTCGATTTTTTTTTTGGGGGGGGGGGTTGACATGTATATCAGGACTATACCTAAATAGAACTAGTCTTCATGCAATAAATTAAAAGAAATGGAAATATTATATATATATGCTGCTACATTAACTGTTTCTTGCTTTAAAAAAATGGTTCAGTATCGGTGCCATTTGCTATCCACAAAAGTATAATAACTTATGAGAAATGACAAGAGGACCGTGTATTTTATACAATAAAACAAAGGGATTTTTCCTTTTCATACACGCTTCTAGAATATCTTATGAGTATATGGGATCATAAAACAGCCGCCAACATGGGCGATAATACAACGGTGGTTAGGGCCCGTATGAATACTAGTATTAGGAGTAAACGGGGAAACGAAGAAATTAGACGTAAAAGAATAAAAAAGGAGAGGCCTGACTGGGCCTTATAAAACCAATGATCTCAACTTTGGGGTCTTTTCAACCCCTATCATATACACTGGTAACACTCCTGAACACAGAAGAGATATATTTCTTTTGATCTCCTTTTTTTATTTTTTTCACGACATTGTTTATGAAATGTGCAATTGAATTTTACTGTTATTTTATTATTTTGTAAATTTATCTTTGTACAGCAAGAATTGACAAGTGTATTAATGACACAATGAATGAAATGAAAAGAAATGATCGTCATTTCTTTTTTGCGTCATTATTTTGTGGGGAACAGTGGCGTAACTACGCGGGGGGCACCCCCCCCCCTCACTGGCTGGCCAAAAAAATAAATACCGGGGGAAAGGGAAGAAAAAAGGGAGAAAGAAAGAGAAACGTAGTTGGGGAAGAATAAATTATTGTATTATATTATGTTATATTGTATCATATATTATATGACATTACATAAGATTTTTTTTCCCATAAAAGCATGATTTGCTTAGGGCCTGTGTGTTCATCGTCTGGTGCTCGCTTTGTTTAGTGAGGTAATTAATCCTGTTCAAGGGAATTAAATGGTATTAAAACATTCCGATTTTAAGTCAATATAAAACAAATATAATTATTTCTTCGCACTTTGAGCTTTTATTATTTTATGCAGTGCCATATGATTCTTTTCCATGACTACTTCAAGTGATTCCCCCCCCCCCCTTATAAGGTCTGATTAGAAAACATTTTCAGTCTGTGCTTATGTTCACATCAGTGGATTGGTGAGATAATGTCTTCATGATTCTTAAAAACAATCCTTAAAATGTCCCCTTTTCTGGTTGGAATTTGAAAAATTCTCAGCTTGCGCTTCGCGCTCGCACTATTTGGTTATTGAAATGCGTATCATGTTTCTGATCACAATACAAAAAGTGATACATGTATTTAGGTGTAATTCTAAAAAAAAGAAAAAATCAGCATGCGCTTGCCGCTCACATCAGATGACTATGGTGAGATAATAGTCCTAACATGTCACTCTTTGGAGTCAATATATATATATATATATATATGTATAAAACTATATATAGCTATTCGTTATTATTTTATTACATGTGTCGAAGCAGACTATTTCTGTTTTACTCTGACAGGTACTTTTTACTGCTAAATTTCGACTGTTGGCGGTGAGGCCCTTTTCACATTTCCTGTTTTGGAGCCGAGATTCGCCATTGTCATCTTGCAGTCATGGCAACGCGTCTTTAGATGCGTTTTTTACAGTGCGCTTCCTCCATCTTTAGCGCATTGATTTCTTTGAAAGGTGAGTTTCACAATCCGTATGCCCATGAACAGACGTGTTTTTCACGACTGTTTCAGAAACGGATTTTGAGTTCTCTTTTTTCACATCATGGGCACTGACGAAGAGTGTGACTTTACCTTTCATTTTTGAGAGCTATACTCCTTTTATTATAATTTTTATTTATTATTTTATTTTTTATTTCTACGGCATTTACTAAACTGCGATTTTTATATATATTTAATAAAATACAAGTTCACACGGTTGACTGTAGGTTCATCAATAAATTTGATAAACCTTCAATCAATCGTGTGAACTTGTATTTTATTACTCATAACTCTTCCTGTGAAGGAGCACTCTTAACAAGGATAGAAATCTGGAAGGATGGATATGTGTATGAGTGTGTGTGTGTGTGTATATATATGTAGCACATTCTAAAATTGACAAAGGTGAATAGGAAAATAATCATTTACAATCATGAAAATAGAATGAATATAACATCTGGATGTGTGGATAAGAGGGGGGGGAATTGTCAATACAATCTTGATCACATTTTCATTTTCTTGCAGGAGATACGGTGGTGATAAAGGGCTTTACAATAAAATAAGAGCCGTTTATCAAGGAGTCACTGATGTCAGGCATATATAAAAAGAGAATGAAAGATGCATTGAAACAACGCGTCACCAAAGAAGGGTTACCTTATTCAAACATGTACTGGAGAGACTAAAGGAAATGTTTCGAATAAAGAGGCCTTAAATCGAGACTCAAAACAAGAAAGTTGGACTTGGAACGAAACTGGATAAAGTTTGAAGAAAATAAGGCAAAATAATATTATATTAAATAACTTAGCTTACAAATAGTTATTATTAGGTGAATAGGCTGTCATAATAATTATGATGAAATGCCGGAAAACATTATTCGTTTTGATCCGACAAAGAATAAGCCTCTATTTTTCTGTCTTTCCTTCAGAAAGACACATAATTTACTTTGGATCTCATTTTAATTTCAGATTGCACTAAGATTTAATGTGAGGGGATTGTACATTATGGAGAAAGGGAGAAATGCCAGATAATTCTACACTCTCAGCATACTCAAAAGGTATTATTCTCGGCGAACAAAATGAAATTACAAAATAATGTGCGATTATGTCGTGGCTTTATTAAACAGAGATGAACGCTTAACGGATTCTTGTGGGGTCACAATGACATACTATAAAACATGAATGTGCATATACTTCTGATTAGAGAGTTACATACAAGTATAATGTCTGGATTCAACCGATTGCCTTGTTTTAGCTCCCCGAAGGAGGGTTAAACCCCCGTTAGGCCCCCCTCCAAGAAAATCAACGTTAAATTTCGCGGCTGCTTCCCACTGGTTCTCTGCTAGCCGGACAGGAATACCAGCACAGCTATCAACTATGAGCTATCCGCAAATCGGTGGATTACAGATGGCATACTTATATATATCATATATACATACATAATATACATATACCAGCCTTCCCGCGTGAGAACTTGGGTGAGGCCGAAATTTCACGAAAAATATAAATGTATACCGAATACCAGCCTCCCCGCCTTTGAGATCAGGTGAGGCCTAGACTCAGGTTAAATAATGCTCCTCTAAAGTACTATGTAAAACTGCAAATAAATCAATACCTTCGTCGAGGTTACGAGTGCGGACTCGAATCAATTTAAAAATTAATCAACATACATGGTATAAACGTGTAAAATGGACAAAATAAAAGCGAAGATATCATTAAATGCCTTAAACACCTTGCACAAAAGAACACTTTCGATTTAAGAACATGTCATATGCCGATATAAATCTATAATTTCACGATTAACTATAACGAACACTCAATCCAAAAACGGGTAAGGGCGAAAACCCACGTGACCACCAAAATAGCTCAGAAGGAGAAAATTCCCTTTCGGCCCCACATTCATGTCTAAATGCAAGACAATCGCAAAATTGTTTGGATGTTTGGGAAACTGCCCCGGATTTTTGTATTCGTGTTTCGCTATATAGATCAACGGAACATTTAATTCATGAAAATGAAGTATTTTCCAACTTTCATACAGTAATGCGTTTATATCGATATGTATGTATTCATGAACTCAAAAGAATTATTTACTTACGTTTTTTTTTTTCTCTCATCATTATGCATTCCTAACGTCATCCCTTACCGAGACACTGCAAACTTCGGTCAACACAGTTTCCCAACATTCATTCTTTTTAGCAACAATGTAAACTACATGGATCTAAATACGATTACCATCTTAAAGCCTAAAGAAAATATATAAAAATTATGTACATCACTGAAAAATATTATGAAGAATTCTATTCCAGACTATTTAAAAGATTATTCCGTGAAAATTGTAAAAGGAAAATATAAATTTGAAAGAAAGCAAGTTATTTTATCACTAGATTCATTCAATAAAATGAAATCATTTCCCAAAGTTTGGACCTCTTTACAACTATTCCAAGCCTTGAAAAAATCACTATTTTATGTCATGATACATAAATAAACTTGACATAATTATGTACAACGGACGCAAGGCATTTGAAGTGAGTAATTGTATTTATGAAAATTATACTTGTAAATCATTAACAAGATAAAATTCCACGACAATATCCATATTTATTGTTTTGTATAATTGTATATACTTAACTTAATTCTTAAAGATTAAGAATGAGACCTTTTAAAATGCATAAAAGCAGTGTATAATTTCTCAAGAGGAATCCCGATACATGTATACAAATCTATGAACTGAAGAGGTTTATACAAAGAAATATTCCAAAATGTATTATGTCGATATATGTATATATTTTTTCTGCTATTTGTTTTAATAATAAAAAAGAAGAAATTTATCAGGTATAAATATAGTTCAAGAAGATTGTTTGAATGTATGTATGCATATGTTATTCATTATGTCATTTGCTTATTGTTATGTTATGTTATATTATTTTGATATACGAACAAGTACATGAATCTAATCATGAATCAAAATGCTAAATACTTTAGGGGAAAAAAATATTCACTAACGTTTCAACGTGACATACCCATCATAATCAGATCATCCAGATTGTATACTGTCCGTACTGTACTATACTGAATATATATATAGCGCACATTTGAATAAAATATGAAATATAAATCCACTTTAAATGACAAAAAGTTAGTGAAAAAGCTGGAGATGTCTAAAATAAACTGTTGTTTACAGATTATGTCCTCAGATGCAGCTGGCACAAAGAAAGTTTACCTCGGGTTAAAATTAAAATTTGGTTGGTAAAGTTGTTACAAAATGTTAAAATTCTTTTTTTTCCATTTTGCTAAAAATGCATAAGAAATATTTAATGTACCGTATGGTCGGTTTGTTTTCGCCTATTTTCCTTGACTCAGCGTGAAAATCAGCATTTCTGCGCATACAGATTTCTGCGAACTTTTAAAAAATGGACATTGCTCACTCAAGTGTAACATTCTGTCGAAATGTTTGCTTTCATTTGATAGATGAAACCCAAACCCAAGAATACATGCGAAAATTTATCCCCTTGAGGCATATTTTTAAATTCGCAGGACTTTTTCAAAGTGTAAACTTTTTTTATCGATTCGCACTGTATAGTGGGACTGCGTTAATTCGATTCGTTATTACTTCAGCTCTTTGAGCTAAGACCGCATGAATAATAATCTCAATGATGTTAATTATGTAACATTTATCAATAAACAATTTAGCTAAATTTGCCTGGAATTACTAGAGACAGCTTTGACTTGGAGCTGATGTGACTTGGTAGGCCAGAAAAGTTTTCGGATACCTCTCTGAAACCGTTTGTATTGAAACGTGTAGACAAGAGGATTTATCCAAATGTTTCCGAACGCCACAACTACAGCGGTGATGTACATTGGCCCTGCGAAGTTCAGATCCATGCCAAAGCCATAGGCGAGATAGATGTGCTGATTGAGAGACAAGCAGATTACAAAGCAGGTAGAAACTGTGACGAGTGTCTTAATGGTATTCTTCCGAGCTTTAATGCGATAGTCTGCATTGATGCGTCCAATAGCTTTCCCTTCATTCTTTCCCAGGGACGACGAATTTGCCTGTTGGGAAAACGGATCACATTTGCGACGAAGCTGGTAAAATATTTTAGCGTAGACAAAAATCATGGTACCAACGGGTATCAAGAATTCCAACAGGTATGTTGTTAGGCAGATTCCGATCTTTGTTGCTTCGTCAGGCCACAGAAATTCAAAACACTGTCCGTTTTCTACCTTGCTGAACGAAAGGAGAAAAATTTGAAAGAGAAACCCGCAGATCCATGGAATAAAGGTGATGGATATTGTCTTTCCTGATATTTTGCTAACGCGGTAGTAAATTGGAAAGAACACTGCAATATAGCGTTCAAGGGTTATCACTGCTACATTCAAACAACTTGCAACAATCATAGACCAAAACGGATATTTGGTGTACCAAAAAGAACAGATGAAACTAGAGAGTGTCGGTCGGTCCTTGGGCAAGGCAGGAACAGGGATAACGAAACCAAACAGCAGAAAGAAAGAAGTTGTGAAATCAATAAGGGATTGGTTAGCGATGAATAGGTTGGTGACATCTTGGAGATCTTTGATGCGGGCTATAACTATCAAGACAAGGCCATTACCCACCATGCCCAGAATCGCAAATATGATATAGGTAGTTGTCAAGATGGTGTCAACGAGAGCGGTAGATTCCTGTCCATCGTATTCTTCGTCAAATGAAGACTGATCGAAACTTGAATTAATCATGGTTACGAACTGCTGGCCAATTTTGTATTGATGATTTGTGTTCTGACCAAATTTTATCAAATTTCGAAAATCCAAAATCTTATTGATAACTGAGATTCTTTTTTTTAAACAGATGATTACATCAGCTCACAGATTGTTTCCCGGTCTCTAGCTATGAGAAGTGTCAACTGGTAAGTCTGAGTGAATATGTCATTACACAATCATGTCAAATATGAAAGGCAGGAGAGATCGAGACTTCTACTTTTATACAGCTTTCAAAATCATATTCATGGTGATCGTTATTTAGAAAAAAAAATGCTGTTACCTCTCAAAAAAAATGTATTCATACCAACTTAAACAAATTTGAGAATAATAAGCCGTTTTAGAAGTTCGCGCAACTATTCGAAAAAAAAATGGATACAAGAACACGACATTCATTCAATGTGAGATATAAATTTAGTATATAGAACATGTACAAGGATATATTCCGAGTATTGAACACTCATCGTCGGCTGTCAAAAGTAAGTAGCAAACTGGGTTTTTATAATGTTTTCTGTATCAACATCAATCAACCAATCACACAGAATCAACTGTATTCATATAAAACGGCGACCCCCCCCCCCTCCAGCCGATCCATTAGGTTTTGATTAGAGATGCAACTACCTGTTATTGACTAAATATATCGTTGTGCACAACTTTTATTTTCTGAAGTCGTGCTTTGTAATGTTTTTATGCAATGTTGAGTTTTTATTTTCAATGAGTTCACGAAGATATTCAGTTCATCTCGATGAATTACCTTTATCAATCGTAAAAGGTGAAATGAATTGTAAACCTTTATCGATTGATAATGCAAGCTAAAGATTCTGATTTTAATGGCTTCGTCTCGACTGTATAGCAGAATCGGCGGCCCTTAAGGATCTGTAGTTACAGGAATCAATATACTATTCTTAAGTGTAGCATCCAAAGAAAACGAAAGAGAATTTAGCTTATGACGCCTATTTTCGCCCTTCTAAATCTTGACAATATCGGTGATAGTATAGACCTAAACTCCTTCAGGCGCCACCAGTATACAAGTGCATTAGACAAAGTACTAAGATAATAAGCAATAAGCCCCAATCACATAAACCAATTGAGATCCCAAAAGCGAATGGACTACATGTCCTACAATGAACATGGCTCTGAATACCAAAGTTGTAAGGTAAATCATTGCGATGGTGACGAATACTTTGCGATTTTCTTGTTTTCGCTGCTCGGTGAAGTTGTGAGGACCACCGGCTGCAGTTTTGTAGACGAATGTGTAAAAGAACCCGGTGAGGATGAGGAGGCCGCATTCGACGAATATCATGATGTTATCAACTCCCCCTAGGTCTCCTCTCACCACGAGGAAAGATGAAGCTGCTGGGATAGGGAGGAGCCAACTGATGATGCAGGTACCGATGATGCGGGGTGTGGGGTAACGATACCGCGTGCTCCAAATGGATCCACCCTGATAGTGATAAACTGCAGAACGGCAGCGAGGAAGATGTTTATCACCGATGTAAAATCAGTCGAGAATATTATTGCCAAGATGACATAGGGGTCGGTCCTTGTGAACTGAAAAGGGTGGGGTAGAAGAACAGGTTTATTTCGAATAGGTCTAATGCAAAATCGTCCAATTACCAACTCGTCTACAATCGGTCTACCATCAGTTCGTTCACTATCCACATGGTCTAAATGCAATTTCGTCCACTGACCAATTTGTCTGATAACCACTTGGACCAATAGCCATTTAGTCCATAATATATATACCATTTTGGTCTAATTTGAGTAAGTATTAATTGGGCAAAATGAGTGAAAAGGAAATGAGAATTGGACCAATTTGGTTATAGACGCAATGGTCATAGACGAACTGGTGATTTGAGGAAGTGATTATTGGACCTAATGGCTGTTAGACGAAATGTTGATGGACGGAATGGCATTACACTAAATGAAGGTAGACCATGTGATGAGTGGACGAGTTGGCAATGGACGAATCGGCAGTTTACTTAGAAAGATGAGTTTCAAACTTAAGAAAACAATTGTATTATTATCATTCGTATTAGGTGTGCTGGTAAAATAAGAGGTGCTGGTAAAAAATAGGGGGAGGTGATTAGGTAGCCATCACCCAGAGATATGAGTAGCATGCTGTAATTTACGATGTGCTTCATCACAATATGATACGTTGCAACTGATTTTTTTTCGTAACCATAGTCAAATATCTGGCTAGGATTTTGCACATTAAAGAGTGTTCCACTCCCTGCTGCTATTCGCAGAGCATTTCGCTATCACTATCATTATGATCTCCATCCGTACATTTTAGCTATGTTTGTTTATGATTGGGTTCATCTCAACCTGACCCTCTTGAAGGAATACTACAAGTGATTAACAGACGATTAAACACTGAATGATGGGCCAGTATACCCCCAAGTTCAGCTTGCGTACATTTTACAAGACCATTTTCCCATTCCAAACATAAAACTTCCAAGCTGAAAAATTGCGTTTTGGAGGAATAAATTAGTGCATTGTTACCCCCCTTTCTGCATTTGATCAGACTGGAAAGTGTCCAATTATCATGATTATGCTAACATTATGTTTAAACGAGCCGAATTCTGAAACGAATAGTTCATACTACATGATAAAGTGGTCATTACTCTACAATTCCTAGGTCAAAGTGAAGATTGAAAACTTGTTTGTTAAATATAATCGGTCGAACTTTAGTAAACCTGTCGCCTTTCAGTTTTTATTTAACTTTGGGAGAACCCACCCCTCTCCCGACCTGTGTACACATCTCTGATAAAAAATGAATGGAATTGAAAGCAAACAAAACTAACATCATCTTAACTGGAAATACATATACTCTTCGAATTAATTTGTCAAACTAACAAACTTACCAACAGACCACTGTGTTAGAGCACATTATTTTGTCCCACCGATAAAACTAGTAATATCAATTAATGAATTAATTAGGATCTACCAAAATGTTGGCTTATATTAACCATTTATATCGGTGAGACACGTATTCGCCAACAGAACGGGTACTTTGACCATTCCTGTTTAAGAGTGTACATACACATTATTCAAATATCTATTGTGCAATAAGAGTAAATGAACTTACCTCGTAGAATATTCTGGAAGAAGTGACGAGAAAATCACACAGAACAATGTTGAAAGGGATAATGTTCTTTTGTGTTCTCAGTTTCTTGAAGCTGATGATACAAAGAAGAGTGACTGACGTCAGGCCCCCAGCGAGATACACAAGTAGCTTGTTTATCATTGCAAGAACGGTCATACTAAATGGAGTACGATATTCCATCGTTTCGGAAGGAAATGAGGAATTCCAAGAGAAATTCGACATCTTTGACAATTTTTCAAGCAGTCGATGTTGGAACGAGTTGGTTGTTTGAAAAGAGAGGTTTTTTTCTTTGAGAACTGTTCAAAAACGTGACGGTCTGAAGACCCCGAAACTTGCAAGAGATTTGTCAGACCGTGATGGTAATTATTGATGAATAGATATTACTCGAATCAGAGAAAATTAAAATGCAATTCATTCAATATATTGTTTTACAAAAGATACTTTCATTTTTGTTTTCCCCCAACACGAGTAAATACTACATTAAGTTGTGAGAAACCTAGCAATTTGGTTTAATGCAATGTTTTATCTGTTCCAAATTACGTTTATGGGTATAGTTTTTGCATTTTGGCCCCGGTAGCTGAAAATAGGAAGTTGCTTCCGATATGTTGGTGGTTAGTCGCCTTTCTCTCTCATGCCTGTTGCGATATGAATGCGGCGTCTCGTTCTCAAATATAGATGGTTACACAAATCAATTTGTCCTGAGTTTCAACCACTTTTCTGTCGAACTGATCGAGCAAGATTCTGTCACAAGTGACCAGTGATCTAGTGACGCTGTGTGCAAAAGAAGAGTGATCGTGGTGCCTGTGATGGAAATAGTGATGAAGGGGGCAACTCAGTGGACTCTTTTATCTCGCTGTACATTTATTACAAAATAAATGGAATCTAGACAATGTCATATGAGTATGGGTTTATCATGTTAGGTGATTTTTTTTTCTTTATGTTTATCAGCATGTTATCATTATAAAAAAATTCATTGACTAAAAAGAAAGAACAAAAAAAGATTTATACCCGTGACCTCAACATTTCATTACAGATCACAATCTTGACAAACATCAATCAGACATGTAAAATGAGTCCTAATTGTTAATGTAGGTCTATTCATTAATTACAAAAGAAAGGTGAGCTGTAAAGTGTTTTCTAATTAGAGAAAGCAACTTTGGCAATTAGCCTATTTCTACTGACCCCAATATTACATTGAAAATCGGACAATGATTAATTATCTAGATGATTGACAAGTCTGGCTGCATCATGAAAGTCTATTTACAAATCACCACAATATAGGTGTAAAGCGGTTTTTTTTCAATGATTTTTTTTTTCATTGACTCACTGTAAAAACTGTGGTGTTAAAACTGACACCAATTGGTGTTAATAGAGGACCACACCCTGCGGTGATAAAATAACACCCTAGAGATTGAACATAACACCAAAGAGTGTAAATGTAACAACCATAGGTGTTGTAATAACACCTATAGGTGTAAAACTAACACCACCAATTTAACACCGGTGTAAAATAACTGGTGTGGTCCTCTATGTACACCGGGTAACACCACAGTTTTTGCTCTGCACCTTTAATTAATATTGGAATAATAAACACAATCAACTAGACACCGTTAATGAGACATGGTGCATTGATGATGTAGGTCTATTCATCTATAGGATTTAGAAAAATAATGTGCTTGCTTTTTAATTAAGAAAAGCAATTAGGCTACTTGGCCCATTCTCAACAACCTCAACATTTCATTAAACATGACAGTCTATATAGACACGCATATTAGGAATGCTCTATTAGTCTGGTTGCATTATAGGTTTATACAAAGATCATCATGCATTCGTGGTGCACGTGTACAGTGTTAATTTTTTTTATATATAAAAACACCTTTATAATTTGGCCTATTTCCACTGACCTCATCATTCATTGACAACGTCAGTATCATGAGTATTGTGAATTATGTTAGATGAGTCTGGGGATATTTGTTACTGTCTTTCTTTGCTTTCAATTATCGAAAACAAAGTAACAGAAAAGACCTGTCGGGTTTTAAAAACATAGCAATTATGGAAAGTTTGTATTATCTAATTAATGAAGATTGTGGTATTTCCATTTTAGTTTTCTATGCAACGGTAATCCAATCCAAGGAGTCAATTAACACTTGGGATATTTACCTATCATTGTTTATCATTACTTATTATTTTGGCGATCGCCTTCCCTTTTTGGAAGCAATGTTGGCACTTGTTCTCGCGAGCAGACGAAAACGGATAATGCTTTTCGATTTGTTATGCAAATATACTTGCAGGGTTTTAAATGATTTTTAGAATGATGTTTGTATAGATGTTTATCATACATGGCTGTTGGTCCCAGGAATCTGCGGTGAGTTTTCTTTTTTTTTATCCTCGATCGCATCCAATGTGAGAATCGTCAAGATTCCCTTATTATTATTGATTTAAAAAATAATACGATATCTTTTCACTGGCATACTCGCGGGATGGGTGAAACCAATAATTGTATGCCCAAATTATATTAAGTCCTTGTTTTTATTTTTTTAACTTAATTTCCATGAATGTCACGAAGGTTCCTATATATTTTCATGCCGAATACACTGTTAAAAAACCCCGATTTTACAGAAAAATAAAAGAAGATTTTGCAGAAAGCAATACCAGAATCATTCTTTAAATTCATGAAACAGGAATTTTTCTGCAATTTAACAGAACAGGTCTGTTAGAAAAAGGGGAAAAGAGTGTTTTATTTAAGGAAATTTGTAAGATTACACACACCAAATACCAATTTCCTGTAAGATTACGCAATCTGGTAAGATTACAGGTGTTCTCGAGACTCTGCTGCAGGAACTTCTTTTAGTTTAAGGATAAATTTTCTAACAGTGTATGTTTCAAAAAATCAATTCAAATCCCTGATTATCTGTTGGCTTGCTTCTCTCCTTCGAAAATTTTCTAAAAAATTGCTCTGCAACGATTCAGTTCCCTAAACCCTGTCTTTATTATGTCATTTGTCATACTGGTACTGAAAATACTAAAGATTAAACAGGAAAACCGAATATGGAAAACCAAGGATAGGCGACAGCGATTGCCTATCGTAATTAATTATCGTGGAGCGTTGTGGCCCAGTGGATTAGTCTCCGGACTCTGAAACAGAGGGTCGTGGGTTCGAATCCCAACCATGGCGCAATTTCCTTCAGCAAGAAATTGATCCACAATGTGCTGCACTCAACCCAGGTGAGGTGAATGGGTACCTGGCAGGAATTTATTCCTTGAAACGCAGCGCGCGTAACAACTTTCAAGATTTTGACAGAGTATATTCACTCATTCACTCAAGTAACCTTGATCTTGGACAGTAACACATCATTTTTTATTATTTCAGAGGAAATATTACCATTGTAACCAAAACCATTCATAATGTAACGATTCCGTGTAAGATGAAACGTTTTCTTCGTTCCGGCAACTTTGTAATAATAGAGTGCTGGGGAGCGTTTCATCAATATTTTGATCCGACAAGTTGTCAGATCTGACATCTTTCCATGAATTTGATTGGCTGAGAGGCACTGTTCCTATGGTAACTGTCGGATACAATGAGACTTATCGGATAAAACGTCCGACAAGTCCTTTCATGAAACGCCCCCCAGATGTGAGATATGTCGATCATAATTACTTACACCTAATCAACTTCTTATTATGTTCAAGAGATTTATTTCCTATGATGTAATTTTTCTTTTAAAATGAATGGCATAATAAACTTAAAAGGAGATTGATAATTTGGAAAGTCAATCCATACTTTAATATCGTCAATCTTATATCGGTGATAAAAAAACAAATTTGCTGGGTCGAATTGCGACTTCGTGAACTGTGTTTTCTTAATTTACTTAAATATCGTCTAAAAGCAATTAGGACTATCAAATCCCAATCTTCCTTATTTATTAACTTAGTGGAGAACAGCTTATAGTAAACCTGTCAATATTTTCCAAAGGAAATTCCTTGGAAATAGACTGTACCGACGAGAGCCCCCCATACTGTATGCAATTTTGGTTGTCTACATTTAGATTTAAAAAAATCAAAACAAAAATCTAACAAGGATCACTTTTTTTGGAATAGTGATATGATGTCTGTAACTGTGACGTGAAATCATTATATAATTCAAGTTTTCTTGTAATTTTCCCCCTAGTGGTTCAACAAGGACTTGTCAGACATTAAGCTTTTGTATAATTAAATATTTGAATAACAAAGACTTTTAATTTGCATACTCTAACTAGCTGATACGAATTTGAAAATATATTGAGACTTTAAGGCCCGAATTCACAAAGGTGGTTTTAAAAAACCCACGGTTGAGTCCATGGTTTATTCAGGTTTACTGTATAAATACTACGCTTAATTTAGGGCGTATCGGGCGCGTGTATAAAACATGTCCAATGCTGATGCGCGCATTCGTCACTGTGCGCCAAATTGACGCCTGTTTTCTTAGATACGCTATTTTATTCATGAGTCCACTGTTTGAAGAGTGGACTCATGAATGCGCCAATTTTCACTTGCACTTTATTTCTCACATCAACTAAAATACAAATGAATTACACACATATACAGATAAGCTGCATTGGATGGTATATTATCGTGAGATTATGTCAACTTTTAAGAAGAACATATAATTGGAATATTTATAGAAGTGGTGGGATTAGATAATACTTCTGCGTTACGAACAACTTTATGAATCATTCTCTGGTCCTCAAAAATATCGTAGAAAGTGTGTTTCGATCGATGTATTTCTTTACCATTCATTTGGTCATACCACAAAGAGAAAGATTAAGCGAGAGAGAAATTTGGAGAGGCAGAGGCGTCGATCCTGGGGGGGCAGGGGGGGGCGATCGCCCCACCAATGAAAATATTTTTTTTGGGGGCAAACATATCGTTTTGCCCCCCCCCCAATAATTCCAATGATGTGTAAAAATAAAATAAGATTGTATATAATGTTACACAGAAATAAGCAAGCGAGATTGAGATACCAACTCGTTCTTTATTCATAATTGTGCTCAAAATGTCCGCTTTTTAGATTGGAATATCAAAATTTTCAGCTCGCGCTTCGCGCTCGCTTCATTTATGTAGCAAAAACCCATACTTCCATTATTAAATAGGTGAATGGAATGTCCCATTTTCTTTTCCTGTTTTCATGTCAGTATACTAAAAAAATTCAGCTAGCGCTTCGCGCTCGCATTAATTTGTTGGTGAGATATGTGTCTCTATCTCATGAGTCACATTTATATAAACATATATATATATACATACATACATACATACATATATATATATATATATGCATATATAAGTGTGTGAGTTTGTTTTGCCTTTGAAAAGTTGATTCAGGATTTTGCCCCCCCCCCCAATATGAAAAATGGATCGACGCGACTGTAGAGAGGAGATCTTTGGGTGTTACAAGAAAGATAAACCGTCTAAATTTCAAACTCAAAGAAATTACTGCCCTATGTATCTCAGCTCTCTGGGGCCGATTGCACGAAAGGGTCTTTGCAAGGACCGTCTTTCGTGTCGCCCATATTTTATGATGCGCCATGTGAAACGCATTTTAAATAAATCATCTGCAATCATATTTCATTCGTCCGTTACAATAAACAAAATATTTGTTTATAAAATGATGTGATACTTCATGAAATTGTCTAAAATTTCATTTAAAAGCAAGCTAACGAATCTTGTTCTTTATCATAAATTTCAGAAACACCCCGCTGATACATTGGCGGCGGAAGCCAGAAAATTTAGGGGGTGTCAACCTGAAATTTTGGGATGGACACTGGTAAAAAATTTGACAAGCGCCCCGCCCTCGTTTGTTCATAAACTATCACCAGTATACGTCTTTACCGCCCGGAGGCCTATCCTTATACAGTCAGTTCATATCAGCTTTAGATAGCGTAAAGTTAACATTCAGAGCATATATGGGCATCTGTTCTGTACAGTGAGTTTGAATCCGTAGTTCATTTTTCAATCGCTGTCACTCTTTTAGAGTTCTGTATAGATTTGAATATCGAATTCGAACTCATCGTCCTTGACTAACTTTGACTCTAGAGTGTGGTTTCTTTTTCTGCCCATTCAGAGTTTGTCCATAAGAAATTATTTGAACAGATTCTAGTATCTTCTTTGTTCGTAGCCACGTTGTGGACCTACATAGACAGATTTAGTTTGATAAAAAAAATTCAGAGTAAAGTAAGAGCTAGGTCGATGTAATCAGAGCAATGGATGCTTCATTTAAATTCACGCCATTCGCCGAGGTCAACATGAAATAAATTTGTACTTATAATAACTGCATTTTTGGATTGAGCCCGTTACATATTTTCCAGAACGAAATAAAACTCAATTAAAAAAAAACTGTTGAGAGAGATATTGCCAATCTTTTTATTTGTTGGCCTGTGCATTTGTAAGTACATGAGTGCACAAGTGTTTCCAATGTGCTGATTTGCTTCATATAATTCTTTATTGATGTACCTTGAAGACAGATAAATTACACGAATGAATGTTAACGGATTACTTAAAGGACAAGTCCACCCCAACAAAAACTTGATTTGAATAAAAAGAGAAAAATTAAACAAGCATAACACTGAAAATTTCATCAAAATCGGATGTAAAATAAGAAAGTTATGGCATTTTAAAGTTTCGCTTATTTTCAACAAAATAGTTGTATGAACGAGCCAGTTACATCCAAATGAGAGAGTTGATGACATCACTCACTATTTCTTTTGTATTTTATTATATGAAATATGAAATATTTTGATTTTCTCGTCATTGTCATGTGAAATGAAGTTTCATTCCTCCCTGAACACGTGGAATTCCATTATTTTAACATTTTGTGCTTCAGGCAATGAGGTCCTAATAATCAAATTCGTAAAAATTGAAATATTGTATAATTCAAACAATAAAAAACAAAAGAAATAGTGAGTGACGTCATCGACTCTCTCATTTGGATGTAACTGGCTCGTTCATATAACTATTTTGTTGAAAATAAGAGAAACTTTGAAATGTCATAAC
The DNA here is from genome assembly GCF_018143015.1 of Lytechinus variegatus. Classification (NCBI taxonomy): domain Eukaryota; kingdom Metazoa; phylum Echinodermata; class Echinoidea; order Temnopleuroida; family Toxopneustidae; genus Lytechinus; species Lytechinus variegatus. The sequence continues at coordinate 52,128,604 of NC_054741.1, forward strand.
TTTCTTATTTTACATCCGATTTTGATGAAATTTTCAGCATTGTGCTTGTCTGATTTTTCTCTATTGATTTAAATCAACATTTTTCTGAGGTGGACTTGACCTTTAAATAGAGATGAATTCCAACAGCAGGTAGGCACTCTAGTTGATGTTTAAAAATGAACACATAAAGTACTTCACCAATGCCACACTGGAAAAATCTTTCAAAAGTGCAAGTTTGATTTTTTTTCTCGGGTTTCACATTCTTGAACTTGCAAAGTTCCGCGTATAAAACTGCTACAAGAAGGATGCCACCTTGTTAACATGCTTGCAATCTGGCATCAGGTTGGAATTCAAAAAGTTGCATGAACATTTATTTCTTCTGCAGGAGACTGTGTCACTCTCCTGTCCCAAATCAATACACTCTCCTGCTAAGCACAGTCAATATTGTTTAAATACTCTCCAAAAAATAATAATCTATTATTTGTGCATATTTAAATCATTCTTCGTTGCATTTATTTACGTCACGAGTCGGTGATCTCCCCCCCCCCCCGTATTTTCAAAGAAAAACTTACGCAACCCTATTTGAAATTTCTCATACTGGAAGCTAAATGAAGGGAGTTATCCAAATGTTACCAAAAGTCACGATTACTGATGTCAGGTACAACGGTCCCGTGAAATCCAATATCAACCCAAAGCCATACAAGAGATAAGAGATGCACATTCAAAGACATGCATGTGACGAAGCATATGGAGACACGTATAAATGTTCTGGGGCCCGTTGCAGAAAGAGTTGCGTTTAAACGCAAGTCAAAAATCAATCGCAAGTCCCAAATGCGCGCTGTTGATTGGTTGAAAATCAAGTTGCGCATGATTTTTAGAGTTGCGAACGATTGCATCTCTTTCTGCAATTAACGGGCCCCAGATTATATTTCCCATGCACCCTAACATACTTCCTCGTGTTCTTGCTACCGGTGACTACAATGGCATTTGTCTACACTATGATTATGCTAAAACTGTATCGAAGTCCTATAGATGGATCTCCAACGCGAACCTCTACAGCTTCATCCAACAGACGGCAGACAAGGTACAACGGTCCCGTGAAATCCAATATCAACCCAAAGCCATACAAGAGATAAGAAGGATGTCATGAAATCGATGAGGGATGAGAAGGTTGGTGGCATCTTGGAGATCTTTGATGCGAGTTATTACCATCAAGACAAGGCCATTACCTATGATTCCAAAGAGAGCAAGGGCGATGTAGATTGACTTCATAATTACATCAACATTAATGGGGTCGACATCTTGCTCTGAAAGCGAAGAAACGGAGACTGTGCTTTGGATGGCTTCCATTATTTTCTTATAAGCACTTGTAAAGTTTTACACCCCAATTTGAAGAATGTACGGCTGTCGCGCATCAAAAGATGTAGGTTTGTTAGCAGTTCGACACAATGAAAGAAACGATTCTTCAGGAATGGTGTTTATATATCACTTTATTTTTATTCAAACCATGGATCCTACAAACTTAGAGGGCCACCACCACTGCGAGATGAATGGATTATGGATAAAATCAATGATTACCCTTGCATGTAGCATGGAGAGCGGGAGGAGAAGGAAAGAAATACAAACTCAAAATTAAAGATTTTCGTGAAGATGTGTTATGTCAAGCACGTTTCATTGAACATTATGTACAAATCAACTTGATATATTAAATGGCATGAAACTTTTTTTATAGCCAATATCGCATTGTATTGTATACTTCAATAATAAAATGATTGATGTTTTATATCAGCAGAAGATCCTGAACAAACGTTGCTGGGGCCGATTTGCACGAAAGGGTCTTTCCAAGGACCGTCTTTCGTGTCGCTCATCTTTTATGATACGCTATAAGCGGGGTGTTTCTGAAATTTATGATAAAGAATGAGATTCGTTAGCTTGCTTTTAAATCAAATTTTATACAATTTCATGATATATTACATCATTTTATAAACAAATATTTTGTTTATTTGAACGGACGAATGAAATATGTTTGCAGATGATTTATTTAAAATGCGTTTCACATGGCGCATCATAAAAGATGGGCGACACGAAAGACGGACCTTGCAAAGACCTTTTCGTGCAATCGGCCCCTGGTTACGCTATCTCTATATATGGAGTTTGCTTTGGCAACGTGATAGAGCACAGTCATAGTATTTAATATCGACATTCTGCGTGCACGCGATTTTTATTGTGAAAGTGGTTTGTCACAATCAAGATCGGAGGCAATATTTCGTTGGCCATAGTGCTCAGACACCTAAAAAAATTATATTGTTCAAATAAGTGGCAAATATAGATATATATCTATGGCAAATATATATATATAGGTGTGTGTGTGTGCTAATGTGTGTTGTGTATAGAGCCAGACATTTTGAGAGGGCACAATATTGCGTATGGTGGAAAATTCCCTACATTTGGAGTGGTTCCTCGCATATTTTCTATTTGAAAGATTTAAGAGGTCAAACTTTCCGCTCGCAATTTTTAAAACCATATATCCCCATACGGCATTTTGTGATATATTTTGAAATAATTCTCAGACGGTACATCGTGTCTAACATTTTTCTCCCCCCCCCCCCCCTTTTACCCCTAACCCCCTTCTTGGTATTGAAACTGTTTTGGAAGGGGGGTCCCATGCAAGGGTTACACTTCGTAATTCCGAAGGTTCGTAATTCCAAAACACGTAAATTGCCTATACCTCGATGTTCGTTAATCCGAAAACGAAAAAGGGTTAGTTAATCCAAACATTTGTGGCGTAATTCCGAAGGTTCGTTAGTTCGAAAACGAAATGAGGTTCGTAATTCCGAAGGTTCGTTGATCAGAAAACAAAATGAGGTTCGTATTTCTGAAGGTTCGTTAGTCCGAAAACGAAATGAACAACGAACCTCATTTCATTTTTGGATAAACGAACCTTCGGAACAATGAACCCTATTTCGTTTTTAAATTAACGAACCATCGGAACAACGAACCTCTATCGTTTTCGGATTGTCGAACCTTCGGAACAATGAACCTTATTTCGCTTTCGGATTAACAAACCTTCGGAATATCCGAACCTTCGGAATAACGAAGCTTCGGAATTACGAATGTATATGTCATGCAAGCACCCCCATGTGTGTGCCAGTATGTGTGGGAGTATACATTTGTACACAATTATGTGAGTACACCATGGTGTACACAGTACACCCACTCTTCCACGTATTGCTCATCAATACCGCCATCTGTCTACGTCTCTGAATCTGTATTCTTTTAAATAATAACAATAAAAATGCTACGTAAGTTTTGGTGCAAAGTATCTCCTCGGCCCAGACAAAATTGGTGTCGCCCATGAAAACCCCCTTTCCACCAATAAGACATGAGAGTGAAAATATACAACACACCTCACCTGTCCTGCCGCCCCCATAGAACACAAAATCTGCAATCAAGGCAGATCTGGTTCCGAGGTGAGAAGGGTGCACAGTTGCACCCTTTAAAGGGGCTCCAAGAGTGACATTGGGTTACACATGAAAAAAGGGGGCTGTTACTTATATTCATAGAGTGTAGAACAATGAGAAGTAATGAAAAGTCTAACTTTTGAACAATTTTTTTTCAATAAGTTAATCAACGGCAAGGTGAAAATCACTTGATTTACAACTGATGTACATTACATTATAAAAAGAAATTTACAACTTTTCTTTGTACACTATTTACAATGCTATTATACAAAACAATGCAAAATAAAGTCAATGTGCTATTGGTTCCTGCTCAGGTAATCAATCCATCCTATACTGAAGTTTTGTCCTAAAACCTACATTTCTCTTACCCGCCAAATCGGTTTTGGCATCACATTTGTTTGAATATTAATGAGAACACACAACTAGACTCTGTTAAGCCCACCTTCCAAAAGTCAAATAATGAGCTATTAAGGGATATTTTGTAGGCAAGAAAATGTAAACATCAGCTTATTACATCTTTTAATATGCTTTTCACACTGCACTTATTTTCCTTAACCCCTTAAATCAGTGGGGCTAAGAGGGGGGGTCTTAGCCCCACCAATTTCCCGGGATTAAGCTTAGCCCACTTTGGTTTCACACTATGTTTTAGAAAAGTGGGCTTGCATATTACATAGTACAGTACTATCTTGGCCTGCAAAAAGGCAGGGTTAACTGGCTTCTTGCGTGCTAGCACCACAATTGCCATGCTAAGAGATGCATTATGAAACAAAACCGGGCTAAGGAAATGTGGGGCTAAGCATTAGCCAATCACAGAAGTCAATATTGCATGTTAATCATGCTCTGTGTGGCAGCAGGCAAAATCATCAATATTCATGACCTGTGCGATAGTCTGGGTTAAGGATAGTGCGGCCGGGGGTCAAGGATAGTATGGGGTTAAGGAAATGCAGTGTGAAAAGCATACAAGTCAAATCTGCCAAAGTCGGACAAATTTCTGTGATCCCAAAAGATTGTCTTCGGTAGATTCATCTGCATATCACACTCATGCAAATCCAACATTATTACCCTGGCTTTAACAGAGCAGCTGTTACTCTTCTCCGTTTCAGGGAACAAATTCCTGCAAAGATACATAATTGTCAAACTACATCAAAATGAGATGTAAAGATACATGATTATCTATTTTCCCTATTTTTTCCAACAAAACATTGATTTGCATTACACTTTCGGGATAGCTTATCAAGACTCAAGTATTCACTATTCCTTTGATCCTCCATTAATCCGAGGAACAGTGCATTTATTGAATAGTTTTGTATCATAAACTACATGAAAATAAACAAATATTTGAAAAAAAAATGTAATAGAATAAATATCAAAGAATTATTTAGTGTATTACATAATGATTTCTAGAGGTCAATTGCATGACTGAAGACCACATTATTTCAGGCTGGATATCGGACTTTTTCATCATTCCATTTAGTGAAAATCAGCCTTGCATAAAGTCTTTTGTTAACCATACTAGTGCAACGATAGGAAAGTCATGAAAATGCAACTGCTTAATAAAATTATCAAATTCAAGGGTAGATATGGAAATTTTTAAGGCATTTGATTTTCGCTTTGAAATTCAGATACCATCCAACAGGTGACTTATGGGTATCCTTTCTTTGAATTTTGTTTTCAATCACTTATGCATGAATGAGGGATCACATAGGTTGTACTATATCAAAGAGGAAACTCAAAGCTTTTATCAATTTTATTTGTGATTAAATTGTTATATAAACTAATAATTCTTAGTTTGTTTTTTTTCTTCTGAGATGCAATGTACAGTTAAGAAAAAAAATGTACATGCAAGCCTATCATAATCTTTAATATAAAAACAGGTACCTGGTACAAAAATCAAGTACCCCCTCAAATTTTAAATTTTGTACAGCAGCCAATGACAGAAGTCTTAGGAAATTCCTATGCATACATGTAGTTACAAAGACAACTAAGAATGATCCCTAGTATTCTTCCAATGTTTTCTTGAGTGACTACACAATCCAATTCACCTGGCATTGCGGAAGCCTCATGCTGCCTGATGTTGCCACAGTAAACAAAGGATTCATAACTCAACGATTCCCACTGGAACCCCATGATCCCTGTACTAAGCCAGGAATGCACAGTAGTCGAAGACTTACTGAAAAAATTACAAGCAAGCTTGATTATCAACTATCACGTGAAATGATTCTTGTAAGTCAGAGGGACCGGATGCTGCACGATGGTGTTGACGATCTGGTTCTCAAAGACAAATGCCTTGACACGCTCCATCAGAAATATGAAGAGGAACAAAACCGAGAGGTATTGAATCCAACCGTACTTGATGACCTGCCAGAAACCTGGAATATATGTGCACTGGAATTAAGGAAAACAAGCTATTCTTCAATTTGTATTTTAAAGAAGGGGTGTTGATTTGCCATTTTTGAAAAAAAAAGTTCAACAAGCACACACAAAAAAAGGTTTTCACTCCCAGATGAAGGTGACTTTGGTCAACTCTCTACATGATTAGATACCAACCTAATTTCCAGGTATACATGTACTGCATTAAAATCTGGGGGGGGTGCTTAAACAACCCCCCAGCACCCCTGCTTCCCATGGCATTAGGAAATAAGCAGTAGCTATAATCCTTAGGTAAATGACAGGCTAGTCCAATCATTCAGGCTCTCAAATCTTTTTTACATTGTAAAAGCAGTTCCTTCCATAATTCAGTAAAATGACATATAAGGCTTATGCTGCATCTTTTAGCAATAATCCGTCTTTGTATAGCAATAATCCGTCTTTGTATAGTGGCTTTCTTGGCATTCCCCATTGTTCTGTCTGTGATGAAATATGAGAAATGGAAAAGCCAATTATGGGTTTCCTGTCGGAAAGATAACTTTTGACAAGGTGCTTTAAGTTTCTTCTTGATACTACTATTCAATTACGTAATGCATAAAGGCTCAAAGGGCCATTTTTTAAGAAAAGGTATATCATTACCAAAAGAGGCCACGAGATATGTAATACATGTAAATTGAAATTTGAAATTGTTATAGAAAAAGAATGAATGACCACTACAAATTTGTGAGACTGGCATGTTACATAATACTCAACTATGACTGGCTTTAAATGACTGTGAAACAAATAGTTTACTACATTAAGGATTGGATACCCCTTCTATTTCTCAATCACCAACACTCGCATGAAGGAGTGCATTTTGTGGTGGGGTTCACTAACTTTTGTGCACAACCGTACATATTATGGCCACCGCACACCTTACGACTGTTCGCGATCCGATTTTGGAAAAAATCACATTTTGCTCATTTTCTGAAAATGTGAATGGAACATATCATTTTATTTAGATGTTTAAATTAATTGAAAGAATACTAGTGAAACCATTTTGAAAGATTGCAAGCGTTTATTTCGAAGTAAAGGCCTAATTAGTTTCAAATCGTAGCCAATCGTACGACTGCTATGACGTCATTACAACTAGATATTAAATTTGCTTTTATTCTAAGAAGAATGATAGCATAGTCACAGATTTGAACATAGGTAAGGTATTCGTACGATGATTTAGAACATTACACAGTAAGATAATCTAAATCTCAATTTTAGCATCAAATTCTACTACATTTTAATCTGAAATCCGGTCGCAGACCAATCGTAAGGTGTGCAGTTGCCTTCAAAGTTCAAACTACTGGAGTTAGTATGAAAAGGATATACAATGGTCTCTTCTGGGTAGTAAATGGTTCCCTTGATGGTAAAAGGCTGGCCTGCTCCCCTTCCTGTCAACCAGATTGGGTAGTCACACTCAAAACGTGTGGAAACTAAGAGAGAAAGAGAAGAGGTGAGAAAGAGAGAGAGGGGGGGAGGGAGACAAAGAGAGAGAGAATGAGAGGGGGTGAGAGGAAAAGGGGACAGAAAATTTTTGTGAGAGAAAGATGAAAGAAAGAGAAAGATGTACAGAGAGAGGAGGAAAGAGGGAGAGGTAAGGAGAGACATACAACAGGAAGGAGTGAGGAGCATAGATGAGCAAGATGGAGGACAGAAATGAGTATGTGGAAGAGGGATAGAAAAAAAAAGTTAGTATGAGTAAGGTCAAAAATAAGATGGATAAAATACTGGTCAGTAACTACTTCCTAATCATACATAAGTACAACTACAAGAATAAAGTAAACAATAAGGAATTCATTATCTGCATCTAGTGCTTTATCATTCCAGGTATAAGTAATTCAGTTATAAGAAATATTGTGATCATACGGGCTACTGCTATTTTTAATGAACCACTATAATAACACTTTCTTGATCTTCATTTAACTTGCTCTGAATTTTACTCCACTGCAAGTGTGAAAATTCATTTCAAAGGCTTAGCTAATAATCATTTCAACCTAATCCAAGACAGTTCGCTCCAGGAGCATATGTGATATTTATGTTGTTATCCCTAGTCTGATTCCTTGAAAACTTTATTTCCCTCTCTCTCTCTCTCTCCTTTTTTACAAATCATTTTATCACAAGGATTGAATTCCCCTACAACGCCCCCAACACAGATTAGACCACTCAATTACTTTTTTGAACTCACTATTTCTCTGTTGATAGGAGGCAAAGATCTTGCTTAACGTATAATCTTCAGCAAATACACTGGTTGAGTCAATAATGGGGACCTGAAGAAATAAAAAACAAAAACAAATACCATTATTCAATTTGAACAGAGTAATTAAATGATTACATGTCAACTCAACTAAAATTCAAAGTACAGTCAAACAAACACTTTGATGTCTCTGATACAAAACTATTTATAAATTGGGTAATCAACAAACTTAATTAACGAAAGCCATCAATATCATAGTTTATCAACTAATGACATGTGCACTACCCTTTGCAAACAAAAATGAATGACTTGACACCTTGTAAACTTGAAAAAAATTGAAAACTTGACACGTCACAAAACCCCACTGTAAGGATAAATAATAATAATAATAGGCATTTATATAGCGCCATCTATCTAGAAATATTCTATTCCGAGGCGTGTTGTTATTATTACCCCGGCTTTAGCTTGAGCTGCCTTTCAGCACTCATGCATTCAAGGAATTAATCCTGCCGGGTACCCATTCACCTCACCTGGGTTGAGTGCAGCACAATGTGGATAAATTTCTTACCAAAGGAAATAACGCCATGGCTGGGATAAATATGTCATGAGCACATGATAATTATATACCTCTATGACTGGAAAGGGTATCTTCTCCCAAATAATTTGATACAATATTTATATGGTATATCTTCATGCTTGGATAATCAGTCTAGGTATTCTTTGCAGTGATGGAAATTTGATTTGCGCCAAAGTAAGGCATGACTGCAATGAATGAATCCTGATGTCAATGATGTCATAATCCTATATGAGTTAGTAAGCATATGTGTAAATTCGTTTTTCAATGTAAATAACTTGAGAAATGCTACTTAAGAGTGTTTATTAAAGGTGTTATGAACTAGATTTTAATACAGCCCGTGATATTCAAGGTTATTTATTTAGAAAATCAATATTCAAACTACGGCAAGATTTGCCATTTATTGCATAATTGCTTGTTACCCCAAAAAGTAACCCTTAGAAGAAAGGAAATCGCTCCCCAAATTCTGCTATCACCCCTATGTGAAGAACAGCCCCTAAAACCTGTTATTGACCCAGGTATGAAACACTTCAGCCAGGATAAGGAATCATATTCTACTTACTTCATATCTTGTGTCATATCCCTTGTGGGCTAGAGGCTGTTTAAGTCTAAGACGAAGATCTCCATCCATATTCAGCTCTGCACCAGGTATGGCTGAGGTATGACTGACATATCCCATGGCTTCCATTCTAACATCACTGAATCTCTGTATTTCAAAAGTAAAAATTAAATAACACATCTTTGTTGTATAAAATACAATGTTCATGTACGCCGTAAACTAGGGTGACTTCTTTGGCCCCAACCAAAAAAGCGTGTTGTTTTATTTTTTGATAATAATAATAATAATAATAGTTACATTTATATAGTGCTTAGAAACCAACGTACAAAGCACTATATAAATGTAAATATTATCATTATCATTCAATGTAATAATACTTATTTTTTGTTGTGTCTAAAGTCTCCCCAGTTTATAACTGAACTCTCTATTTAGGGTACTCTTGGAAAATTCAACTATTCTTTTCTGCTGGCATGCCTGAATGAATAAATTTAAACATTTGTAATTCAGAGCTACCTGTAAAAACAACAACATATATTCATGCCTCACAACTCAATAATTACTATTTGGAAGACATTTCATAGCACTTATTAATACAATTGTATGTATGTTTTATTTATTTAAATACGGGATTAAAAAACCTGCTTTCAGCCGCAAGGCTGTTTTTCAGCAAGTCTGTACATAAAAAGTTGAAAAAACATATAACAATAAATTATAAATCATGAAACAAAATGATAAAATACAAACATTTAAACACACATAAGTTACATTGTACATGATAAAAATAAAGATTTGAGATAAGAAAATAAGAACTAAAAAAGCAACAAAAAAATATATATATACACATTTAAAACATAAACAAAAGTACAATCAAATATACATGATAAAAAATGAAAACAATACAATGGTCAGAAATTCAGTTTTCTGTTGTTGTTTTTTAATACTCACATATAATCTGTAGTCAAAAATGAAAATGAGTTGAGCTCCATGTACTTTCTCAGAATCAAGAACAGGTACCTCAATAGAGAAAATAAATTTATCCTTCTTTCCATCTCTGTTTGAGTCTTCTTCTCTCGACTGCATCCATAAATAAAACGGGAGAATAGAAAAATATAATTGGATCATTGCTTTCAATGAGGTACATTTGAAGTTTAACCCTCAAATGGTTCTTATATCCTCTTTAGAGGACAAATCCACCCAAACAAATGGTAGATTTGAATAAAAAGAGAAAAATCAAACAAGAATAACACTGAAAATTTCATCAAAATCAGATATAAAATAAGAAAGTTATGACACTTCAAAATTTCGCTTAATTTAAGAAAACAGGTTTTGGATATCCTGGTCGGTTTGCAAATGAGGGAATTGATGATATCACCCACTCACTTCCTATTGTATTTTATTATCTGAAATATGCCTACACCATATTTTAATTTTCTCCTCATTACAATGTAAAATAAAGTTTTATTCCTCATTAAATATGTGGAACTGTCATTGTTTTATCATCTAGCGGTTAGGTCACATTGGTCACTATTGTCAAATTTGTAAGAATTGAAATACTGTATGATTCAAACAATAAAAAACAAAAGAAACAGTAAATTAGTGACATCATCAACTCTCTCATATCATTGAATTGTGCATATAACTGTTTTGTGAAAAATAAGCAAAGCTTTAAAATATCATAACTTTCCAAGTTATCTGATTTTGATGAAATTTTCATTGTTATGGTTGTTTGATTTTTCACTATATGATTAAAATCAACATTTTCTGGGGTGGACTTGTCATTTATAACATTGTGGTCCCCCCCCCCCCAAATCAAATAAGATCAATGTCTCTCCCACAAATTAAAACTAAGTATGAAGTTGATCCCTTAAATTTCTTAGTTAATGCAAGAACAATATTTGTCAATGTATATTGACTTTTGTGTACTTTGGCCTTGATATCCCCAAAACTAATTAGATCAGATATTCCCATATATATATATACACGCATACTTGAGTCTTGACAAAAAAAAATAATTCGATCTGTTATTTTCAAATACATTTTAGTTATTTTGAGAATGATGGACAGACAACCCCAAACCATAATGCTTCTGCCAAACACCTACGGTTGGAAAAGCTACTGAGATGAAATGACGGGGTCAAGAGATTTCCCTTTTCCCATCATAAACAATTACAAAAAAAATGCTACTCCAGAAATTATTCTGCTGAAAGTAAACATGGGAGGCAAAGCCTGAAAGACTTTAACAATATCACATTGCACATGGTACTTTATTTCCACAAAGAGGTTTGCAAAACAGGTAATGAAGATTTGCTCTTTAATAAAACCTGAAAGTGAAGTTTAAAAAAAATCATGGAAAACCTGTTTGTACCTTCCAACTTCATATGTAATTAAAGTGCTCCTTATCTACCTGCCCCACATGTCATTTACATGCATTCCCACCAAGAAGTTTGCAAAACTGGTAATGAAGAATTGAAGATTATGCTCTTTAAAACTTGAAAGCGAAATAAAAACATTTTATGAAAACCTGCTTGTGCCTTCACATGTAATAAAGTGGTCCCTTACTGTCCCTATCTACCAACCCCCCCCCCCCGAAAAAAAAATCTTGACTGGAAAATAAAAATTCTTACCTTGACAAGAGGTATCCGAAGGTTTGCTTGTTCAAGAAGATTAAAGTTGAGGTACGTACTCCAAGTAATATAACCATTCTGTGAATCAGTTTGGAGGATGAGAAGGATCTGATGTTTGAACTTCACATCAGGTTGCTCTCTGTAGTATGCTTGTTTGATCCAAAAACCTGAACATATTTGAGAGAGGGAGTAGGAAAAGGAAAGGAGATGACGGGGGATAAGTGAGAGAGAACGAGAGAGAAAGGGATTTTAATTACAGCAGATGAATGGATAAAGTCAGTAGGCCAAAAATCAAGTCCACCTCAGAAAAATGTTGATTTGAATCAATAGAGAAAAATCAGACAAGCACAATGCTGAAAATTTCATCAAAATCGGATGCAAAATAAGAAAGTTATGACATTTCAAAGTTTCACTTATTTTTAACAAAATAGTTATATGAACGAGCCAGCTACATCCAAATGTGAGAGTCGATGATGTCACTCACTTACTATTTCTTTTGTTTTTTTATTGTTTGAATTGTGCAATATTTCAATTTTTACGAATTTGATGATTAAGACCTCCTTGCCTGAAGCACAAAATGTTAAAATAATGGAATTCCACGTGTTCAGGGAGGAATGAAACTTCATTTCACATGACAATGACGAGAAAATCAAAAATTTTCATATTTCATATAATAAAATACAAAAGAAATAGTGAGTGAGTGATGTCATCAGTTCCCTCATTTGCATACCGACCAAGATGTGCATATAACTGTTTTGTGAAATGAAGCGAAACTTTAAAATGTCATAGCTTTCTTATTTTACATCCGATTTTGATGAAATTTTCAGTGTTATGCTTGTTGAATTTTTCTCTTTTTATTCAAATCAAGATTTTGTTAGGGTGGACTTGTCCTTTAAGAAAATAGAAATGGAACTTTCTACTTCTAGTTCTAATTAGTGTCAGGAAAACTTTTCATTGCAACCAACTCATGAGGTCATTGTATGCCGCGGGGGGGGGACACTCACATATATTGGTGGTACAGGGATGTGCCGCTTTGTTGACCCCCTCTTTCATACCTAATTTTCAGTTCTCTAGATACTCCGAATGACAAAGTTCCGTTCAGAAGCCGCCCCGCCCACTTGCAAGACCCTCGTTACAAAACATTTCAGTTCCCTTGACCTGCCAAAATTGTCCACCGCAAGCTCCGCATGCTAGAGCTTCCCAAGCACGGCTTCACAACTCCCATGGCTGGCAGCTCTATGCACCAATGGCACCCATATATACATGCACAGCACTAGCGTGCACCATACCTACTGTCCGCGATCCTGTTTTTCACACTGCCTAGTAAAAAAAGTATGTATTTAGTTCCCAAAAACTAAATATTTTACCCTTGTGGTCAGTTCGTTAGACCACCATTTCAGGGATTCGAGAGGCACACCCCCATCAAAAAATGATTTAAATGCGCACTCTAGCTCTGTGTATGAAGCTGTGACTGCAGAGTGACGAACGATCCCTATTCAATTTTTCTACAGAGGCTGCAATAAATCCTTGAATGCAGAGAAAACCATGTTTGTAGTTTTTTTGAGTTATATTTCATTTTAATTTCATATTTTCCTATAATAATGCGGACATATTCTAGACAAAATTTGAGGCACAGGAAATACTATTTCTTTGCATGATAAATTGAGTGCGTAGCTTTAGGACCCCTTTTACATCGGGCGGCAAAATCAAGCGTTCAGAAAACACAGTGACAGTGGGAATTTTGTATCAGTGAGTTTCGGATATTTTCTTCCTGGTTAAGGATATTTAGAATACTTCTTACAAATTAGTGAAAGATAATTTGTTCAAATATTAAAATTGGCAGAGGTTTTAACATTTGAAAACAAAGTGCGTAGCTTTTAAAATGTTCCCCCATTACACTAACCTCGTGTGTGTGAATACCGGTCTAAAAAACAGCCATTATGATTTGTCATAAATATGATTTGTGAAAATTAAGTAACAAGCAAGAAAAGCAAGGTTCTAAATTTCATTTTTAGTGCAATGTCTTTGGCAATATTATAGAGAAATAAACTGAAAAGGTTACAACTATCGAATTCATATTTTTGTACAATCCGAAGACAAAATGAGAAGGTTTCAATTTTAGAGTCCGGACACATAAAAAGAACTGACAGAAAAACAAGTAGGTGGGACTGAACAATAAAATAGGTATTGACATTTTCATTATGATAGCATATTATACAGCATTTACTAACCTTCACTTCTGTACGCGATCAAGAATGGTGGTATTACTGTAAAAAGAAAAGCTATAACAGCAAATATAGTAGCTTTGGTGCAAATGCTGGCATTATATCTTGTCCGAATTGGACTCGAAAAAAGTTCCAGAACCGCCATTTTGACGCTTGTCGGCTGCTATGGAATTCATGAATACCGGTACACCTATAATTAATTATAACTGGATCATCAGGATCAGATTGAGTCTGATGTCACATAATGAATATGCATATTTACACATTGGTTGAACTCGAGCAAGTACTAATTGTTCATTTTTTTTCCATCTTTTTTATTAAATCCATGAAAATCCATGAAATCACAGAAAATATGATTAGGATTTTGATGATAATAATAATAATAATATATATGATTTGTATGGCGCCAAATCCATAAGAATATCAAATGCTCTAGGCGCACTAGTGCAAAGTAGAGGTGAAAAAGAAGGAAAAGTATTTAGATTAAAAGTGCTGAAGACAAATAGAAGCGATAAATATCAATTGTAGGCCAAATTAAACATATAGGTTTTAAGATTAGATTTAAACATTTCAACAGAGCTACTATCTTTAATGGTCCGAGGAAGAGAATTCCATGCGGATGGCCCAGCATAGGCAAATGTACCCCCCACTTTGATGATATATCCTCAATTACAATAATTAATGACCATGGGCGTCATGCATTATAGATCCATTACTTGAAATAATTCATCATCATCAGCTAGCATCGCCGCGAAGTTTAAAAAGTGATTCAATTCATTGTGATTCAATTCAATATGATTGAATTGCATTTATTTCATTCAACAACTTCAATTTGATGTTGAGGCAATGGAAGTGATGAGCAAAAATATTTGGGTCTTTGCAAAGAGCAAAGCCACTAACCCTGATGGAGTGTCTATTATTTTTTTTTTTAATTCAGATCCAAAGAAAAAATTATTATTTCATGTATAGGCCTACTTTCAATCATACATGCGATCCGTATCTCACTAAATAAATAAAGCAAGCTCTGAAAGCGAGCTGATATGCTACCCTAAATGTATTATTTTCATTAATTGTTTGATATAATTACTGTGGAAAATATCTCCCAAAATGTCATAGCAAGCGAAGTATGCAAGCAAATATTGGTCCTGGTCATTATATCGAATTTCCTCATAACCCCATTTTCATTTCCTTTTCTCTACTTTTTTTTGGGGGGGATCGAGTCTTGAAAGTTTTTGCGGGGGCAGTCCCCAACTACTATGCCAGTGCTTTAGGCATTATACTCATAATAATGCACGGTCCTTAATCTGTTTTGTTGATGTTTGTATGGATATTGCCTAACTCCTTTGATTACTTTTGTCTACATTGAGTTTGAAAACTCGAATTAGCACTTGGAAAATGTACTGTATATCGGGTAATAATAATTTGCGCACAATTTATTCAAAAATTATCATGAAATTGATTTTCATACAAAAATTCTCACAGTTAAAAGTACAATTAAAATGATTAATTGAAGTCAAGGATTTTGCTGGATCTCAAAATTCGAAGGCTTGTGCGCACTAGGCTGAAAATATATCTTTAAAAAGGATGCTCCAGGCGGTCTGAAGATATTTATACTTCAATAAATAGTGTAAAATTCTCAGAGCAAAATGTTGAAAATTTCTCGGATAACAAAGTTTTTTTAATTTTAAAGAGTGACGGGTGAAACAGTAGGCATGTCTTCATGAATATTATTTAGGTGGGCTGATGATATCACATCCCCACATTCTTTTTCTAATGTTATTACATGAAATCATAATTGTTTCATATTTCCAAAAACGTGTAAAAGAAGTGTCTCCATTGTGGTGAAATAAGGTGCAGCAAGAAATAACTAATGCTCTTAATCACTTGCAAGGGCGCCGGAAGCGGGGGGGCAGGGGGGGCACTTGCCCCCCCCCCCCAAAGAAAATTTTTTGGGGGCAAAACGAGATTTTGCCCCCCCCCCCCAATGTGCCCCCCTAAAAGTAGAAAAATGATATTATTTAAGGACAAAAGTAAACGATGAAGGCACTTTTCTGCCTAAGAATTGTCATTTCTTTTGTCAAAAATGAAAAAATTTCGCCCCTTACGGGGCAATTACACATCTTAGTAAGCCTTGCGTCTTTTGACGAACATGTCCCTCTCTGAAACATACTTTTGATAAGCCCCTTTTTCCATCTTATTACAGTGTGTGTGATAACGGTTAACCTTTTAAACCCCCATTCCACAGAGAACAAGACCGCTGGAAGACCTTTAAAAGACCATGAATTTTGGTTGATCTTTCAGAGGTCTCTCAATGAACCTACAATGGTCTTTGAGGTCTTACACGAGTCCTGACCAATCTTTCAGTGGTCTTCGTGGTCTTCATGGGCTCCAAAACTTTTTGAAACGGTTCAAAACAGTCTTACAACGGTCTTACAGGAAAATTGTCTTTCAGTGGTCTTTCAGCAGTCTTTCAGCGGTCTTTCGATGAACTTTCAAAGGTCTTCATAGTCTTTTATTGATCTTTCGGCAGTCTCTCAAGATTTTTGCGGAGATCACTGTAAGACTCATGAGAGATTATTGAAAGATCATTGAAAGACCAGGCAAAGTCCATGGAAAGAATTCAGAAAGATCACTTATTGCATAAAAGATCTCTGAAAGACCAATTGAAAGATCTCGAGAGGACTAGTCTAAGACCAGTACGACAAGAAATATCCATCAGTCTTTCAGAGTTCTTTGAGGGGTCTTTCTGAGCCATTCCACAGAGATGACAAATTTCATTGATCTTGAAAACCGCTGTAAGACCTCACCAATTTTAAGTCTTTCAGTGGTCTTTCAATGGTCTCCGTTCTGTGGAATGGGGGCCTATTAATGAATACATTTCAGATTAAAAAATTTGCATGCTGGCTGTGTCGGCTAACAAACGCGCGGTCGCCCAGAAACTCTCAGACCGGGGTGGTGTTTCATCAACATTTTCGTCCGACAAGTTGTAAGATCTGACAACTTTCCTGTATTCTGATTGGTTGAGAAACATTGTTACCATATTAACGATAAAACATGACTTGTCGGATAAAACGTCCTACAAGTCCTTTCATGAAACGCTCCCCGGACCCGATATCACCAACGCGCGTCAACGCTAGTTTTATCTGGAATCTGGAAATAGCTGTAAAACCGAAAAGTACTGTTATAGAGGAATGAGTAGTTGCTAAATGAGAAGATGCTAGCTTGAGTCGGCGAATGGAGTGCAGAGCAGGAGTACTCATCTATCAAATAATCAAGCCTTTTCTTCAACCTTTTCTGGTTTACCATGTTTACCGTCTTTATCAGGACTACGCTCGTTTGAACAAAAAATTACTCGACTATCAACCGTCTACTTCTTCCTATCAATTTCACTTCTTCCTCTATCCACTTTTTTCGAAAACTCCACAATGTACCGTCAACCACATCCGCTGTTGAAATGTAATCGTTTTCTTCTAAATAATGTTACATAATGTACATTATGAACTGCCGTAGTTTGTTAGTTCATGAGTATTTACAAATGAATATTTCCTGGAATTTGATATTCATCATTTCCTAGTTATGGTCACATTTTCCCCAGAAAATATGTAAAGAAAAAAGAAGATTTTGAAGGGGTCATCCAAAAGTGCTTTACCAGCCATACAAAACATGCCAAAGGAAACACATAAATCGCGTAATGTTTTAAATTTTCAGAAAAAGTTTTAAATTGTTAGACAATAATTAAGCAGGTCATATTTCTTTTTCCTCCAGTATCAAAATATGAAATGTTTTGCCTATGCATGGATAATCAGGGACTCTCTCCAATGCTTAGGTCAGAAATGATTTAAATAGAATGGGGATTTAAGCGCTTATCGTCGTCTGCCACGTCAGAACAGTATGACATTTTGAATTTAAAAAGACATTCATTAGAATGTATTTTGTTTCTGTTGTTACGCTTCTTCTGCTTACACTCTTTGAAACTTATGATAATTATGCTCTCTCGCGTCGTCCGTGTATGTAAATGTACATAAATAAATATTTCTGAAAGGATATTGCATGAAAAATGTAATTTCTGGTATTTTGAGTCAATATAAGCGTATTACGTAATTTAATTGATCAGACACGAAAACCACATTCCGAATTAAGCGATCGTTTTGCGCGTAGATTTCATACGTTCTCATAAACTCTGAGTATAGTCTTTCGTAGTGAATTCTATGTTTAATTCTCAAGAAATTTATTTTTGAATTCTCTTAGAAACGTAACTTTTAAACTCCATTTTTACACAAAGTCCTTACCGTGGGGGCACGCCCTCTCCCCCTCGATCGCTTCGGTATCTCACGCTGTCAAAAATATTGTGCCCCCTTCGGGATTTTGCCCCCCAAAAAACTGAAAGTGTTCCCGCGCGCCTGATCACTTGTCAATCAAATTGTTTTAATTCTTAATTGGAAGATTTTTTTTTCAATAAACCTAATTTCATGTAATAAAATACAAAAGAAAAAATGGGGATATGAATATTCATGAAGACACAGTATAACTGTTTCACCGGAAGTATAATGGAAATCTTTAAGATTCAATAGTTCATTAATTGTTTTCCACTTTTGAGCAACTTTTCAATCATTTGGCAAAAATTTAGAAAAGAAATCAAGCAGATACAATTTATCATTTTATCAGATTGAGGTTAAAAATGAAAATCGGTTGATTGTTATCGCATTTGGCTAACTTGTTTGAACAGACAAGACTACTGCTTAATGGCGATTTCAGTTTCCTCGGAACGGACGCAAAATGTAACAAAATTTGCTGGTTTGCCAATATTTTCACAAAAAGTAATTTTTTTTTAGGTCTCGATCTTTTCATAAGTTCACACCACTATACCTTATTTTCTGTATATTCCTTAGTTTATTCATATATTGCATGTCTTTATTTCTCTCTGGATTTTTTTTTATGTTTCGTTTCCATTGGTTTCATGAGAATGTTACTTTTTGTTGGATAAAAATTATAAACTATTTCAGGAATTTGAATTGATATTTTGCTCTTTCTGAGGGTTCACATAATTTTGTGTTATCCGGTTAACGATTTAGGCTACTTTTAACTAGACTTAACTGATTTACTTTCAGAATAATTACTATTAAATAATTCAAGCGAAGTTTTATCAATTTTTAGTACAAAATGTTAGGAAATATTATAGAGAACAAAATAGAAGATGATTACAACTTATTGAATTCACAATTTCAGTGTAATCTAAAGACAAAAAAGAAGGCTTCAAAATATAATGTCCGGACACTCGACCCCCATCCTACTGAACATGCATGAAAATCGCAATTTGATGGTATTATGATTTTTTTTACATATTTACTGCACACATATGGGGGCTGAAGCCCTCCCCCCCCATGCATGCCGAGCTAGACGTATCACATGAATATTCACGATATACGAAACGCGCCGAAATAAACAATGACGTTATCACGAGATGCTGACACGGAAGTAGATGCGGTATTATAGCTTCAGCTGTTTTTGTGCAATGCCAATGAATATTGTAAACAACAGACAGCTAACCGCAGCAGAGTTGTTTCATATAGGAAAATCGGAAAGTCGAGATCATCTCAACAGTAACTTGTTACAAGCAGAACATTTATATGATTTCTCTCATATTATTGTTGGTGAAGCTATAGAACATTTTGTCGGGATTATTTCTGTGTGTGCTACGAGTGCGACAGGACATTTTTTCTGTTGGAAAAAGGAAACCAAGCACAAGACAAGAAGATGAAGTGGGAGTTCAAAGAGGAACATTCGGAAGGTGAATGACTATTTTCAATTCAATTAGATTGAACATGTAAAGGGGAGAGGCTAGAGGAGGCGGGATAGAGCCAGAGGTCAACCAAGAGGATTTTGTGATGATTTTTATAAATGTGATATTGATATTCAATTGACAAAGAGTCCTTACGACCTAGGCTTAGTAACTCTTCTTGGCGAGGTCAGTCAGGGCCGGGCATGGGGCGGGCAATGCCCGGGGGGGGGCCACTTACATTGACGAGTGGATACCATGCGCGACCAAAAAACACGTAAAAAGGATGTCTTTTTACAATAGGGCACGTTACGTACGTAACGTGGTAAGGGTGTCAAAAACACAAAAATAATGAAAAAAGGGTAGCCTATCTATTTTACTAGGAAACTTACGCGTTTAGGGTCGAATTTGAGGGGATGATGAAATAGAATTAAAATTTTTTATAAAGGATGGCCTTTTTGCCCCAACACTTCGTGTTTAGAGTCCGATTTGCGCGAGGTGTAGAAGGTGGGGTCGTACTAAACCAAATAAGGTAAAGCCGACGACCGAATGACCCGTAACAATAAAGCATTCCTGTACTTGTTTAGGGGCTCATTTCAGGGAATATTTGCCAAGAGTATCGTTTTGTTTCCAATACTTGTTAAGGGTTGGGTTTTACACGCCAATACTTGTTAAGGGGTGTATTTTCAGAATATTTAAATTACGTGTTTAGGGTGCTTTTCGAGACCCCATGGTCGCGCATGGTATCCACTCGTGAATGGAAGTGGCCCCCCCGGGGGGCAATGACTATACACTTGCCTTGCAATAATTAATGGAGGGGGCCCGTAGCCAGGCCAGGCGGCTTCTTGAGAGTCAGTAAATGAATTTTACTCTCAAGAATCCGCCTGGCTGGGGACGCCGGGGGAGGAGGAGTGGGAATAAGTCTTGAGGACTCCTACCTCGAGCGAAGTTCGTGCAGGCTCCACTCCACTTCAGTCTTCACTACCGCTACGCTACGCTCCACATTAAATTCTGTAATTAGAATGAATACATGTGTGTGATGCTGATCTTACTACTTCTCTTCCTTCAGTATTTGGAAACGTGTCTCATTCTAACTTGGTTCAGTAGTGGGGTCACAAAATAAAATTGACATATTCCATGTCAGACTAAGAAATGATTTAGGGGTGTTACGATACTGCAACAAATAACAATAAAATAATTTGAAATTTAATTTCCCTTTTTTTTATTACAGGAAATAATTACCCATATACAAACAAATCATAAATGATTACAGGAAATAATTAACCACATACAAACAAATCATAAATGATAATGGTCTTACGTCTAGGCCTTACGTCTCTTGAAATCAGTTCTGGCAATAATTCCAAATGATAGTATCCAAATAAAAGTCCAAGTTGGCTGGCGAAAATTCTTGTAAGTTAAAGTTCACAAGGATGGCGATGATGAAACTGATGTCGAAGCACGATAAATAACAAGAGTCACTGTAACGAGTTGAAATGTCCATGAAGACGATGTTGATGATTAATAGTCAATTTCAGCAATCCATGGGTTGAAGAGTGTTCATTAAACAGGTTGATGATCTCGATGAGAACTGAGAATTCCTCTCTCAAAATAACTTCAAACAGTTCATTGATGGCGGAAATAAAATTTTTTTCAAAAGTTATATATACGACTGGTTGCGCTTTCTTCGGAACGATGCTTATCTACAGTAGTGTGTATCATTGACTACAAGAATTGATCACCGGTCATTCATAAAGGTGGAAATAAAACTCTGCTCTGACGTAAAGTCTGGCGTGAAATTCTTAGCTCTGATCTGATGTGATGATGTCCTTGAAGAAACCGACAGTTATAAATACAAAATTTCAACTATTCTAGAAGCTTCTGGTATTGTCTTTAAAAAGAATGTTCTTCTTTCTGGGGCAATGACCTCAGTGAAATTAACATGTCAATATCATATAATCCTACTGTTCTTTTCACTGCAGGCTGGCTATTGCAGTGTAGGGTGTACATTTTTAAGGCATGCCATTCTGCCCTAGTTTATAAATGCAGCGATTCAGGAATCAACTTAGTTGCTCTTTGAACACCTTAAATTTTCACAGCATTTTCCTTAAGCCTTGGCCACCATACTATGTTCCAATAAAAGCCATAAACAAACTTTGTAAAGTTGGTCATGTGTCCCTGGTGATATCAGTAAGGTTTCTTTTACTTTTTAGGACAATTATAGAACAGAAATATATTTGCTAAAATTTTGCTACTGAAATTTATGATTCTTGAGTTTGCTTTTCTTTTTTTTTGCAATAATTTTGTAAGTGGCTTCATAAGCCACACTATGATAATTGAATTGCTTCAAACTAGGGAGAATATTTGTAATGTAAGATGAATCATTTACTGATTAAACTTAGAAGAGCAAATGCTGAGATGGCTTAACTCATTGCTTCAACTACTCCAAGTAAAATTGTTACATAGACATAAACAAATAAAAGAAAATAATAAGGATTGATATCAGTTACTCCTCTATGCAATGTTTTACAAATAATTTTTTTAGGGTTAGAGATTTTAAGAGTCCTCCAAGATCTGATTCAACTAGTTTGAATGAATTCCTTTTTTTTCCAGAAAGCACCCATGTCCTTGACCTCTGATGTTGCCAGAAGGAAACCTGATTCATTTCAACATTACATTGGTGGCTCAGTGAACTGAATATGATTTTTAATAAATCTTTCTTGCTAACCCAGACCACAGGACATCAGAGTCCTCCAAGATTCCATTTAAGTATCCAGAAAGGATTCCCGTCATCTTCTAGAAAGAGCCAAAGTCCCAGATCCCTGATATTGACAAGAAGACCTTCCTGGGAGGTGTTTCACAAAGATGTTCGTAAGTTACGAAGGATGTTCAAAAGTTATATACGACTGGTTGCACTTTCTTCGGAACGATGCTTATCCACAGTAGTGTGTATCATTGACTACAAGAATTGATCACCAGTCATTCATAAAGTTGCTCATAACTTATGAACACCTCTATGAAATACTTACCTAATGGCTAATCCCTGTCGACGTCGCATTGGCTCAGTTAACTGAATGTGATTTTAACAAATCTTTTTAACCCAGACCACAGGACATCACAGTCCAAGTCTCTTAGTCAACTACTGTGAAAGACTTCATATCTTGTTTAAAAAGCACCAAAGTCCAAAACCTCTGATATTGCGAGAAGTAAACCTCTGATTCGTTTCGACATTACATTGGCTCAGTGAACTGAATATATTTAATTTAATCTTTTGCTTTCTTGCTAACCCAGGCCACAGGACATCCTCCAAGATCATATTCAGGTACCCAAAAAGGATCCCTGTCATCTTCCAGAAAGCAACAACTTCCAGATCTCTGATATTGACAAAAGGAAACCCCAGATTCCTACCGACATCACATTGGCTCAGTATATGATTTTTTATATTTTGTTTTCTTTACCCAGACCACAGGACATCAGAGTCCTCCAAGATCCGATTCAAATATCCAGAAAGGATTCCCGTCATCGTCCAGAAAGCGCCAAAGTCCCAGATCCCTGACATCGACAAAAGGAAATTCCTGATTCCTGCTGACATCACAGTGGCCCAGTTTATGTGGATTATCAGAAAGAGGATACAGCTGCCTGCCGAAAAAGCCATCTTTTTATTTGTTGGCAAAGTACTCCCACAGTCAAGGTAATTTTTTTAACAGTCATGACTAGAAATTAAAATTATAATAATGATGATAATGATATGATTATGATAATGCTGATGATGATAATGATAATACTAATAATGATAATGAATAGTTATAATAATAGTACTGATGACAATACTAGCAATAAAACATTCATGATACTATAATTTATTCTAAGATATCTTTTTTTTACAGAATTGGCAGAATTATTATAACTATTCATTATCATTATTAGTATCGGCTATCTAGAAACTATAGTTTAACAGTTCTTGTAGGTATGGGTCCAGTTTTCATGCCTCCACCGACCATACATGTAGGTAGATACCAGAGGCATTATAGGGATTCCTGATAATTATATTTCCTTTTTTATGTTGTTTCTACAATATTTAGCATGAATTGGCACAAAAGAAAGAAATTCTAGGCAGATGATGTCCGGCAATGGATTCTTTCCTTTCAGATAAAGAATATACATGTAATAAGCAGTTGATCATGAGATCATAAATCTTTCACATGTTCATGAATCGTATCACAATGACTCATAACAATAAGAGAATTACAATCACATGAACGTGTACATTATGAAGTCAGAAAACAAACAGCATGTACATGTCAGGTCACATAGTTCACAGTCAGTATGGGGATTTCCCATTCATGCAGTTTATGCAGTTACACCCTTTGTAACACAGAACTCAAGCATTTTGAGCTCTAAATTTAGGTGGTTACATTTCCTTATTTCCATGTGCATGTACAGTTCATCTGGGCCCTGTTGCAGAAAAGTTACCGTTATGGTAACTTTACCATTCAGTGGTAACCACCATGGTAATGCTGATCAACAGCCAATCAGAATCAAGGATTCCATGCAACTTACCGCTGGATGGCAAAGTTACCATAATGATAACTTTTATACAACGGGGTTTTTTTTTATGAATGGAATTTCAAATTAAAAGAGAAATGCCAGTAGTTTCAGTAAACACTGATTTCATGAGAAAGTCTGTAAAACCAGGCTTAATTGTCAGTATATCATCGAGGATCTAGATCTCGTACAGTTACATAAACTTAACTTTGTGAAATCTTGAAATCTACGCTGAAAAATGTTCACACTGAAGATCACCAACACAGATAAGCGCACGTGGGACAGTGTATTATTATTGCTTTGAATGTCGGCCCAACGCTTGACCCGAATCCTGTGCTTATTTGCTAATTTCTCAGCAATTACACAATTTCTTCCAGAATCCTTTGGCACATATCTTTTGTTTATAATACAAACAGACAATTTGGTGGTCTTTTCATTGGATTCTGTACGAACTCATTTTGATGTCATTACCACAACTGGAAGTTACCTTCAAATGAACAACTAAAATATAGAGGATTGATGCTCGGCAGCAGATATTGGTCACCTTGAATGTCAAGTTGCATACATGTATGATGAAAGATATAAATCAGAATATTACAATTACAGTTGAAGGCTGTACTTGTGATACATGTATATTGTAAATTTGTACCCTGCATTTTTCAAACATTTACCGGTACATGGAATTACACATTTGTGTTGGTAGTGGTATACATGGAGTACAGGGCCTATATTCTATCTGTGGCCTTGCTCTACAAACAATGTTAGTGTGGCTATTTCACAACCATCCAAATGATCCAATGAACATGGTAGTCTAGGTTTTTTGTAAACAGTGGTAAGACAAGTCTAAAAATGTAGATGGGCAGCACATACAGTGCATACGGGGAGGTTTTCTAAATAGTCACGAGCAAATGAAGTGAGCAAGTGACAACTTTGACATTTCCAAAATGAAAACAAAGTTTGTTACAGATTTTAACACAGTATTCAATCTTCATATTTTTCCCTTATTTTCTTCCTTGATCATAGAACTTTTTAAAGAGAAAATGCCCCTCCCTTAATTGTTTGCTAGTCCTTGTAAATAGGAAGGAAAAAATCCAACCATTCTAATTAGAAAGTAAACTATATTTCAGAACGCAAACATGGATTGGTTCTGTTAAATGTCTGGTTTCTGTAGGTGAAAAAATGGTTGTTTAAACGTAGCCCCTACAAGACCTACATGAAGCAACTTTGAGATCAGCCAGGGATTAAATTTTCATTTTGATGTGAGTCAGAAAATAAACTGTAGTCATGACAACATCCAATGTATGTAGATAAAGAGGATGAGAAGGCTCAAATGTCAAAACTACATACAGTACTTGGGTATAAGTTACAATAGTGATATAAAAAAAGTGATGGTAATGTCGAAAGGGGAGAGGGTAAAAACAATCTGAATTCTTTTTAATCATGGACATTTAAAGAAAAAAAATCCTTGTTTAGTTTCTTTCAAGCTTTTCATTTCTCCAAATTTCAATTCTTCTTATCCTTTTTTTTTCATCCTATACTTTTTTTTTGCTTTCTTTCAAATCAGTAAAATCAGTGTGTCTGTCACTGCATTGAGGCCTGATGCATACTCTTGAAGAACATTTTCTGACAATGCCAGTGTGTCATTAACATTGAAATATTTTTGAATGGTCCTCATACTACATGTAGTAACTATAATGACCTAATTTAAATGATACTTTGACAACTTAAAGTAATCTGGTGTCCAGCTGATCATTCCGCTTGAGTTTCAGGTCATGTGATCAAGGCCAAAGAAAGTTCTGAACTTTGGCCATGTTGTGGCATCAGTGTATAAAAAGAATCATTTTGAATGTATTTTGATACTTGATCCTGTTCTTCCTTCCATTGATCATCTTTGAATGATTATCTATTTTGTATAAGTAAATATGAGTGAAAAAGGGATATGACATCAAAAGGTCATGAATTGAATATTAATGATACAAAACTGGAACAGTATAATAATGAGCACTACACTGTTGAAAATGCATGTACAGTTGTACATGTAGTGTTGTTTTTTTTATCAAATTTGAATGAATTTTTAGTACTTTGCTTGCTTAATTCTAACCAATAATTTCAACCTTGGATTTGTGTCCTGAAAGGAAGGTTTCAGGCCTTTATCTCACAAAGTATGTTTTATCTGTCAGTTACCATAGTAACAGTGCTTCTCAGGCAATCATAATCAAGGAAAGTTGTAATACCAGACAACTTGTTGAGCAAAAATGTTGATGAAATGCCCCCCCCCCCCCGACTAGTCCTCTAAAGTTGAACTCAGCCACATTAAAGCTAAATGACAGTAGTTGCAGTAAAACACTGATTTCGTGAGAAAGTCTGTAAAACCAATGTTTAAGTATTACTATATCATCGTCGATCTAGATCTGGTACAGTTACGTAAACTGAACTTTGTGAAATCATAAAATCTAAGCTGAAAAACAATCACACTGAAGTTCGCCAACACAGACAGGCACACGTGGGACAGTGTATATTATATTGCTGGAATAAAGACCCGACGAAAGTGCCCGAATCCGCGCTTATTTTGCTTATTTCTCCGCAATTACACAATTTCTTCCAAAATCCTTCGGCACATTTTTTTTTATTCATATAAACAGACACTGGGGTGGTCATTATATTGGATTCTGTAAAAAGTCATTTTGAGATCGTAACCAGGTCTCCGTAACACAAAGATTACCGATCAATTGCTAAACGAAATGACCAATCAATATGAATGTTACGCACGCATTTGGTTTAAAATACCGACCAGGGACCAATCAGTGCCGTTATTGCTTTTTTGCAATTCATCGCAAACCTTTGTGTTACGGAGCCCAGAACTGGAATTTATCTTTAAAATCCCATACTAGGCAAGACCAAAACTTGGAGTTTGTTTTTGGCATCATATCACATGTACATGTATGTTACATGAATGGATGGAATGATAGACACTACAGGAGTTCATTATTTTTGCTGGTTGGTGATATTAGAGTGAAAGGAAATGACAGTTTATTGCAGTGGACCAATTTGTCATTTGATATGACATTGATAACTTGATTACTCTGCCAATGACTCTATTGCAGAACAGATTAAGGCTTTCCTTATTTCCTGGCTTTTCACATTCTGCAAATGGGTAGACGTTGAGTTGGGATTCTAAATTTGTCAAATGGTTGGTTATTGCGTATGCAGCCTTGGGTGGTGTCAGGGTATTTGGATACATTTGGATACACACATTGATGTGTGCCAGTGCGGGACACTTTATGGCACGACTTGGCTATATCAGATCATGAAATGTCCTGACACTTTCACGACGTGTTTGCACATAGTTCACACAGTGTTCACGCACTGTCCCGACGTGCTTTCAGCAAATATTCACGACACCCTATTTTTTTACGTATCTAGCGCAAATTTAAATATTCAACGTTCTGGTGTTGACAGCTTGACACCCTGTATGTTCGTTGATCAGGACGACTCACACTGATCACGTGGTCTGCACTCACAATTTTGCACATATCATTCGCAAACTATGCGTGAAGTATGCGCGACCCTGTCTTGAACTGCGTGCCACTACCCTGGGGGTGTGCCTACTATTTTTTGAGCCATGAAATTTCTATTTCAATGCCACGCAGTGGCACAACTAGGTTGCGCATAGTTCACGAACAGTTCGTGAATTTGTGATGTGTGCCAAAATTTTCAACATGTTGAAAATTTTGATTTCACACACTGGCACGCACTGTCACGCACCTATCGTCAAGCTGGCGCGCATAGTTTACGCACATGAGTGCGTGCCCATGCGCAAAATATGTGGTAACCACAATGCGTGCAAGTGTCAACCAGGGTTGGTGATTTTTTTGATTTTTTTAAAAAAATCAAAAAAATCGATTTATTTGATTTAAATCAGATTTTTTTTATTTAAATCAGATTTTTTTTATTTTTTTTATTTTTTTAAAAGTTCCTTTGAAAAAAAGGGTAATTATCCCCCCCCCCCTTACTCTTACAATGACATCAATATTGATGTTATACATTTCACCCCTAATATTGTTCTTAACCACATATTTTGTAATTAAAATCCAGTAAAAATGGACAATTCAAAATAAATTTGAGGAATCATGTATCTGAACTTAATTCTATCATACATAGGCCTATGAAGGAATATTCCATAGGGAATTCCCAGTGAGTAGAGAAAATTCCCCTCTGGGATTTTTCATTCAAATATTTAAAAAATCCAAGAGAAAAAAAATCCCTTATCAAAACTGCCAACAAACCCTTTGCCAATTACTAATAATTCAAATCAATGATTTTTTTCAATTAGTCACAGCTTTACAATAGTCGAAGAGAGACTACAACTGTACATGTTTAGGATCTTTTTAGTTTGATAAAAAGCTCTTCTCTTGCTACAGATATAGATGCAAAACTCTCAGTTTTGGAGAACAATATAAGAGATAGCTTTAATAGTCAAAGGGTGACTTTACTTAACTATGTCACTGTGATTTTTTTTACATTAATCTACAATTTTTATTCCCATATTCTCTACAAAAAAATCTGTTTGATCCATGAAGTATGAAAAAGAATCTACTTACTTTTAACTTAAAGGATAAAAACTGCAAAACTGCTTAAATTACAACATATGTATTACAAAAAGAAGTATTTTATTTTAAATGAGACACAGCTTACAACTGCCAATGATTGTAACTGAAGTACCTGCATCTTAACATTTAAATGCAGTGTTAAATGTTTATTCTGAGTTTAGCAAATTGTTGTTATGGAGCTCTTTCCATTATTACATGCAGATACAAAACTTCCATTATTTGTGGCACTGAACATAAAATGGGCTGCAGTGACTTAAAAGGTTTATAAGAGAAAGCTTTTCTCAACAGTCAAATTATGACTGTACTACAATATGTTAATGCGATTTTTATAATTATGTTATTTAAAACATCAAATGTATGATAAATGTAACAATACGAAATAAGAGGCATGTTAAATATGTTGATTACATACAGGTATCATTTTTTATTTTACATGACAGAAGTAGTTACCGTATGTGTAGGCGAAGGATCAAAACTGGAAAACTGCCAACAAACCTTTTCTCATTGACTTTTATATATTATATATCTTTTTTTTACAAATTGCTCTCTGAAAAGTCTTTGGATTATGTGAAAACTTTATGTTAAAGAAATTGACTAATAATTGAAAAAGAATCTAAAATTTCAGAAGAAAAACTCGACATAATTTACAAAAAATGAGTACCTATTGACAACATACATCTGTATTTTTTTAAGGAATTACCTGATTTTATTAATTTGATTTTAATTTGTTTTAAGTAGATATGAATACTCTGTTGATCTTTTGTTGATATAAAGTTAATTCAAAGTTTTTCAGCTGACTTGAAGAATTAAAACTGCATTGAACAAATACTTTGTCCATGATTTGTACATTTTTCAATGGAAGTGATTTAAATCAATGATTTTTTAAAAAAAAAATCATGGTGATTTAAATCGCGATTTAAATCACGATTTAAATCGAAGTGATTTAAATCCGCCAACCCTGCGTGCAAGTGTCAACCGAGCTTTACACTATAATAACAACCTCTCTTTTTTCTACCTCTCTCCCATGCTCAGTGCCACTATGGGCCAGATCTACCAGGAGCACCGGGATTCGGATGGATTCCTCTACGTTGCCTACAGTGGGGAGAACACCTTTGGAGCTCCCTCACTATGAGGAGCCAGGATGGATCCCTCTCTTGCCATGTCCAGGGGACCCCTTCTCCTTGCATGGAGAACCACAGTGACTGAAACTGGAGATTGAGAACTTCTTGTTAGACTTTGGAAGAAAGAGCAAGCTGTGGCAGCAAAAGCCGTGGAAATCGATACCCATGCGGGGTCATTACCAGACCCAATCATTCTAAGTGCGGAGAACAGTACCATGAAGAAATTTTACAACGATATGATTTCCTTGATGATTTTACTTCACACTCATATGGGAAATGCTTCCTCTTTTTTCTTTTTATTTTCTGAGCAAAATAATTGGGTTTTTTTACTATTTGAAAGGAGTTTAATGCAGCTCTGAATTACCACTTGTAAGTAGTGTGTTGCTTCATACCTTTTGGAGTTTGGTATGTTGTGAGGATAAGTATATTTAAGGCTAAGTTCTATGATGATGATCATGATGAACTCTGGTAATCCTACATGTCTCTATGTACACCAGAAAAATATACAATGTGTGTAAATTGATCTCACCATTTGAGAGATTTCTTCAAGTGTTATTTTCCTCCAAACTCCAAATTGATAGTTTAGAAAAAAACAATTAAATAATTACAATTTTTCTTGAGTTATGGTGTCGTAACTTCACTGTATTTTTTATGCTTTATTGCATTTTGAATTGTATAGTACTGTACAAGTAAACACAAACGTATTGACCTGGAAGTAGTGTTGAACACATCATCTGAAACCATGTCGTTCACATCGAATCTGATTCCATCTGAGGCATTGTTTTGCAGGTCATCCATCCGTCCTTCCCTCCATGCGTCTGTCCATCCTTCTCGTTTTCATTCTCCTGATAACTAAAGAACTGCTTGAGGGTTAAACTTCATTGTTGGTTCATTTAGGTGTACAGAATGGATAATGATCTGTTAAAATTTTGAGGTCAGAGATCATTCTATACATTTTATCTGAAAATATCTTGATCTTGTAACAACTTGGAGAACCGGTTATGGGTTAAAATTTAAACTTTGCTCATGTAGTTTTTGTATGCGAGTGGGGATGATTTGATTAGATTTTGAGGTCAAAGTTCGCAGAGGTCATTATTCAAAATGTGAGGTGATAGGTGTGTGATATATACTTGATCTGCGAATGACTGAGGCATAAATTTTGAATGCCTGCGGATGAAACTCCATCTAGTTTTCACTTCAATTAATGCATTGAATACACCAAAATATCATCCTATAATCAAAGCACTCATACGTGTAGGCTAGTATGTCATAGGGGGCTAATTTATGGTTACTCTGTATATTTGACCAGCCACCCCAAAACCAACAAAATGTTACCAAAATTAATTTTGAGATTTTCATTAAGCCTTGAAAAAGTTCAAAATTGATAACCATCACAAAAATATGAAGACAAGGTTTGAAATTTGGGGTTCATTACAAGCAGTCGGCAAAGAAAATAGTGCCAAAGAAACTCCTGTATAATTTTTACATTTTGAAGACCAAATCACCATTTTGGCTATTTACCAAGAACCTGCACTGGGGACTTATCATTAGTTTTGGGGGTGGCTGGTCATATACTCTATGTGTTGATTCCACTGTTCGTAGTTTCTAAAAGCAAAAAAAATTATTAACATCTTTTGTTAATTCGGTGGCAGACTCCCCCCCCCCCCCTTTGAAAGTCACATCAAATATTTGTAATGGGAATATGAATACTGTGTATATCGTTCATACACAAATGAGGACCTTTTTTGCTTGTAAATTTTTTTAAAGGAAATCCTGGTTCTGCCCCATGCATTAACACTAGAGTAATAAGCATGAATTTAGTGCAGTGTGACCAAAGTATATAGCCATTAGTGAAGCCTTTCTCTATATATGGACTTGATTATTTTTTTTTTATTAATGCATGAACTCTGGTTTCAGACCAATGATTTAAACCCGTATTTGCATCTCAACTATTATGTAGTGTACATTTACCCAACTAATACTGTGTGTAGTGCAATACATGATGTATGTCATTTATGAAACTTAGAGGCCAACAGAATCAATTTACTAACAGATAATCTGTTTTTTTTTTACTTAGAAATAGAATATTGAGCCAAAAACTGATTCGTATGTTATTAATTTAAACAGAAAAACAGGCATTTTTCATTAATTTGTATCCAGGCAAAAAAAATCAAGCATTGGAATTTCCAGTTCATCATTGTCTAAAAATTGATTTTTTGTATTTTTTTCTGTGTAAGGAAATCCAACAGCCTTTTTTTTAAAACTTTTTTGTTTGTTTTGTATTAAAATTTAATCATGTGCCATGCCAATTTCATATTTTCTGACAATCCAGTACAACTTGTCAAGCTAAAATTGTTAAAAATGTTGCCAAACTGTATAAGTTATTAAATCCAAGTTATAGAATTTAGTATATATGTAGGTGGTGACTTGTAGACTTCCATATCAGACCACTGCTGACGTTTTGCGTAACAGCATCGGACTCTTATAAAGGCAAAGACAAAAACTGCATGCAGCCTCCGCTTTTATCATGGGCAGTCAAAACAATGCTACAATCATATCTGGTTTAAAGAGGCCACCTGCGTTGAAGTATCATTTGTCTGCTTATATGTAAGTTTGGTTTAGTATTCTCCATTGAAATAAGTATTTACACTACAGGAACTTGTCTGTATGACCAGCTGCTCATATAATCAATCGTTTTCTTTTCTCGGTCGATAAAAAGAAGCAAGTAACTAAACCAAACTAATACCTCGGTCACATTTGCTCTATGGGGGCCGTACGGCGAGTCGAAAACAGCCATTTTATTCATTTTTATTCAAACCACCTTATGGAGCTGTTACCACAAAAAAGGTACCGTAAAGCAAATGTGACCGAGGTACATGTATTACATCCCAACCATTCCATTTTCGGAACACATCCAGAGGTGGACTCGGTCCGAGCTGGCCTCAGTCCTGCTTTTAAAACTGGTGGTATTGCACGTGTCGAGCCGCCCCCAGGGCCGTATGTGTAACATCACCCTTACATGTAGATGTTTTAGATGCAGAAATTTTGGTAATTCCCTCTCATGTACTAACATGTAACCGGGGTCCCGTAACACAAAGGTTAGCGATTAATCGTACGCTTGATTTTCATGATCGACTGTACGTTGTAGTCAATGCAATCAATCATAAAAAGGTGCTATGATGATTGCTGAGTTTTGTGATATGAACCCCCAGATATTTTTTCGTTATGAGACAGCTGGTCACAAATATGTTCAGCTTAACAGTGCCTTTTTTTATTGATTGCAGATATTTGTAGCTTTTTTTATGGTTCATTTTCACATTTCACTTTTTTTTGTGTGCATTTTACATTTAGGCAAGTGTATCACTCACATGAAACTATTGCTTTCTTTGTAATATAATTTTTGAAAATGAATAGAATGTGTTGCCATTGCAGAATAATGATATTCATATTTACAGTCAGTTGCTATATAATGTTGCTTTTTAAATATTGCCTAATTTCATTCATGGTGCGCATTTATAATGTATATCAGAAAGTTTTTTTTTACAAATAACCATTTGGTGCTCCCCTCTTGTCCCCATGTTGACCCTCTTTCTCCTGTCTCTCTCTCTCTCTCTCTCGCTCTACTCTGTCTTCTCACCCCCCCCCATCTTTATGTACTCAGTTTAATGATACATGCACAGAAGGGTACATTTAGGTACATGTATTATAGAAAATATATTTTTCATGTTGTGATTGCCAATTTGACATGATAATGCCAACATTCCAAGCCAGGTTCAGTGCAGAGCTCATCTCATACAATAAACTTTGTGTAATAAAGCGAGGGTACCGACAATCAGGGTTTGGTAACTGACAACGTGCATATATGTACAAGAGAATCCAACAGCAGGGACCTGTTAAACAAAGGTTATCAATTAATCGCTAAGTGGAATGGCCTATCAAGACCAACGTTGCATTCGCATTTTGCTTAGTTGCCTGACTAGGTAGGAACCAATCAGTATTGTTCCTTGAAAATTAGTGATTAATCGCTAATCTCTGTGGTACGGGGCCATAATCAAGTCATGGAAATAAAGGATTTGGTATTATTAAAATTTAAGCTGCATGATGATAAATAACTGATTATTTTTTAAAGATTTTTTTTTTTTACAATCTCATCTAATTGGTGTTGTCTCAAAGCATAAATGGCAGGGGGGCACCCCATGATTTTTCAAGTTTGGTAGAAAAAAGAGAACGGGAGGGGGATGTCACCTTTGGTTTGTCTCCCCCCCCATCAATTTACCATGGCCCCATCACTTTCTACCGGTAATTTACAGGAATATTCATGTGATTGATTTGTAAAATAGATGACACTGTCAGGCTAAAGATGATGTTACAAGAAATATAATGGTATTTATTTGTAATTGATTGAAAATTTCTTTTGTAAATTCGAAACTGCAGAACCAAAAGCTTCTTTGTTTTCAAATCTACCCCAAAAATTATGAAATACACAAAATAGAACTTTGATTACATTTTCAGTGCTAAGCTTGTTTGATTTTTTTTTCAATTCAAGTCAACCCCTTGCTGGGCATGCAGGGCTTGACCTCTATTCATACCTGCAGGCCCCAATTTGAATTTGCATTTTGAAGATGAAATAATATAGATTAATGAAAATTTATGGTTTTTGAAATATTTTACTTGATCAGGCTCTCATTAAATTACCAAATCTCTGATATTAAGGAAAAATTCCCATATGTGTGTAATGTGCATACATTTATCATGTACATATGTAATGAATACATCAAAATTATGAAGAAGATATTTATGTACTAAAAGTTTAAAAGACTCTAGTTTATATATCATACAAGTGCAGTTTTTATGACAATAATATATGGTGTTTTTGTTATTGTACCATATTTGATCTTATCATTCCATTTTTCCTCAGAAATAATCTCATATTTTATCCGATTGTGATTGAATTGAAAAAAAATGAATTGATTATAGTGTGTAAATAGACTAATAGATAATTGAATTGCATACTTTATTGGATGTGTGAATGAAATGAAGGTTATAAATAAATAATGGTTAAAAAAGGAACAGAGGCATTCTATCTTGGTTTATTGGTTGTTAGAAGACGAAAGAGACTGTCCCGTTACCTTGCCCCACCACACAAAATTTGATATGTCAAATATATTATCGTGATTGGGATGTACGTCAACATAAAAGTATTCAGACGTGATGAACTGTGTGTATAAGACTCGTGTGAAAGGGGAGATCAAGGAGTACATAACAGCTGTGACAGAGATCACTCATGATGTAAACTGCACATATACAATGGCCCAGTAACACATGACTTAGCAATTGATTGTACTGTTGATTTTTATGATCAACTTCGCACAATGATCACTGCAGTAAAATGGAAACGACACTACAATCAACTGATAAGCTTTTTATAACAGGAATTAGAATTGAACATCTTTGCTGAGCAAACCCTTCACTTGAGTCAAGGGTCTGAATGTGAAGCCTATAATGCCTGGTGTACTGTGAAGGCCCTGCAAGTTCTATATGTGCTAGTCTTTGCATGGAGACCCACTTGTTGATCAAAGTTTCAATCAGACTATGAAAATACTTCCATGTTCCCTCCTCCCTCACTGCAGTAAGTAAACTATTTCTTTTTACTAGAAAATGGGAAATAGGAAAGAGAAAGAGAGTGGCCTCAAATATACTAAAAAAAGAACTATGGGCGCATGTAGGCTAATTACTATAATACTAATTACTAATACTTTGAAGACGGGTAATGGTGTTGATTTTTACCTGATTGCTAGGAAAGCACGAATGCTTGTAAGCAAGCAACTAGAGGACCGATGGGTTAAGGTCCTCTCTGAGGGACCTAGTAATGAGGGTAAATGCCTTACCAAAGGGCACTAGCGCACCAAGTGGGATTCGAACCCGGGTCACCGGAATCCAAACCCCCTGCTCTACCAACCGAGCTATTGCGCCTCCTCTACACACTAAAATATAATCCCAAATACACTAAAACTAATCCCAAATTTAGTGAACAAGTTTGTCATATAATTCCTGAGGATTTATTGATTTTGCAATTGATTCAGTCGGTTTGTAAGATTGCTTGTTGAAATGTTTTTTGCCTCTGGCCTTTCATCATTGAAATCAATAAAATATCAATAGACAAAAAATAAGACCATATGGTCTGCAGCCTCTTCTGTATTCAAGCATGCATTATAAGGAGCCTATACACAAAATTTCAAGATCCATGTCGATAAAGTGCATTGACCTGTGGCATGTAAGCAGTACTGGTGTAACGTTACACTGGATCAAGAGCTAGCTGTAATTTTTGCTTGAAAACTTATTATTTTTATCATGGACCTACAAAAAGTGATTTTATCAACAGACCATATTCACTTATAAATGATCAGAAAGGAAAACTAGAAATATAAGAAGCTTGCTCTGAAATTAACTATACATTTAGGCATGAAATTTTTGGTAATTGCAATGGTATCATTTGCAGGGATAATTGATTATCTATGATTAGTGAATACTATATTTGCACATGAAAAATTGAAGGGATAGAGCTAGTCAATCTGGCGCTGCACAGCTAGCGGCTGCTGAGCGCATGATCAACTGGGCAAAGCAAATTTTTGGAGTATTTCATTTCATGTCTACTTTCAAACAATAAAATATGGATTTTCATCTTTACCTTTTCATCTTTTGGACTGTCAAAGCTCATGTGACCACCGGTGTAACCATGCATGCACAAGGCCTATTCACTTCAAAGCTCCATCTCAATGAGTGCATTGACCTGTGACATAACTAACAATCCTGGTGTAGAAGTTACAGTGGATTAATTGCTGGTTGTTAGAGAGTACTACATGTACAAGGAACATATAAAAACAGGGTTTAAGTTGTTGTTTGCACAGAATCAGTGAATAGTCTTCTGCACAACCTACCCTGGAGAGAATCGTCTGGCATTTCATCTCGTAATTTATTTCCCAGTTAAGAGTCAAGATGAAGTGGGCTTTCAAAGAAGAACACTCCCTCGGTAAGCAAACATACTGTCAAGAAAGTAGCTTGGGGTACGTGTGTTCAATCTCGGTTTCTAAATTTAGACAGCAACTTGAATCATAAACGCCATTTCGAAACAAAGGGTGTGTTCAATATATATCTTCCATTCCCGGTCGTAAAAAGCAATCGTCTTTCAAATCACGATTCAGAGGAGAATATAGAAATAAAAAAACAGTTGGAAAGCCGTCAGCTCAGATTTTACGACCTCCAGGATCGCAAAATGTGACATATAACATTTAGTTTTGTTTGCAACGTCTTTAAATTTGCTATGGCAGTGGAAACATTTTTTATCACTCCTATACTGTACAACTTTGTGTGATGTTTAAATTTTCAGTGTTGCAAAATCTCATAATATAATGATCAACTAAGGTCAATAAAGAGTGCATTACATGTACATCTATAATGGAAAGGATGTATATTTATATTGAAGCATATTTGAGGAGAAGATCTATTCATTATATGCTCCTATATGTTTTATTGTTTGAAAATTGAAGATTTTATCAACATTCCATTTTGACTTTCTAAATGAGAAACAAAAACTAGAGAGTAGAGGCTTGTTTCCAATTAACCATATTTTTTAAGCATGAAAGTATGAACCATCTAACGGTTGCATACTGCTTTAATAGTACAGGGCCCGTCTTACAAAGATCGAGTTACAAGGATCCGCTCAATAACAACTGTGGACGGCCAGCAACATCAACATCTAAAAAATGCAAATTTGTTCAAAATATAAATGTGATGTACATTAAGACATTTATTGTTCTCTTCAAGATTCTGTGTGATTCTTTTTCTTTTAAGGAGATGTGCACATTCCCTGTAGAAAAATATTATGACACTGATGGATTTCCACAGTTATGATTGATTGGATCAATCATATCTCTTTGTAAGACGGGGCCCAGAGGGTCCATGCAAAAAGCCCATGTGAACTACAGGGGCCCGTAACAGAAAGCTTAACAATGATCGTAGAATAATTTTCTATGATTGATTCCACTGACTGCAATGTACAAACAATCACCAAATTCAAGTATACGATTAGTGGCTAACCTTTGTGTTACAGGACCCAGAATTCTAAGTCTTTAACTTAACAAGATTGGAGGGGGTGGTTCAGTATCACCCCCCCCCACAACTCAGAAGGCTAATTAATGCCATTAAGTTACAGACATCATTCAATCCTATTTTACTACATGGATGGTAAATTCAATTAAATTCATTCTAAAATTAGATTATTTCATATCTCAAAATGATCTCCACGATCCAGAATCCCGGTCAGCCGAATCTGCGAAAATCCGAAACAAATACCCAGACCGTGTATCAGTTATAGTGGAGAAAGCACCAAAGTCCA
Organism: Lytechinus variegatus; assembly: GCF_018143015.1. Lineage (NCBI taxonomy): Eukaryota > Metazoa > Echinodermata > Echinoidea > Temnopleuroida > Toxopneustidae > Lytechinus > Lytechinus variegatus. The sequence goes on from NC_054741.1 coordinate 52,167,067, forward strand.
AAATTCAAGACATCGACAAGAGACAGTTCTTGGTGCCATCGGACCTGACTGTGGCACAGTTTATGTACATCATTAGAAAGAGGATTCAACTCCCTCCTGAGAAAGCAATGTTCTTGTTTGTCAATAAAGTACTCCCAGCAACAAGGTGAACATTCTATTTCCTTATTTATTCATTATTCATCAATCCATTCATTAAAAGGGTATTCCCTCCTGAAAATACAAACATTTATGGAGCAAATGCTGTCAAACATTTATCAAAATCTGATTACAAATAACAAAGACATTGAATTTTAAAGTTTGGAGACATTTTGTGAAAACAGTTATATGCTCGCCATCATGAATATTCAAGTGAGCTACGGTATACAGTATGTTCCCACTTTCCTTTTTCTTATGTTTCTTATATTGCATAAAATCGTAAACTATTTAATATTCTCAAGCATGCCTCCCTACTAATGGAATAATTTAAAGCAATGATTACCTTGCACATGATCAATCAGTTGTTAATCCATTTTTTTTTCATTCTCGGTGGACAAAATTTGAATAAATATGATTTCATATAATAAAATACAAAAATATAATTTGGGATATGACATCATCAGCAGCCTCATTTATTCATTAAGACATGAATAGAACTGTTTTACCGTAATTCTAAAGTTTCAAATGTCATAACTTTATTCCTTGTCTGACTTTGATGATTTTCTAGTATTTTGTTTGTCTGATTTGAAGGACAAGTCCACCTCAGGAAAATGTTGATTTGAATCAATAGAGAAAAATCAGACAAGCACAAAGCTGAAAATTTCATCAAAATCGGATGTAAAATAAGAAAGTTATGACATTTCAAAGTTTCGCTTATTTTCAACAAAATAGTTATACGAACGAGCCAGTTACATCCAAATGAGAGAGTCGATGATGTCACTCACTCACTATTTCTTTTGTTTTTTATTGTTTGAATTATACAATATTTCAATTTTTACGAATTTGACGATTAGGACCTCCTTGCCTGAAGCACAAAATGTTAAAATAATGGAATTCCACGTGTTCAGGGAGGAATGAAACTTCATTTCACATGACAATGGCGAGAAAATCAAAATATTCATATTTCATATAATAAAATACAAAAGAAATAGTGAGTGATGTCATCAACTCTCTCATTTGGATGTAACTGGCTCGTTCATATAACTGTTTTGCTGAAAATAAGCAAAACTTTACAATGCTATAACTTTATTTTACATCTGATTTTGATGAAATTTTCAGCGTTATGCTTGTTGAATTTTTCTCTTTTTATTCAAATCAAGTTTTTGTTTTGTTTTTTGAGAAAACAGAGGATTATGAAAGTGCTTTGTAATAATGAAATTGATAATTATTTCTTACTTGCCTCGAGACTAATTCAACAGTTACTAGTAAACATTTATTTACCTGTTCTCTCATCATCTATTTTTCTCAGATTTCTCATTGCATTTGTATGTTCATTGTAACATACATTTAGGAGCATTTATTTAATTGCATTGTGACGTACGGGTTTCTCAGATTCATGTTTCTGCTCATTAACAGCATCATCATTCTGTATCATTGTGCTTTTTTCTGAATAATCAGACATTATTACATTTTGATATAAAAGCATCAATACTAAACACTTTAGTTTGTATTTCATTAACATACTTCCATATTCTTTTGTTATGCATGTTCATTTAAAACAATAAAATTTGATAAAATTCTAATCAAATTATTATTGGTAGTTTTTCAAAGTACTCTTGTTCATTGAAAGCTATTTCATCACAAATCCTCTTAAACACTTACATACAATGTTTATGAGTATATATCCTTCTGTTCATCATACTTTCACTATACAGTGCCACGATGGGAGCAATATATGAGGAACATAAAGATGAAGATGGATTTCTATACATAGCCTACAGTGGAGATAATACCTTTGGTGCTTTTTGATATCTGAACAACATCAAGGATGGTATTCTTATAATTAATCTTCAGACTAAACCACAGTTTAAGTCTAGTTCTATGGTATACCAGGTATCATCTTTCTTTTGATCAACATTAATGAATGTAATAATACTGGTATAAATTTCATTACTTATATCGTCTAATTGTTCTCACTTCATAGTACAAAATTTGGGGGGGCATCATTGCCGTATACATTCGTAATTCCGAAGCTTCGTTATTCCGAAGGTTCAGATATTCCAAAGGTTCGTTAATCCGAAAGCGAAATAAGGTTCGTTATTCCGAAGGTTCGACAATCCGAAAACGGAATGAGGTTTGTTGTTCCGAAGGTTCGTTAATCCGAAAACGAAATAAGGTTCGTTGTTCCGAAGGTTCGTTTATCCGAAAACGAAATGAGGTTCGTTGTTCATTTCGTTTTCGGACTAACGAACCTTCGGAATTACGAACCTCATTTCGTTTTCGGATTAACAAACCTTCGGAATTACGAACCTCATTCCGTTTTCGGACTAATGAACCTTTGGAATTACGACTCTCATTTCCTTTTCGGATTAACGAACCCTTTTTCGTTTTCGGATTAACGAACATCGAGGTATAGGCAATTTATGTGTTTCGGAATTACGAACCTTCGGAATAAAGAACCTTTGGAATTACTAAGTGTAACCCATCATTGCATTCTGGAGGATTAAAATGATTTTTAGTTGGTGAGTAGGCAACTGGCACTTCATTAAAAAAAATGGTTTTAAATTTGATTAACATATAGGTCACCTTTATCAATCAAAACAATGAGAACACCAGCCTATATCATTTTGTACACTGGAAACCATACGTGTATGTATCATATATTCTGCTCAGCTACCTTAAGTCCAGTATCATCTCTCCTTGAGCACTAGCTCTGGCTCTCCAACTATTACTGATATATGCATTATGCTCCACATATGGGCATGCAAGAGTATCTCTTTTGGTCAAATCTTCCTCCCTGAAAAATCTTGTTAATTACTTTCTCTAAGAATTAACAATTTTTTTCCTCAAGTTAAATTCAATCCAAATGCACAGTTGGAAAGAGTTAATGCTTCAATTCAGTAATGGTAATTCTTTAGTGTAAAATATTTTGATAACCTGGGGATGTTTTCAGGCCTGAAAACTGATGCATCAAAAACAGTGTTTCCTTCTTGTGTTCTCTTGCTAATTGTACAGTTTTCTTTGAATTCTGAGCCCAAATATCTACATCATTAGAAAGCTCACAAAATCATTCTCAAGATGTTGCACCTTTTAATTTGGCCAAGATCACCATTTTCCCACCAAGATACAAATCAAGAAAATCTGAAATTTCAGAGTTGCATGAAATCCTGATTTCTGATTGCCTGCATAAAAGGTTTTCAAAATAGCAGGTGCTTGGCCTAGAAAAGGTGTGATCTTGATCCGATTAAATTAGTCCTTATTTTTAAACTTATTTGACTCTTTTGCTTCATCATTATGATGTAAAAACCAATCAAAACAAAAATAAAGTGTAAAAAAAAACTTTTGTCAGGTGAAAATAATGTACATGATTTCACATTTTAGAGCCAAATTTTCACCTTGAAGACAAAACTTTTTAATAAATTAAAAACACAAGGTTCGATTCTTCTCCCTTTCATGATACTAAAAGCATGAAATTTGATAGAGATCTAGAGCAGCGATGATAGATAAAATAAGTGTTTGGATCCACTTCAAAGATATTTTGGCTTGCCAAAATTTGTTTGTTGTTATGTAAATTGCTTACATGAAAGATTTTTCTTTATATTGAGGACCTATCTACTGCAGTTTTTTTACAGAATGAGTGTCTTTTCTTTTTCAATTTCAAATTACTTTCCCATCTCCAATATCAAGTTCAGATCCAATTTCAATTTGAATTTACACAAAAAATGTCCTATATCCTATGCACATATATATTTGTATATATTATAATTGAGCATTGACTTTCTGTAAATATGCTAATTTTCTATGTAATGTTATGTATGTTCAAAATGCTATGTTTAAATGCAAATTTCCATTTATTTATGTATTTATTGGACAATAAATGCTACCTTATGAATCTTTAGGTGTACAAACTTGGCCATAACTGAGGATCGTCACTAGACAAACAAGAACAGATCATAGTGGGATGAGATTTGTGATATGGAAAAAGAGGAGGAAAGGTAAGATGATGAAGAACATGAAGAGTACGAATCAGATTGAAAGGAGATGAAAGAGGAAAGAAGGGGGAAGGAAGGAAGAGGAAGGAGGAAGAGGAAGGAGGAGGAAGAGAAGAAGAAGAAGAAGAAAGAGGAAGGAGGAAGAGAAGAAGAAAGGAGGAAGGAGGAGGAGGGAGAGAAGAAGAAGAAGAAGAAAGAGGAAGAAGGAGGAAAGGAAGAGAAGAAGAAGAAGGAGTAAGAGGAGAGGGGGGAGAAGGAAGAGGAAGAAGGAGGAATATGAATAGGAAGAAGAGGAAGGGGAGAAGGAAGAGGAAGAAACCCAGCCCCTTCAGACAAAAAAATGATTTCAACCACATTCATAATATCACAAATACAAATTAGTGCAAATAGTTTATTTCCCATCACAGTCTCTCAAAGATCTTTATACAATATTTCCGATTGCACAATCGTTGTAAATACTAAGAAACAGTCTCCAGGTGATATATCTATATTAAACTATTTTCAAACATTTCTTTGACATATTAAGTGTTTTCTATCAATTCCAAAAGTTGTAAATGTATACCAAGCGAGCTTATAAAATAACCTACAATAACTTACCAAATTGTAACTTTACTTTCAGAAAGAATAGCTTTTATTTTTACTTACTGTCAAAATTTGCAAAATAGACAAAACAAAAATAGACAAAAGTGCATCATTGAGGGCATTTCTTTCCTGAAAGCTATTTCAGCAGATCTTGCACAGTATGCTATTACTTAAGAGAACCTCACATGGACTAGGTTGTTCCATGCGATAAAAATCTCGTGATTCATTTTCAGAGATGCCGAGTTCAAAGACCAGCGATGTATGATATTTCAAGCAGGGAGCCAGGACTTGGCAAAAGATCACCAGCCACATTGGAAGTTATTTAAAAAAAAAGAATATGAAATAGACATTATAAAAGCAGACATAGGTAAAAATTAAATAAATTAGAAATTTAAATTCTTAACTTCTGTGAGAATACTGTCATCTCAATAATGGTTGCGTTGGTAATGTTATTGTGATGTTGGTCAGGTACTACTCAATATACTCCGCTACAAAAAATGAATAAAATGCCATCAAAAATTTGCTCAGAATGATAATATTTTACTATTACAATGAAATATAACAATATGCTTTCTATGTGACATTTGAGTATGCCCTGCAGTAGTGTAATGAGGCATTTGAGGGGCCAGAGCTGGCGTTTGGGGCAAAAATTCTCAAATGTTGTGAGCAAGCAAAATGTTGACCTTTATAAAACAAAACTCTTATTTTGTTGTAGATTTTAACATGATATTAAAAAATGATGTTTTGAAAACTTTGAACAATAAAAGTAGCAGTGTAACAAGGCATTGCACTGAATGGGGTTCTTAACATCCGTTTTAACTTTAATACCACACCCGCAAAACATTTCAAACATTATAATGAACAAGAGAATGTGGTGCTTGAGGAGAAAATTGTCAAAGTGAAATTTGCAAAGCACTATTTTGAATTTGTTTATAAATTTTCATGCACAGCGGATTGTGCCAAAGATCTGATCTCTGTGCAACGGTGCCCTGCTCATTGAAACTGGGATAATTCAACCGGCTTTGTAACCCATGAGCTGAAAACCTTTAAAAGCTGTGTCCATGCCTTCTGGTAGTGACTGGCGGCCATCTTGAAATCATGGTATGTCTCGAGGTCTGCGTGGCATTGAAGTGTCTGGGGCAACTTGTCCTTGTGTACATCTGCTAAAAGCTTCTTGAAGAGACGAAAGAGTTCGTACTTGCAATTTTTGCTCCTGCAGCATACAAAAGATAAAGAATGAATCAAATATTGAACATATTAGGAAATTAAATCAGAAATGATAATACATGTACACATCTCACATTGATACCATAATTCATGTTTTATTGACCTCCAACAATTTTTTTTTAAATATCACACTTATTCTTCACTCTCAGTTGCTTAACTCTTCGTACTTGAACTGTAAACCCCTTAGACGTCAATACAGCAGCAAATTATAATTTGGGATTTAAAAAATATACATATAATCTGTTAATTTGAAGGCTATTGCTAAAAACATTAGCATTTTGAAAGAAAATATGATTGAATGTTTGCATGGTGGTATAGACGATCTCAGAAGTGATTTACGTATGCCATTTGTCGAGTCCCAAGTCCTAAAGCCAGCCTTCCTTCCAACTACTCAAGCCTCTTTTTAACTTTATCTGGTTTACAGTCCTTTTAAGGACTACACTCATTTCTGAAAGATACTCTATTTTCCATCCTTCCACTTTCTTGCCTCTCCATTTCACTTCTAAATCTATCCACCTTTCTATGACTCAACACATGGTAAACTATAAACCACTTCTGTGAAATATCATGTAGCAAGATTTTGAAGTTTTGATGGACTTTCCAATCTTAAAATAGTTGGAAAACTAACGTACAGTACATGTTACATGTATTAATCTACATAACTTTTTGTTGCCTTAACATACTTTTGTGCATTTCACAAAGACATGAATGCAAATACAGCCTTGATGTCACCCATGGGCATAAATCCTTTCTGGTTGGTCAACCATGCACAGTGTACACAACACCATGCATTATTCACAATGATTCTCATTCAAAAAGATTACAAACCGTATCGCCTAATTTTCCTGGGATCTCATGGCTTGTTCTACCCATTAAACCTTCTTCACTGCGCTTGGGATACATCATTCAGTTCAATAATTCTTTTAAAGGTCAAGTCCACCCCAGAAAAATGTTGATTTGAATAAATAAAGAAAAATCAAACCAGCATAACGCTGGAAATTTCATCTTAATCGGATGTAAAATAAGTTATGGCATTTCAAAGTTTTGCTTATTTTTCAAAAAATAATAATAAGCACAACTCAGTGACATGCAAATTAGTCAGTCAATGATGTCCATCACTCACTATTTCTTTTGTTTTTTATTGTTTGAATTATACAATATTTCATTTTTTTAAATTTGACAATACAGACCAACTTGACTGAACCATATAATATCAAACAATGTTAATTCCACGTGTTCAGGGAGGAATTACATGTAATCGTTGTTTCACTTGACAATGAGGAGAAAATTAGAATATCTCATATTTCATATAATACAATACAAAAGAAATAGTGAGTGGATGACCTCATCAGTCTCCTTATTTGCACACCGACCACGATGTGCATATAACAGTTCATTGTGAAATAAAGGGAAACTTAAAAATGTCATAACTTTCTTATTTTACATCTGATTTTGATGAAATTTTCAGTGTTATGCTTGTTGGACTATTCTTTTTATACAGATCATTTATTTGTTGGGGTGTACTTGTCCTTTAATTTTCAATTCTCCCTCATGTCCTGCGCTATCTTGTATGTCTTAGGGGAAAAAAGGGTCCAACCATATCTCATGCTAATGAACCTTTGTGGCACATGAAATGCACAAATTTACCTTAACAGATATTAGGTAAGCTTTTCAGTGATACCACAAACGATGATAATCTGACTTCCAGGATGTGCTCTCCTATTAGAGTGTATTGATTTTTTTCCTTCTATTTTCACTTCAAAGATCCCACAATAAGTCACCCATTAATAGCACTTTAGAAAAGAAATCCACAGAGGGACCTCCAATCAGGTCCTTCATAAGATAAATATGTAAATTTGTACACAAATTTTCAGATTTTCCTTATTATCTTTCAAATTGCATCTTGCCTCCTTCTGAGCACAACATATGTCATGGGACAATATAATTCACACCACATATGTCAAGATCAGGAGGAGATAATGTGTAATATGTAAAATAGAGGGGAAAATCTGAAAATTTTTGCACAAAACAGTGGAGAGTTGTCCACAAAATCAGCCATTTTGAAGCATGTTTGCCAATTTGAGGATCTCCATAGAAAGTACAAGACTTTTTAAACGTCCATAACTTGCTTATTTCATAACCAATTTTGATGAAACTTTTTTTTAATTGTTCCTCTCATTTGACTCTTTCCAATAGGATTCTTATGTTTTGGTTTCCTTTAACACATAACCAATTTGGAAGGCGAGTCAACTAAACCCAGTGCTCAACAAAATGAGCAACTACCACCCTATGTTCCAATACAATAACAGACATTTTGTTTTCTCTAAATATCTTCTCAAGCTTTACAATTTACATATGATTCTACAGGAATTTCATGGCTTTCTTATTTTTCAAGGGCTCTTCAGGGCATTTTAGGGGCTAATTCGCCCCACCGAGCCCCGCATAATTTTTTTCTACTAGGGCATCATATAGATGCACCAGTCGAAATACCAAAATACCTTGATTGGGGATCATTCCACCTCTTAGCCGTTGTACCTTGTCTCTTTCCATTGGCTGTCACCTCAAAGGGATGCTCAGGTACATCACTCCAAATGATAGCTGGATATACAGAGAAGTAGAAAGAAATATAAAGATTCATTTAATTTCTCTTCATTTCAGTAATCATTTAGGCACCTTAAGCAAAGGTCTGTACTATATTTTGATAATAGGCATTGATATAGCACCATCTACCTATTCCGAATTTGAATTCAAACTCACCTCATTTATACATGTATTATTTTTGTTAATGAATGAACCAAGATGATGGATGTCCGGGTGTGCTTTTGTGTGTGATGACGATGTTTCTCGGAGGGTGTGACTGTGTGTGAATGAGCATATTTCGCTTTCCCCCTCTTCATCTGATGTGTACATATATTAATAACTGTATTCTTTGGAGGCTTCTTATTTTCAAGTGTAAGCTTTTTGTTGCCCTCCTTTTCTTGTAATGATATTTCTACATACGAATGTACAATTTGAAGATGTTTCAATTATTATCAAGAATAAATTCAATTTGAATTTTTGAATTAGAATTATCTAGAAATAATCTATTCCGAGGCACATTGTTATCGTTATTACCCTGCTATGGCTTGAACTGCCTTCCTGCTGCGCTCAATGCATTCAAGGAATTAATCCTGCCTGGTACCCAGTCACCTCATCTGGGTTGAGTGCAGCAAAATGCAGGATAAATCTCTTGCTACAGGAAATTATGCCATGGCTGGAATTTGAATACACGTCCCACTGATTGAAAGACGAGAGTTGTAACCACAAGACCACGACGCCCCACAGGTGGGTAAAGTAGGTACCCTGCTCAGTGTCTTTCACAAAGGCATTCAAGCATTCCCGTATAAGGCTGAAATGGAAGGAACACACTCTAAGAGATACTGAGCTGGATTCTATGCTGAAAGAAGTCGCTCAGAGTTGTGGTAAGGTGCATAAAAATATAGACTGATGATGCACATGCAGTTTATAGTTCCTGTCTACATGTACATTAAGACAAAGAGAGCAATGTGCTGTATCTTTGGGACAAGAATGCCCGTTTCTCAAACCACTTCTTAAGCCTAGAATAGGCTGAAAACTTCATGACATATTCTTTGTCTGTGGCTACTATCCAATTAATGAATTGTATAGGGGCAAGTGCTAAAATTGCCATTTTAAAAGAAAAAAAATAATAAAACATTACCAAGAGAGGGTGCTGGATTATCCCTGGATACAAAATAACTCCAAATATAAATTTCAGTGGTAGAAAAGAGATCCAATAGCCACTACACTCTTGTAAGATTGGAATGGTAGATGATACTCAAGTACAATTAGCAATATTTGTCCTTTAGCATAGCTTCAGATAGACTTTAATTGACCTCATTCTTCATGATACACCTTAAATGCAAATTGTGTGTATTACAAAATTAATACATAGTGAAAATGGGTAATCTATCTATCAATTTTCAACTCAATTTCAATTCAATTTTCAAATTCACTGTGACCTCTGACCTGTGGGCTCTGAATTCAAATCTGACCTGCATTCATTCAAAGCAATCATTTTCAAGTTATAATCAGGCATGATATTCTCCTCTGAAAATTAGCCAAGGGTCGCTAAGTCACCGCCGAAATCCGAGGCGCCTTGGTCGGGTTTACAAGCTCTTGCATAGTAAAGAAATCAAAGTTATTTTTTTTTTAAGGTGATTCCTCATGATAGTTTTATCATTTGACTTAAAAGCAGTAAAAAACAGCATGAAAATGTTCTTGGGCAAAGGATTTCACATTAAAAAAAATTATATTAAATTTTTTTTTTTAATCTGAAAAAAAAATATGGGAATTCTGATTTTAATCGGGAGAATATCCTGCCTGGTTACAATACAGAAACCCATTTGGGGGACATTCTCCTCACCTGCTCCAGCTGGAGTCATCTTGCCCTTTCCTGGATCTCTCCTCCTCCCCACCTCCCCCTTAGAGTCTGGGAAGATGACCTTGGACTGCATCACGGTAGGCGAGTTCTGATGGTAACCAGGTGGAAGATGGCTCACAGACTGCACTCTTCCAATGATGGCACGATGCATGGCATCACTGCTATATGGACACCTACAAGTAGAAGCAAAGTAAACGTAATACCTGTGGAGTGTCCCCTCATAATAAATACGATGAGTTTGTGGGGGTGAGCAAGGAATAGTTTTGGTGACCGAGTAAAGTGCATTCATTATTGGGATACAATAGCCCCCCATCAATATTACTAGAAAGGATTAGACACCCATGGCCAAGAACAAGACCTGAAGTTCCAAGGCCAAGTAATCGTCCACAAGGCCATTAGGCTGGCTTGAGTCACACAACACTACAAAACATTTTCCTTACGATTAGTAAGGCCTATTGACTAATTCATCACACACTTATTTAATGTTTGTGGTCATTCATTCAGATTCTTTTTTATTTCTGAAATATTTCCTAGAGTTTTACGGCCTCATCACAGCCTCATCTGAGGACCTACATTTACCAAAGGCTATGGACTTAAGACCTCAAAGACCAAGAGTGGCAAAGACTTTTTAAGGGCCTTCCCGGGCATAAACAGATCTCGAACATGGGATAGCTATTCTGTTAATTACTGAACAACTTTTTTCAAGAATCACAAGAGTTTCTGTCTGTTTGTAGCCTCATACACTATAATACTCATAACACACAAGTAAAGACATGTTGCTAAAATGGCATCAACAATGAACATCTATCATAAACTCACTTTCCAATCGTTACTGATGATAAATACAAAGGTTCTGAGATGAAATGGGACAGCAGAGCCCCCTGTAGACCTAAAACATTCCACTTTGCCATTTTATCACTGCAAGACATTGACATAGTCCTGTCCCCACGACCTGGTTTGATTCGCAGGAGTCCAACAATATGGTATTCTTCGCCCCCTGAGCGCTTCTCCTGAGGTCCAATGGGTGTTGGCTTAGCACCAGTCCTGTAAATATCTTTCTTTGGTGGTACGGGTATTGAATTTGTTATTTCGGAAGCACTACTATGTACAGTACGGACAGTACATTGACAAGATGGTGATTCTTCAGAAGCACTCATTGATTCTTGTGAAGTGTTCAAAGTTTCAAAAGTTACTGGTTTTTCACTTTTTACAGATGAAAATCCAGAAGGGCACTCCCTTAATTTGTCTGAATCCTGGACACCTGGATTTCCCAGAGTATCACATTTGAATAAATGATCCTTACTCTTGGATAGCACTTCTTCATTCAGATTAGAAGGCTCAAACCTGTTAGGTTGCTTTTCAGCAGTTCTTGAAAGCTCTTTTGAAGTGTCACTATCATCATTAGGGCTAGGTGAGCATGCACATTTTTCTCCAAGTTTGTTGAAACATGCTTTTTTCTTGATACAGTTTTTATTTTTTGAATCAGCAGGGCTTGAGCTGGGCTCCAAACTGTCTCCTGCATAATCCAGATGCAGCATCCTATCTGCTCCACAGTGACAGCTTGAATCCGGTCTTATTTTCTGTGCCATCGGGAGAATGGAACCATGTGACTCATCTTCTTCCGCCTTCCTCTTACTTGAATTTACCATGGAACTGTTGATTGGAAGGTTCTGTCTAACTTCGTGCTCTGACGTTGTCTTGGTGTCTGTACAACCTTGGTCAGCTTTTGGGAATATAGATGCGTCGCCACCTGCAAGGATCAGAACAGAACAGAACTAAAGTAGAAATCTGACTGAGAAAGAAATTAATCCCCAGTAGAGTATTATCATGTAAGCATGATGTACTCAGTGTGCACCACAGGGTCACTTGCAAAAATCATCAATATCCATTACCTAATCGTTTGAATTGAAATAAATTGTTTTAACCTTAAATATTGAATTTAGAAGAAAGTAAAACTTTCATAAAGAGTATACTGACACAGATGGATTCTTGACTATGTGCAATTTTGCCATTGCCAGATCTGAATTTCATTTCAGTTCTGTTCAGTTCAATTTCATTCCACTTTATACAGGAAATACACATCTTTCAATAAAAATGCATAATGTAAAATATAGATAAAGATTTATGCAGCCACCAAAGAAATGACTTACATGGGGTATGGCTGGTATAGAAATGAAATCTCACTCCTTCTTTCAGCCTGCATCTCCCATCTCCTCCTGGGCCTGAAAAGATGCTGTTGTCATGACAACCCATCAAAGCCAATCTCAACTGATGATAGAGATACCTAAAATTGACAGAAGAAGGTATACTTAGACTTCCCTGCAACTCTTCCTTTATTTTGTAAGATAAACATATTCACAGAGGAGAGAAGTTAGAAATAGTAAAACAAAAAATGACAGTCAAAAACATGTATCACAATGATTAGTGCATTGTAATGATTGTGCCATTGGGATTGTAAATGCTTATTCTTTTGCAATCTGGTCCATTGTTATAGGTGCAAAATCAAAATAATTTTCTAATAATTTTGAGAAATAAAAATATAATTTATAAACCAAGAACCTGTGAGACTAGGGCTCTGTCCAATTGTAAATTTGGTCAAAAATGTAATACATGTGTCCCCTGCATGCCCATGTGTCTTCCCCAGACCTGCTTTAAGCATTCCATTAAATCCATATTTTTATTCTTTGAAATAGATAAGAAATGAAATACTCCTAAAATTTGCTTTGCCCAATTGATCGTGGGCCCAGCAGCCGCTGTGCAGCGCCAGATCGACAAGGCTCTATCCCTTTAATCATTGAATGATACTATAACAACAGGGTAGCAACAACTCCAATCTTTTGCTGTACTAATTGAGCCAACACACCAGTCCATTATAGTCTCCATTCTTTCCTATCATACTTCTTTCACCATGGATTATAATGTGCTACATTAAAAATATGGCAATCAATGTTATAAAGCATGTATCAATATTTTTTGCAAAGCCTGCTATAATCATGACTGAAGAAGATTGATTGATGCTCTGAAGTCTATCAGATGTCACCAAATATCAAATTTTTATCCATAATGGATGTTGAAATAGGCTAGTGCAAGATTAAAGAAATAGGCACAGTGAAAACCGCAGTACAAATATTCTGAATTTTTGAATCAGAGTAGAGTAGACTTTAGATCATCTTCGATCATCATCAACAATATCTAATTGTGCAAATGAGGATGCACTTGGCAGTGATATGCACGTATAAGCATGTTGTTATTATTATCTGTCAGTATCAAAAAGTGCACTTTGTTATGACAGCTTGATGCACACTGTATAATATAAAGGAGGGCAGTAACATGTAACTTGCTTGCCAGTCATAAACATTCTTTCAAGGTCAGCTTCATGCATTACTAGCCAGAAACAATTGGAATATACAGTGCTTTACATAACATTTGTCTATCATAACACTCTTCACATTCAAAGGCAACGGACAACGCCCGTTTCTGGAAAATGGTGTTAAAGTTTCCTTAGGAAAGGTGAAGAATGATACCTTTTGCCAGTGGTTGACGTTAGGGTTACCAAAGACACTGCGAGGGGAAGACTGGACACTTAAGGAAGTTCTTTAAATGATCAACTAACTTCGTACAGAGGACACCCAACAGCACTGGTTATATAGACTTTCACATATCGGCATAGGACTGTGCATAAAACATATGGGGATAATGTTTGAGGGATGAAGGAGACGAAAAAGCGGCAAGACAAGGGGATGACCCCAAACTCTCAATTCCCAGAAATCTCTCAGATATATTGACAATTTTGTAAGTAATTCATTTTTTAAGAAAAAAAAACTTGAAATGTTTTAATCACCCCCTCTATCACCACCATACCACTTTTGACATATAACTGGGCGTTGTTCGAGCCCTGGTCACGTCTTTCGGATGGTGACGTTAAAGGTCGGTCCCAGACGTAAATAATCATATCTGATTATACACGTCTGACAAAACTCAAATACACACACACACATATATTTTGTACGCAACCCCACATGATGATATGCAAATATATACCTTACGGATTCTGTTGGGCTCCCTCTCCCCGTGTTTCATTAAATATGCTATTGAGTGTCCAGTCAGCCCCTTGGATTGTTTTGTATCGTCTTGTATTAGGGTTACCTGAGGAAGCCTCTCCTTGCCAGAACCTCTGCATGACTATCATTCAGTATGTCACCTTCAGTGGGAGAACAGAAAATCATTTATATTGAGACCAAATTCATATAGTCACAGTGGAAATAACTGTGAGAAACCAATGTAGATTGTTATATCATGACAGTGAGATCTGACATGAATTATGCAATCTATACATTGAGACAGTGAAATAACAAAAACTACTTGAATATTAAAACATGCTAAAAATCATGAATAAGCACACATGTCACGGACATGTGTTATACCATACCTTGGAATTACATATTAATCACTCACCTAATGCAGAATTGATCATCATTATTTGACCTTGGCATATAACCTGAAACTTAATGTACATAGTCTTTGTTGTACTTGATTACCAATATGTCAAAGTTTCATGAAATAGGTCCATATATATACTTTCTAAGTTATGATGACATTTCAAAACCTCAATCACAGTTAAGGTTTCAATATTGAGGATGCAGCCGCCATAGTAAAAATGGCGCCTATATCTTGCTTCAGCTATGCAGGTGAGACATAAATCTTACTTTATTGTGTACATTATCATCCTAAATTTGTGGTGTTCTCCTTCAATACAAGCATACCTGTTTTGCTCATCTTTGAGGCACCTATGCACTTTGAGCCTGATGCCATGGCCACCACTTTCCATTCTCCTTCTGAACCTGTCATTGATGAAACAGAAGAAAATTAGTTGCAAAAAAAAGTAATTCATGATCAAGAAATGTGCAGATGATGCAGTTCTGTAAATGAAAAAAATATATATTATCAACAGTTCTTTAGAAAACAAGTTAACTAATAATACTGAAAAGCTTTTTGACTTACCTACATGTATCAACAACAAGAAATGTACAGTAAAAATATACAGAAGATATGACAAATAAATGGTGTGATAAATAGAGCTCCGAGTGACTGTCACAAGATGTTAATTTAAACGCCGCATTTGATACATAAGGCAGACAATCACCAAGATATGTCAGCAGATAAAAAGATTGCCTCCAAAGATCGACAAACGACAACCACAGCAAACGACACTGGCCAATATAAAATGGTTACTTTTTTGGTCGAATTCTGTATTTTCAGGTTCTTTTTCAAATGAATTTACACTATCATTATCAATTCATACTCGAAAAAAATAGCCAAAAGCAGGAATGAAACCCAAGTCATTATACAGTGCGTCTCACAAAAAACGAAACCAAGATTTATTGATGATTTATCATAACTTAATCACAAATACAATAGACAAATGACCTACCATTTTAAAGCTTACAATCTCCTCTTTCATCTGGAATTACTTAAATTATTTCTCATTCACGCATGAGTGAGCAAAAACAATTTGAAAAGGGGATTCCAAAAAGTCACTTGGCGGGCCGTATCTGGGTTTTAAAAAGAAAACCACATTTTCAAAAAGTTCAATATCTGCTCTTTAATTTGATACCTAAATTACAGAAAATGGTCAAGGAATAACAAAGTTCTGGTTATTTGAAATAAGGCTTGAATTTCAATAATTTCATAAAATGAAGAGGTTTTACAGGCTAGCGTTCAAACTCACTCAATGCTCTGTTTTGTTGACGATCAGCCATGCATTAACTCTTGTTACCGTGCGATAGCTTCTGACCCCTTATGCTTTCTCATTAGATAATCAACATGAAAACAAATTAAAGAAAACAATTTATGGTCAAAAATGTTCAGCAAAAAAAAATTATAATGAAAACAAAATAAAGATAAATAAATGATTTAGCATGTTTAGTAACATCTTAGTTTTGTATCATTTTTTTTTCTTGCTGAACGTTATTATTTAACTTCTCCTGGTTATATAGGCCCAAATAATCAATTTTCATTGATTGAAATTAATCTCAGCAAAAACAAAAAATTATAATGAAAACAAAACATAGATAAATAAATGATTTAGCATGTTCAGTAAAATCTTAGTTTTTTATCATGTTTTTTTTTTGCTGAGATTAATTTTAATCAATGAAAATTAATTGTTGGATTTGTGCTAACTTGAGATGATGAATGAAAAAAATATCTGCAGTATAAAAATTGCTAATAGAATTTAAGATACAGGTAGGGCCTATAGCTTATGAACCCATCACAGTCATTACATATGAAGATAAGTTCATTGGGTAATTTAAAGTACGGTGTTGAAATCTGGTGTTGGTGTTGTGACAACGCCAACACAAGCCACAACATCGAACTTGAAATCAGGCTGGGGTTGGGATTGACCTTCAAAAATATGACGTATATGGTGTTGAATGTCGTCTGCTGAACCCAGCACTGCGGCTGGTGTTGACGATCTACGTACAATTTCCCCATTCACCAACATCAACACCCAGGGACTGGGAAAATCATTATTTCAAGTTCGATGTTGGTGTTGGCAATCTCAAGCTAGTGAACAGGCGGCGAACACGATGAAACACCCCCGTAAATTAGCTTTTACAGTTAAGACGAGTATAAATCATTTGAGCTTTATATATTTTGATGCAGAATAATGTTCACTCTTCCGAATTCTTGAAATAATTAAAGCAATGGTAATTAAAGCATTTCTCTCCGATTTCATTTTCGTCGTCGAGACTTCTCACGTAAAGTTGAGATGATTTAGCAGCGCAGGGCAGAGGCGTGACGTCATGTGCTATCGATAACGCATTTGGTATCGTTCCTCTGAATCCAGCTCGGTGTTGGAGCTCCGTTCAGCGGCCTTTTTACGCTCTCAACACCAACACTGTACTTGAAATCACCCATTGTTATCAGCCCATATGTCATGTTAAAGCAAATAGTCTCGACTCCTCAACTTTAAAATAGTACATATATATTTTTTATATTCTTAAAGCTTATATTCTTATATAAACTTCCATAAAGTTATCATTTAAATATGACCAACGCAGCGTTCTCGCCAGAAAAAAATTCACCCATGTCGGGGACTCCCGGGGGGTGGGTGTGGGAGCGCGGAAGCGACGGCCTTTTCATCATATACAGTGCGTATCAAAAAAAAGTTTACACTTTGAAAAAATCCTATAAAATTATACATTTGTAATATCCTGAAGATTTTTCCACATTTTAACATTGGTACAGATCCATTTAATCAAATGACGATATAAATGTCGAAAAATATTTCCGCTTGAGTGAGCACCACTTACTTTTGAAAAGTTAGTGAAAAATGATTTGCGCAGAACTTTGAAATAGTTATGCGAATAAAAGTAGACCTTAATCATGAAGAACATGTATAATTCAGCTATTAGAATTGATTTGAAGATATCTTTTACCTTTTTTGACTTGTTTCCTTGCCCAAAACACTTCGAAGAGAGCATTTCACCCCACCCCTCTCCCCCACATACCGAGGCCATCGTGACGATATTTGCTTTACACTGAGCTGTGATTTACATGGAATGGCTTAAGCTTGATTTTCATTTTGTTAATCGTTGCCAAGCTTGGGAAAAGTGTGGAGAAACAAGTATTAAATGAAAAATGAAATGTAAACCCACTTTCAATGATAAAAATTTAGTGAAATAATGCTGGAGATGTCTGATATAAACTTTTGTTCAGATTCAGTTATGTCCTCAGATCCAGCTGGCACAAAAAGGGTAAAGGTTGTGCTTACTAAGTGTTGAAATTTCAATTTGGGTGGCAAAATCGTTACAAAATGCTTGAATGTATCCGTCTTATTTCAACTGACTAAAAGTGCAAGGGAAATGTATGAGAAATGTTTCGCAGGGTAAGTTTGATTTCGCTGTTTCCCCTTAACACAGCGTGAAAACAAGCATTTCTGCGCAAACTGATTTCTGCGAGCTTTACAAAAATGGACAGTGCTCACTCAAGTGTAACATTCTGACAAAACTTTTACTTTCATTGGATAGATGAGACCCAAACCCAAGATGATATGTGAAAAAATTACCCACATGTTGTATATTTTTTAATTCCCAGGGCTTTTTCAAAGTGTAAACTTTTTTTTGATACGCACTGTAGAGACGCTAAGGAAGCCCCATTGTGGCGTATTTTTAAGCCCACACAAATGCACATAAATGCTAGGCCTGGGAGTAAACATCGATTGATCGAATGGTTCGATTGGCATGCCGCCAATCACCAATCGATTAGCAAAACTTACACAAATCGAATGTTCGGGAGATCCCGATTATGACATTGGGATTTGGGAGAACTCGAATACCCAAGTAATAATAACAAAATGACAAGAAAACAATGATGACACTTCATACAGGTTTAAAAATTATGTTACCGAGATAATTTTTCAAAAATAATCAATGATTGTATTACATTCACAGTTACACACCAACATGAAAGCGCTCCGAATTTTTTTTAATCCCACCCAACCTTGCCCTTGATACACAAAATGAGTTCATTGTCTGCGTGCACAAAACAATAAGAAAACACACAACCAAGCTCACTTGAGCTGATTGGACCTTCGGATAGCCAATGAAACTGGGGAAACAAAGAAGAAGGCAGTGGTTCCCTTATCAGGAGAGGTCATGACTTCAGAAATAAATTGACCCCTTCCCCATCTGTGTGTCTGTGAGGGAGAGAGAAAGATAAGGGTGGGAGCCGGAGAATTCCTTTCATGTTTCAAAACAATAATGCAACCTTTTCTCTATCCCCCTCACACAATGAAAACTACATTCCAACATGCGCCCGTCTTCACCGGTACTTTCTCGACTAGTCTCCAAAAACTCCTTTGCTATTCGTTCATTGTGTGCAGAGAGGGCGGGATAAAATGACAAACACAGTACAACTCCTTTGCTATTCGTTCATTGTGTGTATAGAGGGCGGAATAAATGACAAACACAGTACAAGTACATGTTCCTTGTATATGCATTTATTCCAAGTTCCACTCCCATCATATCAGTAAGCGCAGCTACCGGTAGGTCATGGAGCATAGCCGGTGTGATGTGCGGGGCAGACGGAGGAATAGGTAACGGAACGACCGTACCGTGCCGTTATATGCCAGCAATAGCAGCCGCGAGCTAGCTGGGCGCCTTCCCACTTTGTGGTCTTAAGTTGGTGGGACTTCGGCGCAACCTGATAAATGAAGTTGATATCACTAAGATGAGTTCATGGAGTGTATTATTTTTTTCTGAATATTTCCATTTAATTATTCCACGCATGTCGCTGAAATTTTACGCATGGTTCCACTTGGTCTTCATTTCCGCACGCATGGTGTTTGAACCATGTGTATTATACACTGGCGAGAACGCTGGACCAACGTTTATGATCGTTGTCATTTTTAGCATTGTTTCTGTAATTAGTCATTGTTCAATTGCGGATTGATTTTTTACACACTTTTCTGTTTTATCATTGCAATTAAAGCACTTCATTACCCACTTTGACATGTTTGCAGCAATTTTCACATTTTGCTTGTGTTCGGTTACTCGTCATTCAAAGGAATGTTTAGACTCTAAACACTCACATTTGTATTTCTTGCTTTATATCTGTCAAATGAAAATAAATTAGATTTTTCACATGCAGCCTCTCATATTTTCCTGTTTAGTCTAGTACAATCAGACACATTGATTTTGTTTACTCCATTCAAACCCTATTTTTACCTCAACAAATAACATTTAACACATATATTTGCAAAATTATCATTATAAATAAGTATTCTATGAAAAATCAAAATATTGAAGTAATCACGTCGAAATTACTTAATTATACAATTTTTATGTCGGACAAGTGTGTGTGTGTGTTTGAGTTTTGTCAAACGTGTATCAATCAGAAATGATTATTCACGTTTGCGACCGACCTTTAACCTCACTAGATGTCCGAAAGACGTGACCAGGGCTCGAACCTCTGCATCAATTTGTAACTTCCCCACAGCTTGGATTACAGGCGCACGCCACAACACCCAGTTGTGTCGGACAAGGGTCTCTTTCGTTGAAATATCAATGAAAGGTGTCTCTAAAAGGACACCGTGTTCTAAATAAGGGAAACAATGAAAATTTTTATTTTATCCAGTTGTGTTTGTGAATCCTTAAAGTTTTTTCTCTTTTTACCTTATAAAGTAAGCTCCATACATCGATTCTACAATCAGTAATAAATAAAACATTACTTGATCTCCAAATGTATAATTTTGTGAAAAATCATCATTCCGAAATAAAAGGTTCAGGTGGCGATGAAGACTAAATATTTTTTTGATACTATCAATATCAAACGATGTCACGGACTTGGAAGACAAAATTGCCTTCATGAAACAGAAAGCGTTGATTTGTCGCCAATCTTCTTATCTCGGCAACAGGCCCCGGATTCCCCACAGGCAGGATGGTAACTAACCCAGGGAGCCCAGGGGCTTACCGTGTATTTGGCCATAGACACAGGACTTGGGTAATTTATGGTCAAAATATTTATCAAACTGAATTGTGAAAACAGAAATTATGCACTTACCACGATTATATGGATGAAGGTCTAACGTGTGGCAGTATCCTGACATCAAAGCACAGACTGGAACCTCAAAAAAATGAAAGTTCTCTCCTTCTACCCCAGTCTCGATCGGCCATTTTGTTATGAATTTTGAAAGAATTAGGAGAGGTCGACAGAACTTCTTGTTTTTTTGAGGTTCCAGTCTGTGCCTCGATGTCAGGATACTGCCACACGTTAGGCCTTCATCCATATAATCGTGGTAAGTGCATAATTTCTGTTTTCACAATTGGGCAGTTCCACGGTTACGGAGTGACATTCAGAAACAACATTTTTGCATTCAAACAAAGATATTACCCATATTTAAATAGTTATTTGCAAAGAAATGGTACCTGACAGTAGTTGCTGAAACCCACTTTTCTAAATAATGAAATTCATTATTTTGATCCACTGAATTAATGAGATATGAATATTCATAATCATGGTTACGGAGTGACGCAAAATGGACATGCAGATTTGAGGAGAAAACATATTGCTCAAACTCTGTGAATTTTGAATCGCTATCATAATTTTGATTTATTGCTTGGATTCTATGTTGTTCTAACTTTGATATGCTGCATTACATTAAAAAATTGGTGTACTATTTCATTAATTACAGCTTAAAACGTAAGCCCATACCCGGTTACGGAGTGACATGAGAAATATCTACTCATGGGCAACATAAAATGAACTCATATTTTAAAAAATTTTATTTGATATGATGTAAAATGATGACCTTCAGATTATCCAAAAGAAAATTTCACAAAACAAGCAAGAGTTTTCTGTTAAATTGAAATTAAGTAAAAACCAATATATGTAGTCCCATGTATAGAATTTCTTGTATGGTTCGGATTCTCCTATAATGAGATGCGCAAGAAAAAAAATTGTGTCTAATTATGCTCCCCTTTTGTATTTATGAAATTCTTTATGAGATTTGATAGAAAAATTTGATCCAGATTTGAAAGAGAGCCAATATAAATTTTTGGAAAATGTCCACTTTTGCTTGGAATTGCCCAATTCAGTTTGATAAATTTTTTTACCATAAATTACCCTACTGTCCCTAGTCCCGTGTCTATGGCCAAATACATGGTAAGCCCCTGGGCTCCCGCCTGCTTCGCGGGTGGGAGCTCCCTGGGTTAGATTGTAATGAGCCCTTGAGCAGGGTGACCAGACGTCCCGTATTTTCCGGGATCGTCCCGTATTTTGCTCCTTATCCCTGCGTCCCGACAAACCCTTCCCGGGACGCCTTTGACCCGTATTTTAGAATATTGAACAAAATGTAGTTAATACATTTAAAAGTGACGAATTTTCATCAAATAACCAACAGATGATGAAGCAGAGACAACAATAAAATCGATAACTAAACCTTTGCAAGTTCTGTGGTGGTTTTCTTGCTAAATTAACCCAATACATTGCAAACTGGCCTCCTGCCTGTGTGTGGCAGGTACTGGCTAGGCAATTAGGATTGGAGCAGATTCTCAATGGTGCAAACAATGACATGATAGACAGTTTTTCCACCATAATAATAACAAATCGGTGGGAAATTTGTATAATTATATTATTGCTACTCTAGTTACTGATTGGGAGATGTAATCGGAGAAACAAGTTATGACTTTTCATAACTAGATCTAGTTGTTTCAGCTTTCGTTGTGTATCATGCCGTGATGTCTTCTAGTTTTTAAGTTGACAATGTCTCACTTTGAAATTAATTCATTTCTGAAACATTTTTTTAAAAATTTAATATATTAAAAAAACACCAAATATCATGATTTTTGCTTGATGACTGGATTGTTTTTGATTGCTTGAAGTTTGATCTTTTTTATCCTATCTTCATTCTTCTATCCTTCCTGCTTGCCCTTTTTGTTCCATCTATCTTTATTCCCTGATCCTTTTTCTCTCTGTGTTCATTTTTCTTTCTTTCCTTCTTTCTCTTACCTGCCTTCTACTAAATTTCCTTTTTTTATTTCCTTCATTTTTTTCCTTAAACTTTTCTGTTTCCTTCTCACTTCCTCTCCTTATTCTTTTTGTTCTTTCTCTCCTTCCATTTTCTTTTTTTTTCTCATTATTTCCTCCCTCTCTTTCCTCCTTTCTTTCATTCTTTGTTTTATTTTTCATTTATTCTTTCCCTTATTCTTTCTTTCCCTCCCTTCCTTCCTTCTTGTTTTTCTTCTTTCTTTGTTTCTTACTTTCAAAGAAGGAAGGAAACATGACTTTTCTTTGTTTTCTTTCCTTTCTTTTTTCTTACTGTTTTTCTATCCTTTATTTTGTCTTTGAATTCACATATTTATTTATCTTCTCTTCCTTTCTTTCTATATTCAATTCAAAAAATTATTTTATTCTAACTTTCTTTTATTCTTTTTTTTTCATTTTCCCCTTCATTTTTTTTTCTTTCTTCTCAATCTCTTTTCTTTCATATTTTCTTTCTCTCCTTTCTTTCTTTCACCCTCCCTTCCAATTCTTTATATTTTTTTCACAAGTCTAACACTGTGTAGCCTTCTTTGTTGATCTTTTTTACGATTGTCCCGTATTTCATTTTGTGAAATCTGGTCACACTGCCCTTGAGCTTGCGTGCATGAGACCGAGGGAGAGAATAGAAGAGTCGGGGGGAAAAAACAACTGTTCCCACACGCAAATCTACGCATGGGACCACTGCAGTATGACTTCAGAACTTCAGGATGCTTACCGTTTCTCGATTGTTGTAAAACTGCAGCCAGTAAAGTCCATTCCCGTCCATTTTCTGGCTTACCTTTCCTTGGTAATGATCTCTCGTAGTGTCTCATGCACATCTCAGATATTTCTTGGTGAAATGACATTTTCTGGCTTTCCCATTTCCAGGACAGCTAAAGCTAGCTCGGGCAGTCGACCGAGCGGAGCCGGCCGGTCGTCTCGACGGTACTGGTACGACGGTCCATCGGCATCGCTGCGCTGCATATATATATGGGCCATGAAAAGGCCGGAGAGTGGACTGTACATCCGCGAGAGCGATGATTCAATAATTTCAAGCACTGGCGAATCCAGGAGGGGGGGGGGCAAAGCCGCCCCTTGACCTTTTGAGAGGCACAATTAAAACTTGTAATGTAAAATGTCGTTAAAAAAAGTGTGCCCCCCCCCCTTGGAAAATCCTGGATTCGCCCCTGATTTCATTTAGACCTAGAATAGACATTCTTACTACATTTTTATCATTTCATTTATTGATTTCCGTTTCATAATGTTGTACAAAATATAATGAAATAACATAACAAAGTAAAGATTATTAAAATACATGATATCATACATAATTATAGATTTCATAAACCATGGACCTATTACAACGGATAAACACAATTAAAAAAAAAGGGGCTTGCCAAAAAAAATTGTATGAAAGGCAAGCCCCAATTTGCACACACATACCTAATTTGCACACACATACAAAAAATAAGTTCGTAATAATAATAATAGTAACAGTAATGAATATATTGGATAATATTCATAAACGGAATACAATCAGGAAAATCAATCACGCTAGCGCGGAGCGCGAGCTGAACATAGTTATTTGATATTCTGATCTGAAACGGGTCAATTTTAACATTATCTTCGAGATTTTCGACATTATCGAGATGAAGCTTGTCGATATTCCATTCTGAAAAGGGGACAGTGTTATCATCTTATAAATAAATCTTATAAGGCTAATGAGAGCTTGAGATTTGTTGATATTAAGGCCCTGCAAACTAGACATTTTATGCACTTTTGTAATTTTGAATAGGATGCATGATTATTTTTAACATTAAATGCGATAGCAAATCTCGAGCTGACAATGAAAAGGGGATTTTAAGTAGTTTTTTTTATAGAGCTAAAAAATAATGGTATTAAACCCATCAATCAAAATGCGAGCGCGTAGCGCGCTAGCTGGGACAGGCCTACATTTGGACAATCAGACCTGAAAAGGGATGACAGACGACAATAGGTACTTGGTGAATCAAATAACGCGAGCGCGCAGCGCAAGCTGAAAATGTTGATATTCATACCAAAAAACGGACATTTTACAAAAGCACTTTTAAAAATCAATTTGTAAATCAAACAAATTAATGAAGGTTCGGTGTCCGAGCTGAAATATTTTTTGTATGCTGACCTCAAAACTTTATAGTTTTTAGCTCCATATCAGCCTATTGAGAAGCTATGTGATTCATCAAACGGGCAATGCAAGCGCAAAGCGCGAGAGAAAATTTGATCTATTGACATAAAATACATATTTTTTTTATTTTCCAAGTCTTAATCTCACCTTACTTTATTCACGCATATTCCTCCCCTTATTTTTCCTTTCTTGTTTCCTCCTCTCTTTCCCCCTTCTTTTTTTCCCTTTTTTCTTTCTTTTCCCCTTTTTCTTTTTTTTTTGCTCCGCCAATAGGGGGCCCAGGCCCCTCGGGCCCCCTGGATGCGCCTATGTACATCAGATTATCCAAAATTAAATCTCGTGCTTCGCGCTCACAAAGTATGAATTAGGCTTTGTGAGATATACTTGAACTTGTTTGTAAGAATGAAAGACGTATATGTATAAAACTCGGCACCCCACTCTGTAGACTTGTTAAGAGGTTGAACGCTGCATTTTTGAGTACAAATGTCCTACTTGGCACAAATGTTCCTTGAGTCAAAAGAAAAAGATTCATCCAAAGAGACACGCTGTATCTATGCAAATAAGCAAGTAATTTGCATAAATTTGCATATTATGTCGATATAGGAAAAACAAGTAATTCAGAATAAATATTTCACCAGAACTGCCCTAAAATTTGAAATAAAGACTTAGGGTAAGACAGGGAAGAAAACTGTCATAAAATAATTGGGCTATCCTTGTTTATTATTACCAGGGTGACCAGATTTCACAAAATGAAATACGGGACAATCGACAAAAAAAAGATCAACAAAGAAGGCTACACAGTGTTACACCCAGTGGCGTACCTTGAGTCACGGCATTGGGGCACCAGCAAAAATTTTGATTCACCTAGTGAGCGCGCGAAGTACGCTCAGTTGCTAGGTATACTGACCTATAGAGACATTTTAAGGACAGTGTCATTAAACGAATATGTATGTTACTGATCACATAATGCGAGCGCGAAGCGCGAGCTGAAATTTTTGTATATTATTGACCCCAAACGGACACTATATTGTAGGAATCTATTAAGAGTATACATATCTCACCATAATAATCTAATGTGAGTACCAAGTGCTTGCTGATTTATTTAGAATTACATGCATTCAAACACATAAAGCACCTGCAGTCATTGTAATCATGATTAACATGCACTTCTCACTAATCAAATATTGGGAGCGCGAAGCGCGAGTTAAAAATTAGGAAATTCACACCTGAAGAGGGGCATTCTAAGGCTTGTTTGTAGGAATTCACGTAGTCCATGCGTATTTCACTAACCAAATGATGCGAGCTGAAATTTTTTATATTCAGATCAGAAAAAGGGACATTTTAGGGACTGGTTTTAGGAATTCATGAAGAGCGGACATATCTCACTAATCCACTAATGCGAACGTAAGCGCGGACGTGAAATGTTTGATATTAAGACCTTAAAATGATATGTCACTGCATAAAACAATAATAATTCGTAGTGCGAGGAAATATATTTGGTGTATATTGACTTGAAAACGGGAGGTTTTAGTACAACAGGATTATATATCTCGTTAAACAGACAATGCGAGCATCAGGAACAATGAAGACATAGGCCCTGAGCAAATTATGTTTCTTAAAGTTATAATATATTTTTTATTTTTATGTAATATAACATAATAATATAACATAATTAACAATGATTTTTCCTTCCCACTACGTTTCTCTCACTTTCTCCCTCTTTTTCTCTTTTTCCCCCGTTTTTTTTTTGGGCCAGCCGATTGGGGGTCACGTGCCCACCATGCCCCCCGTAGTTACGCCACTGGTTACACCTGTGAAAAATTATAAAGAATTGGAAGGGTGGGTGAACGAAAGAATGAAGGAGAGAAAGAAAAGACGAAAGAAAAGAGATGAATTGAGAAAAAAAGAAAGAAAAATTAAGGGGAAAATGAAGGAAAAATGAAAAAAGAATAAAAGAAAGTTAGAATAAAAGAAAGAATAAAAGAGCGAAAAATGTTACCGTCATTCTTTGAATTGAATACAGAAAGAAAGAAAGAAAGAAAAAGAAAGGAATGGCAAAAGAATACAATGTGTGAGAGACAACAAAAAGGAGAGAAAGAAAAAAGTAAGAAAAATGAGGAGGAAAGAAAGAATGAAAGAAAAATGTTTCCTTCTTTCTTTGAAAGAAAGAAGCAAACAGAGAAAGAAGGGAGGAGGGAAGGAAGGAATTAAGAGAGGGAGGGAGATAAAGAATAAGGGAAAGAATTAGAAGGAAAAGTAAAATGAAGAATGAAAGAAAGGAGGAAAGAGAGGGAGAAAGAATTTAAGTGAGGAGGGAATGAAAACATAATGGAAGAAGAGAAAGAATTTAAAGAAAGAGGAGAGGAAGGGAGGGGGGAGAAAAAAGTTTTAAGAAAGAAAGAATATAAAAAGGGAAATTTGATAAAGAAGACGGGTAAGAAAAAGGGGGAAAGAAAGAAAAATGAACAGAGAGAGAAAGGATCAGGAAAGACAAATAGGAAATAAAGATAGATGGAACAAAAACGGGCAAGCAGGAAGGATAGAAGGATGAAGAAAGAAGGATAGAAAAGAAAGAAAGAGGAAAAAAGTTCAAACTTCAAGCAAAAAAATCCAATCATCTAACAAAAATCATGATATTTGGTGTTTTTCAAATATAATTTTAGAATTAAAAATAATGTTTTAGAAATGAATAAAATTTCAAAGTGATTTTTTTTACTTAAAAATTAGATGAAACATCGCGGCATCATACACAACAAGACTCAAAACGAAAGCTGAAACAACTAGATCTAGATATGAAAACTCAATAACTTAATTGTTCCTCCGAGATTACATCTCCAAATCAGTAATATGAGAACCCATAATATAGTCATACAAATTTCCCGCCGATTTTGTGATTATTTTGGCATGTTTGGTGGAGAGAATCTGCTCAGATCCTACATGCCTAGCTAGTAGCCTGCCACACAATGGCAGGAGGCCAGTTAGTTTACGATGTATTGGGTTAGCAAGAAAATCACCGTAGAACTTGCAAATCGTTTTTATTGTTGTCTCTGCTTCGTCATCTGTTGGTTATTTTGATGAAAATTCGTCACTTTTAAATATATTTTGTTCAATATTCTGAAATACGGGACAAATAGGCGTCCCGGGAAGGGTTTGTCGGGACGCCGGGACAAAGAAGCAAAATACGGGACAATCCCGGAAATACGGGACGTCTGGTCACCCTGATTATTACCTAATTTACATAAATTATGCAAATTACAATTAAAAAAAGAGTATTTTTTTCAAGAATCCTGAACTGTTTTAGAAATAACGGCAATTAATACGAAATGTCAACATTCTACATGAAAGAGAATATATTAGCGAAAACATCGATATATTTCATGACAGTATTAGTGTCTTAATTTGCTTAGAAAGAGGGCAAATATGTCAAAATGTATGACGTGATATTGCGCTAAAACGAGACCAAAACATCCTCTATGTCACAGTCACACTCACGAATCGGACAATAAAGCGATCAATGGTATGTCATTCGAGATAACACATTCTCAACACAATAGCTTCCATCGGCTTCTCGTATCGCTTTTGTTGGTGTGTCTGCCACATCGTAATCTGTGATACACACGGGCAAAATGCATTTCGGTATCGGTAAAACACTATTAATTTTGTTTTATTTGTTTCTCTTGGAAAATTTACAGGAGACATTGCTTTGCAGGTTACTGCTTAAATGAAGCTCTGGCACATGAATCATGACGAATGTAACCTACCTCAATCCATATTTTAATTTTGTTAAAATATATATCTTTTGGAGACCCCAAAGTGGCAAAACTGCATTTCCCCGGCATTCCCGCTACTTTACAAAACCAGTTTGACTTGTATTATCTATCAGATGTTGTTTGAAGGTTTGCATGGTGGCATGTACAATTGCTGATGTGGTTTACGGTACACCATGTGGAGTGTTATAGAAGCAGTGGATAGAAGAAGAGAGGAAGTGGATAGGCGAGAAAGTGGAGATTTTGAGAATAGAGTATTCTTTCTTGAGAATAGTCCTGAAAAGGACTGTAAACCAGAAGGAATGTTGAGTGAGAACAGCTTGAGTAGTAGAGCTGATGAGGAGATGCTGGCTTGCGTCGGCGGGTAGAGATGATGAGTAGTAGAGAGACTCGACGTTTCGGACAGGTTGACTGTCCGTCTTCAGGAGTGAGTGTTCGCTCGGCGTGCGGCGGTACTTATGGCGTGCGTGCGGACGTGGGGGAAAGCTCTAGGCCGGCGGTCACGGCGGGTTGACGTCGTAGGTGGCGCTCTGTGTGTGGGTCGGCGGTTTTTGGCGGGAAACGAGTGGGCGTCGTATGCGGACGTGGTGAGTAGACGGCGGCGTGAGTTACGGCGGCGTGTGTGTGTGTCGGCGGTGTGTACATCAATGGTGGCGTTCTGTGCGTGTTGGTCGGCGGACTCGTCGGGTGAGCTTCGGCGGGAGTGAGTGGGTGGCCTGGTGTACGGATGAGGTGTTGGGTCGTCGGCGGAGGTTGTAGCGAGGTGTCGGTGGCGGTGGTGTGTGTGTCGGCGGAGTCCCTGGTTGAGTTGGTGATGCAATCGGACTGCTGTGTTGGGTAGGAGGGCTCGGTGGAGTGACGGTGGACGGCTGGTTGTTTGTGGATTGGTTAGAAGTTTGATGGTGACGTAGGATTGGGTGCCAGATGCTGTTGATGTGGAGGCCAGGGTCTTGAGGCACAGTGTTGTGTTGATGTATCTCAATGGCTTCCCTGACCCTTCTGGTATTCCAGTGCCGGATGTTGGTGATTAGGTGGCTCCTTTCCCATTCTATGCGGTGATTCTCTTGTTGTGCGTGCTTGACGATGGCGGATCGGTCCCAGTCGCTGCGTCGGTGGTGGGTCTTGTGTTCCTTGAGTCTGGTGTCGAAGTCTCGGCCGGTTTCCCCAATGTAGACTTTACCGCAGTCGCAGGGGATCTTGTAGACGCCTGGTTGTTTGTTGGATGGGTGCTTGTCCTTATGAGAGTGAAGGATGGAGTGTAGTTTTCGAGAGGATTGGTGTCTGACGAGGATGTTGGCAGAGTGAAGGATGCGTTGTAGTCGGTGTGAAGTCTTGCCGATGTAGGGTAGTACTATGGTGGCGACGGGCTTGGTTTCGGATGGGTTTTCGGTGCTGTCGGTGCTGGGTTGATGGTTGGTTGAGTCTTGATCCTTCTTCTGGGGTAGTGGTTGATGGTGGTGAGTGCATTGGTCACGTGCTTGAGTTCTTGATGTAAGTGTGCCTTGTCGCTGAGTTGGTGGGCTCGTCTGATGAGTGTGTTGGCGACTGATTGGTGGATGGACGGGTGGTGGTGTGAGCGGAAGTTGAGGTAGCGGTCTGTGTGGGTAGGTTTCCGGTACACCTGGTGAGATGGGAATCCAGACGGTGTCTTAGTGATGAGAACGTCTAGAAATGGAATTGAGTTGTCGCGTTGGGTCTCCATGGTGAACTTGATGCTGGGGTGCTGGTTGTTGAGGTGGTTGAGAAACTGGTGAAGGTCGGGTGTGCTGTGCGGCCAGATGACAAAGGTGTCGTCGACGTAGCGGAGCCAGAGTGAAGGAGGTTTGTCCGCAGTCTTGAGTGCTTGGTGCTCAAAGTGTTCCATGAAGATGTTAGCGATGATTGGTGAGAGAGGTGACCCCATGGCTGCTCCTTGTAGTTGTTTGTAGTAGTTGTTGCGCCATTTGAAGGAGTTGGAGTTGAGACAGGTGAGGAGGAGGTCGTGGATCTGGTCTGGTGTGAGATTGGTTCTGGATGCTAGGTCTGAGTCGGTGATCAGGCGTTGCTTGATGATGTCACATGCTTGGTCTACAGGTACGCTGGTGAAGAGGGAGACGACATCAAAGCTGACGAGTGTGTCGGAGGGCCGGATCTTGGTTTTGGAGATGACGTCTATGAAGTGCTTGGAGTTGGTGACATGGTGCTGGGTCTGGCCTACGAGTGGTTGGAGGATGTTGGCCAGATGGCGTGCTGTGTTGTAGCAGGGTGACCCACGAGTGGAGATGATAGGGCGGAGAGGAGTGTTAGGCTTGTGTATCTTGGGTTGTCCGAATAAGATAGGTGACTTGGCTGAAGACGATCTGAGTTGGAAGTAGAGTGCCTTGGGTAGTGCATCGGATCGGTGTAGGGTCAGCAGTTGTTGGTTGATTTTCCTTTCGTTGGCCTGAGTTGGGTCTCTGTTGAGTTTGGAGTAGGTGTCCTTGTCTTGGAGAATCTCTTCGATCTTGTCATCGTATGCGTCTTGGTCCATGATAACGGTGGCGTTGCCCTTGTCAGCCTGAAGGATGTGAATGGCTTGGTTACGTCGGAGGTCCTGGATAGCAGAGCGTTCGTCTTTGGATAGGTTCTGTTTAGGTGGCTTGGCGTCGGAGAGGGCATTGGTTACCTTGAGTCTGATTGCGTTGGCGGCCTCTTTGGAGAGAAAGCGGAGCTTGGGTTCGACTTGCTGTACGATGTCGGAGAAAGGGATCTTCTTAGGAGCTACGGCGAAGTTGAGTCCGAGAGAGAGTACTTTGTGTTCGGCTTGGGTAAGTTGGTGTCGGCTAAGGTTGATTACGGTATCCTTGGTTGCTTCGGTCGAAGGTTGTTGGTTGGCTTGCGTAGGCTTGCGGGAGTAGAGTCGGTCGAACTTGTTGATTTGCTTGAGCTTGGTGGACTGGAAGGTTTTGCGAGATGTGTAGTCGTTGAATGCCTGAACTTTATCTAGATCGTCTGGTTTGAGTCGTCGGCTAAGTTGAGTTTGAGTAGAAGAGATGCTTCTAATCCTGCACCAAGCCAGCTTAGACCTCACTCGCGAACGTATCGCACGCACCCGACACCAACTCCACGATCTAAACTCAAGCATCTCTTCTACTCAAACTCAACTTAGCCGACGACTCAAACCAGACGATCTAGATAAAGTTCAGGCATTCAACGACTACACATCTCGCAAAACCTTCCAGTCCACCAAGCTCAAGCAAATCAACAAGTTCGACCGACTCTACTCCCGCAAGCCTACGCAAGCCAACCAACAACCTTCGACCGAAGCAACCAAGGATACCGTAATCAACCTTAGCCGACACCAACTTACCCAAGCCGAACACAAAGTACTCTCTCTCGGACTCAACTTCGCCGTAGCTCCTAAGAAGATCCCTTTCTCCGACATCGTACAGCAAGTCGAACCCAAGCTCCGCTTTCTCTCCAAAGAGGCCGCCAACGCAATCAGACTCAAGGTAACCAATGCCCTCTCCGACGCCAAGCCACCTAAACAGAACCTATCCAAAGACGAACGCTCTGCTATCCAGGACCTCCGACGTAACCAAGCCATTCACATCCTTCAGGCTGACAAGGGCAACGCCACCGTTATCATGGACCAAGACGCATACGATGACAAGATCGAAGAGATTCTCCAAGACAAGGACACCTACTCCAAACTCAACAGAGACCCAACTCAGGCCAACGAAAGGAAAATCAACCAACAACTGCTGACCCTACACCGATCCGATGCACTACCCAAGGCACTCTACTTCCAACTCAGATCGTCTTCAGCCAAGTCACCTATCTTATTCGGACAACCCAAGATACACAAGCCTAACACTCCTCTCCGCCCTATCTTCTCCACTCGTGGGTCACCCTGCTACAACACAGCACGCCATCTGGCCAACATCCTCCAACCACTTGTAGGCCAGACCCAGCACCATGTCACCAACTCCAAGCACTTCATAGACGTCATCTCCAAAACCAAGATCCGGCCCTCCGACACACTCGTCAGCTTTGATGTCGTCTCCCTCTTCACCAGCGTACCTGTAGACCAAGCATGTGACATCATCAAGCAACGCCTGATCACCGACTCAGACCTAGCATCCAGAACCAATCTCACACCAGACCAGATCCACGACCTCCTCCTCACCTGTCTCAACTCCAACTCCTTCAAATGGCGCAACAACTACTACAAACAACTACAAGGAGCAGCCATGGGGTCACCTCTCTCACCAATCATCGCTAACATCTTCATGGAACACTTTGAGCACCAAGCACTCAAGACTGCGGACAAACCTCCTTCACTCTGGCTCCGCTACGTCGACGACACCTTTGTCATCTGGCCGCACAGCACACCCGACCTTCACCAGTTTCTCAACCACCTCAACAACCAGCACCCCAGCATCAAGTTCACCATGGAGACCCAACGCGACAACTCAATTCCATTTCTAGACGTTCTCATCACTAAGACACCGTCTGGATTCCCATCTCACCAGGTGTACCGGAAACCTACCCACACAGACCGCTACCTCAACTTCCGCTCACACCACCACCCGTCCATCCACCAATCAGTCGCCAACACACTCATCAGACGAGCCCACCAACTCAGCGACAAGGCACACTTACATCAAGAACTCAAGCACGTGACCAATGCACTCACCACCATCAACCACTACCCCAGAAGAAGGATCAAGACTCAACCAACCATCAACCCAGCACCGACAGCACCGAAAACCCATCCGAAACCAAGCCCGTCGCCACCATAGTACTACCCTACATCGGCAAGACTTCACACCGACTACAACGCATCCTTCACTCTGCCAACATCCTCGTCAGACACCAATCCTCTCGAAAACTACACTCCATCCTTCACTCTCATAAGGACAAGCACCCATCCAACAAACAACCAGGCGTCTACAAGATCCCCTGCGACTGCGGTAAAGTCTACATTGGGGAAACCGGCCGAGACTTCGACACCAGACTCAAGGAACACAAGACCCACCACCGACGCAGCGACTGGGACCGATCCGCCATCGTCAAGCACGCACAACAAGAGAATCACCGCATAGAATGGGAAAGGAGCCACCTAATCACCAACATCCGGCACTGGAATACCAGAAGGGTCAGGGAAGCCATTGAGATACATCAACACAACACTGTGCCTCAAGACCCTGGCCTCCACATCAACAGCATCTGGCACCCAATCCTACGTCACCATCAAACTTCTAACCAATCCACAAACAACCAGCCGTCCACCGTCACTCCACCGAGCCCTCCTACCCAACACAGCAGTCCGATTGCATCACCAACTCAACCAGGGACTCCGCCGACACACACACCACCGCCACCGACACCTCGCTACAACCTCCGCCGACGACCCAACACCTCATCCGTACACCAGGCCACCCACTCACTCCCGCCGAAGCTCACCCGACGAGTCCGCCGACCAACACGCACAGAACGCCACCATTGATGTACACACCGCCGACACACACACACGCCGCCGTAACTCACGCCGCCGTCTACTCACCACGTCCGCATACGACGCCCACTCGTTTCCCGCCAAAAACCGCCGACCCACACACAGAGCGCCACCTACGACGTCAACCCGCCGTGACCGCCGGCCTAGAGCTTTCCCCCACGTCCGCACGCACGCCATAAGTACCGCCGCACGCCGAGCGAACACTCACTCCTGAAGACGGACAGTCAACCTGTCCGAAACGTCGAGTCTCTCTACTACTCATCATCTCTACTCGCCGACGCAAGCCAGCATCTCCTCATCAGCTCTACTACTCAAGCTGTTCTCACTCAACATTCCTTCTGGTTTACAGTCCTTTTCAGGACTATTCTCAAGAAAGAATACTCTATTCTCAAAATCTCCACTTTCTCGCCTATCCACTTCCTCTCTTCTTCTATCCACTGCTTCTATAACACTCCACATGGTGTACCGTAAACCACATCAGCAATTGTATTATCTAATTGGAAAACACAGATGTATGAGACATCAGACAACATGATTCTTGAAAAAAAAATATTTTTGTTTATTTAAGCCAACGGGAGCCTTTCGAATTTACCCCATCCCCTCTCCGTATTTCGACTTTAAATACAAAAAATATCTTGTTTTAAAGCCATCGGCAAGGCAAATTGCGTTTTTTTTGTTATAATAAAGCAACTTTTATATCTTACATTCATCATTATTGATATTATTATAATTATTATTAATATTATTGTTATTATAATTATTATTATTATTGTTATTATTATTATTACTATTATTGTTCGGCCGTTTGTAATAGTGCTCTAGCACAGTAAAGGCTGTAACCCAACAGGAGCATGCCTAGGATACCCTTTCCCTTTTTGGTTTTATGTATTAAAAAATAGTTTATTGTCTTTAGAACTCTTAAAAGATTACTTTTGTTTGTACTGATACCTTGGAATAGATTGAGGAGAAAATACTCTTCAATTGACATGTAGAGGAGCTGTGGTAAATTGAAGAACAGCCACACGGCCCTTTATTGATTCCACTCTATGTTGAATTTAAATATTTTGAGAGCCCAATCGGAAGAAAGATACATTTTTTCTCAGTGACGTACCGTGGGCCACGGCAATGGCAAAAAAATCGAGTCACTTAGGGAGCGAAGCGCGCTAAGTTTTTAGGTATACTGACCTAATAGAAACATTTTAAGGACATGCAGTGCTATTAAACAGATATGTATCTCACTAATTGAATAATGTGAGCGCGAAGCGCGAGCTGAAAATTTTTGATATTCAGACCTAAAAAGGGACATTATAAGCAATTTTTTGTCATCATGATATGTACCTGCCTCGCTATACAATGCGAAGCGCGAGCTGAAATTTTCGTATATATTGACCCAAAATGGGGAATATATTTTAGGAATCCATTAAGATTATACATATCTCAGCAAAGTCATCTAATGCTAGTACCAACCTTTGTTGATTTTGTTACAATTACATATAAACACATTAAGCATTTTTTGGAGACATGGTAATCATGATTATCATACGCATCTCACTAATCAAATACTGCGAGCGCGAAGCGCGAGCTGAAAATTTCGGAAATTCAGACCTAAAGAGGGGCATTCTAAGTCTTGTTTGTTTGCAGGAATTCACTAAGACTGTACGTATTTCATTAACCAAATGATGCGAGCGCGAAGCGCGAGCTGAAAATTTTTGATATTGAGATCAGAAAACTAGACATTTTAAGGACTGATTTTAGAAATTCATTGAAGAGTAGACATCTCACCAAATAACTAATGCGAACGTTAGCACGGACAGGAAATGTTTTCTATTAGACCTTAAATAGGGCAATCAATTTAAGTAGTCATAAAAAAGAGCAAATGTCACTACATGAAAAAATTATGACTTGAATTGCGAGGTAATGTATTTGGTGTACAGTATTGATTTGAAAACAGGAGGTTTTAGTACATCAGGATTATTTATCTCTTTAAACGGTCTATGCGAGCACCAGGAACAATAAAGTCATAGGCCCTGTGAGCAAATAATGTTTCATAAAGTTTGAAAAAAATGCTTTTTCATGTAATATAACATAATTATAATATAATATAACATTTATAATGAACATAATTTCTTCTTTCCCCACTACGTTTCTCTTCCTTTCTCCCGCTTTTTCTTCATTCCCCCCCCCCCTTTTTTTGGCCAGCCGATTGGGGGGCACGTGCCCCCCCCCCCATGCCCCCCGTAGTTACGCCACTGTTTCTACTACACACAGTAAAGCCTCTTTGCGTTCTCCTCTTGAAAAAAAAAACACAGAAGGCATTGTTTTATTTCTCATAATATAAGTTCGTGCACGTGACGGTGGCCTGTCGAAGTTGCCAAAAACCGTTTATTTTGTTTTGACAATATATATTTAGAATATCGTCTAAATGAAGCCCTCATCTGGAAAAGGGCACTTATTAAAGGCAGCATCTACATTATATAGAGGAGGCCTTGGCACTTGGAAGAGGCTGAAGCTTGTTTGATTTCTTGGGACCAAAATTTTACATTGAACCTTTTTAGTTTTTCAAATTTACATCAATAAATTTTACAGGAAATAAACAAAAAGGATTGCACTACAAAATGATTTTTGGGGGTAACGTTTCTTTTCTTTTTCGTTTTGTCACATCTGCCGGAATTCCGGGGGTGCTATCTATCGAGAATAACACACGCAGCACATTTTGCTTGTCAAATATATTTTCGTCAAAATGACCTTTAATTTTTAGGTAATAGCGTTTCATTTTTTTGCTTGTCAAATTTTCCAGACCCTTGTCCCCCCTACCTTTTGGGAGAAATTCCCGCCCCTGATACAAACAAAAGTAATCTTTTAAGAGTTCTAAAGACAATAAACTATTTTTGAATACATAAAACCAAAAGGGAAAAGGGTATCCTAGGCATGCTCCTGTTGGGTTATAGCCTGTACTGTGCTAGAACATTATTACAAACTGCAGAACAATAATAATAATAATAACATTAATAATATTATTAATATAGATAAATATGAAATATAGATATAAAAGTTGCTTTATTATACCAAAAACGCAACTTGCCTTGCCGGTGGTTTTTAAACACGATATTTTTTTTATTTAGTGTCGAAATACAGAGAGAGGATGGAGTAAATTCGGAGGGCTCCCGTGGACGTATAGGCTTAAATAATAAAAAAAAACTATCTTCAGGAAACATGTTCACTGATGTCTCATACATCTGTCTTTTCCAAGTCGATAATACAAGTCAAACTGGTTTTGTAAAGTAGCGAGAATGCCGCGGGGAATGCAGTTTTGCCACTTCGGGGTCTCCAAAAGACATAAATTTTAACAAAGTTAAAATATGGATTGATGTGGGGTACATTCGTCATGATTCATGTGCCAGAGCTTCATTTAAGCAGTAACCTGCAAAGCAATATCTCCTGTAAATTTTCCAAGAGAAACCAATTAGAAACAAATAAAACAAAATTAATAGTGTTTTACCGATACCGAAATGCATTTTGCCCGTATGTATCACAGATTACGGTGTGGCAGACACACCAACAAAAGCGATACGAGAAGCCGATGGAAGCTACTGTGTTGAGATTGTGTTATCTCGAATGACATACCATTGATCGCTTTATTGTCCGATTCGTGAGTGTGACTGTGACATAGAGGATGTTTTGGTCTCGTTTTAGCGCAATATCACGTCATACATTTTGACATATTTGCCCTCTTTCTAAGCAAATTAAGACACTAATACTGTCATGAAGCATATCAATGTTTTCGCTAATATATTCTCTTTCATGTAGAATGTTGACATTTTGTATTAATTGCTGTTATTTATAAAAACAGTTCAGGATTCTTGAAAGAATACTCTGTTTTAAATTATAATTTGCATAATTTATGTAAATTAGGTAATAATAAACAAGGATATCCCAATTATCTTATGACAGTTTTCTTCCCTGTCTTACCCTAAGTCTTTATTTCAAATTTTAGGGCAGTTCTGTTGAAATATTTATTCTGAATTACTTGTTTTTACTATATCGACATAATATGCAAATTTATGCAAATTACTTGCTTATTTGCATAGATACAGCGTGTCTCTTTGGATGAATCCTTTTCTTTTGACTCAAGGAACATTTGTACCAAGTGAGACATTTGTACTAAAAAATGCAGCGGTAAGCCTTTTTTTGCAGTTAACAAGTCAACCAACTCCCGGCGCAAAGACACTTTCTACACAGTGTTTTTTCAGACGCAGTGATAGAAAATAAATCCGCGGGCATATTTTCTTTCACTTTTAACAATTAAGGATTCAGTGGAAGTTTACATAGCGAATTAAAACATACCCTTTGTGATTTTCTATTAGGGACCTCCTTCTGACTTTTTCTCAGCGGTGCTGTATAAACTTCCTCATACATATACACAAAGGTCATTCCGTGTCATGCTAAACTTCCCCTTCGGGGTTTTGATGGAGAAAAATGCTGAGCCCGCGCTGATTCACAGTGACAAGCAACAAGTTAAATACCGCCATCTACACGCAACGCGAATTCATCGTCTGCATAATATCGTCTGCAATCTGCAGTTCACGTCAGCTACAAGGAAACTCCGAGGGTACTAGTTAGCTCCGAAAATGTATTATTTCTTGTCTTTTTGAGCCCGGGAGCTTTCTAGGACATGGATTGCGATCTATGTCAGACTAAGGTCAGAAAGTTAAGCCAGAAAGGTGTGTGACGGAGAGCAGAACCTCGGGAAAGTTTATCAAAGTTGAAAACAACTCGACCATCGCAAGATATTTTTTCTGCATTCGAGCAGAAAGCTGTACTCAAGTACGCGTGTCACACATGCTCGCTCCGCCTACCGCTACCCGCAGTACCACATCCTCACTGCCTCGCTTGCTGCCTGGAGTTTCACCGGCTTCAGTTGAGGACATCCCGTTTATCGATTTTCCGGCCTGCTTCCACTGTCTGCTGCTAAAATTGGTGATTTCTCTTCAAGGTTGGCTTAGCTACCTGCCATTATTTTCATCCCTTGAGCCACAGTTTGAGGAGCCATGGCCTTACAACCTTTTATTGGAAGTTCTATTCTCATCCTCCTAGCCTGCTCCACTTTCGCACTTCCGAGGACAGACCACGTAAGTTTGACTTTTACTTTTCTTTTCATTCTCACTGAGCAGTAATTTCACACACCTGTATGATGGACAATTTTTTTTTGGAGGGGGGGGGTGCTTGTAATGGTAATTTTACCTAAGAGTTTCAACAGTCAAGTCGGCTTGCGCCTTTATTAATGCCTAACAAAGGTTGATTTGTGTTCTGCATAGCCCATTGGAATTGATATTATTGTTTACGTTACAGTGGTCTGAAGTCAGATTCTCATCTAGACATTTATGATTTTATTATTCCACTAACATTTTAAAATTCGATTGATCGATTAAGGCCTATATCAATCCCTAATGGTTGGGGAGCATGCAAAATGCTAGACTCCAGACCTGGAGCTTATGACCCTGGGATTCGGGGGTGCTGAAGCAAAAAAACTACCTTTTTTAAAGTTTTTTTTTCAAAGTCATCGGGAACAGAATAGCCTTCAAAAGCCTTCCTCCTTTTCTTTTCAAAATTTTCGGGGACAAAATATCCTTCGTTTTGTAGTGAAACCCTTTATTTTGGGCCTGTCAAATTTACATCAGCACCCCAGGAAAAAATCGTTTCCAGGGTCCTGCTGGACCATGTGGGGACAAAGTGATTGATGCAAACTTCAGAAAAGTTTGAAAATCGGGGTATTGCTGGTTACTATGAAGTCTCTGGTGGTCTGGACTGACCTGTGAAGCAAGACCAGGTTTCGAATCCCATCACAGCATTGTCGTCCTGGACGCCATTAAAGTGGTGGGATTCGGACACCGGTATAATTATGATAACTGGGGCCCGTTGCAGAAAGAGTTGCGTTTAAACGTAAGTAAAAAAATCAATCGCAAGTCCCAAATGCGCGCTGTTGATTGGTTGAAAATCAAGTTGCACATGATTTTTAGAGTTGCGATCGATTGCAACTCTTTCTGGAACAGGCCCCTGACACGCATCTTTGCTCTGATAAGAAAGATCATAATATCTGTTTGACAATCAATCAATTCGCCATCAGTTGCCCACTTGTCAAGATTTCTAACACTGCGGATCGTCTTTGCTGATCAAATAACCAAGGCGATTGTTGCAACTTTCGACATTGCTTAGATTGAAATACATTGCGATCAGGAACCAATCCAAATGTGGACTGAAGTTTTCAATCTTGTTAGATTTAGAATTCAATCTTATTCGATTGAAACTTTCGATACAACTTTGGATTAGTTCTTGCAACAAATCTGTTAGAGTGACCTTCAATCTACGGAATTTATAGAGTGAAAGTAGTTGGATAGGTATCTTGTAATCTTTGAATCTGTTGACTTGGAACGTATTTCAATGCATGATCGAAAATTGTGATCCAAATTGTTGTACGCCGACTACGCCCCACCCATTCCATCATGAGAAGAATCGAGAATTCAAGAAAAATCGGAAGTCAGAAACTTAATATTCTGAGACCATGCATGGTCTAATGGTTAGAAAGACAAGGTTTGCACGCCTGATGAAAACTGTAACGCACGTCCCCCATTGAGAGCCCATGTGATCAAAATATTTTATAGGGACCTGGAAACGATTTATAGAGAGGTGGTGCACCAACGAGCAAACAAACAAAAACAAAAAAGTTTTCAAAAAAATGTGACTTTGTTCAAAAAGAAAAAGTAATGGCAAAAAAGCAAAGAAGAAGGAGGAGGTTTTTGCGCTAAAATTGAGAACTGAAAAATGAAAAACTGAAATCTCAAAAATTAAAAACTAAAATTTCGTTATACCAGCCTAATTTCCAGGGGGTTGCTGCGCATAGTTTATGACATACATGTATGCATAATGCCCCGAAAAAATTTGAGGGATCTTAGGTACCCCCCCCCTCCCTTCCCAGGGTAATGATATTGTACAAACATATGTAATGTTACAAAATATAGTTTAGCTTTAATAGTAATACGTTAAAATTATTCTCCTGTTAATTCTTGCGTGAACTTTGTTACGCGAACGTCAACTATAGTTCCAAATGAATGGTGATCGAAATCTTGGCCAAATAAATATTATATAACCTCATATTTCTTTCATATTTATTGTGAAACATTTCAGTAAGGTCATATTTGAACAATACGTTGGGTTTTGTATCATAAGGCCTACATAATGATTTTCAGAATAATTGTAAAATTTACTATAAGAATACAAAGAAAAACTGTGAAGTTTTGTAATTAACATTATTTATTTCAATGTGTATGTGTGTACAAAATACACATGTAAATTGTCAATTAGCTATTCCCGTCAAATAGTAGTTTAGTGTTACAAGGAAAAGGTCTGAATAGATAAGAATTGTGTTAATAGAGCAAGGGTAGGCCTATATATATTTCGAGCCTGAATCTTGAGTGATGCTGGGATGATCATTGCGATGGATCATATTTCACAAGGTTTTGATGAAAAGGGTACCAACCCGCAGAATCTGAAACAATGATATTGTATTGTCTGGATGATTTATTTCAAACAGAGTTGATTGTTAGCTTACACATGGGACATCACCTTAGAACCCATGCATGGAGGCGTCAAGTAAGGCTAGTTTACATGACATGATTTTTTTCCTGTAAATAAATATACATGTAGCATTGAAATCACTGGTGTACAGATGGACAGGGGGGGGGGCTTAGGGTCATGCCCCCACCTTCTTCCTCCCTACAAAAAAAGTTTCACGAACTAGGAAATAAGAGAGAAGGGAATGATAGAAATATACATTTTGTTGAATATTATGTTGAAATCCGTTCAAACATAAGAGTTTTGTTTTTAAAAGGTCGAAATTCTTTCTTCCTCGCTTCGCTCGCTCACATCTCTTGAGAACTTTCGTTCCATCCGCCTTATCAAGTCCGCTCAAAATTTTGGCTCATTAAGCTACTGTTGAAAAGAATCAATGCATGTTTTAGAAAATCAGAGCATAGAGCCGACCGACATCTGGGTTGTTCAATATCAATGCAGATTTGCGGTGAGGAATGGAGCAAAAATACTTAGTTTTTCTGTTTCTATCATTGATTTATTATGAAAAAAATTACAACATGATAAAAAAACAGACAATAATAAATCGAAGATTGCTATTGGCAGATGTGGTCTTGCTGTTTGAGCTTTGCAAAAACTTTCATGATTAATTATGTAGGCCTATAATAGGCCTAATATTATAGGCCTACATATTTTGTTTCTAGTTTATTTGAATCAGCAGAACTTTATGCATGCATAAAGTTCTGCTGATTCAAATAAACTAGAAACATTGGCAATATGATAAAAAAAAAAAAATAGAAATGGAGCATCGACTTGAGAGTAGAGCTGTTAGTGTGCTTTTTGTTGTGACGACTGGTCTTGGCATTTGTATTATCTCAAGGGATCGTTCCAGAGACGCTCAGAATGTCAAGAGATGTTACAAATCATTTTTCAAAACACGTGCACTGTCTAATCTTGCACTGTATTTCATGTATTCAATTTGAAGAGTTTTCAAGGAAATACATTAAGACGGGAGATACACGAAAAGAAATACGATGAAAATACAAAGTAAAAACAAAATTAACAACCAATAGGCCCTATACATTTAAACAACCTTGTTTGGTATATGTCCTATTTGTGGTTGTCCTTTATAACAGAGTGAAAAATAAAAAAAAATATTTTTATCAATAATTGGGCAGCCATATTCATCTTTTAAGCAATAAATATAAATTGAATTGTATTTGTGTTCCCCAATTTCAGAAGTGTTTTTTTTTATGTATATACATTTACTCCAATACGTCAACGGTTTAATGTAAAAACATGATGTATAAAGGAGTCTGTATGAAAGATAGTTCATAAGAAGATGGATCCTATACTAGTACAGGGTCCATGTTAAGAAGATGAGAGGGATCCACCCGTTTTGCTATGAAAATGCATATGTACTTACATGAAGTTGTGAGGAGTGAATTATTGCCTATAAGTATATGTTCGTTTCCCTTTTTGTAACAACGACAGATTGCCACGAAGAAACTCCACTGGCACTCACCTATCACTGCTTTCGGATGTCAATTCTCCAGTTCACAATTCCTGTATTTGCTATACTTTCAAAACCTTTTAACTTGTGTACTTTTGCAGGTTTGCAAGG
The DNA here is from genome assembly GCF_018143015.1 of Lytechinus variegatus. Lineage (NCBI taxonomy): Eukaryota > Metazoa > Echinodermata > Echinoidea > Temnopleuroida > Toxopneustidae > Lytechinus > Lytechinus variegatus. The sequence goes on from NC_054741.1 coordinate 52,210,584, forward strand.
ACACAACTTATATAAAACAAACTCGAAACACTGTTGTGGATGAATAGATAGACGATCAGTTGGGTGTACTTAAAACTCTGAAACGATTTTAAAATTGTTAAAGAAATAATAAACATTTTTTAATCCTTTTTTATATATAGTCATCTTTAATTATATATTTTCATAACAATCAAACATAATTAAGGAATTCATTATCGACTGATCTAAAAGGGAAGTCGGAACAATTATTGTAGATTCGAACAAAATTACTCACATTAATGATTCACCTTGTCCTTGAACGGTAACAGAAGTACCGATGTTACAAACAAGTGAAATCTTAGGGATCTGTTCCAATTCTATGCCTTATTTAGCATCAGCAACCCCATTTTAAACTCGGTCAGGAGACACAAGAACATTTTGATAGATTTGCGATTCATCGGACAACTCCTGTCTGCATTTTGCTCATGCAGCTCAACAATGCATCACAAAAAAATCGAGGGGCATTACTATATTCTATAGGGTCCCCCGGAGGGTCCCTATGCAACAAAGATTAGCGATTACTGGCTAATTTAAAAGAACAATTCTGAATGGTTCCTAGACAATCGAATGAGCAAAGTGCGTATGAATTGTTTGAATTATACAAATTTGACAATATGGACCAACTGACTTAACCATAAACTTTTATCTAAAATAATGGTAATTCCACATGTTCAGGGTGGATTACAATTTTTTTTCACATGACAATGAGAAGAAAATTCGTATTTTCATATTTCATGTAATAAAATACAAAAGAAATGGTGAGTGGCTGACGTCTACTAGTAGTAGTAGTAGTAGTAGTGAAGGAGAAAAAGAAGTATGTTTAGTACTTTACGCAAGGGCGTATATAGCCTGGGGGCGTTTCATCAATATTTCCGTCCGAAAAGCTGTCAGATCTGACAACTTTCCTGGATTCTGATTGGTTGAGAAGCACTGTTACTATAGTAACAGGACCTGTCGGATAAAACGTCTGACAAGTCCCTTCATGAAACGCTCCCCAGATTTAGGGGTGTGTAGGCTGCATCCTCGGTTGATTATTTTAAAATGAGTAAAATGACAGCAATTGCACGTAATACCCTCTGTAGTGATCATCTTCAACACGAAATTTTGCCAAGATCTGTCAAATTTAACCGCGCTTCTTGTCAAAACGGAAATGGGTCAAGGAAGCTGCAAGTGTATAGTGTAACCAGAAGCTGTGAACTGCTCATCTGTAACTTGCACATGTGGAGAATTGTTTCGATGTCTTCATTCTCTCGTGTTTATCATCAGCCATCATAATATTTTCGATTGTAAATCTAAATCAACTTTTAGCAGCTTCCGCGAGGTCGGAAGACCAGCATTGCAATATATCCGGCCTTTCATTCATATTTTGCCAATCGAAAGAGGATGATGATTGAAAAGAAGAGGAGAAAGTTAAAGAGAGAGAGTGTGTGTGTGTTTGTGTGCGTGTCTGTGTGTGTTGGAGAGGGGGAGAGGGATGTGGGGGGAGGAGAACGTGAGAGTGGGGGTATAGCAGGAAAATTATAAAAACAAGGGGGGAAATCATGAAATAATAATCTATATGAATTTGAATGGTAAACAGGACACGGAGCGCTTTCATTGGTTGTTATTTCTTTGGCAAAACAGACCAAGAGAGAATCGGCAAGATTCAAAATCTTGCAGGGATAAAAGGTCTAATGGAAAATAAACATTTCCCATCAAACTCGACAAATTCTCATCTAATCATACCCAAAGGTATCAATTATCAAATCATAAATCTTATCATAATTTTCGAATACTATTCGATTTATAAAGCCACAGATTGTTGACGTGATTGAAATCACATAATAATTCGATAAAGGCATAAGCTTGACGAAAGCCTCAATATTATTTTGACAGAAATCGTGATAAATCGAGCGTTTTATTATCGAAATTAAGGCATTATCTCAAAGAAGGGGGGGCTTTACAATTACCGCGCTCCAGTGCAGTTCGGCTATCCCAAGTTCGAGAAGTTCTTACGCCCAAGAGATGTTTCAACTCCTGCCGTTACATTTTAAGCACCTTCTCTCAAATATTTTTACAGGCATCAATTGTTGTTTGGTGAGGCTTTTGGCGGGTTGGGTGACTTCAGAAGAAAACGCAAAGAATTCAGCAGTAATAAATATTATTGCTAAATAAAGCCTCCTGGATCGATGCCAAATGTGTCTGAGAGCTTAGCTGTTCAAAATACACACTACATTGCACGATATGGTTCTAAATCCCAATCCTTTTTACCGAATGAGAGAATGTTTTCCCCAATTGAAAAAAAAGGTGAATATAAATGGGTCATTTACTATTTCACAACGCACAAAGTATATTGGTCTGAGAATGGGGCTTGTGCCTCTAACCCTTGGATTAATAGTCAAGTGAACAAAACCACTACACCTCCAGCCAGCCTAAGCCTATCCTATACAGCAATGGCTTAATGAGCAAAATTTTTTGAGAGGAATAATCTGGCGTATCGGGCAAAATAATATTCATGATTTTGTAATAGATTTTGACCTAATGTATAAGAAATTGTATATCACATGTCACCCTTCTCTCTTTCCTTTACTTTCCCTCTCTCTTTTTGTTTTCTTTGTAGTGAAAAGTGTTAGGGGGCGAAAGCCCCCAAGCCCCCACCCATCTGTCATAACTACGCCAGTGCTATGCAGTGTCGATAGAGACACGATGCCAGTGGCGCAATACAGGGCAGATACGGCGGCGTATATGGGGAAAACTTTTCTAAAATGCTTCGAGCGAGAAAATTTTGACTTTTTTGATACAAAAATCAAATTTTCTGATGAACAGGATTTGACAAATAATTCAGATCTTTTTCATATTTCACCCTGTCCTGTTCCTTATTTTGCTTTTCCTCCGTTTTTTCCTTGGTCGTGAAAATTTCGTGGTTCCGTGCCCCCAAGCACCCCATCTGTACGCCATTGCTCGATGCCTTCTGTAATAGCTCTATGGTTCGAAACAAGTGGAAATCACTTTATACCATTAATCACAATAATATTTTTATTCTTCTTGGTTCCTCGATTATGACGAAAAGCCTGGTCACTTATGTAATCGATGCTTTCTTCGCAGAAATGCACTAAAAGTGAAAAAGATTTTGAAATGCTGGGAAACTGATCTAGTTAGTTCTTTAGATACGAGCGACATGCTCAAAGTGATTTTGTGATGCTGACCTATTTTTTTCTCTTTCTTGAACCTTACCCTTATAAAAAAAGGACGACTTTTATTAAAGATCACTCTCGTTGAACAAAGGGAATTTCGAACTCTTATATATATTTTCCTGAATGAAATGGAGCATAATACTTGTTATGAAAAGGGGTGTTTGATTTTGATACCTTATCCTAAAAATCAGACAAATTTTGACACCTGTGCTGAAGATTCCCGTCGTGTTTTATACACTCCTTGTGAAAAAAAATATATCAAGGGCAGAGTATGTGTGAGAAAAAAAGACCTGTTCAGAATACCAAAATGCTAGTTATCTACGGCCTAGCTACAGTTGTAGTTGGGTCGTGTGGTCCAGTGGTTAGAGCATTGGACTCATAATCGCAAGGTTGTGAGTTCGAATCCCTACTCTGCCATTGTCTCCACTTTGATAAAAAGGCCCGAGAGTGATATCTGTCGTCTATAACGTCAGCCACTATGACTGATTAACCTAGACGTAAAAATGTTTCGTAGGTAATTGGTTATATACCAGCTTGGCGTTTACCAGCAAATGCTGTCCTGCCGAGTTCCTACGGGAGTTACCACAAACAGAAAAACAGAAAAACAAGTTGTAATTGCCGATTACTGTCTTGTCCAGGGCTGCTTGCGACAGTTTTGTCATATGGGTTACCCCATGTGCGGTTTTTGTCAAGTAGTTGAAAAGACGGAGGCGCACATGCCACACAACTTGCTTCGGAAAATCAATTCCATCCCTTTACCCCATTTTGTTGGTGTGTATTTTGGTATTCATAGCAATTCATATTGAATACATTATGCTGTTTTTAACGGTTTCGATGCCGTACGTTCTTCGCCCTTGACCGCGTGATGGCTTCGTAATAGACACAATATTTCACATATCGTAGGTGCTTTAGACTGCGCCTCTTTGTTATTATTTTTCCAGTGAGGAAAATATTTAGAACCCATGGACTAGATATGTCCAGGGTTGTCGGTTGAAATTTGTGAGAAAAAGAAATGAAAATAGAATATGAGCCTAAGGGTTACGTCATTGATTTGTCGATCGACAAAGCCCCCCCCCCCCCATTAAAAAGAAGGTAGCGGTCGCATGCCATCACTAAAGTATTGAAATTATGCGATTCATACTCGAATACTTTAAGTATTATGTATATTTCAAAATGTGTTTGTTGGAGCGAAAACCAAAATTGAATCGATTTCACACTATAGCGCGAATGTTTTTTTCGTATTTACAATATCATAAACAAAATGAAGAAAAAAATAATGAAAATAGATAATCCTTTATGTCAATTTCTAGGGAGCAATTCGAGGTGATTAATAAGTCTCCTTTGTCCTTAGTCCTAAGTATTTTTCAGCCGAGTCGCTGAGTCTGATATTAAAGTTCTCACATCCGCTGTGCCTTCATTCAAACCTATTCAATGCGGGAATCTGCAAAAGTAACAAACGGTTTGATTACTCTTCCAAAAGAAGTTCCGAAAGAGCTTGTGGCAGGGTAAACACCCCTTATTCAAGACTTGTGAAGTGAAGTCAAATGTAACACTCCTCATTCAATTATGTTTGCTCAGACCTCCGAGTGACGGATCCAGACACTCAGTGATTTCATCTTTTTTATTCTATTTATATTTTCACTATATATTTCGGCAAAGATGTTTAGTTGTCTGGTTCCTTCACGAAGGACTTTTAAGGAGCGTATTATAATCGAAAAATGTGTCTTGACTGAAATGATTGGATTTGGGTAATTTAACTAATAGTCCGTGCCACGTTATTAAAAGAGGAAGTTCGCCATGGACTACCAAGTTGTGATTAATATATAAAAATAACAGACAAAATGACTGAGCAAATAAATTAACGAAGCTTTAGTGATAATTCGTCAAAGAATAATAGAATAAAGTATTGTTTATGTTTAAATTTTTGTGATTATACACAGGAGCAGTTTTTCCATTGATTATGTTTATTAGCTTTTGCTTAATGTTTTTGTTTTATAAATCGAATGTCAGCATGTTCAATATATATTTTTTTCGGACAAGTGCGAAAAATATCTCTAAAATGTCTAGACAAACTCCCATAGAAAAAAAATAGAAATCCTTTCCCAATTCCATCTTGAATATTCTGAAAAAGCTTGTATTTCCAGTCATTGGGGAATTCGATCCTAAAGGGGAATCCAACCCAAATAAAAACTTGTTTTTATAAGGTTAAGAAAAATCAGACAAGTTGATCGGTGAAAGTTTGAACAATATTGGACAAACCAAAAGAAAGTTATGAATTTTTAAAAGTTTTAAATATTGGTAATCACTACACCCATGGAGACTTCAAATTGGCTGCATATGGGATGTCATAGTGATGTAAGGCAAGGACTACTCTTCCATGTACTTCAATACATATTATGGCTAAAATGAACTTTTTCCTAAAAGTTTTATTTCAAATTATATTTTTCTTTTCTGAGGACATAAAACAATATACTACCTGGGTTATATTTAGATTACTGCCCCAGGGGAATGGGTACTTAGGAGAAAACCACAAATCCCTGATAATAAAGTACATGGCCTATGGGAAAGTTGTCCTTGCCCCTTGTCATAATTTACTTACCCAGTTGCCAATTTGATATCTACATAGTATTAGTGATCTCAATTTTAAAACAGCTATAACTTTCTTATTGCTTGTCCGATTTCTTTCAAACTTTCACCATTCTGTTTAATTTATTTTTCTCCTTCCCAACACAACATTTTATGGCCAAGGCTGGATTCCCTTTAACAGAACCATGCACTTTGTTTTTGAAAGTTACAGATGGTGAAACGCTGTAACTGAGTAATGTATTGCAAACCCATATGTATCCTAAGTTCCTAACCCCGTGATTGAGTGTATATTTATCAGACAGTCAGGCTAATGAGCTAATGACCTAACTTTGGGGTGAACTATAAAGCACAACATTCTCCGGGATTCCATGTTGAAGGTTTAATCATATAACGATAATATTGATAATGCCTGATACCAACAACAACGATGGTGCTGCTGCTACTACTACCATTACTAATTCTACTATTGTACTCTTGCTATTAGGCCTACTACAACTACTAAGCTTACTAGTTTTGACGATAACATACACAACAACAGCAACAAATATGATAATTTATCAATTTACATCATATAAGGATACATTTTCTTTCATCGAATAGTCCAACCTGAGCCTTGTCAGGTTACTATACACTGAATTGCTGTGTTTCCCACCACTTTGGCAATGACATTCGATGCCTTTTTGATGCTGCTAATTTTCAAAAGGGAAAATAATATTCACAGTTTTGTGTGCGTAATAGTTTGCACACGCCTTTACCACCAACCATCGCCAACCATTCATTAGTTGCGAGTGAAGATCCGTCGGTATTCCACTTACAAAGTAGTCGTCCTTGACTTTACAGTAATATGAACTAGAAATGACCTAACAGAAGAGACCGAAGGAACATCCGATGCCAGGTCTGTGTCTCCGTCTCGATCGTCTTGATTTGTAATTAAGTGATTCCATTGTGGAAGATTTACTCTCTAACATGTCTAACGCTAAACATAAATGTTCTTGAAACATGCTTGGTTACTTTATCATCAACGTTAACCTTGCATTATTTTGATTGACTGTGCTTCTAATGCTCAAATTGGCTAGTATCATCACGGCTAAACCCAAATGGTCTACTAGTAGTACTATAAATAATTGGTCTGTTTATTGTTTGGTATATCTGGTATGGTCTAATACTCACTTGGTATTACTGTCATTTAGTCTCATGATCGGATGGTTTACTTCACACTTTGTTTACTTATTCTTGTGCAATTAGACAAATGAAATTTTGGTACTTCACAAACAGTTTATCTATAGCCATATAGACTACGAGATGTTAGACCAAGTGGATGTTATACGAAATTGGTATAGCCTAACTGAAAATTATATCGACAAAGTGGTAAATGTCTAAATTGCAATTAGACTAAATTGTGAATAGACGAAGTGGTTGCAAACGAACTAGGTTTGGGCCACTTGGGATGAGACCAAAGGAGAAGTAGACAAAGTATGTGGTTCCAGTGGTAATTTACCAATAAAGAATGGGGATAAGGTATTGCCCTGTCTGCCATTAACCCCGAACTCGATATACTTGGCTTGTACACCACTTTCGATAGGGCAGACCTGGGGATAGACCAAGGAGAATGGGAATTGTTACCTCGGATTTAAACAGCAATTAGCAGAATGATGAACTGGATGTCGGTGCAATACACCATAATGTAACAGCAAGAGTTAGCATGCCTTCATTAATGAACCAATTAACAAGGACGCGGTGGTGATTGAGCCCAAATTGCAGGTCACATGATTAATATTAGATGACCAAGCTTAGGAGCTTGAAGCTCCTTGATGATGCATTGGTAATTGGAAGTTGGGCATTGCGATGTGTGAACGAGGTGAAAGTAGTGACTAGGGTGACGAAGTAACAGTAGTAACAGGGTTACTGGGTTGACTAAAGGCATACACATGCATTGGGTGTGTTGGTTTAGTTGTATATTGGGGTGTCAATAGCGTATTTTAGCATCCAATTTGCAGACGCTTTGTGCAACGTTCAGAATCTATTGACAATGCCCGTCAAATCACAATGGACTGATGAGAGGTCATTGTCGGAAGTTGGGAACGGGATAGCACATCGTCTTAAAGATAAATTCCAGTATTGGTAACGATCTCAAAATGACTTTTTACAGAATCTAATATAATGACCACCCAAGTGTCTGTTTGTATGAATAAAAAATATGTGCCAAAGGATTCTGGAAGAAATTGTGTAATTGCTGAGAAAAAAGCAAAATAAGCGCGGATTCGGTCACTTCCGTCGGGTCTTTTGGCAGCAATAATAATACACTGTCCCACGTGTGCCTATCTGTGTTGGTGATCTTCAGTGTGAACATTTTCAGCGTAGATTTCAATATTTCACAAAGGTCAGTTTATGTAACTTTACCAGATCTAGATCCTCGATGATATACTGACAATTAAGCCTGGTTTTACAGACTTTCTCGTGAAATCAGTGTTTACTGCAACTACTGGCATTTCACTTTAAGATTCGAACCGGATCCCCAAAATCCAAGCACGTCGTTCGCTGTTCTGATTCACCGATTTTTTTGGACAAAGACTGTGTTGTTAAGAAAGGCTTTTGACAAAATATTCTCTGCGTTATAGAAAGCGTCTACGGATTGATTGCTAAAATACCCTATTTGAATTGAAAACGAATGCACCGAACACTGGCTTGGACAGATGCACAAGGGGCCACGCCCCCCCCCCCCCATAAAAAAACATACCGATACTGATTCTGATACGGAGCCGTTAGACGTTGGTTATGGCATCCGCACATAATACTTGTTAGTCTGCACATGTATATAATAAGATTAGGTAATAATCATAGTATACATATTCATTCTTTCCACACTCATCACTGGTGGTAATATATTTTCAACTGTATTTTTCGCCAATGGAATGAGAAGTCATTGAACCCCTGTACTATACTAACAGCAGGCAGTAATGGTAGCTAACTTGTTTCCTTAATCTAATCTATTACTGTGCAGGTTATTAACAGAGGGAGAGAATGGAGATAGAGGGGAGAGGGTGCGAGAGTTTGTTATCTTGCCTTATACATGTACATATAGGTTGCGTTGAAGTTGAATTTTGAAATACCAAATAACATTCCCCACCAAAGATTCACCTTGTCTCTGAAAAACTCCGTTTGAATGCGCACATTGCCAATTATTTGGTAAATGATTTGAGGAATTTATATCCTATATGTTTTATGGATTACATTTTGATTTAAAATGAGCTCCTAACCTTGTCATTTATAGTTTGATTAAAAACCTTGGGAGTTACGAGCTTTTGTGAGCTGTATGTAATTATGGACTTGTGTGATTAAGCATTCAATTTTTTTTCAATATTGCTCATAGAAAATGAATAAAAGTGGGATGAGCCTGAAATCAAAAATTTTAGGGGGAGAAATATTAAAAAAAATGTATAATCTACAAATCACCACAAATATAATAACCCTTTAAGACCCATGTTGTAAGACATCGATTTTTTTAGGCTATGCAATGTGCATGCACGGTGTGAGTCGTGTTATAATTATGTTGTTATTTGTGCATGGGTATTTTATGAAGGTAGTCAAACACTAAACAAAAACAGTAAAATATAACTAAAGAAACAGATTGAGGATAGCGATACGTGCAGGCTACATGAATATCAAGATTGGTTATATTTACAACTAGGCCTACTTGTCTCCCCCATGGAGAAGGAACTAGTATGTCACCATGGGAACTGCATATTTTTTTCATATTCCAAGAAATTGACATCAGGTGGTAAACTTTACACCGTTGAATTTGATTATATACCGATGTCCTGCAGGACACCTACACAATTTCTGTTTTCACCTGTGCTGCTGTGCATATCTGGATTTGATGTGCAAGAATTTGAGAACTCCAAGACAATACAGTATTTTAGTCTAGTTACTTACGATAGTTGTTAGAGAAAGAGAAATAAAATCTGGGATTTTTTTCTGTCTCGTCGGCAGAAATCTAACCTCAAACTTGATGGGGCTGCTGACAGAGCGGTTCTACCGCAGTTGTCTCCCGATTCCTCGTCCCGTACTTGCTTTTTCTTGTCCCTCCGTGTATGACCTAATTTTCACTGAAATCCGAACGGAAAGCCTCGTTTTCTCGAATATGTTTAGAAAGTTGGTATATTGCTTTGAAGATCAGAGAACCCTGCATTCTCAATGATTATGTTTGCAACACTTTCCAACATTCACAAATGACATGAGATAATTGGTAATGGCTGTATGAGTATGGCATATTTGTCTCACATCCTTGACTAAAAGTGGCAAGGTGCCATTTTACGAAACCATGATTTACATAGGCAGGTATATAGGAATGGAGTAGTTATGGGGTATATGACTGTAGCCCTAAATGTATATTGTAAATGTCAGTGCATGAATGAAGGTGTCTCCTTTTCTCGAAGAGGACACTTTTTTACATGACACCGGCACACACTCACCCGAAATAACCTCTACGTTTCTTGACTCAAAGCATTGTGTACAGGATATTCAAAAAAGAAAGTGTTTCAAAAATCAATGAAACGTTGAAGTATTATTCAAAGAAACTCCGATGTGATAATCGGAAACCTTAGTTGTCTACCGTCAATTACTGAAGTCAAATGAGATTTTTTTTGTACCATCGTTCAAAATGATGGATTTTTGGCTACATCTAAACCCACTAACGTTATCGGCCGAGATATTGCAAACTGCAAAATAGAGTTTGAATCGGTTAATATCATTAGTATTAGGCCTATATATGGTGGGATAATTTGCTGAGTCCATCTGAAAAGTTTAATTATATTTGGACACCTTTGTATAATAAATAAGAAACGAAGAGTGTTTAATTAAGGGCTACCGTTTCATTCAAAGCTGATGTGAATTAATTGTTCACAATTTCAACTTCTAGTCACCGTAGTGGGGGAAAAGTGTCTGGTTAAGTGTCGGGAGATTAGTGATGGGTAAATCTAATAACAATGCTCTTCTGGGAAGTATCATTCTTGAACTCTGGTTTGTGAGGTTGTGGTGGCATACATAATAACGGTGTAACGCTAATGTTATAGATCAGCGTGTTTATTATTTTGTAAAACAATTTTTTATACCACTTCATTCTCTCTCTCTAAAAAAAGGGTTTACCCAATATTGGGTAAAATGGGAACTTGCATGTTGGTTGGGTAAAGAGCAATGTTGCGTTGAAATAGTCCAATATGGGGTAAAAAAATCGCATACATTCGTATGCTTCGTTATTCCGAAGGTTTGGATATTCCGAAGGTTCGTTATTCCGAAGGGTTCGTATTTCCGAAGGTTCGTAAGTCCGAAAACGAAATGAGGTTCGTAATTCAGAATGTTCGTTAGTCCGAAAACAAAGTAAGGTTCGTTAATCCGAAAACGAAATGAGGTTCGTAATTCCGAAGGTTCGTTAGTCCGAAATTGTAATGATTAACGAACCTTATTTCGTTTTCGGACTAACGAACCTTCGGAAATTGTAATGATTAACGAACCTTATTTCGTTTTCGGACTAACGAACCTTATTTCGCTTTCTGATTATCGAACCTTCGGAATAACACCACAAATGTTCGGATTAACGAACCATTTTTACGTTTTCGGATTAACGAACATCGAGGTATAGGCAATTTACGTGTTTCGGAATTACGTACCTTCGGAATAAAGAACCTTCGGAATTACGAAGTGTAACCAAAAAAATACCCAGTAAACATGCATGTTCCATTTCTACCTGATATTGGGTAAAATTTTACTCAGTGCTTTTAGAGTGTACCAAGTAACCGAGTCGTCACCTGATGGTTGAACAAAACTAGGTGTAAATGAAATTCCGATGTCAAGATAGTTGAGAGCAAATCGTTGTAAATATAATTGTGGATGCTTTTAGAATATTTTGTAATCTTACTCGGACAGTTGTCATTAGGATTATTTAACCCCATGGTATAAGGGGGGGGGGGCGGACAGACTCCTTCCTGATTGCCAGTCTCGTCCGCCTTATAGTGAAACTAAATCGCAGCCCCTTGGTGTTACACAGGTTTAATGGTTCTACAATAAATTCTAAAACAATTCTGCTCGGTCGCTGCGCTTCTCGCATAGAATTGAGACTAATTCATCCGGGGGAGATGGGCTGATATCACAGAAAGCAATTCCCAGCTAATATACTAGTCAGGTTAGCCCCCATCTCATGATGCCCATTATACTTGTAAGGCCATTTACTTATATCGAAATGACCTACGTCACACAAAGGAAAAATTATGAATCAAAGATGCGAAGTTATGTATATAATATATAGAAGAGAGGGATGGGGAGACTTATTTCCAATTCGTCCAATTGCCAACTCGTCCTAGTCGTCTAGTATCATTGGTCTACCATCAGTTCGTCCATTATCTACATGGTCTAATTGCTATTTCGTCCACTCACCATTTCGTCTGATAACCAGTTGGACCAATATCCATTTAGTCCATACATGCACCATTTGGTCTAATTGTGCGTTGTGAATGAATTTGACATGCACGTTAGACAAACTGTAGTCTAGGACCGCGCCTGACTTCAAATGATTTTTTTCCTCTCAATCCCATACAAGGCTAACCCATTGACAGGAGTATTGTCAGGGTTGTTCATATTGTTATTGTCTGCAGGAGGTGTCGTGAAAAGAGATCAAGGGCAATATAATGTGAACAACTCACGTCTAAAGTCTTCTGTGATGACACATTGAGGTATAATCATAATCATCACATTTTCTCTTTCTTGTTTTCTCTTTCCACGTCTCCCTCCCATTTTCCTTTTATTTTCTGTATCTTTTCCTCTCTCATCAGCACCGTCTGCAAACTTTTGGTTGCTTCTCAAATGGGCTAAACCCATTTGGTCTTCTATCAGTTTTTTGTAATTGCCGTTTGGTTTCATTCTTTGATCTGCACAGCACTTGGTCTAATAATAATTTAATCTAATGTCAAGTTGGTATAATTTCTATTTCGTCTACCTATTACTTTTTACTTTGTCATATGAAAATTATAAAAAGTTCATCAAACTAAATCGTGTTAGACTTATACCAATTACAATATAGCCTACTAGAACGAGCAGGTTTTGTTCGTATGGTAATTTATTGTATTGTAATATCATTTAGCTTACAGGTGTGTCGCTCGGTTTCATTTTGATTGTACAAAAATAGGACAAAGTCGGAGATTATACGTAGACCAACTACTGAACGAATAACCCATGCTTTTGTTATGTGTCATTCAGATATCTGTAATAGCTTACAAACTATTACATATATCGAATTGCTTTTTGGTATCCCTTCTTCTCAGATTAAAAAAGAAATCTAGTACAATTCCTTCAAAGTTCTACATGCAGCCCGACTTGCACAAAGACAAATTAATCAGCGACCTATTAAATTAAATTAAATTACCCATTATTGAATTAATTTACCCATTGTTACCCACTTCCATTTCTCCTATTACTCTGAATACGTCACTAATTCAAAATCTCGATATCCTCAAGTCAAATTTATCCAATCCAATTCACTTACATCATAGATCCTTCCAATCCGCTTTCTCGTATACATGTACTATATCTTAAGCAAATTTTGAAACCTCTGCAATTACTTATATTTGAAAATACTCTGTTGATTCATATTAACCCCCAAAGTATTAATAATAGATTAATTACATTTTTTTGTGCTTTGTGTATTTTTATAATTCTATTTGGATACTGTTATGTTTTATGCTGTTTTTTATGTAAAAGTTCTGCACAATTCAGCTCTTGCTGCGAACAATCTTTGAATGAAATACCAATATTATTATTATTATTAATCTTAGGAGATTTACGCTTGTTTACCATCTATCCCCGCATTCAAAATACTTATTAACTTACCGATATTTACATCAGCTTGCTCTAATTCATTCCCAAGAATTATTAACTTCATACAACTCCATTAATTTAAAAAGATACAATACCATAATCCGCGGAAATAGGAACTTATACTCCAAACAAAAGAAGAAAAGAAACCAATGTTCCATGAGAACTTTGAGCAGACGCGTCCTTCGTTTATTTTCATCATAACCTTTGCTCAAGAATTGAAATGTCACGAATGATCAACTGATATCTAATATTCTTTTGGGGACAAATGTTATTATTCGGTCCTCAATTAATAAAATCCTCGTTTTATGCATGGTTGAAGATTTAGGAAAGGTTCGAAGATATTAACCATTGATCAATCAGTTTAACAAAGAGATCAAAGACTGCATTTCGTTCGTCTAGTCAGCCCCAGGGTTCATCTTTTATGGGATAATCTCGAAACCCTCGGAGTCTCGTTTTATAATAATAGTTATTACTGTGGATATAATTGCTCACATAGTGCCCTACACGTAATCAGTAAAAGTGCGACATCGTAATAAATTTCAAATCATGATAGATCGGCGCAAATGGGTGACTATCATGCAACTACCTGGATAGATTTAGCTAAATATATATTTTTTTGCCATTTTGAATAAAAAAATTACAAACAAAGAAATGCTCGAAAGTAAAATATAATATAGGCAAATCATATTGACCAATGATGGTCCTGATGGTTGTAACCATAATCATTATTATGGCAAAGTTACCATCGGTGACGTAACGCGCATACATTCGTAAGTCCGAAGCTTCGTTATTCCGAAGGTTCGGATATTCTGAAGGTTCGTTATTCCGAAGGTTCGTATTTACGAAGGTTCGTAAGTCCGAAAACGAAATGAGGTTCGTGATTACGAAGGTTCGTAAGTCCGAAAACAAAGTGAGGTTCGTAATATCGAAGATTCGTTATTCCGAAAACGAAATGAGGTTCGTTATTACGAAGGTTCGTAAGTCCGAAAACAAAGTGAGGTTCGTAATATCGAAGATTCGTTATTCCGAAAACGAAATGAGGTTCGTTAGTCCGAAAACGTAATGATTAACGAACCTTATTTCGTTTTCGTCGTCCGTCCGTCCGTCACACACCGAATGACACATAACTCCACAACGGTAAGTCGCCTTTTGGGGACCTGCATCTTATGCTGCAGTCGGAGGTTACATGGTAAGGTCAAAGGTCATTTTCAGGTCAACGTTAAAGTTTACATGCAAGACTCTTTTGACACCTAACTCCACAACCGTAAGTCACTTTTCAACCAAACTTGGATGGTAGATGGACTTGGGGACCTGCATGTAATGCTGCAGTCTGAGGTCACATGGTAAGGTCAAAGGTCATTTTCAGGTCAACGTTAAAGTTTACATGTAAGACTCTCTTATGACACCTCACCCCGCAACCGTAAGTCACTATTCAACCAAACTTGGATGGTAGATGGACTTGGGAGACCTGCATGTTATGGTGCAGTCAGAGGTCACTTGGTAAGGTCGAAGGTCATTTTCAGGTCAACGTTTAAGTTAACATGCAAGACTCTGATATGACACGTCACCCCGCAACCGTAAGTCACTTTTCACCAGAACTTGGATGGTAGATTTACTTAGGTGACCTGCATGCTATGCTGCAGTCGGAAGTCACATGGTAAGGTCAAAGGTCATTTTCAGGTCAACATTAAAGTTTACGTGCAAGGCTCTTATGACAAGTGTTGTTCCATCCCAGTCATTTCACAATGAAGTTTCGATATAATTCTGTTGCATGCCCTCGCAAATCACGATATTTCTGGTTATTTTCATAAGTGGGCGAGACACAAAATCGCTTTTGCCTTGTTTTCAAAATGATTGATAGTTGTATATCCAATATTATCTCTATTGTCATTTCTGGTTTAACTTGTATCGTTACCATGGAAACTAAATGTTGCCTCACAGCAAGTGATCAATATATTATGTTCTCACATTTTTATTGACGCTGAGACCTTTTCATGATTTTTAAGTCATGCAGAGTTCAGAAGTATTATCTTACATCTTCTTTTATTGATTTCATTTTTTTCGGATTGAATTGTTTAATTTCTTCCGCAAATATAACCCTTTTCATATAGTTTCCGCATGTGAGCTATGTTCCCGAGTCATCGCGAATCACATTAGCTTATTGCGTTAAGTTGCGAGATTTTTATTAGGATAATATTTTTTAATATTAGATATCAGAAATGAAAAGACCCAAATGGAACAAAATACTCTTTCGAATGTTTTTAAAATGGATTTTTACAAGGTCGTTATTTGTGCAAACCTTTCCGCATTGCGATCACGATCTTCATAAATAAACACCTGGCAATAGAATTATTTTTTTGAAAGATCCTGCAATGACATTAAATTGGTTCAAGTGGCATTTAGCAAACAAGTACCCTACATTTAACTTACTTTTGAAATTTGATAACGTGTTGGTAGATATTATAAACCGTTTAAAAATCATCACATGAAATGCCAATTGTTATATTCTAAACATATCAATCGATAGCTCTAATGATTTTTGTTTTTACATTTAACCAAAATCGGATTCGTCATGTTCTTGCGCATTCCAGACTCTCAAATTTGTAATTGTGTTAATCAGTATCTCACACCCCCCCCCCAAAAAAAAAAAAAACAATCATAATATGGTCCTATCTTTTATAGTCGATTCTCTATACTGTTAAAGTTTTCATTCATTTATGTTCTAAAGAATTGTGAACACTTGATGAAATCTAAAATTATGTTGGCTCTCAGGAGCCGTATTTTCAGATCGAATGCAATTGAAAATATACTGTCAGAGGGAAAGGTGGGTCCGGTTTAAAATGAGCAATTACCCTATTCACAAAGAAATCCATACGATTTATAAAGAAATGGGGGCCACGTAAATATTCTATATTCATCTGTGTATCTATAATGGACCGATAAATTTCTTCGCACCCCGCTGCAATGGAGAGAAGGGCAAGGAGGTTGTCGATCTCAGGGAGTTAGAGGGAGGGGGCTAAGGTTTTGTGAAATAGAATCCAGCGAAATATATTTTACTTGATGAGAGATGATACTGAGTTAAATATAATTACGAAATAATGAAAGTTAATAAATAAAGTGATATTACACATTATCATTTTAACAAATTTAATGTTTCCAAATACAAAAAAAGATAAGTGTTGGTGTAATGTATATTACGAGATGTCAATGTGTACATTATTTTTCAAATAGATGTTGACTTTACTATATTTTATTTGTTTATGTCAAAATATTGAAGATATTTATGAAAATAAAACACCGAATGCAAAAAACCTGTTCAATCGTTTAAAGATACTTTACAGAAACATTGATCTTGTTTTCACATAACTGTCATCACAGTGGAAAGAGAAAAACATCAACCTTTGAACATGTTGAATAGTAAGCGTTTTCATAATCATCACGGTAAACAATTTTCATTCTTGAAATATTTCATGAGGACTGATATTAATGACTTTTGCATTCCTGTAGCCTTGGTTTATCATGCTTACACTCTAGAAAATGTTTACCCAACATTGAGTAAAATGAGAACATGCATATTGTTTGGGTAAAGAAATACCCAATATTTTGTAAATGTTATGCAATATTGCGTTGAAATATTGGGGGGGGGGAAGAGCAATCATACATGTTCCCTTTCTATCCAATATTGGGTAAAATTTTGCTTAGTATATTTAGAGTGTATGGTGATCAGCTTACATTTTAACTGAGGATATTGTGTATGCATTTTAGCATTAAAAATCTTGTTAATTGCTGATAGAGGATTCTGGGAACGATTACACTGTTAGGAGATATCAGAAAATAAAATTCAAAGGTTGAATCCGTCGTAAACAGAAATATGATTTTTATGAATAAAGAAAAAATAATAATGTGAAACAAAATGGTAATGGTAATGATAATGATTTAGTGAAGAATTCATTCGCAGACAAAGGCTTAATTGCAGAAAGTGAATTTTAAGGAAATATATGGGTTTATTTCTTGATTTAACATTGACTGACAATACTATTTTCTGTAAATAAAACTACATATGAATAAATAGATAAATAAATAAATGAGAGGACTCTTGGTTTGAACGCACTTTGTTACAATAATCGTGTCATTTCCACGAGATCCACCAAAAAAGCGATGTTTTACGTACCATAGAACTGTATGCATATAATGAGAAATCTCTCTTTTAAAAAATTAATGTAAAACCATGATTATTTTGCGTAAAATTCCGATTCCAATGTAGAGACTTATCGCGTTGCGGCTCTACTATGTTCGAGATCGATATATTTAAAGGGACATGGACATTGTTTGAATGCCAAAGTTTCATTGGGAGACGCATGGGGGGAAGACGTCGAGATCCAAGAAGGAAATTCAAGGATATCTAGCGGGAAATTGGGTGTGATCGGGTACTGCTTGTTTAAACATCAAACCTTTGATGGCTATAATTAGGATCGTTGATGTTATCGAAACCAGGTCCGTCATCGCATCAGCCAAGTTCTTGAGCATGCATGCACTGCGCGCGATCATGAAAGTATGGTATTCATAAAAGAGTTCACCTTCGTAATGGGGTAGGTAATCAGCTGTTCACACTCATGAAAGGCTTAGCAAAAAAGGCAAACGTACATGTCTCCTAGTTAGAATTTGACGTCGTTAATATGTTAGTAAAATATTATGCAGCATAGAGCAAATTTCATATTGTTTTACCCTGAAAACAATATGCATGGTCATTTTATCAAGGATAATAGGAAAAGTGCAGTTATAAAAGTGCAGTTATTTGTCGAAATAAACTTTTTTTTTTTACTTATTCCAGGTTTTCCATTGAAACAGAATGTTAACAAGGAAGAGTACAATAAACAGAAATTGAAATGTTAAAATATACTGGTCTATTCTGATTAGGGTTATATTTTAGATTGTATTTCATTTTGTTCTCTTTATCCCCTCCTAGTGATATCCTTGGATAGCGATTCTTAATATGTGCGAAAACTGGTTCTGTTATACATAGTCAGGGGCAGCGTATGGGTATTTTGATAGGGGAATATGGGTGGAACCTCATCATTTTCTCTCAATGATATATATTGTAAATCGATGCAATGCACTCTTTTTCATATCCTTTCTTCTTCTTTCTGCTTTCTTTCTGTTTTTTTTCTTAATCACGTTCGCCTCTTTCTCTCACTATATACCATGTCACCCAGGAAAAGGATAGTAATAATGTAACATAATACAGTCATATGTATTTTTATAGGCCTATTTATCAGTTGAACATAGAACAATTAAGACTGGATGCATTGGTTTATTCATTATGATATGCATGTAATTTTACTTTTGTAGAATGGGAAGACGTAACAGTTACAAAAGTCCTAACCGATTTGTGCCTTTTCATTGATATCCAAGGATTTCCATAATTATGAATTAGAATCCATTCTAGCCTATCAATAATCCATGTTTACCGTGGAAGTTTCAAAGCCTTGGTTATTTGTAGACTTACATTAGCGTGTACTTACGAGGTTACATGGTATCCAATAGATTTGATAGAGTCTCCTTGTACACCAGCGAGAAGGAATCCTGGCGTTTCTAATCGAAAGAGATGCCGACGAAAGAAGTCGCAAAATTGTAGCGTTCTCATCAGTTTTCCTATTCAGTTCATGATAAAACGCTCTTGAAGGGAAGGTCCATCCTGGTAAGAGTGGTTTTAGTGTATATTTGAAAAAGGAGACAAAGCAGACAGCCATATAGGATTTTAAAAATCCATCAAGATCCATTTTATTTTTAAAATTTTCAGAGTTATATGATAATTATATAGGCTTTCCTTTGATGAGTTTTGAGGATATTTGTCCCCTAATCTAGTAATTTCAAGAGTTTTTTATTCATAAAATTGAATTTTGCATCGGAAACGCTTCTGAGTAAGATGGAACATGAGACAGCAGCATAGTAAACAGTGGTTGTCCTTTTAATCACATAATCATTGATTACATCTCGTGTATAAACTCATAGGCCCGTATTCTGATAGCAGGTTTTACTTAAATCCAGGTTCAAAGTTGTGGTTTAAGTATGGAAATCACTAACAATAGAGATATAATACTTCAGCTCATTTGGCTCTCAAATCATTTATAATTATCCAGGAAGTATAAATAGATGATTGTCTTCACCATCGATGAATCAGGAAAGAGCAAAGTAAACATAAGAAATGTAATAACTTAATAAAAATTTTGATACTTTTGGCTTCCCATACTTAAACCACAACTTTAAACCTGAGTTTAAATTAAACATGCTATCAGAAAACGGGCCATAACGTCAATTTAATTTTGGGTTTCATGATATTCGGACAGGATCAGACTTATCTTCGGATTCTTTTTTCCCAACGCAGAAAGAAAATCTGTAACCAGTTCCTACTTTATTGGTGCACATATTAGATTAACTTAAACCTCGTTTAAGAATAAAGGCCAAAAGGTTCTCTGCAAGTAATTTCGTTTGCAGGTGGATTGTCTGATTTGAAATGGCTGACCATCCCGCTGGTCACGGTTATCAGATTAAGATGTATCAGTATGGCGGGAAACCAAGCTCTAATTCGATTTCTTTGAGACCACTTGGAAGGCTGGAACGTATATTGATTTCATAGTTGAGATTGATCTTATATTCAGTGTCTATTTTATCAATTTACCCAATGCTTTGAACACGAAGGCTTTATATTGAACGGTTTAGTGAAATTGTTTTATATTCACGTAGAATTACGAATAGTTTACTCTCCGAAGGAGAAAAACCAAAGGAAGTTGGTGTCATTGACTTAAATCAGTATTTATTTGTGAAAGGTTGATACAGATAAGGTTGTTCATATATCATTTTGTGGGATATGACTTTGGATAAATGATTCTTCGAAATGTGACAGCCACAGCTTTCCCCAGGGCTATATGGTCAAAATTGAGAAAGGTGGTAAGATAACATTTAACTTTGTTCAAAACGTATATGTATTGGCAAAGTATAAAATGTCATGGTGAAACATGTGTAGTGCTTTATTTTGGGGGCATACCGAACAAACATAAAATATTAAGAGCAATATGATAAGGACCATGAAGACTGAAGGATATGCTGGGAAAAGAAATAAAAATGATAATTTATTAGTTGTCCGCATCAATATTTAGATACGGTTTGATATGATACTCCAGAATAATATAGCCAATTATTCTCAGTTAGGGGTCAACATCGAATTTCTCAGTAGAAAAACAAAAAAACATACATTTATTTATTTTTAAAGACAGTCTAAACAATTATTTCGACGGTCAAACGGGCACTTGTTACTCCTCTTCCACGTAAAGAAAAGCACAGACGGTTGTCCAAAAATATATGATGTTGGCCTTGAACTTGTTTGTATAAGTTTGGAATGAAGTATGATTTCACTTGATTGGATAGAATTATTATGTTTATTACTTCCGTAGAATTATTTATAGTTTCAATTTTGTTCGTAATATCAATGTATAAGTAACGACGTGGAGAG
Organism: Lytechinus variegatus; assembly: GCF_018143015.1. Lineage (NCBI taxonomy): Eukaryota > Metazoa > Echinodermata > Echinoidea > Temnopleuroida > Toxopneustidae > Lytechinus > Lytechinus variegatus. The sequence continues at coordinate 52,231,737 of NC_054741.1, forward strand.
GGCACATATGGGAAACAATTAAGCCTATAATCTTAGAACAACTTGAGGTCGTTTTTTTTTTGTCATGCAGAATTCATATCGTCAGCAAAAATGTTCGATGCACATGTGTGTGGTAAAGATGTATACATTGTTGTACAAACTCTTCACTTGTGGAGGGTGGTCTGAATATACAGACTAAAGTCCCTGGCAGCATGGACCTATTACGTGATAGGCCCATGCTGGCAGTGACCTAGGGTCCGTTGCAGAAAGAGTTGCGTTTAAACGCAAGTCAAAAAAAATCAAGCACAAGTCCCAAATGCGCGCTGTTGATTGGTTGAAAATCAAGTTACGCTTGATTTTGAGAGTTGCGATTGATTGCAAATCTTTCTGCAACGGGCCCCTGTGCAAAAAATTGAAAAAATCAAGTTGTATTTGTGCTCATCAGGGTCTTTACCTGCAGACTGAATGATACATGTCCTGATGATGATGTTCAGGGCTACGTAACACAAAGATTAGCAATCAATCGCTAAATGAACTGACCAATCAAGATCAATGTTACACGCGCATTTGTCGCAAAATACTGACTAGGAACCAATCAGAAGTGTTCTTTCATATTTGCTATTCATCGCAAACCTTTGTGTTACGGAGCCCTGATATTCGTTTATTTTGTCCTTATGGATCCTCCCCCACAATCACACACATCCACCAAATGCCCACATACACCCTCTTAAATATTTGAAAGAGTAGAGAACAACGAAATATGAAATATTGGAATATATGGCTGCTTCGTACTTGTCATTCCGCGTCCTTCACTGTCTTGAACACCCCCCCCCCCCCTCCCCCTCGCGCCATATATACCTGAAGATAACAGCTACCAGACCATGATCTAACCAAGTTCGTGTCCGTTTGAAATTCAATCTCATGTTAAGAATGATGTCCGTCAATGGTGTGACCGCTTTACATCTTGTTACTCGTGCAAGGATCGTGTGGGGGGAGAGGAAGGGGGTGATTGCCTGAGGCGTCATCTATCAAAGGTGATGCCAATCTTTTTTTTATAACTTTTTAAAAATTTGGGGTATGGTATAATTCTATGACCCAGCTATTCTCTTTTAGTTTTGCCTTTTCCTTTTTTTTTCTCGGATCACTTGTGAAACAAATCATGATGTAGCCCCCCCCCCCCCTTACCTTGTGAGGTCGCTTAAAAATCAGTGCCGGCTGCACAGAAGCGTTGTAAAGTAGTGGTGGTCACACCGCCAGAACTTTTCTGGAGCGGTAGGGAGAGGATTTCGAAAACGCTCGTCACCGCGCGCACAATGGAAAAGAATCGAAAACACGGGCGTCGCCTTATCGGTGCCCCGCTGACGCCGGTATTGCTTTCGAG